>NC_081552.1:202717223-203991805 GCF_963082655.1 Stomoxys calcitrans
TGCATTCATTCAACTAAAACCAGACGAATCTTGAGATTTCGACGAACGCAGGCAAGAGTTGTCACTGTACCTAAAGGAAGAGTACGAGTACTAAATCATTGCTGTGTGGTGTGCAGCATTCAACGGCACGCATGCACGCGACGATTGTTTACCGCTCGCTTCGAACGACAATGCCAGTCAAGCGGCAAACAATTTTCAGTTACCTACTGTCTGCTGACGACTGCAAAATCCGTAGGCTGTGGGTTGATGCCATAGATGCTACTCGTATCACAAGCAGCCAACAAACATTGTTGGACAGAACATTGCATGCAACAAATTACCCAATGCCAAGTGTTGTTCCTAGTAACCACGTTACATTGAGGTACTGTAGCTGTACGAGCGGGTAATCGTATGTGTGGTATAATTCAATTGCTAAAAACCAAAGAAATTATGTCGAAGATAACCCCTTCCTGGAATGGAAGTTTAGTAAAAGTTTAGAAAGGAAAATTCGAATGAACCTCAGATAAGCCGTCCCGAGGGAACCTGGATCCCTTTATAGTTCCCATATAATTTTTAAATTTCAATCCAATATCTTTGAAATGCGAAAGAAATCCCAACCTGGCATACAACTGCCACCACAAGGTAATTGAATATAGTCCTAGCTCAGGCAAATGTTACAACTAAAACAAGTAAAAGCGTGCTAAGTTCGGCCGGGCCGAATCTTATATACCCTCCACCATGGATCGCATTTGTCGGGTTCTTTTCCCGGCATCTCTTCTTAGGCGAAAAAGGATAAAAGAAAAGATTTGCTCTGCTGTTAGAGCGATATCAAGATAGGGTCCGGTTTGGACCACAATTAAATTACCTGTGTAAAATGTCAGCCAATTCGAAGAAGTAAAATAGAGAGATCGATTTATATGGGAGCTGTATCGGGCTATAGACCGATTCAGACCATAATAAACACGTATGTTGATGGTCAAGAGAGGATCCGTCGTACAAAATTTCAGGCAAATCGGATAATAATTGCGACCTCTAGAGGCTCAAGAAGTCAAGAAGTCCAGATCTGTTTATATGACAGCTATATCAGGTTATGAACCGATTTGAACCATACTTGACACACTTGTTGGATATCATAATAAAACACGTCGTGCGAAATTTCATTCCAATCGGATAAGAATTGCGCACCCTAGAGGCTCAAGAAGTCAAGACCCAAGATCGGTTTATATGGCAGCTATATCAGGTTATGAACCGATTTAAACCTTATTTGACACAGTTGTTGAAAGTAAAACTAATATAAGTCATGCAAAATTTCAGGCAAATCGGGTAGGTATTGCGCCCTCTAGAAGCTTAAGAAGTCAAGAAGCCCAGATCTGTTTATATGACAGCTATATCAGGTTATGAACCGATTTGAAGCATACTTGGCACACTTGTTGGATATCATAACAAAACACGTCGTGCGAAATTTCATTCCAATCGGATAAGAATTGCGCACCCTAGAGGCTCAAGAAGTCAAGACCCAAGATCAGTTTATATGGCAGCTATATCAGGTTATGTACCGATTTGAACCATACTTGGCACAGTTGTTGGATATCATAACAAAACACGTCTTGAGGCTCAAGAAACCAAGATCCAAGACCGGTTTATATGGCAGCTTTACCAAAACATGGACCGATGTGGCCCATTTACAATACCAACCGACCTACACTAATGAGAAGTATTTGTGCAAAATTTCAAATTGCTTTACTCCTTCGGAAGTTAGCGTGCTTTCGACAGACACACGGATGGACGGCCATGGCTACATCGACATAAAATATCGCCACGATCAAGAATATATATACTTTATGGGGTCTCAGACGAATATTTCGAGTGGTTACAAACAGAATGACGAAATTAGTATACCCCCCATCCTGTGGTGGAGGGTATAATGAAGAGAGATTGACCCATTACATACCGTTTGTTAAACATCGAAATATCCATTTGATTCAGTCAGCCAATTCAGGCCTCCTCAGAATGCAATAGAGCTAAGAGCCTTTAGAGAATCCAGGCTCGGACAAAGGTGTGTCTACTCTTCACAAATGTTGGGCAGTGACACAACAGGTGCTCGATCGTCTCCAACTCCTCCTCGTCATACCATATCCTGCAGAAGTCTGCCTCTCCCTTCAGACTTCAAGGACCTAACGTGACAGTGATCAGGCAGGACTCCTATTCTCAGCCTCCTAAGTCTCAGCCTCAGGATAAGCGACGTCTTATTTCGCGAAATGCTGGGCCACAAAGTCTATAACGTACAGCACTAGGCCACGCCGTCTTTGCACAGTAATCGTAGAAGGGATGCACTCTACCAAGAAGCTCGCACAGTGGAGGTCTCAATCATCCCATAGCAAGATATGCAGCAATTAGCCATCCATTCTTGGGCAGTGCGTCTGCCGCTTGGTTTTCCGCCACGCTTTAATGGCCTGGGACGCAGCAAAGTCTGATAGCCTTTTCCATTATTCGCAGAACTCTCTAACCAGTTTCAATCTCATGCGGCCCGACGACGGAGTCTTCAGTGCCGCCTCACTGTCCACGAATATCATGACAGTCTGTTCGGGCCGCCTCTTCCGCAGTGCCTTCAGAATCGTGAAGACCACTGCCTGTAAGATGCTCCACCCATCCAGAAATCTATAAAAATCTCTGATTCCAAGGAATTCAATGAAGACTCCTGCTCCAGAGATTCCTATTCGGGAAAGCCCTGAGATCCCTTTTCGGGAAAACGACTTCCGAGCCATCATAAAGGAAGGACTCTGCTGATAGATAATCAGTCGCGCCACATAAAGCATGGCGCCACGAGGCAACACCATCCCGTGTAGAACTGAAGAATGCCCTGAGTTAGAGGAGCGCCATGTACCTGACTTAAGCCACAATAGATCAGCGGTTAGCATGTCCGCCATGGCGAGAAAATCAGAAAAAATTGTCAACAGCGGTTATTCCCTCCTAATGTTGTCGACATTTGTGAGGTACTTTGCCATGTAAAAAACTTCTCCCCAAAGTGGTGTAGCACTGTGCCAAGCCGTTCGGCCTCGATCATAAAAAGGAGGATATTAACCAATATCCTGATTTGACCTCTTGAGCCCATAGGTGGCGCCATCCTTATCCGATTTGGCTGAAATTTTGCACAATATCTACAGTTTTGACCTCCAAACTCCACACGAAGTAAGATGTGTGTTAGTCCATAAGCTGAGATAGCTCCCATACAAACCGATCCTTCAATTTGGCTTCTAAGTCCCTAAGGATCAAAATTCTTATTGATTTGTTTGAAATTTTATGCGATGACTTCCAATATGCATGTCAAGTACGACCTGAATCAGACCATTAGCTGATATAGCTCCCATATAAACCAGTGTAACGATTAGGCTGAAACTCTTAAATATGACTTTGTCATGACTCCTTAGACCCATCCAAAAACCTTGAGGGGTTGTAAAGCAACCTTACTGCCGAATCCTCACGATTACGATATAAGAAAACTCCAACGGAAAGAATTTGGCGGTAATGTAGGAAATATGGATCCAAATTCTTAGTAAAGAGCAAGTAAAAGCGTGCTAATTTCGGCCTGGCCGAATCTTATATACCCTCCACCATGGATTGCATTTGTCCAGCTCTTTGACCGATATTTCTTTATAGGCAAACAAAGAATACCAGATAAGAATTTCTATACTATTGGAACTATACCAAGCTAAAAACATATTGGGGCCTTACTTGGTTTGACTGTTGTAGACCAAAGTAGAAGTCATAGTACAAAATTGGAAGTCAAAACAAATCACTTTGTGCAAAATTTTAGCCAAATCGGACAATAATTGCGGCCTCTAGCGGCTTAAGAAATTAAGATCCGAGATCACATATCAATGAGAGCAGTTCGGTTCAAGTTTAAGCTCAATCATAAGGAGACTCTTTTTTTATAGCCGATTCCGAACGGCGTGCCGCAGTGCTACAACTCTTTGGAGAGAAGTTTTTACATGGCATATTACCTCACAAATGTAGTCAGCATTAGGAGGGGATAGCCACCGCTGAAAACTTCGTCTGATGGTATCGCCAGGATTTGAACCCAGGCGTTCAGCGTCATAGGCGGACATGCTAACGTCTGCGCTACGGTGGCTTCCTATAATTTTGGTAAGGCGAGTTAATGGCCCCTTTTAACAACCATACCGCGGCGATCAGTCCTATGGATCGGAATGAGCTGGTTGACCTATAGGAGCTTGTGAACACAAAGTGAGAAACCTCTTTAGAAACAAAATTCCTAAAATATCAACAAACTTTTCTATTTTTTTTCACATTGTATTTGAATCAACTTTGCACCAAAGTAAAAAAAAAACAGCTCACAGTTTTGCCAAAATATCTTAAGCAGCTAATTTTGTAGTAGCTGCTGCTTTTAAACTAAAATGAATCACAAAAACCATGAACATAATAGCTAATTAATTCACAACTTTACAAAAGGCTCTACCACAACATTCCACTGGTGGCCACCACCACCTCCCTCAGACCTCCATAAGCTTCACACTCTAAAACAAATCCCCTTGGCCATCATTAAATGACTGCATGCTATTAATAGTCTCCAATGGGGTTAGCAATGCGTTGCATGAATTCAAAGTGTTGCTTATCGACACATCACATGCTCCAAAGTCATCCTTATTGTTCTCGCGAAGGTAATACTGTCATTGTTATCGCTTTCAGTATTCTCCGAGTTTGCGATAACGTGCGATAATGCAAAACAAAACCACCAGCCAGCCAGCCAGCCAGCCAGCCAGCTACTTAACTCATGAAGGTGGTTGAAGCCGGGCCTTTGAGTGAACGCTTTGGACGAACAATGAAATGGTGATGAAAATCAAAGTAAAAAACATAGGCAGACTTTTTGTCTTCAAATTAAAATTGCAAATTTTCAAATAGTTTGTCTGCAAAACAGACTGCTAACACATGAAAACATCGGTTTTTCCTTTGCCATTTGTCCGGCTGGTGTTCTTTTAGGCCGACACAAGAGAGAGAGAGCGAGAGAGAAACAGCTTGGTTGGCAGGTTTTATGCTAGCACGGACAACACTTTACGTGATTAACATCTTTAAATCCTCGAAAGACTAACGCATACATTAAGGGTCTTAAAAGTAAGCTCCTAGGTGAGTAAGACGAACGTAGAGGCGTATATGGGTACATGTGAACAGTTGGGGGAAAATAAATAGCAAACATATTTGCCACAAATGCCCAAATTATATGATCTAAAAGAAAAATTCATCCCACTGGCATTCTAAGACGATCTAGTGATGTGCGTTCGTCTTTCTTTCTGTCTACCCGTCTGCCGAAGGCGCTCTATCTTCCTATTGCAGAAATCTTACTGCTCCAAATAACACATTAGGGTCATGTTTTACATACAAGTCCATTATTAAATGATTTGAATTCCAGAGCCCCTGTTGAGGCATATTTTTCATCCGATTTGGCTGTACTTATTCGCGACTTTTTATGAATTTCATCACCCATGGTCCAAATTTTAAAATAATTTTTATTCGTTTTTCACTCTAGCTTTCATTAATTACCTATATTGTCCCGTTCGGTGAACATGTTCATTAGGAGTATAATTTTGGGATGAGGTGACCCCCCTGGGAATTGACCTCAACTGTTTTGATTAGTTTCTCACTCTACTCTTAAATACGATTCGTTTGAATCCCATATTGTCCCGCTCGGTGTACATGTCCATTTGGAACATAAATTTGTGGTGAGAGACCCCCCTGGGAATCGATCCCTTATTATACCCTACACCACTACTGTGGTCGATTCAGCTAAGTCCGTCTGTCTGTCTGTCCATGTTAATTTGTGTGTAAAATACAGATCGTAATTTTCATCCGATAGTCTTTAAATTTGGCACAAGCATTTTCTTGGGCCTAGAGACGAAGCCTATTGAAATTTACTACAAGTAAAAAGGCGTTAAGTTCGGCCAGGGCGAAATTTGAGTACCCACCACCTTGGGTGTATGCGTATAACACATTTCGTCAAAATCCGGTGAAAAATGCATACCCTATGCCCCATAGCAGCTATATCGAAATATATTAAGATTTGAACCAAATGCTATATCTATATCTAAAAATAAACCGATCTGAACCATATACGACACGGATTTGGAAAAGTCTTACATAAGTCACTGTGTCAAAATTTAGTAAAATCGAATTATAAATGCGCCCTTTATGGCGCCTAGACTTTAAATCGAGATATCCGTCTATATGGCAACTATATCCACATCTGATCCAATCAGGGCCAAATTGAAGAACGATCTCAAAGGGTCTGAGACAACTCACTGTCCCAAATTTCAGCAAAATCTGATAATAAATGTGGCTTTTATGGGCCTAAGACCCTAAATCGGAGGATCGGTCTATATGGCAGCTATATTCAAATCTGGACCGATCTGGGCCAAATTGAAGGAGGATGTCGAAGGTGCTAACACAACTCACTGTCCCAAATTTCGGTGACATCGGACAATAAATGCGTCTTTAATGGGCTCAAAGTCTTAAATCGAGAGATCGGTCTATATGGCAGCCATATCCAAATTTGAACCGATTTGGGCCAAACTGAAGAAGGATGACCAAGGGCCTAACACAACTCACTGTCCTAAATTTCGCCGACTTCGGACAATAAATGCGCCTTTTATGGGCTCAAAACCTTAAATGGAGAGATCGGTCTATATGGCAGTTATATTCAAATCTGGACCGATCTGGGCCAAATTGAAGAAGGATGTCGTAGGTCCTAACACAAGTCACTGTCCCAATTTTCGGCGACATCGAACAATAAATGCGCCTTTCATGGGCGCAAGATCTTAAATCTTGAGATCGGTCTATATGGCAGCTATATTCGAATCTGGACCGATCAGGCCAAGTTGAAGTAAGATGTCGAAGGTCCTAACACAACTCACTGTCCCAAAATTTCGCCGACTTCGGATAATAAATGCGCCTTTTATGGGCTCAAAACCTTAAATGGAGAGATTGGTCTATATGGCAGTTATATTCCAATCTGGACCGATCTGGACCAAATTGTCGTAGGTCCTAACATAAGTCACTGTCCCAAATTTTGGCGACATCGGACAATAAATGCGTTTTTTATGGGCTCAAAACCTTAAATCGAGAGAACGGTCTATATGGCAGCTTTATCCAAATCTGGACTGATCTGCGCCAAATTGGAGAAGGATGTCCAAGGGCCTAACACAACTCACTGTCCCAAATTTCGCCGACTTCGGACAATAAATGCGCCTTTTATGGGCTCAAAACCTTAAATCGAGAGATCGGTCTATATGGCAGCTATATCCAAATCTGGACCGATCTGGGCCAAGTTGGAGAAGGATGTCGAAGGTCCTAACACAACACACTGTCCCAAATTTCGGCGACATCGGACAATAAATGCGTCTTTTTTGGGCCCAAAGCCTTAAATCGAGAGATCGGTCTATATGGCAGCTATATCCAAATCTGGACCGATCTGGGCCAAATTGGAGAAGGATGTCCAAGGGCCTAACACAACTCCCTGTCCCACAAGACCTTAAATTGAGAGATCGGTCTATATGGCAGCTATATTCAAATCTGGACAAATCTGGACCAAGTTGAAGTAAGATGTCGAAGGGCCCAACATAACTCACCCAAATTTCGGCAAAATCGGATAATAAATGTGGCTTTTATGGGCCTAAGCCCTAAATCGGCGGATTGGTCTATATTACAGCCAAATTTGGGCCAAACTGAAGAAGGATATCAAAGGGCCTTACACAACTTACTGTCCCGAATTTCAGCAAAATCGGATAATAAATGTGGCATTTATGGGCCTGAGACCCTAAATCGGAGAGTTGGTCTCTATGGGGGCTATATCAAGATATAGTCCGGTATAGCCCACCTTCGAACTTCACCTGCCTATGGACAAAGAAAGAATCTGTGCAAGGTTTCAACTCAAAATCTCTATTTTTAAAGACTGTAGCGTGATTTCAACAGACAGACGGACAGACATGGCTAGATCGTCTTAGATTTTTGCACTGAATATAGGGTCGGAAATAGATATTTCGACAAAATTAATATACCCCCATCCTTCGGTGGTGGGTATAAAAATTGGTACAGATTTGGATATAGCTCGTCTATATATGTTCGCCCGATTTGGACTAAAATTTCAATTATATCGTCATTTGTAAACCGATTCTTACCAAATTTCGCACGAGAGGTTCCCTTATAAGTCTCGACATTATTGGTGAAATTCATAGAAATCGGCTCAGATTTACATATAGCCTCCATATATATATTCGTCCGATTTGCAGTGAAAATGCAATTAAATTGTCATTTGTTAACCGATTCTCTCGAAACTTGGCAGGAACGATTTTCTTATGACTCTTGACATTACAGGTGAATATCATAGAAATCGGTTCAGATTTAGATACAGCTCTCATATATATGTTCGTCCGATTTGCAGTAATAATGCAATAAAATAGTCATTTGTTAACCGATTCTCTCGAAATTTGGCAGAAAGGATTTTCTTATGACTTTCGATATTACTGGTGAATTTCATAGAAATTGGTTCAGATTTAGATATAGCTCTCACATATACAGTGGCAAAGAAAAGTGTACATACATTTTCGCTGACATTCAGCTTCGTAAACTGAAATTTACGTTATGAGGATAAGATATAATCCAATACATTTTAGCTGATTATAAAAGTGGTGACCATAGAGAACAGTTTTAGCAGCATTCGATATTTGGCGGAAAAACTTTTTGTAAAAAAATTTCGTTTTATGAAACGCATTTTTTGAGTGTAGTGTGTAGACTTTTCTGAATATATCGCCCGATTTTTACTCCTAGAGCCACTGCAAGCGCATTTATTCACCAATCCTCCCAAAACTTTGTACAACGCTTTTCTCGACAACTTCTATAATATCTATAAAGTTTGCTCGAAATCGGTTCAGATTTAAATATAGCTCCCACATATATTGTATGTTCCTCCGATTTGCAGTAATAATGCAATAAATGAGTCATTTGTTAACCGATTCTCTCGAAATTTGGCAGGAAGTATTTTTTTATGACTTTCGACATTACTGGTTCAAAGAAATCGGTTCAGATTTAAAGAAAGCTCTCATATATGTAGATCGGCCGATTTTCACTTCTAGAGCCACAGCAAGCTCATTTTTTTCCCAATCTTCCCTTAAAGGTCCATCAAAATTAGTTCAGAATTAGATATGTCTTCCACTTTGTGCCTATAGTGTAGGTATAGGATATTATAAAGTTGGCACCGCCCGACTTTTGACTTTCCTTACTGGTTTTTATATCCCTTTCGTAATCTATTTCCAAATACATTTCGTTTTAGCCCCATATTATCCCTTTCGACCTACTTATCTGATTAATGCTTAATTTATATATGAAATTCGTGTTCTACTCTAAAATACCTTTCATTAGATACCCATATTGTTCCAATCGATAAACATGTCCGTTGGGGTGGGGCGTTCCCCTGGAAAATTTTGACCCCAAAGTTGTATACCAATTTTGTGTTTTTGGGTTGCCATAAGCGTGCAAACCAAACTTCGCTGAAATGGGAGCTCCCATCAATGAGACCAGGACTTTTTGAAAATTTTGGAGAGGGTTAAGAACTGCTCCCTTCGGTTATCAAAAAATGGAGTGCCCTGTGTCCATTGGGGGTCCAAACTCTAGCATGCGTCAAAATATCGTAAAAATCGGTTCACCCGTTTCTATACCCACCATTATAGGATGGGGCTATACTTATCTAGTTATTCCATTTGTAACATCTCGAAATATTCGTCTCAGACCCCATAACATATTGGGTTGCCCAAAAAGTAATTGCGGATTTTTTAAAAGAAAGTAAATGCATTTTTAATAAAACTTAGAATGAACTTTAATCAAATATACTTTTTTTACACTTTTTTTCTAAAGCACGCTAAAAGAAACAGCTGATAACTGACAGAAGAAACAATGCAATTACAGAGTCACAAGCTGTGAAAAAATTTGTCAACGCCGACTATATGAAAAATCCGCAATTACTTTTTGGGCAACCCAATATATATGTTCTTGATCGTCTCGACGCCCTGAGTCGATCTAGGCATGTCCGTCCATCCGGCTGTCGAAACCACGATAGATGACGAACGCGTAAAGCTAGCCGCTTGAAATTTTGCACACGCACTTAATATTGGTCCTTGGGGATTGTAAATGGCCCATATAGGCTCAGATTTAGATATAGCTCCCATATAAACCGATCTCCCGATTTGACTTCTTGAGCCCCTGGAAGCCACAATTTTTGTCCGATTTGTTTCAGTACGGTCCAAATCGGTCTATAACCTGATATAACTCCCATATAAACCGATCTCCCGATTTGACTTCTTGAGCCTCTACAAGCCGCAATTTTTGTCCGATTTGGTTAAAACTTTGCATGTAGTGTTCTATTGAAACTTCCAATAACTATGCCAAGTACAGTCCAAATCGATACATAACCTAATATAGCTCCCATATAAACCGATCTCCCGATTTGACTTCTTGAGCGCTTACAAGCCGCAAATTTTGTCTCATTTGGCCGAAATTTCGAATGTGGTGTTTTGGTATGACTTCCAACAACTGTGCCAAATACGGTCCAAATCAGTCTATAACCTCATAAAGCTCTCATGTAAACCAGTCTTTCGATCATCCTTGTTCTGTTCCTAAAAGCTTTAATTTTTGCTGGTTTGGTATGTATTGCGGATTTTTCATATAGTCGGCGATGACAAATTTTTTCACAGCTTGTGACTCTGTAATTGCATTCTTTCTTCTGTCAGTTATCAGCTGTTACTTTTAGCTTGCTTTAGAAAAAAAGTGTAAAAAAAGTATATTTGATTAAAGTTCATTCTAAGTTTTATTAAAAATGCATTTACTTTCTTTTAAAAAATCCGCAATTACTTTTTGGGCAACCCAATAGAATAAAATTTTGCCAGAATCCATGTTATTGGGTTCCCAAGATTCGGCCGCTTTTATTTGTTCTGGATGCATTTGTAGCTCTTTCAATGCTTCTGGCTGATCTTCACTCTAAAATCGACAATTCTGTTTATTTACGTGCCCGCGCGACGAACTTTCTTAACAGAGCACTCATTTTGATAATAAAATTCAAGAATTTGCAAGCGTGGTTCGTTTGTAGGACGATTCACGGTTAAATCATAGACCAATCTGAAGATGTTTGACAGTGAAACAAGACACGAAACGTGCGTGAGCTGTTTAAACCAGTGTTGCCAAAAAGACAATAGCTAAAAAATCACCCTTTAGTTGCCATATTAACCGATCACCCATTTATACTTCTTGAACCTCTACTTACTTTACTTTGATTGGCTATCACAGAATATTTCTTCCACTAGCCGAACGTAGAATAGCGTTCCAAGCGCCTCGATCTTTTGCGCTCATTCTTAAATCTCTGACACCAAGTTTCGAGGTGTCTCCCACAACTTGATCTTTCCATCGGGCTTTTGGTCTTCCCGGTTTGCGTGTACCACCGTGTTTGCCTTCAAAAGACTTCTTTGCTGGAGCTTCTTCATCCATTCTGACAACATGACCTAGCCAACGCAGCCGTTGTATTTTGATGCGTGTAACTATGCTATCGTCGTCATACAGCTCATACAGCTCGTGGTTCATACGTCGCCTATATTCTCCGTTAACGCAAACTGGTCCATATATTTTACGAAGAATCTTTCTCTCAAATACTCCAAGCACTCCCTTATCTGCTTTCACAAGTACCCATGCTTCAGAACCATATAACAGCACGGGTAGTATCAGTGTCTTGTAAAGTGTAGTCTTCGTCTGTCGAGAGATGGCCTTGTTTCTAAACTGCCTACTTAGTCCAAAGTAGCATCTGTTTACCAGTATTATTCTTCGCTTAATCTCAAAACTGGTGTCATTCGTTTCGGTTACGGCGGTGCCGAGGTAGATAAAGTTACTGACTATCTCAAAGTTGTGACTCCCAACTTTCTCCATGTTCTTTATCTGCTCGGTTGTGCAAGGCTTTTTGGGAGTGGAGACCATCCATTTCGTCTTATCTCCGTTTACTGCCAGACCCATTTTCACTGACTCTCTTTCGATTCTTTCCAAGGCTGCAGTTAATACTTCCGGTGACCGACCTATGATATCGATGTCGTCGGCATAGGCAAGTAGCATGTGCTCTCTTGTGATTAGTGTGCCATATCTATTCACATCTGCATCTCATATAATCTTCTCCAGCAGGATATTAAAGAGATTACACGATAGGCTGTCTCCTTGTCTGAAACCTCGTTTAGTATTAAATGGTTCGGAGAGATTCTTTCCTATTCTTACTGAGGAACGCGTATCAGCAAGTGTCATCCTGCAGAGTCTTATTAATTTTGCATTGAAACCAAACTCAGACATGGCTTGAAATACCTTTGAACGTAAAGGAGTATCGAAGGCGGCTTTGTAGTCAACAAAGAGGTGGTAGGTGTTGATTTGTCCTTCTCGGGTCTTTTCCAGGATTTGGCGCAGTGTGAATATCTGGTCTAGGGTGGATTTACCAGGTCTAAAGCCGCGTTGATAGGGCCCAATTCTCTCATTGACTTTAGGTACGCTCGAGAGTATCTCGTATGCGATGGGGAGGAGACTTATTCCTCTGTAGTTGGCACATTCCGTCTTGTCTCCTTTCTTGTGTACGGGACATAGTATGCTGAGGTTCTAATCATCGAGTATGCGTTCTTCTAGCCAGATTGCGCAGATAAGCTGATGCATACGCCTTATCAGCGTGTCGCCTCCGGTCTTCAATAGTTCAGCGGGTAACCCGTCGGCTCCTGCTGCCTTGTTGTTCTTTAGTCGGGTTACTGCTACTTGGACCTCATTCTGACTAGGAGGTAAACATTCTATACCATCATCAGGGATTGGTTCTGCGGTATCCTCTTTGCCCCCAACATCGGACACTAGCAGTTGGGTAAGATGTTCTTTCCATATCCTCAGCATGTTGTCTGTGTCAGTTACCAGATTTCCTTCTTTGTCTCTGCAGAAGGATGTGCCTGCACCAAAGCCTCTTGAACCTCTAGAATACGCAATTCTTATCCGATTTGTACAACGACTTCTTCCTTCAACGTTCGTGCCAAATATGGTCTGAATTGGTCCATAACCTCATATAGCTCCCATATAATCCGATCTCTTGATGTTACTCCTTGAACCCCTATAGGGCACAATTCTTACCCGATGTGGCTGAAATTTTGCACAATGACTTCTCGTATGGTCTCTAACATCCAAATTAAGTATGGCCCGAAGCGGCCTATAACCTGATATTTCTCATAGCATAGCTATTTTTATCCTGGTATTTATTGTATTTATGGGTTAACAAAGGATAGTTTACGCAAAGAACTTGAAAAATTCGATCCAAATTGGAGGGTATATAAGATTCGGCTCGCCCGAACTCAGCAAGCTTTTACTTGATTTTATTTAACACTATCCGAACCGGGCCCGCTCCTATGCACCTTCTTTAACTCTCTAATATCTTTGTAGGGTGGGGACACTTCGCCCTGAATGTGGATATCGAATTCATGCGATTGTAGCCTATGACGCTGAACGCATTCGAATCCTGACGAGAACATCGAACATAGCGGTGGTTATCCCCTCTTAATGCTGGCGACAGTTGCGAGGTGCAATGCGATGCATGGTCATTTAAAAAATGTTCCCCAAAGAGGTGTCGGCTATAAAAAAAGGACCCTTATCATTGAGTTTAACATGAATCGGAAAGCACTCATTGATGTGTGAGAAGTTTGGCCCTGCTCAGTTCCTGGTGGTAATGTTCTTCCTTAGGGTAATGTTCTCATTAGGGGAGGTATGGCACCTCAGACATTTCGACTCAAATATGGATATAAAATTCGTGCTGCACTTCCAAATCCCTTTAATTTGAGCCCCATATTGCCATGGTCGGTAAATATCAACCGTTTGGAGGTTTTTTTTAGAGTTGGTGCGGTTACCGGCACTTTTGACTGAAAATAGATATCAAATTCGTTCTTTATTCCCGACGGAAATGAACTTCAGTTTAGGGAGTGCTTTACGGCGTACCCCAAAACATTTGGCTCCAAAATTGGATATCAAATTCGGTTTCTACTCTCAGATACCTTTCATTTGTGTCCCATATTATCATAATGGGTCAAATAACCCATTTGACGTATCTTTAGGAGGAATGCGCCACCTATACCTGAACTCAAATTTTAATGTCATATTCGTAATCTACTCCCAAATACCTTTTATTTGAGTACCATAAACCCATGGTCGGCTAATATGCCAATCTGGAGGGATTTGGGGGTGGGCGACCTCCCATTACTTGGCCCTAATGTTTTATGCCATATTTGTAATCTACTGCCTAATACTTTTAATTTGAGTTCCATATTGAGTCCTCTGTTTAGAGGAGTTTTGGAGTTGGAGTTGGGTTGGAGGGGCCCGCTGGGCACTTGGCCCAAATTTTCTTTTCGTTTCTCCAATATCTTTCATTTGATACCCTTATTGTGGACCACTTTCGGATATGGGTGTCGTTTTTGGGACAAGGGGGAGGGTCCGCCTCCCCCCGATATCTAAAACTTATAAAGCCTATGTTTCCTTCCAGACAAACATATTGCAATCTATGAAAATTTTAAGAAAATCGGTTCAGCCAAGTCTTATATAGTCATAATGTGCCTAATGGCGTTTTTGAGGGATGGCGTGACCCCCTATACTTCGATCTGATTTTGTATGCCAGATTCGATATCTACTCCCCAATACCTTTCATTTGAGCCCCATATTGAAATGAAAGTCCAATATGTCTGTTTGGGGGAGTTTTGGGGTTGGGGCGGCCCGATGGGTGTTTAGACCCATATTCGTTTCTCCAATTCCTTTCATTTGATACCCTTATTGTGCCCATCGGACAACTTTCGGATATGGGTGGCTTTTGTGTTAAGGGGGAGGGTCCGCCTTCACCCGATATCTAAAAATTATAAAGCCTATATTTCCTTCCGGACAAACGTTTACAATCTATGAAAATTTTAAGAAAATCGGTTCAGCCAAGTATCATATAGTCACAGTCTAATGGCGTAACCTTCAATACTTCGATCTGATTTTGTATGCCAGATTCGAAATCTTTTCCCAAATACCTTTAATTTGAGCCTCCTATTGAAATGAACGTCCAATATGTCTTCTACTCTCCAATACCTTTCATTTGATACCTATATCGTCCCCATCGGTTCACTTTTGATATAGGGTGGTGTTTTTAGCATAAGGGGGAGGAGAGTCCGTCCCCCTTCCGATATCGAAAAATAATACAGCCTATGTTTCCTTCCAGACCAAACTACACAATATGCGATTTCGAGACAATCGGTTCTGCTGTTTTTCAGTCTACAGGGAACAAACAAACCGAGTCCCATATATCCGTGATTGGCTAATGTGCCCGTGTTGGGCGTTTTTGTGGGAGTGGGGTGACCCCCTATACTTCGCCATGAATTTGTATGTCAGATTAGTTATCTACTCCTGCATACTTTTCATTTGATGCCCATCTTGTCCTTATCGGTTCACTTTGGATTTTGGGAGGTGTTTTTGGGGTAACGGTGGAGGGTCCACCCGCTTCCGTTATCAATAAATTATAAAGCCTATTCCTACTTCTTGACCATATTCGTAATCAACTCCCGAATACCTTTCATTTGAGTCCCATATTGTCATGATCGTCAAATAAACCTATTGTAAAGGGTTTTGAGGCTGGGGCGGCCCCCCAGGTACTTGGACCCAACTTTTGTTATGAAATTCGTACTCTACTCTTAAATACCTCTCATTTATGTGCCAAATTGTCCCGATCGGTCCACTTTTATTTTTGGGTAGTACTTTTACGGCAAGGGGGAGGGTCCGACCCCCCTCCCGATATAAAAAAATTATATAGCCTATGTTTATTTTAAGGTAATCGGTTCAGCCGTTTTTGAGTCTATACGGAACAAACAAACAAACCGACGAACAAACAAACATAACTTGAATTTTTTATATAAGATAGGCCGAAAGAGATTGTAAATGGTCAACATCTTGCCTTGTTTTGATATAATTCTCTAATTAACCCTCCTCCAGAGGGCGCTATTATCAAGCGATTTAGCTGAAATTAATCACCCATGCTTCATATGGTCCGAAATGCTGCATAACCTTATCTAGCTCTTATAAACACCTATTTTGCGATAGGACTTCTTGAACTTCTAAAGAGCAACTTTAAACTGTGTTTGTAAAAAATGTCCATAGTTGCTAAATGTTTGCTTTAGAGTGTAGACTGACTTTTGTTTAACTTTAATATTACAAAAAAATGCCCACTCCACAACAACTCCTTTTGCACTTGTAGGTGAGTGCGGTTGACGTACTGCACAATGCTTATTAGCGGCGTAAGCATGCGATCGACTACCTCCTTCCTGTCTTCTTGTTTTTCATTTTATTTACATTCTGGGGCAACTCACATTTCAGCAGTATGAGTGGCTGGCCGCTCGATACAATCGCTTGGAATTTCAATTAACAAACACCAGTCGAAAAGCAACAGCGAACACCATTGAACGCAACCTAGAAGCTCAAATTAAAAAAGTGTGATCGCATCGTGAATGAATTTACCCCCATATCCTTGGTTTGGCCTATGCTAATGATCCCACAAAAAACTCTAAGATTTTGCATTGAAAAATGTTCACAATGGATTCTGTTGGGAGACAGCATTAAGGAAAGCAAAATCATGGCATACACTTTCTAAGCTGTTGCATTGAGTCTTGCAATATTCCCAGTTCACTATGTTATTGTTTGAAATTTGAATTAACTATTAAAAATACCTCCAACTTTATTACTCTAAACCCTTATTATATACAGGGTGTGCCAGAGAAACTACTACTACTACTACTAAGTTTCCCATGAACCTTTCATTGAGGAACAGCGGATGCTTCTCTCACATCAATGAGTGCAGTCCGCTTAAAGTTTAAGCTCAATGATAAGGGACCTTCTTTTTATGGCCTAGTCCGAACGGCGTGCCGCATAGCGACACCACTTGGTGGAGAAGTTTAAACTTGGCAGGATACCTCACAAATGAAGCCAGCATTAGTGAAGGAATAACCAAAGCTGAAAATTTTTCTGATGTTCGGTATAAAGGCGGATATGCTAACCTCGGTGGCCTTATTTGAAAAACTCCCGAGCAATGAGTTGGACGGAGAGGGGCCGAGAAGGGGCCTATCTGGAGGGGGAAGTCCCCAAGTTTGTTTCTCTCTTCAGTCAGTTGCCATTATGCTCCGGCCTAGGAAGCAGCGGGCCTTCGTCGTCGAGAGCTTCTTTTCTCGCTCACTTGTTTCTACGCAAAGGGCTTCAATGGACCATCAAAACTCTGAAAATTTTTCTGATATCCACGTGGGGATTTGAACCCAGGCTTTCGGCATAAAGGCGGACATGCTAACCTCTGCAACACGAAGCCTCCTGAGAAACTTTCTTATTTGAAGAACTCCCAAACAGTGAGTTGGATGGGGAGGAGTCGATAAGGGCGCATATGAAGAGGGAATACCCCTGACCTAGGAAGCAGCGGGCCTTCGTCATCAAGAGCTTCTATTCTCGCTCACTTGTTCCTATGCAACGGACTTCAATGGACCATCAAAAGTCTGAAAATTTTTCTGATATCCACGCGGGGATTTGATCCCAGGCTTTCGGCATAAATGCGGACTTGCTAAGCTCTGCACCACGGGGCCTCCTGAGAATTTCTTATTTGAAAAACTCCCAAACAGTGTGATGGATGGGGAGGGGTCGAGAAGGGGCGCAAATGGAGAGGGAAGTCGCCAAATTGGTTTTTCTCTTCAGCCAGTTGCTATCATGCTCTGGCCTAGGGAGCAGCGGGCCTTCGTTGTCGAGAGCTTCTTTCCCCGTTAACTTGTTCCTACCCAACGGACTTCAATGGACCATCAAAAGTCTGAACATTTTTCTGATGTTCAAGCGGGGATTTGAACCCAGGCTTTCGGCATAAAGGCGGACATGCTAACCTCTGCACCACGGTGGCCTTATTTGAAAAACTCCCGAGCAGTGAGTTGAACGGGGAGGGAGTGATGCAGTGGTGCATATGGAGAGGGAAGTCGCCAAGTTTGTTTCTCTCTTCAGTCAGTTTGCTATCATGCTCTGGCCTAGGGAGCAGCGGGCCTTCGTTGTCGAGAGCTTCTTTTCCCCCTCACTTGTTCCTACCCAACGGACTTTAATGGACCATCAAAAGTCTGAAAAATTTTCTGATGTTCAAGGGGGGAATTAAACCCATGCTATCGGCCTTATTTGAAAATCTCCCGAGCAGTGAGTTGGATGGAGAGGGGCCGAGAAGGGGCCTATCTGGAGGGGGAAGTCCTCAAGTTTGTTTCTCTCTTCAGTCAGTTGCCATTATGCTCCGGCCTAGGAAGCAGCGGGCCTTCGTCGACGAGAGCTTCTTTTCTCGCTCACTTGTTCCTACGCAACGGACTTCAATGGTCCATCAAAACTCTGAAAAATTTTCTGATATCCACGTGGGGATTTGAACCCAGGCTTTCGGCATAAAGGCGGACATGCTAACCTCTGCCCCAGGGAGCCTCCAGAGAATCTTTTTTATTTAAAAAACTCCCAAGCAGTGAGTTAGATGGGGAGGGGTCGAGAAGGGGCGCATATGAAGCATATGAAGGGGGAATTCCCCTGACCTAGGGAGTAGCGGACCTTCGTCATCAAGAGCTTCTATTCTCGCTCACTTGTTTCTACGCAACGGACTTCAATGGACCATTAAAACTCTTGAAAATTTTTGAAAGAGTGAAGCCGTCAACTGTGCGTTCTTCCCTGCGTTCGGCTCGCAAACACGCAGCTGCTATTGGAGTTTCTGACACCACTATTCGACAAATTCTCCATATAGCAGCTGCTATGGGAAGTTCTGACACCACTATTCGACAAATTCTCCATCAAGACCTTAAATGTAACCCCTACAAATTGGCTGCTGTGCAAGAATTTACTGAAGGCAATTTTTTTGCTAGTCAAAATGCATGTCTGATAGACAACCTGCCTGAAGACACGGTAGTTTTTATACCCACCACCAAAGGATGGGGGTTTTATTCATTTTGTCATTCCGTTTAGAACATAGAAATATCCATTTGCGAACCTATAACCCGTATATATTCTTGATCGTCGTAAAAATCTAAGACGATCTAGCCATGTCCGTTCGTCTGTCTGTTGAAATCACGCTACATTCTTTACAAATAGAGACATTGAGCTGAAACTTGGCACAGATTTTTTTTTTGTCCATAAGCAGGATAAGTCCGAAGATGGGCTATATCGGAGCCCCCATTTAGACCGATTCGCCGATTTAAAGTCTTAGGCCCATAAAAGCCACATTTATTATCCGATTTTGCTGAAATTTAGGACAGTGAGTTGTCTTAGGCCCTTCGATATCTTTCTTCAATTTTATCTGGGGATATGTCCGGATTTGCATATAGCTGCCATATAGACCGATCTCTCGATTTAAGGTTTTGGGTCCATATAAGGCGCATTAATTGTCCAATGTCGCTGAAATTTAGGACAGTGAGTTGTCTTAGGCCCTTCGATATCTTTCTTCAATTTGCCCCAGATCGGTTCTGATTTGTATATAGCTGCTATATCGACCGATCCTCCGATTTAGGGTCTTAGGCCCATAAAAGCCACATTTATTATCCAATTTTGCTGAAATTTAAGACAGTGAGTTGTGTTAGGGCCTTCGATATCCTCCTTCAATTTGGCTTAGATCAGTCCAGTTTTGGATATAGCTGCCATATAGACCGATCCTCCTATTTAGGGTCTTAGGCCCATAAAAGCCACATTTATTACCCGATTTTGCTGAAATTTGGGACAGTCAGTTAGTTGTCTTAGGCCCTTCGACATTCTCCTTCATTTTGGCTCAGATCGGTCCAGATTTGGATATAGCTGCCATATAGACGGATCCTCCGATTTAAGGTCTTAGGCCCATAAAAGCCACATTTATTATCCGATTTTGCTGAAATTGAGGAGAATGAGTTGTGTTAAGCCCTTCGACATCTTTCTTCAATTTGGCCCAGATCGGTTCAGATTTGGATATAGCTGCCATATAGACCGATCCTCCGATTTAAGGTCTTAGGCCCATAAAAGCCACATTTATTATCCGATTTTGCTGAAATTTGGGACAGTCAGTTAGTTGTCTTAGGCCCTTCGCCATTCTCCTTCATTTTGGCTCAGATCGGTCCAGATTTGGATATAGCTGCCATATAGACCGATCCTCCGATTTAAGGTCTTAGGCCCATAAAAGCCACATTTATTATCCGATTTTGCTGAAATTGAGGAGAGTGAGTTGTGTTAAGCCCTTCGACATCTTTCTTCAATTTGGCCCTAATCGGTTCAGATTTGGATATAGCTGCCATATAGCCCGATCTCTCGGTTTTAGGTTTTGGGGCCATAAAAGGCGCATTTATCGTCCGATGTCGCTGAAATTTGAGACAGTGAGTTGTGTTAGGCTCTTCGTCGTCCTTCATCAATTTGGCTCAAATCGGTCCAAATTTGAATATAGCTGCCATATAGACCGATCTCTCGGTTTAAGGTTTTGGGCCCATAAAAGTCGCATTTATAATCCGATTTCACTGAAATGTGACACAGTGACTTGTGCTAGGCTTTTGGACATCCGTGTCGTTTATGGTTCAGATCGGTTTATTTTTAGATGTTCCCACTAAAAAGATCAATAGTTTGTTATACACAATTGAACAATGACTTGTACTTATTAGTAGTTGGTCCAAATCGGAACATATTTCGATATAACTGCTATGGGACATAAGGTAAGCAATTTTCACCGGATCTTGATGAAAGGTGGTTTACATATATACCGAAGGTGGTGGGTATTCAAAGTTCGGCCCGGCCGAACTTAATGCCTTTTTACTTGTTTTTCTTTAGCCAGATTTTCTTTCTTGTCTCTTCAGTATGCGCCGGTATCAAACCCATCGGTATGATGTTTAATTATCAATTCACTCTCACTCTCTTCTTTCTGGCGCACACACAGGTCTTATCGCTATTTTTCTCCGGGCAGAGTTATGCCTGGTGCGTTGCTACTGATTGCAGGAGTACCCACCTTCCGCATTCTTCGCTTCCATTCAAACATTTCTGGTCATTCCATAGATTCCAGGGGCGGTCTTTTTGGAGTGTTCAATGATATGCCTTAGTGTTGCTATATCATCTTGACAAAAAGTCAAAAAGTCATTTAAATCATTTTTTTTTTTTAAATAAAAATTATAAAATTTTAATTAAAATCATCTTCACTAAAACATTTTTAGAATTTACCCCAACATAACCACAATCCATACAAAATATCAAGTCTATCATGCTTCTGTTTACAACAGTTTCAAAAAAGTAAAAGAAAAAAATATGCCAAACACAAAAAAGCTCTCAACTCGCATATGCAGTTTTGAAGACATCCTTCCTGCCACATTGTTAAAGTTCATGGTTAGTCCGAATGAATGTCAGTCGGTAGGAAATCACAGTCAGCGCTGTCTCAAGTAGGAACATTTTGACATTTTTTGACACGTAAAATTAGTAAACTGTCAGCTGTGATGTGATATTGTTTGACTCGTTTGAGGGGTTTTTTCTCGTGCACTTCTTCTTCTTCTTTACATACCGCGTCTTACAATGGCCCAGACAAATGCAAACGTTCAAGTTTGCAAAAACTTGAACAAGCCCAAAGCCACAGCAGAAACACAAAATGTTTTTATAGACTTTTATCAAAGTCCTTGAATTTGAAATGAGAATGATTTTTTCGTGCTGACGCAGATGCACAGTAAGTTTACAGCATGCATCACATCATACCAAAATCTCGACTGTATGTTTGTGAGTGTGGGCACGGAGGCGAATGTTCAATGTTCAATAAAAAACTAAAAGCAAAATATTGCCAAAAACTTGTCAGACTTGACATTGGCGACAAGCCGACGGCAAAACTGCAAACAGGACAGACAAAAGCCTCAACGTCACAATATGAATTCAATGTGCGCATGAGCAGCCACATTGAAATCCTTGGGGCAATTCGTCGTTGCAGCAAAAATGTTTCATAGCAACTGCTATTGCATTTACCAAACAAAGGTGTGCATTTGAAATGTAATACGATTTATGTTTTTTATGAGTTGGACAATAAAAGAGATTAAAAGGCAATGGGATAGGGCAGTTAAAAACAGTTAGTAAGTAAGTAAGAGTAACAAGTAATAAGCAAAAGGGTATTAAGTTCGGCTGGGCCGAATCTTGGGTACCCACTACCATAGATTCTGCTAAGAAGTTATTCTTACTAAATTTATTCTACAAATCAAACCTCTGTGAAACCACCAAAAATTAAAGTTTCAAGGAACCGAACAAGGATGATCGAAAGACCGGTTTATATAGGAGCTATATCAGGTTATAGACTGATGTGGACCGTACTTGGCACAGTTGTTGGAAGACGCAACAGAACACCGCATGCAAAATGTCAGCCAATCGGACAAAAATTGCAGCTTGTAAGGACTCAAGAAGTCTAATCGGTAGATCGGTTTATATGGGAGCAATATCGGGTTATAGACCGATTCGAACCGTACTTGGAACAGTAGTTGGAAGTTATAACAGAACACGATGTGAAAAATTTTGCCAAATCGGGCAAAAATTGTGGGTTGTAAGGGCTCAAGAAATCAAATCGGGAGATCAATTTATATGGGGCTATATCAGGTAATAGACCGATTTCAACCGTATTTGGAACAGTTGCTGAAAGTTATAACAGAACACTATGTGAAAAATTTTAGCCTAATCGAACAAAAATTACGGCTTGTAAGGGCTCAAGTATTAAAATCGGTAGATCGGTTTATAAACCGATTTCAACCGTACTTAGCACAGGTATTGGAAGTCTTAATAGAACCCTAAATGCAAAATTTAAGCCTAATCAAACAAAAATTGTGGCTTCCAGGGGCTCAAAAAGTCAAATCGGGAGATCGGTTTATATAGGAGCTATATCCAAATCCGTACCGATATGGTCCATTAGCAATCCCTAGCGACCTACATCAATAGTTAGTATCTGTGCAAAATTACAGGGGGCCGCTATAGTGATTTCGACAGACGGACGGACGGACATGGCTAGAGACGATCAAGAATATAGTATACAGTTTATGGGGTCTTAGATCAATATTTCGAGGTGTTACAAGGCGAATGACTAGTTAAGTAAACCCACATTCTATGGTGGTGGGTATAAAAACGTGTTAGATAACTACAACCATGGAAAAATTAACCACTACCACATCCATAGTAATATGCAAATGGGGGCTGGTTTGGATCATTTATGATTCAGGTCCCGATAACACTTTTAAGGGGTGATTTTTTTAGCTATTATCTTTTTGGCAACACTGGTTTAAACAGCTTACGCATGTTTCGTGTTTTGTTTCATTGACAAACATCTTCAGTTTAGTTTATAATTTAACCATGAATCGTCCTACAAACGAACAACGCTTGCGAATTATTGAATTTTATTATCAAAATTCGTGCTCTGTTAAGAAAGTTCATAGTAAGATTCCTCTTCTTCACCTACGAAGCTCATTTTTGGATCAATGGGTACGTGAATAAGCAGAATTGTCGATTTTGAAATGAAAATCAGCCAAAAGCATTGCAAGAGCTACCAATGCATACAGAAAAAGTCACAAGTTCCAGCGGTTTTTAGGCTGGTGGTATCATTGGACCGTACTTCTTCAAAGATGATGCGAATCGTAACGGAACTGTGAATGGTGGGAGCTACCGTGAGATGATATCCAACTTTTTTTTGCCCAAAATGCAAAAGGTTGATTTGCATGAGATGTGGTGTTTCAGCAAGACGGTGCCACATGCCACACAGCACGCATAACAATGGACTTATTGAGAGGCGATTTCGGTGAACATTTTGTTTCACGTTCGGGACCGGTCAATTTGTGGGCCTTTAGACTTTGTGGGCCTTTAGACTTTGTGGGGCTATGTCTATACAGACAAGTCCACTGCAATTGACACATTAGAAGACAATGTTTCAATGCATTTATTCGTAAGATACCGGCCGAAATGTTGGAAAGAGTATGCCAAAATTGAACTAAGTGGACGGAGCATTTGAGGCGCAGTCACGGTTAACGTTTGCATGAAATTATCTTGAAACATTAAATTATATGGACCGTAATATCGACTCAAATAAAGATTTCATGCATTTTTCTGAAATTTATGTGTGAGTTTTTTTTTAAAAAAACTTTCCCTTTACAAATCACAGTTTCAGCGAAGTCGGGCAACAAATCCGCTTTTTATGGGATTGCGACTCTCAATTGGCAGATCGATCTATACGGCACTATATCTTAATATAGTCCGATCTGAACCATATTTGAGTCGCATGTCGGGAGGCTAAGAACAACTCACCATTTAAAATTTTAGCTAAATTGGATAATAATTGCAGCTTTTATGGGCTTAAAGCCCTTATACGGCAGATCAGTCGATATGGCAGCTATATCTAAATATAGTCCGATCTGAATCATATTTTTGAGTCGGACATCGAGAGGCTTAAAATTACTTACTAATTAAAATTTTTAGCGAAATCGGAAAATTTCGCTAAAATTAAGACCCTCAATCGGCAGATCGGTCTATATGGCAGCTATATCTAAATATTTTCCGATCTGGACCATATAAAGATGTGATGACTGAAGCTTTGAAACACCATACTGTATCAAGTTTCAGTAAAATCGGGCAATAAATTCAGCTTTTATGGGCTCAAGACCCTTAACCGGCAGATCGTGCTATATGGCAGCTATATCTGAATATAGACCAATCTGAACCATATTCGAGTAGCATATCGGAAGGTTTTAATCACCTTACCATTTCCAATTTCAGCGAAATCGGAAAATAATTGCGTCTTTTATGGGCTCAATCGGCAGATCTGTCTATATGGCAGCTATATCTAAATATTGTCTGATCTAGACTATAATGAGGTGTGATGACTGAAGCCTTAAACAAGTCACTGTTTCAAGTTTCAGTGAAACTTTGTTTTTGTATTTGTCAAAAACGGCTTAACCGATTACTTTTAATTGTTCACAGATTGTGTAGGTTGATCTGGAAGGAAACATAGGCTATATAATTTTTTGATATCGACCCTCCCCTTTACCCCAAAAATGATACCCAAAAATAAAAGTGGACCGATCGGGACAATATGGCATTTAAATGAAATGTATTCAATAGTAGTGAACGAATTTCATTATAAAAGTTGGATCCAAGTACCTGGGGGGCCGTCCCAGCCCCAAAACCCCTCAAAATAGGTTTTTTTGACGATCATGGCAATATGGCTATAAAATGAAAAGTATGCGGGAATAGATAACGAATCTGGTATACAAATTCATATCGAAGCATAGGTAGTCACTCCACCCCCACTAAAACGCCCAAAATAGGTACCTTAGCCTATTACGGATATATGGGACTCGATTTGTTGGTTCCGTATAGACTGAAAAACGGCAGAAAAGATTTTCTCGAAAATTTCGCATGCTGTGCAGGTTGGTCTGGAAGGAAACATAGGTTATATTATTTTTCGGTATCGCAAGGGGGACGGACGCTCCCCCTTATTCCTAAAACACAACCCAAAATCAAAAGTGGATCGATCGGGACAATATAGGTATCAAATGAAAGGTATTGGGAATATGAATATGGTAAACAAATTTGAGTCTAAGTACCCATCGGGCCGCCCCAACCGCAAAACTGCCCAAACACACATATTGGACGTTCATTTCAATGTGAGTCTAAAATGAAAATTATTCAGGAGTGGTGTAGGGGTTCACCCTACCCCCCAGAAATGCCATTAGGCCCATTATGACTATATGATACTGGCTGAACAGATTTTCTTAAAATTTTCATAGATTGTGTACGTTTCTCTGGAAGGAAGGAAACATAAGCTATATACCCCTTACCCTCAAAACGCTACCCATATCCGAAAGTGGTTCGATGGCCACAATAAGGGTATCAAATGAAAGGTATTGGAGACCAGAAAACGAATATGGTATTAAAATTTGGGTTCAAGTGCGCATTCCGCATTCAGGGCGAAGTGTTCCCACTCTAAAAAGATATTAGAGTGTTAAAGAAGGCGCAGCGGAATAAATGCAGCTTTTATGGGCTAAAGACTGAAAATCGGCAGATCGGTCTATATGGCAAAAATGCAAATTTTGCCCATGAACATTCCACTAAGGAACAGGGGCAAACTTCTCACATATTAATGAGTGCAGCCCGATTCAAATTTTAAGCTCAATGATAAGGGGCCTCCTTTTTATAACCGAGTCCGAACGGCGTGCCGCAGTGCGACACCTCTTGGGAGAGAAGTTTTACATGGCATAGTACCTCACAAATGTTGCCAGCATTAGGAGGGGAAAACCACCGTTGAAAATATTTTCTGTTCCGCCAGTCCCGCCAGGATTCGAACCCGGCGTTCAGCGTAATAGGCTAACCTCTGCGCTACGGTGGCCTCCGTTCTATGTGGCAGCTATATGTAAATATGGTTCCATATGGGTCATATTAGGATTGAATATAGGGTCCCCTAGTACGGGCTTAAGACCGTAAATCGGCCTATATGAATACAAGAATACAACTGATGGACACACGGATGGACAGACACATGGACATCGTTACATCGCCTTAGAATTTTTCGACGATCCGATAGATAAAAGGTGATTTTGATAGTACAGTCCATATAATTTAATGTTTGAGGATTATTTCATGTAAATGTTGACCGTGACTGCGCCTCAAATGGTCAATCCGCTTAGTCCAATTTTAGCATACTCTTTCCCACATTTCGGCAGGTATCTCACGAACAAATGCTTTAAATGTTGTCTTCCAATGTGTCAGTGGAAGCGGGCTTCTCTGTATAGACATGAGCATTAACATAGCCCCACAAAAATAGTCTAAAGGAGTTAAATCGCATGATCTAGGCGGCCAATTGACCGGTCCCAAACGTGAAATAAAATCTTCACCGAACTCGCCTCTCAATAAGTCCATTGTTGTGCGTGCTGTGTGGCATGTGGCAACGTCTTGTTGAAACCACATGTCATGCATGGCAAACTCTTGCATTTTGGGCAAAAAAAATCAGTTGGGTATCATCTCACGATAGCGCTCACTGTTCACAATAACCTTACGATTCGCATCACCTTTGATGAAGTACGGTCCAATGATGCCACCAGCCCATAAACCGCTACAAACTGTGACTTTTTCTGGATGCATTGGTAGCTCTGGTTGATCTCCACTGAGCCAAAAAGGAACTTCGTGGCGGAACACAACTTTCTTAACAGAGCCCGCATTTTGCTAATAAAATTCAATAATTTGCAAGCAATGTTCATTTGTAAGACTATTCATGGTTAAATTATAGACCAAACTGAAGATAGTTTGACAGTGAAACAAAACACGAAACGTGCGTGAGCTGTTTAAACCTGTGTTGCCAATGGAATGAATTTGAGAATATACACCCTATGCTAAGGGGGTGCAAGTAAAACCACCAATAAGTTTGGCCTTGCCAAATTTTGTTCATCCATTTTCAGAAATCTTCTATGAATTGAACATTGCCGCTAAATCAGGCACATGCAACACCAAGTTATCTCATTATTTTACATCTTGAGGGAACATGAGGCACATTTTCATACAATTTCGATGAATTTTAGAATATTGGGTTACATTTGCCCTCTTATATGTATTCCTCACTCATTACTCACAAGTCCACTGGAACACCTTATAAAAAAATCTAAAGATTTTCCGTCTAGGCTTAAAATCAATTTTTATACTTTAAACTGCATTTTGACTCATTGCATTATGTTTTGCTGGCAGTTGTTATCCAATCATTGAGTAATGCTTATGGGCTTATTGCAAAACTAATATTTGTCACTTTCAAAACAAATGTTTGTTGGATTATACCAAACTGGAGAATTCCATGTCGTGATTGCTGCCTCAACCCTGGGCGGGGGTTTTGAGTGTGTGCCATAAGAAAAAGGTGTTTAGTGTTCCTTTATATCACATTGTTATCTCTAAACTGTCACTCCTACACAGCACAGTCCATGCAACCAACCAACCAACCAACAAAACCAGTCAACCATTGTACACACCTTTATTTACAATTCTGCTCTATCAGAAGACCGAAAGGCGAATGTAACCCAAAGTTGTCACTTCAACACAAAGTCTTAGTCGAAGCAGTTGCATTCGTTCTGTCCGTCTGTCTGTCTGTTCAGCCGCCATTGATGATGACAATGGGCAGTGAGCCACACTATTCTGATTGCTTTTTATTGCACCCACAATGACTTCGGCCACAACCAAACTGAAATACGAGTATTGATGTTGACTCTTTTCGGCCATTATTGCAAGATAAGCGAGTGATAACTCACTTTTATTAGTCTCACAAACAATCAAAGCAAAGGACTGTCGTATAAAATCAGCACATTGCTAAGAGTGGGCAAACAAACGCACCACCTCATTAAGTGAGCTGATCGAAAGATATCACATTACATGCCGATATCAACGAATATGGAAAATGTTAGACACACAAAGCGAGTGATCCATCCGTACCAATTAGTCAAATTGCCTAGGCAGCGCTCAATGTGTACATAAAACTAATATTAATACAGGGAATATACTCACAAGCAAAGGTTAATGTACGCACTATCGCACAGTGGGATAGAACCGAAAAAAATCTAGTCAAAATATGCCTTGTGAGAACGGGTACAGATATCTCTTTGAAATTTGAAATGGTTTGAGCTGAGGCGCTAGCGAGAGGCCTTTTATATTGGTCACCATGGTATTTCGAAAATTTGTTTCCAATTTTTTTTTACTGGATTATGCTCAAAAATCTACAAAAAAAAGTTCGCTTGATGTCTCCAATTTCCCATCTAGTTGCGTGGATATTCGACTTTTATTTTTTTCAAATTCTAATGAGATCTGCTTCATTTGGCTATCGATTTTCGTTTTTATGGATGATTTGAATTTGTGAATAAATTTTGCAAGGACCATAAAAAGAGTGCATTTTTTATGCTCCCATAGCAGCTATATCGAAATATGGTCCGATTCGGAACAAAATTGCCACGGACATTGATTGGTGAGTGATGGTGTAATGAATACCAGTCACTGTTCAATTTCCTAGAACAAAATATTGATCTTTTTGGCAGCTATATCCAAATATGGACCGATCTGAATCATATAGGACAGGGAAGTGGAAAAGCCTAACATATATCACTATGTCAAATTTCAGTGAAATCGGATGATATGTACGCCTTTTATGTGGCCATGAGCTTTAATCAAGAAATCGGTCTATATATGGCATTTATATTCAAATCTGGACCGATCAGGGCCGCCTTCAACAAGGATATCAGGGACCTAATACAACTCAATGTATTCAATTTCAGCGAAATCGGATAATAAATACGCCTTTTATGGGCCCAATACCTTAAATCGAGAGATCGGTCTATATGGCAGCTATATCCAAATATGGAACGATCTGAACCATATAGGACAAAGAAGTCCTATATAGTAGGAAAAGCCTAACATGGGACACTGTGTAATAAGATAATATAGATCTCTTTTATGGGGCCACAACCCTTAATCAGGAGATCGGTCTATATGGCAGCTATATCCAAATCTGGACCGATCTGAGCCGTCTTCGTGATGGTTATCAAGGGGCTAAATACAACTCATTGTCCTAAATTTCAGCGCAATTGGATAATAAATACGCCTTTTATGGGGTCAAGACCTTAAAGCGAGAGATTGGTCCATATGGCAGCTATAACCAAATCTCGACCGATCTGGGGCAAACTGAAAAAAAATGTCAATTGGCCTAGAAAAACTCAAATTTCCGCAAAATCGGGTAACAAATACGCCTTTATGGGGCCACGACCTTAAAGCGAGACATTGGTCTATATGGCATCTACAACCAAATCTGAACCGATCTGGGCCAAAATGAAAAAAAGAAAATTTGGAAGGACCTAACACAACCCACTGTCCCAAATTTCAGCGAAATCGGACTATAAATGCGCCTTTTATGGGCCTAAGACCTTAAATCGAGAGATCTTTCTATATGGCAGCTATATCCAAATCTGAACCGATGTAAGCCAAATTGAAGATGGATGTCGAGTGCCCTAACGCAACTCACTGTCTCAAATTTCAGCAAAATCGGATAATAAATGTGGCTTTTATGGGCCTAAGACCCTAAATCGGCGGATCGGTCCCTATGGGGGCTATATCAAGATATCGTCCGATATAGCCCATCTTTGAACTTAACCTGCTTATGGGCAAAAAAGAATCTGTGCAAAGTTTCAGTTCAATATCTCTATTTTTAAAGACTGTAGCGTGATTTTAACAGACAGACGGACGGACAGACGAACGGACAGACGAACGGACAGACTAACGGACAGACCGTCTGACAGACGATCTGACGGACGGACGGACAGACAGACGGTCTTACAGACGATCTGACGGACGGACGGACAGACTAGACATGACTAGATCGTCTTGGGTTACGCTGATCAAGAATATATACATATACCCCAGTCCTTCGATGGTGGGTATAAAAAGGATACCGAGTGTCTTATACTCCTTAATGTCTCAAATCGGATAACAAATGTGGATTTTATGGGCCTAAAACCTTAAATCGGCAAATCGGTCTAAATGGGGGCTATATCAAGATATACTCCGATATAGTCCATCTTCCAGCTTAACGTGTCTATGGACAAAAAAAGAATATGTCCAAAGTTTTAGCTCAATACCTTCAAATTTAAGGAGCCTAGGGTGATTTCAACACACGGATGGACGGACATAGCTTGATAGTATTGAAGCCTTTAGAGTGATTACAATAGACGGACAGACACACGGACATCGTTAAATCGTCTTAGAATTTTACGACGATCCGAAATATAGCTCCCATATAAACCGATCTCCCGATTTGACTTCTTGAGACTTTACAAGCAGCAATTTTTATCCGATTAGGCTCAAATTTTGAACGTGGTGCTCTGATTTTCAACAACTGTACTAAGTACGGTCCAAATCGGTCTATAAACTGATATATCTATTATATAAATCGGTCTCTCGATCACCCTTGTTAGGTTCCTACAAGCTTTAATTTTTGCTGGTTTGCGAAAGTTTGATGTCCTTCTGTGATTCCCAACATCAGGATTCTAATACTTTACCTTCTAATAATTTAGAAGTGGAACTTTTTACAACTAAGAAATTTAGCTGAAACTTGGTAGAGATTTTTTCCCATTCATAGTCAGGATTTGTTCCATAAAAGAGGCTCATTTTCGAACTACATCTATATATAGCCTCTGTATAACCGATCACCCGATTGGCCGTTTTCTCTCTCTTAAAACAAATATTTTTACCCAATTTGTTCAAAATTTGCGACAATGCTTTATACTAGATCTCCCTTCATTCGAAGATGATCCAGATTGGATCATATTGTGATAAAGCTGTCATCCTATCTCCCGATTTAAGGTTTTGAAATTAGAAAAGGATCATTTTTTACCCCATTTCACTGAAATTTTATTCAACGTGTTGTAGCGAGAGAGTGCGAAGGAGGGTATGATGATACTATCTGGATATAGCCCCCATATAGATCGATCAGCCGATTTAAAGCCTTAAACCCATAAAAGCCACATTTATTATCGGATTTAGCTGAAATTTGGGACAATGAGTTGTGTTAGGCCACTCGATTTCTTTCTCAAATTTGGTCCAGATTTTAATATAGCTGTCAAATAGACCGATCTATCGCTTTAAGATTTTGGACCCATAAAAGGCACATTTATTGTCCGATTTTGCCAACATTTGGGACAGTTAGTTGTATTAGGCCCTTCGACATCCTTCTTTAATTTGGCTCCGATCGGTCCAGATTTGGATATAGATGCCATATAGACCGATCTCTCGCTTTAAGGTTTTGGGCTCATAAAAGGCGCGTTTATTGTTGTGTTAGGCCCTTCGACATCTATCTTTAATTTGGCTCCGAACGGTCCAGATTTGGATATAGCTGCCATATTGACCGATCTCGGATCGGTTCGGATTTGTATATGGCGGCCATATAGACGGATCTATCAATTTAAGGTTTTGGACCCATAAAAGGCGCATTTATTGTCCGATGTCGCCGAAATTTGGGACAGTGAGTTATGATAGGCCTTTCTTCATCCTTGTTCAATTTAATCCAGATCGTTTCAGATTTGGATATAGCTGTCATATAGACCTAGCTCTCGATTTAAGGTTTTGGGCGCATAAAAGGCGCATTTATTATCCGATTTCGCCAAAATTTGGGACAGTGAGTATCGTTAGGCCACCCGACATCGTTCTGCAATTTGGCCCAGATCGGTTCGAATTTGGATATAGCAGACATATAGACCGATCTCTCGATTTAAGGTTTTGGACCCATAAAATGCGCATTTATTGTCCGATGTCGCCGAAATTTGGGACAGTGAGTATCGTTAGGCCCCCCGACACCGTTCTGCAATTTGGCCCACATCAGTTCGAATTTGGATATAGCAGCCATATAGACCGATCTCTCGATTTAAGGTTTTGGACCCATAAAAGGCGCATTTATTGTCCGATGTCGCCGAAATTTGGGACAGTGAGTTATGATAGGCCTTTCTACATCCTTGTTCAATTTGATCCAGATCGTTTCAGATTTGGATATAGCTGTCATATAGACCTAGCTCTCGATTTAAGGTTTTGGGTGCATAAAAGGCGCATTTATTATCCGATTTCGCCAAAATTTGGGACAGTGAGTTGCGTTAGGCCCCCCGACATCGTTCTGCAATTTCGCCCAGATCAGTTCGAATTTGGATATAGCAGCCATATAGACGGATCTCTCGATTTAAGGTTTTGGACCCATAAAATGCGCATTTATTGTCCGATTTCGCCAAAATTTGGGACAGTGAGTTATGATAGGCCTTTCTTCATCCTTGTTCAATTTGATCCAGATCGTTTCAGATTTGGATATAACTGTCATAGAGGCCGATCTATCGATTTAAGGTTTTGGCCCCATAAAAGGTGCATTTATTGTCCGACGTCGCCGAAATTTAGTACAGTGAGTTGCGTTAGGGCCTTTGGCATCTCTCTTCAATTTGGCGCCGATCGGTCCAGATTTGGATATAGCTGCCATATAGACCGATCTCTCGATTTAAAGTCTTTTTCCCATAAAAGACGCATTTATCATCCAGTTTCGATGAAATTTGACACGCTAACTTATGGTAGGCTTTTCGACATTCGTGTCGTATGTGGTTCAGATCGGTCTATATTGGGATTAAGCTACCAAAAGGACCAATATTTTGTCTACAACTTTGGACAATGACTTGTACTTATTAGACCACTCAATGTCCGTGCCGAATTTGGTTCAAATCGGACCATATTTCGATATAGCTGATATGGATATATATAAAATATGGATATATATACTCGAGCTGGTGGTTGTTCAAAGTTCGACCCGACCGAACTTAACGCCTTTTTGCTTGTTTATCATTACATCCAAAACAAAACAAAATGTCATATTTTAAAAACCAAATTTTGATTGAATTGTACATTTCTATCCAGAAGGAGGATCAATTGAAAAAGGTAAAATCCTTCAACTACCGACTACTGGTACACTTACCCCATATCATGCTAAATTGTATAAAATTTGAACCAATATTGGGACCTCAACAAAGTTGTTTGTAAAGTCTGTCCAACCTCATCTAATTTTAACGACAACGAAATCAAATTTACATGTTATCAAAACAGACATTAAAATATTTGCCCATACTAAAATACAAGTCAATGCATTTTCGAAAAGATTTACGTTTTTCGTAAGCCTTGGTACGAAAATGACAAAAATCCACTACCATGCTACAGCCAAAGATTCACACTCAAGCAAAGCTCATAAGTGACTGATTTAATAAGCCAAAAATATTATCTGACAGCCCAAAACAATAAAAAGCAGTTGCTTGGTACACTCTCTCTCTTCGCATCCACTGGAAATGTATCTTATTCCATTGGAAAGAGATTTAAGCCTCTCTTTTCATATCTCCTAATAGACATTCCAGTTTGTATCTAAATACTCTCAAAACCAACTGCAAATTTCCAACTAGATCAGTTGTTCTCTAATACAGATACTTTTATTCTCCTGCTCTCTCCGTTTATCCACTATTCTCTCTCTCTCTCTCTCTCTTTGTATGCCTCTCTCGCTGTTTGTTTATCTAACTCTCCATATTGTTTACAAACAATAAGAAATCATTCGATTTTCCACTTTAGCTGAGACTCAACTTAAATCATGTCAAACTGGGAGTTCGTGTATATTTTGCACTACTTCCTCTCATCTGGCAAAGGCACGATTGTGCGAGTGTGTGCGTTCGTTGGCCTGATCATTTTCAAATTGATTGGCTTGGTGTGCGCTCAATTCTTGTCCATGGAAATCCGGTTTAGCATGCGCCTAGCCTGAAATGCTTCTAGGAGTTCGATTTTGAGGTTAAAATCATTCGCAGTTCATCTGGGCATGAATTCGATGATGATGCCCTACTGTATGCCATTCTCATGCCAACCATTGGCACTTTTGTAATTAAGATGCAATGGCATGAATGTGATAACAGCAGGGTGTTTAGAAGATTAGAAATTACAGCAGAATTGACACTGCACGTATTAAATAAGAAATTTTTGTACAAGGATGACAGCGTGTAATGGTTACTATGGGCTTTTAGGAGGTTTCCACGTTTTTTTTTTTTTTTTAACGAAATTCAATTTACCTAATGCCGCCTTATTTATTAAGTAGTGTAGACACAGCAGTAAGTAGGTTTCTTTTAATTTTCAAATATTTTATAGGTTGGCTTATCGATAATTTGGACTCATTGAAATTGAAAAGAAATGTTGTAAATGGTCTAAAAATCAAGCGTGGTTTAGAGAGCCAATGAAGGAAATATCAAAAGTAGCAAAAAGCCGGGAGGTCACCGTGGCGCAGAGAATAACATGTACGCCTTTGACGCCGGACGCCTGAGTTCCCCTTACTAATGCTGGCTACATTTGTAAGGTATCCTGCCATGTTAAAACTTCTCTACCAAGTTGTGTCACTATGCGGCACGCCGTTTGGACTCGCCATAAAAAAGGAGGCCCCTTTTCATTGAGCTTAAACTTTAATCGGACTGCACTCATTGATATGAGAGAAGTATCCCCTATTCTTTAAGGGAATGTTCATGGGAAATTTAGTTTAGTTTAGCAAAAAGTCAGTAAGGAAAGGTTAAAGTCGGGCGGAGCCGACTCTATAATACCCCACACCTACCCTACAATTATACATTGGAAAAATAGATAAATGTTTATGAGAGCTATTGTCTTTTCTCGAACTGATCGTTTGAAAATTGTAAATAAATATGAGAGCTATATCCAAATCTGAAGCGATTTTGATGAAAACTTGCAGACATGTTAAGATCAGTGTTAAAACAAGAGCCAATTTTTTTGCAGATCGGTTAAAAATTGTGTTTATTGCGGCGAAATATATATAGAAGCTACATCCAAATCTGAGCCAATTGTAATGAGATTTTGGCTATGTGCAGATCGGTTGAAAATTGTAGCTACTACGGCCATTAAAGTGCAAATCGGGCGATACATATATATGGGAGCTATATCTAAATCTGAACCGATTTTGATGAAATCTTGTAGATATGTTAAGATCAGCAATAAAACAATCTATGCTAAATTTTGTGCAGATCGGTTGAAAATTTTAGCTACTACGGCCATTAAAGTGCAAATCGGGCGATACATATATATGTGAGCTATATCCAAATTTAAACCGATTTTGATGAAATCTTGCAGATACGTTAATATCAGTAACAAACCAATCCGTGTCAAATTTTGTGAGGATCGGTTGAAAATTGTAGTTACTCAGGCCATTTGAGTGCAAATCGGGCAATATATATGTATGGGAGCTATATCCAAATCTGAACCGATTTTGATGAAATCTTGCAATTATGTTAGAATCAGTAACAAACCAATCCGTGCCAAATTTTGTGCAGATCGGTTGAAAATTGTAGCTACTACGGCCATTTTAGTGCAAATCGGGAGATTTATATATATGCGACCTATTTTCAAATCTGAACCGATTTTGATGAAATCTTGCAGGTATGTTAAGATCAGTAACAAACTAATCCGTGCCAAATTTTGTGCGGATCGGTTGAAAATTGTAGTGACTACGGCTATTTAAGTGCAAATCGGGCAATATATATATATGGGAGCTATATTCAAATCTGAACCGATTTTGATGAAGTCTTGCAGATATGTAAAGATCAGTAATAAAACAACACATCCTAAATTTTGTGCAGATCGGTTGAAATTTGTAGCTACTACGGCCATTAAAGTGCAAATCGGGCGATACATATATATGGGAGCTATATCTAAATCTGAACCGATTTTGATGAAATCTTGCAAATATGTTAAAATCAGTAATAAACCAATCCCTGCCAAATTTTGTGCGGATCGATTGAAAATTGTAGTTACTCAGGCCCTTAAAGTGCAAATCACGCAATATATATGTATGGGAGCTATATCCAAATCTGAACCGATTTTGATGAAATCTTGCAGATATGTAAAGATCAGTAACAAACCAATCCGCGCCAAATTTTGTGCGGATCTGTTGAAAATTGTAGTTACTCAGGCCATTTAAGTGCAAATCGGGAGATTTATATATATGGGAGCTATATCCAAATCTGAACCGATTTTGATGAAATCTTGCAGATATGTTAGGATCAGTAACAAACCAATCCGTGCTAAATTTTGTGCGGATCGGTTGAAAATTGTAATGACTACGGCCATTTAAGTGCAAATCGGGCAATATATATCTATGGGAGCTATATCCAAATCTGAACCGATTTTGATGAAATCTTGCAGATATGTTAGGATCAGTAACAAACCAATCCATGCCAAATTCTGTGCGGATCTGTTGAACATTGTGGTTACTCAGGCCATTTAAGTGCAAATCAAGAGATTTATATATATGGGACCTATATTCAAATCTGAACCGATTTTGATAAAATCTTGCAGATATGTTAAGATCAGTAACAAACCAATCCGTGTCAAATTTTGTGAGGATCGGTTGAAAATTGTAATGACTACGGCCATTTAAATTCAAATCGGGCAATATATATGTATGGGAGCTATATCTAAATGTGATCCGATTTTTACCAAAATTAATAGCGTTCGTTCTTGGGCCAAAAAAGTGACATGTGCAAAATTTTCTTGACGATTGGACAAAAAATGCGACCTTTACCTTGATTACAAAAATATATGGACTCACAGACCTAAAGACCAAAATCGCCAGATCGGTATATATTATAGCTATATCCAAATATGTTCCGATCTGGACCATTTTTGATTCCGATATCGACGGGCCTAATAAATCTCACTGTTCCGAGTTGCAGCAAAGTCGGCTAATAAATGCGTCTGTTATAGTCTAAAGACCCTAAATCGGCATATCAGTCTATAAGGCAGCTATATGTTAATATGGAACGATATAGACCATATTCGGGTCGGATGTCGAGGTCGCTAGTGCAACTCACTGTTTCAAATTTCAGCAAAATCGGAAAACAAATGCGACTTTTTTGGTCTTTAGACCTCTGTCTCTATGGCAGCTATATCTAAATATAGCCTGATCTGGACCATATTCGAAACAGATGTTGGAAGTCTTAATACAACTCACTGTTCCAAATCTAAGCGAAGTCGGGTAATAAATTCGTCTGTTATAAACCTATGACCCAAAATCGGCAGATCGGTCTATATGACAGCTATATCCAAATATGTTCCGATCTGGGTTCGCATTTTTGGTTCGCATGTCCACGGGCCTGATAAATCTCACTGTTCTGAGTTTCTGCAAAATCGGGTAATAAATGCGCCTGTTATAGGCTAAAGACCCTAAATCGGCATATCGGCCTATAAGGCAGCTATATGTTAGTATGGTACGATATACATCATATTCGGGTCGGATGTCGAGGTCGCTAGTGCCACTCACTGTTTCAAATTTCAGCAAAATCGAAGAATAAATGCGAATAAAGCTGATGATCGGTTTTTATGGCAGCTATATCTAAATATAGCCCGATCTAGACCCTTTTTGGAACAGATGTTGGAATTCTAGACTGACATAGAATCAAAGATGATCTTTGCAAATGGAAAAGTTGAAAACAAGTAAAAGCGTGCCAAGTTCGGCAGGGTCGAATCTTATATACCCGCCACCATGGATCGTATTTTTCGAGTTCTTTGCCCGTTATTCTTTATTAGGCAAATAAAGGATAATGGATAAGACAAGCTTTGCTGTTGGAGCTAGAACAAGTTATGACCTGATTCAGACCATAATTGAATTGAATGTTGGAGACCATAATACAAGTCATTGTTTAAAATTTTAGCCAATTCGGATAAGAATTGTGCCCTTTAGGGGTTCAAGAAGTAAAATCGGGGGATTGGTTTACAGGGGAGCTATATCAGACTATAGACCGATTCAGACCATTTTCGACACGAATGTAGATGATCATGGGAGAAGCTGTTTCAGACAAATCGGATGAGAATTGTGCCCTCAGGAGCCTTAGCAAGTCAAGATCCCAGATCGGTTTATATAGCAGCTATATCAGGTTATGAAGCGATTTGAACCATACTGAGCACAGTTGTTGGAAATCATAACAAAACACTTTGTGCCACATTTCAAACAAATCGGATAAGTATTGTCCACTAAAGTCTGGATATTAGATCTACTACATTCTCTTGGTTTTGGTGGTGGATTGGAGTAGCCAAACCCTTTGTCCCGGAATTGGTTAACAGATTCATACTCTACTCCCAAAAACCACATTTGAGCTACATTTTGCTATAGTCGGTGTAGATGTTTGGTGTAAAGGAAGTTTAGGAGATGAGTCATCCCTGAAACTCTTGGCCATAAAACAGATATCAGATTTGAGCCCCTTTTTGCCATAATCCACAAATATGTCCATTTTGAGGGGTATGAAGAGTGCGGCGGCCACACTTCGCCCTAAATGTGTAACACGATATTCGTTTTCTAGTCTGCAAAACCTTTCCGGACCATCCTACACAATCTGTGCAAATTATAAGAAAATCTATTCAGCCGTTATTGATTCTATAGAACAAACAAACAAACCGTGTCCCATATAGTCATGATAGGGTTCATATACCCATTTGACTCGTTTTTGGGTGTAGGGGTGACCCCCTACACTTCGATTTGATTTTGTATGCCAGATTCGTAATCTACTCCCGAATTTTTAATACCATATTCGTATTCTACTCCTCAATACCTTTTATTTGATATCCATATTGTCTTTATCGGTCCACTTGTGATTTTGGGTGTTATTTTTATGGTAACGGGGGAGGGTCCTCCGCCTTGCGATATCAACAAATTATAAGGCATATTTCTTCTTCCTGACCATATACGTAATCTACTCCCGAATACCTATCATTTAAGTTCCATATAGTCATGATGACCTATTTTAAGGGGTTATGGGGTCCAGTTATTTGGATCCAATTTTTAATGTGAAATTCGTATTCTACTCCTTAATACCTTTCATTTGAATCCCATATTGTCGCGATCGGTACACTTGTGATTTTGGGCTAACGGGGGAGGGTCCTCCCCCTTGCGATATCAACAAATTATAAGGCATATTTCTTCTTCCTGACCATATTCGTAATCTACTCCCGAATACCTATCATTTAAGTTCCATATAGTCATGATCGTCAAATAAACCTATTTAAAAGGGGTTATGGAGCTAGGCCGCCCCCAGTTATTTGGACCCAATTTTTAATATGAAATTCGTATTCTACTCCCTAATACCTTTCATTTGAGTCCCACATTGTCGCGATCGGTACACTTTTAGTTTTGGGTGGCACTTTTGAGGTAAGGAGGAGGGTCCGCTCCCCTTCCGATATCAAAAAATTATATAGCCTATGTTTGCTTCCAGACCAACTTACACATTCTCTGAAAAGTTAATCGTTTCAGACGTTTTTGATTCTATACGGAACAAACAAACCTACAAACACAAATTCAATTTTATATGTCAGAGATAAATTTAGTTGAAGGGCATAATTTTTTTGCTACATACCAAACTTCTGTCAAACCAGCAAAAATTAAAGCGACTACGAAGCGAATAGGGATAATCGAGAGACCGGTTTATATGGGTGCTATATCAGGTTATACACCGATTGGATCGTACTTGGCACAGTTGTTGGAAGTCGTCACTGAACACGAATGCAAAATTTAAGCCAAATTGGATGAAAATTGCGGCTTGTAAGGGCTCAAGAAGTCAAGTGGGGAGATCGGTTTATATGGGTGCTATATCAGGTTATAGACCGATTTGAACCGTAATTAGTATAGTTGTTGAAAGTCATAACAGAACACTTCGTGCAATATTTCAGCCAAATCGGACAAAAGTTGTGACTTTCATGGTCTCAAGAAGTCAAATCGGGAGATCGGTTTATATGGAAGCTATATCAGGTTATATGCACATTTGATATGAGAGAAATATAGCCGCTGTTCCTTAGACGAGTTTTCATGGGCAAATTTGCCTTTGCCATAAGAGATATCTTGCGTTTTTTAAAACTTGGTGTACATGCGAGTGTCCACTCCACTCCCCAGATATCGGAAGTGAAATACGATATATCACCACAGAACCAATCATTACGAAGTTAGTATGCAGCCAATCCACAGTGAGAGGGGTTTTAAACATCAAGTCATGCACATACAAACCACTGTTCATAAATATGCATTGTTTTCCATTTATTTTCGTACAAGAGTGTGTCTTGCCAAATTTGCGTACACAATTCCCCCAAAAAAGGAACAAAGACGTTTGTTTGCTTTCAGAAGCTGCTTATTTTCTACCTGTCTACCTTGCTCACTGCGCTGAGCAAATGGAGCCCATACGTAAGCGAGTGTTCTGTTGGCTTTCTGAATATTTGCTTAGCCAACCTCAAATAAGTAGATCCCATCTCTTGCATTGGGACCAGATCACGTGAATCCTTTCAATTCAATTTTGTGTTGGCCCTTAAGAGGCTGCAGGCAAACTTAAGTTCTCCTTATGCTTTGCCCAGTATATTCGTTAAGCAATTGTTTTGGGCCATTATTATGCGACTGTGCAGACGCTCAGTTTTCCTTTCAAAATTTTTTGAAAATTACTTTTGTTCCAACATCGTTTATCTTTTGAGACCGTCAAAAATCTTTATTGTTCTGCACTCGCCGCTTAATTGATTTTTTTTTCTTCTACAGGCCTCCCACTCTCTTTCTCTTCTTTTCCCCTATACCCAACTTAGAGCCCCTTATTCTATAAAAAAAAAATGTTTTGAAAGGATTCTTAGGAAAATAGAATTGATGCCATAATTTTAGAGTTGTGGTGATGAATGATTGTGCCTGTATATGGTAGCATTAGTTATGGTTCTACGTCAGGCTCTCTTAGTACATGGACAGTACTCTGGAGGAATTGGTAGCTTATCTTCTACTACGCGGCCATGCTTGGTTATCGCCTTTGTACAGAAGGAGATCAGCTAATAAATATTCATGTTTGCATTCGAATAATCTTGGCAACTTGATCGAATTTAATAAATATTGAAATTTGCAATATTTTTTTTTTGATATTCAACTTTATTGTTGTTGGCGTTGTTATTGTTGTTTTCATTTCTGTCACTTTGCCACAACAATTCCATTTTTAAAAAGCTTTGTCGCATTATCACGTGGTGGGGGCTGCAAGAACACACAGGGTATACGCATGTGAAATGTCAGAGTTAGGATTGTGGCCACCATAGGTAGATTGGAAACTGGAACATCTAGGAGCTCGTGACAACTACTAAGAACAAACTAACCAAGTAAAAACCCATTAAGTTGGACTGTGGCGAACTTTGGATACCCAACACCAGGGATAAGTTCATTATCCATATCCATCGATATATCCTTACTAGCTGAACCCGGTCCGCTCCGCTGCGCCCGATAATGTACTCTAAATGTGGAAAATTCTGCAAAATTTCAGTTGAAAATTTATTTCAATTTTCCTGTGGATTTTTATACCCACGACCATAGGATGGGGGTATTCTTACCTAGTCATTCCCTTTGTAACACCTCGAAATAATGGTCTGCGACCCCATAAAGTATATGTATTCTGGATCGTCTCGACATTCTGATTTGATCTAGCCATGTCCGTCCGTCTGTCGAAATCACTATAGCGGTCGAACGCGTAAAGTTAGCCGCTTGAAATTTTGCACAGATACTTTATATTGATGTAGATCATTGGAGATTGCAAATGGACCATATCGGTTTAGATTTGCATATAGCTCCCATATGAACTGATCTCTCGATTTAACTCCTTGAGCCCCTGGAAGCCGCAATTTTTGTCAAGTACAGTCAAAATCAGTCTACAACCTGATATAGCTCCCATATAAACCGATCTCCCGATTTGACGTCTTGAGGCCCTGGAAGCCGGAAATTTTGGCCAATTTCGCTGAAATTTTGTTTGCGATTTTCCGTTATGACTTTCAACATCTGTGCCAAGTACGGTTCAAATCGGTCTATTACCTGATATAGAGAGCTCCCATGTAAACCGATCTCCCGATTTGACTTTTTGAGCCCCTGGAAGGCGCAATTTTCATCCGATTTGGCTGAAATTTTGTATGTGGTGTTCCATTATAACGTGCGCCGAGTGCGGTCCAAATCGGTTTATAACCTGATATAGCTCCCATATAAACCAATCTCCCGATTTGACTTCTTGAGCCCCTGGAAGCCAAAAATTGTGTCCGATTTGGCTAAAATGTTGCACATAGTGTTCTGTTATGACTTCCAACAATTGTGCCAAGTACGGCCAAAATCGGTCTATAACCTGATATAGCTCTCATATAAACCGATCTCCAGATTTGACTTCTTGAGCCCCTGGAAGGCGCAATTTTCATACGAAATTTTGCATATGGTGTTCCGTTATGATTTTCAACAACTGAACCAAGTACGGTCCAAACCGGTTTATAACCTGATATAGCTCACTTGTAAACCGATCTCCCGATTTGACTTCTTGAGCCCCTGGAAGCCACAAGTTTCGTCCGATTTGGCTAAAATTTTGCATGTAGTGTTTCGCTACCACTTCCAACAACTTTGCCAAGTACGGTTCAAATCGGTCTATAACCTGATATAGCTCCCACACAAATCTCCAGATTTGACTTCCTGAGCCCCTGGAAACCGTAATTTTTGTCCGATTTGACTGAAATTCGGCACATAGCGTTCTGTTATGACTACCAACAACTTCGCTAAGTGCGGTCCAAATCGGTTTATAACCTGATATAGCTCCCATAATCGATCTCCCGATTTGACTTCTTAAGCCCCTGGAAGCCACAAATTTCGTCCGATTTGGTTGAAATTTTGCACGTAGTGTTCTTTTATGACCTCCAATAATAGTGCTTAGTTCAGTTCAAATCCGTTTGTAACCTGATATAGCTCCCATATAAACCGATCTACAGATTTGACTTCTTGACCCCCTGGAAGGCGCAATTTTCATCCGAAATTTTGCATATGGTGTTCCGTTATGATTTTCAACAACTGAACCAAGTACGGTCCAAATCGGTTTATAACCTGATATAGCTCCCATATAACCGATCTCCCGATTTGACTTCTTGAGCCCTTGGAAGCCATAATTTTTGTCCGATTTGGTTGAAATTTTGCACGTAGTGTTTTTTTATGACCTCCAATAAAATTACTAAGTTCAGTTCAGATCCGTTTATAACCTGATATAGCTCCCTTGTAAACTGATCTCCCGATTTGACTTCTTGAGCCCCTGGAAGCCACAAATTTCGTCCGATTTGGCTAAAATTTTGCATGTAGTGTTCCGTTACCACTTCCAACAACTTTGCCAAGTACGGTTCAAATCGGTCTATAACCTGATATAGCTCCCATATAAACCGATCTCAAGATTTGACTTCCTGAGCCCCTGGAAACCGTAATTTTTGTCCGATTTGACTGAAATTCGGCACATAGCGTTCTGTTATGACTTCCAACAACTTCGCTAAGTGCGGTCAAAATCGGTTTATAACCTGATATAGCTCCCATATAACCGATCTCCCGATTTGACTTCTTGAGCCCCTGGAAGCCACAATTTTTGTCCGATTTGGTTGAAATTTTGCACGTAGTGTTCTTTAATGACCTCCAATAATAGTGCTAAGTTCAGTTCAGATCCGTATATAACCTCATATAGCTCCCTTGTAAACCGATCTCCCGATTTGACTTTTTGAGCCCCTGGAAGCCACACATTTCGTCCGATTTGGCTAAAATTTTGCATATAGTATTGCGTTATCACTTCCAACAACTTTGCCAAGTACAGTTCAAATCGGTCTATAACCTGATATAGCTCCCATATAAACCGATCTCCAGATTTGACTTCCTGAGCTCCTGGGAACCGCAATTTTTGTCCGATTTGACTGAAATTCGGCACGTAGTGTTCCGTTATGACTTCCAATAACTGTGCCAAATACGGTTCAAATCGGTCTATAACTTAACATAGCTCCCAGGTAAACCCGTCTTTCGATCATCCTCGTTCGGTTCCTAGAAGCTTTAAATTTTGCTGGTTTGACAGAATAAAATAAAGCCCTTCATCTAAATTTAGTTTGTATAAATTTTTTGCAGAATCCATGGTGGTGGGTTCCAAAGATTCGGCCCGGCCGAACTTAGCACGCTTTCACTTGTTCTACTCTCAAATGCCTCTTATATAAACTCCACATTGCAATGGCCAGTAAAAGGTCCAGTTTAGGGAATGGGGTGGTCCCCCAAAAGTGGAAGTCCATTTCGTGTTCTACTCCCAAAGACCTTTCATTTAAGATCCATATTGCGATGGTCGGTACATGTGTCTGATTTGAGGGGGTTTTTTTTGAGGGTGGGTTTGACCCAAGAAACACTTAGTTCCACTATAGAATACCAGATTCGTTTGCTACTCTCAAATACCTGTAATTTGATACCCATATTGTACTTATTGGTCTATATATCCATTTGGCGGGTGTTGGTGATGGGCGGCCCTCCTAGGCACCCCAGCCCAAATTTTGATAGCAATTTTTGTTTTTATGTTGCTGTAGATGTGCAAAAAAAATGTCGCTTTAATCGCCCTTGCTATCTCCGAGATCTGGTGTTTTTGAAAATTAGGGTAAGGGGGAGGGTCTTGGGTTAGGGATATACCAATCTAGTCATTCCGTTTGTAACACCTCGAAATATTGATCTAAGACCCCATAAAGCATATATATTCTGGATTGTCTCGACACTTATTCTAGCCATGTTCGTCCGTCCGTCTGTCGAAATCACGATAGCGGTCAAACAATATGTTCCAATATCTAAATATGTTCCAATCTGCACCGTATTCGAGGTGGAAGACTTAGACGTGACGGAAGGCTTATAACAACACAGTGTTTCAAATTTGAGCGAAATCTGACAATAAGAGCGACTTTAATGGGCTTAAGACCTTAACTCAGAAGATCGGTCTATATGACAGCTATATTTAAATGTTGTCCGATCTGGACCATTTTCCAGGCAGATGGCGAAGGGCTTGAAGCAACTAACTGATTACAATTTCAGTAAAATCGGGTAACAAATGGGGCTTTTATGAGCTTAAGAGCCTAAATCGTACACAGCCTAAATCATACACACAGCACACTGTGTCACATTTCAGCGAAATCGGATAATAAAAGCTTCTTTTATGAGTCCAGGACTGAAATCGGGAGATCGGCTATATGCAACTACAGACCGATCTGAACCATATAGATAATGGATGTCAGAAAGTAGGTATCGTACGTCTATGTACAAATTTCAGCGAAACCAGGTAATAAATGCATCTTTTATCGGCCCAAGACCCTAAATCGGGAGATCAGTCTATATGACAGCCATATCCAAATATATATCGAACTGATCCATACAGGGCACCGATGTCGAAAAGCCTAACATAGGTCACTATGCGGAATTTTAGCGAAATCGGATAATAAATGAGTCTTTTATGGGCCCAAGACCTTAAAACAGGTGATCGGTCTATATGGCACCTATGTCGAAATATAGGCCGATGGGCGCCATATTGAAAGCGGGGATTGAAGGGTCTATCACAGCCTTCTATGCACAATTTCAACGAAATCGGGTTATAAATGCAACTCTTATGGGCCCAAGACCTTAAATCGGATGATCTGTATATATATGGCAGCTACATCCAAATTAAGACTCTGAACTATATAATAAATGCTCCTGTTATTGGCGCAAGACCTACATCAGAATGTCAGTCTATATGGCAGCTTTATCCAAATATAGATCGATCTGAACCATAAAAGGCACGGATGCAAATATCGACCGATCTGAACCATAAAAGGCATGGATGTCGAAAAGCCTAGTATAGGTCACTATGCCAAATTTCAGAGAAATCGGATAATGAATGAGCCTTTTATGGGACCAAGACCTTAAATCGAGAGATCGGTATATATATACCACACTGAATCATATAGGACACGGATGTCGAAAAGCCTAATATAGGTCACTATGACATTTCTCAGCGAAATCGGTTAACAAGTGCGCCTTTTATGAGTTCAAGACCCTAAATCGGGAGATTAGTCTAATGGCAGCTACATCCAAATATAGCCCGAATGTCGAGAAGCCTAACGCAATACACTGTGCCGATTTTTAGGGAAATCGGATAATAATGGCGGCTTTAATAGGACTAAAACCTTAAATCGGAAGATTGGTCTATATGGGAACTATATCAAGACATAGGCCGATATAACCCATCTTCGAACTTAACCTACCTATGAACAAAACAAGAATCCGTGCAAGGTTTCAGCTATTTATCTCAATTTGTATAACCTGTAGCGTGATTTCAACACACAGACAGGCAGATGGACGGACGGACATGACTAAATCGACGTAGAATGTCAAGACGATCAAGAATATATATACATACTAGCCGAACCGGGCCCGCTCCGCTGCGCCTTCTTTAACTCTCTAATATCTTTTTAGGGCGGGGACACTTCGCCCTGAATGCGGATATCGAATTCGTGTCATTGTAGCCTACGACACTGAACGCGTTCAAATCCTGGCGAGAACATCGGACAAAGCGGTGTTTATCCCCTCTTAATGTTGGCGACATTTGCGAGGTACAATGCCATGCATGGTCATTTAAAAAATTTTCCCGAAAAAGGTGTCGCACTGCGGGACGCCATTCGGACTCGGCTATAAAAAAGGGCCAGTTCATTGAGTTTAAACCTGAATCTGAAAACACTTACTGATGTGTGAGAATTTGCCCCTTCTCGGTTCCTTGTGGAAATGTTTTTCCTTAGGGTAATGTTGTCATTAGGGAAGGGATGGCACCTCAGACATTTCGACTCAAATATAAATATCAAATTCGTTCTTTATTCCCAACGGAAATGAAGTTCAGTTTAGTGGGTGCTTTAGGGCATACCCCAAAACTCTTGGCTCCAAAATTGGATATTAAATTCGTTTTTTACTCTCAAATGCCTATCATTTGAGTTCCATATTGTCATAATGGGCCCATCCGCCTCCCCCCGATATCTAAAAATTATATAGCCTATGTTTCCTACTAATCTACTCCCAAATACCTTTCATTTGAGTCCCATAGTGTCATGATCGTCAAATAAACCTATTTTAAGGGGTTTTGGGGCTGGGGCGGCCCCCCAGGTACTTGGACCCAACTTTTGCTATGAAATTCGTATTCTAATCTTGAATACCTTTCATTTGAATCGCATATTGTTCCGATTTAGTTTTAGGTAGTACTTTTGGGGTAAGGGGGAGGGTCCGCCCCCTCCCGATATCAAAAAATTACATAGCCTATGTTTCCTTCCATGCCAACCTACGCAATCTGTGACAATTTCAAGGTAATCGGTTCGGCCGTTTTTGAGTCTATGCGGAACAAAGAAACAAACCGACAAAGAAACAAACCGACAAAGAAACAAACCGACAAACAAACAAACATACAAACAAACACAAATTGAATTTTATATTGAAGATATCTCGTATGGTCGAATACGCGATGCCAAATTTCAATTATTTTACCATCTACCTCCCCCATTTAAATTTCATTGCAATCTCTGGAATTTTTGCGAACCCTGTCTTCAGCCTGACAATGCCATCATATATCTTAGTGCGCTTTGTCTCGTTGACAATGCAACCGGAGACTTTGATTCTCTGCTCGAGAATATTAAAAGAGGGGCTGCTGCGCATCAGCGTTAGCTTATCTCTTGAATGCCTTTTGCGCAATCATACAAGTATTTGTTGTTGTTATTGTCGCCATTGTCGTCGGTGTCGCTCAACATAAACATCATATTGCGAGTAAAGAGGCTGCATTGTAAGGCAATGCTGCCAGTTGAAACCCTTTTGGGGACATTCACACATACGCACACATCCTACCACTACTAATGTTTGAGCCTCGACCATATATTCATCTCAGAGGCAGCGTACGGCACCAAGCCGATCTGGGGCCAAGAGTGGTATTGTCATCCTTTTGTTCATCCTCAGCATTTGCGAAACGTGTGGATGGATGGTTGTTGGTGGGTTGGCATCGTGTGTTCACTGGTGCCTGCCTGGTTTGTCGCGCTTGTAATGGGGTTCCTTTTATGTTTGTGCTCTCTTTACTGTCATATTTCATGTTTGTTCGGATGGATACCATCTACGCAATCAGCTGCCTACAGTCGAGCGACAGTCAACGACTGTTTCTTAAACAATGTTCGTTCGTATTTACACCAGATATCGAGATATTTCACGTGTATGATGGACAGTGGTGCCAACAGTGGATCTTTAGCATGTTCAGATATCAAGCATAGTCAACAAGTAAAAGCTTGCTAAGTTCGGATGGGCCGAATATGATATACCCTCCACCATGGTTCTTATTTGCAAGTTCCTTAGGCCTATAAACGATAATGGCTAGTTTAGGTCAGATTGAAAAGAGGGTGTGGATAGTTATCCGCCCTATGCCACTATGGACACACACCTAAGCCAGCAGTTAGCTGGTTGTGAGCTCTAAATACTAAGAAGCAGCTTCTTACAAAATGGAAGATTTTCTTCGACCATACCGATAGCGTTAATGACATCGCCAAGATAAGAACTTTATCTCAAAAGCCCATATCCAAACTGAAACGTTAGTAGACGACATGGGAGTGAAATCAGAGACAACGGAGGACATGTTGAGGCTTTTAATGAAATCGCATTTTTCACAGGATACGACGGGACTCACGGAGGCAATGGAATCTGAGAATAATGAGGTTGATCGAAGGCTTATCATTGCAGATTGTATGGTCAGTAAACCTTTGAGAAACTTCCAACCATTTAAGTCATCCGGACATGATGGAATATTCGCGGCGTTACTATAAAAGGAGGCGTACTATCGGGAGCCCCATCTGGGCTGTATTTTCACAGCATACCTAGGTCTTGAAGCCTGGCAGACACTACAAGCCTACAAGTCTATAAGCCTTACGTCCTTTCTACTCAAAACCATGGAAAGGATGTATTGGGGACAAGACATAGAGTAAGACATCCTACAGCATGCCTATGTCAAGGGAGATGGGAGGTGGGAGGTGGGAGGTGGAGACTGCCCTGCAAGAAGTTGTGCATAAAATATAAGACTCCTTCAATGCCAAGATGTACACACTGGCGGTATGCATTAACATCGAGGGGACTTTTAACAAAGTGCGGACCGACACACAGATCCAATCTTTAGACCAGTACCGGGTGTACCCGGTTCTTAGAGCCTGGATAAACCATATGTTAAGTAACTGGTGTATAAATTGTGGTTCTCATGACATAAATATAAGGGAGAAAGTGGAACAGGGCACGTCACAGGTGGCATTTTATTGCCACTTCTATGAGTGATCACCATAAATAACCCATTGCAAATTGCAAATTTTGCCCATTAACATTCCACTAAGGAACAGGGGTCAAACTACTCACATATCATTTCCGATTCAAGTTTAAGCTCAATGATAAAGGGCCTTCTTTTTATAGCCGAGTCCGAACAGCGAGCCGCAGTGCGACACCTCTTTGGAGAGTAGTTTTACATGGCATAGTACCTCACAAATGTCGCCAGCATTAGGAGGGGAAAATCACTGCGGAAAGTTTTTTCTGATGATATCGCCAGGATTCGAACCCAGGCGTTCAGCGGACATGCTAACATCTGCGCTACGGTGGCCTCCTCATATATAACCCATAGCGGATGCTTACTGAGGGGGGATTTGAAACCGTCTGCTAGGCAGACGATGTTATAATACTACTAAGGATCCAAACCAGCTATGCAAAAGGACCGAAAGGGTCCTTTATGCGGCATATGACTGGGCTAGACCTAGGAGTTTCAATGTTAACCCAAAAAGACCGAAATCTGCTTGATCACGAGGAAGATAAAGGTGGGCCAATTTGACGCACCACGTTTACTCAATAGAACGATTTCGATATCTGACAAGGTGAAATATTTAGGGGTGATCTTGGACAGGAAAATTATTCGGAAGTGTCACATTCAGGAGCGTACCGAAAAAGCTCCCAGATGTTGGGTAATATAACCCATAGTGAATCCGAGGTGTCAGGGTTTGATCTTGGACAGGAAACTGAATTAGAAGAATCATATTTAGGAGCTTACCGAGAAGGCTCACAGATGTTGGGCACTATGTAGACGGGTCGTAGCCTCCAAATGGGGCCTGAATCCGAGTATAGTCCACTTGCTCTACAGGAGCGTGATTAGACAAATACTTAAATACGCCTCAGTAGTTTGGTGGACTGCGATGTAGAAAAATGCATGTTGTCTGCGCATGGGCGGAGCGATGAGTACCATGCCCACTGGGGCACCGGAGGCTATTCTAGATATCCGACCCATAGACAGACAGATTAAGTGTGAGGCAGTCATTACGGCTATGCGACTTAAGGTGATGGGAGAATGAATTGAGGATGGGAGCAGCTCATACCATAGCGGTATAATCGGGGCGACAAAATAGGAAACCAGGAACGAATGGAAGAGGTTTCCGGTCGGATACTTGGGACGACATTTGTAGTCGCGTGCGAGGCACTGCTGCCATCGACACAGTCTTGGATTGACGGAACCCTAGTATTGCCATCTGGAAGACCGTGTTACGCGGAAGGATCAAAGCTAGAGAACAGAGTGGGCTTGAGGGTCTACATTGAGAACCCAGGACTGAGATCTGTTTTAGACTGCCTGACCATAACACGGTCCTGCAGGCGGAGATCAGAGCGATCATGCAATGTGTGAGGTGGTATGGTTATAACACGAAAAACGTCGAGTGTCAACATCTTTATGGACAGTAAACTGGCCATAAGGGCAATAACAAGCAGGAAGGTAATGTCACAAACAGTCTTGGGATGTAAGACGGGTATAAAGGCCTTCTCTGAGATTAACACGATCCGCATCGTTTGGGTGCCGGGCCATTGCTGAGTAAGGGGGAATGAAAGGGCTGGCGACTTGGTTAACCGAAATCCTTTCGGGTCGACGCAGTCCGGGTTAAGAGCGTGGGCTATGAACGCTCATGTAACACTGTGAAACAGCGAATCGGTCAACAGAACTGCGAAATCCTATGGGGATTGGCGAATCTCCCCGGTCATCCAAGGATGTTTCTTGGACTAATTTCCCCCCACTATTGCAGTCATATTCCGGTTGACATTGTCGTCATAGAAGACTCCTTGGACAATCTTAATTATCTTGCTCAAGTCTTCTTCTGGGTAGTCTTCCGAATTTTGTTCAGTTGGTTTTCAACTTATTACGGCAGCTTACCGTGCTATTCTAAACCTAATGTAGCGAACATATTGTCACACCTAAAACCCCCTTCACCACCGTAGCGCAGAGGTTAGCATGTCCGCCTATGACGCTGAACGCCTGAGTTCGAATCCTGGCGGGACCATCGGAAAAAACTTTCAGCAGTGGTTTTCCCCTCCTAATGCTGGCATCATTTGTGAGGTACTATGCCATGTAAAACTTCTCTCCAAAAAGGAGTCGCACTGCGGCACGCCGTTCGGACTCGTCTCTAAAAAGGAGGCCCTTGTCATTGAGCTTAAACATGAATCGGACTGCACTCAATGATATATGAGAAGTTTTCCCCTGTTCCTTAGTGGAATGTTCATGGGCAAAATTTGCATTTGCAAAACCTCCTCACTAATCCTATTAACAAAGGTAGCGGTGTTACCCATATTTAGTGTTATTAGGTCGTCAGTATTCAATAATTCTGCCCGCTTATTAATGTTGGTACTACCCCACGAAATGTGGTGAGAGTTCGCATCGCACCCTATTAGTACCTTATAGTACAGTCTGTTGCAGCTCCAGAATGGGTGGCGATGGCGATGTCGGAGAGTGGAAGGGCAGATAAAGTGATGCTAAATATGCTCCACCGTCTACCTGTCTCCCTGTCTCATCACTATTGCATCCAACGCACAGTGGGAGAAAATAGAAAAAACTAGGGCACTCCACTAGCAACTTCGTTAACTAGCCCCTTTAATCGGAGATCTTTGGTCCATTGTAGATGAGAAAATAAGACGCAGAAACAAAGACAGACAGACAGCAAAAATCAAAAAAACAGAAACCTAAGCCACCCCACAAGACAAAAAGAAAAAGAAATAGGCGGACCGGGATGAAATTTACGTGACTGGGAGTATGATCTTCTCAGCCAACTGAGACATCTGCAGCCATGATCCCGATTGAACCTAAATTTGGTACATGAACAAAATATATGATCATCAACACCTACATCGAATACAGCACAAGTAGGTAGATATGTATATCGCCCATATACGAACTGTGCAACTCGGTTGAGGTGAAACCAGAGTGATTAGGTTATATTCGTAAGTTCAGTAGGTTTGCTAAATAGATGAGCTGATGACATGCCTCGTGTGTCTTCTGATAACAGGTGGGACAACAATGAGAATTGAGTTGGCTGCATCTGCCAAAACGTTGTTGACCCATAGCAACTCTGGACTGTCGTGGTAGGTTAACTTCACCAGAAGCGAAACCAAAACAACGCATACTGCTTCTTGAGCCCCTGGAAGCTTAAATTTTTGTCCGACTGTTAGAAAGTACTGTCCGAATCGAAACTGATCTCCCGATTTGACTTCTTGAGCCCTTAGAAAGTACTGTCCGAATCGAAACTGATCTCCCGATTTGACTTCTTGAGCCCTTACGAGCCGCAATTTTTTTCCGATATGGCTGAAATTTGGCATATAATGTTCTGTTATGGTTTTCAACAACTGTGCTCAGTACGGTTCAAAACGGTCAATAAGCTGATATAGCTCCCACATAAACCGATCTCCCGATTTGACTTCTTGAGCGCCTGGAAACCACAATTTTCGTCCGCTATCGCTGAAATTTTGTATTTAGTGTTCTTTTATGACTTCCAACGGCCTGTAAACTGATATAGCTCCCTATAATGAGATCTGCCGATTTGACTTCTTGAGCCCCTGGAAGGCGGTATGAAAAAATGCCTCTATGCCATAAAGCCCCAAACGGATATTGAAATAAGGCCCTAAATTTTTATACATAAAACAAAAACAACGATTATTGTGGCTTTATTTCTTTATTTGGGGGTTTATTTCATTTTAAAAATTAGGGCTTTATTTCATATGAAATAAGAACCCCAATAAGTGGACATGAAACAGAGCCCCAAACCTAATTTTTGCAGCTTTATTTAACAAATATTGAAAATAAGACCGAGAGAGAATCACATTTCGAAATATTTGCCAGACATTTTGCCCCAAATTTTGGAGTCTTACTTCATTTTAGGTTGGGGTGCTTTTCATTTTGTTGTGGTCTCATGTCACAGTTACTTTTTGAGGTCTTATTTCATTAGGAAATAAAGCCCCAATTTTGGGTTTTTATTTCACTTTCAGTTTGGGGTTTTATTGCATTGGGGCTTTATTGCATTGGGGCAATTTTTGTCCGATTTAGCTACAATTTTGCACATAGTGTTCTGTTATGACTTTCAACAACTGTGTCAACCGTGTCATGTGCGGTTCAAATCGGTCTTTAACCTGATATAGCTCCCATCAAAACCCATCTCCCGATTTGATTTTTTGAGCCCTTACAAACCGCAATTTGTCTGAAATTTTGCATCTGGTGTTCTGTTATGACTTGCAACAACTGTGCTTAGTACGATACAAATCGGTCTATAGCCTGATATAGCTCCCATATAAACCGGTTTCTCGGTTGCCATATAAACCGATCTCCCGATTTGAATTTTTGAGCCCTTACAAGCCGCAATTTGTCTGAAATTTTTCATGTGGTGTTCTGTTATGACTTCCAACAATTGTGCTCAGTAAGGTACAAATCGGTCTATAACCTGATATAGCTCTCATATAAACCGGTTTCTTGGTTGCTAGAAGCTGTAATTTTTGCTGGTTTGACAGAAGTTTGGTATGAGGAATAAATTTATCTCCTTCAACTAACTTTAGTTTGTATTAATTTTTAGCAGAATCCATGGTGCTGAGTTCCCGGCCGAACTTAACATGCTTTTACTTATTGACTTCCCGAAATATCGACCTGCAAACCTATAAAGTATATACATCTTGGACTTTCTTGTCATTCATAGCCAATACCCTCGTCCTTCCGTCTATTCCTTGATCCGATTCTCGTAATCATGATAGAGTTTACACGAATGAAGGTATCCGTTTGAAATATTGGGCAGAAACTTCATACTTATTTAGGTCGTTGGGGATGGCTAATAGACTATATCGGTTTAGATTTGGATATAGCTTTCATATAAAGTGGTGCTTTGATTTGGCTTCATATTCCCCTAGAAACCTTTATCTTTATCTGATCTGGCCCTTTAACGGTCACAGATAGGTCCATAAATCGATCCCTTGATGCGACCTCTTGAACCAACCAAAAGCCTCACAGAAAGTTTTGCTCGCTGACTCTGCAAATCACTGTGCATTGACAGCACAAACAGTTGAGTAGTTTATTGTTATTTCTTGTTCAATGTAAAGTAAGTAAAAGTAACCATCAAATACCAGACCACCACAGCCATTCTGCCCAACAACATTCTGCTGCCATACAGCCTACCCACATCCAAAGGAAGCTGTAAGGCAATATTGATTTTATGTAGGAAGGCATAATGCATACATTCACACATACACAAGACAGTGAGTGCTATACTGAAGACATTGTTTGGAGTTTCTTGCTTGCTTTTGTTTTCTGGTCTTCCTTCTTTCTTTCTGGCTCTGTCTTTCATTGCCGCCCAGTTTTATGCAACATTACTGAGGAGAGTGCACTTCCAGTGTATGTAAAAGCATTTTTCTTTTCTTTTTTTTTTGCCCCATTTTCAAAAGGCCTCTGGTACGGTGTGCCAAAGAACCATGAAGTGTGGTTGCAGTAATGCATGTTTGCCATGTGTTTGGGTGTGTGCTAGAACGATGTGATCTGTCCGTCCTTTATGACCGGTTAGTTTGGGGCACCTTTGCTTTTCTCCTTTTGCCGTCTGTTGTCAGGGTTTTTCATAAATCGATCGTTGGCCATTTCTTCATGTGGCGAGTTGTGGCGTTCCAATTCCTTTTTCAGATATGCTCCACTTCATTTCTGTATGGTAATATCATATTTTATAATTCAATATGTTTGTTGGTGTGCCATAATACGTACAATACATACACATGTAGGTGTGAGGTTTTTCAAATAGCATTTCTGAAAGCTTGTGCCACAGTAGCTGGCTTTGCATACCATATTCCACATACTTACCATAAAAAGCATTCTAAAAGCAAATTTTCATTCAATTTTTAAAAGATACCCAAAATCTTTTATCCCCATCAAGAAGACAAATCGGGCGACCGGTTATGTGGGAGCTACATCAGGATATAGACCGATGTTGGTACTCATAAGAGAACTCTATGTGCAAAATTTCACCGTAATCGCACAAAAATTGAGGCCTTCAGGGACTCAAAAAGTCAAATCGGGACATCGGTTTATATGGGAGCTATATCAGGTTATAGACCGATTTGCACCGTACTTAACACTGTTGACGAAAGTCGTAAAAGATCACCACGTGCAAATTTTCAGCCAAATCGGACAAAAATTGAGGATTCCAGGGGCTCAAGCAGTCAAATCGGGAGATCGGTTTACATGGGAGCTATATCAGGTTATAGACCGATTTGAACCGTACTTGGCACAGTTGTTGGAAGTCATAACGGAACCGCACATGCTCAATTTCAGCCAAATCCGGCGAAAATTGCGGCTTGTTAAGACTCAAGAAGTCAAATCAGGAGATCGGTTTATATGGGAGCTATATCAGATTACAAACGGATTTGAACTGAACTTAGCACTATTATTGGAGATCATAAAAGAACACTACGTGCAAAATTTCAACCAAATCGGACGAAATTTGTGGCTTCCAGGGGCTTAAGAAGTCAAATCGGGAGATCGGTTTACAAGGGAGCTATATTAGATTATAAACCGATCTGGACCGTACTCAGTTCAGTTGTTGACAATCATAACGGAACACCATATGCAAAATTTCAGCCAAATCGGATGAAAATTGCGTCTTCCAGGGGCTCAAGAAGTCAAATCGGAAGATCGGTTTACATAGGAGCTATATCAGGGTATAGACCGATTTGAACCGTACTTGGCACAGTTGTTGGAAGTCATAAGAGAACACTATGTGCAAAATTTCACCGAAATCGGAAAAAAATTGCGAATTCCAGGGGCTCAAGCAGTCAACTCGGGAGATCGGTTTATATGGGGTCTATATGAGAGAAATCGGAGGTCTTCCATAGGGAAGAGGAGGAGGAAGAAACTCTCCTTTGGTGGGCATTAAATGACTAAAGGCATGGCGGACCAAGGGGCCAATACTGTTCTCTGATACCCACAACCGAAGAATGGGGATTTATTCATTTTGTCATTCCACTTGCAACACATCGAAATATCCATTTCCGACCCTATAAAGTATATATATTCTTGATCAGCGTAAAAGTCTACAAAGATCTAGCCATGCCCGTTCGTCTGTCTGTTGAAATCACCCTACAGTCTTTAAAAATAGAGATATTGAGCTGAAACTTTGCACAGATTCTTTTTTTGTCCATAAGCAGGTTAAGTTCGAAGATGGGCTATATCGAACTATATCTTGATATAGCCCCCGTATAGACCGATCCGTCGATTTAGGGTCTTAGGCCCATAAAAGTCATACTTATTATCCGATTTTGCTGAAATTTGTGACAGTGAGTGGTGTTAGGCCCTACTACGTCCTTCTTGACCCAGATCGGTTCAGTTTTGGATATAGCTGCCATATAGACCGATCTTTCGATTTAAGGTCTTGGGCCGATAAAAGGCGCATTTATTGTCCGATTTTGCCAAAATTTGGGACAGTGAGTTAGGTTAAGCCCCTCGACTTTCTTCCTGGAATATGGCACAGTTCGATTCAGATTTGGATGTAGCTGGGAAATTTGGAACAGTGAGTTATGTTCAACCCTTCAACAATTTTCTTTAATTTGGCTCCGATCGGTCCAGATTTGGATATAGCTGTCATATAGACCGATCTCTCGATTAAAGGTCTTAGGCCATTAAAAGGTGCATTTATTGTCCGATCTTGCCAAAATTTGGGACAGTAAGTTGCGTTGGGCCCTGCGACATCCTCCTTCAATTTGGCTCAGATCGGTCCAGATTTGTATATAGCTGTCATATAGACCGAACTTTCGATTTAAAGTCTTGGGCCCATAAATGGCGCATTTATTGTTCGATTTCTTCGAAATTTGGGATAGTGAGTTGTGCTCGGCGCTTCAACAATCTTCTTTAATTTAGCTCCGATCGGTCCAGGTTTGGATATAGCTGTCATATAGACCGATCTCTCGGATATAGGTTTTGGGCCCATAAATGGCGGATTTATTGTTCGATTTCGCCGAAATTTGGGACTGTGAGTTGCGTTAGGCCCTTCGACATCCGTCTTGAAATTGGCCCATATCGGCTCAGATTTGGATATAGCTGCCATATACACCGATTTTATACATTTGATTTTAAGTCTTAGGCCCATAAATGGCGCATTTATTGTCTGATTTTGCCGAAATTTGGGACAGTGCGTTGAGTTAGGCCCCTCAACATCTTCCTAGAATATGGTACAGATCGGTTCAGTTTTGGATATAGCTGCCATATAGGCCGATCTCTCGATTTAAAGTCTTGGGCCCATAAATGGCGCATTTATTGTTCGATTTTGCCAAAATTTGGGACAGTGAGTTAAGTTAGGCCCCTCGACTTCTTCCTGGAATATGGCTTAGATCGGTTCGGATTTGGATATAGCTGCCATATAGGCCTATCTCTCGATTTAAAGTCTTGGGCCCATAAATGGCGCATTTATTATCCGATTTCGCCGAAATTTGGAGCAGTGAGTTGTGTTAGGCCCTTCGACATCCCTCTTGAAATTGGCCCAGATCGGTTCAGATTTGGATATAGCTGCCATATAGGCCGATCTCTCGATTTAAAGTCTTGGCCCCATATAAGGCGCATTTATTCTTCGATTTCGCCGAAATTTGGGATAGTGAGTTGTGTTAGGCCCTTCGACATCCCTCTTGAATTTGGCCCAGATCGGTTCAGATTTGGACATAGCTGTCTTATATACCGATCTCTCGATTTAAAGTCTTGGCCCCATAAAAGGCACATTTATTCTTCAATTTCCCCGAAATTTGGGATAGTGAGTTGTGTTAGGCCCTTCGACATCCCTCTTTAATTTTGCCCAGATCAGTTGAGATTTGGATATAGCTGCCATATAGACCGATGTCTCGATTTAAAGTCTTGGCCCCATAAAAGGCACATTTATAATCCGATTTCGCTGAAATTTGACACAGTGTCTTATGTTAGGCTTTTCGACATCCGTGTCGTTTATGGTTCAGATCGGCCTATATTTGGATATGGCTACCACATAGACCAATATTTTGTTCTACAACATTGAACAATGACTTGTACTTATTAGACCTCTCAATATCCGTGTCGAATTTGGTCCAAATCGAATATTTCGATAAAGCTGCTATGGGGCACCGGATTATGACAAAAGATGGTTTACATATATACCCGAGCTGGTGGGTATCCAAAGTTCGGCCCGGCCGAACTTAACGCCTTTTTACTTGTTAGTACTTAGAATGTACAATAAGACGATCACTGGCTTAGGTGTATGTCCATGGTGGCATGGGGCGGATTAATATCCGTGCTGTCTTTACAACCTTACCTAACCTAACCTAAATTTATAATTTATTTTGTAAACAATTTTTTGTCTTTGTGCATGACTATATTTTTTCTTTCTTTTTATTATTTTAGATCCAATGATTCCAATGAAGCCGAAATAAGGTAAGTGTGTTTCCAACATCTCTATCTCGAATGCCTTTTGTTAAGAAATACCTTATAAAAATTCATTTGGCCTACAAATGATTAATTTGTTTATCTTAATTGGTATTCCCAAAGATTATTGCATTGTTTGCATTGATAGAAGAACATTCCCGCATTAGTTGGCCAATGATCAAGCGTGATAGATTAACAGAATATTAACCATGACTAATTACTACACTTAAAGCATCACTATATACAAATATATGGAGACATAATCCCTGTGATTGTAATAATTTTATTGTAATTTATGACCTGTTCCTAATCAAGTCTTACGATTTTTCCAATTCAACATATCTATGAGGCAGCCATAAAATATTTAAAACAATTCCCAAAACAGTTGCTTTAATCTATTGGGCTGCAATAAAAAAAAGTCTTTAAAAATAATTCCAAGTTAAAGCTTTTCTATGCGGCTTTTCTTTCCTCTTTGATCGCCACTATGTCATCGAAGACCACTTTCTGGCAGCACTTGGTTCGCACACCGATCACACAATCTGTAAACTTTGTGTTGTTTGCTTTTCCACATTTGTGTGACCCATTCAAATTGCTGTAACTTTGAATGGAGAGATTTTGATTTTGAAAACAATTTAACTGTGCATAGAAATGTAAATTTGAACGCTTTGCTGCTTTGCTTTCATTCATTCGTTAGTTAATTCAACCATTCATAGGAAAACTTTGGCACAGATTTTTCTCTGGTGGGATTCTTTGTTGAATTTTTAGTCGCATATCTTGGAGAAGCATTTCAATGGCCATGCCATAATGGTTGAATTAGCATTTAAAAGAAATGCATTGATGTAGTCGGCGATCTGAAAATTTTCCGCATGAATGCAACAACTTGCTAACTTGAGATGTTAAATTTTTGATTTATAATATAATCATGGATATTTTAAGAAAATTTCATGGACATTTTGCTTTCAAAGAAAATTCCATGGAAATTTTGTGTTAAAAGAAAATGCCATGTCAGAGAAAATTACAAAAAATTTTGTGTTTAGAGAAAATTTCAAAGAAATTTTGTTTTTAGAGAGAACTAGCTGGAAAGGGTCCGCTCCGTTGCGCCTTCTCTCACTCTCTTATTTTATCTGAGCCCTGTAACGTCACGTCAGGAAATAAGTTCTGTTTGGGGGTGCCGGTACGGCTTTTCAGATATTTCGCGCCAATGTGGATATTATATTGGTGCTCTTCTCCCAAATACCTTTCATTGGAGCCTTATATTGCTATGGTCAGTAAATATGTTCGGTATTGGGGTGTTTTGGGGGCTGAGGGGATCAACATATATCAGATTCGTGCTCTGGTCTCAAATACCTTTCATTTGAGTCCCATATTGTCATTATTGGTTTATATTCTATTTGGTTGGTGGCTTTGGAGGTGGGGCGGCCCCATCCACCCTAAATAAGGATAAACATTTCTGTATTTTAAGTTATTATAAACAAACTAAATTTCGTCTAAATCGCCCCACCCATCTCCGAGATATGTCGTTTGTAAAAATAGGGTAAGGGTAGGGTCCGCCCATTAAAGTTTGGATCTTAGATCTGCTTCATTATGTTGGATTTGGTGGTGGATTGGAGTAGCCAAACTCTTTGCCCCAAAAGTGGGCATCAGATTCATACTCCATTCCCAAAAATCACATTGGAGCTACATATTGCTATAGTCGGTATATATGTGTGGTTTAGGATGAATTTATAAACCATTTGGCCATGAAACAGATACAGATTAGAACCCCTTTTTGCCATAATCCACAAATATGTCCAGTTTGAGAAGTGTGGAGACTGAGGCGGCCACCAACGTACTTAGAAGCGAACAACAAATTATACCCATGAGCATTCCACTAAGGAAAAGGGGCAAACTTCTCACATATCAATGAGTGCAGTCGGATTTATGTTTTAAGCTCAATAATAAGGGGCCTCCGTTTTTATAGCTGAGTCCGAACAGCGTGCCGCAGTGCAACAACTCTTTGGATAGAAGTTTTACATGGCATATGAAAAATATTAGCATCGTGCTCTATTCTCAAATTTCTTTAATTTGAGCCCCAATTGCCATTGGTTTAGGGGGAGTTTATGGGTTGGCACGACCCCCAAACATTTGGCCTCAAACTTGGATATCAAATTCGTTTTTTACTATCAAATACGCCATAGGAGGCAATCATGACCGGTTTGAAGGGAGTTTAGAGGCGGACCCTGAAGTTATATCAGCATCGTGGTAGAGCACGATTTTGTCAAGCACTTTGAAGGAGGCTATCAAAATATTCAAGGCTAAGGGGTCTCATTCAGATTCACACTAATTAATTTTTTTGTATTGGTTATCTATTGGGTTGCCCAAAAAGTAATTGCGGATTTTTTAAAAGAAAGTAAATGCATTTTTAATAAAACTTAGAATAAACTTTAATCAAATATACTTTTTTACACTTTCTTCTAAAGCAAGCTAAAAGTAACAGCTGATAACTGACAGAAGAAAGAATGCACTTACAGAGTCACAAGGTGTGAAAAAATTTGGCAACGCCGACTATATGAAAAATCCGCAATTACTTTTTGGGCAACCATACATTCAAAGTCATATTTCAAAGCGACCTCTTGAGATACAACATTCTTAAAGATCCGCAGGTCCACCTCTGTCTATTCCAATTTGAGGGTAAAAAGTGTACTCTACTACCAAAGAGCTTTTATTTCTGTCCTGTTCTATACTGATCGGCCATTATATATTATTTCATATTATTCATATATTATTTTTAATTCCTTTTGGTTTTGGGTAGGATGGGGGGAGGGAAATTTCCCTCTGACACATCCTCTCATTTGAGTACAATATATTCTCGGTCATCCTAGATGACAGTTTGGCGTTGCATTTATTGGGAGGAGAGAGAGTCGGTCCCCCCGACGCTAAGAACCAAACGACAATTGATTTCAGTCTTTTATTGTCGATATCTACTATACTGCGGAACGGTAGGAGGTGACCCAGATACTTGAATTCTTATACCAACGTAAAATTCGAAATATACTGTCACAAAGCTTTATTTTGATTGACATATTATCCCGAACGAACTACACTTCCTATTGAAGGGTATTTAGTGGGTAGGCCGGTCCCAGACTCTGTCCTAATTGTGCCTGCCAGATTCGTAGTCAAGTCCCAAATACCTTTCATTCGATACACATTTTGTGACGTTTCACATTTATGCCCGTTTTGGGGGTTTTTTGGATTAGGAAGGACACCTAGACACTTTGAACCAAATTCTCATAACAGATGTGTACTCAGCTCCCAAATGTATTTGTCCTGCGGGGGGTTTTTGGGTGGTGGGGAGGGCCCTCAGACACCAATAAATTATTTTATGTCTAAGATTTGTATTCTAAATTTAAATGTCTTTTATTTGATACCCATATTACTCAATTCGGTTAAAGTGTCCTGTTGTGTAGTGTTTTTGGGGGTGGGGCCCCCCGAAACTTGGGGTAACATTTTAATGCCAAGTTCGTACTCTACTCTCAAATACTTTTCATTTGATACCCATATTGCCCAATGCGGTGAAAGTGTTCTTTTTTTTGGGGGGGGGTGGGGGAACCCCCCAAAACTTAAAAGTGAAATTTGTAAACCAAATTCGTACTCTACTATTAAATACCTTTCATTTGATACCCATATTGTCCCAATCGGTGCACATGTCCGCTTTGATGGGTTTTGGTATGGGGCGCCCCCCACCCTCCCAGATAATTTGACCCCAAAATTTTTTACCAATTTCGTGTATTTGGGGTACCATATGGTGGCATACAAAACAAAATCGGTGCACGCATCTCCGAAATCTGGCGTTTTTGAAAATTGGGGTATGAGGGAGGGTTCGAAAAATGTAGTACCCTATTTTCACCGTGGACCCATAGTCTACCATCTATGAAAATTGCATGAAAATCGGTTTAGCCGTTTTTGAGTCTATACGAAACAGACAAACAAATTAACAAACAAACAAACAATGCGCAACAATTTCATTTTTATATAATAGATTTCAAGAAAATTTTTCTCTTAAGAGAAAATTTCGCTGACATTGTTTCAATATTTTCAAAAAATGGGAACCTCCCAACCATTTAGACATACAGACCTCTACAAATCAACTAAAAGTATTGTACACGAGGAATAGATTACATTCATTACTGTGCAAAAGATGTAATCCTATTAAACATTAAAAAATTACTATTGTCGATATCCAACTGTGAACAACTGACAAACAATGATCAATCAATGAATTGTTAACAAACATCGCGGCAAGCAGTGAGCCAGCCAGTCAGTCAGTCAGTCACTCACTCACTCACTCACTCAGCATCAATGTTGGAATGGCCAAAAACGGTGGAGAAGTATCAACAAGTCATGGAATCATCAATTGAACAACAACAAAATCTCTATGAACAAATTCCTCATTTGGCCAAAACTACAGGTTCAACAAACCAAAGCAATATGGGAAAAAGGGGATCGAAATTCAATGTTGATGCTATGCCCGTACTCAAATTCATGGTGTTTTAGAAGATTTTTCATGCCGTTTTAAATAGAAAATTACAAATTACAAATTAAAAATCTGCTTTTCATTCTCAGCTCATTTGGGTAAACACAGCATTGAACAAAACCTAGTCAGTCGGAATATGATCGAAATCAGTCAGGTTGATTTGAAGAAAGGCTTACTGAGTGGATGTTTTGATGAGAAATTATGAAATTTTCTATACCCTCCACCATAGGATGGGGAGGGTATACTAATTTCGTCACACCGCTTGTAACACTTTGAATTATTCGTCTAAGACCCCATTAAGTAAAAAAATGCTTGATCGTCATGATATTTTAAGTCGATCCAGCCATGTCCGTTTGTCTGTGTGTCGTAAGCACGCTAACATTTGAAGGAATAAAGCTGGATGCTTCCAACAACTGTGTATAAAATGGACTAAATCGGTTCACAACCTGATATAGCTGCCATGTAAACCGAAAAAAATTTATTGGTTAGTTAGGTTCCACATAAACCGTAAAAAATTTATTATTTAGTTTAGGTTAGCTTAGAGTGGCAGTCTATTTTCTAAACTAACTCAGACTACCTTAGTCCATTGCCATGCTACGTTAGCGACAGAGAGGCTAGCCAGACAGAAGCTACCAAGGCGACAAACAACAAATTGATAGGAAAATGAAATTTCCTCAATTTTTTTTTTCGTTGTTGTAAGTGGTTTAGGCCACAGGCATGCTAACCGATTGGGACTATATCAAATGAAAAGTATTTGGAAGTAGACTACAAAACAGATATACAAATTTCGTCTAGGGGCCCCCTATCCCAAAAAAACACAAAATTAACTTCTCTAAATCTGTCTGAATTCATTCATTTGAACTCTTCCACTACCAGAAGGAAAAAAAAGCTCGGAGAAAATCAGCTAAAAGGCATTAAGTTCGGCCGGGCCGAACTTTGGATAGCAAACACCTCGGGTATATATGTTAACCGCCTCTCTCTCCATAATCCGGTGAAAAATTGCATAATTTATACGCCCATAGCAGCTATATCGAAATATGGTTCGATTTGAACCAAATTCGGCACGGGCATTCCAAACGTCCGTGCCTGTTCCACTAAGGAACAGGGGCAACCATCTCACATATCAATGACACTCATTGTCCGATTCAAGTTTAAGCTCAATGATAAGGGGTCTCCTTTATATAGACAACCATCCACATATCAATGAGTGCAGTCCGATTCAAGTTTAAACTCAATGATAAGGGGTCTCCTTTTTATAGCCGAGTCCGAACGGCGTGCCGCAGTGCACCCACAGCAGCTATATCGGAATATGGTCCGATTTGAACCAAATTCGGCACGGACAATGCAAACGGCCGTGTCTGTTCCACTAAGTAACAGGGGCAACCATCTCACATATTAATGAGTGCAGTGCGATTAAGGTTTAAGCTCAATGATAAGGGGCCTTCTTTTATAGCCGCGTCCGAACGGCGTGCCGCAGTGCGACATCTTTTTGGAGAGAAGTTTTACATGGCATAGTACCTCGCAAATGTTGCCAGCATTAGGACGGGAAAACCAACGCTGAAAATTTTTCTCTAATGGTCTCACCAGGATTCGAACCCAGTGTCATAGGCGGACATGCTAACCTCTGCGCTACGGTGGCCTCCACGGTGGCACGGACATTGAATGGTCTAATAAATACAAGTCACTGTTTAGTTTTGTTCTTTTGGCTGCAATATACAAATATAGACCGATCTGAACCATAAACGACACGGATGTTGAAAAGCCTAGCATAAGTCACTGTGTCAAATTTCAGCGAAATCGGATTATGAATGCCTTTGCCTTTTATGGAGCCAAGGCCTTAAATGGAGAGATCCGTTGATATGGCAGCCATATCCAAATCTGGACCGATCTGATCCATCTTCAAGAAGGATATCGAGGGGACTAACATAACTCACTCTCTTAAATATCAGCAAAATCGGACAATAAATGCGCCTTTTATGGGCCCAAGACCTTAAATCGAGAGATCGGTCTATATGTCAGCTATATTCACATCTGGACCAATATGAGCCGTTTTCAAGAAGGATATCGAGGGGCCTAACCCAAGTCACTGTTCCAAATTTCAGCAACATTGGGCAATAAATGCGCCATTTATGGGCCCAAGACCTTAAATCAAGAGATCGGTTGATATGGGAGCTATATCCATATCCGGACCGATCAGGACCAAATTGAACAAGTAAGAGCATGCTAAGTTCGGCCGGGCCGAATCTTATATACCCTCCACCATTGATCGCATTTATCGAGTTCTATGCGCGGTATCTCTTTTTAGACAAACATAGAAAATTGAATAAGAACTGTTATCCTATTGAAGCTATATCAAGGTATAGTCCGATTCGGACCATAAATGAATGCTGATTGTCATTGTAGAAGTCATTGTGTAATATTTCTGTTCATTCGGAAAAGAATTGCGCCTTGTAGGGGCTCAAGAAGAAAAATCGGGAGATAGGTTTATATAAGAGCTGTATCAAGCTATTGATCGATTCAGACCATACTAGACACGTATGTTGAAGGTCATGAGAGAAGCCCTTGTACAAAATTTCAGCCAAATCGGATGAGAATTTCGCCCTCTAGAGGTTCAAGAAGTCAAGATCCCAGATCGGTTTATATGGCAGCTATATCAGGTTCTATATCGATTTACGCCATACTTAGCGCAGTTATTGGAAGTCATAACAAAACACCTCATGCAAAATTTCAGCAAAATCGGATGAGAATTGCGCCCTCAATTGGCTCAAGAAGTCAAAATCCAAGATCGGTTTATATGACAGCTATACCAGATTATGAACCGATTTGAACCATACTTAACAAAATTGTTGGATATCATAACAAAATACGTCGTGCAAAATTTCATTCCAAACGGATAAGATTTGCGCCTTCTAGAGGTTCAAGAAGTCAAGACCCAAGATCGGTTTATATGGCAGCTATATCAGGTTATGGACCGATTTAAACCATACTTGGCACAATTGTTGGATATCATACCAAAACACGTCGTGCAAAATTTCATTGAAATCGGATAAGAATTGCGCACTCAAGAGGCTCAAGAAGTCAAGACCCAAGATCGGTTTATATCAGCTATATCAGGTTATGGACCGATTTAAACCATACTTGGCACAATTGTGCAAAATTTCATTCCAATCGGATAAGATTTGCGCCTTCTAGAGGTTCAAGAAGTCAAGACCCAAGATCGGTTTATATGGCAGCTATATCAAAACATGGACCGATATGGCCTATTTACAATACCAACCGACCTACACTAATAAGAAGTATTTGTGCAAAATTTCAAGGGACTAGCTTTACTCCTTCGGAAGTTATCGTGCTTTCGACAGACAGACGAACGGACGGACATGGCTAGATCGACATAAAATTTCGCGACGATCAAGAATATATATACTTTATGGGGTCTCAGACGAATATTTCGAGTAGTTACAAACAGCATGACGAAAATAGTATACCCCCCATCCTATGGTGGAGGGTATAAAAAGGATGTCGAGTGGCCTATCACAACCCACTGTCTCAAATTTCGGCGAAATTGGACAATAAATGCACCTTTTAAGGGCACAAGACTTTAGATCGGTCTATATGGCAGCTGTATATAAATCTGAACCGATCTGAGCCGTCTTCAAGAAGGATATCGAGGGGCCTAACCCAACTCACAATTCCCAATTTCAACAGAATCGAGCAATAAATGCGCCTTTTATGGGCCCAAGACCTTAAATCGAGAGATGGGTCGATATGGCAACTATATCCCCATCTAGACCGATCTGAGCCAAATTAACGAAGAATGTTGAAGGGCCTAACATAACTCACCATCCCGAATTTCGGCAAAATTAGACAATAAATGCGCCTTTTATGGGCCCAAAACCTTACATCGAGAGATCGGTCTATATGGCAGCTATATCCAAATCTGATCCGATCTGAGGCGTCTTCAAGAAGGATGTTGAAGGGCCTTAACATAACTCACTGCCCCAAATTTCGGGAAAATCGTACAAAAAATGCGCCTTTTATGGGCCAAAAAACTTAAATCGAGTGATCGGTCTACACGGCAGCTATATCCAAATCCGAACTGACCTGGCCCAAATTAAACAAGGACATCGAAGGAAGGAACTTAAATCGAGTGATCGGCCTACATGGCAGCTATATCCAAATCCGAACTGACCTGGCCCAAATTAAACAAGGACATCGAACATAACTTACTGTTCTGAATATCAGCGAAATCGGACAATCAATGCGCCAGTTTTTAGTCCAAAACCTTAAATCGAGGGATCGGTCTATATGACAGCTATATCCAAATGTGGACCGATCGGTGCCAAATTTAAAAAGAATGCCGAGTGGCCTAACTTAAATCACTGTCCCAAATTCCAGCAAAATCGAATAATAAATGTGGCTTTTAAGACCTTAAATTGGCGGATCGATCTACATGGGGCTATATCAAGACAAAGTCCAATATAGCACATCTTCAAACTTAACTAAATAAGAACCTGTGCAAAGATTCAGCTCAATATCTCTATTTATAATGACTGTAGCGTGATTTCAACCGACATACTGACGGACATGGCTAGATCGTCTGAGACTTTTATGACGACCAAGAATATTTACTAATATATCCCCATCCTTGAGTGGTGAACAGAACAAGGATAATCAAGAGACCGGTTTATATGGCAGCTATATCAAGTTACAGACCGATTTGGGCCGTACTTGGCAAAGTTGTTGAAAGTCATATCAGAACACCGCTAGCAAAATTTCAGCCAACTCGGACTAAAATCGGGGCTTGTAAGGGCTCAAGAGGTCAAATCGGGAGATCGGTTTATATGGGAGCTATATCAGGTTGTAGACCGATTTGGACCGTACATAGCATAGTTATTGGAAGTCCTAACAGAACACTACATGCACAATTTCAGCCACATCGGACAAAAATTGTGGCTTCCATGGGCTAAAGAAGTCAAATCAGGAGATCGGTTTATATGGAAGCTATATCAGGTAATAGACAGAATTGGACCGTAGTTATTGAAAGTCATAACAGAACACCGCATGCGAAATTGCAGCCAAATCGGACAAAAATTGCGTCTTCCGCGGGCACAAGAAACCAAATCGGGAGATCAGTTCATATGGGAGATATATCAGGTTATAGACCGATTAATACCATACTTGGCACAGTTATTGGAAGTCTTAATAGAACACCAAATGCTAAATTTTGGTGAAATCGAGCAACAATTGCGGCTTGTATGTGGCTCAAGAAGATTGCTTTATATGGGAGCTATTGGTTGCCCAAAAAGTAATTGCGGATTTTTTAAAAGAAAGTAAATGCATTTTTAATAAAACTTAGAATGAACTTTAATCAAATATACTTTTTTTACACTTTTTTTCTAAAGCAAGCTAAAAGTAACAGCTGATAACTGACAGAAGAAAGAATGCAATTACAGAGTCACAAGCTGTGAAAAAATTTGTCAACGCCCACTATATGAAAAATCCGCAATTACTTTTTGGGCAACCCAATATATCTAAATCTGAATCGATATGGCTCATTTGCAATGCCCCACAAGCTACATCAATGGTAACTATCTATGCAAAATTTCAAACGTCTAGCTTAATGCCTTCGACCGCTATCGTTATTTCTACAGACAGACGAACACGACTAGATCGATTCAGAATGTTGAGGCGATTAAGAATATGGTGCCAGACGAATATGTCGAGGTGTTACAAACGGATGACGGAATTTTACACCCCCCCAAAACATGACACTGAAATTGTTTCACAGTGTTATCAAATGTTGAAAAACTTTGTGCAGGTTACGTTAGTTTGAAAAGAGGGTGCAGTTATTAATCCGCCCCATGCCACTATGGACATATACCTAAGCCAGTAATCGCCTTGTTGTGCTCTCTAAAAACTAAGAAGTAACCTCGAAAAAGAAAATCTAAGTTAGGAATTCTGTGCTACTTTCAAAATTCTTAATTGTTTTCCTTACCCCTACCCTAAGTTGGTTCATGTCTGGTATCGTGTTCCCAACTAAGTGCCGGTTTTGGCTGCGAAAGCCGGGCAATGACATAGGAAATGCTCTAATGTCTCATCATCTTTCCCACATGCCCTACACATGCTATCACTTGCCGATTTTGCTTAAGTCAACTCGTAGCCCTATGTGTCTTGGTATGATACCAAAAGCTATACTGACCTCCTTCTTACTTCCATTCAGCAATAGTCTCGTCTTCTCACGATCCGGATCAACTCATAGGATTTTAGCCGTCCTACCGACCGCTGTTCCACGTCCTTAAATCGGACTGCGTCGACCCGAAAGGCTTCGGGTTAACCAATTTTATTGACAGCAGTTCTCTGGCCTTCACTGCCAAATCGTCTGCCCTTTCATTCCTTCTTCTCCATTATGGCCCGGCACCCAAACGATGCGGATTTTGCCATCCTCAGAGAAGGCGTTTATCTCCTTCTTACACTGTGAGCTTACCGGCGTGTTTGTTATTACCCTGATGGCCAGTTTAGTGTCCATAAAGATGTTCATACTCAACGTCCTCGTGTTAACACCATACACCCTCATGCATTCCGTGATTGCCCGGATCTCCGCTTGCAGGAGGCAGTCTAAAACAGATCTCAGTCCCTGGGTTCTCAAGGTAGACCCCCAGGCCCACTCTGTCTCCCAGCTTTGATCAATCCGAGTAACAAGATCTTTCAGATGGCAATACTAGGGTTCCGTCAATCCAAAACTGTGCCGCTGGCAGCAGAGCCTCACCCTCGACATCAAGTGTTGTCTCAAGTATCCGATCGGAAACCTCTTCCCTTTCTTCTAGGTTGCCCATCGTCGCGACTTAGTGCAACTTTAAAAATTTTAGAAAAATGTGGTAAAAAAAACATTCCATTCTATGGCAACCCTGGTACGGGATTACCTTAATATGACTGGTTGGCAGCCTCTCGGTAGGGGCTGGCTACACCAAAACTAAGTCCCACCACAATATCTGCAGCGTCATCATAATTTCAACACCCCAGCTTATTGTTTGGCCAAAGCAATTAATGAGTTTTTCGAAGGTACAAATGACGCGGATGAATGGAGTACGAGGAATCTTTTAAGCAGATTTTATTTTCATTGCTGTGGTACGTAGTACTATTTAGCGATGGGCAGCGCTTACTGTTGCGCCTGGTGATGCTGCTGTGATTTGCCATACGAATATTATTTTGAACATCGAAAAACCAAAACGCCAAGTTAAGAAGAGTTCAAGTCAATTAGCTTTTTTGGTTGAAGCCAAAGAAACGAACAACAACAACAAAAATGAAAATAAATGAGTAAAAGCGAAAAATTAAACTGAGGGCAAAAGATATCTACTTCTCCCAGGGGTGTCTTTGATTAACCTTAATAGCATCGTTTCAAGCAAATGAAGCCATTCACCAAGGCTGAGGAGAATATTTGACTGAGGAGAGAGAAAGTTGTGTTAGAATCGAAACTTTTATTTATAAGGATTATGATGACAATTATTGGTGATTTTGTGAAACTATGTTGAAGTTGAACTTGTGATACCCTCAACTATGGGATGGGGGTATACTAATCTAATCATTCCATTTGTAACACCTGGAAATATTCATCTAAGACCCCATAAAGTCTTTATATTCTGGATTGTCTGGACATTCTGAGTCATTCTAGCCATGATCGTCCGTCCGTCCGTCTGTCGAAATCATGATAGCGGTGGAACGCGTATAGATAGCCGCTTGAAATTTTGCACAGATACTTACTATTGGGGACTGCAAATGGGCCATATCGGTTCAGATTTAAATATAGCTCCCATATAAACCGATTTTCTAATTTGCCTTTTTGAGCCCTTATAAGCCGGCTGGAATTTAGCAGATAGTGTTCTGTTACGAAGCCACCGTAGTGCAGAGGTTAGCGTGTCCGCCTATGACGTTGAACGCCTGGGTTCGAATCATGGCAAGACCATCAGAAAAAATTTTCAGCGGTGGTTTTCCTCTCCTAATGCTGGGAACATTTGTGAGTTAATATGCCATGTAAAACCTCCAAAGAGGTGTCGCAATGCGGCACGCCGTTCGAACTCGGCTATAAAAAGGAGGCTCCTTATCATTGAGCTCTTCCTTAGTGGAATGTTCATGGGAAAAATATGTATTTGTGTGTTCTATTAAGAGTTCCAACCGCTGTGCCAAGTACGGTTCAAATCGGTCTATTACCTGCTACAGCTCCCATATAAACCGATCTCCCGATTTGACTTTTTGAGCCCCAGGAGGCCACAATTTTCATGCCATTTAGCTATTGCCATGTCATCACGTATACTGATGACGTGGCGATTGGAGTTAGGGAAAGTTTCCCAGCACTCTAAGAGATATACTTCAGGAAGCTCTACGTGCAACAGCAAAGTGGGCTATCGAAAGTGGTCAAGGTATAAAACCACGCAACACAGAAGTAGTTCTTTTCAACAGGAGATACCAGTTTGTCTACATTTGCAGCTGTCTCCTTGGGAGGAGATAATGTTTCATTTACAGAAAGCGCAAAATACCTGGGTGTTTGGCTGGACAGGACACCTAACTTCAAATCCAACATTTTGGAAAGGGCAAGAAAGGCAACTCTTGCCCTATAAACCATTGGCAAAAGTTGGAAATTAAGACCGCGTGTCATGCATTGGGTATATACTGCAGTTGTTAGACTCATGCATTGGGTATATACTGCAGTTCTCAGACCTATTATGCCATATGGTGTTGTGGTCTAGTGGACGTTGCTTCAAAAGTCCACCTACTGCTCAATATTTAATCGGGTCCAATGGATGGCTTGTTTGTGCATCACAGCCGCACTGAGGACGACACCATCTGATGCACTGAATTTATTGCTACATTTTATGCCGCTGAACATTTTGGCTAGACAAAATGCAGCGACCACTGATGTGAGGTAAAGGGAGCATTCCCTTTGGTCATGTGGCGGCTACGGACACTGTGTTATCCTTGATACAATATCCGATGTTCCAGGCAGTGTGGATTACACCCTACCTGAGCCGCTTTTTGGTAAAAAGTACTGTACCACTATACCTAATAGAACCGATTGGAACTACGTTATCCCTGGAAACAGAAGTTACATAGAGTTCTGTATAGGTGGTTCCAAACTAAAACAAATATCTTCTCAGACAGCCAGGCAGCCATTAAATCCCTGGAGAACGTATTTCTGAACACACAAACCGCCCTCGACTGTCGCAGATGTCTCAACGAGATGGCTGAACACTCCGAAATTCACCTGTTCTGGGTGCCGAAATACTGGAATCTGTGGATATGCCTCTAGCGACATGTAAGCTAAGTTTTCAGTACCAGGCCCGAAGGACAACGTATGATAGATGGTCATAAAGAGGAGGCTGTGAACATTCCGCAACTATGTGGCCTAATCTAGAATTGAAAAAGTCTAACGCTTTGCTGTCATTGGCTTCTAGCCAATAGTCATTGTCTCTCATAGTCAGACGTCTCAGTCATTGCGTCCGCCATGCCAGGTCACTGTCTAATCGGAAAACATGCTGACAGACTGAAGGTTGCCAGCGACGAACATCGAAGAAGAAGAGACTATAGAACACCTTCTGTGTGTGTGTGCCCCACTGGCAGTCAGAAGGAGTTCCACTTTAGGTTTTCATTTCTTTGAGAATCTGTCTGATTTAGCGGATGTGAACATTCGCAAGTTATTGGGCTTTTAAAGCGATCTGGATGGTTTAACGGTAGGAACTAGAAGGCATCTTCCTTCTTCTGTTCCTGTGGTATCACAATGGACGAAAACGTCTCAGTGAGTGTGGTGGCAGACTGCCACTTAAACCTAACTTTATCTAACTTAGCTAAAATTTTGCCGATAGTGTTCTGTTTAGACTTCCAACAACTGTGCCCAGTACGCTCCAAATCGGTCTATAACCTGATATAGCTTTCGATCTCCCGATTTGACTTCTTAAGCCCCTGGTAGCCGCAATTTTCGTCTGATTTAGCTAAAATTTTGCATGTGGGGTTCTGTTATGACTTCCAATAGCTGAGTTAAGTATGGTCCAAATAAGTCCGTAATCTGATATAACTCCCATATAAACCGATCTCCCGATTCGATTTCTTGAGCCCCTGAAAGCCACAATTTTCGCCCCATTTAGCTAAAATTTAGCATGTAGTGTTCTATTAGGACTTTCAACAACTGTGCCAAGTACTGTCCAAATCGGTCTATATCCCTATATAGCTCCCATTTATAAACCAATCCCCCCATTTTTCTTATTGAGCCTCCGAAAGCCACAATTTTCGTCCGATTTAGCAGATAGACATCTTTCAACAACTGTGCCAAGTGCGGTCAAAATCGGTCTTGAACCCGATAAAGCTCTTATATAAACCGATCTCCCGATTTGACTTCTTAAGCCCCTGGAAGCCACAATTTTCGTCTGATTTAGCCAACATTTTTCAGATAGTGTTCTGTTACGACTTTCAACAACTGTGCCACTTTCCTAATCTTGGACAGGAAACTGAATTGGAAGTGTCACATTCAGCAGCGTACTGAGAAGGCACATCTGTGAGCCTTCTGTGGGCACTATGACGACGGTCCGTAGGCTTGTAATGGGGCCTGAATCCGAGGATAGTCACTAGCTCTACCGGAGCGTGATTAGACCAATAATCACTTACGCCTCAGTAGTTTGGTGGACTGCTATGGAGAAAAAGTGCAACGTAAGGACCATACAGCAGGTTCAGAGAACATGTTGTCTTGGCATAGGCGGTGCGATGAGGACCACGCCCACTAGGGCACTGGAGACTATTCTAGATATTCGACCCATTGACATACAGATTAAGTGTTAGGCAGCCACTGCAGCTATGAGACTTAAGGCGATGGGAGAATGGATTGAGGATGGGAGGGAGAATGGAAGTTCATACCATCGTGGTATAATCAAGGCGACGATAGGAAACCTGGAAGGAATGGAAGAGGTTTCTGTTTGGATACCTTGGATGAACCTTGATGTCGAGTGCAAGGCACTGCTGCCATCGTCACAGTCTTGGATTGACGGAACCCTAGTATTGCCATTTGGAAGATTATGTTACACGGATCGATCAAAGCTGGAGAAGAGTGTGGGCCTCGTTGTCTACATTGAGAACCCAGGGACTGAGATCTGTTTTAGACTGCCTGACCATAATACGGTCCTACAGGCGGAGATCCGGGTGTGATTACGGTATGAGTTAGGTGGTGTGGTACTAACGAGGAGGTCGCAAACAGTAAAATGGCCATAAGGGCAATAAAAACCAGGAAGGTGAGGTCATCTCTGAGAATGGCAAAATCCGCATCGTTTGGTTGCCGAAACATAACGGAGCAAGTGGGAATGAAAGGGCAGACGATTTGGCAGTGAAGGCCGAAGGACTGCTGTCGATATACTTGGGTAACCCGAAGCTTTTCGGGTCGACGCAGTCCGAGTTAAGGGCGTGGGTGAGACACATAGGACTACGAGCTCACTTATGTAAAATCGATGCGGCAAGTGATAGCATGTGTAGGGCATGCGAGGAAAATGATGAGACATTGAAGCATTTCTTATATCATTGCCCGGCTTTCGTGTCTAGCAGATACTAGCACTTAGATGGAGACACAATGCCAGACATGAACCTACTTAGGGGAGTGGTATTGAAAACAATTCAGGATTTTGTAAGCAGCACGGAATACCTAACTTAAATTCTTGGTATCTATATCTAACTATCTATATCTAGCTAATCGAACCTAACTCAATAAAAGAGGGATATTGTCTCACAATTAATCATGCCAATTAAGAACATCTATAGGTATAGCTTAGGTTAAGTTTAAGTGGCAATCTGCAATCAGGCTCACTAAGACTTTTGCAATATTTCGAGGTGTTACAAATCGAATGACGCAGCTAGTACATCTCCCATACAATGGTGTAGATTATAAAAACTTACTCCCATTTTCAGCCAACGCCTCTCTACTCTCCCTAAATTAAAATCTGAAAGTAGTTTAACTCGCAGCTGCTACCATAGTATCTGATGAGAATTTATTAAAATTGTGATTATGATTAAACCATTCGATTGTCTATAGTCTTGCGACTATTAAATGGAAACAAAGGCACTTTTGTGCTGAATTGAATTGAATAACTAGTCGCAGTACCAATTGTTTTTAATTGAAGTAAAAATTGTAAAAAAAAAACTTACACAAAATCCCCGGTAACATGTAGAGCTGAAATAGTTTAAAACTTGACTTAATAGCCGGGTCAGTAAAATGGCAGACAACAATCACCACAAAAGAGTGCAACACGACGACGACGACGACCATCGAATGGTGTCGGGGTGTGTCAACATTTTAAAATTACAAACGCCGCAAATATTTACTGGAAACAAGTCTGTCCAAACGTTAGCGCCACAGTGTTTGGAAACACACAAAAATTTCACACAACTATTGTCTTAAAGCAAATTTCAATAAAATGTTGTCTTCAGAGGAAAATTTCAAGGACAATTTGTCTTTAGGGAAAATTTCATGGAAATTTTTTCATAGAGAAAATTTCATGGAAATTTTGTCTTTAGAGAAAATTTCATGGAAATTTTGTCTTTATAGAAAATTTCATGAAAATTTTGTCTTTAGAGAAAATTTCATGGAAATTTTGTCTTAAGAGAAAATTTCATGGAAATTTTGTCTTTAGAGAAAATTTCATGGAAATTTTGTCTTTAGAGAAAATTTCATGGAAATTTTGTCTTTAGAGAAAATTTCATGGAAATTTTGTCTTTAGAGAAAATTTCATGGAAATTTTGTCTTTAGAGAAAATTTCATGGAAATTTTGTCTTTAGAGAAAATTTCATGGAAATTTTGTCTTTAGAGAAAATTTCATGGAAATTTTGTCTTTAGAGAAAATTTTATGGAAATTTTGTCTTTAGAGAAAATTTCATGGAAATTTTGTCTTTAGAGAAAATTTTATGGAAATTTTGTCTTTAGAGAAAATTTCATGGAAATTTTTTCTTTACAGAAAATTTCATGGAAATTTTGTCTTTAGAGAAAATTTCATGGAAATTTTGTCTTTAGAGAAAATTTCATGGAAATTTTGTCTTTAGAGAAAATTTCATGGAAATTTTGTCTTTAGAGAAAATTTCATGGAAATTTTGTCTTTAGAGAAAATTTCATGGAAATTTTGTCTTTAGAGAAAATTTCATGGAAATTTTGTCTTTAGAGAAAATTTCATGGAAATTTTGTCTTTAGAGAAAATTTCATGGAAATTTTGTCTTTAGAGAAAATTTCATGGAAATTTTGTCTTTAGAGAAAATTTCATGGAAATTTTGTCTTTAGAGAAAATTTCATGGAAATTTTGTCTTTAGAGAAAATTTCATGGAAATTTTGTCTTTAGAGAAAATTTCATGGAAATTTTGTCTTTAGAGAAAATTTCGTGGAAATTTTGTCTTTAGAAAAAATTTCGTGGAAATTTTGTCTTAGAGAAAATTTCATGGAAATTTTGTCTTAGAGAAAATTTTATGGAAATTTTGTCTTTAGAGAAAATTTCATGGAAATTTTGTCTTTAGAGAAAATTTCATGGCAATTTTGTCTTTAGAGAAAATTTCATGGCAATTTTGTCTTTAGAGAAAATTTCATGGAAATTTTGTCTTTAGAGAAAATTTCATGGAAATTTTGTCTTTAGAGAAAATTTCATGGAAATTTTGTCTTTAGAGAAAATTTCATGGAAATTTTGCCTTTAGAGAAAATTTCATGGAAATTTTGTCTTTAGAGAAAATTTCATGGAAATTTTGTCTTTAGAGAAAATTTCATGGAAATTTTGTCTTTAGAGAAAATTTCATGGAAATTTTGTCTTTAGAGAAAATTTCATGGAAATTTTGTCTTTAGAGAAAATTTCATGGATATTTTGACTTAAGAGAAGGATGGGTTAAATTGAAAAGAGGGTGCCACTATAGCCATACACCTAAGCCAGAAATCTGTTTGTTGTGCGCTCCAAAAAGTATCATCGAAAACGAAAATTTTAAGTTAGGAATTCCGCGCTACTTAGGTATGGTTAGGTTTAAGTTGCAGTCTGCCATCAGACTCACTTAGACGTTTTCGTCCATTGTGGTACCACATGAATAGAAGAAGGAAGATGCCTTCTAGTTCCTACCTTTGAACCATCCCGATCGCTTTAAAAAGCCCAATAACTTGCGAATGTTCACATCCACTAAATCAGACAGGTTCCCAAAGAAATGAGAACCTACAGTGGAGCTCATTCTGACTGCTAGTGCCGAACACACACACAGAAGTTGTTCTATAGTCTCTTCTTCTTCCTCACAGCTTCTGCAAAACTCCATGCTGGCAACTTTCAGTCGGTCAGCATGTTTTCCGATTAGACAGTGACCATTCATGGCGGACGCAATGACTGAGACGTCTGTTCTAGCCAATGACAGCAAAACTGTAGACCTCTTCAAGTCTAGATGAGGCCACATAGTTTCGGAATGCTCCCTGACCCCTCTTTGTGACCATCTATCATTCGTTGCCCTTCGAGCCTGATCCTGAATACTTAGCTTACATGTCGCTAGAGGCATACCCAATACCTACATATGTGGCCTTAACGGATGACCTCATCATGTCCCTGATGTCCCGTTGACGAGGAGAAGATAGCGTGGGCGGTCCCACACTTTCCGGCCATTTAAGTCGGCCGGACCTGACGGAACTATCCCGGCACTGCTGCAAGATTATTTTGGAGTCACCCTGCTCTGGCTTGAGCGCATCTTCTGAGCGAGCCTGTCATGGTCCTACATACCGAGTGCATGGGGGGAAGTCGAGGTGGTCTTAATCCCCAAAGCGGGAAGAATAAACCACAGTAAGACAAAGGATTATAGGCCTATTATTTTTGCTGAAAACGCTGGAAAGACTGATTGACCTGAGGGTGAGAGGGAGACTGACGCCGGAAAACTTCAGTCGGCACAACACGCATACCTCAAAGGCAGGTTGGTTGAGACGGCCCTTCACGAGGTGGTACGGGAGGTCGATACGTCTCTCCGACAGAAGGAGTACACTATGGCGGCCTTCTTGGATATTGAGGGGGCCTTCAATAATGTGGAGGTAGGGGCGATATACGCCGCACGGGGATTCACCACTTAATCTTCCAGTGGACCAATAATATGCTTAAGGGCAGGATTGTTGGTGCGAACCTGGGAGATAGTGTGGTCAGAAGGCGGGTAATCAGAGGAACGCCCTAAGGAGGGGTGTTCTCGCCGATTCTATGGAACCTAGTGATTAACGAAATTCTGGTGGATCTCGGTGGGGACAGCACGAGGATTATCGCTTATGCGGACGACTTCTTACTGCTGCTCCGAGGCAAGTTTCTGTCGACAACCAGGGAGATCATGGAAATGGGTTGAGGACCAGAAATGGGTTGAGGACCAACCCAGGGAAGACGGAGCTGGTGCTCTTAACGCGTAGACATAAGATACCGGAGTTCAGACTCCCGTCCTTGGATGGGGTCACCCTGCGGCTGTCGAAGGGGGCGAAGTACCTAGGCATAGTCCTCGATTCGAAACTATCCTGGAAGAGGAACACCAAGGAAAGAAGCCATAAGGCACAGTGCGCTTTTTACTCCTGCAGAAGGAGGTTCGGTAGGATGTGGGGGCTAACTCCCAAGATGATTTATTGGATGTATACGGCCATCGTGAGACCAGTGCTGGCCTATGGAACACTGGAATGCCGTAAAGAAGAGGCCGCATGCGAGTGAGTTCGAGAAGGTCCAGAGAGTACTGGTATATGGACTACCGGTATGGCGGAATTCCGTACAGAAGAGGACGCGTGCGAGGGAGTTCGAGAAGGTCCAGATACTGGCCTGCGTCAGGGTCACAGCGACACTAAGATCCGCATCGCAGGCAGATCTGGAGGCGATGCTGAACATGCAGCCCATTGATGCCTTTATTCAGAACTGCGCCGCCAGGGTCGCGCTTAAGCTGAGGAAGCTCGTCGTGCTGAAGAAGGATGATTGCGCCCACAGATGGATTCTGGGTGTTATGGATGCGGAGAGTAGAATGAGGAGGATCTCCGACTACCTGGCACCAGTGCCGACTGGAGTGAGGACATTGGGATATGCAGCCCATTGATGCCTATATTCAGAACTGCGCCGCCAGGGTCGCGCTTAGGTTGAGGAAGCTCGGCGTACTGAAGGAGGATGATTGCGGCCACAGATTAATTCTGGGTGTTATGGATGCAGAGGTTCGAGTGACGAGGATCTCCGACTACCAGGCACCAGTGCCGACTGGAGTGAGGACATTCGCTTTTCGAGTTCCGGAGAGGGACGAATGGAGGGCGAATGCTGCACTTGAGGAGGATGAGACCTCGATCTACACAGATGGCTCCAAAATGGAGTCAGGGACTGGATTGGGGATCTACTCTGATGCACTCAATATCAGACTGCCAGACGAGTGTAGAAACCCTACAGGCAGAGGTCAGTGCCATTGCAGTGGCCGCAAGAGAAATTCTGGTAAGGGGCTTACCGCCCTCGAAACTCAGAATTTATGTGGACTGTATGGCGGCGTTCAAGGCCTTAGGGTCGAGGATGGTGAGGTCGGTTTGTTTGGAGTCCCTGGATAGACTCGGGGCCCACGATGTGACGCTGACATGAGTTCCTGGCCATGAGGGGATTCCATGGAATGAGGTACGCCAGGAGGGGTTCGTCTGCGCCCGGCGGACCATTCATCGGTCTTGCCTACGTGCCATTTGTCGAGCTACTGAACACAGTAGAGGGAATGACCAGGGTGGCGTCGGTGGCGAGGTGGGACTCGGTGAATGGTTGCCGGAATGCAAAGGCGCTATGGCCGGTCATCGACCGATGGAGGATGAGGGAGTTGCTGGCTTTCGATAAGTGGTCGATGAGTACCTTGACAGGGGTCATAACCGGGTACTGTGCCATAGGCCGCATGGGGACAACGCACAATGACTTCTATAGGAGTTACCGCTATGAGGATGAAGAGAAGACTATTGAGCACTTGCTGTGTTCTTTTCCTGGTCAGGGGGGACATAGCCTCTCCTTTCTGAGGAGCCGTTTCTTCTGTGATCTGGGTGAACTTGCGAGCTTACCTCTGGTGGGTCTCCTAAGATTTGTTGAAGGAACAGGATGGTTCCGACGTGGGCTGCCATAAACTCCGGCGTAGGTACATCCATGCTTGCGTGGCGATGGGCGTTTTTCACCCCCCGCTCGGTTTCTCCTCCCTGTCTTTCTTTTATTCGTGTATAACCTCTAGTCCGTGGTGTCACATCTTCTTTCCGTTTGTTTCTAGGATAACACAATGTACCAAACTGGCCTACGAGTGAACTCTGCTTTTTGGGTAACCCACTCAGCCTAACCTAATCTAAACTTGTCTGTCACTGAAATTTAATTCTTAGGGCAAATTTCACTGCCATTTTGTCTGTAGGGAAAAAATTTACGGAAATTTTCTATTTTAAGAAAATTTCAATGGATTTCTGTCTTCTAAGAAATTTTTATTAAAATTTTGTGTTAAGAGAAAATTTCTTTTTAAATTTTCCCTAAAAATTGGCCACTCATCCACATACTGTAGCTACCGCTGCTAGCTATTTGGTCCATAACAGCTACAGCACCACCACCTTCTCTGCCACCAGACATTCTGAATCATGCACAATTATTTCCATTTGCATCTGTGGCACAACTTGATCAAAATTATACCTGGTAGCAATTCATATAAACTTGATTTCTTCGACCAGTAACCATGAAAGCAACAACTACAAACAAATAACAACAAAATGCCCCCAGCCCAACTTCATAGCAGGGTCAGGGGGGTAAAAACTAGACTAGACTTGCCTGGTGGTATAAACCATACCTGAAATCAAGCAAAAACACTCACCATGAAGTGAACATTTCATTATGTTCCATAAGCAAATAATGGCAGAAATTGCATAAAAATCCAATGACTTGAATTCGAAGTGCATATCTGTGCTCTGCATCGCTCCCTAGCTAGACGTCTCCCCCTTTTGACTGACTTAAAGTTTTTTAATGTACACCTGGGCTGTGTCATGGAGCTTATTTATTTGTTATTGCCGATTGCTGTGGCTGCTGTTGCCTATGCTCCAACCCCTTGCTGGCTTAGTTAGGGTAATAACTCCAATCTCTTTAAAGTAGTCTGACTGACTGCCTGGCGAATGAACTGTACTTGAAAGGAAGCTAGGCCGGGCTAGCTAGCTAGCCTGCTAGCTAGGTAAGTCAGTATTGCAGCAATACGCGTGCTTAATCATTAAACATAGATCGATTAATGCAACAACAGCTGCTAAAAAGTTTGTTGTCTGCCTTAGCTGGCCGACACAGCGAGTGGCCGCCTATCGATGCTGGCTGGCACCAACACATTTTTCTTTTTACAAAAAAAAAAAAAAAACTACGCCCAAAAAATAGCTTAACCAACAAATAGTGGGACTTTTTGCTTGTACTAAGAATAACTTCAATAAAACTAGGAAATGCTAAGTCAGCTGAAGGGAGACATTTCAAATTTAATTTTCACATATAGATGAGGGTAAGTCAAGCTCTGCACAGGAACCAGATAAAGAATGTTTCAACCAATCACATCCATTACTTCTGAGCTTGGCATGGTGTTCGTATCAACAAAATGTTCCACAGTGCAGTATTCAATTTCAATTATCTTCACCCACAAATGCTCTTGGAACAATCGACCAGCGACCAACCGAACGACCAGTCAACGCCGAAACACTTCAAATGAAGTGCCTTTTTTTGCAATATTGTCGTAAGCCCCTACGTCCAACTGGGGTATTGAACAATTTTGGGGCGAGCACATTTTCTAGCGCAGCACATTTTCCTCTGCAGTCCAATGACCAGCAATTGTGAGTATTCGTCGGGGGTCAAAGTGTGGTAACCTTAATTTACACTGCATTTCCAATTCGGTGTTGGTTCATTCGCAAGTTAAGTTGTTTCATGTTTTCGATTCATTAATTTTGGTTGCTGTTGCTGCCATCGTCATTGGCGTCGCATGTAGGCCTAACATTTTGGCAAGATAAGCGCAAGCGAGTTCAAGCAAAGTACATGGACACGTATCAATTTAAGTTTTTCTGCCTTTTTTTTTCATACCTCCTAAGTAAAACCCATATGACTTTTGACCATAAATAGTGCGAATTTCATAAAAGCATTAGTTTGGAATATGGAAAAACTAAATTTCATTTCGCTTTTAAATCAGTCACAAAAGATTATTGTTGATATACATATATCATACTAGCCGAACCGGGCCCACTCCGCTGCGCCTTCTTTAACTGTCTAATATCTTTTAAGGGTGGGGACACTTCGCCGAATTCGAATGTGCATTCGTACCCTTGCAGCATATGTCCAACTATGACGCTGAATTGTTGTGATTGGTCTATACATCCCATTGACGGGGTTTTGGGTGGGCCCCGAGGCACCAGACTACAACAATAGAAACCATGATTTCTTGTTGGTGACGGTAGGTTACGTTGGGTTACCTTAGGTTAGGTTGAAAAGAGAGTGCAGATAAACATCTGCCCCATGCCACTACAGACATACACCTAAGCCAGCAATCGGCTTGTTGTTCGCTCTAAAAACTAACAAATAAGAACGTACTACGTTCGGCCGGGCCGAATCTTATATACCCTCCCCCATGGATCGCATCTGTCGAATTCTTTGAGCAGTATCTCTTTTTAGACAAACAAAGAATAATGAATAAGGACGGTGCAGGAGGACGAGGAGGAGGAGCTATATCAGGTTATAGTCCGATTCGCGGCTCAAGAACCAAAATCGGGATATCGGTATATATGGGAGCTGTATCAAGCTATAGATCGATTCAGACCATATTGCACACGTATGTTGAAGGTTGTACAAAGTTTCAGCCAAATCCGATTATAATTGCTCCTCTCTAGAGGCTCAAGAAGTCAAGATCCCAGATCGGTTTATATGGCAGCTTTATCAGGTTATATACCGATTTGCGCCATACTCATCACAGTTTTTGCAAGTCATATCAAAACACCTCGTGCAAAATTTCAGCCAATTCGGGTGAGAATTGTGCCCTCCAGCGGCTCAAGATGTGATACCATGTGGAAGTGATACCAAAACACCACGTGCAAAATTACACCCAAATCAGATAAGAGTTGTGCCTTCTAAAAGCTCAAGAAGTTAAAAACTCAAGATCGGTTTATATGGCAGCTATATCAGGTTATGAACCGATTTAAACCATACTTAGCAGTTGTTGGAAGTGATACCAAAACACTACATGCAAAATTCCAGTCAAATCGGACGAGAATTGCGCCCTCTAGAAGCTCATGAGGTCAAGACCCAAGATCGGTTTATAGGACACCTATACCAAAACATGGACCGATTTGGCCCATTTACAATCCCAACTGACCTACACTAATAAAAAGTATTTGTGCAAAATTTTCAGCGGCTAACTTTACTCCTTCAAAAGTTAGCGTGCTTTCGACACACAGATGGACGGACATGGCTAGTTCGACTTAAAATGTCCAGACAATCAAGAATATATATACTTTATGGGGTCTTAGGCGCATATTCCGAGGTGTTACAAACAGAATGACGGAAATTAGTATACCCGCATCCTGTGGTGGAGGGTATAAAAAGTAACCTCGAAGACGAAAATTTTAATTTTTAGGTAATGCTCCAACGTCTCATCATCTTCCCCACATACCCTACACATGCTATCACTTGCCGCACCGATTTTGCATAAGTGAGCTCGTAGTCTCGGAGGCCACCGTAGCGCAGAGGTTAGCATGTCCGCCTATGACGCTGAACGCCTCAGCGGTGGCTTTCCCCTCCTAATGCTGACAACATTTGTGAGGTAATACGCCATGTAAAACTTCTCTCCAAGGAGGTGTCGCACTGCGGCACGCCGTTCAGACTCGGCTTTAGAAAGGAGGCCCCTTATCATTGAGCTTAAAACTTGAATCGGTCTGCACTCATTGATAGGTGAGAAGTTTGCTCCTGTTCCTTAGTGGAACGTTCATGTTCAAAATTTGCAAAAAATTGCAATTTTGAGCTCGTAGTCTTTATGTTTCCCGTTATGACACCAAAAGCTATACTGACCTTCTTCTTACTTCCTTTCAGTAATAGCCTTGTCCTCTCATGATCCAGATCACGCCATAGGATTTTCGTCGTCCTACCGACTGTTTCGCTGTTCCACAGTGTTACAAACGTGTTTGTCGCCCACGCGCTTAAATCGGACTGCGTCGAACCGAAACGCTTCGGGTTAACCAAGTTTATTGACGACAGTTCTCTGGTCTTCACTGCCAAATCGTCTGCCCTTTCATTCCCCCTTACCATCCTCAGAGAAGGCCTTAATCTCCTTCTTACACTGCTTGGTGACTGTGAAAATGCAAATAAATTTCGAACGAATCGCATCACAAATCTCCGAGATCTGGTGTTTTTAAAAATTAGGGTAATGAGAAGTGCTTTTTCGACTCAAATATGGATATCAAATTCGTCCAATACTCCCAAATCCCTTTAATTTAAGCTCCATATTGCCATGGCCGGTATATATGAACCTTTTGGAGGGTGTTTTGGGACTGGGGCGGCCACCGGCACTTTGCCCTGAAAATAGATAACAAATTCATTCTTTACCCCCAAATACCGTTGATTTCAACTCCAATTTGCCATAGCCGGATATGAAGTTCAGTTTAGGGGGTGACGCCCTAAACTGAACTTAATGCAAAACTTGGATATCAACTTGGTTTTACACTCTCAAATGTCTTTCATTTGAGTCCCATATTGTCATAATGGGTCAATAAACCTATTTGACGTATTTTTAGGAAAAAAAGCGCTACCCATCCGATATTATATAGCATATGTTTCCTTCCAGACAAACTTACACAATCTGTGAAAATTTTAAGAAAATCGGTTCAAACGGGTGGGCCGATAATTCTACGGAACAAACAAAAAAACCGAGTCCCATATAGTCATGATGGGTCATATGCCCATTTAAGGCACTTTTGGGAGGAGGTGTGAAAATTTAAAGAAAATCAGTTCACCCGTTTTTGATTCTACGGAACAAACAAGAAAACCGAGACCCATATAGTCATAATGTGTCATATGCCCATTTAAGTCATTTTTGGGAGGTAGTGTGAGCCCATATACTTCGAACTCATTTTGTATGTCAGATTCGTAATCTACTCCCGAATACATTTCATTTGAGGCCCATATTGACATGAACGTCCAATATGTCTTTTTGGGGGAATTTTGGGGTTGGGGCGGCCCGATGTGTACTTAGATTCACATTTTAATACCATTTTCGTATTATATTTTCCAATACCTTTCATTTGATACCCATATTGTCCCGGTCGGTTCACTTTTTATTTTGGGTGGTGTTTTGGGGTAACGTGTTTTGGGAGCGTCCGCCCTCCTCCGAAACCAACAAATTATAAAGCCTATTTCTCCATCCTGACAATATTTGCAATCTACTCCCGAATACCTTTAATTTAAGTCCCATGTTGTCATGATCGTCCAAACAATCTATTTTAGGGGGTTTTGGGGTTGGGGCGGTCAGTGGCCTCAAGTTTAAGAGCGCTACGTCCAATTTAGCGATGAGTATCATTTTTGACTTAATGGCTTCGTCAATAAGCAAAATATGCGTTATTAGTCAGACAGCAATCCACACGTCCACACCATGAGTCATCATTGCATCCCGAAAAAGATACGGTTTGGTGCGGTTTATGGGCCGGCGGCGTCATTGGGCCGTACTTCTTCCATGATGATCAAGACCGGCACATTACTGTGAATCGTAATCGCTACCGTTCAATGATAGAATATGTTTGTCCCCAGTTAGATGATATGGACTTGGAGTATATGGGGTTCCAACAGATCGGCGCCAAGTTTGGAGAACGTGTTATCTCACGAAATTGACCAGTCGCTTGCCCGCCTCGATCTTGCGATTTGACGATGTTAGAGAATTTTCCGTGGGGCTACGTAAGTCTATGGTCTATGGCAACCGATTTATGGCTGTAACCCGTCGTCAGTTCAGCGTCTGGATTTCTGCAAGCATGCCCGTGATGGCCACGCCAAAGAAATCGCAGGCTATGTTCGCAGATGGGCTATATCTTGATATAGCCCCCACATAGACCGATCCGCGATTTATGGTCTTAGGCCCATAAAAGTCACATTTATTATCCGATTTTGCTGAAATTTGAGACAGTGAGTTATGTTAGGCATATCGATATCGTCCTTCAATTTGTCTCACATCGGTCCAGATTTGGGTATAGCTGCCATATAGACCGATCTCTCGATTTAAGGTCTTGCCCCCATAACAGGCGCATTTATTGTCCGATTTCGCCAAAATTTGGAACAGTGGGTTGCATTAGGCCCTTCGACATTCTTCTTTAATTTGGCTCAGATCGGTTTAGATTTGGATATAGGCGCCATATAGACCGATCTTTCGATTTAAGGTCTGGGCCCATAAAAGGCGCATTTATTGTCTGATTTCGCTGAAATTTAGAACAGTGAGTTGTTAAAGGCTCTTCGACAACTTTCTTCAATTTGGTCCAGATCGGTCCAGATTTGGATATAGCTGCCATATAGACCGATCTTTCGATTTAAGGTTTTGGGCCCATAAAAGGCGCATTTATTATCTGATTTCGCTGAAATTTGACACAGTAACTTATGTTGGGCTTGGATTTGTGTAAATTTGGCAGTGCGTGAGTCCAGTCGACATTCTTCTTTAATTTGGCCCCGATAGATTTAGATTTGGATATAGGTGCCATAGGGACCTACCTCTTGATTTAAGGTTTTGGGTCCATAAAAGGCGCATTTATTGTCTGATTTCGCCGAAATTTGGGACAGTGAGATGTTAAAGGCTCTTCGACAACTTTCTGCAAATTGGTCCAGATTTGGATATAGCTGCCATATAGACCGATCCCTCAATATAAGGTTTTGGGCCCATAAGGGGCGCATTTATTATCCGATTTCGCCGAAATTTGGGACAGTGAGTTGTGTTATACCAGTCGATATCCTTCTTTAAATGCGCATTTATTGTCTGATTTCGCTAAAATTTGACACAGTGACTTATGTTGGGCTTTTGGACATCCGTGTTCCATATGGTTGCGGGTATAGCTGCCAAATAGACCTCAATGTTCGTGCCGACTTTGGTCAAAATCGGATCGTATTTCAATATGGCTGCTATGGGTGCATAAATGGTGCATTTTTCACCAGATTATGACGAAAGGTGGCTGTGATACATATTGGTATCCAAAGTTCCGCCCGGCGGAACTTGATCATTAATTACTGGGACTGAATTAGTTGGAGACTACCGTGGCGCAGAGGTTAGCATATTAACCTATGATGAAGAGGCCCTTTATCACTGAGATTAAACTTAAATCGGACTGCACTCATTGATATTAGAGAAGAGTCCCCTGTTTCTTATTGGAATGTTCAGGGGAAGTTTAGTATTTAGTAATGGGACCTATAAAATGAAGACCATTTTTTTTACCGGTTATCGTTTAAAATTTAAGTTTTTTTATACCCACCACCGAAGGATGGGGGTATATTCATTTTGTCATTCCGTTTGCAACACATCGAAATATCCATTTCCGACCCTATAAAGGATATATATTCTTGATCAGCGTAAAAATCTAAGACGATCTAGGCATGTCCGTCCGTCTGTCCGTCTGTCCGTCTGTCTGTTGAAATCACGCTACAGTCTTTAAAAATTGAGATATTGAGCTGAAATTTTGCACAGATTATTTTTTTGTCCATAAGCAGGTTAAGTTCGAAGATGGGCTATATCGGACTATATCTTCATATAGCCCCCATATAGACCGATCCGCCGATTTAGGGTCTTAGGCCCATAAAAGCCACATTTAATATCCGATTTTGCTAAAATTTGAAAAAGTGAGTTTTGGGAGGCCCTTCGACATTCTTCATTAATTTGGCTCAGATCGGTCCAGATTTGGATATAGCTGCCATATAGACCGACCCTCCGATTTAGGGTCTAAGGGCCATAAAAGCCACATTTTGTATCCGATTCCGCTGAAATTCGGGACAGTGAGTTGTGTTAGACCCTTCGACATCCTTCGTCAATTTGGGTCAGATCGGTTTAGATTTGGATATAGCTGCCATATAGACCGACCCTCCGATTCAGGGTCTAAGGGCCATAAAAGCCACATTTTGTATCCGATTCCGCTGAAATTCGGGACAGTGAGTTGTGTTAGGCCCTTCGACATCCTTCGTCAATTTGGCTCAGATCGGTTCAGATTTGGATATAGCTGCCATATAGACCGACCCTCCGATTTAGCGTCTAAGGGCCATAAAAGCCACATTTTTTATCCGATTCCGCTCAAATTCGGGACAGTGAGTTGTGTTGAGCCCTCCGACTTCCTTTGTCAATTTGGCCCAGATCGGTTCAGATTTGGATATAGCTGCCATATAGACCGATCCTTCGATTTATGGTGTTAGGCCCATAAAAGCCACATTTATTACCCGATTTTGCTGAAATTTGGGACAATGAGATGCGTTAGGCCCCTTGATATCTTTTTTCAATTTGGTCCAGATCGGTTCAGATTTGGATATAGCTGCTATATAGACCGATTTCTTGATTTAAGGTTTTGGGCCCATAAAAGACGCATTTATTGTCCGATGTCGCTGAAATTTGGGACAGTGAGTTTAGTTAGGCTCTTCGACGTCCTTCTTCAATTTTGCCCAGATCGATCCAGATTTGAATATAGCTGCCATGTAGACCGATCTCTCGATTTAAAGTCTTTGCCCCATAAAAAGCGCATTAATAATCCGATTTCACTGAAATTTTACATAGTAACTTATGTTAGGCTTTTCAACATCCGTGTCGTATATGGTTCAGATCGGTTAATTTTTAGTTATAGCTACTGTACTTATTAGTATTTGGTCCAAATCGGAACATGTTTTGAAATAACTGATATGGGTCATAAGGTATGAAATTTTCACCGAATTTTGATGAAAGGTGGTTTACATATATACCCGAGGTGGTGGGTATCCAAAGTTCGGCCCGGCCGAACTTAACGCCTTTTTACTTGTTTAGTTTGTTTTACTTTAAACGCTGTGGTGCAACAGATTTTAGATAAACATTTTGATTAAAAACCGTAAACAAAATTTCTCTACGAAAGTCTGCACTAAATGCCGACTGTATTTTTGATTTTTGTTATTAATGAGCGAATGGACTTCCGCTTCTGGCAATTTAATTTTATGTGCTTTGGAAAATTCTTCATTTATGGTTGGGCCATAAAATTCATTAGACATTTTTAACAGGTGTAAAATGATCTCATCAATATTGAGGGTCGTAAAGAAGTGAAACAAAAACATCGACATGAAAATAAACTCGATGGCAATCGAAAACAACAACACCACCAACATGATAGTGTTGTTGCTATCACTCTATGGAGTGATAACACAAGCCACCGATTCACATGAACTGAATTTCTAAATTTTTTTATTATTAATTAACCCACTAAAAAAAAATTCCCACCGACTGCCAAGCTCACGGGCCACAGATCACAGTGCAACGATCGTAGCCAATTCCCACCCCACCACCAAAAAAAAAAAAAAAACAATAAAAGTCTTTAATGGAGCGCTGTTTTAAAGGCTCAAAAAAGAGGAGTCATCAATTGGCAGCGGCCAACACCGCCACCCCCCTCTTGCATGCAATGACAATTCCACGAAACCAAATATCGAATAGAAATTTGATTTGATTTTTCAAGTACTAAACAACTCTGCCATTACCAACACCACATACCTCCGCTCAATGTCCGAGTGAAGTGTTTGTTGTTGGTAAACAATTAAATTTGTTAATATATCGAGCAAACAAAGACGAGAGTCAGTTGGCCCGCCACACAACATCCAGGCAGCCAGAACAAAGGCCGCAGTCTATGGTTAGCCTCTCTATGAATTCCTTAGATTCATAAGTTTTGTGTTTTTTATGGCCGGTGAGTGTGCATAGCCACCAGGGCTGCAAGCATTTCCAGGCATTTACACACTTCTTCAGTTGGTTGATTTGTTGAACCAATTAACGCTTATTTTATTGGCCTTTTGAACAAACATTTAATACATCACCGACATTCTTTCAGCACTTTACACAGGTATAGAGAATGAACAAATAGAACTCCGACTCGGCCACAATGCCCATTTACCACCTCGGATATGTGAAAACTATTGACACATGTAAACGTCAGGTAGGGGTCATTTCATGCATTTGTGGAAAAGAAAATGTAAAATCAAACCAGTGAAAGCGTGGTAAGTTCGTACGGGCCGAATCTTATATACCAAGAAGTTAAATAGGAATTTTGATTTGCATGGGAGCTATATCAGTTGATGGTCGTCCGACTTGGATCATACTTGGCACGTTTGTTGAAAGCTATTACAAATTCACTACTAAAGGCGCCCTCTAGAGGTTAAATCGAGAGATCGGTTTATATGGGAGACTAGCTGGACAGGGTCCGTTCCGCTGCGCCTTCTTTCATTCTCTTATTTTATATGAGCCCTATACTCTCAAGGTCAGGAGAAACGTCATGTTTGGGGGTTCTGGTACGGCCTTTTAGATATATCTCCCCAATGTGGATGTCATATTGGTGCTCTACTCCCAATTTCCTTCATTTGAGCCTTATATTGCTATGGCCGTTAAATATGTTTGGTCTGGGGATTATTTTGGTAGTTTCATGCTCTAGTCTCAAATACCTTTCATTTGAGCCTTATATTGTCATTATTGGTTTAAATTTTCATTTGACGGGCTTTGTGGGTGGGGTGGCCGCCCTAGACATTCCACCTTAAATAAGTATACTAAATTTCTGTTTTTATACCCATTACCGTAGGATAGGGGTTATATTCATTTAGTCATTCCGTTTGCAACACATCGTAACATCAGTTTTCGACCCTATAAAGTAAAGGGTGATTTTTTTGAGGTTAGGATTTTCATGCATTAGTATTTGACAGATCACGTGGGATTTCAGACATGGTGTCAAAGAGAAAGATGCTCAGTATGCTTTGACATTTCATCATGAATAGACTTACTAACGAGCAACGCTTGCAAATCATTGAATTTTATTACCAAAATCAGTGTTCGGTTCGAAATGTGTTCATTCACCGTTCAGCGATGAGGCTCATTTCTGGTTGAATGGCTACGTAAATAAGCAAAATTGCCGCATTTGGAGTGAAGAGCAACCAGAAGCCGTTCAAGAACTGCCCATGCATCCCGAAAAATGCACTGTTTGGTGTGGTTTGTACGCTGGTGGAATCATTGGACCGTATTTTTTCAAAGATGCTGTTGGACGCAACGTTACGGTGAATGAACACATTTCGAACCGAACACTGATTTTGGTAATAAAATTCAATGATTTGCAAGCGTTGCTCGTTAGTAAGTCTATTCATGATGAAATGTCAAAGCATACTGAGCATCTTTCTCTTTGACACCATGTCTGAAATCCCACGTGATCTGTCGAATACTAATGCATGAAAATCCTAACCTCAAAAAAATCACCCTTTATATATATTTCGGATGGTCGTAAAATTCCAAGACGATTTAGCGATGTCCCTGTCCGTCTGTCCGTCTATCAGAGGGACGGACAGAGGTCAATCTGTTGTAATCGCTCAACAGCCTTCAAAAATTGAGATATTGAGCTGAAATTTGGCACAGATATGTCTTTTTGATGCACGCTGGATTTGGACTCGGACTACATTTGGATATAGCTGATATATAGACCGATAATGCCCATAAATGCTTTATTTTTCATCCGATTTCGCTGAAATTTGAAACAGTGAGTCGATTTAGGCCTTCCGACATCTGACCCAAATATGGTTCATATCGGACTATATTTATATATAGCTGCCATATAGACCGATCTGCCGATAAAGGGTCTGAAGCCCATAAAAGCTTTATTTATTACCCAATTTCGCTGAAATTTGAAACAGTAAGTAGCTTTACGCCTCCTAACATAGCATCCAAATATATCTCAGATCGAACTATATTTAGATATAGCTGCCATATAGACCGATCTCCAGATAAAGGGTCTAAAGCCTATAAAAGCTTTATTTACGATTTTGCTGAAATTTGAAACAGTGAGTAGTTTTAAGCTTTGCAACATAGAACCCAAATATGGCTCAGATCGAACTATATTTAGATATAGCTGCCATATAGACCGATCTCCAGATAAAGGGTCTAAAGCCCATAAAAGCTTTATTTTTTAACCGATTTCGCTGAAATTTGAAACAGAGGGTTATATAAAGCCTTCTGATATCTGACCTAAATATGGATCAAATCGGACTATATTTAGGTCCAGCTGCCATATAGACCGATTTCCAGATAAAGGGTCTAAAGCCCATAAAAGCTTAATTTTTTAACCGATTTCGCTGAAATTTTAAACATTGAGTAGTTTTAAGCCACCCGCCTTCCGACCCAAATATAGTAAAGATCGGACTGTATTTAGATATAGCTACCATATAGACCGATGTGCCGATTAAGGGTCTAAAGCCCATAAAAGCTTTATTTATTTCCAGATTTTGTAGAATTTTAAATAAAAATAAAAAAATTTTAAATAAAATGGGTGCATAAATTATCCAATTTTCATCGGATTGTGACGAAAGGGGGTTTTCATATATATCCGAGGTGGTGGGTATCCAAGTTCGGCCCGGCCGAACTTAATGCCTTTTTACTTGTTGAGTTATTATAAGCAAACTAAATTTAGCGCAAATCGCCTCACCCAACTCCGACATCTGGCCTGTTTGAAATAGGGTAAGGGGAGCGTCCGCCCATTAAAGTTTGGATGTTAGATCTACGTCGTTCTCTTAGTTTTTGGTGGTGGATTGGAGTAGCCAAATTCTTTGCTTTGAAAGTGGATATCAGATTCATATTTCACTCTCAAAAACCACATTTGAGCTTCATATTGCTATAGTCGGTGTGTATGTTTGTGGTTCAGGGGAGTTTATAACATCAGTAGTCCCTGAAACACTTGGCCATTAAACAGTTATCAGATTTAAACCCCTTTTTGCCATAATCCACTAATATATCTAGTTGATGAAGAAGTTTTTACATGGCTGCCATACCAAATGTCGCCAGCATTAGGAGGGGATAACCACCCCAGACAATGTTCATGATGTTCCCGCCTGGATTCAAACCTGGCATTCAGTGTCATAGGCGGACATGCTAACCTCTGCGCTAAGGGGGCCTCCTATGCTCTACTGTTAAAATCCTTTTATTTGAGCCCCAATTGCAATTGGAAAAGGGGGGAGTTTATGGGGTGACACTACTCCCAAACACATCAAATTCGTTTTCTTCTGTCAGTAGGCAAACATGGCCGTTTTAAAGGAGTTTAGAGGGCGGACCTTAAAATAACATCAGCATCTAGAGCACGATTTTGTTTGAGCCCCATAATGTCAGGCATTTTGAAGGTGGCTATATTCAGGTCTCGTTCAGATCCACACTAATTAATTTATTTTTTGTATTGGTTATCTACATTCAAAATCATTTTTCAAAGCTACCACTTGGGATACCACATTTTTAAAGATCCGCAGGTCCTCTATCCCAATTTGGCGGTAAAAATTGTACCCTCCTTACAAAGACCTTTTGTTGCTGCCCTATTCTATCCTGATCGGCCTTCATTTATTATTTTTAATTCCTTTTTTTTTTTGGGTAGGATGTGGGGAAGGCGATTGTCCTCTGACACGTCCTTTCATTTGAATACAATATATTCTCGGTCGTCTTACATGACAATTTGAAGTCTTTTTTATTGGGAGGAGAAAGTCGCTCCCCACCAACGCTAAGACCCAAAAGACAATTTATTTCAGTCCTTTATTGTCGCGATATACATGTCCTGCTGAACGGCAGGAGGGCTGGACGTGACCCAGATTCTTGAATCGTTATATCAACATTAGATTCGAACTCTACTGACATAGACTTTTCCTTCAATTCACATATTATCCCGCTCCAACTACACGTCCTATCAAAGGGTATTTAGTGGGCGAGCTGGTCCCAGACTCTATCCGAAATATGTATACCAGATTTATAGTCAACTCCCAAAGGCCTTTCATTTAATACCCACTTTGTGACGTTGAATATTCATATCGGTTTAAGGGGATTGGGAGTTGGGGAGGCCCCGTGGACACCTTGGACCAAATTCTTATACAGATGTGTACTCAAATTCCAAACACCTTTTTTTGATATCCATATTGTCCCAATTGGTAAATAAGCCCTGCTGGAGAGTTTTGGTGGGTGTGGTGTTTTTGGGGTTGGGGAATACCCCCACACTTAAGGTGACATTTTTATGCCAAGTACGTACTCTACTTTTAAATACCTCTCATTTGATACCAAAGCATCCTGTTGGGTGGTGTTTTTGTGGGTGGGGGACCCCCCGACACTAAGGGTCACATTTTTATGTCAAGTTCGTACTCTTCTCTGAAATACCTTTCATTTGATACTCATATTGCCCCAATCGGTAAACATGTCCGTTCGGGTAGGTTTGTGGGGATGTGGCGTCCCCCCGGGTTATTTGACCCCAAAATTGTATACCAATTTCGTGTTTTTGGGGAACCATGAGGTGGCATACAAAATTTCGCATAAATTGGTGCACCCATCTCCGAGACCTAGCGTTTGTGAAAATTAGGGTAAGGGGGAGGGTCCGCCGGGTCAAATAGGAAGATCGGCTTATATGGTTGCTACATCAGGTTATAGACCGATTTGCACGATTGTTGGAAATCATAAAATAACACTTTGCGCAACATTTCAGCCAAAAAAGATGATAAGTGTACCCTTCAGAGTCTCAGGAAGTCAAATCGGGAGATCGGTTTATATGGCAGCTGTATCAAGACATGGACCGCTTTGGCCCATTTACCATTGAGCCGGAGTCAGAGTTCGGTTCGAAGTTGAGCATGCTTACCCCGACTACGAACCACTTTCGGACTCCGGCTTAATACCCCGACTTCGACTCCGGAAATCATAAAAAAACACTTGGCGCAATATTCAGCCAAAACAGATGACAATTGTACCCTCCAGAGGGTCAGGAAGTCAAATACGGAGATCGGTTTATATGGCAGCCCTTTAACAATACCAACTGACCTGCACTAATAAGAAGTATTTGTGGAAAATTTCAAGCATATAGCTTAACTCTTTCGAAAGTTAGCGTACTTTCGACAGATATAAGGGCAGATGACCGGATATGGATAAATAGACTTAGAATATGAAGACCAGGGCTGCGGAGTCAAGGTTTTGAGGCCGGAGTCGGAGTATTGAACCGAATTCGGAGTTCGGCTCGAAGTTGAGCATTCTTACCCCGACTACGAACCACTTTCTGACTCTGGCTTAATACACCGACTTCGACTAAGACTCCGACGCGAGGTCGGAGTCGAGGACCAGACTCTGCAGCCCTGGTCAAGACGATCAAGAATATATACTTTGTTGAATCTCAGATCATTATTTCCAAGAGGTACAAACAGAATGACGATGTTAGTAAACCTTAAGGAGGTATACAGTCTCCTCTACTTTGGAATATAGCCATTAACAATATACTATTGTCTCTGGATGAAAAAGGTGTAAAAGTGGTCGCGTATGCTGATGACATGGCTATTGCGATTAGGTGAAAGCTTCCCAGCACTCCAAGAGATATACTTCAGGAAGCTCTACGTACAACAACGAAGTGGCTACCTACAGTGGAACCTGTCTCCCTGGGGGGAAAGAATGTTCCATTTACAGAAAGCGCAAAATACATGGGTGTTTGGCTGGACAGGAAATTGAACTTCAAGTCCAACATTTTGAACAGGGCAAGAAAGGCAACTCTTGCCCTACGCACCTGCAAGAGAGCCATTGCCAAAAGTTGGGAATTTAGACCGCACGTCATGCACTGGGTAAATACTGCAGTCGTCAGACCTATAATGCTATATGGTGTTGTGGTCTGGTGGACGACGCTTCAAAAGTCCACCTATTGTTCAATAGTCAACCGAATCCAAAGGATGGCTTGTTTGAGCATCACAGCCGCATTGAGGAGGACACCATCTGATGCACTGATTTTAATGCTACACCTAATGCCTCTGGACATTGTGGCTAGACAAATTGCTGCGACCACTGCCGTGAGGCTAGGTTAGGTTAAGTAAGAGTGACAGTCCTTTACAGAGTCACTTAGGCAATTTTAGGTCCATTGTGATAACACAGTAGTGACAGACCAAGGCTTCTGGCGGTAATCGAATATATATCCCTGGTAATAGAAGTTACATAGACTTCTATACGGTTTGTTCCAAACTAAACGAACAGGTGGGCTTTGGGTTGTACTCTAAACATCCAGAACTGGTCATATCGTAAAGGTTACCCGGCCACTATAGCGGGTATCAAGCGAAGATTCTTTCAATTAAGGAAGTGGTGGAATGGCTAAGATATAATGTCATAACGACGATTGGCATAAATATCTTCTCAGACAGCCAGGCAGCCATTAAATCCCTGGAGAACGTATTTCTGAACACAAAAACAGCCCTCGACTGTCGTAAATCTCTCAATGAGATGGCCGAACAGTTCGAAATTCACCTGTTCTGGGTGCCGGGCCACAGAGATATCCCAGGGTATTGTAAAGCGGATGAGCTTGCGAGACTAGGAACTACCCTACACATTCCATCAAAGAAGAAGAGACTATAGAACACATTCTGTGTATGTGTCCCGCACTAGCAGTTAAAAGGAGTTCTCAAAGAAATCAGAACCTGTCTGATTTGTGAACATTCCTTAGTTATTGGACTTTTCAAAGCGATCTGGATAGTTCAACGGTAGGAACTAGAAGGCATCTTCCTTCAACTGTTCCTGTGGTATCACAATGGACGAAAACGTCTAAACGAGTCCGATGACAGACTGCCACTTAAACCTAACCTAACCTACTTGTTTTAAAATTAAATCAAAATTTCGAGTCTCAGTATGAATTTCCCAGGCAAAATCGTTGCATTATTTCTTAAGAAGTTTTATTTAAAGTCCATATCAGTTTATTGAAGATTTATTTACTAAGAAAAAATCTGTTTATTTTTTAATTATCATCATTTTATTCTCCTAGAAACTTGACTTGCGCTGATAACAATGATTCTTTTAACTTTTAATTTAAAGCGTAACAGTAGTATTGGCCTTAAAGCCAAATGCTCTTATCTACCCTTTTTCTGACAATTGTAAATTTATTTGGCCATTTCGATATCCTTACTCAGTTGGTAATATGAGTATGTACTATTTCCACTTCAGTAGCAACATAATCGTTTCCTAGGAAAATTACTTGCAACATTCGTCTGACATACTGTTATCGCATTGTGTCGGTGATAAACGCCAATGTTGCAAAGAGAAGCGAAATCAGAAGCAAAAATTGTTTACATGACATACCATGGTAGTGTAGATATTTTTATACTCTACGGCCAATAACTCCTCCTCACAGCTCGGTCCGTCGCAGGTGAGACTCCTTCAGGCCGAAAGATAGGAACCCTGTTGTGTGTCGAGCGACCATCCATCCCTTTGGGCTATATTGACAGGCGGCAATTGTTGCAGAATGAGTTAAGCGGCAAACGGCTCCTGAAACCATCATGCCCATTTACAGCACATCGGCTGCCATTATCAGGTTGGTTACCTTGCCCCCCCTGGCACCATCATCGTCATCATCATAAACTCACAACGAGCTGAAATTATAAATTTTTCCTTTTTTAAACGAATTGTTGTGTAATAAATAAGTTTGGCCGCATGTTATTGTACATGGGACGGTGTGAGGGCATGCGACCGATGTCCTGCCACCTAAATTGCCTTTGTTTTCCACGCACCCAACAATGCCGATAGTTTAGACAACCAGCCAGCAAAAAGAAGCAGCAGACTAAAACAAAATTTCAACAAAAGAAACAAAGAAAAAAAACACTGGCAACTCCCTTTAGCGGTAGGCCAATTAAAAATTTCCCTTTTCAATGCTTTAAATTAACAGAAAAAATTTAAAGAATGCATGAATTTAACAAAGCGCTACAAATACGAATGTGAGCATAACGATTTTTGGTTTCATTTACAGTGGTTAAGGATAGGTGCAATAGAAGTAATTGATAATAATCTTGATAACAGCTGATAATCATCTGCATAAAATTTGGTAATCAGCTGGATACCAGCTGACTATCATCTGCATAGCAGCTGACTATCAGCTGGATTCCAGTTGGCTATCAGCTGAATACCTGCATATCATAAACTCCAAAAGATTTAAATTTTAATTTAATAGCCAATGAAAGCAAAGCAGTAGACCTCTTCGAGTCTAGATTAGGCCACATAGTTTTGGAATGCTCACAGCCTCCTCTTTGTGACCATCTATCATTCGTAATCCTTCGGGCCTGATCCTGAAAACTTAGCTTACATGTCGCATATGCTTACCCACAGATTTCAGTATCCCTGGAACGTGTAGGGTGTTTCCTAGTCTCGCAAGCTTATCCGCTTTACAACTCCCTGGGATATCTCTGTGGCCCGGCACCCAGAACAGGTGAATTTTGAACTGTTCAGAGATCTGCGACAATCGCGGGCGTTTTTTGTGTTCAGAAATACGTTCTCCAGGGATCTAATGGCTGCCTGGCTGTCTGAGAAGATATTTATGGCAATTGTCGTAATGGCATTATATCTAAGCCATTCCACCACTTCCTTAACTGCAAGGATCTCTGCATGATACACATTGCAATGGTCGCTTAACCTTTACTATATGACAAGTTCTAGATCTTTACATTACACTCCAAAGCCCATCTGGTTGTTTAGTTTGGAACCATCCGTATAGAAGTCAATGTAACTTCTGTTACCTGGGATATCGTAGTTCCAATCGATTGTATCAAAAATAGTGGTACGGCTCAGGTAGGGAGTAATCCACGCTGCCTGGAACATCGGATGTTGTATCAAGGATAACACATTTTCCGCAGCAGCCATTTGACCAATGAGAAAGCTCCTTTAAGCTCACGCCAGTGGTCGCTGCAATGTGGGTGGCCACAATGTCCAGAGGCATAAGATGTAGCATTAAATTCAGTGCACCAGATGGTGTCGTCTTCAGTGCAGCTGTGATGCACAAACAAGCCATCCTTTGAGTCCGGTTAAGTATTGAGCAGTAGGGACTTTTGAAACGCCGTCCACCCGACCACAACACCATATAGCATTATAGGTCTGACAACTGCAGTATATACCTAATGCATAACACGCGGTCAATACCCCCAACTTTTGTCAATGGCTCTCTTGCAGGTATATAAGGCAATAGTTGCCTTTCTAGCCCTTTCCAAAATGTTGGATTTGAAGTTCAATTTCTTGTCCAGCAAAACACCCAGGTATTTTGCACTTTCTGTAAATGGAACATTCTCTTCACGCAAGGAGACAGGTTCCACTGACGGCAACTTGTATCTCCTGCTGAAAAGACCTACTTCTGTCTCGCACGGATTTAGACCACTAGACCACTTTCGGTAGCCCACTTTGCTGTTGCACGTAGACCTTCCTGAAGTATATCTTTTAGAGTGCTGGGAAACTTTCCCCTTACCGCAATTGCCACGTCATCAGCATACGCGACCACTTTTACGCCTTTTTCCTCCAGAGACAATAATATATTGTTAATGGCTATAGTTGAAAGTAGAGGAGACAGTACACCTTCTTGAGGTGTTCCTCTGCAGACCCACATTTTTAGATCCCAAGCCTGCCGTAATGCATCAGATTGCTTAAAAAATTTACAATTACTTTGCATTGTCATATCTTGATGTCCGATTTTTCAGTCAAAAGTTATGCGGGCTAATTTTCAATCGGTTCACAAATGATACCACAATTTCAAAAATATCGATGATACCTTGACTAAAATTTGTTTTAAGTCCCATAAATCCTAAATCGTAAAAGGTTTTTTCAAGTGTTTTACCAGCTCTATCTTAAAAAAAATTTTTGACATGCTCAAGCCCCATGGATCAGGCTCTGAACCCAGTAGAGTCCGCAAATGTTGCATATTTTTTTGAAAACACCTGAACATGTACACTTCTTTATCCGTTCAAAAGTTCCAAAATTATTTTCTAGATTTTTCGATTTGGCGTTTTTAGCTGAGAGTCAGCGCATAGTCAGCTGTAATCCAGCTGAGAATCATCTTCAAGTCATCTGAAAAGTCTGGGGATAGTCAGCTCATAGTCAGTTTATAGTCTGCTGATTCTCAGCTCATAGGAAAACACCTCAACATTGACGATGTTAAGTTTCGTGTACATATCATTATTGGTTCAAAAGTTCCAGAATTATTGCCAAAATTTTCGATTTGGCGTTAGTCTGCTGAGAGTCAGCAGTAATCCAGCTGATAGTCATCTTGAAGTCATCTGTAAAGTCTGCGAATAGTTACCTGATAGTCAGCTGATAGTTACATAGTCCCGTGTAGTTAGTTTGTAACCAGATGATAGTTCATGATAATCAGCTGGTAAGCTGATATGCTAGTTTTTATCTGATAGCCAACTGGAATCCAGCTGATAGTCAGCTGATTACCAGCTGTTATTGAGAAGATTATCAGCTGTTATCCTGATGGTAATCAGCTGATTGTCAGCTGTTATCCAATCATTTTTGCTATTTTGAAAAACAAATTTCGTTGAGCGTACTATCGAACGGGCGTAGCGTAATTCCCAAATCTAGACCGATCTGAGTCGTATTGAACAAGGATGCCGAGAGGCCTTACACAAGGCACTGTCCCAAATTTCAGCTAATTCGGATAATAAATGTGGCTTTTATGGGCCTAAGACCTTAAATTGGTAAATCGGTATATATAGGGGCTATTATAGTCCGATAGAACCCACCTTCGAACTTAACCCGCCTAGGGACAAAAAAGAATTTGTGCAAATTTTCAGTATCTCTATTTCGATATCTCTATTTTTAAAGACTATAGCGTGATTTCAACAAACAGACGGACGGACATTGCTAGATCGTCTTAGATTTTTACGACGATCGAAAATATATATACATAATAGGGTCGGAAAAAGATATTTCGATGTATTGCAAACGGAATGACAAAATGAATATACCCCCATCCTTCGGTGGTGCGTATAAAAATGTTGACTTTATTTTACTTTTGCACCTATGAGAAATGAGAAAATCTATAGCCCGGTCGAAGGCCGGTTAATTTTTCCCTGCAAAGGTAATTTTTGTTTAGAAAATATTTTAACCCATATTTTCGGCCGGGCTTCCCCTCTCCCTTATACCAACAGCACCGCCCAAAATCAAAAGTGGACCGATCGAGACAATATGGGACTTAAGTAAAAGGTAATATGGAGTTTAGTACGAATATGATAATAACAAATTGGGTCGAAGTACCGTCCCAAGCCCAAAACAGATCCAAAAGTACCGCCCAAAATCAAAAGTTGACCGATCGGGACAATATGGGACTGAAAGTAAAGGTATTCGGGAGAGAATAAGAATTCGATGATAAAAATTTGGGTTCAAGTGCCTAGGTGACCACCACGAGCCCAAAACCGCCCAAAATCAAAAATGGGCCAAAAAAGGGTGTTCGGGAATAGAGTTCGAATATGATATTAAAAATTTGGGCCCAAGTACTTAGGGGACCATCCCAAACCTCCTCAAATAGGCATTTTGGATAGACATGCCAATATGGGACTCAAATGCAAAGTATTCGGGGGTAGATTACGAGTATAACATTAAAAATGAGGTCTAAGTTTAGATTCAAGGGCTTAAGAAGTCAAATCGGCGATCGGTTTATATGGGAGCTATATCAGGTTATAAACCGATTTGGACCGTTCTTGGCACAGTTGTTTGGAGTCATAAAAGAACAATAGTGCGAAATTTCGGCCCAATCGGATGAAAATTTAGCTTCCGGGGGCTCAAGAAGTCAAATCGGGAGATCGGTTTATGTGGGAGCTATATCCGGTTATAGACCGATTTGGACCGTACTTGGCATAATTGTTGGAAGTCATAACAGAACACTCTGTGCAAAATTTCAGCCAAATCGAACGTGAAAATTGAGGCTTTCGGGGGCTCAAGAAGTCAAATCGGGAGATCGGTTTATATGGGAGCTATATCCGGTTATAGACCGATTTGGACCGTACTTGGCACAATTGTTGGAAGTCATAACAGAATACTATGTGCAAAATTTAAGACTGCGGCTTCCCGCGGCTCAAGAAGTCAAATTGGGAGATCGGTAGACATGTCCGTTTAGATGGTGTTTCTGGTAGGACGTCCCCCACGGTTAATTGACCCCAACCAAAGCTGTATACCAATTTTGTGGTTTTGGACTACCTACTACCGTGTTCGACCGCTATCGTGATATCAACAGACGGACTGACGGACGGACCTGGTCTAGTTCGACTCATAACGTCGAGACCATCAAGAATCTATATACTTCATGGAGTCACAGATCAATATTTCGAGGTGTTATAAACGGAATGACTAAATAAGTATACCCCCATCCTATGGTGATGGTTATAAAAATTAAAGTGTTGCGTTTTGTTTTTTGTTCCGTGTAGACTCAGATTTTCTCAGATAGTAGAGTTTGGGCCTTCAGTGAAAATAGGCTACTTCGTTTTGTGATAGCCGTGAGGGGGGTGGACCCTCCACCTGACCCCAATTTTCAAAAATGTCAGGTCTCGGAGATTGGTGCATCGGTTTAAGCGAAATTTCGTATGTCTTTTTATGGTAGTTAGTCCAAAACACAAAAATTGGTATACAGCTTTGGTTGGGGTCAATTAACCGTGGGGGACGTCCTAAGAGAAACCCCATCTAAACGGACATGTCTACCGATTGGAACAATATGGGTATCAAATGAATGGTATATAAGAGTAGAGTACGAACTTGATATAAAAATTTGACCCCAATTGTCGGGGGCCCGCCACACCACCAAAAACCACCCAAAAATATTATGTTGACCGATTGCGACAATATGGGTATTAAATGAAAGTTAATTGGAAGTAGAAAACGAAACTTATAAAAAAATTTGAGATCGGTCCCAGGGGGCCGCCCCACCCCAAATGGACATGTAGGCTCATCGGAACACATGGTTTTAAAAGAAAGGAACTTGAGAGTAGAATACAAAACTTATATACAAATTTGGGGTCTATTCCCAGGCGGGTCGCCCCACCCCTAAACTACGCCCCAAATGGAAATGTACAGCTTTCGCCGAACGGGACAGTATGGGACTCAACCGAAAGATATTTGAGAGTATTATATGAAATTTATATAAAAATGTGGGTCAATTCCCGCCACCCCAAAATTATGATTTAAATGGACATGTACACCGACCGTGACAATGTATTGGTTGCCCAAAAAGTAATTGCGGATTGTTCATGTAGTCGGCGTTGACATATTTTTTCACAGCTTGTGACTCTGTAATTGCATTCTTTCTTCTGTCAGTTATCAGCTGTTACTTTTAGCTAGCTTTAGAAAAAAAGTGTAAAAAAAGTATATTTATTAAAAATGCATTTACTTTCTTTTAAAAAATCCGCTATTACTTTTTGGGCAACCCATTAGGATTATAATGAAAGGTATTTAAGAGTTAAACAACAAGTTTGGAGATGTCTGTCATCACTTGTTCTTTTCAGCGAAGTTTCGCTTTTAGTTTTTTTCTAATTGCGTAAACCGTGTAAGGGCCAGAGCTGCGGAGTCGAGGTTCGAAGTTAAGCACGCTTGCCCCACTTTGTGACTCCGGTTTAACACCCCGACTCCGACCCAGGGGCAGACTCCGCAGCCCTGGTAAGAGCGACGATTCACTTATCTTTCTGAATAAGACATTTCATACAAAACATCAGCTGGCCAGCATGGCGTTGTATCTTTTTTATACCCACCACTATGGGATGGGGGTATACTAATCTAGTCATTCCGTTTGTAACACCTCGAAATATTGATCTAGGACCCCATAAAAAATCAAATATTCTTGATTGTCTCGACATTCTGAGTCGATCTAGCCTTGTCCGTCCGTCCGTCACAATCACGGTCGAACGTGTAAAGCTAGCCGCTAGAAATTTTGCACAGATACTTTATATTGATGTAGGTCATTGGGATTGCAAATGGGCTATATTGGTTCTGATTTGGATATAGCTACCATATAAACCGATCTCCCGATTTGACTTCTTGTGCCCCTAGAAGCCGCAAATTTTGTCCGATTTTGCACGTTGTGATTTTTAACGACTTTCAACAACTGTGCCAAGTGCGGTCCAAATCGGTCTATAACCTGATATAGCTGCCATATAAACCGATCTCCCGATTTGACTTCTTGAGCCCCTGAATGCCTCAGTTTTGATCAAATTTGGCTGCAATTTTGCATGTAGTGTTCTGTTATGACTTCTAACAACTAAGTCAAGTACGTTCCAAATCGGTCAAGAACCTGATATAGCTCCCATATAAACCGATCTCCCGATTTGAATTCTTGAGCCCCTGGAAGCCACAATTTTCGTCCGATTAGGCTGAAATTTTGCGCATAGTATTCTGTTATTATTCCCAACAACGGAGCCAAGTTTGGTCCAAATCAGTCTTTAACCTGATATAGCTCCCATTAGGATTGCAAAAGGGCTATATCGGTTCAGATTTGGATATTGCTACCATATAAACCGATCTCCCGATTTCCTGTGCCCCTCATTTTTTGTCGCCGCATTTTTTGTCCGATTCGGCTGAAATTTTGCACATTGTATTCTGTTCTGACTCTCAACAACTGCGCCAAGTATGGTCCAATTCTGTCTATAACTAGATGTAGCTCCCATATTTTACCAGAATCCATGGTGGTGGGTTTCGGCCCGACCGAACTTAGCACGCTCTTATTTGTTTTGACTTAATATTGACTTTTAGTATTTATTTGACTTAGTTATCAACTTTCCGAAAATTAAAGTCCTCAAGTACAACGCGCACGCCAACATGGCATTACTTCAGCTTAGCACGCCTCATGTAGGGTATTAGGTCAACATAATGTGTAACCGATACCATAAACGGAATCTGATTTGTTTCAAGCATTGTATGTACTTATTTGTTGACCAGGTTTTTTCTTAATGTTACGATCGCTCATTTGTTCATGGCCCCCATTCTCTACATGTGAAGGCTCACACAACAAACACACCACTTCACACGTAAGCGAGTACAAGATGTTCATGTAATCATCGTTACGTTTAAATTTAGTCTTGGATATTTTACAGCATTTTGCACGCAAGAGCAAATTTAGCGCATTTTACAAAGCGTACAGTAACAACAACAACTGCTTGAGCAGAAAACAAAACAACAACCAAGAAAACACTACAAATTGATGAGCAAAGCCTTTAAAAAAAAAGTGTTGATTTTTTTTTTTTTGTTCAAAAATTATGTTGCCGGTGTTACTCTTTCTTATTTTCGTCTTTCCCTTGGGAGTGCAACAGAAAAAACGAGTTTTACCAAGGCAATGTAGCACTTAAAGTGGATACCATTTGCCTTTGTAAGTGGCTAGCGAATGTTTAATTAGTTTCTGAAGAGGTTATTGCAATTTGTTACTGATATTGGGTTGCCCAAAAAGTAATTGCGGATTTTTTAAAAAGAAAGTAAATGCATTTTTAATAAAACTTAGAATGAACTTTTAACAAATATACTTTTTTTCTAAAGCAAGCTAAAAGTAACAGCTGATAACTGACAGAAGAAAGAATGCAATTAGAGAGTCACAAGCTGTGAAAAAAATTGTCAACGCCGACTATATGAAAAATCCGCAATTACTTTTTGGGCAACCCAATATTTTTCTTAGTTGTCCATTTATTTGCTTACAGAAGTGTGCTCATTTAAAGAATTTGTGGTCTATTGGACTAAGACTAAGGTTGCTAGGGTATTCATTCAAAATTTTGACTTGAAAGACAGAATAAAAGTCAACATACAATTTCGATACCAGTAAGGACCTTCCGAAGGAGTCAAATCGAAAAATTCCATTCTAAGAAATATATCAAATGGACTCCCCTAACTTTAGCTACCCCCGCAAACGAATTAATGACCATCATCTGAGAATTTGCACTTGGAATGTTCGAACTCTTTATGGAGTACACGCCTGGCTAAATATAATGGGAAAGTGCAAGTTCGAAATTTACGCCCTACAGGTAGCTAACTTCACGAGATTTCAACATGGCGATATTCACCGTAGGGTAGAGGTTAGAGAGCGCAAGAAACATTTACATATTGTTGTAATATACCCACCACCGAAGGATAGAGGTGTATTCATATTGTCATTCCGTTTGCAACACATCGAAAAATCCATTTCCGACCCTATAAAGAATATATATTCTTTATCAGCGCAAAAATCTTAGACGATCTAGCCATGTCCGTCCGTCTGTCTGTTGAAATCACGCCACAGTCTTTAAAAATTGAGATATTGAGCTGAAACTTTAGACAGATTCTATTTTTGTCCATAAGCAGGTTAGATTCGAAAATGGGCTATATCGGACTATATCTTGATATAGCCCCCATATAGACCAATCCGCCGATTTAGGGTCTTAGGCACCTAAAATCCACATTTATTATCAGATTTTGTTGAAATTTGGGACAGTGAGTTGTGTTAGGCCTTTCGACATCCTTCTTCAATATGTCTCAGATCGGTCCTGTTTTGGATGTAACTGCCACATACACCGATCTCTCGATTTAAGGTCTTGGGACCATAAAAGGCGCATTTATTGTCCGATTTTGCCAAAATTTGGGACAGTGAGTTGTGTTAGGCCCCCCGACATCTTCCTGAAATATAGCACAGATCGGTTCAGATTTGGATTTAGCTGCCATATACACCGATCTCTCGATTTAAGGTCTTGGACCCATAAAAGGCGCAATTATTATCCGATTTTGCCAAATTTTGGGACAGTGAGTTGTGATGGGCCCCTCGACATCCTTCTTCAATTTGGCTTAGATCGGTCGAGATTTGGATATAGCTGCCATATAGACCGATCTCTCGATTTTAAGTTCTGGGACCCTTCAAAGGCGCACTTATAGACCGATCTCTCGATTAAAGATCTTGGGCCCATAAAGGGCGCATTTATTGTCCGATGTCGCCGAAATTTGGGACAATGAGTTGGGTAAATCCAGTCGACATCCCTCTTCAATTTGGCTCAGATCGGTTCAGATTTGGATGTAACTGTCATATACACCGATCTCTCTATTTAAGGTTTTGGGCCCACAAGAGACGCATTTTTTCCAATTTCCCCGAAATTTGGGACCTTGAGTTGTGTTAAGCCCTTCGACATCCTTCTTTACTTTGACCCAGATCAGTCTAGATTTGGATATAGCTGCCATATAGACCGATCTTTCGATTAAAAGTCTTGGGCCCTAAAAGGCGCATTTATTGTCCAATTTTTCAAAACTTTAAAAAGTGAGTTGTGTTAAATCCCTCCGACATCTTTCTTCAATTTGGCTCAGATCGGTCTAAATTTGGATATAGCTGCCATATAGACCGATCTCTCAATCAAAGTTCTTGGGCCCATAAAGACGCATTTATTGTTCGAATTCGCCGAAATTTGGGACAGTGAGCTGTGTTAGGCCCCTCGACACCTTTCTGCAATTTGGCTGAGATCGGTTGAGATTTGGATATAGCTGCCATATAGACCGATCTGCCGTAAGGGGACTATTGCCCATAAATGCTTTATTTTTTATCCAATTTCGCTGAAAGTTTTAGTTTCGCTGAGTAGTTTTAGGTCTCTCAACGTCTGACTCAAATATGGTTCAGATCGGATTATATTTAGATATAGCTGGAATATAGACCGATCTGCCGGTTAAGGGTCTGAAGCCCATAAAAGCTTTATTTATTACCCGATTTCCCTGAAATTGTGGGTTAATTTAAGCCTCCCGAAATCTGACCTAAATATGGTTCAGATCGGACTATATTTACGTATAGCTGCCATATAGACCGATCTCCCGATTAAGGGTTTGAAGCCCATAAAAGCTTTATATTTCAACCAAATTTGTTGCAATTTCAAACGGTGAGTTGTTTTAGGCCTCCCAATATAGGACCCAAATATGGTTCAGATCGGACTAGGTAAGGTTAGGTTGAAAAGAGGGTGCAGATATTAATCCGCCCCATGCCTCTATGGACATACACCTAAGCCAGTGATCGGCTTGTTGTGCGCTCTAAAAACTAACCTCTAAAATGAAAATTTTAAGTAAGGAATTCCGTGATACTTACAAAATCCTTAGTCGCTTTCAATACCACTCCCCTAAGTTGGTTCATGTTTGGTATTGTGTCTCCACCTAAGTACCGGTTTCTGTTGGACGCGAAAGCCGGGTAATGACAAAGGAAATGCTCCAACGTGTCATCATCTTCACCACATGCCCTGCATATGCTATCACTTGCGGCACTGATTTTACATAAGTGAGCTCGTAGTCCTATATGTCCCGTTATGATACCAATAGCTATACTGACCTCCTTCTTGGATCCTTTCAGTAATAGCCTTGTCTTCTCACTATCTGGATGCCCCCATAGGATTTTCGCCGTCCTACCGACCGTTTCGCTGTTCCACAAGTTGCATGCGCATTCGTCGCCCACTCCCTTAACTCGGACTGCATCGACCCGAAAGGCTTCGGGTTAACCAAGTTTATTGACAGCAGTCCTCTGGCCTTCACCGCCAAATCGTCTGCCCTTTCATTTCCCCTTACTCCGTTATGGCCCGGCACCCAAACGATGCGGATTTTGCCATCCTTCTCACACTGCAAGACTGTTCGTGACCTTACCGTCCTGGTTGTTATTGCCCTTATGGCAATTTTACTGTCAGTAGAGTTGTTTACACTCAACGTCCTCGCGTTAGCACCACACCACCTATCACCACATGCTATCACTTGCCGCACTGATTTTACATAAGAGAGCTCGTAGTCCTATATGTCCCGTTATGATACCAAGAGCTATACTGACCTCCTTCTTGGATCCTTTCAGTAATAGTCTTGTCCTCTCACGATCTGGACGCCCATAGGATTTTCGCCGTCCTACCGACCGTTTCGCTGTTCCACAAAGTGGATGCTCATTCGTCGCCCACTCCCTTAACTCGGACTGCATCGACCCGAAAGGCTTCCGGTTAACCAAGTTTATTGACAGCAGTCCTCTGGCCTTCACCGCCAAATCGTCTGTCCTTTCATTTCCCCTTACTCCGTTATGGCCCGGCACCCAAACGATGCGGATTTTGCCATGCTTCTCACACTGCAAGACTGTTCGTGACCTTACCGTCCTGGTTGTTATTGCCCTTATGGCAATTTTACTGTCGGTAAAGATGTTCACACTCGACGTCCTCGCATAAGTACCACACCACCTCACGCATTCCATGATCGCCCGGATCTCCGCCTGCAGAACCGTATTATGGTCAGGCAGTCTAAAACTGATCTCAGTCCCTGGGATCTCAATGTAGACCCCAGGCCCACTCTGTCCTCTAGCTTTGATCCGTCCGTGTAACATGATCTTCCAGATCGCAATATTAGGGTTCCGTCAATCCAAGACTGTGCCGATGGCAGCAGTGCCTCGAACTCGACTTCAAGGTTTATCTCAGGTATCCGATCGGAAACCTCTTTCCTTCCTTCAAGGTTTCCTATCGTCGCCTCGATTATACCGCGATGGCATGAGCTGCCTTCTAATTCAGTTTCCTGTCCAAGATAACACCTAAGTATTTGATCTTGTCAGATATCGAAATCGTCTTATTGAGGAAACGTGGTGCGTTAGTCTTCCTCGTGAACAGGCATATTTCAGTCCTCTCTGGGTTAACATTGAGACTCGCGTTAGCACCACACCTCTTCACGCATTCCGCGATCGCCCGGATCTCCGCCTGCAGAACCGTATTATGGTCAGGCAGTATAACTGATCTCAGTCCCTGGGATCTCAATGTAGACCCCCAGGCCCACTCTGTCCTCTTGCTTTGGTCCATCCGTGTAGCATGATCTCCCAGATGGCAATATTAGGGTTCCGTCAATCTAAGACTGTGCCGATGGCAGCAGAGCCTAGCACTCGACTTCAAGTTTCATCTCAGGTATCCGATCGGAAACCTCGTCCCTTCCTTCCAGGTTTTCTATCGTCGCCTCGATTATACCGCGATGGTATGAACTGCTCCCATCCTCAATCCATTCTCTCATCGCCTTAAGTCTCATAGCCGCAACGGCTGCCTCACACTTAATCTGTATGCCAATGGGTCGGATATCTAAGATAGTCCTCAGTGCCCTAGTGGGCGTGGTCCTCATCGCTCCGCCTATGCCGAGACAACATGTTCTCTGAACCTGTTGTATGGTCCTTATGTTGCATTTTTTCTCCATAGCAGTCCACCAAACTACTGAGGCGTAAGGAAGTATTGGTCTAATCACGCTCCTATAGAGCCATTGGACTATCCTAGGATTCAGGCCCCATTTCGAGCCTACTGCCCGTCTACATAGTGCCCAAAATCTGTGAGCCTTCTCAGTACGCTCCTGAATGTGGCACTTTCAATTCAGTTTCCTGTCCAAGATCACACCTAAGTATTTGACCTTGTCAGATATCGAAAATCGTCTTATTGAGGAAACGCGGTGCGTTAAATTGACTCATCTTCATCTTCCTCGTGAGCAAGCATATGTCAGTCTGGGTCTTGCCCAGTCATATGCCATATGCAAGACCCTTTCGGCCCTTCTGCACAGCTCGTTCGGATCCTTACCCCCTAGAAGTATTAAAACATCGTCTGCGTAGCATACAGGTTCAAATCCCTCCTCAGTCAGCATCCAAAATAGGTCATTTATGGTGGTCTCCCATAGGAGTGGTGATAAAATGCTCCCCCCTGTGGCATGCCGTGTGCCACTTTCTCCCTTATATTTATGCCATGGGACACACAATTTATCCACCTGTTCCTTAGCATATGGTTAATCCAGTCTCTAAGGACCGGGTCCACCCGGTACTGGTCTATGGATTGGTCCAGTGTGTCGGTCCGCACATTGTTAATGCATCCCGCCAGTGTGTATGTTTTGGCATCGAAGGATTCTTCTATTTTATGCACAACCTCGTGCATGGCCACCGACCTTCCCTTGACATAGGCATGCTGTTTGTTTGTTTTTGAGCAGTGCGCTGGATGTCCTACTCTTTATCATGGTGTCCACAATTCGTTCACCCCACCCTTGCCTCCTGCCAGGCTTTCGGAGTGTATGAAAGTCCTAGGCACTCTGTGAAAATTTTGGCCAGATCTGATTATATTTTGATATAGCTGCCATATAGATCTAACTGCCGATAAAGGGTCTGAAGCCCATAAAAGCTTTATTTTGTAACCGATTACGCAGAAATTTGAAACACGGTTTTCCTTGTTAGAAAACAACAGATTATTTCTCTTGGTAGCCTGCTGGTCTGAAATTGCAGACATTTTTCTATGGCAGCCGAACTACTGCTGTAATAGCAGCAAAATTAATCAGCAGACAGTGTCTGCTATTATCAGCAAACTTATTCCCATGAGTGTATGTTTCTCTGACTTAATCAGTATTATTATCTCTTTAGCAATTATTGGCTTTTAGTTCTTTTCAACATTTCATTAGTGTCAATTGATTATTTTTTGGCAATTGATTGCATAATTAAATAATGGAGCATTTAATCCTTATTGGCAGACGTGCAATATGTGGTGTATTAACCATAACAAAAAATATAATGAATGACGCTTAATTAATATGAGCTTAAACAAATGTCATTCATATTTTTTAATAATGCCTGAATGAATTCTTTTAAACGATTTCCATGTCAACCCATTTACCAATCGTTGGCAATGGAGCATTCCATAGCCAGGAGTAAAGGACGAATACAAAATAAACTCAGCAACTAAGGACTGCCACAAAAATATTCATTTCTTTCCACGGCTAACTACTTGCTATAGAACTTCCATATAAAATGTTAATTCTACTGCCACAAAAACAAGTCAACACTGAAGCGACTCATTTGATTAAACATTAAATTTCCATTACGCCCAACAATCTTGCATTTGCAATCTGCTCTTGTTCTTGTCTTCACACAGAAAACAGCAAAACATTCGAGGTAGGCAAAGACGCCACCACCATCACAGCACTTATCTCTTAAGCGGACAGGTCGTGGCGGTGGCCGTAAAGAAAAAATGTCTTAATTACTACGAGAATGGGTTAAAAGAACTAATTCGAACTGCGAACATTGTTAAGCCTTTTAAATCTTTTGTTGGCCACATCACCCTACATAGGGTGAGAAGGGCATTGAAGTTCTATATTTAAGTTATTCTAGTTGTAAATGCTCCAATATTGCGATAAGTGATAGGTGGCAAACTTTTGATATATCAATGAGTGCTGTCTGATGCGAAGTTAAGCTCAATGATAAAAGACCTCCTTTATAGCCGAGTCCGAATGGTGTTCGGCAGGGCGACACCTCTTTGAGGAAAAGTTTTACATGGCTTAATACCTCGCAATTGGCTTCACCGCCGAAATGTTTTTCTGATATTCTCGGCAGAATTCGAACCCAGGCGTACAGCGTCATAGATGAACATGCTATTCTCTACTCCACAATTTTAGGCAAACAAGTAAAAAGGCATTATGTTCGGCCGGGCCGAATTTTGGATACCCACCGCCTCGGGTATATATGTAAACCCTCCCTTTCGTCACAAAGCGGTGAAAATTGTATAACTCATGCACCGAAATTCGGCACGAACATTGGGTGGTCTAATAAATATAAGTCACTGTTGAATTTTGTGTTTCAAATTTCAACAAAATCGGGTAATAAATAAAGCTTTTATGAGCTTCAGACCCTTAATCGGCATATGGGTCTATATGACAGTTATATCGAAATATAGTCCGATCTTTACCATATTTGGGTCAGATGGCGGGTGGTCTAAAACTACAAACTGTAGCTTCTATAGGCCTCATACTCTTTATCCGACGATCGGTCTGTATGGCAGCTATATCTAAATACAGTCCGATCCGAACCATATTTAGGACGGATGTCAGGAGACCTAAAACTACCAAAATTTCAGCGAAATTGGAAAAAAATAAAGCTTTTATGGGGTTCAGACCCTTTATCGGCAGACCGGTCTATATGACAGCTATATCTAAATATAGTCCAACCTCAAACATATTGAACTCAGATATCGGGAGGCTCAAAACAATTCACTGTTCCAATTTCAGCGAAATCGGTTAAAAAATAAAGCTTTTATGGGCTTCAGACCCTTGATCGGGCGATCGGTCTATATGGCAGCTATATTTGAATATAGTCTGATTTAATCCATATTTCGGTCAGATGTTGAGAGGCTTAAAACTGCGCACTATTCCAAATTTCAGCGAAATCGGATAAGAAATAAAGCTTTTATGGGCTTCAGACCTTTTATCCCCAGATCGGTCTATATGGCAGCTATACCTAAATATAGTCCGACCTCAACCATATTAAACCAGGATATAGGGAGGCTCAAAACAACTCACTGTTTAAAATTTCAGCAAAATCGGTTAAAAAATAAAGCTTTTATGGGCTTCAGACCCTTTATCGGCAGACCGGTCTATATGACAGCTATATCTAAATATAGTCCAACCTCAAACATATTAAACTCAGACATCATGAGGCTCAAAACAATTCACTGTTTCAAATTTCAGCGAAACCGGTTAAAAAATAAAGCTTTTATTGGCTTCAGACCCTTGATCGGGCGATTGGTCTATATGGCAGCTATATCTGAATATAGTCCGATTTAATCCATATTTCGTTCGGATGTTGAGAGGCTTAAAACTGCGCACTATTCCAAATTTCAGCGAAATCCGATAAGAAATAAAGCTTTTATGGGTTTCATACCCTTTTTTCGGCAGAACGGTCTATATGACAGCTATATCTTAATTAAGTCCGACCTCAAACATATTAAACTCGGATATCGGGAGGCTCTAAACAAGTCACTGTTTCAAATTTCAGCGAAATCGGTTAAAAACTAAAACTTGTATGCGCTTCAGACTCTTAATCGGGAGATTGGTCTATAGGCCAGATATATCTAGATATTGTCCGATCTGATCCATATTAAAGTCGGATGTCGGGAGGCCTAAATTAACCCACTGTATCAAATTTCAGGGAAATCGGGTAATAAAAAAAGTTTTTATGGGCTTCAGACCCTTAATCGGGCGATCGGCCTTTATGGCAGCTATATCTAAATATAGTCCGATCTGTACCAAAACAAGTTGCTGTCTCAAATTTCAGCGAAACCGGTTAAAAAAATAAAGCTTTTATTGGCTTCAGACCCTTAATCGGGCGATCGGTCTTTATGGCAGCTATATCTAAATATAGACCGATTTAATTCATAATAAGGTCAGATGTCGCGAGGCATAAAACTCCTCACCGTTTCAAATTTCAGCGAAATCGGTTAAAAAATAAAGCTTTTATGGGTTTCAGACCCTTAATCGGGAGATCGGTGTATATGGCAGCTATATCTAGATATAGTCCGATCTGAACCATATTTATATCAGATGCCGGCAGGCTTAAACTAACCCACTGTTTAAATTTTCAGCGAAATCGGATAATAAATATAGCTTTTATGGGCTTCAGATCGGCAGATCGATCTATATGGCAGCTATATCTACATATAGTCCGATCAGAACCATATTTGGGTCTTACGTTGGGGGGGGAGGGGCCTAAAAATCTTCACCGTTTCAGATTTCAGCGAAATCGGTTAAAAAAGCTTTTATGGGCTTCAGATCCTTTATCGGCAGATCGGTATACATGGCATCTATATCTAAATATAGTCCGATCTGAACCATATTTGGGTCAGATATCGGGATACCTTTAACAACTTACTGGACAATATGGAATTCAAATGAAAGGTATTCAAGAGTAGAGTACGAATTTCATAATAAAAGTTGGGTCCAAGTACCTGGGGGTTGGGTCCCAGCCCCAAAACCCCTTAAATGAGGTTTATTTGACGATCATGACAATATGGGACTCAAATGAAAGATATTCGGGAGTAGATTACAAATATGGTCAGGAAGTAGGAATAGGCTTTATAATTTATTGATAACGGAAGGAGGCGGACCCTCCACTATTACCCCCAAAACACCACCCAAAATCAAAAGTGGACCGCTAAGGACAATATGGGTATCAAATAAAAAGTATGCGGAAGTAGATGACGAATCTGCCATACAAATTCATGTCGAATTATAGGGAATCACCCCACCCCCACAAAAACGCCCAAAATGGGCACATTAGGCAATCACGGATATATGTGACTCGGTTTGTTTGTTCCGTATAGACTGCAAAACCGATTTTCTCGACATTTTCGCATATTGTGTAGGTTGGTCTGGTAGAAAACATAGGCTATATAATTTTTCGGTATCGGAAGGGGGACGGACCCTCCCCCTTATGCCAAAAACACAACCCAAAATCAAAAGTGAACCGACCGGGACAATATAGGTATCCAATGAAAGGTATTGGAGAGTAGAATACGAACATGGTATTAAAATTTGAGTCTAAGTACCCATCGGGCCGCCCCAACCCCAAAATTCCTCTAAACAGATATATTCAAAGTTCATGTTAATATGGGACTCAAATGAAAAGTATTAGGTAGTAGATTACAAATATGGCATAAAACATTAGGTCCAAGTAATGGGAGGTCGCCCACCCCCAAATACCCCCAAATGGGCATATTAGCCAAATTAAAGGTATTAGGGAGTAAATTACGTATATTACATTAAAATTTGCGTTCAAGTCTAGGTGGCGCTTTTCCTTCAAAAGATGGCATTATACATTAGGTCCAAGTAATGGGAGGTCGCCCACCCCCATATGGGCATATTAGCCGACCATGGCTATATGGGACTCAAATTAAAGGTATAAGGAAGTAGATTACGAATATTACATGCATTCAAGTCAAGGTAGCGCTTTTCCTCATAAACATACGTCAAATGGGTTATTTGACCCATTATGACAAAATGGGACTCAAATGAAAGGTATGTGAGAGTAGAAAACGAATTTGATATCCAATTTTGGAGCCAAATGTTTTGGGGTACGCCGTAAAACACTCCCTAAACTGAACTTCATTTCCGTTGGGAATAAAGAACGAATTTGATATCTACTTTCAGTGCAAAATGCCGGTGGCCGCCCCAGCCCTAAAACACCCTCCAAATGCCCAGCCCCAAAAAAACCCTTTACAGGCCATGGCAATATGGGGCTCAAATTAAAGGGATTTGGAAATGCAGCACAAATTTGATATACATATTTAAGTCGAAATATCTGAGGTACCATCCCTCCCCTAATGAGAACATTACCCTTAGGACCAGAGAAGGGGCAAATTCTCACACATCAATGAGTGCTTTCCGATTCAGGTTTAAACTCAAATATAAGGGACCTTTTTTAATAGCCGCAATGCGACACCTCTTTGGGGAAAATTTTTGAATGACCATGTATGGCATTGTACCTCGCAAATGTCGCCAACATAAAGAGGAGATAAACCCCGCTTTGCACAATGTTCTCGCCAGGATTCGAACGCGTTCAGCGTCATAGGCTACAATGGCACGAAATCGATATTCGCATTCAGGGCGAAGTTTCCCCACCCTAAAAAGATGTTAGAGAGTTAAAGAAGGTGCAGCGGAGCGGGCCCGGTTTGGCTAGTCTCCAATATAAACCGAACTCCCGATTTGACTTCTTGAGCCTCTGGAAGCCACAATTTTCATACGATTTGGCTGAAATTTTGCCAATAACATTCTGTTAAGACCTCCAACAACTGTGTCGAGTACGGTTCAAATCGGTCTATAACCTAGTGTAGCTCCCATGTAAACCGATCTCCCGTTGTGACTTCTTGAGCCCATGGAAGCCACAATTTTTATACGTTTTGGCAGAAATTTTACACATGGTGTTCTCTTATGATCTCTAACATTTTTGTCGAGTACGGTCCAAATCAGTCTATAACCTGGTAAAGCTCCAATCTAAACCAATCTCCCGATTTGACTTCTTTAGTCCTTACAAGCCGCAATTTTCATACGATTTGGCTGAAATTTTCCTCACAACATTCTGTTAAGACCTCCAACAACTGTGTCGAGTACGGTTCAAATCGATCAATAACCTGGTATAGCTCCCATGTAAACCGATCTCCCGTTTTGATTTCTTCAGCCCCTGGAAGCCACAATTTTCGTACGATTTGGCCTAAATTTTGCACATAGAGTTCTCTAATGACTTTTAATAACTGTGTTAAATGCGGTCCAAATCGGTCTATAACCTGGTATAGCTCCCATATAAACCGATCTCCCGATTTGACTTCTTGAGCCCCTGGAAGCCACAATTTTTACCCGATTTGGCCTAAATTTTGCACATGGTGTTCTCTTAAGACTTTTAACATCTGTGCCAAGTACGGTCCAAATCGGTCTATAACCTGATATAGCTCCCATATAAACCGATCCCCCGATTTGATTTCTTGAGCCCCTGGAAGCCACAATTTTTATCCGATTTGGCCTTAATTTTGCACATGGTGTTCTCTTATGACCTCTAACATCTCTGTGAAGTAAGGTCCAAATCGTTCCATAACCTGATATAGCTCCCTTATAATCCTGTCTCTCGATTATCCTTGTGCGTTTCCTAGAAGCTTTAATGGTTTGCTGGTTTGACAGATTTTAGCACGCTTTTACTTGTATTTTGCTCCTCCCCCCTTGTGGTGGATTGAAGACGAGTTAAATCTGTAATACTGTCCTTCTTGGTTTTTGATCCCAAAAAACGGCACAGCGTTATATCGCCCAAAAATTCCATCATCATTCCACCCTAAACTTTGCCAATATTTGTCTTAATCCTAAGCTATGCGATGGTGAGCTATTTAATAACTCCTTCACCTCCAAAATCAAATGCATCAAGATAAAGATTTTAGCAAAATGCTCATCTTGACATTCTGAGTAAATCTGGCGTATATGCGTTCGGCTATCAAAATTAGTATAGCGTTACGAACTTTTGGAAAAATGGCATGCGAACCATATCGCCTCATACTATTATACTGAAATTTTTGTCACTCCCAAGCGTACAATCCAGCACCCGTATTCCTTTCCTTTTAAAAGTTAAATAATTTTTGTTGCTCTTGTTTATCGTATTGTTGTTTTTTTTTTTTCTTAATGATGAAGGGCAACCAACCAAAGTCATCAACCATACCAAACCCCAACTTGGGTTGAATTGGCTTGGCTTGGCTCGACCTGATCACTACCGCACATTTACTTTATGGTCTAAAAACAACACTTTATCCGTTTTTGTGTCAATTAAAATGCTGAACATGCCCACCAGCGGTGCTGGGATAGCAACAAATTCTTCGGCAGCACGATACACGGTATCAAAGTTCCTGCCACTCAAGACGCTTTTTGCACTTGCCATTGTCGCGGCGTCCGCTCTTTGGCCGCCTCCTTTCTTCATTCTTCGGCTGTAGTATTTTTCAGGGGCTCACTATTCCCAGTGGCTTGTTTGCTTGCTGGTATTTGGTGGTAAATGGAGATGATTATGGCCAAAGTGATTGGCTTAATTCATACTTGGCCAATGCATAAAATTACGTCTCGTCTTTTAATAGCTTTGGCTGGGCCAAACAAAGAAGATGCTCACTCAACGAACGGGGTATGTACTTAAATATGGCCTGAGACAACCACTTGCTGCTTCTTACAACCTTATCCCAATCTGCAGATGCACTTGTTACACTAGCTTGTAATGGATTTGGAAAGATGTTTCGAAAGCACTTTGAAAAACATTCTATGGAATATGGGTTGGAAATAAGTGAGTTAGGGTGATAGTTAAAGTAGTTCATACTCATTAAATGGGCAAGGTAAGCATAGGTATTACACTACATAGAGGTGGATGTGGGAGAGTAAAATCCTCAATACTAGATGGGGTTAGGTTACACTGGCAGTTGAAAATGTTGAGAAAAACATCAAGCTTTTGGGTTGCCCAAGAAGTAATTGCGGATTTTTTAAAAGAAAGTAAATGCATTTTTAATAACACTTAGAATGAACTTTAATCAAATATACTTTTTTTACACTTTTTTTCTAAAGCAAGCTAAAAGTAACAGCTGATAACTGACAGAAGAAAGAATGCAATTACAGAGTCACAAGCCTTGGAAAAATTTTTCAACGCCGACTATATGAAAAATCCGCAATTACTTTTTGGGCAACCCAATATAAACTAAGAAGATGGAAAGCACACACAATCTCAGTTTAAAATAGCAAGGCAGAATGGATAAAATAGCAAGGCAGAATGGATAAAAATCGTACGTAGCGCAGAGGTTAGCATGCCTATGACACTGAACGCCTGGGTTTGAATCCTGGCGAGACCATCAGAAAAAATTTTCAGTGGTGTTTTTCCCCTTCTAATGCTGGCAACATTTATGAGGTACTATGCCATGTAAAACTTCTCTCCAAAGAGGTGTCGCACTGTGGCACGCCGTTCGGACTCGGTTATAAAAAGGAGGCCCCTTATCATTGAGCTTAAACTTGAATCGGACTGCACGCACTGATATGTGAGAAGTTTGCCCCTGTTCCTTAGTGGAATGTTCATGGGCAAAATTTGCATATGCATCGTTATGACGTTATACTGTGGTCCCCACAGTACATCCATCTGCGAAGGGCGATTCGCAGGCAATGGTTCTTCAGCTCTGTAGAAAGACCAAATGGGTGCTGGAGAAGTCAAACGAACAAAGCGCAAGTAGCAAGGCCAGACACTATGCGAAAGAGCAAATAAATCCATCTTCCGATTTCATTTCCAAGCACTTGCAAATTACAATTCCTTTTCGATTTGATTAAATTTGGAATTGGGCACATTTTTTTTTCTCGTTCATAATTTGTCCTTCTAATGAATCTTTTTTTTTTACATATGTAGTATAAACGAACAATGCCCAAGTGGGGTGTCGAACTGCTCCTTAGTGGAATGTTCATGGGCAAAATTTGCATATGCATCGTTATGACGTTATACTGTGGTCCCCACAGTACATCCATCTGCGAAGGTCGATTCGCAGGCAATGGTTCTTCAGCTCTGTAGAAAGACCAAATGGGTGCTGGAGAAGTCAAACGAACAAAGCGCAAGTAGCAAGGCCAGACACTATGCGAAAGAGCAAATAAATCCATCTTCCGATTTCATTTCCAAGCACTTGCAAATTACAATTCCTTTTCGATTTGATTAAATTTGGAATTGGGCACATTTTTTTTTCTCGTTCATAATTTGTCCTTCTAATGAATCTTTTTTTTTTACATATGTAGTATAAACGAACAATGCCCAAGTGGGGTGTCGAACTGCTCCTTTAAACGCTTTGGGATACTTCTGTCAGCAAGAATTCAAACAAACCACATTCCATTAAAAATTATTGCTCTACACATCCATGGGGCATATTTGCATAATAGATGTTTATTGTTGAACCCCATAGAGTGCCACTGGAATAGCCAACTGCTTTCGGAGTAGTGATAACATTTCTCCACACGTTGATGGTGGTTTGTTTAATTATGGAGTCAATCTTTTCAATTACAGACCGCCTGAGGTTAGTTTTCGTTGTGCATGCTCGAGTCGAGTGGAGTCGAAAGGACCATTTGCAACAACAACAACAACAAAAGCACTGACATATGAATTAAATGGAAAATAGCATTTTTGTTGAAACCATTGCCTTGGGAACACCTAGTGTGCAAATTTTAATTTAATTTTTTTTGTAAAACAACTTTCTTAATTGCCACCACTACCATTTACAACTTGTTGCTACAAACAGCGAGGAGAACTAAAGCAACAGAGTTGGCCCAGCTCTGTTAGATATTTCTAAGTTAATAAGTGAAAATAAATTATGAGTAAAACTGCACCGAAAAAATTTTTAACCACAAATTTGGCAAGTAAGCAAAAAAAAAACAAATAAAAAGGCCGGCCGGGCCGAAACTATGGGGGCTATATCTGGTTATAGACCGATTCGGACCGTACTAAGCACAGTTGTTGAGAGTCATAACAGAACACTAAGTGCAAAATGTCAGCTAAATCGGTTAAAAATAGCGGCTTCCAGGGGCTCAAGAAGTCAAATCGGGAGATCGATTTATATGGGATCTATATCAGTATATGAACCGATTTGGACCGTACTTGACACAGTTGTTGCCACAGTCACAGCATAACACTCTTTGCCAAATTTCAGCCAAATCGGATTGGCTGAAATTTGTGGCTTCCAGGGTCTCAAGAAGTCAAATTCGGGAGATCGGTTTATATGGGAGCTATATCAGGTTCTTGAGCGATTTGGACGGTACTCGGCACAGTTGTTGTCATTCATAACAGAATAACATCTGCGAAATTTCAGTCAGACAAAAATTGCGACTTCCAGGAGCTCAAGAAGTCAAATGGGGAGATCGGTTTATATGGGAGCTATATCAGGTTATATAGCGATTTGAACCGTACTTGGCACCGTTGTTGGAAGTCATAGCAGTATACTATGTGTCAAATTAAGAGCTGAGGTGTTTTCAAAATCTAGTTTTTGATCCCTACAAAAAAAAAACTGATATCGGGAATATTTGACTTTTGAAACACCCAAATGGAAAAAGATAGAACCATTGATAAGTATACCGATCGACTCAGAATCGCTTTCTGATTCGATTTAGCTATGTCCGTCTGTCTGTCTGTCTGTCCGTCCTTCTGTCCATGTTAATTTGTGTACAAACTATAGGTCGCAATTTTCATCCGATCGTCTGCAAATTTGGTATGGGAATGTTTTTCGGCCTACAGACGAAGCCTATTGAAATTGGAAAAAATCCGTTCAGATTTGGATATAGCTCCCATATATATGTTCGTCCGATTTGCAGTAATAATACAATAAAATAGTCATTTGTTAATAGATTCTCTCGAAATTTAGCAGGAATGATTTTCTTATGACTCTCGATATTGCTGGTAAATTTCATAGAAATCGATTCAGATTTGGATATAGCTCCCATATATATGTTCGTCCGATTTGCAGTAATACAACAATTAAATGGTCATTTGTTAACGGATTCTCTCGCAATTTGAAAGGAAGGATTTTTTTTATGATTCCCGACATTACGAATGAATTTCATGGAAATCGGTTCAGATTTAGATATAGCTCCCATATATATGTTTGTCCGATTTGCAGTAATATAGCAATAAAATGGTCATTTGTTGACCGATTCTCTTGAAATTTGGTAGGAATGATTTTCTTATTACTCTCAATAGTATTGGTGAATTTCATAGAAATCGGTTCAGATTTGGATATAACTCCCATATATATGTTCGTCCGATTTGCAGTAATACAGCAATAAAATGGTCATTTGTCAACGGATTCTCAACGGATGCTCCTTTTATAGGCTCATTACACTATATTGAGAGATCGACATATATGGCAGCTATATCCAAATATGTTCCGATCTAGACCACATTTGACAGGAATGGGTAGGGATCTACCAGAACTCACTGTGCCAAATTTCATCGAAATCGGATGAAAAATTACCGATTTATTACCTCAAGACTTTAAGTCTGGAGATCGGTCTATATAACGGCTATATATAATTAAAATCCGATTTTATGACATCAAAAGATCAGGTTTATATACAAAGAATACCAAATCTCAAAAAATTGTTTGGAAAAAATTTTTAAACCCAAGATATCTGCAAAATTGTAAATACCCAAAAAACGTATTTGTTGGATATTTACCCAATAAATACCCAAGGGTTGGGTATTTGCAAATTGGAAATTTTACCCATGAACATTTCACTAAGGAACAGGGGCAAACTTCTCACATATCAGTGAGTGCAGTCCGATTCAAGTTTAAGCTCAATGATAAGGGGTCTCCTGTTTATAGCCGAATCCGAACGGCGTGCCGCTATGCGACACCTTTTCGAAGAGAAGTTTTACATGGCATAGTACATCACAAATGTTGCCAGCATTAGGAGTGGAAAACCACCGCTGAAAATTTCTTCTGATGGTCTCGCCAGGATTCGAACCCAGGTGTTCAGCGTCATAGGCGCTACGGTGGCCTCCCAAGTGTTGGGTATTTAGCCGGTAGAAACCCATCTCTACATATTCTTGATGTTCTCGACGTTCTGAGTCGATCTAGCAATGTCCGTCCGTCTGTCGAAATCACGATAGCGTAGGTCGTTGAGGGTCGCAAATGGGCCAATGCGGTTCAGATTCAGATAAAGCTCTCATATAAACCTACCTCCCGATTTGACTTCGTGAGCCTCTGGAAGCGGCAATTCTTGTCCGATTTGGCAAAAATTTTGCATGTAGTGTTCTGTTAAGACTTTCAACAACTGTGCCTAGTATGGTCCGAATCGGTCAATAACCGATATAACTCCCTTATAAACCGATCTCCCGATTTGACTTCTTGAGACCTTACAAGCCGCAATTATTCCGATTTGGCTGAAATTTTGCATGCAGTGTTCTGTTAAAACTTTCAACAACAATGCGGAGTACGGTCCGAATCGGTGTATAACTTGATATAGCTCACATATAAACCTATGCTCCAATTTGACTTCTAGAGCCCTTACAATCCCCCAATTTTTGTCCGATTTTGCACGTAGTGTTTTGTTATGATTTCCAACCATTGTGTCGAGTACAGTCCAAATCAGTCTATAACCTGATATAGCTCCCATATAAACCGATCTTCCGGTTTGACTCCTTGAGCCCTTACAAGCCGCAATTTTTGTCTGATGTGGCTGAAATTTGACATGTGGTGCTCCGTTATGACTTTCAACAACTGTGTTAAGTACGGCCCGAATCGGTCTTTAACCTGATATAGCTCCCATATACACCGATCTCCCGATTTGACTTCTTCATTGTCTCTTTCTCGCAGGGACAATGAAGACCAATAACTTAAAAACGAAGGAAGGAACTTCCCGGTTCATATTCTATCGCATATACCCTACTGAAGTGAAGAACGCCACGTTCCCGAGTATAACTTCGATCTTTGTTACGGCACATTGCACAAAAATATAAACGGCATTAGATCGAGTTTGGAATTAAGCCCCTCTTTCGGGATGCTCCCCCTTGACTTCAGCAATATTTAATTTTACTTCACTTATAGGCCTTTCATCATAATCGCTGGAAAATAAAAATTTCCTCTGAGCCCAATGCTTAACTCATCGTCTGCCATTTCTAATAGACGCTTCACGAGCTGTCTTTACTGCGGCGCTAACTTCCTGTTTACCATCTCTAGGTCAATTAGAACCTCATACTCTTCTCTTCATATGTCACTTGCTGTGAGATGGAAAGAAGCTGAACTTAGTCTATCGAGCACACAGACTTCGAAGGGGGATAGGATTATTACTTGCGGTATTTAATTCGAGGAGGGCATCAGATCTAGTTTGACATTTAGCGTCTTCCGCCATGAGCGCTCGAACACTCTCCTGAGTCCATTGAATAACTCATCGTCTGCCTTCTCTAATAGGTGCTTCTTTGGCTCTCTTTACTAGGCAGCAAGCTCTGTGTTCAGAGGCTCTTGGTTGTTAAGTCTCTTACTAGGACGGTCCCAAAAGTAGCCAAAAGTAGCCAGGAGGCCTCCATAGCGCAAAGATTTGCATGTTCACCTATGAAGCTAAACGCCTAGGTACGAATCTTTGCGACAACATCAGAAACTAATTTCAGCTTGGTTAGCCTCTCCTAATGCTGGCAAAATTTCTGAGGTACAATGCAATGTAAGACATCTTCCCAACGAGCTGTAACACTGCGGCACGACTTAATGGTACGGCACTGTTCCTTAATGGAATATTCATGGAAAAATTTGCAATTTTATACCAATCTAGTCATTCCGTTTGTAATACATGGAAACATTGATCTGCGATCCCATAACGTATATAAATTCTTGATCGTCTTGACATTCTATATCAATCTAGCCAATTTCCGTCCGTCGGTGGAAATCACGATAGCCGTCGAAAGCATAAAGCTATCCATTTGAAATTTTGCACAGATACTTCATATTGATGTAGATCGTTGGGGACTGCAAATAGGCCATATTGGTTCAGATTTGGATATAGCTCCCATATAAACCTATTCCCGATTTTGACTTCTTGAGCTACTAGAGGTCTCAATTTTTATCCGATTTGGCTGAAATTTGGGCACAAGAACTTCTCTTCTGACTGCCAGCATCTGTGCCAAGCATGCTCCTTATCGGTATATATGGATATATCTGTATCCACCATAACCGATCTCCAGCTTTGGCTCCTTGAGCCCCGGATTTGTCTGCTTGAGCCTTTGTTTTTGCCCGATTTGGCTGAAATATGGTACGCGAAGTAAACTTGCGTCCTCCAATATCACAACGAATCCTACTCCGATAGGTTCATTAATAGAGAGATAGACTCCTTAAAACCGATACCCCAACATTACTTCTTGAGACCATAGAAGACTCAATCAAACCCAATTAGATTGTTACAAAATAATTCATATTCAAACTGAGTTAATAAGGGTACATTGAGCAGAATCCATTGGCGATGGGTACCCAAGATTCGGCTCGGCCGAACTTAGTATGCTTTTACTTGTTTTTCAATACGCAGTTTTAGTCCTTGAACGGAACAAGTCGGAACACATTGGGATATAGCTGTCGTATAGACCGCATAAATCACCAGATTTCACTCAATTTTGGAACAATGAGTTATAGTAGGCCCCCGCCATATCTGAAACGAATATGATAAATATCGGACCATACTTAAATATGGCTGCCATATAGACCCTCAATGAAAATAATAATACCGTGCCATAGGTTGGTAGCTATTCTCTATTCCTTGCATTAAGAAACAGCTGCTTAGATGAAATATTTTCTCAAGTTTCTAACCGTAGCATGTGCAGCGGCTGCTGGGTTTGGCAGTTGTTATTTTTTTGTGTCTTGCCTTAAAATTAATTGCTCACCGGTTGACCGGTCTCACAAACAAAAACAAAAAACAATAAAAGCTGTTAATGTTGATTTGCACCGCATTTAGTCTAGAAAAAATAGTTTCTATGTCTTGGCTATTCGAACTCGCCTATTTAGTGCTTATTCTGGTCCTTGATACAGAAGTGAGAAACACCGCAGCAGCAGCAGTAGTAACAATCCATACGAATGTAAGACATGTTTTAACAATTACTGTTTTATGTTAGCACAAGAGGGAAACCTCTTTGTATAGCAATTCATAGATGTTGAAAGTTGTTGCGTGACTTTGGAGGCCAAAACTGGGCAGTCGCATGGCTGCATAAATTATTCCGCAACGGTCAAAACAAATTTAGTAACAAACTTGGGCCAAAACAAAATCATTGGCATGACAAGCCAAAGAATGGAGCTGTATATGTGGGTGTGTGTGTGTGTGTTTGGACCACTAGCACTTTATCAATATCCGAGTGATGTATAGGTGGGACGGGATTAAACAATTCACTCAACTGCTCGACTCCTACAACATGCAATAAATAAAATAACAATGCCCAGTTCAACATTCCCAGACATTTTAATATGATTGTATGCGTGCCTGGCCTACAATGCCCTGTAATTATGCCTTAATTTTAGAAATTCTTTAAAATATTGCTCTCAAAGTCTATAAACTTTTTTTGTATTGCCTCGAATTAGAATATTTTGCTAAATTAAATGAATTTCTCAAAGGCGTTGCGTGTTGAAAAACGTTTTCCTTATGCAAAGGCCAAGTGGCAAAAATCAATGGTTTTCATTAGAGTTTTTAGGGGATTCGTTAGAAATGCAAAAAAAAATTTCAAGGACGACCAAAAGTTCAAGAGAGATTGAAGTGGACGCTTTTTTAATTCGCTCACCTGTTCGCTTTGCGATATAGCATCAGAATATCCCCTAAATGATCGATATTGTTGTCATAGCCACATACTGGCATGTGGGAGTAGCGATCCTTGGTAAGCTCCTTTTTGGCAGCCAGGTTGTTCGGATCCCTAAGAAAACGCAAGAGATTGATGGTTTTCATCTTCGAATTTCTCAAAATAAATTACATCAATTTTTCCCTTCCTAGCCCAAATGAACTTCAAGTTGCTGTACCTTCATCGATTTTTCAAATTTCTCAAAATAGATTACATCAATGGTTTTGTGAAGGAAATCGCTTTTCATATTGGTGTCACTCGTTTGATACTCCAACATGTTGTAGCCTTATTTCTGCAATAATTGGCAAGCCGATGATTTTCAACTTTTTTCATAGAAATTTTCAAAATTTTTACAACGAGATTTTTTGTGGAATTTCAATCTGAAATGGATTTTTATGCATTCGTTATGCGTTCTTAATCCAAACTTATTTGGTTTTTTTAAGCAAAAATCGAAAAACTAAAATTTTCGCAAATTACTAAAAATGGTACCAAATTTAAAATTTTTTCCTTTCTAGCCCAAATGGATTTCAAGTTGTTGTAACTTCTTCGATTTTTCAAATTTCTCAAAATAGATTACATCAATGGATTTGTGAAGGAAAACACTTTTTATATTGGTGTCACTCGTTTTGATAACCAAACATATTGTAGCCTTTTTGTTGCAATAATTGGCAAGCCAATGATTTTCAACTTTTTTCATAGGGTACCCCCTTATGAAATTTTCAAAATTTTTACATCGAGATTTTTTTGTCGAATTTCAACCTGAAATGGATTTTTATGCATTAGTTATGCGTTCTTAATCCAAACTAATTTGGTTTTTTTTAGGCAAAAATCGAAAAACGATAAAATTTTTACAAATTACTAAAAATGGTAACAAATTTCAAATTTTTCCCTTCCTAGCCCAAATGGATTTCAAGTTGTTGTAACTTCTTCGATTTTTCAAATTTCTCAAAATAGATTACATCAATATATTTGTGAAGGAAATCGCTTTTCATATTGGTGTCACTCGTTTTGATACTCCAACATATTGTAGCCTTTTTTCTGCAATAATTGGCAAGCCGAAGATTTTCAACTTTTTTCATAGACTACCCCCTAATAAAATTTTCAAAATTTTTACATCGAGATTTTTTGTCGAATTTCAACCTGAAATGGATTTTTGTGCATTCGTTATGCGTTCTTAATACAAAATACTTTGGTCTCCCCAACCAAAAATCGAAAATCGAGCAAATTTTCACAAATTACTAAAAATGGTACCAAATTTCAAAATTTTCCCTTCCTAGCCCAAATGGACTTCAAGTTGTTGTAACTTCTTCGATTTTTCAAATTTCTCAAAATAGATTACATCAATGGATTTGTGAAGGAAATTGCTTTTCATATTGGTATCACTCGTTTTGATACTCCAACATATTGTAGCCTTTTTTCTGCAATAATTGGCAAATTGGCATTGGTCTCACTCGTTTTGATAACTAAACATATTGTAGCCTTTTTTCTGCAATAATTGGCAAGCCGATGATTTTCAACTTTTTTCATAGAGTACTCCCTTACATCGAGATTTTTTGTCGAATTTCAACCTGAAATGGATTTTTATGCATTCGTTATGCGTTCTTAATCCAAACTAATTTGGTATCCCCAACCAAAAATCAAAAATCGAGCACATTTTCACAAATTACTAAAAATGGTACCTAATTTCAAATTCTTCCCTTCCTAGACGAAATGAACTTCAAGTTGCTGTAACTTTTTTTATCTGCTCTCCGGTGGATTAGCAGATTTAAAGCCTTGATGTAGTCACGACTGGGAAAGGCTTCTTAAGAAAACTTCTGGATTTTAAGAACAATCATCTCTCATTTCAACACTGAAATAAGTTAACAAAAATTCCTTTTCGATCATCAACACATGGTTAGGTTAGGTTTAAGTGGCGGTCGGTAGACGTTTTCGTCCAATGTGATACCACAGGAACAAAAAAAGGAAGATGCCTTGTAGTTTCTACCGTTGAACCATCCAGATCGCTTTAAAAAGCCCAACAAATTGCGAACGTTTATAACCGCTTAATCAGACAGGCTCTCAAAGAAATGAGAAGCTAAAGTGGAACTCCTTCTACTTGACAGAGCGGGACACACACACAGAAGGTGTTCTATAGTCTTTTCTACTTTGATATCCTCACAACTTGTGTAAAAGTCGTTACTGGCAACCTTTAGTCTGTCAGCATGTTTTACGATTGGACAGTGACCTGTCGTGACAAACACAATGACTGAGACGTCTGTTCTAGCCAATGACAGCAAAGCGGTAGACCTCTTCAAGTCTAGATTAGGCCATATAGTTTTGGAATGCCCACAGCCCCCTCTTTGTGACCATTTTTCATTGACATTTGAACTTCCCCATATCTGGTTATGTGCATTAGCATCACTTCCTACAATGAGGCTCTTCTTCCCTACAGAAGCGGGTTCAGCCAGCAACTTAAGGTTCATCTACACATTCGTGGGTTAAAAAATCCCTCAGATTCTAGGTCAATACTTGGGAGTCTAATGTACTAAGATCCCGATCTTTCAACCAACAATAAAAAAATTCGTAGGTTACACGAGGCTAATGGGAAAAGGAAATTTGCTGTTCTTACTAAACTATGACTGGTTCGAATACTTCAATAAGTATTTTATCTTACAGAGTCAACAATTTGAAGCTGAACGTGTATAGGAGCGATGGGGCAGCTGAAGACTTATCCAAAGAACCACCATTCACGTTCTTAATACCCAACGGGTCGTTGGAATCAAAAACCGCCTCTCACTCTGACCGGTGGCTTTGTTTCTAAACTGCTTACTTAGTCCAAAGTAGCATCTGTTTGCCAGTATCTCAAAACTGGTGTCATTCGTTTCGGTTACGGCGGTGCCGAGATAGATAAAGTTACTGACTATCTCAAAGTTGTGGTTCCCAACTTTCTCCATGTTCTTTATCTGCTCGGTTGTGCAAGGCTTTTTGGGAATTGAAACCATCCATTTCGTCTTATCTCCATTTACTGCCAGACCCATTTTCACTGACTCTCTTTCGATTCTTTCAAAGGCTGCAGTTACTACTTCCGGTGACCGACCTATGATATCGATATCGTCGGCATAGGCGAGTAGCATGTGCTCTCTTGTGATTAGTGTGCCATATCTATTCACATCTGCATCTCGTATAATCTTCTCCAGCAGGATATTAAAGAGATCACACGATAGGCTGTCTCCTTGTCTGAAACCTCGTTTGGTATTAAATGGTTCGGAGGGATTCTTTCCTATTCTTACTGAGGAACACGTATCAGCAAATGTCATCCTGCAGAGTTTTATTAATTTTGCAGGGATACCAAACTCAGACATGACTTTAAAGGAGTATCGAAGGCAAAGAGATGGTAGTTGTTAATTTGTCCTTCTCGGGTCTTTTCCAGGATTTGGCGCAGTGTTAATATCTGGTCTAAGGTGGATTTTCCTGGTCTAAAGCCGCATTGATAGGGCCCAATCATCTCATTGACTTTAGGTTTTAATCTTTAACACAGTACGCTCGAGAGTATCTTGTATGCGATGGGGAGGAGACTTATTCCTCTGTAGTTGGCACATTCCGTTTTGTCTCGCAGATTGCGCAGATAAGCTGATGCATACGCCTTATTAGCGTGTCACCTCCGGTCTTAAATAGTTCAGCGGATAACCCATCGGCTGCTGCTGCCTTGTTGTTCTTTAGTCGGGTTACTGCTACTTGGACCTCGTTCTGACTAGGAGGTAGACATTCTATACCATCATCGGGGATTGGTTCTGCGGTATCCTCTTCGCCGCCAATATCGGACACTAGCAGTTGGGTAAAATGTTCTTTCCATATCCTCAGCATGTTGTCTGTGTCAGTTACCAGATTTCCTTCTTTGTCTTTGCAGGAGGATGTGCCTGCCCCAAAGCCATCGGTTTGGTGTTTAATTCTTTGGTAGAATTTCCGGACTTCATTCCGACTCCTGGACATCTCAATTCGCTCGCACTCACGTCTTTCCATTTGCTTTTTCTTTCTGCGGAATAGACGTTTCTACTCTACGCTTTTCTCCCGATACCAGGGTTGCTCTATATGCCGCATTCTTGGCTTCAGTAGCATCTCGACACTCTTGGTCGTACCATGGGTTTTTTGGAGGAGGCTTCCGGTACCCAAGTACGGATTTCGCGGCATTTTACATGAAGTGGGCAATAGTTTGCCACTGCGCCATTATATCATCGGAACAAGGAGTGCTTTCATGAAGCAGTTGGGTCAGTCGAGTGGAGTATGCCGCTGCCATTTGTTGTGTTTCCAGCTTTTCAATGTCCAGCTTCCGTGCAGTATCAGATCCTACTTTCCTCGCCATGTTCAAACGGGTGCGAACCTTTGCTGCAACAAGGTAATGATCCGATTCTATATTCACTCTACCCGCTTATTGATAATGGGAGGCCATCGTAGCGCAGAGGTTAGCATGTCCGCCTATGACGCTGAACGCCTGTGTTCGAATCATGGCGAGAACAACTTTTCAACTCTTCCTAATGCTGGCGATATTTGTAAGGTAATATCTCATGTAAACACGCCAATCGGACTCGGCTATAAAAAAGAGGTCCCTTATCATTGAGCTTAAACTTTAATCGGACAGCACTTTAATCGGACAGCACTTTAATCGAACAGCACTCATATGTGAGAAGTTTGCCTCTGTTCCTGTCTGTTTTAACCAAAAAGTGCAAAAGATCCATTAGATATACTCCCTATCCTATGGTGAACTGCATAAAAATAGGTAAAAAACGGAATTTTTTAAGCCACTTGAGAGGTTACTCACAAAGGTTCTAAAAATAATAATTTTAACAATGTTCCTCTTGAGATTGCAAAAGGCAATAACCTATGCATCAATCGTTTGGCCTTCGTTACCTTTCACTTATTCATTCACTCATTTCTCGTACGGACCAATAAATAATAATTGATTGCAGTTCATTGAAGATAAACGATTTCCGAAAGTATTTTCCAAAACTGTGAACCGGCAATTCAGCTATAAACTGCCCATAAACTACCAAAATGCTAATTTTCAAAAGTATCCTCATCACTTGGCGGAGATGAGAAAGAAAACTAAATTAAGCCAGCCTTGGGCTTTTTTATACCCACCACCGAAGGATGGGGGTATATTCATTTTGTCATTCCGTTTGCAACACATCGAAATATCCATTTCCGACCCTATAAAGTATATATATTCTTGATCAGCGTAAAAATCTAAGACGATCTAGCCATGTCCGTCCGTCTGTCCGTCTGTCCGTCTGTCTGTTGAAATCACGCTACAGTCTTTAAAAATAGAGATATTGAGCTGAAATTTTGCACAGGTTATTTTTTTGTCCATAAGCAGGTTAAGTTCGAAGATGGGCTATATCGGACTATATCTTGATATAGCCCCCATATAGACCGATCCGCCGATTTAGGATCTTAGGCCCATAAAAGCCACATTTATTATCCGATTTTGTTGAAATTTGGGACAGTGAGTTGTGTTAGGCCCTTCGACATCCTTTGTCAATTTGGCTCAGATCGGTCCAGATTTGGATATAGCTGCCATATAGACCGATCCTCCGATTTAGGGTCTATGGCCCATAAAATCCACATTTATGGTCCAATTTCGCTAAAATTTGGGACAGTGAGTTGTCTTAGGCCCTTTGATTTGTTTCTTTAATTTGGTCCAGATCGGTTCAGATTTGGATATAGCTGCCATATAGACCGATCCTCCGGTTTAGGGTCTTAGGCCCACAAAAGCCACATTTATTATCCGATTGTGATGAAATTCGGGGCAGTGAATTGTGTAAGGCCCATCAACATCCTTCGTTAATTTGGTCCAGATCGGCCCAGATTTGGATATAGCTGCCATATAGACCGATCTCTGGATTTAAGGTTTAGGGCCCATAAAAGAGGCATTTATTGTCCGATTTCGCCGAAATTTGGGACAGTGAGTTAAGTTAAGCCCCTTGACATACTTCTGCAATATCACACAGATCGGTTCAGATTTGGATATAGCTGCCATATAGACCGATATCTAGGTTTTAGGTTTTGGGGCCATAAAAGACGCATTTTTTGTCCGATGTCGCTGAAATTTGAGACAGTGAGTTTGGTTAGGTTCTTCGACATCCTTCTTAAATTTTGCCCAGATCGGTCCAGATTTGAATATAGCTGCCATATAGACCGATCTCTGGATTTAAGGTTTAGGGCCCATAAAAGAGGCATTTATTGTCCGATTTCGCCGAAATTTGGGACAGTGCTTAGTGTTAGGCTCTTCGACATGTTTATGCAACTTGGCCCAAATCGGTCCAGATTTGGATATAGGTGCCATGTAGACCGATATCTCGATTTAAAGTCTTGGCCCCATAAAAGGCGCATTTATAATCCGATTTCACTGAAATTTGACACAGTGACTTATGTTCGGCATTTCGACATCCGTGTCGTATATAGTTCAGATCGGTATGAGGTATATGAGTATAAGGTATGAAATTTTCACCGAATTTTGATGAAAGGTGGTTTACATATATAACCGAGGTGGTGGGTATCCAAAGTTCGGCCCGGCCGAACTTAACGCCTTTTTACTTGTTTTTTAATCAAATTCTAACTTTTAGTTTGCAGTTAAAAAAAAAAAAAAAAACAATGATGTGATCAGCCTGTCCATCAGCGGTTATTGTCGATGCGACCATACACTCGCGCTATACCTCATGCCAAAAATCATTGACTACACTTCCATTGTCAAGATCGATGCAGTATCGTTATGAAAGCGATTGCTGCGGCATATCCTGCTGATTGCCTGCCGCTCACTCAAAACTCAATTCGTAATTGTTGATAAATGATGCTGAAGCTGAGGCTGCGATGTACGCAAGGGCTTTTGGCATTGGCCCTTGGTCCCGTTGCTTTAAGACTTACTCGCACCAGAATGGCAGTACAAGATTTAGTGGGGTGTCCCCATCAAAATATTAATGGTAATTAATGCACAAAAACCAAAGTCCAATGGCCATTGCCGCCGCAATACGAGTATAAGGCTATGTGAAAGAATCGATGTTTTATGCGTTTGGGTATGCATTTTAATTTGGTGTACCAACAATAGTGGCATTAGCAGAACCATGATCAGTGCCAGAGAGGATAAAGGCCATTTTTTGCTCTCCATCCCATGATGATGTTTTTTACGAAAGTGTCTTTAACAACAAATTACCAGCAGAAAAAAACGCGAAAACGATTGTTGGCCAGAAAAAACAAGTAAATTATAAAAGAGCAGGAATAAGAGGGATGGACAAAGTATAGATGACAACTGGTTAGAAATTAAAAAAACAAAAAACAAACTCATTTTTTTTATCGTCACCTCGGTTATATATGTGAACTAAATTTCGTTAAAATCCGGTGAAAATTTTATACCTTATGCCCCATAGCAGCTATATCGAAACATATTCCGATTTGGACCAAATACTTTTAGTAGTTATATCTAAAAATAAACCGATCTGAACCATCTACGACACGGATATCAAAAAGTCTAACATAAGTCACTTTGTCAAATTTCAGTGAAATCGGATAATAAATGTGCCTTTTATGGGGCCAAGACTTGAAATCGAGAGATTGGTCCATATGGCAGCTATATCCAAATCTGAACCGATGTGGACCAAATTGAAGAGGGATGTCGAAGGACCTAACACAACTCTCTGTCCCACATTTCAGTAAAATCGAACAATAAATGTGCCTTTTATGGGGCCAAGACTTGATGTGAGAGATCGGTCCATATGGCAGCTATATCCAAATCTGAACCGATGTGGGCCAAATTGGAGAGGGATGTCGAAGGGCCTAACACAATTAACTGTCCCACATTTCGGTGAAATCGAACAATAAATGCGCCTTTTATGGGGCCAAGACTCTAAATCGAGAAATCGGTCTATATTGCAACTATATCTAAATCTGAACCGATGTGTACCAAATTGATGTGGGATGTCGAAGGACCTAACACAACTCACTGTCCCACATTTCGGTTAAATCGAACAATAAATGCGCCTTTTATGGGGCCAAGACTTGAAATCGGTAGATCGGTCCATATGGCAGCTATATCCAAATCTGAACCGATGTGGACCAAATTGAAGAGGAATGTCGAAGGGCCTAACACAACTCACTATCCTACATTTCGGTGAAATCGAACAATAAATGCGCCTTTTATGAGGCCAAGATTCTAAATTGAGAAATCGGTCTATATGGCAGCTATATCCAAATCTGAACCGATGTGGGCCAAATTGGAAAGGGATGTCGAAGGGCCTAGCACAACCCACTGTCCCAAATATCAGCAAAATCGGATAACAAATGTGGCTTTTATGAGCCTAAGACCTTAAATCGAGAAGTCGTTCTATATGGCAGCTATATCCAAATCTGAACCGATCTGAGCCAAATTGAAGAAGAATGTTTAAGGGCCTAACACAACTCACGGTCCCAAATTTCAGCAAAATCGTATAATAAATGTGTCTTTTATGGGCCTAAGACCCTAAATCGGCGGATCGGTATATATGGGGGCTATATCAAGATATAGTCCGATATAGCCCATCTTTGAAAATAACCTGCTTATGGACAAAAAAGAATCTGTGCAAAGTTTCAGCTCATTATCTCTATTTTTAAAGACAGACGGACGAATATGGCTAGATTGTCTTAGATTTTTGCCCTGATCAAGGCTTCTATGTCCACAATGGTGAACGGCATAAGTATCTGAAGGGAGTTTAGGCACGAAAAGAGGTGTTCAAGCACAATCCTGTGCATTCTTCCTACTGTAGCGGGGCTGTAATCCACAAGAAACTTGACTGTCTCTAACTCTTACAAGCCACAAGCTCTCTTCCAATGTCCAGCACGAAGTCAAAGACCAGACATTGCAATAATTATTCAGGGCTCTTATGATCAGCCCGAAGTTATGACACATCTAAATAATGACTTTTTCTGCAACAATCCCATGGCAGCCGGTTGTGAGTACCGGATTGACCCGATGGACCCACTCTGCCACAAAAACAACAACCTATTCCGCAAAATATTCGGCCTCGGCCACAGTACAAAAGCATTAGCCCACACTCCAATGCGCGGTCAGCGTAGAAATGGTCTATCCCAGCAAAAAGCTCGCCCGGGATAACTACAAGCACCACACAGGTTGTAACTCTGAGCTCCTACCATTGTGGTGTTCATCTTTATCTTGAACAGCTGAGAGCTACCGGGCGCGTCCACAGCTGAGAGCTGCCGGGCGCATCCACAGGTTACAGATAATAATGATTGCCCCATCGAAATACGGGCTCACTGCAATTCCAGACGTGAACAATCAGCGCTATCGAGTGAAGAGTCTCAGTGAAATAACAAATGGTCATAACGAACGACCTTATTCACCTACAAGAGCTTAACGAGGATTGCTACCTCCACATGTAAATACAGCCAGAGAAAATTTGATACCAAACGTGCTCATTTTAGTACCATACGGTATTGATAGTAAAGCAACACCATAAGGTACAAAAACAATACCGGATGGTATAAATGAAACATAAAACGTTTTGGTAATAGCTAGTACCTAGTACCGTTTGGTACTAGACTTATTACCGAACTGATTTTGTTTTTAAAACCAATCTGTCACTGGTTTTAGCACCAGACAGTCCTTTCGTGTTTAGCTTGTCATCCGCCTTAAAGGCCCGGGTCCAAACAAAGCGTGATTACATTCGCCATGACTTGGAAAAGCCCTTCGTATCTTGTAACCAGTATCACATGGCACGACTCCAGAGCCTTCAGTGCTGTATCACGGTCCACGAATATTATGATAGTCCAATCCGACAACCGCTTTCGATGCTGAGGGAGCTTGGCATACTAAAGGAGAGCAGATGTGTCCACAGTTCCGTTCTGGGTGCTATTTATGCGGAGGGTAGACTGAGGAGCATCTCCGACTACCTGGTACCGCTAGCGATTGCAATAAGGACATTCAGGATTCGTTTTCCTAGGAGGGATGATTGGAGGGTGAAAGCTGTCTTTAAGGAAAATGAGACCTCGATCTTCACTGATGGCTCCAAGATGAAGTCACGTACTAGATTTGGGGTCTACTCCGATGCCCTCAACATCGGTATGTCTCTGAGAGTGCCGCACGTGTATATGGTCTTTCAGGCAGAGGTTTCTGCCATTACAGTTGCCGCAAGAGAAATTCTGGTAAGGGATTTACCGCCCTCAAAACTCGGGATTTATGTGAACAGTATGGTGGCGCTCAAAGCCTTGAGTTCGAGGTCGCTTAGATGGAGATGAGGTGGATTACTTAGAGTCACTGGATAGTCTCTGACATGATGTGACGCTGACATGGGTAGCCGGGCTTGAAGTGTTTCCAGGAAATGAGGGGGCGAATGAATGCGCCAGATGGGGTTCGTCTGCGCCGCACAATGGGAGTAAACCGAAAAAATCTAGTAAAAATATGGCGTGGGAGAAAGGGTAGAGATATCTCTTTGAAATTTTATATGGTTAGAGCTAATGTGATAGTGTGCCAAACTTCAAGACCCTAGGTTGTCCGAGCGCCTTTTGGAAGGTCCCTAAAGTTGGTCCCCTCGATATTTCGAAAAATTGTTCGGGCTGCCAAATCTTCATTTATGGTCCGATTTTCAAATTCTGTTAGTAGATGAGATGGCCAGACCGACAAGATGGTACTCGGCGGATGGTTGTCGTAGCGCTAGGGTGCTCTGGCCTGTCATCGACCGGAAGAGGACGCAGGAGTTACTGGCGTTCGATAAGAGGTCGCTGAGTACCTTAACAGGGGTCATAACCGGACACTGTGCCATAGGAGCCAAGAGGACGCAAATGGAAATACAGCACAAATACTTCCGCAGTAGTTATCTTGATGAGGAGTAGACTATAGCACTTGCTCTGTTCATGTTCTCCGGAAATTTGTGAATGGGACAGGAAAGTTCCAGCAGAGGGTGCCATAAGTGCATCCTTTTCATAAGGCGAGCCGCAGTGCCACACCCCTTTGGGGAGAAGTTTTTACATGGCATAGTAACCCACAAATTTCGCCAGTATTAGGAGGGGATAACAACCGCCGTAAATTTTCTATAATGTTCTCGCCAGGATTCCAATCCAGGCGTTTAGGGTAGGGTCGGTTCTCCTGAGATTTTTGGATGGAACGGAATGGTTCCGTCAGAGGGTGCCATAAGTGCCACATTTTCATAAGGCGAGCCGCAGTGCAACACCTCTTCAGGGAGAAGTTTTTACATGGCATAATCAGCCACCGCTGAACATTTTTTATGATTTTCTCGCCAGGATTCGAATCCAGGCGTTTAGCGTCATAAGCGGTTATGCTAACCTCTGAGCTACGCAGACCTCGACAACATTCTGCTAAAATAACAAAACGTTTTTTTTTTACAAAAAAAAAAAATTATTTCTAAATTTTCCGGAAATTACTATACCACCCTCGTTTATGCGTTTACAACATATGCACTACTTCCTTACATTGTAGAATGACAATCAAGATGACCATGATGACAACTAAAGCACATTCAACATTCATTACTCTTTTGCTGCTCCCAAGAAGTGACCATATATTCTTGAGCAGTGTTGGGTTACCTCTTCAACGCATTGCCATTTTACTTCGACTTGGTTTGGTATCAACCGTAAAACTTCTTCATTTATGGCAGATCAAGTTAAGACCACAAATAACAGGCCAACGTTGTTTGGAATGTATAGCACCATTCCTCCTCACTTGTACCTATATACAATGTGTTCATATAGGCATGCGTAGCCGTGGGTCCCTTTACTGTATCCTACAACAGACCAAGATCGGGAGCGGAACATTAAAGGTATGTTGCCGTCAATTTGTGCCAATTTACAATGTTCTTCATAGTTTTTTTTTTTTTTGCTTTCCTTTCATTTTTTCATGAAGGAGTTTCTTGCTCGCTTGTGTCATCTTTACAATAATGTTAAGATTTTTTATGGCATTTCGGTTCATTATTCGTTGTAGTTAAATGCTTACATACAAACATGCGTACAAAGCAACCCAAAGGATGTGTCAAAGATCGCAAGGCCGCAACTGAGAGAATAGTAGATGAGAAATCCTTAAACAAGGACAAACTCCTATTGAAGAGTTTTTAGGTCTTTCTTTTTCATTAAAAAAATTATGATAAGTTTACTGAAATTTAGTTTTAAAGACAGTAGTTAAGATTGGATTAGAGTGGTAGTCCTCTTTTTAAACTTAAATCTGTCTATAAGAAACAATTTTTAGTCCATTCAGTAAAGTGTTTCTTACATGCTACCAACTCTGAGGTGTTTTTCAGGCCAGCATTGTCATTTGTCTGGTATAAAGTTGCCTCTAGATAAATGGTGAGCCCAGAGAAAAATTAATACCAAACTTGCTCATTTCAGTACCATACGGTATTTATAGTAAATCATCACCGTATGGTATCAAAGCAATACTGCATGGTATGGATAAAATATAAAATTATTAATACCTTTTGGTATTAACATAATTAGTACCTTTTGGTACTAAGGTTAACACCACCAGGGGTACACCTCTGGCCGCATCATTTCATCGCTGCTATGGATTCTTGTGGTTTACGTGATTCTGTTCAGATTGGAGGCGATGGGGGTAATGATGTGTCATATGCAGACGACTTTGTCATTCTCGCTACAGTTTAGGTAAGGTTAGGTTGAAAAGAGAAGAGTAATCGGCTTGTTGAGCGCACCAAAAAGGTTACCTCGAAAAAGAAAATTTAAGTCAGGAATTCCGTGCTACTTACAAAACGCCTAATTGTTTTCTATACCACGCCCCTAAGTTGGTTCATGTCTGGTATTGTGTCCCCAACTAAGTGCCGGTGTCTGTTAGCCGCGAAAGCCAAGCAATGACGTAGGAAAAGCTCCAACGTCTCATTATCATCTCCACAGATGCTACTTGCCGCACCGATTGTGCATAAGTGAGCTCGTAGTCCTATGTATCCTGGTATGATACCGAAAGCATTACTGACCTCCTGCTTGCTTCCTTTCAGTACTAGCCTCGTTTTCTCACAATCCGAATCTCCCCATAGGATTTTCGTTGTGCTGCCGACTGTTTCGCTGTTCCACAGTGTTACAAGCGCGTTTGTCGCCCACTCCCTTAACTCGGACTGCGTCGACCCGAAAGGCTTCGGGTTATCCAAGTTTATGGACGGTAGTCCTCTGGCCTCCACTGTCAAATCGTCTGCCCTTTCATTCCCCCTTACTCCGTTATGGCCCGGCACCCAAACGATGCGGATTGTGCCATCCTCAGAGAAGGCGTTAATCTCCTTTCTACACTCGAGAACTGTTCGTGACCTTACCGTCCTGGTTGTTATTGCCCTTATGGCCAGTTTACGTCCTCGCGTTAGCACCACACCACCTCACCCATTCTGTAATCACCGGATCTCCTTCTGCAGTACCGTATTATGGTTAGGCAGTCTAAAACAGATCTCAGTCCCTGGGTTCTCAATGTAGCCCCCAGGCCCACTCTGTTCTCTAGCTTCGATCCATCTGTGTTACATGATCTTCCAGTCGGCAATACCAGGGTTCCGTCCATCCAAGACTGTGCCGATGGCAGAAGTGCCTCGCACTCGACCTCAAGGTTCATCTAAGGTATCCTATCGGAAACCTCTTCCCTTCCTTCCAGGTTTCCTATCGTCGCCTCGATTATACCGCGATGGTATGAGCTGCTCCCATCCTCAATCCATTCTCCCATCGCTTTAAGTCTCATAGCCGCAATGGCTGCCTCACACTTAATCTGTATGACTATGGGTTGGACATCTAGAATAGTCTCCAGTGCTGTAGTGGGCGGGGTTCTCATCGCTTCTCCTATAACAAGACAACATGTTATCTGAACCTGTTGTATTATCCTAACCTTGAACTTTGTATCCATCGCAATCCACTAATCTACTGAGGGGTATGGAAGTATCGGTCTAATAACGCTTATGTAGATCGTGTGGATCATCCTCGAATTCAGTCCCCATTTCGAATCCACGGCCCGAGAAAGATAATGCCCAACATCTGTGAGCCTGTGAGACATAAGGCCTTATTGTCTCTTATTGGCAAAGACGTTCAAGGGCCTCTTTAACTCTGCCGCTGGGAAAGTGTGTTACCGTCCTTGCTTGCTTGGCTTTTACAAATTTCCTCTTTATGCCGCCATGTTGACAGTCTCTGTAGAGATGTTTGCAATCAGCATTCCATAATTCATTCGGCTTGCTGGGGCGTATGGTTCTGATCTTCGAATTGTGTTTATTTTACAATTTTCTTTGGTACTCAGAAGAAGTTTCCTTGCATGGCCCATACTCAATTCATGGTTAAAGCGTAGGTGCGCACTTGCAGACCAAGTGTAAATATGTCATTAATTAGGTTGGAACGTTACGACGTTAGGCGTTGCCAATATCATTCGATATGGCCATTATGTTGAGACTAAAATATCGCAGTAAAAATATCATAGCTCTGAAAGTGAAGTATGAAAACCAACCACATGAGGTGGCAGTGGTTTCTGTTGAAAACAGCAAACCTTCAGGTAATCTTGAATTACAAGAAAGTTGGCATTATGAGTGAATTTTGTATTTTTCATGAAAATTTTAAATTATTGCCCAATATTCAATGTAGACTAAAGCATTCTTGGAAATCAAATGTTAACGAAGTTTCTATGGCATTCAAATCTTGCAAAGTGTATGTTGGTAAAGTATTGGCAAAAGATCCTTGAGGAAGAAATCGGCTCCAATTGTTATGAAATTACAATGGCTGCCTCACACTTAATCTGTATGTCTATGGGACGAATATCTAGAATAGACTCCAGTGTCCTAGTGGGTGTGGTCCTCATAGCCCCGCCAATACCACAAACAACTTGTTCTCTGAACCTGTTGTATGGTCCTTATGTTGCACTTTTTCTCCCTCGCAGGCCACCAAACTGCTGAGGCGTATGTAAGTATTCGTCACACCCCGTAGAGCCAGTCGACTATCCTTAGATTCAGGCACCATTTCGAACCTACGGCCCGTCTACATAGTGCCCAACATTTGTGAGCCTTCTCGATAAGCTCTGGAATGTAGCACTTTCAGTTTAGTTTCCTCTCCAAGATCACTCCTAAGTATTTGGCCTTACCGGATAACAAAATAGTCGGTAATCAGAGCGTCAAATTTGATCCAGACTTCTCTGGATTAATGTTCCCCCTAGGCCCCTAGGTCAAGCCATCTGGTTTCCTAAACTTTAGTCATTAAATAACATCATCTGCGCTAGCAGACGGTTTCATTTCCCCCTCAGTCAGGGTCCGTTATTTATGGTGGTCACCCATAGGCAAAATGCAAATTTGTCCATGAACATTCCATTGAGGAAACCGGGCAACCTTGTCACACCTCGATTCAAGTTTTGAGCTCAATATAGAGGGCTTCCTTTTTTGTAGCCGAGTCCGAACAGGGTGCCTCAGTACCATACGATTTTGGAGAAAAGTCTTTACATGACAAATTACCTTAGAAATGTCACCAGAATTAGTCGGGGATAACCACCGCTGAAAATTTTTTCTGATGTTTTCGCCAGGATTCAAACCCAGGCGTTCAGCGCCATAGACGGACATGTTAACCTCTGTGCTACGGTGGCCTTATGTAGTGTTGATAGAATGCACCCCTGTGCCGTGCCCTGCGCTACCTTTTTCATTATCGTTATGTCATTGGACCCACAATGTGTCCCCCTGTTTCTTAGCCACCCGGGACTGGTCTAAAGATTGGATCATTATGTCGGTCTTACATTTTTAGAAGGCCCTTGGCCTTGAAAGGTTCTTCTAAGGCTTATAGGCGTATAGGTCTTTGGTGCAGCATAATTGGACTTGCAGAGCTTTTGTGTAACAACCAGCTCCATGCCCCCAGCCATGCCTTCGGAGTGTACCAAATCCAAATATAGATTTGCCCATGAACTTTGCATTAAGAAACAGTGGCAAATTTCTCACATATCAATTAAAGCTGGCAAAATTCGACGGCCCTATCACAAATGTCACAAGCATTAGGAGGGGATAACCACCGCTGAAAGTTTTTCTGACTTTCGCACCAACCTTTGCTTACCTCTGAGCTGCGGTGGCGCTGTGATGCTGCACGCAAGTCCACTGTTCCAAATTTCCATCGAAATCGAACCTCTGCTCACAAAAAAAAATCCCAAACTGTAATATGGGTCAAACGTAAAAATATGCATACAAATTTTACATCTAAATGTGATGAAGGACCTGTAGAATTTTTATTCCCTCCACCATAGGATGGGGGTATACTAATTTCGTCATTCTGTTTGTAACTTCTCGAAATATTCGTCTAAGATCTCACAAGGTATATATATTCTTGATCGTCATGATATTTTAAGTCGATCTAGCCATGTCCGTCCGTCTGTCTGTCGAAAGCACGCTAACTTTCGAAGGAGTAAAGGTAGCCGCTTGAATTTTGCACAAATACTTCTTATTAGTGTAGGTCGGTTGGTATTGTAAATGGGCCATATCGGTCCATGTCTTGATATAGCTGCCATATAAACCGATCTTGGATCTTGACTTCTTGAGCCACTAGAGGGCGCAATTCTTATTCGATTTGGCAGAAATTTTGCATGGGGTGTTCTGTTATGATTTCCAATAACTGTGCCGATTATGGCTCAAATCGGTTCATAATTTGATATAGCTGTCATATAAACCGATCAGGGGTCTTGACTTCTTAAACCTCCAGGGGGCCCAATTCCTATTCGATTTGGCTGAAATTTTGCATGACGTGTTTTGTTATGACTTTTAACAACTGTGCTAGATATGGTCAAAATCGGTCCATAACCTGATATAGCCGCCATCTAAACCGATCTTAAATCTTGACTTCTTGAACCCCTGGAGGGTGCAATTCTTATCCGATTTGGCTGATATTTAGCATGAAGTATTTTGTTATTACTTTATTTTATTATTTATTATTTATTTTATTTTATTATTACCAACAACTGCGCTATGTTTAGTTCAAAACGATACATAACCTGATATAGCTGCCATATAAACCGATCTGGAATATTGACATCTAAAGCCTCTAGAGGCCGCAGTTCTTATCCGATTTGGTTGAAATCCGACCATACTCGGCACAGTTGTTGAAAATCATAACATTCATTCAGCCAAATCGGATGAGAAATGCGTCCTCTATTGGCTCAAGAAGTCAAGATCCAAGATCGGTATATATGGCAGCTATATCAGGTTATAGACCGATTTGAAGCATACATGCCACCGTTGTTGAAAGTCATAACAAACAACTTCATCCAAAATGTCAGCCAAATCGGATGAGAAATGCGCCCTCTATTGGCTCAAGTAGTCAATATTCAAGATCGGTATATATGACAGCTATATCAGGTAATGAACCTTTTTGAACCATACTTAACACAGTTATTGAAAGTGATACCAAAACACAACATGCAAAATTTCAGCCAAAACGGCCAATCGGCTCAAGAAGTCAAGATCCAAGATCGGTATATGTGGCAGTTATATCAGGTTATGAAGCGATTTCAACAATACTTAGCACAGTTGTTGGAAGTCATAACTGAACACTTCATGCGAAATTTCCGCAACATCGGATTGTAGTTGCGCCCTTTAGTGGCTCAAGAAGTCAAGGCCCAAGATCGGTTTATATGGCAGCTATATCAGGTTTTAAATCGAATTAAACCACACTTTGCACAATTATCGCAAGTGATACCAAAACACCACGTGCAAAATTTCAGCCCAATCAGATAAGAATAGCGCCCTCTAGATGCTCAAGAAGTCAAGACCCAAGATCGGTTTATATGGCAGCTATATTAAAACATGGACCGATGTGCCCCAGTTACAATCTCAACTGACCTACACTAAAAAGAAGTATTTTTGCAGAATTTCAAGCGGCTAGCTTTGCTTCTTCGAAAGTTAGCGTGCTTTCGACAGACGGACGGACGGACATGGCTAGATCGACTTAAAATGTCATGACGATCAGAAATATATATACTCTATGGGGTCTTAGACGCATATTTCGAGGTGTTACAAACGGAATGACGAAATTAGTATATCTCCCATCCTATGGTGGATGGGGGATATGATGGGGAGGTCATCCCCCATGCTGTGGTGGAAATTAGTATACCTGCTTTTCCATGGTGGAGGGATGCTAAGAGCATCGGCCCATTTAGTTTTCTATCAAATTTAAATTTTCACAAAAATAAAATTTCATTCTCAATTTATTGATTGATATCAACTAGTCAAAATTGGTGTACAGATTTTGTTCTTATGCATTGCTTATTTCATGGCTAATCGCTGCATACACGTATTTTTGAATCAACTTCACTTGGTTTGTTCTTATCTGAAATGAAAACAAATTTAATCTCAATCGGGCTTTGGGTAAAATGAGCGCAGTAAACATAAAGCACTTCGACACTTCACATCATGAAAGAATATTTGAAATATTTCGTCGGAATGTAAAAAAAATTTTCATATTAAATTTAAAACCACATATCGCAGTGGCGTTTAGTAACTAATACGACTTAAATAGAGTGCAACGATCAATGAAATCCATGAACTGAACGTTTGTGTGAAAAACGAAAATATGTGTTTTTAAAGGCGATGTTGATGTTGAATATTTGAATTTGAATGAATACAATCAAGGCAAGATCGAGGCCAATAAACCTCGGAAAATATACAAAAAGTGCAAAATCTTATAAAAATCAATTTGTGTTTGTTTGTCTGTTCCGTATCGACTCAAAAACGGCTAAACTGATTTTCTTGAAATGTCCATAGATGGTGCTTAATGATTCCGTGGTGAAAATAGGGTACTACATTTTTATACCCACCACCACATGATAATGGGGGTATGTTCATTTAGACATTCCGTTTGCAACACATCGAAACATCCATATCCGACTCTACAAACCATAGATATTTCCGATCGTCGTAAAATTCTAAGATGATGTAGCGATGTCCGTGTGCCTGTCCGTCTGTCCGTCCGTCTACTGTAATCACTCTACAGCCTTCAAAATTTGAGATATTGAGCTGAAATTTGGCACGAAATTTGGGCCACCGTAGCGCAGAGGTCATCATGTCCACCTATGATGCTGAACGCCTGGGCTCGAATTCTGGAGAGACCATCAGAAAAAATTTTCAGCGGTGGTTTTCCCCTCCAAATGCGGGCAACATTTGTGAGCTACTATGCCATGTAAAACTTCTCTCCAAAGAGGTGTCGCAATTCGCCGTTCGAACTCGGCTATAAAATGGAGGCCCCTTATCATTGAGCTTAAACTTGAATCGGACTGCACTCATTGATATGTGAGAAGTTTGCCCCTGTTCCTTAGTGGAATGTTCATGGGAAAAATTTGCATTTACATCTGACCTCAATATGGTTCAGATCGGACCATATTTAGATATATCTTCCATATAGACCGATCTGCCGATTAAGGGTCTGGAACCCATAAGCCTTCCGACATCCGACCCACATATAGTTCAGATGGGACCTTAGACCCGGTTCAGGGTCTAAGGTCCATAAAAGCAGGATTTATTACCCGACTTCGCTGAAATTTTAAACAGTGAGTTGTTTTAAGCCTCCTTACATCCGACCTCAATATGGTTCAGATCGGACTATAGTTAGATATAGCTGTCATATAGACCAATCTGTCGATTAAGAGTCTGGAACCCATAAAAGCAGCGCTTATTACCCAATTTCGCTGAAATTTGAAATAGTGAGTTGGTTTTAAGCCTCCCGACATCTGACCCAAATATAAATCAAATCGGACTATATGGATATAGCTGTCATATAGATCGATCCTCAAATTTAGAATCTTAATCCCATAAAAAGCGGATTGATTGCCTCATTTCGCTGAAACTGTTACTAGAGTATGAGTTCTCGGGACCTGAAAAAAATATGATCGAGACCAGTTCTTATTTAGATATAACCATGGATATAGTAGTGGAGTTATAATTAAATAGGATGATTATTATATCAATGCTGAACTTTGGATACCCACCATATCCAAAGTTCAGCACGGCCGAACTTAACACGTTTTTACTTGTTTGATATCTGAAGGGGAGCGGACCCTCCCCCTTACCCTAATTTTCAAAAACGCCAGATCTCGGTTGTTCAATGTGCGATTTAAGCGAAATTTTGTGTGCTTTCTTTTAGCAAACTAAAACCAAAAATTTGGTATCCCAATTTCGGATGTTGTACCTAGGGGGGACGCCCCACCCCCAAAAACCTATCAAGTATAGTTATACACCAATCACGACAATATGGGACTCAAATAAACCGTTTTATGAGAGTGGAAAACGAATCTGATATTCAAATATGTAGTCAAGTATTTAGGGGGCCGCCCCACCTCCAAAACACCCCTAAATCGGAAACATATACCGACCATGACAATATAGGGCTTAAATAAAAGGTATTTGTAAGTAGAGCATGAAATTGATATCCAATTTGGGGACCAAGTTTCTGGGTGTTCTCCCCTTCCTAATGCAAATTGCAAATTTTGCCCATGAACATTCCACTAAGGAACAGGTGCGCAAACATCTCACATATCAATCAGTGCAGTCCTATTCAAGTTTAAGCTCAACGATAAGGGGTCTCCTTTCTATACCTGAGTCCGAACGGCGAGCCGCAGTGCAACTCCTCTTTAGAGAGAAGTTTTTACATGGCATAGTACCTCAAAAATGTTGCCAGCATTAGGAGGGGAAAACCACCGCTTAAAATTTTTTTCTAATGGTCTCGCCAGGTTTCGAAACCAGGCGTTCAGCGTCATAGGCGGACATGCTAACCTCTGCGCTACTGTGGCCTCCCTTCCTATTGAGCATGGCAATATGGAGCTCAAATAAAAGGTATTTTAGAGTAGAATGCGAATCTGATATCCAATTGTGGAACAAGGGTTTTTTTGGGGGGGCGGGGGTTTGGGTACAGCCCCCCTCCTTCAATGAGGACAAATTTATCGACCATAGCAATATATGGCTCAAATGAGAGTTCTTTGGGAGTCTGATCAAATCTGATATCAACATTCGGTAAAAAAGTGTCTATAGGGCCGCCTCTCGCCCAAAGCACCCCCCAAAAAGAGGACAAGTTTACCGACCATAGCAATATGGGGCTCAAATGATTGTTCTTGGAGAGTAGAGCAAAAATCTGATATAAACATTCGGTAAAAATTGTCTATAGGGTCGCCTCTCTCCCAGTGCAGCACCCCCCAAAGAAGACAAAGTATGGGGCTCAAATGAAAGTAGAATTAGAGTAGAATATGAACCTGAAGTATATTTTCAGGGCCAAGTCACCAAGTGGCCTCCCCAACCCCCAAAATACCCCCAAACCGGACTTGTTTGTCGACTATGGAAATATGGGGCTTATTCGGGACTAACTGTCTAGGGGACATCCCACCCCCATAACAACATCCAAATAGGACGTATTTGCTCACAATGACAATTTGACACTCAAAGAGTGTGGATCACGATGTTAATAGTTTATAGGGCCCACACCCAAACAAGCCATATTTGCTGATTATTGCAATAAGGGGCTCATATAAAGGTATTTGAGATACCTTTCTTTTTTCTTTACCTTGGGGCCAAATGTTTGGGCGACGCCTCATTCCATATACTTCCCTTAAACCAATGACACGATAGGGTTCAAACATATTACATTTGAGAGTAGAACACGATGCTAATATTTCTTCAGGACTAAGTGTTTGGGGAACCACCCCACTCCCCAAAACACCCCTAAATTTTACATATTTTCCGACCCTGGCAATATGAGGCTTAAATGGAAGGTATTAGGGAGTAGAGCACGAAATTGACACCAATTTTCAGAACCAAGTTTCCACCCCTTCCCCAAGACACACCCCAAACAGGACTTATTTACCATATAAAGGCAACATGGGGCTCAAATAAAAGCAATTTGGGTGTATAATATGGGTCTGATATCCAAATGTGGCACCAAGTTTTTGGGGGACGTCTCATCCCATAAGGCAATGGCAAGATGGCGTTTAAATAAGTGGTATTTAAGAGTAAACCACGATGCTGAACGTTTTTCAGGGCTAAGTGTTACCCCCCAAAACGCCCCTAAATCGGACATACATATTTACCGACCATGGCAATATGGGGCTCAAAGAAAAGGTGTTTGGGAGAAGAGCACGAAATTGATACCCACATTCGGGACCAAGTTTCTGGGGGTCAACACCACTCCCTTACCCTTAAACCACCACCCTAGGGGCCGACTCCCAAAATCCCCACGACAGTATCAGGCTCAAATAATGTTTTTGTTTTTTGGAGGAGTACATTTAACATCCAAACTTAGATGACCCTTAACCCTCCGAGCGAATTCATAGACCAAGAAAGATCATATGGGATTCAAATAATGGTATTTATATTATATAAGAGCCATAATTTTATTATACATACCAAACTTCTATCAAACCAGCAAAAAATTATATGATAATCGAGAAACCGGTTTATATGAGAGCTATATGAGGTTATAGGCTGATTTGGATTTTGGATTTGGATTTGAAGTACTTGGCACAGTTGTTGGAAGTCGTTACAGAACACTTCATGCAAAATTTCAGCCAAATCGGACTAAAATTGCTGCTTCCAGGGGCTCAAGAAGTCAAATCGGGAGATTGGTTTGTGTAGGAGCTAAGTCACAATCTGAACCGATATGGCCCGTTTGCAATCCCCAACGACCTACATCAATAGTAAGTATCTGTGCAAAATTGCAAACGGCTAGCTTTACGCGTTCGACAGCTACAGTGATTTAGACAGACGGACGGACGGACATGGCTAGATCGACTCAGAACGTCGAGACGATCAAGAATATATGTAGGCCACCGCAGCGCAGAGGTTAGCATGTCCGCCTATGACGCTGAACGCCTGGCGAGACTATCAGAAAAAATTTTCAGCAGTGGTTTTCCATTCCTAATGCTAGCAACATTTGTGAGGTACTATGTCATGTAAAACTTCTCTCCAAAGAGGTGTCGCACTACGGCACGCCGTTCGGACTCGGCTATAAAAACGGAGGCCCCTTATCATTGACTTTAAACATGAATCGGACTGCACTCATTGATACGTCAGAAGTTAGCCCCTGTTTCTTAGTGGAATGTTCATGGGCAAAATTTGCAATATAGTCCCCATATAAATCGATCACCCGATTTGACTTCTTGAGCCATTAGAAGCCTCAATTTCTCAATTTCAAGCCAAAAACCCATCCTATGACTTACAACATAAGATAGGCCAAGTTTTATCCCTAAGTACTTGTATCCCGATATGACTTCTTGAAACTAAAATAATTCAAATACAAACTCATTTAATAAAGGTGAATTTTTTAGCGGAATCCATGATGGTGGGTACCCAGGATTCGGCCCAACGGAACTTAGCACGTTTTTACTTGTTAAAAACTGTAGCGTGATTTCAACATTTGGACAGACGGACATGGCTAGATCGTCTTGGATTTTTATAACTATCCCCATACTCCGTTTGGGTGCCGGGCCATAACGGAGTAAGGGGAAATGAAAGGGCAGACGATTTGGCGGTGAAGGCCAGAGGACTGCCGTCTATAAACTTGGTTAACCCGAAGCCTTTCGGGTCGACGCAATCCGTCGGTAGGGCAAGTGATAGCAAGTGATAGCATGTGTAGGGCATGCGGGGAAGGTGATAAGACGTTGGAGCATTTCCTTTGTCATTGCCCGGCTTTCGTGTCTAACTGATGCCGGCACTTAGGTAGAGACACAATACCAGACATGAACCAACTTAGTGGATCGCATTTGTCGAGCTCTTTTAGTCCATTCGGGAGATCGGTTTATATGGGAGCTCTATCAAGCTATAGATCGATTTCAACCAAATCGGATGAGAATTGCGCTCAAGAAGTCAAAATCCCAGATCGGTTTATGTGGCAGCTAAACCAGGTTTTAGACCGATTTGAACCATACGTAGCACAGTTGTTGGAAGTGATACCGAAACACCACGTGCAAAATTTCAGTGAAGTCGGACGGGAATTGCGTCCTCCAGCGGCTCAAGAAGTCAAGACCCAAGATCGGTTTATATGGCAGCTATACCAGGTTATGAAGCGATTTGTGTACATACTAAGTACACTTGTTGAAAATCATAACAAAACAAAATTGCAAAAATTTCAGCCAAATCGGATGAGAATTGCGCCCTCCAGTGGCTCGAGAAGTCATGATCCAAGATCGGTTTATATGGCAGCTATGATGAGAATTGCGCCCTCTATAGGCTAAAGAAATCAAGACCAGGTTATTTACCGATTTGCGCCATACTAAGCGCAGTTGTTGCAAATCATAACAAAACACTTCATGCTAAATTTCAGCCAAATCGCATGAGAATTGCGCCCTCCAGCGGCTCAAGAAGTCATGAGCTAAGATCGGTTTATATGGCAGCTATATTAGGTTATGAACCGATTTAGACCATGCTTAACATAGTTCTTGGAAGTAATATCAAAACACCGCGTGCAAAATTTCAGTCAAATCGGACGAGAATTGCGCCCTCTAGAGGCTCAGGAAGCCAAGACCCAAGATCGGTTCATATGGCAGCTACACCAGGTTATGTACCGATTTGCGCCATACTAAGCGCAGTTGTTGGAAGTCATAACAAAACACCTCATGCTAAATAGAAGCCAAATAGGATAAGAATTGCGCCCTCTAAAAGCTGAAGAAGTCTAGACCCCAGACCGGTTTATATGGCAGCTATTGGGTTACCCAAAAAGTAATTGCGGATTTTTCATATAGTAGGCGTTGAAAATTTTTTTCAACGGCTTGTGACTCTGTAATTGCATTCTTTCTTTTGTCAGTTATCAGCTGTTACTTTTAGCATGCTTTAAAAAAAAGTGTAAAAAAAAGTATATTTGATTAAAGTTCATTCTAAATTTTATTAAAAATGCATTTACTTTCTTTTAAAAAATCCGCAATTACTTTTTGGGCAACCCAATATATCAGGTTATGAAGCGATTTGAACCATATTTAGCACAGCTATCGGAAGTGATACCAGAATATATGGCAGCTATATCAAAACGTGGAGCACTTTGGCCCTTTTACAATTCCAACTGACCTACACTAATAAAAAGTATTTGTGCAAAATTTCATGCGCCTAGCTTTACTCCTTCGAATGTTAGAGTGCTTTCGACAGACAGACGGACGGACATGGCTAGATCAACATAGAATGCCATACTTTATGGGGTCTTAGGCGCATATTACAAGGTGTTACAAGGTGCTGAAGTATGGTGGAGGGTATAAAAATTAAGGATTTTGTAAGTATCATGGAATTCTTAACTTCAAATTTTCTTTTTAGAGGTTACTTTCTGGTTTTTGAGAGCGCACAACAAGCCGATTACTGGCTTAGGTGTATGTCCATAGTGGCATGAGGCGGATTAATATCTGCACCCTCTTTTCAACCTAACCTATCCTAACATACCAAACTTCTGTCAAACCAGTAAAAATTATAGGATAATCGAGAAACCGGTCTATATGGGAGCTATATAAGGTTATAGACCGATTTAGACATTACTTAATAAAGTTGTTAAAAGTCATAACAGAACACTACATGCAAATCGGATTTAATTGTGGCTTCCAGGGGCTCAAGAAGGGGGGCGGACCCTTCCATATCTCTCACTCGTATAGTAACCTGTAGTAAACATACCAGAGCGGTCGCTGTTCAAGCCAGCAACAGCAGAGCGGTCGTCTCAGTCATGAAATCTGATCGGAAAACATGAGCGCAGATTGAGGACTTTTTAAAGCGATCTGGATGGTTCAACGGTAGGAACTAGAAGGTATCTTCCCTCTGCTGCGGTATCATAATGGACGAAAACGTCTAAGTGAGTCCGATGGCTGACTGATTTGGACCGTAATTGGCACAGTTTTTGGAAGTCGTAACAGAATACCGCATGCAAAATCGGACAAAAATTGCGACTTGTAAGGACTCAAGAAGTAAAATCGGGAGATCGGTTTATATGGGAGCTATATCTAAATCTGAGCTGATATGGCCCATTTGCCATCCCCAACAAACTATTGTACATCAATAATAAGTGTCAGTGCCAAATTTTAAGCGGATTGCTTTACTCCTTCAACCGCTTTCGTGACTTCGACAGACGGACGGACGAACGGACATGGCTAGATCGACTCAGAACGTCGAGACGATCAAGAATATATAAACTTTATGGGGTCTTAGACGAATATTTCGATGTGTTGCAAACGGAATGACAAAATAAATGTACCCCCCTTCCTTCAGTGGTGAGAATAAAAACTCGCCCAGACAGGGGGCCTTAGGTATGCCAAACGCTATGTGGGGGCATTCTATCTGCACAAGCCTAATACATCGAATAGATTGAGCAACAAAGTAATGATTATGAGAAATTATTTAATTTATAGAGAACATACCTGCTTTTGGCACAGACTGTCTAAAAATATGAAAGAATATTTGCACTACACAAGATTATAAATTTATGGCAAATATATAAACAATCTAATCGAAAGTTACGAAAAAAACCAAAAGATAAATTTCAGTTTATTTGTGAAGAAAAACTCTCACTTGCCTTTAAACGGCATCTGAATAATGGGTGAAAGTACGTTGGATTACAATGAACAAACAGTTCATAGCATTTTCGTTTATTAAACAAATAATTACTATGTAAATATTTTCAGTTCAAGCCAGGACAGTTTTGTGGCATGTAGTATTTGTGGGATTTGCCATCAACTATCTGGTAATCATCAATCTGAACATAGCAATTGTGGAAATGGTCGCACCAACTAATCACCATAATGCGTCATATCTCGAGTCATCAGCAGCAAAGATACGAATAGATAAAACAGAGTTCAACAACCTCAGGAACATAACATTTGGTAAAATAAATGGGTCGACTTATCAGATGCCAGCTGATGTTCGGCCTTCCCAATCAAAATTAAAAGAATTTACGGAAGAAGATAAGAAAGTGAGTAGAAAATTGAAGTTTCCTTATAATCGTACATCACCTCCTTAAGATAATGAAACACTGTAATACTATAGTCGCATAAATGTGTACTTATTTTGAACAGTGCACTTAGAAACAAGTAAAAAAGCTTCAAGTTTGGCCAAGCCGATCTTTGGATGCCCACCACTCCAGTTATATTGGGTTGCCCAAAAAGTAATTGCGGATTTTTTAAAAGAAAGTAAATGCATTTTTAATAAAACTTAGAATGAACTTTAATCAAATATACTTTTTTTACACTTTTTTTCTAAAGCAAGCTAAAAGTAACAGCTGATAACTGACAGAAGAAAGAATGCAATTACAGAGTCACAAGCTGTGAAAAAATTTGTCAACGCCGACTATATGAAAAATCCGCAATTACTTTTTGGGCAACCCAATAGTTATTAATCACATTTTGTCCAAAACCGGTAGTCAATGCATCATTTATGAACCTATAGCAACCATATCGAAATATAGTTCGATTTGTCTTAACCCCTTCACTCACGTTAAGGGGTCTAACATAATTCAATTCAATTCAATGTTCAAGACCGCAAAAGAAATATTGGTCTATGTGGAAACATACTTCGATCTCCACCATTTTCGGAAAGGTTGTGTAGAGTTTAATACATCTTGGCACCAAATTTCTACGAAATATATGACAGCCACCGTAACGCAGAGGTTAGCATATCCGTCTATGACGCTAAACGCCAGGATTCGAATCCTGGCCACACCATCAGAAAAAAAAATTCAGCGGTAGTTTTCCCTCTCCTAATGCTGGCAAATTTTTGTGAGGTACTATGCCAGAGGTGCGGCACGTCGTTCGGACTCGGCTATTAAAAAGAGACCCCTTATGATTGAGCTTGAAACAGACTACACTCATTGATATGTGGGAAGTTTTCCCCTGTTCCGTAGTGGAAATATCCAAATATAGTTCGATTTAGACCATACTTGCGTATCTGCACTTGGAGTGTCCGAACTTTTTATGGAAAGGGTGCAGTATAAACTTTGGTGGATGTCTAGGATAAGTACAAGACACATTATCGTGATACAGGAAATGCGAGGGCTCTGGAAGGAAGATGACACCCTATAATAAGCTGCCATAAAACGATGCATGAATTTGGCTGTGGATATGGGGTTAGTCGTAGACTGAAACACCTAGTCTCCAGGTTTATAAGAGAGATTATAGATGATAGTGGCTCAAGAAGTCAAGACCCCAGATCGGTTTTTATGGCAGCCATATCAAGATATGGACCGATTTTAAATTTCAGCCAAACCGGATAATAATTGCGTCCTCTAGAGGTTTAAGAAGTCAAGACCCCAGATCGGATTATATGGCAGTTATATCAGGTTACGAACCCATTTGAACTATTCTTAATACAGTTGTTGGAAGTAATAACAAAACACGTCATGCAATATTTCAGCCAAATCGGATAGGAATTGCTCCCTATAGAGGCTCAAGAAGTCAAGACCCCAGATCGGTTTATATGGCAGCTATATCGGGTTATGGACCGATTTGAACTATTCTTAGCACAGTTGTTGATAGTCATAACAAAACACCTCATACAAAAATTTCAGCAAAATCGGATATAATTGCATCCACTAATGGTTCAAGAAGTCAAAACCCCAATTGCGTGCTTTAGAAGTAAAATAGGGAGATCGGTTTATAGGGAAGCTGCATTAGGCTGTAAACCGATTCATGCCATTTTCGACACGTATGTTGAAAGTCATGAGAGAAGCCGTTGTACAAAATTTCAGCTAAATCGGATAATAATTGCGCCCTCTAGTGGCTCAAGAAGTCAAGACCCCAGATCGGTTTATATGGCGGCTATATTAGGATATGGACCGATTTTGAATTTCAGCCAAATCGGATAATAATTGCGTCGTCTAGAGGCTCAAGAAGTCAAGACCCTAGATCGGATTATATGGCAGTTATATCAGGTTATGGACCGATTTAAACCATTCTTAATACATATGTTGGAAGTCATAACAAAACACGTCATGCAATATTTCAGCCAAATCGGATATGAATTGCTCCCTGTAGAGGCTCAAGAAGTCAAGACACCAGATCGGCTTATATGGCAGCTATATCAGGTTATGAACCAATTTGAACTATTCTTAGGACAGTTGTTGAAAGTCATAACAAAATACCTCATGCAAAATTTCAGCCAAATCGGATAATAATTGCGTCCACTAGTGGCTCAAGAAGTCAAGACCCCAGATCGGTTTAAATGGCAGCTATATCAAAACGTGGACCGATATAGCCCATTATGGGGTCTTCGACGAATATTTCGAGGAGTTACAAACAAAATGACTAAATAAGTATAACCCCATCCTATGGTGGAGGGTATAAAAACGAAAACAGAAATTTGTTTATGATCATTAACAGCGTCGGAAGTGTGATTTAATCAGCCAATTCAGGCCTCTACTGAACTCAAGAATGACAAGATGGCTAAGAGCCTGTACGGAATTCAGGCTCAGCCTTCTCCTCGCAGTTACGGTGCTGTGACACATCAGGTGCTCGACCGTCTCCAACTCCTCCTCGTCATCGCACATCCTGCAGAAGTCTGCCTCTCCCTGCACCCAGCGCTACGTCAAGGGCCTGACGTTGCAATGACCAGTCATAAACAGCGTCGGGAGTGTGTGATCTAGTCAGCCAATTCAGACCTCTACTGAACTCAAGAATGACAAGATGGCTAAGAGCCTGTACGGAATTCAGGCTTGGCCTTCTCCTCGCAGTTACGGTGCTGTTACACAACAGGTGCTCGACCGTCTCCAACTCCTCCTCGTCATCGCACATCCTGCAAAAGTCTGCCTCTCCCTGCACCCAGCGCTACGTCAAGGGCCTGACGTTGCAATGACCAGTCAGCACACCTTTTAGTAGTCCTAAATCATGCTTTCTCAGCCCCAGAATAAGCGACGTCCTGTTTAGCGAAATACTCGGGCACAGGGCCTATGACACCCTACAACCTACAGCACTAGCCTACGCCTGATGGCCTGGGACCCAACAGAGCCTGATAGCATTTCCCGTTGTTCGAAGAAGCTTTTTGCATCTTTTAACCAGTTTCGACTTCGCGTGGTCCAACGCGGTCTAAAAGACGCTGCACCCATCTAGAAATCTACAAGATTCCAAGGAATTCAATGAAAACTCCTGCTCCGGTGACCCTACTCAATTTAGACCTATCCGTGTAAACAAGGGTCCCGGGAAAGACGGGGTGTCCCGAACCAGAGATCCCTTTTCGGGAGAACGATTTCCAAGCTATCAACAAGAAAAGACTCCCCTGGAATATAGTCCATCGTGCCGTAAATAGCATAGCGCCGCGGAATCCTGTACCTTCTCGATCATGCTGCGAAGAACAAAGGAGCGCAGAAGATCGTGGAGCTTGGAAACACAACTCGTTGGCCCAAAATTCCGCGAACTCGGGTAATAAATGCGCCTGTTGTGAATCCAAAAACCTTAAATTGGAAGATCGGTATATATGGCAGCTATATTCACAATTGTGGAAAGTTTTGTGCCACACAAGACAACCATAGGTGAGAATTGGTCGAACGACCACCTTAAACATCCAAAACACCGACCCCAGCCTTAGGCCCCTCCTCCTTCCTATCGAGTTGCGACAGGAGTAGAGCGCGTAAAGTCCCCATTGTAACCCTTTCTTCGACATTTCTCTCCGACATTCTTCTCCAACTAAGTTGATGGTCTTTTGAAAGCGAAGAAGTCTTTTGAAGGCGACCATAATAGAATACTCATAAGGGAAGACCGGGAAAGACTTTTCGAAATTAGGTGTCAAAGATTGGAGAAGGAAGAAGATCGTGGAGCTTGGAAACACAACTCGTTGGCCCAAAATTCCGAGAACTCGGGTAATAAATGCGCCTTTTGTGAATCCAAAAACCTTAAATTGGAAGATCGGAATATATGGCAGCTACAATATGTTCAAATATAGAGAGGCCATCGTAGCGCAGAGGTTAGCATTTCCATCTATGACGCTGAACGTCTGGGTTCGAATCCTGGCAGGAACAACAGAGAATTTTTCAGCGGTTGTTTGGGCATTTTATCGCCGCCCTTTGGGTGATCACCATAAATAACCTATTACGGATGCTGACTGAGGAGGGATCTAAACCCGTCTGGGTAAGGATCCGACCCAGCGCCGAAAGTGTCTTGCATATGGCATATGACTGGGCTAGACCCAGGGGTCTCAATGTTAACCCAGAGAAGACTGAAATATTCCTGCCAACGAGGAAGACCACGGTGGGCCAAATTGACGTACCACATTTCCTCCATAAATCAATTTCCATATCTGACCAGGTCAAATATTTACTTAGGAGTGATTTTCGATACGAAACTTAATTGGAAGTGTCACATTCAGGATCGTATTGAGAAGGCTCACAGATCTTGGGCACTATATAGACGATTCGTAGGCTCGAAATGGGGCCTGAATCCGAGAATAGTCCACTGGCTCTACAGAAGCGTGATTAGACCAATACTTATTTACGCCTCAGTAATTTGGTGGACTGCTATGGAGAAAAAGTTCAACATACAACAGGTTCAGAGAACATGTTGTCTTGGCATAGACGGAGCGATGACGATAGATATTCGACCCATTGACATATAGATCAAATGTGATGCAGCTACTGCGGCTATGAGACTAAAAGCGATGGGAGAGTGGATTGAGGATGGGAGCAGCTCATACCACCGCTTCCAGCGACATCATGGAAGATCATGTAAGACGGCTGGATCAAAGCTGGAGGACAGAGTGGGCCCGGGGGTCTACATTAAAACCCAGGGGCTGAGATCTGTTTTAGACTGTCTGACTTTAATTTGGTCCTGAAACCAGAGTTCCGGGCGATCACGGAATGAGTGAGGTCGTGTGGTACTAACGCGAGGACATCGAGTGTGAACATCTTAACGGACAGTGAAACGGCCATAAGGACAATAACAACCAGAACGGTAAGGTCACGAACAGTCTTGCAGTGTAAGAAGCAGATTAACGCATTCTCTGATTATCCCATCGTTTGGGTGCAGGGGCCATAACGGAGTAAGGAGGAATGAAAGGGCAGACGATTTGGCAGTGAAGGCCAAAGAAGTGCCGTCGATAAACTTGGTTAACCCGAAGCCTTTCGGGTCGGCGCAGGTCGATTTTAGGACGTGGGCGACAAACGCCCACTGTGGAACAGCGAAACAGTTGGTAGGACGGCGAAAATCCTATGGAGTATCCGGATCGTGAGAGGACGAGGCTATTACTGATAGGAAGTAAAAAGGATATCAGTATAGCTATTGGTATCATAAAGGGACACATAGGACTACGAGCTCACTTATGCAAAATCGCTGCGGCAAGTGATAGCATGTGTAGGGTATGTGGGGAAGATGATGAGACGTTGGAGTATTTCCTATGTCATGTCCCGGCTTTGGAGGCTAACAGACACCTGTACTTTGGTGGTATGGAAAATTCCTAACGGAATTCCTATCTTAACATTTTTTTTATACCCACCACCGAAGGAAGGACCATATCTTGATATAGGCCCCATATAGACCGATCCGCCGCTTTGGGCTCTTAGGCCCATAAAAGCCATATTTATAATCCGATTTTGCTGAAATTTGGGACAGTGAGTTCTGTTAGGCCCTTCAACATTTTCCTTCAATTTGGCTCATATCGGTTCAGATTTGGAGATAGCTGCCATATAGACCGATCTCTCGGTTTTAGGTTTTGGGCGCATTTATTGTCCGGTGTCGCCGAAACTTGGGACAGTGAGTTGTCTTAGACGCTTCGACATCCTTCTTCAATTTGGCCCTGATCGGTTCAGATTTGGATATAGCTGCCATATAGACCGATCTCCCGATTAAAGGTCTTGGGCCCATAAAAGGCAAAGTAATTGTCCGATTTCGCCGAAATTTGGGATAGCGAGTTGTTTGGACCCACCTACATCTGTCTTCAATTTGGCTCCGATCGGTCAAGATTTTAATATAGCTGCCATATAGACCGATCTCTCGATTTAAGGTCTTGGGCCCATAAAAGACGCATTTATTGTCCGATTTCGCTTGGGACAGTGAGTTGTGTTAAGGCCCTCGATATCCCTCTGCAATTTGGCCCAGATCGGTTCAAAATTGGATATAGCTACCATCTAGACCGATCTCTCGATTTAAGGTCTTAGCCCCCTAAAAGGCGCATTTATAATTCGATTTCGCTGAAATTTGACACAGTGACTTTTGTTAGGCTTTTCGATATCCTTGTCGTATATGGTTCAGATCGAACGATATTTGGATATAGCTACCAAAAAGACCAATATTTTGTTCTACAAGTTGAACAATGACTTGTGTTCTTTAGACCACTCAACGTCCATGCCGAATTTGGGCCAAATAGCTTCTATGGGGGCATAAATTATACATACCCACCTATTACATTATACCCACCACCGACGGATGGGGGTATATTCATTTTGTCATTCCGTTTGCAACACATCGAAATATCAATTTCCGACCCTATAAAGTATATATATTCTTGATCAGCGTAAAAATCTAAGACGATCTTGACATGACCATCCGTCTGTCCGTCTGTCTGTTGAAATCACGCTACAGTCTTCAAAAATAGAGATATTGAGCTGAAACTTTGCAAAGAATATTTTTTTGTCCATAAGCAGGTTAAGTTCGAAGATGGGGTATATCGGACCATATCTTGATATAGCCCCCATATAAACCGATCCGCCGATTTAGGGTCTTAGGCCAATAAAAGCCACATTTATTATCCGATTTTGCTGAAATTTGGGACAGTAAGTTGTGTTAGGCCCTTCGACATCCTCCGTCAATTTGGCTCAGATCGGTCCAGATTTGGATATAGCTGCCATATAGACCGATCCTCCGATTTAGGGTCTTAGACCCATAAAAGCCACATTTATTATCCGATTTTGCTGACATTTATTATGCCACATTTATTATCCGATTTGGGACAGTGAGTTGTCTTAGGCCCTTCAACATCCTCCGTCAATATGACTCAGATCGGTTCAGATTTGGATATAGCTGCCATATAGACCGGTCCTCCGATTTAGGGTCATAGGCCCATAAAAGCTACATTTATTATCCGATTTTGCTGAAATTTGGGACAGTGCGTTGTCTTAGGCCCTTTGCCGTCCTCTATCAATTTGGCTCAGATCGGTCCAGATTTGGATATAGCTGCCATATAGACCGATCCTCCAATTTAGGGTCTTAGGCCCATAAAAGCCACATTTATTATCCGATTTTGCTGAAATTTGGGACAGTGAGTTGTGTTAGGCTTTTTAACATCCTCCGCCAATTTGGCTCAGATCGGTTCAGATTTGGATATAGCTGCCATATAGACCGATCCTCCGATTTGGGGTCTTAGGCCCATAAAACACGCATTTATTGTCCGATGTCGCCGAAATTTGGGACAGTTAGTTAAGTTAAGCCCCTTGACATTCTTCTGCATTATCCCACAGATCGGTCCAGATTTGGATATAGCTGCCATATAGACCGATCTCTCGGTTTTAGGTTTTGGGGCCATAAAAAGCGCATTTATTGTCCGTTGTTGCCGAAATTTGGGACAAAGAGTTAAGTTAAGCCCCTCCACATATTTCTACTATGTGACACAAGGTATAAGTTTTGCACCGGATTTTGACGAAAGGTGGTTTACATATATACCCGAGGTGGTGGGTATCCAAAGTTCGGCCCGGCCGAACTTAACGACTTTTTACTTGTTCATATATACACGAGGTGCTGGGTATCCAAAGTTCGGCCCTGTCGAACTTAATTTTTACTTTTTACGAGGTTACTTTTTAGTTTTTGAGCACAGAACGAGCCCATTACTGGCTTAGATGTATGTCTATAGTGACATGGGGCAGATTAATATCTGTACCCTCTTTTCAACCTAACCTAATGCTGGCGACATTTGTGAGGGTGTTTGTCATGTAAAAACTTCTCCCCAAAGAGGTGTCGCACTGCGGCGTGCCATTATAAGTCGGCTAAAGAAAGGAGACCCCTTATCATTGAACTTAAACTTGAATCGAACAGCACTCACTGAAATGTGTGATGTTTGTCCCTGTCCCTTGATGGAATATTCATGGGCCAATTGCAAATTTGCATTTGCAAAGTTTCAGCTCAATATCCCTATTTTAGTTCATAATTTCTAATTTTTTATAATCTCATGATGGTCTTTCATTTTGTTTCACTTTCAGCTCCAGAACAAACTCGAAAAATTCCAATGGAATGAACATCAGCAGGCCTTGGCTTTGGGTTCATTTTTCTGGTTGCATTGGTTAACACAAATTCCCGGTGGAATATTGGCCAAGAAATATGGAACAAAGCTAATATTTGGCCTATCGAACGTTATTACCTGTTGGATATGCATGCTCATACCCCTTGTGTCATATATGGACCTTAAGGCTCTGTTGGTGCTTAGAATTATACAAGGATTACTATCTGTATGTTGAGTAAAGCTATGACTACATTTAATATTCCCATTTAATTGCAATAAGATTTCATTACATTTTGCCAGGGTTTATCATGGCCTGCCATGCACAGTATGACCGCCAAATGGATACCGCCCAACGAACGCAGCAAATTCATTACATCGTATTTTGGTAGTGCGGTGGGTGTGGCGGTGGCATTTCCCTTGTTTGGCTGCATTATCCATTGGCTATGGTGGCCATGGGTCTTTTATATTACAACAATTGTGGGTACTGTTTGGTGGCTGGCTTGGTTGTATTTCGCCTATGATACGCCAGCTCAGCATCCACGCATTAGTGCCAAGGAATTGACACACATTGAGAAGGCACTGGGCAATACCATAGGCAATCATCAAACACTAAAAATTCCTTGGAAGGATATTTTCACCTCAAGACCAGTTTGGATGAATGTCATTGGACAATGGGGTGGGGCTTGGAGCATTTTTACTGTAATGACTCAAGCGCCAACGTATTTTAAAGTTATTCACGATTGGGATATAAGAGCGGTAAGTGAATATGGTACTGAGTAAAAACAAGTAAAAATTTCCTTTCATGGCTTTTCTTTAAAGGATGAAATTAGCAAGTAACAAGTTAGAATGTGTGGGTTCCGAACTTAGAACCCACCATCAAATCAAATGGGGTGATCGGTTTATATGAGAGATATATCAAAATTTGAACCGATATGACCCATTTGCAATCCCCAACGACCTACATCAATAAGAAGTATCTGTGCTAAATTTGAAATGTGAGCTTTCGACCACTATCGTGATTTTGACAGAGGGACGGACGTACGGATGTGGCTGTATCGTCTCAGAATTACAGAACAAACCCTGGCAAGAGTTATACAGCTCCGTGGAGGGTACATCTAAGGTCTCTAGGGTACTTTACTTTAATTGGCTATGACAGAACATTTGTCCCATTAGCCAAAAGTAGAATAGCGTTCGAAGCGCCTCGATTTTCCAGGCTTATTCTTAAATTTAAGACACTCGAAGTCTCGAAGTGTCTCCCACCACTTCATTTTTCCATCGGGCTTTTGGTTGTCCCGGTTTCCGTGAACCACCGTGATTGCCTTCATAAGACTTCTTTGCTGGAGCTTCTTCATCCATTCCGACAACATGACCTAGCCAACGCAACCTTTGTATATTGATACTTGTAACTATGACATCTTCGTCATACAGCTTGTGATTCATACGACGCCTATATTCTCCATTAACGCAAACTGGTCCATATATTGTATTTTACGAAGAATCTTTCTCTCAAGTACTCCAAGCACTGCCTCATCTGCACCCATGCCTCGGAACCATATAACAACACGGGTAGTATCAGTGCTTTGTATTGTGTTATCTTCTTCTTTCGAGAGGTGGCCTTGTTTCTAAACTGCCTACTTAATCCAAAGTAGCTTATGTTTGCCAGTACAATTCTTCGCTTTATTTCAAAACTGTCAGTGTCGTTCATTTCGGTTACGGCGATGCCAAGGTAAATAAAGTTACTGACAATCTCAAAGTTTTGGTTTGCAATTTTCTGCGTTTTCTTTATCTGATCGGTTGTACAAGGCTTTTTAGGAGTTGAAACCATCCATTTCATCTTATCTCCATTTTCTGCCAGACCCATTTTAACTGACCCTCTTTCGATTCTTTCAAAGGCCGACCTATGACATCGATGTCGTCGGCATAGGTGAGTAGCACGTGTGGTCTTGTGATTGGTGTGCCATATCAATTCCCATCTGCATATCGTATACTCTTCTCTAGGAGTATTTTAAAGATATCACAGGATAAGCTGTCCCTATCCTGAAACCTCGTTTTGTATTGAATGGTCCGGAGAGATTTTTCCTATTCTTACTGAGGCACGCGTATCAGCAAGTGTCATCCTGCAGAGTCTTATTAATTTTGCAGGGATACTAAACTCAGACATGACTTGAAATACCTTTGAACGTAGAGGGCTATCGAAAGCGGACTTGTAGTCAACAAAGAGATGGTAGGTGTTGATTTTTATACCCACCACCATAGGATGGAAGTATACTAATCTAGTCATTCCGTTTGCAACAACTCGTCTAAGACTCCATAAAGTATATCTTCTTGATCGTCGCAACGTTCTGAGTCGATCTAGCCATGTCCGTCCGTCCGTCTGTCCAAATCACGATAGCGGTCGAAAGCGTAAAGCTAGCCGCTTGATACCTAATATTGATGTAGGTCGTTGGGGATTGCAAATGGGCCATACCAGTTCAGATTTAAGGATAGCTCCCATATAAACCGATCTCCCCCAGTCGCTTGATACCTAATATTGATGTAGGTCGTTGGGGATTGCAAATGGGCCATATCGGTTCAGATTTAGTGATAGCTCCCATATAAACCGATCTCCCCATTTGACTTATTGAGCCACTGGAAGCCGCAACTTTTGTCCAATTTGGCTGTATTGTTCTGTTGAAACTTCCAATAATTGTACCGAGTACGGTTCGAATCGGTCTATAACCTTATATAGCTCCAAATAAACCGATCTCCCGATTTGACTTGTTTAGTCCTTGCAAGCCGCAATTTTTATCCGATTTGACTGAAATTTTGTATGTGGTGTACTGTTTAAACTTTCAATAACTGTACCAAATACGGTCAAAATCAGTTTATAACCTGATATAGCTCCCATATAAACCGATCTCCCGATTTGACTTCTTGAACCCTTACAAGCCGCAATTTTTGTCCGATTTAGCTGAAATTTTCATGAGGTGTTCTGTTATGGCTTTCAACAACTGCGCCTAGTATGGTCCAAATCGGTGATTTGCATGCGATGCTCTGTTATGACTTCCAACAACTGCGCCTAGTATGGCCCAAATCAATCCATAACCTGATATAGCTCCCATATAAACCAATTTCCCGATTTGACTTCTCGAGCCCTCACAAGCCGCAATTTTTGTCCGATTGATCTGGAATTTTGCATTCGATGTTCTGTTACTACTTCCTACAAATGTGTCAAGTATGGTCAAAATCGGTCTATAAGCTGATATAGCTCCCGTATGAACCGAACTCCCGATTTAACTTCTGTAGTCCTTACAAGCCGCAATTTTTTGTCCGATTTGGCTGAAATTTTGCATGAGGTGTTCTTATATGAGTTTCAAAAACTGTGCCTGTATGGTCCGAATCGGTCTGTTATAGCCCCCATATAAAACAATCTCCCGATTTGACTTCTTTAGTCCTTACAAGCCGAAATTTTTGTCTGATTTGGCTGAAATTTTGCATGCGGTGTTCTGTTACGACTTCCAACAACTATGCTAAGTAGGGTCCAAATCAGTCTATAACCTAATATAACTCCCATGTAAACCTGTCTCTCGATCATCCTGGTTCGGTTCCTAGAAGCTTTATTTTTTGCTGGTTTGACAGAAGTTTGGTGTGTAGAATAAAATTTTGCCCTTCAACTAAATTTATTTTGTATAAATTTTTAGCAGAATTCATGGTGGTGGTTTCCCAAGTTTCGGCCCGGCCGAACTTAGCCCGCTTTCACTTGTTAGAACATATGTAAATATGCGTTTTATTTTTTTCTTCTAAGAAAGCAATCAAAATTTGTAATTTTTTAGTTGGGTCGTAGCTTATAACATACGTGCCAAATGTGTTCCATAACCTGATTTAGCTCCCATATAAACCGATCTACCGATTTGACTTCATGAGACCCTAAAGGGCGCAATTCTTATCCGATTTGGCTGGAATTTTGCGCAATGACATCTACTATGTCATGCAACATCCTAACCAAGTATGGCCATATAGACCCAATACCATTGCCCAGCACTCTAAGAGATATACTTCAGGATGTGCAACGTGCAACAGCATAGTGGGCTACCGAAAGTGGTCTAGTGGTCTAAATCCGTGCGAGACAGAAGTAGGTCTTTTCAGCAGGAGATACAAGTTGCCTTCAATGGAACCTGTCTTCTTGGGTGGCGAGAATGGTCCTTTTACAGAAAGCGCAAAATACCTGAGTGTTTTGATGGACAGGAAATTGAACTTCAAATCCAACATTTTGAAAAGGGCGATCCGCAAGAGAGCGTGTCCTGCATTGGATATAACTGCAGTTGTCAGACCTATAATGCTATATGGTGTTGTGGTCTGGTGGACGGCGTTTCAAAAGTCCACCTACTGCCCAATACTTAACCGGATCCAAAGGATGGCTTGTTTGTGCATCACAGTCGCACTGAGGACGACACCATCTGATGCCCTAAATTTGATGCAACATATTATGCCTATGGACTTTGTGGCTAGACAAATTGCTGCGACCACTGCCGTGAGGCTAAGGGAGCTTTCTCATTGCTCATGTGGCGGCTACGGACACTGTGTTATCCTTGTTACAGTATCCGATGTTCCAGGCCGTGTGGATTACACCCTACCTGAACCGCCGCTTTTTGATAAAAGTACTGTACCTGATAGAACCGATTGGTTACAAAAGTATCATAGACTTCTATACGGATGGTAACAGAAGTTACATAGACTTCTATAGGGGTGGTTCCAAACTAAACGACCAGGTGGACTTTGGGGTTTACTCTAAAGATCTAGAACTGGTCATATTGAAAAGGTTCCCCGACCACTGCAGTGTGTATCAAACGGAGATCCTTTCAATTAAGAAAGTGGTGGAATGGCTAAGATATAAAGTCATTACGACGATTGGCATAAATATCTTTTCAGACAGACAGGCTGCCATTAAATCCCTGAAGAACGTTTTCTTTGAACACAAAAACCGCCCTCGACTGTCGCAGATCTCTCAACGAGATGGCTGAAAAGTTCAAAGTTCACCCGTTCTGGGTGCCGGGCCACAGAGATATCCCAGGGAACTGTAAAGCGGACGAGCTTGCGAGACTAGGAACTACTCTACACATTCCAGGAAAACTGAAATCTGTGGATATGCCTCTAGCGACATGTAGGCAAAGTTTTCAGGATCAGGCCCGAAGGTCAACGAGTGATAGATGGTCACAAAGAGGGGGCTGTGAGCATTCTTAAGCTATGTGGCCTAATCTAGACTTGAAGAGGTCTACTGCTTTGCTGTCATTGGCTAGAACAGATGTCTCAGTCATTGTGTCCGTCATGACAGAAAAACATGCTGAGGTTGCCAGCAACGACTTTTGCAGAAGCTGTAGGGACATCGAAGAAGAAGAAGAGACTGTGGAACACCTGTTCCTGTTCCTGTGTATCACAATGGACGAAATCGTCTAAGTGATCCTGATGGCAGACTCAAACCTAACCTAACCTGACCGGCCTTTATCTCAAATGTTATTGCTCGAGGTAGTCTGTATTTTTCATCCGGTTCCGAGCTACCAAAAAATCCATTGATTCCATATCCATGACTTTCGTAGAGGTGAGTTATGATTGCTGGGTTCGGTTCAGATATGCAGCCATATAAATCACACCTCAATTTTGCAATCAACATAGATTCCTCCAAAAGTCCATGGCTCGCTGAGTTTGCCGTTTTATTGGCTGTTTTAAAGTTTGTAAATTCAGAGAGTGTTTTGATAATTTCCTCCTTTTGTTCTACTTTTCAGGCTGGGGTCTTCTCAGGCATTCCGCATTTACTACGCATGATATTCGCTTATTTTTTCTCATTACTTGCTGATTATCTTCTGAGGAACGATAAATTGAGCCGTACAAATGTTCGCAAATTAGCTACAGGAATAAGTAAGAACGAGTAAAGCTTTAAAACTCAACTACTTGTTAAACATTTTCTATTACTATTTCTTCCATTTTCAGGTTGTATACTTAACGGTTTGATGATGCTATCACTAGCCTTGTTGGGAACAAATCGCATTCTAGCAATAACATTTATTTGCTTGGCCACTATGTTTCAAGGTTCCGGAACTTCTGGTCCCTTGTCATCCATGATCGATATAGCACCGAACTTTGCAGGAATTATTTCTGGTTTATGTGGCACTATTGGCTGCATGCCCGGTTTTCTTTCGGCCTTTATTGTGGGTTACCTGACGCTAAATAATGTAAGTTGAAAGTGAATGTTCATGTCGGAAGATATTCATAAAACATAGGTTTGTACCTCATCTGGTTTTAAACTTTTGCCTTAAAAATGTTCCTTGTTGTTGATAAGACAGTACTCAGCATACCAATTTTAAGGCAAATGTTTCCAATCAACATTTGCTCGAGAATTTAGTTTTAATTGTTGAAATTTTTTAAGTACCGGTCTTTTCGAAAAGGATCTTAGCGAATCCCCAAATTCCAGCCTTTAATTACTTTTCTTAAGAAGTAAAAGCATGCAAAGTTCGGCCGGGCCTAATCTTATATACCCTCCACGATGGATCGCACTTGTCAGGTTCTTTGCCCAGTATCTCTTTATAGGCAAACAAAGGATAATAGATAAAAATGTCCATGCTATTGCAACCATATCAGGTTATGGACCGATTTGGATCATACTTGGTCCATAGTATATCGTCATTGTGCAAAATTTCGTCCAAATCGGACTAGTGTCTAGTTCTTTTCCCGACATCTCTTCTTAGGCAAAAATTGATATAAGAAAATTATACAATTAAATTATATGTTGGAGACCTGTGTAAAATGTCAGCCAATTCGAATAAGAATTGCGCTCTTTGGGGGCTCAAGAAATAAAATAGAGAGATGGATTTATATGGGAGCTGTATCGGGCTATAGACCGATTCAGACCATAATAAACACGCATGTTGACGGTCATGAGAGGATCCGTTGTACAAAATTTCAGGCAAATCGGATAATAATTGCGACCTCTAGAGGCTCTAGAAGTCAAGATCCCAGATCGGTTTATATGGCAGCTATATCAGGTTATGAACCTAATTGAATCATACTTAGCACAGTTGTTGGATATCATAACAAAACACGTCGTGCAAAATTTCATTACAATCGGGTAAGAATTGCGCTTTCTAGAGGCTCAAGAAGTCAAGACCCAAGATCGGTTTATATGGCAGCTATACCAGTTTATGGACCGATTTGAACCATACTTAACACAGTTGTTAGAAGTGATACTTAAACACTACGTGCAAATCAGTCAAATTGGATGAGAATTGCGCGCTCTATAGGCTCAAGAAGTCAAGACCCAAGATCGGTTTATATGGCAGCTATATCAAAACATGGACCGATATGGCCCATTTACAATACCAACCGACCTACACTAATAAAAAGTATTTGTGCAAAATTTCAAGCGGCTAGCTTTACTCCTTCGGAAGTTAGCTTGCTTTCGACAGACAGACGTACGGACGGACATGGCTAGATCGACATAAAATGTCGCGACGATCAAGAATATATATACTTTATGAGGTCTCGGGCGAATACTTCGAGTAGTTACAAACAGAATGACGAAATTAGTATACTCCCCATCCTATGGTGGAGGGTGGAGGAATGAAACCATAATTTTGGACCCCACCCTTGGAATTGACCCTCACATTTTTTATTAGATTCCTATTCCACTTCCAATTACCTTTCATTTGATACCCATATTGCCCAAATCGGAAAACATGTCCGTTTGGGTGAGTGTTTGGGTAGGGCGTCCCCCACAGTTATTTGACCCCAAAATATTGGGTTGCCCAAAAAGTAATTGCGGATTTTTCATATAGTCGGCGTTGACAAATTTTTTCACAGCTTGTGACTCTGTAATTGCATTCTTTCTTCTGTCAGTTATCAGCTGTTACTTTTAGCTTGCTTTAGAAAAAAAGTGTATAAAAAGTATATTTGATTAAAGTTCATTCTAAGTATTATTAAAAATGCATTTACTTTCTTTTAAAAGATCCGCAATTACTTTTTGGGCAACCCAATATTATACCAATTTTATGTATGTTGGGTTACCATCAGAAGTAATACAAAATTTCACATAAATCTATGCACCCATCTCCGAGATTTGGCGTTTTTGATTGTGGTTAGAGGGAGGATCCATCTTCTAGCGGATATCACAAAAAACCACCCTATTTTCACCGGGGGTTATAATCTACCATCTGTGAAAATTTCATGAAAATCGGTTCAGCCGTTTTTGAGTCTACAAACACACTAAAAAAGCTCAACACTTTCATTTTAATATAATAAATGTGTACTGAACTTCCAAACACCTTTCATTTGATACCCTTTTATTGTCCCAATTGGTTGTTAAATATGGTCTGTTGAGGGGTTTTGGGGGCTGAGGGGCTGCGAGTCGCCTCAGACACCAAGGAATACATTTTTATATCATCTTTGTACTCTAATTTTAACTACCTTTCATTTGATATCCATATTGTCCCAATCGGTAAATATGTGCCGCTGGGGTTGAAAAGGCCCCTCACACACCAAGAATAAATTCTTATGTCTGATTTGTACTCTACTTTTAAACACCATTCATTTGATACCCATATTGCCCAAAGCTGTAAAAGTGTTCTGTTTGGTGGTGTTTTTGGGGGTGGGGAACGCCCCCGACACTTAGGGTGACATTTTTATACCAAGTTCGAACTCTACTCTTAAATACCTTTCATTTGACACCCATATTGTCCAAAACGGTAAACATGTCCGTTCGGGTGGGTTTTGGGATGGGGCGTCCCCCCAGGTTATTTGACCCCAAAATTTTATACCAATTTCGTGTGTTTGGGATACCATAAGATGGCATACAAAATTTCGGTGCACCCATCTTCGACATCTGGCATTGTTGAAAATGGGGGTAAAGGGGAGGGAGAGGTCCCCACCCCCTTTTTCCACTCATATATTTGAAAAAAACTACTACAATAAGTTATGAAAAGCTTTGGCTCTGTTCAAACTGGCCTACACCCGTTGGCCAGCATCAGCGCTTGTCGATGTAGGACTCCATCAAGTCAATCCGCTACGTACCTATCCTTTAATCGGCTGCCATGAAATTGTGTTGTTGTTGTAGCAGTGTGTTGTGTTCTATCTTTCGCCTTAGATCTGTTGAATATCCAGATCCATGAACTCTACGACTAAGGTGGGGTGCGTCCAGAGGGATCTGGATCTTAGTCAGGTGGGTGTTAAACAGGTGACGTATGTTGTGTGGTCCCAGGTCACTATCGAGGATTTGTAGAGGTTAAACAGTGCCGAAGCTATCACCCGCCTTGGGCAACTCCCTATTTCACTCTACGGTGTTTTGTACTTCTTATACCTAAATTTCATGAATGACTGGCGACCACACTTATAGTTCGCGACCAGCGTTTCAGGCTTGGCTAGAGGGACGTGTTGGCGATGTCCTCAAATAGTTTAGTATGGTTGACCGTGTCGGTAGAGATATCACTCTGCCCATCTTCCAGACATCGGGTACTATAAGTGTCCAAAGAGAAGTTGAGGGCAGTTGTAGATCCAGACCAGGTAGATCCAGATTCTTCAGTGTAGAGATTCCATCGGGGCTCAAAGCCTTGAATGACTTGGCGCTACGGTCGATTTCGTAACTTCGTCCACGGTAAATTGTGGTAGCTGTGCATCGACTCAGAGACGAATAGCTCTCCTCCTAGCCCTAGCACTCTCGGGATGCAAAATAAATTGGCGGTTGAACAACCTGGCGCATCTCTTCAGATCAGTCATGGTTACATCGTCAAAAGTGACTGAGGTCCTGTCATCCCGTCTACCGGAGTTCGAGAGTGACTTAACAGTAGACCACAGCTTTCCTAAACCGGTGCCTAAGTTACATTGTTTCAAGTGTTATAGGCAGAAATTCCGCTAAGTTCGTTGACTACCCGGGGTTTTCTAGACTCAGCTCGCTGAATGCTCGATATGACAAGGCGGCCATTAACCAATGGCCGCACTGTTCTCCCGGCGATCGGTTCTTTAGGCTGGAACAAGCTTTCTCACCTACAGGAGCTTGACGAGGATCGCCACCTCCACATGAAAATGTGGCTACAACAACAACACCTTTTGCAAAGCATGCATAGCACAACAACTATTTTGCACGCCATTACCTCACACATTTGCCGTGGCTTCAATCAGCTCAGGCCATGTGATAGGACGGTCCTCGTGGCGCTGGACTTATCGAAGGCATTCGACTCGGTCAGCCATGCCAAACTATTTAAGCACCTCGTCAACACATCCCTCCAGCCAGGCCTGAAACGCTGGTTCGCGAATTATCTTTGTGGTTGCCAGTTATTTATGGAATTTAGGGATAAGAAGCCGAAGCACCATAGAGCGAAACAGGGAGTTCCCCAAGGCGGGGTGATGTCTCCGGCACTGTTTAACCTCTACCTATCCTTTATTCCAAACCTGGTTGACCACGTACAAAGCAATTGGCCGGTCATTGTTAAGTTATGCAGCGCCAGTGTGGTCTCGTCAACTCTGTGACACGAAGTGGAATAATATTCGGATTTGCCAGAATGCCGCCATTCGAACTGCCAAGGGGTGTCTCCTCAGTTCACATGTGGACCACCTCCATCAGGAGACATGCTGTCTAAGCAATACCTTTTGGGCTGTTATCGCAAAGATCATCCAAATCATCATCTTGTGGAAAGGTCCTCACCGTCCAGAAGCGTGGATCTACATGATCTAGAGTGTGAGGTACAGCGCTACAAAAGAGAACCTCTAGATCAAGCGGGTCTAGAGAACTTTAATGCAGACACGGTAGCAAATGCGGTAAATAGCTACCGGGTGAATGTGGGAACGACCGCCTCCCATTGCAACTGCAGAAATTTACCTCCCCGGCAAACCAGAGTAGTTCTGGCTCAATTACGATCCGGCACATGCAGCCGCCTCAACTCCTTCAAGGCAAGGATTAAGGCCAACGTGGATATGTGTCCCGATTGTGTCCTGGAACCACACAACACACGTCACGTGTTTAACAGCCGAGCCTGACCAACTCCGACCAAGATCCCTCTGGACGCACCTCACCTTATTCGCAGAGTTCTGAATATTCGACAGAATCAAGCAGACGAAAGATAGAACACAACAAACTGCTACAACAACAACGACAAGGCTAGAATAAAGAATCGAAACTCAGAGAAAATTAACCCTGTCTGAAATCTGCCAGTTTATGATGAAGACGATGGTCGGCCAATTCGAGGTGCCACGTTTCCTCAATAGTTAACGATTTCGATATCCAACAAGCTCATATACTTGAATGTCATCTTGTACAGGAAACCAAACTGGAAGTGTTAAATCCAGCAACGTATTGAGAGAGTAGGTAGGCTCTAAATGAAGGCCGATTCCGAAGATAGTCCAAGAGTTAGCCCAAGGCAGCCGGTTGGACGTACCTGATTGACCCGATGGAATCATTCATCAGCAGGGGTTGCCGTCTCAGTGTACAACACACTGCTACAACAACAAGAACAACAACATAGTCTAAGGACTCTATAAGAGCGGGGTTAGACCTATACTAACTTAGACCTCAGTAAGACGGCGATGGAGAGTAAGATCATTACAGCAAGTTCAAAGAACGTGTTGTCTTGGCATAGGTGGGGTGATGAGAACCAACGTACTGGGACACTGGAGTCAATTCTATATATCCGACTTATAGACATTGAGATTAAGTATGAGGCAACCATTCATCCACAGCTGGAGCATTGCGGAATAAGGTGGAATCAGAGGACAAATAACTTGAGTACCGGGGAAATCTTCGTAAATGCGAAACCTTTTAAGTCGGCGCAGCCTGAATTAATGGCGCGAACTACGCCATCAAAGAGCATCGAAGATGGAAGCGCTACGAAATCGATTCTGAATTCGGCTAGTGGATCAAATGTTGTTGTTGTAACCGCATTTTCATATGGTTGTTGTTGTTGTAGCAGTATGTTATACACTGAGGCGGCAGCCTTTGCCGATGAAGAATTCCATCGGGTCAATCCGGTACGTACAACCAGCTGCCATGGGATTGTTCATATGGTGGTGGCGATCCCCGTCAAACTCCTGTTCGTTCCAATCTAAAGGATTGTTCGCCACGGGAACAGAATGGCCATTGGTTATTTAAAGGCGCCAATAACTCGCCTTGTCATATCGTCCATCACAGGCACTCAGTATTTGTGCAAGAGACGGTGCCACCCGACCTCTCCCTGAGACTCTCCGCTCGATACCGCTGAATGGCCGCGACTGCCGTTACAGCTACTCCATATGGAGCATTCCACTATCCGCAACCTGTGGACGCACTCTGTAGCTCGCAGCTAAGCTTCCTGTGACAGCAAAGAACATCACACAGATCGGACCTCAAAGTCTCAGCTAGTGTGGTGCACATAGCTATACCGTGTCTTTGATAGCCAACTTAGAATACAGAGAGGTAGTAAGAAAACGAACTGTATGGCTTTCGATATGTTTACACACACAATGCATGTAGAGAAGGTGAGTAGACTTTGGAGCATTTACTATTTCAAAGAGCGGTATGCGCGGCGTACATTCTTCGGCACTTAGGTGGCGTTACGGTACCAGACTGGGTTGGGTTGGGTTCAAACAATAGAACGATAAGAGGTTTGAAAGAAGCAGGAAAATAAGTTTTTTCGAGGTTATTTTTCAGTATTGAGGTTTGAGTACTTTGAGGTTTGAATGTAGCAGGTTTTTCGAGGTTATTTTTCAGTATTGAGGTTTGAGTACTTTGAGGTTTGAATGTAGCAGGAAAATAGGCCTTTTTTAGGTTATTTTTCAGTATTGAGAGCATATAAAGAGCCCATTACTGTCAATGTATATGTTTATCGTGGCATGGGGCAATAAACATACACCTTACCTAACCTGTCGTGGGCAAGATTCTACTCACGCATGAAGATTCTGTTCTTATTCGCCATCACTTGATTGGGTTTGCATCTAGACTACGAATTAAGGAATTCGCACCTGTTTTCGCTTTATCTTAAACAGAAAAAAAAAACTTAAACAAAATTTTTTTAATTGTCCCCTAAATCTATTTTTTTCCTTCTGTGTCAGCAAACATTTGAAGCCTGGACAAATGTTTTCTTAGTAGCTGCCGCTGTGTTATGTGGATGTGGCTTCCTCTATGTCTGCTTTGCTGATTCTACCCTTCAAAAATGGAATGACAATCAAGCCAGCACTGATGAAGATAAACGAGAACAACTGATGAAGGAGGACACTGAAAGAAAAATTTCCTAAATAGATTTGGTGCAAATTCTCAGTCATGGTTATGTTAAATAAAACAGGGAGTATTAAAATAGCTAACACACTCTTTTGCCATTAGGTATAAAAGCGGATATGAATATGGATATAAGAAAATAATCAAATATTGCTTTTTCTGAGAATTTACTGGAGAATTTGTGGTAATACACAAAACAATTGTAAATTTTTTGTACAATTTCAAATTTTTATTATCGTTGATTACCCAAAAGTGGAGTTTGTCATCACAAAAGATGTTTTTATTTTTTTCTTTTAGAATGTCTGCATAAGGATTTAATTATTACAAAAATAATTTTGTGGAACCAAATGTAAAGTCTTATGGTATAAAACTTAAAACAAATATTTTTTATAGTTCCCAAGGAACACGACCAAGTGGGCTGGACTTCCAATCATCATCTGAAAGCAAAAAAAAACATTCAGTTTGCAAAGCGATAATTTTAACTCTAAAGAATTGAAACATATATAATAATTCATTATAAAAGTGAGCTTAAGGAAAGTCGACAAGGTACAGAGTATCGCAGCGGTGCTGTTATCGAGAGCAAGAAGGATCCCCGCGAGAGGAGCTGGGCAAAACGGGACTTTATAGGGCCCGCCTCCGATTTGCTGAAATGTGGGTTGGCCCCAGGAACACTAATCTGAGTCCTTTTTTGAAGCAAAGGCCAAAGGACCTCATTAGGGCCGAAAAACTCCCCTCAACGAAAAGTGCTCCAACCTAGGCAATATGAATAAAAAACGAAAGGTATGAATGAGTAGAATACAAATGTGTAAAAATTATTTCAAAAGGGGAAGTACCTAAGGGCCCCGAAACTTTTGAACCCCCTAACCTATTGACAATTAGATTACTAATGTGGTAGAGTATTGTACATAACAATTCAATATGAAAAAAATTTTAACATTTTTATACCCACCACTGAAGGATAGGGGTATATTCATTTTGTCATTCCGATTGCAACGCATCGAAATATCTATTTCCAACCCTATAAAGTATATATTTTCTTGACTAACGTAAAAATCTAAGACGATCTAGCCATGTCCGTCCATCTGTCCGTCCATCTGTCCGTCCATCTGTCCGTCCGTCTGTCTGTTGAAATCACGCTACAGTCTTAAAAAATAAAGATATTGAGCTGAAACTTTGCACTGATTGTTTTTTTTTTTTGTCTATAAGCAGGTTAAGTTTGAAGATGGGCTATATCAGACTATATCTTGATAATAGCCCCCATATAGACTGATATGCCGATTTAGGGTCTAAGGCCCATAAAAGCCACATTTATTATCCGATTTTGCTGAAATGTGGGACAGTGAGTTGTGCGAAGCCTTTCGACATACTTCTTCAATTTGGCCCAGATCGGTCCACATTTGAATATAGCTGCCATATAGACCGATCTTTCGATTTAAGGTCTTTTGGCCCATAGAAGGCGCATTTATTGTCCGATGTTGCCAAAATTTAGGAAAGTGAGTTGTGTAAGGCCCCTCTACATCTTTCTACAATTTGGCCTAGGTCGGTCCAGATTTGTATATAGCTGCCATATGGACCGATCTCACGATTTAAGGTTTTGGGCCCCTAAAAGGCGCATTTATTTTCCGATGTCGTCGAAATTTGAGACAGTGAGTTGTATTAAGCCCTTCGACATCTTTCTTCAATTTGGCCCAGATCGGTTCACATTTGGATATAGTTGCAATATAGACCGATCTTACGATTTAAGGTTTTGGGCCCATAAAATGAGCATTTAATGTCCAATGTCGCCGAAATGTGGGTCAGTGAGTTGTGTTAGGCCCTTCGACATCAATTTGGCCCAGATCGGTTTAGATTTGGATATAGCTGCCATATAAACCGATCTCTCGATTTAAAGTATTGGCCCCATAAAAAGTTCATTTATAATCCGGTTTTGCCGAAATTTGACACAGTGACTTATGTTAGGCTTTTCGACATCCATGTCGTTTATGTTTCAGATCAGTCTATATTTGAATATAGCTACCAAAAAGACCAATATTTTGTTGTACAAAATTGAACAATGACTTGTTTTTATTAGACCACTCAATGTCCGTGCCGAATTTGGTCCAAATCGGACCATATTTCGATATAGCTGCTATGTAGGCATAAACTATGCATTTTCACGGGATTATAACGAAAGGTGCTTTACATGTATACCCGAGGTGGTGGGTATCCAACGTTCGACCCGGCAGAACTTGACGCCTTTTTACTTAAACTAGGGTACTAAAACTACACTTTCCTAAGGGAAAGGTTACTAAAACTACTTTTCCTAAGGTAAATGTTACTAAAACTACCCTTTCTTTGGGAAAGGGTACTAAAACTACCTTTTCCTAAAGGAAAGGGTACTAAAACTACCCTTCCAAAGGGAAAGGGTACTAAAACTACCTTTTCCTAAGCGAAAGGGTGCCAAAACTACACTTTCCTAAGGGAAAGGAAAGGCTTCTAAAACTACCATTTCCTAAAGAAAGGGTACTTAAACTACTCTTTCATAAGGGAAAGGGTACTTAAACTATTCTTTCCTAAGGGAAAGAGGTACTAAAACTACCCTTTTTCAAGGGAAAGGGTACTAAAACTACCCTTTCCTAAAGAAAGGGTACTCAAACTACACTTTTCTCAGGGAAAATACTCTTTTCCTTAGGAAAGGGTACTAAAACTATCCTTTTTTTAGGGAACGGGTACTAAAAATACCCCTTCCTAATGGAAAGGGTACTAAAACTACCGTTCCCGAGGGAAAGGGTACTTAAGCTACCTTTCCCTAAGCGAAAGAAAGTATCCTTTCCTAAGGGAAAGGATACTAAAGCTACCCTTTCCTAAGGGAAAGGGTACTAAAACTTCCCTTTCATAAGGGAAAGGGTACTTAAACTACCCTTTCCTAAGGGAAAGAGGTACTAAAACTACACCTATTCAAGGGAAAGTGGACTAAAACTACCTTTTCCTAAGGGAAAGGGTAATGAAACTACACTTGTCTCAGAGAAAGAGTTCTAAAACTACCCTTTCTTTAGGGAAAGGGTACTAAAACTACCCTTTTCTAAGGTAAAGGGTAGGAGGTACTAAAACTACCCTTTACTAAGGTATAGGGTAGGGGGTACTAAAATTACCCTGTCCCAAGGGAAAGGGTTATAAAGCCAGGTTTTTCTAAGGAAAATAAAACTACGCTTGCCTAAGGGAAAGGGTACTTAAACTACGCTTGCCTTAGGAAAAGGGTACTAAAACTACCCTTTCCCATGGAATGGGTACTAAAATTGCCCTTTTCTAAGGGAAAAGGTACTTAAACTTAAACCTTTTCTAAAGGAAAGGACAATAAAACTACCCCTGCCTAAAGGAAATGCCGATAAAACTACCCTGTCCTCAAAGAAAGCGTACTAAAACTACCCCTTCATATAGGAAAGTGAAACTACCCTTACCTAAAAAGGAATACTACTCCTTCTGAAAGACAGGATTGAAAGTAAAAACTTGCCAAGGAGCTCACAGCTAGTCAGCCGCCTCATTTCACGGTTGGAAGAAGCTCAAGCTCCATGCATTTCCTAGCCAGTTTCGAACTAGCAATTCCCGACCGCAGAGCCTTAAGCACTGCCTGATGGTTCATGTACATCGTGACTGTCCGATCGGTGGCATCAGGACGTCGACGATGCCCGAAATATGGCCCCATGGCCTTTAATTTCTAGAAACTTCCATCTGGACTCGTGTGTACCAAAGATCGAAGGAAATACGGGATACCTTCAGACCAGAGGTCACTCTCTGGGTGACGTCCGATCCGTAAACGGGGAAGACTCTCCGGTTACATTTTGTTGGGGCAAAGGTCCGCGGAAACCCTAGGGTCGAAAAACTCCCCCTCAATGGGAAGTGATTCAAGCTAGACAATAGGCATATAAAGTAGATTAGCATACAAGTAGATTACAAATACAAACAAAAATGTCTAAAAATTTGACCCGGGATGGATCCAAAGGGTCTTGATATAGTGAACCTCTTAATCTAGGCAAAAAATGATATCAAATGGAAATGGAAAAAATTAAAAAAATTTTTTATAGGACAATAAGAGAACTTTTTTCCTTTTGGAAAGATTTGTTTTAGTACCCTATCCCGCAGAAAAGTGTGATTTTAGAACCCTTTCCCTTAGGAAAGCATCGTTTTAGTACACTCTCCCTTAGGAAAGGATAATTTCAGTACCTTTTCCTTTATGAAAGAGCAGTTTTAGTACCTTTTCTCTTAGGAAAGGATAGGTTAAATACCCTTTTTCTTCACCAATGGCAGCCGGTTTTACGTACCGGATTGACCAGATGGATTCCTTCATCGGCAAGGGCTGCCGCCTCAGTGTACAACAAACTGCTACAATAACAAAAACAACCCTTTCTCTTAGGAAAAGATAGTTTAAGTACTCTTTTCTTAGCAAGGGATTGTTTTAGTACCCCTTCCTTTCGGAAAGGTTAGTTTAATCTGAATTAAAAGGCGATTTCTGCAGTAAGTGAAGATCAAGATTTCGATGGGGGATCATATAGACATCTCACAACTTGGTTTTTCCAGTTGAAAAAATAGCGAACAGAACAAAACACACGAAAGTTTTTTTTTCAATTTGCCCCATTGGTGCCCCGGTAGCCGAATTGGTAGCGTACATGGATTACCAGTGCAGGGGTTGTGGGTTCGATTCCCGCCAGAAGCCTTTGTCTGTCGCTACCGTGGTGTCACAATAGACTTAAAATTGTCTAAGTGAGCTTTTAAAAGGACTGCCACTCTTACCTTACCTTACCTATCTATAAATAAATTCTAACACGTACCTTCTACTACAGACCACAAGCCATATGTTTTCGATTGCGACGTATATGTCAATTTATCATCATCTAAGTCCATTGCGGAAACGTCATTGCTTTTTACATGTTTCAACAAATCATCAACGGTGTAAACTGTGGGGCTGTTATTTTGAAGCTTATCCGCTTCAATATTTTCATTGAAGAAGCAATCGATTAATTTTGTAAATGTTTCCATTTCATGACTTTTTAATGTCGGTACTATAAGCGGCAGTATACTAAGAATTGGAAAAAAAATGCTTAATGTGACAGGTCTTCTATATTCGTGGCAAGTATTTTACTTACTTTTTTAATATGGGGGCGGTGTATTCATTGATAACTTCCAAGCGCTCCTCTAGAAAGTCACGTTCAAATACCCAAACCCATGGCCGACGAAAATGATCTCCAAACAAAAAGGTTCTCTTCATGGCAACTCCACTGTATATATACAATTCTCTTGTAGCTGCGGATATTTCGGTGAGATTGGAGTATGAAAATGGTGGCTCTTTAATTTTTGTATTCTATTGAAAGAAGAATCGTTTAGAAAATGTAAGTGTTAAATGAACAGACCTTGTCTAAAATATACGAAATGTTTAAATTTCGTGTTATAAAAATTTCCGCCTCCAAGCTATATAACCAAATAAAGCTTAATTTATGTAGTCCCAATATTATACCTCATCCATTTCCGCTTTGTACATTTGCTTGCATTTTTGAAAAGCTTTAAATCCATTTATAATCTGTACGGCCCAGAAACTGGAGGCCAATCGCTTTGTTGTGTCGGCAATGGGATTCTCTGCTATCTCGATAAAGGCCAAAAACAAATCATCTAGGAAACCATAAATTGCCAACATGCGAAATAATGTTTGATTAACTGTTATAAGAGACTCCATCTCTTTAGCTGAATCTTCAATGCCAAAGATCGTAAAGAAGTATCGCATTCTGAGTAAAGCAGCAATATATATATCAGATATATCCTTAATGGCCACATCACGTTTAACCAGAGAATGCAACTTCTTCGCAATATGATCGAAAATTTCCTGTAAATTTGTCAGGTTATTCTCCGTGTAGTATGCTTTAACAATGTGAAAACGTTTGCCGTGCAAATGGCGTTTAAGGGCTTTTACATTCATTGCACCCTTCATGTGGCCTTCAAGAGCGGCATCGTAAATTTCGAATAGAGCTGAAACATTGTCATCAAAATTGGTCTTGTCCTTACGCCGTATACGTGTTGCATCCACATCACACATGCTATTTAACTGAGTTACCCAATAGTAGTCATGCAGCCATCCAATGCAATATTCAGCTGTATTTCGCAACACCTGCAATGGTGGCAGAACTTGACCGTGTGCACAAATGTGACGCAAATCGACCACGAATGATTCAAGCCCCAATTCCTTGGCCGTCTGATACATGGTTCTCATATTGTGCGTTTGCATTATGGAGGACATGAAATTGAAGAAACGTGTAAAGGCGTTGGCGTACAATGTTTGTAAATCTTCGGCTGAGTATATTGTGTCGGGATGATCCTTTTGTTGTACTTCGATAATGACGGCTGTGGCCAAAACTGCTGCTGGACATTGAGTGCTGCGTCGCAAATTCCATATGCGTATCTCAGCAAGAGCTTGCTGGCGTGTGGCTGCCGAATAATTTTCGCCAAATAACCACTGGTATACTTTTTGAAATTCTGATCTATTCACAAGTGGAAGACATCAAAATGTATGGTCTAGAAAAGAATAGGCATGTACATACTTGTTTTTCCATGGTCCCACTACGGTTCGCCGTTTGGTGGTGATTTCGGTGACATTCTGCATCATTTCATAATTTATGGTGTTATCCAATTCCATAGCTTTTGTTAGAAATCTTAAAAGAATATTAAATTAATATTATTTATGTTGCACGTGTTGGTTGTAATCAAGTTTAGCAGTTTAGTTTTAGTAAACACAAACAGCTGATCTATGCAGTTTTGGAAAGCCCGCTAATTATCACACAAGGTAGAGCAATAAAAGGTATGGTCATACTCTCAGCAATGGCATATTTAGCAGGTAGGGTACCGTTAACAGCTGACTACAATTTTTTCTTGTGAAGTGCACTATCTGTCAAAGAGTTTTGGTCAAAGAGTTTTGGTGGTGTGTGTATTATAGTTAAGAACCATACACACACAAACAATGAAAAATGGCGCGAACCATTAACGTACACAAAATCAGAGTTGCAGTAATCACTGATTTTGACAGATAGTGCACTCAATATTTCGTTGTTGGGCAACTGTCACTACCTGTAAATGAATATATCATGCTCTCAGCAGAGTTAACTCATATAATCATATAAGGTAATATCACTGGCTCAATAATAAAATCAACAATACAAATCTTTGGGAAATGTCGTGCAGAATCCCACTTCTGTCTACTCCCGAAGTATTTTGGAGCAAATAGGCAAGAGTAAACAGCATTCCCGGCACGGAATGACTATTATCACCATACGGTTTGAAACTCTGAGCTACGATTTGTATGGTGTTAGGTTAGGTAAGGTTGGAAAGAGGGTGCAGATATTAATCCGCCCCATGTCACTATAGACATACACCTAAGCCAGTAATCGGCTTGTTGTGTGCTCTAAATACAAAAAAGTAACCTTTAAAAAAAATTTAAGTAAGGAATTCCGTGCTACTTACAAAATCCTTAATTGTTTTCAATACCACTCCCCTAAGTTGGTTCATGTCTTGTATTATCTCCATCTATGTGCCGGTATCTCTTAGACGCGAAAGCCGGGCAATGACAAAGGAAATGCTCCAACGTCTCGTCATCTTCCCCGCATGCCCTACACATGCTATCACTTGCCGCACCAATTTTACATAAGTGAGCTCGTAATCCTATGTGTCCCAATAGCTATACTGACCTTGCTTCCTTTCAGTTATAGCCTCGTCTTTTCATGATCTGGATCCCCCATAGGATTTTCACCGTACTTCCGACCGTTTCACTCTTCCACAATGTTGCATGCGCATTCGTCGCCCACTCCTTTAACTCGGACTGCATCGACCCGAATGGCTTCGGGTTAATCAAGTTTATTGACGGCAGTCCCCTGGCATTAACGCCAAATCGTCTGCCCTTTCACTTCCCCTTACTCCGTTATGGCCCGGCACCCAAACGATGCGGATTTTTCCACCCTCAGAGAAGGCGTTAATCTCCTTCTTACACTGCAAGACTGTTCGTGAACTTACCGTCCTGGTTGTTATTGCCATTTTACTGTCGGTAAAGATGTTCACACTCGACGTACTCGCGTTAGCACCATACCACTTTACGCATTCCGTGATCGCCCGGATCTCCGCCTGCAGGACCGTATTATGGTCAGGCAGCCTAAAACAGATCTCAGTCCCTGGGTTCTCAATATAAACCCCCCAGGCGCACTCTGTCCTCTAGCTTTGATCCATCAGTGTAACATGATCTTCCAGATGGCAATACTAGGGTTTCGTCAATCCAAGACTGTGCCGATGGCAGCGGTGCCTCGCACTCGACTTCAAGGTGCATTTCTGGTATCCGATTGGAAACTTCTTTCCTTCCTTCCAGGTTTCCTATCGTCGCCTCGATTATACCGCGATGGTATGAACTGCTCCCATCATCAATCCATTCTCCCATCGCCTTAAGTTTCATAGCCGCAGTGGCTGCCCCACACTTAATCTGTATGTCAATGGGTCGGATATCTAGAATAGTCTTCAGTGCCATAGTGGGCGTTGTCCTCATCGCTCCGCCTATGCCAAGACAACATGTTATTCGAACCTGTTGTATGGTCCTTATGTTGCACTTTTTCTCCATAGCAGTCCACCAAACTTCTGATGCGTAAGCAAGTATTGGTCTAACCACGCTTCTGTGGAGCCAGTGGATTCAGGATTCAGGATTCTCGGATTCAGGCCCCATTCCGAGCCTACGGCCCGTCTACATAGTGTCCAACATCTGCGAGCCTTCTCTTTACGCTCTTGAATGTGACACTTCCAATTCAGAGTCCTTTTACCTTGTCAGATATCGAAATCGTCTTATTGAGGAAACCTGGTGGGTTGAATTGGCCCACCTTCGTCTTCGTCGTGAACAGGCATTTCAGTCTTCTCTGGATTGACATTGAGACCCCAGGGTCTAGCCCAGCCATATGCCATATGCAAGATCCTTTCGACCCTTTTGTAGCTCGTTCGGATCCTTACCCCTTAGAAGTATTATAACATCGCCTGCGTAGCAGACGGTTTCAATTCCCTCCTCAGTCAGCATCTGTAATATGTCATTATATGTTGGTCACCCATAGAAGTGGCGATAAAATGGCCCCCTGTGGCGTGCCCTGTGCCAATTACTCCCTTATATTTATGTCGTGGGACACACAATTTATCCACCTGTTCCTTAGTATATGGTTTATCCAGTCTCCAAGGACCGGGTCCACCCGGTACTGGTCTAAGGATTGGATCAGTGTTTCGGTCCGCACATTGTTAAAAGCCCCCTCGATGTCAATGCATACCGCCAGTGTGTACGTTTTGGCATCGAAGGATTCTTCTATTTCATGCACAACCTCGTGCAGGGCAGTCTCCACCGACCTTCCCTTGACATAGGCATGCTGTTTGTATTTGAGCATGGTGTTCATTGTCGTAACGAGAAGCTCATATGGGAGCTAACGGCCGCGTCCACAGGTTACGAATAGTGGAATGCTCCATACGGACCAGCTGCAACTGCAATCGCGGACAATCAGCCGTATCGAGTGGAGATGGGACGCACCCTCTTTTCAAACTAACCATGTCTAGTATTTAGTGAGGGCATGGCGAAACAAAGGTGGTCTCATTTGTACAACAACCACATGTCATATAGTCCAATTCGCCATCTTGTCATCAAGCTGATCGACGTTTTGCCAACACACACAAGTTTGTGTGCATGTGTGTATACGTGTCGTACATGAGCAGAGAATATGTCATGGCGAAACAATTAAAGGAGGTCTCATTTGTACAACAACCACAAATCATATGGTGCAATTAACCTTTTTGTTATCAAGCTGATCGGCGTTTTGCCAACACACGCAAAGAAAATTGTGTTCCTCTGCGTACATGAGCAGACAATACACGAGAAAGAAGATAAAAACTAAGAGAATGCAAACAAAAATCTGACAACTTAATACCGTCAAACCCGCCCGGCTTTTGACAGCTGTTTATGTGAGAGAATGCCAAGGCGAAACAATTAAAGGTGGTCTCATTTGTACAACAAACACAAATCATATGGTGCAATCCGCCATTTTGCCATCAAGCTGATCGACGGTTTGGCAACATGGGTACATGAGCAGAGAATATGCGAAAAAGAAGATGACAACAAAGAGAATGCAAACAAAATCTGACTTCTTAATACCGTGAAACCTGGCCGGCTGTTAACAGCTGTTCGCGTGAGGCCACCTTGAGAGAATGCAAACAAAAATCTGTCATCTTAATACCGTCAGAGCTGCCCGGCTGTTAACAGCTGTTCGTGTGAGACCAACTTTTAAATACGCCTTGTAAAGGGTGATTTTTTTGAGGTTAGGATTTTCATGCATTAGTATTTGACAGATCACGTGGGATTTCAGACATGGTGTCAAAGAGAAAGATGCTCAGTATGCTTTGACATTTCATCATGAATAGACTTACTAACGAGCAACGCTTGCAAATCATTGAATTTTATTACCAAAATCAGTGTTCGGTTCGAAATGTGTTCATTCACCGTAACGTTGCGTCCAACAGCATCTTTGAAAAAATACGGTCCAATGATTCCACCAGCGTACAAACCACACCAAACAGTGCATTTTTCGGGATGCATGGGCAGTTCTTGAACGGCTTCTGGTTGCTCTTCACTCCAAATGCGGCAATTTTGCTTATTTACGTAGCCATTCAACCAGAAATGAGCCTCATCGCTGAACAAAATTTGTCAAAATTTGAACACATTTCGAACCGAACACTGATTTTGGTAATAAAATTCAATGATTTGCAAGAGTTGCTCGTTAGTAAGTCTATTCATGATGAAATGTCAAAGCATACTGAGCATCTTTCTCTTTGACACCATGTCTGAAATCCCACGTGATCTGTCAAATACTAATGCATGAAAATCCTAACCTCAAAAAAATCACCCTTTAGTTTGGATATGACTATTGTCAGTATTTAGTGAGGGTATGACTACCACTGAAGGTGGAGATGGGGCTGTTTTTTTTTATCTGCACCCTATTTTTAAACTAACCATGTTTGGGCTTCGGCTAATGTGGTGGTGGAAAGTATATTTTCAGTATTTAGTGGGGGTATGACTACCGCTGAAAGTGTATTTTTGTAGTTGTCCGGTCAACTGCTTTCTACGTAGTCATTTCAGTACCCAAAGTCTTTTTTGTTGTTGTGGCAGTGTATTGTGTTTTATCTTTTCGTCTGTTTGGTTCTATCATATAAACCTATTTAAGGCTTCATAAAGTTTTTTTTTGTATAAGGCCGTTAACGTTTAAAGATAAAAACACATAGACACATGCATAAGCTTAAGTTTTTTTTATTACTTTACACTTAGAACTACTATTCCATAAATATTTATTATCAAACTTATTTTAAGCTCTATTAATTTGTGTCACCAATAGCCTGGAATATTCTCCAACATTTGGACTACTCATAATTAAATCGCTTTGTGGTGATTGAATATCCCGTGGACTTGGCATCTCAAATATATTCTCATCTTTAACAAATGGAGTTTTTATTGCTTTATTGACACTCCGTAAAGCACTTGGACTTATTTTTAAAATCTTTTTAAGCAAATCGTGCAAGTAATTTTCTTGCACATTCAAAACTAGTGAGAGAACTTGCACATGATAATCATACAAGCGATACGACGATGCCTTTTCAATGTTCAACAGATGCCTTAAGTCGTCGGTATCAAAGATGCCGCGTAATGATTCTGGTATACTGGGTGATGTTGAAGTTGAGTCTTTCAAATCAAAGGATGGCGTTAGATCTGGAGTAATTATATTCCCTTGCATTGGTAGGAGAGGCTGAGTCAACACAGCTTCCGGTGGTAACTGGTATTTAAAGTGTGATGGATAAATGTCTGGTAACATGGAAATTCTTGAAAAATCATCATTTTCTAAATTATCCGTCAATTCTTTAAACTCAAAGGAATTTTGGTGAAATGGCACGCATTGTTTTTTGATGGTCTTTTCGCTTTTTGCTTTCAAGAAATGCTGTTCGGCTTGACATTTCGACTTCTTTAAGGCAGTCTTTCGTAGACGACCTTCCTTTCCCGGCTTACGTTTCAATTTTTGAGATTTTTTCGGCAAATTCTTTTTGGCGGTGGCTACTGGTTTCTGTTGATGTCTGGTAAAAAAGAATTTAAAAGTTTACGATAGTCTTTGGTATATCGATACTCACGGCATTTTCTTTTTGCCAGTTATGACACCGTCTTCGCAACCTAAAAAAGAATAAATAGTTAAAATGTAATTTTGAATAACAATAAAATTAATATGCCCAACATAGGAACAAACTTTCCAACGATATGTTAATCGAACGGACGGCCTATGTTCGTTTGGAACACACAGCCTTATTGTGTTCGGCAGACAGGCAAAGGAAAAGGTAGACGGACAGACATGGGCAGTTCCGACATCCAAGACTATCATAATATTTATACATATAAGATTTTGGACTTTTCGATAAAATATCTTAAAAAGTTTTACGCGTTTATAGGTCCTATAAAAACATATGTATGGACCTATCTAAGTCGTCTACTTCTGGGTAGTATATGTTGTAGGTGTTCAGACAAATCGATAATCATTGAGCCTTCTTGGAAACCAATAAGGATAATATAGCGATTAGTTTATATATATTCACATATATATATACAAATCGGAACCCATTTGTAATACCCAATGGAGCCATTGGGCATACATACATTACAAAAATAAAAAACAACCAGTAAGGAAAGGTAAAAGTCGGGCGGTGACGCCTCTATAAAACCCTACACCTACCCTATAGGTAAAAAGTGGGAGCTATGCCTAATTCTAAAACAATTTTGATGGACCTCACCGGATGTTTTCAGAGGGGTTATATCTATATCTAATTCTAAACCGATTTCGAGCAAACTTCTCAGTCAATGTGGTACTCGTCGAGAAAAGCGTTGTGCAAAATGTTGGCAAGAATGATCAAAAAATGCGCTTGCAGTGGCTCAAGAAGTGAAAATCGGGCGATATACATATATGACAGCTATATCTCAATCTGAACCGATTTCTACGAAATTCAGTCGAGAGTAATAAGAAAATCCTTCCTGCCAAATTTCGAGAGAATCGGTTAACAAATGACCACTTTATTGCATTATTACTACAAATGGGACGAACATATATATGGGAGCTTTATCTAAATCTGAACCGATTTCGACTAAACTTTATAGATATTGTGGAAGACGTCGAGGAAAGCGTTGTGCAAAGTTTTGGGAAGATTCGTCAATACATGCGCTTGCAGTGACTCTAGGAGTCAAAATCGGTCGATGAACCGATTTCTACCAAATTCACCAATAATGTCGAAAGTCACAAGAAAATCCTTCCTGCCGAAATTCAAAAGAATCGGTTAACAATTGACCATTTTATTGCATTATTACTGCAATTTGGACGAACACATATATGGGAGCTATATCGAAATCTGAACCAATTTCTATAAAATTCACCTGTAGTATCGGGAGTCATAAGAAAATCCTTCCTACAAAATTCCGAGAGAATCGGTTAACAAAAGATCATTTTATTGCAGTGTTACTGCAAATCGGACAAACATATATTTGGGAGATATATCTAAATCTGAACCGATTTTTTCCAATTTCAACAGGCTTTGTCTCTAGGCCGAAAAATGTACCCATACCAAATTTGAAGACGATCGAATGAAAATTGCTACCTGTAGTTTGTACACAAATTAAAATGGACAGACGGACAGACAGACGGACATAGCTAAATCGAATCAGAAAGTGATTCTGATACTTATCGATGGGTCCATCTCTATTCCTTTTGGGTGTTACAAACTAATTCACTAAGTTATATAAATTATACATACCCGCTTTATCGTTTTTTCGGCAATTGTTTTGCGACCTGTGTTGGACTACATTAATCATATTCGATGTATTTTCAATCGATATATTAATTTTGCCATTCAATGCCAACTTGTTGTTATACGTTTCATTTGATAACTCTTTAGATTTCTCTACAGATAAATCCAAAGGTATGTCTTTTTGGATATACGCGTAGTGATGTAGTTGTACACCATTGTTTGAATGTATGTCAGGTACGATTGCTTCAATTGTTGTGCTGACACCCTGCAAAAGAATATTGCTCAATAATAATATACTTATACATATATATCTACAGGATTTATTAATAGGTTAGGTCACATGCGAAAACATAAAGTGGATAGGCCCCATGATCATCATTTAAGATGTCAAGTCTGCCGATTGAAAATGTCATCATATAGGAGAAAACGTAAACAAAGAATGAACGTAAAAAGAGAACAAGTTCACATCCTCAATGCCAAGTACTGACTGAAATTAAAAAAAAGTTTATGTCGGCTGATCGATTGGCTTAATCTTTTTCAGTGAATCCTGATACACCTATATACTGATAAAATTTGGAATGATTAGGAAACTTGTTATGTCGAAAGGAGTGGCATTTAAATTTCTTTCTTAGTATTTGGGAGAGCAAAAATCCTAAGAAGTTACAGTTAATACGAGCTACAACTCTTCTAACAAATCGTAGGCTTTGCTTATCGAAAGACAAGATTTAAATACATATTACCTGTAAGTTATTGTCTTCTGCTTTAGGCTTTGGTTTACGGCACCTCTTCTTACGAACTGATTCTACATTCTGATCGCCATATGCTTTTGCAGAATTATTTTGCTTTAGACATTGCTGGCTAGGCCAGTATATTTGTGATTCCTTCTCTTGCTTATATTGTTTTACTTGACCTGGCGATGTTTGATTTACGCTTTCATTTTTGCGTTTGATCAATGTTTTCGTCACTGTGTCATTATTTTGTTGAACCTCCATTAACTCTATGCGCTCGAGATCTTCCATAATTTCTGCACTGGAAAACAATGCTTGTGTGGAAGTAAAACCATTAATTGTCTCATTTGGACACGAGTTTTTATTGGATGCCAAATCGATGTCAGATACGGCTGGCTGAGTAGCTGAACTTTTCCAATTATAGCGTTTATCTAAATATTTATAGCATTTAGGTGGTTTTTGAGATAAACGCAAAGATCGACGTTGTGATCGGAGTTGGCTGCAACTTGTTGATGCTGTTTAAAAGTAGGGCTTGCTAATGCCACGGAAACATTTAAAATGTTGAGAAACTTACATATCTGCATTAATGTTTCAGCTTCAGAACAATAAGTTGCATCGCTATCCATTTTGAACTCAATAGCCCTTTATACCAAGGTTTATGAAGATAAAAATCTAATTGAAAAGTTGGAAGTAAAGCGTTATGAATTTATTATGCAGAATATTGAAAAATGTATATATATGTGTTATTAAATCTAACGGTAACTTATACCGAAGTAATTTGTCATTCTTATGTAAGCCTAATTAGTGTCAATCCGTAACGTATTGTGGGGACGAATATTGTTAATGGACCGTTCACACCTGATTGTTACTTAACTCTGTACGCTGCTCTAGCGAAATTTTCGGTTGCAGCCATGACAATGCGAAGTGCACTATCTGTCAACTAGTTTTGGATGTATGTGTATTATATTTAAGATCCATACGCACACAAAAAAATTAAAAATATCACGAACTAGTAACTTACACAAAATCAAAGGTGCACTAATCACTGATTTTGACAGATAGTGCACTCAATATTTTATTGTTGTGCAACTGCTACTACCTATAATTGAATATATCTTGGTTGCAGCCATGACATCAAGGGGGACTTAAAAAGGTGGTTTTACGCATACAGCTGTTAGCAGCCGGCCAGTTTTGACGGTATTAAGATGACAGATTTTTGTTTGAATTCTCTTTGTTGTTATCTTCTCTCTCGCATATTTTCTGCTCATGTACACACAATTATACACACACGCATAAAAATTTCTTTATGTGTGTTGGCAAAATGTTGTTCAGCTTGATGGCAAGATGGCGGATTGCAACTTATGATTTGTGATCTTTAATTGTTTCGTCATGACTAGAGATATATGCCCAAGATAATTTATGGTTCCGGTTAGTTAACACGAACTTTATTTTTTCTACGAGAAACCCGGAAAATTCCTTTATAGGTCCGATTTCAGCAAATGTTTTAATTGAATTACAAATTTCTTAATTGAACATAGTTTATAATGTTATCTATGAGGCCATGATCGATGTAACAAAAAAATCGACTATTCAATTTAGCTACTTAAAGTCGACTTCGACTTTTTAGCCATTAAAAGACGACTTCGACTTTTTTATGTAAAAAGTCGATTAATCGATTAGTCGACTCCAGCTTTAATAATTTATTTTACTTTGCCGGAATCAATATTTTATCTTGTTTATGTCCACAAGATATATAACAAAATCAATATGACTGATACGAATGATAAAAAGAACTTGGCCATCATAAGGGATCCCAACACTGTCCAAAATCGCATATTTGTTGGCAATTTGCCAACATGTACTCGAGAGGAGTTGGAGAGCATCTGTAAGCCGTACGCAAAAGTTTTGGGTTCCTTGGTTCAGAAGAACTTTGGCTTTGTTCAGTTTGAATCGGAAGAAATTGCGAATAAAGTAGCCAAGGCTTTGACAAAATCAACATTTAAGGGAAATACAATAACTATTCGCAATGCCAATCAAAGGAAGCCACAAAATCAAGTGGGCGCCAATAATCAAAATAATCCCTCTGGTTCAGGACCGCCTGCGGTTGGAAACAGTTCCGGCGTTGGAAATTGGCCGCAAGTTCAATCAAACGCTGGCGAAGGCGACGATGACAATGGATATAATGCTGGCTACAACGACTGTGAAATTATTGTTGTGGATCGGAAAAATACGTGAGTATAAAACAGACATTTTCCGAACATCAAATTGAGTGAAATAGCATGGGCTTTTGATATACCAGGCCACCGTAGCGCAGAGGTTCGCATGTCCGCTTATGACGCTGAACGCCTGAGTTCGAATCCTGGCAAGACCATCAGAAGAAATTTTCAGTGGTGGTTTTCCCCTCCTAATGCTGGCAACATTTGTGAGGTACTAGGCCATGTAAAACTTCTCTTCATAGAGGTGTCGCACTGCGGCATGCCGTTCGGACTCGGCTATAAAAAGGAGGCCTTGTCATTGAGCTTAAACTTGAATCGGACTGCACTCATTGATATGTGAGAAGTTTGCCCCTGTTCCTTAGTGGAATGTTCATGGGCAAAATGCATGTTCAGTGTGAACACAGGGCATGAGAAGTTGATTCCGTATGGCACGTCGCACAGCTGTAACTATTTGTAGAAAAGTAGTTTCTTGATAACCACCTCTGTATTATTTTTTTTTTAATTTCTCTAGTACTGCCATTAAGTATCGTGGCAGAAATAAATGTTTGTATACAAGGGTTGCCCCGAGCCTACAGTTTTGCATCTACCTTTGAAAATTTGGCCCACCCTAACATTCAATTGGAACCAACCTAGAATTAAGGCTTTTAAGCTCTTGAAATCCCTCATTGAATGGAAGCGTATTAGCAATAAACTAAATTAGAAGTTTTTTCATTAACATGCATTAAACCAATCACAAGAATGGTTCAACTATAGACAATACAACCAAATTCGAAAATGTGCCCAAAACCTATTTTGTTTCATTTGTATCTTAATTTTTAGCAAATATGCTGAAATGATAGAGGAACGGCTCAAGCGTATGAATTTGCGTGTTGATGTTCTGTTTCCCAACGAAGACGTTCCTTTAGGCAAAGTGGTAAGTAAAAAAGGAAATTGTATATGATTTCACTATTTTGAATATTCATTTCGTTGGTTATAGCTTTCCAATATAGCGTCACGGGGCTGCCTATACGCTATATTGGTAACGAATCAGCACGAAGAACACAACAGCATAACTGTAAACATACTGTATGGTCAACCGGCAGAACATCGCAATATGCCCGTAGATGATGCAATTAATCTAGTTGCCGACGACTTTCGTAAAAAGATGATGCGTGAAAAAGGACCTGCTGGTAACCAAGCAAGTCACAACATTAGTCATCTACCAAATCCAGTGCCCATAATACCAGCTGCAACTACAAATTATATTGCACCGCCATTGAAGGAACGCCATCCCGATGCAATACAATCCCTTTTAAATTTATTGGCTAATAATATGCCATTGACGGTACTGCAGTATGATCGCATTATAAAGTATCTTCAAGATCGTCGTTTACTACAGATGAAGGTTGAGTTGGGAGATGCTGATGATGAGCCATCGCAAGGAACGCCAGATCCTGAAATAGAATTACAAAAGAAAATATTGAACATTCTGAACAAGCCGTCTGTGGCGGAAACACATTACGACTTATTGTACCCCACTCTAGACTCAGTTAAGGCTGATATGCGTTTGTTGTCACTTCTCAAAGATAATCGGGTTCAAAAAGCTCTTGATTCCTTAATGGATAGTAATTTAGTGTCAACAATAGAGGGCCTAATGAAATTTTAAAACTTAATAATGCTTTACTAAACCAATATAACTAAGTATGTATTTTACAACAATAGATATTAAATTAAATTTACCAACAAACAAATCTTTATTGTATATAAATGTTATTTACTTAAGGCCAAGAATGTTTGGCTTCATTGCCGGCATATTTTCCACGATATTTAAGTCCTGTCACTAATGTCGAACTCTTAGGGAATGCAGTTTGACCATTGAACTTAGCATCAGTTTCGCTATTAAATCGAACATAATCGTATTGTATGTGTAAATTTTCTGGCAAATCCATATGCTTCAATGCATCATAGGGAACAGTTGTGTCGACGGATATTTCGTAGAATTTTATGACATCACCTGAAAAATAAGCGTACATATTTTAATTAATGACTGTTAGTTGTCTACGTCCATAATAGGAACACAAATGCAAATTTGCCCATGAAAATTCCATTAAGGAACAGGGTCAAACTTCTTAGATATCAATGAGTGCAGTCCGATTAAAGGTAAGCTCAATAATAAGGCCTCTCCTTTCTATCGATACATGTAATGTAAAGCCATTAGGACTATTAAGCAATTACACAATGCACAGGAGGGGACAACCGCCGCTAAAAATGTCTTGATGTTTTCGTCCATAATTGGTGGTATTGTAAATTTAATTGAAACTCAAAACTCTTTGGGAAAAGCTTATCCCATCTTATTCTTGAGTTTATAGATATTTTCCAAATAAGCCTTTGGGTGCCGTTGCCGCTGTAATACTGAATTTAGTGACCTTGTCTTTCATGGAAAAAAAACCAAACCCTATTCTTGCTCCAAAACTTTGCCCAAAAAAAAAGACTGGATTCGGTTATTCGGCCCGAAACTATTTTTGTGCACCAAAGACATATCGCCTTAAAAGTGCAATTTACTTACCCACTGTTTTAAGCTCATATATCTGTGAATTAGGTACACTATGATTAAAATTTGAAAAACAAGCTTCCAAAAGCTTAAATTTCTCTTCTAGGGACTTTAATTGGTAATCCGATTTTGCTGGAAGTTGAATGTTTCCGCAAATAGCACGGACCTTATCTGCAGCGTCAGCTGGAGCATCGTATTTTTTATGAGGTCTCAAAAATCTGAAAGAAATTAAAATCAGCTCTGCCAATTGCAGCAAAATATATTCATTTGCGTACCCTTTATTGGCCAATGATTGTCCCATGGCAGTGATCTCGGCTACTTTCGGTTTGGTTGAATAACATTTCTGGACCAGATTCTGGAGAGGTGATGAAAAAGTCATTAGAGTTCTTTGAAAGTCTAATTTAATTTCTTACATTTTTATTAAGAAAATTTGAATAAGTTCTATTTATATTTCTCAACATTTCTCTAACAAATATGAGCCACTATTTTCTTGCGTAAAATCTTCCCTTTCCAATGTGCTGCAAATAGGTAGGAAAAGTAATAGTTCGAGTCGGCTGTTATTGTTTTGGATGGCCATTTGAGAATGGTGGGTTTAAACGTTGGGATTGGCAGCACGATTTAATTATGAAGCAAGTGCAGTTTACGGGCCTCTCGCTAAAAGTCTGGTATTATGTTCTTTTTTAAAGAAAAATTTCCGAAAATCGGTCTTTTGGTGGTTTGACAAAGTTGTTTTTTTTTGGGTTCTTTGGCCAAAATGTTGCTATTTACATAAAAAAAATAATATGGCATCAAACAATTTATCAGCTGCTTACGAGCATGTGTACACACACATGTGAGTGCATGGGTCGTACTGAAATTCATGTATGCTTTTGTAATTTCAACCAAAATCCACCCCTTTGTAATTAATATATAATGAAACACAAAACAATTTAACTTCCACTTTTATCCAAATATTGTTGTTGTAATTGCACGACCAAAAGCGCAACACATTCTTTCACAACCTTATTATTTCGTACAGATTGATAGAGGTGCATGTTGCGAAAGAAATATTTATGAAAAAAAATATTGGGTTGCCCAAAAAGTAATTGCGGATTTTTTAAAAGAAAGTAAATGCATTTTTAATAAAACTTAGCATGAATTTTAATCAAATACACTTTTTTTCTAAAGCAAGCTAAAAGTAACAGCTGATAACTGACAGAAGTAAGAATGCAATTACAGAGTGACAAGCCGCAATTACTTTTTGGGCAACCCAATACTTTCTTATTTATGCATCCACAAACACTTTATTTTTTTCCAACCAGAGTACATGTGACCAACATCACTAACACTAACAAACACCCAGTTATAATTACAAGTTTGAGAATCGCGTTTATGTTGCGTAAGAAAATGACTTATTGCACAGCCACTGTGGTTGTGCTTTTAATGGGCGTCCCGAAATGTAAATTTTCTCTAGATGAAAAAACAAGTTATGACGAAACGAACACAGTTCGGTAAATTTTCCGTTTATTTTTTTATATGAAGTTTCAACACGAAAACCGAATATAGTACCGGACTTTACCGGCGAAGATCATTAAATTTTAAATTTTTTGTTTGTTTCTCTTTCGAGACGAGCTCAATGATCGAAGATGCAAATGGAAAAGGAAAGCCAAAGATAGCAATACACACCAACCACTATGGGACGCGTTTCGTCTTTGGTTAGAAGACTTCAACCATATTAGTTGTGATGGCTTCAAGGGCAGTGCGATGGTATGTTGAATTTGAATCGTATTAATAGCGAAAACGCATCTATGATCCAATTACCACATTAACCACACTCGACAACCCTGTCTTTTAGCTGTACTTTTCCCAATGCATGTACTTTTGTGTAATGACAGACATTCTTTCTGTGACAAATTACACTTCCTTCGTACTGCACATGATTTTGTGCATTTGTTGGAAGTTGTATTGATGGCTTTGAACGCTAAGACAACGGCAGTGACTCTCGTTGTTGGTCCATGTGCCCAGGTTCGAATCATGGCCGGGCTCTGCCGAATTTTTCATTTTTCAATTTTTTTGCCTGTTAGGGCGAAGATAATTAAATTGTACAATTTTCGTTTGTTTCTCTTTCGAGACGAGCTCAATGATCGGAGATGCAAATGGAAAAGGCGTTTTCGCTATTAATACGATTCGAATACAATATACCTTGAAGCCAATACCGGCCCTTGAAGCCATCACATCTAATATGGTAGAAAAGTCTTCTAACCAATGACGAAACGCGTCCCATAGTGTTAGGTGTGTGTTGCTATCTTTGGCTTTCCATTTGCATCTCCGATCATTGAGCTCGTCTCGAAAGAGAAACAAACAAAAATTTTAACTTTTTTAGATAAAAGATTTTGAAGCAAAAAAACATCCAGATTTCGATCAGTATGACATTTCCTCATAGTTTATGTATCAATTTTAATAAAAGTATTATGTTATCATTGAGAGTTTTGTTTGTGTTTCAAAAAGTAATTACGCAAAAGCGTGTTTTCAACTGTGATAAAGAACGTAGCACCAGCCTTAAGGCTTGGTATTCTATTCTGCTTTCGGAATAGTCGTGGAAATCTTTAATTGTTCTGCGAGCGGAAATTTACAGTTCGGTTTTGTTTTTATTTTCATACCAAAAGACTTTTTATCTGCACTTATGGTTTGATTATTTTTTTTTTTTTTTTGCAAATAAAAAAAGGAAAAAACAAGCCATTGAAACCAATAAAACAAAAATGATGCCGACAATGCTGTCAATCATTGCCACTAAAATTTCTTTTTGTCATTTTCCTCACTATAAACAGTGTACTACTTTTTCATCTATTTTCCCTCCAGCGTTTCGCCGACGTTTTTTTATATGGAGTTTGACAGCATTCCGCCTGAAAATCTGAACATAATACTCAACTTAAAGTTGAACATAATACCTTGTTTTACTCTCTTGCACAGTTTTACTAGAAATGTACGCGAACAAACCTACTGTGTCATACTCTGATACGAACTTTTTAATAATCAGCTGATAATAATTTCTCACCAGCTGAGAGATTTTAATACTTGGTATTCCACCAAGTACTTGGTATTCCGCCATTTTTAGTGATGAGAATCGTCGCATTGTGGTACATTTTCATGTTGAGATTGTACTAACGTTATCATCCCCGAAGCACTCGCCTGTGAACTTGAAAAAATTAAATTGTGTGTACCACTTGGACTGGAAAAGCAGCGTATATAGGAAAACAGACGATTGAAGTAATACTACAGTTATAATTAAAAAAAAATAAATATTCAAAATATAGAAGAGAATAATGTACACTATTCTGTGACAAGGTTACACAGATATTTTGGCATTGTTGCTACAAATTAGTATGTGTGTTTGTGTGCGTAAGTCAGTCTGCTACGCTCGGTTTAGCTGTGTGGGTGCATTTTTGATTTTTGCCGACAACATATAAGAAAGTGACGACTATATAAATGAGTTCAAGTGAAAAAGAGACCATCAGCAAATTACAAAAAACATAAAACGCAAATTTCTACGCTAATTGTTGCATTAACAACATAAATATTAACAAATTCTTAGCCGCATTTAAACATTACCGAAAACGGTCTATGGTTAAGAATGTCCATGACGAAATGATCTGGCAGTGAAAAAGTGGAAAGCAAAACTGATATTCAGTTGCAGTGAGAGAAAATCAATTTTTTTGCCATAGTGTCTGTGTGAATATATACGGCTTTCCTTTGCTGCTTGTTGGCGTGTGAGTGTGTGTGTGTTCAAAAGAAATGAGATACACAGCGGTGTAAACTTTGGAAATACGCATAAAAATGTATTATTTTCATAAACGAAAAAGTCAAAAGAACAAAAAAACGCTTAATTTTAAATAAGGTTCAAGTAAATTTCCCTAAGTATCTAGGTTATTTTGTGGAAATTGCAACAGTATTAGCTATTCGATACTAGAAAATACAACTCTGAAAGAGCGGTGTATAACACAAAAAATCTGTATTTCTACTCGCCAACGCCATTTCAATTCTTCTCATCGCAGTCGCAAACGTCAACGGCAATCGTCAATGTTACTTTACGCGTTATAAAAAATTTTCCTTCATCGTTGTGTGTATTTTATTTAACAAAATTAAGCAAAAATATTTAATTGCGGTTAGTAGTTTCCAAAAAAAATCTTCAACATCTTGCCAAAAATACAACATAAAGCAAGCAATGTTCAAAGATTCAGTGGAATTTGGTGATGCTATCGAAAAAAACGAAAATATAAGAAAAATATCGATTAGAAATCACAAGTGAATGGAAAGTGGAACATAAAAAAATTGTTAATGAGCAACTGTAATACACTCAAAGAAAAATTAGCATTTGAGAACGGCGATACGACAGATTGCAATGGAAATATAAATTGAATAAACTGCCAAGCAATAGAAACAAAATAGGAATTTACTACATTTTAATAAAATTAAAGTGAAAATTCTCATATGACGCGTAATTCGTAATTTTGCAATTCAATTCTTTTCGTTTTCGTGTTCTCTTTTGTTATTTCCGTTAAAAGGGGAGAAAAAAAAATATCGAAAAGAGTGAAGAGTGTGGTGATGTGAGTATGAAGTCGTATCAGCAGTAGCAGAACAGCAAAAACAACAAGGGCAGGCAGTGGCTGTAGCAAAAAAAAACTCAACATAAAGTAGAAGTTCATTTTGTTTTTCTTCGGCTGTGTTTGTTTCGTTGGATGGATGGTTGTTTGGTTGGCTGGCTTGTGTGGATGATGATTGCGATGGTTGGAGCATATATATAAGCTTACAATATTAAGGTTGCAAAAGAAGTTAACGTACTAAACTAGCAGGCAAACGGACGAGCAGCAGCACTTGTCCCTCACAACCACCACCATTCTCATATGTTGTCGCTTGTCCGTCCGACTGCAGAGTGGTAATAATGGTTGCAGACATTTGGTATTTTTCGTCTGCTTCTCTCGCACATTGTGTGGATACTTTGTGAGATCAGAGGAAACAGAAATATTCCAGCATGGAATTAGAGGAGACCATCGATAATACTTTTACAGGCAAGCAGCCGTCTTATACATTTACCCATTTGCAAAAGCAGATAAAATGAATTCTTATGCGTTGTCATAATCTACATTTTAAATTGGTTGCAATTTTGTTTGTAGATTTTATATAAACATTTCTCCAAATATTTGCTGCTAACGCTCTCCTCTCTGATGTGGAAAAGAAGTTCCCATAGGGAATCAATGTATCTATGCCATAGATCTAAGTGATCAAAATTCTTTGATGTGATGGGAGAATGTAGGAACAATTGCATTTTCTCTAGATTTTAATTCAAATGACTGAGACATGATAAACAAATTTTGAAAAATTAAATTATAAATTAGTCAAAGTTAGTTGATCAGCTCGATTTCCTTCCATTTCCATCACATTTATTTAGGTTTTAATATATTTTTTTGGCATCGCCACCCTTTTATTAGAAAAGCCGACAAGTGCAATAAAATGTAAAGCTACTGTGGTAACCCAATGGACAAAAAAGAGCATAAGTGGGTTTGTTAGAAAATAGACTGCCACTCTTAATGGGTTTCTTGCAATTTGACTAGAATTTTTTGCGCAAAAACCGCCCAACTTTCAAGAATTATCATCTGCAAGGATTATGATGCAGAAAGGAAAACAGTTGTTGTTGTTGTAGCAGTGTGTTGTACACTGAGGCGACAGCCCTTCCCGATGAAAGACTCCAGCGGACCAATTCAGTACGTACAACCGGCTGACATGAAGAAAACAGTATTAAATATGTGTTTCAGGTAGAATCTTTTATCAAAGATTATTTTCTGTATTTTGAATAAAATTCTATTTTTTGCTATCTTTGCCTTACGAAAATAAAAACATTTTTTAGCTAAGCTTATTGATTTAAAGTATTTTTTGATCTGAATCGCATTAGTTTTTAGCAAAGTAAAAATTATACCCCTTCTTTAATCCAAAAGCTTTAAGGATGTCGAAGCCAACTTAAAGTTTATATGGCTTACCATCAGAAACTCGATACACAAACGTCCCGCAATGTGTGCATGGAGTGGAAGAAAAGAAAGTTGAACCAAAAAAATTGTCTCATTCCCCACAAATGTTTTGAATTTATTTGACGCTTGGCTGAAATTGACTTTGTTGTATTTTTCTATCTTTTAGTTGTTCTCTTTAGAGATAGAGAGCGAGAGAGTAGTACTTTCTCTTCCTCTTGTTTGTCATTGGAACTCCCAGTACGAAAACGCATGAAAAGATAAATAAAATTTAATTGTGAAACATGCGCGCTCTCTTTCTCTCTCTGACCGCATCGCGAAGTAAACACTTGAACATCTCTTTTGGATTCAACGAGTTTTTTTTTGTCTTCTTCCAATGTTCATTGTTTTCGATATTTTCCACTTTTTGCTGTGTGCGTCGTGCATCGCCCTCGACGACTTGGGATTTTTTGCCTTTACTATGGTCGATGTTCTCACATGAGAAACACCAGCTATGGATGTGTAGATATGACAGAAGCACTGCGAAAACTTGTAAACCTTTAAACATGATGGAATAGGAAAATAGGTTTGGTTAGGCATAGTTTTTGTTTTACATATGTAGATCAAGCATCGGGAAGGGAGTTCCAAGAAGCCTTAATTATTATTTACTCAGTAGATGTGCACATTGAGAAAATTCTCTGGCCTTCGGGAACATTTTTTGAGAATTGCGATTCATATTGTTTATTCACTTAAATTACTAAAAAATAACAAATTAATTTTGTACGTTGTTTGTTGGTGTATTGTGAGAAAATGATTATGGTTCTCATTATATGAAAACGGGGTTGCCAACATTAAGAAAATATATTGTAAAGACAAGAAGTGCACCTCAATGAGTACAAAATAACATGATTATTAAAAATTAACTAGCCTAGCGACAAAAGAAAGAAATTACTTAGCCAAACAATATTGTTATTAGCCTTTTAAAAAAATCTTTAGTTTTTCAAAAAGGGAATATCGTTTAAATGGAAATGTCTCAATCAATCGATAAACTCTGGTATAATATTCACTTTTCGCGATTACTTGCTTTAGGTAGTAGATTTGGAACCAATAAAGCTTACTGAGTTCATTTAGTAGGTTCCTCCCTAATTAGGGCTGGTACTATGTTCGATTTTAGCGAATTTTTTTCGTGATTACTATTTTTAGATAATAAAAGTATCATGCCAATACTTATGCAAAATTTTAATAAAGGTATTTTGTTATCATAGGCGCCCAGATAGCCAAGTTGGTAGCGTGGTCGGATTGCCTGCCGGGATCGTGGACTCGATTCTCACCAGAGGCTTTGGTCTATCGCTACTGTGGTATCACAATGGTCTCAAATTGTCTAAGTGCGTCTGTAATGAATTGCCACTATTACCTTAATTAACCTAACCTATTATGTTACCGTGATTTTTGTATTGTTTCAAAAGAGTAAATGAGAAAAACGAACATAGTACCGTTCTACTTAAAGGCAAACATTTTTACCTCAAAATTTTCGTTTCCTTATGGGAACAAATCTGGAAATATTAAATCATATCTTTATTATCTCTATTAGTTATTCGTTGACTGATCTCTTCGACTTTAAATTGAATGGGCACCAATCAACTCTGCTTCAATGCTATAATCTTTGTTGTTGTTTGACTTTTGTGTTCTGCCGAAAATTATATTCATTTAATAGACATTTGCGTAGTAAATGAACATAGTACAACACTTTAAGGTAGCTACTAAGTTCGTTCATTGTGGAAAGTTTCCACAAAACATTGTTTCACTTAATCCTACAAAACCGCCAAAAAGGAATTTTTACAATATTTTGGAAAATTGGGTTGTTGGCGTTTTGTTATCATAATTTGTGCATTAATTTGTCGACGGGAAAAAACTCATGGTAACTAATTTGCTTTGGATACGATTTACAATATTACGCAGCAATCAGTTATAAGGAATTTGCACAATTTTTTTTTTTTTTTTTGAAAGTCGTTCCTTTGACAGTAAGAGAGAGCGAGTTTTTTGCGGATTATTTTTCCTCATCAGAAATTTTTTATTCTCGTGCAAGTTTTAACTGGGAAATTGTTACTGGAAAAGTACGGGAACGCGACTAATCTTACGAAGAAAATAAGCCATAATATATTCAGAAAAACTATTTCAGCTCACAAGAAGAATATCGATACGATAAAATGTAACCGGAGAAGGATAAACCCGATATAAGTCGATTTAGAAATGGCTGTCCGTCCGTCGAAAATACGAAAGCGGTCAAAAACGTATTTTCAACATTAGTATGAACCCATATTATGGTGGGGGGTATAAAAACATTCTAGATTTGCCCCGGTAATGTTGGCAACTCTATACTAAGACCTCAACGTACACACATACCACAAAGAGAGCCCCAATCAAAAACAACAAAGCAAAATTTCCATTGTGTTGACGACGAAAAAAGTCGCCGTTGTTTATTCGTTGGTATTTCACTCGCCACTCGTCTACAGTTAATACTTTCAATCGTTTGAAATGAGTGCAAAAAGACCAAAAAATTTTTCTTTTTGTTTTCTAACATTGAGTAATTCGATCATAGAACTACCTATAATATAAGCAAATTTCATGTTTGGAAAGAATTATTGAAATTCATTTAGTGCAAATACAGAATAAAGGGAAATATGGGAAAGACAATATACAGTTTGTGAATTGTCTGTTGTGAAATAAGCGGCGATGTAATATGAATTTTTTAGAAACAAAACGAACATATCTCTCCACCAAAAACAATGAAGCAAATACTTACCTACATTTAAATTTAAACATACGAAAAAAATGTATTTGCCTAGAATTTTATTTCATCCCTCCGCCTACATTTTTCTCTCGTTTAATGTTACTATCTAGCTATTGTGCCCTGGCTTTTCGATATACGAATATGACGAGTTTTCTCATATCTCCACAAGTCGAAACATCAACGAATATTCATTTAATTGGTTGTAGCACAACAATCATCAAAATAAGCTGCTCACTAAAGAAATACTCTTTAACAAACACATCTTACATCTATGAAATACAACAATAATATAAGAGTTGTGTTTTTCTTCTTCATTTTGTTTTAAATAGTCTGCCAGTATCGTAATAGACGGCCACAAACAATATCAAAAGGCAACGTTTTTGTAATCTGTGTGGAAAAAAACACACACACACACACCACAGAAACTATACTTATGACTTCTTATTTGGTTGTGACGTTTTCTTTTAACTGCGGTCGTTACCTACCTATGTTCATACTCGCTCAAAACAAGAATTAAATTCTCTCGCTGTATGCCCACAATGGTTGCGAGCAAAACAAAACAACCAAATAAACCCAAGGCAAAAGAGGAATACGAAATTCAGAAGTAGTAAAAGAAAATCCAATAACAAAGCAACAAACTATGCAAATATAAGTATTGCCTTTGTGCTTTGACGTTTAAAGAACCGAGCCCCACCCCCTTCTAATATAAATGGAAGTCAAACGAACGAATTAGTGTAGAGGACTGCAATACAAAAAGAAAAATAAACAAATACATTTTGGTGTGAGCAATATTGTTATTTACATATATGAAAAAAACACCGCCATAAAAAACGAAAACTTGTCAACGGCCCACGTAAGTTAACGTCATCGTTATTGTCGTGTGGCCAGTTTTGCCATTCGGGACCGCCTGCCTAATCATACTCACTACACATCTATGGCGGTTTGTGAGGTAGTTCACACAGTGATAAGGTTTAACAGAGATAAAGCCCAAGAACAAACGCTGTGTGTGGTTGTGGATTACCAACGTAATGGAAAAACACATACCTACATACATCATCTAGCTAATTTGTGCAAATTTCCACGGAATAAACCAACAAACGTACAAACAATATAGTATGAAAAATTATTAAAGAATTGAGAGTGCAAGTAATTAAATGCAAACTTACATATTTTATTATTAATAAACTAGGTTTTCCTATTTTAGTGTTGAAATGATAAGTCGACAGTAGCAGCAAGCAGCAGTAAAAGTAACTCGTCAAAAAATTGTAACAAGTACAAAATACAAGAAATAAAAGATAAAACAATCAACTACAATTGAAGCAAACAAAAAAGGAAGAAAAATCAAAAGAAGAGTTTAACTTTAAGAAAACGTTTTAAAAACCGCTTAATAAAAAAGTTGTGAGTTTTTGCAAGTGCCCGAGCAGTCAGATAACAAGTCGACGCGTTTTTTTTTACTTGTTTCTTGGCTATATAAAAAACGCCGCTGTCTACGTAGTCGTCGCTGTTTGTGCGCGCCGCAACTGAATGAGCATTTCAAGATTGTTTTGTTTTTCTCGTGTGTGTTTTGCTGCCACCATTCATCAACAAAAACAACATTAAACCTTAATGAGAATTAGGAAAATGAGGAGCTGTTATATAGTTGTTGTTAAAATCTATGAACTATGACGCATCAATCACATCAGACAAACGGCGCAAGTTTGGAGGATTGCCATACTAACTTTTTTGCCTTGGTAAGTTATTTGATTGCATTTTTATCTTTGTATAATCATTGTTTTGCATAAGTATTTGAAAGACTCGAAATTTTGATTTTTTTTTATTGCAAGCCGATGAGAGTTTAGTCATTTTTGTATCGAACTCCTTAAAGCTGCCATGAGACGACAAGACATGTCGTATGTAATTTCAAAAACACATCGTGTGATATGTACAAAAAATTTAATATGACAAATCGATTTTGGAATAAATATCGATTAAATCGTGATTTTATTTCATCAAACATGCATGTATATGAAAAATATGAGAACACATGTCGATTAGAGCCCGCTCTACTCGTATTCGACGTATATAAGACAAGTCTTATGAATACAGAAAATGACAGCCCATATGACAACAAAAAATACTTACTTAAAATTATGTTAAAAAATAGCTATTTTTGAACACTTTTTCAAAATTTTATTTCGCGTGTAGACAAAATAATTGTACTCACGCATACATAGCCAAAAAACTGTTCTCATCATTGACGATAGCGGCTAAACACGTAAAGATAGCTCGAAATTTCGCAGGGTTATTGGGGATATGGGTCATATCGGTTTAGATTTGGATACAGCTCGACCCATCATAAGTGTTGAAAAGCGGGGTTTACTATTACACACCCCCCAGAAACGTTTTAGACCCCCAGGATTTTAAAAACTACATTGTTTTCGACAAGGTGTTCTAATTTTATTTCTATTCAAAGTACAACTTGTATGGAATATTTCTAACGGTTTATGAGATACTACTTTTTACATCCTCCACCACAGGATGGGGGTATACTAATTTCGTCATTCTGTTTGTAACTCCTTCAAATATTCGTCTAAGACCCCATAAAGTAATAAATTCTTGATCGTCATGACATTTTAAGTCGATCTAGCCATGTCCGTCCGCCCGTTCGTCTGTCTGTCGTAAGCACGCTAACTTTCGAAGAAGTAAAGCTAGCCGCTTGAAATTTAGTACAAATACTTCTTCTTAGTGTAGGTCGGTTGGGACTGTAAATGGGCTATATCGGTCCAGGTTTTGATATAGCTGCCATATAAACCGAAATTTTGCATGAGGTGTGTAGTTATGACTTCTAACAACTATGTCAATTATGGTCCAAATCGCCCCATAACCTGATATAGCTGACATTTAAACCGATCTGGGATCTTGTCTTCTTGGGCTTCCGGAGGGCGTAATTATTATCCGATTTGGCTGAAATTTTGTACATGTCCATCAACATACGTGTCAAATATGGTCCGAATCGGATTAAAGCTTGATACAGCTCCCATCTAAGCCGATATTTCTATTTAATAACACGGGTAGTATCAGTGTCTTGTATAGTGTTATTTTCGTCTGTCGAGAGGTGCCCTTTGTCCAACCCACACTTTTTTTTTAATTGTAAGGATGTCAGCTCGAAACTTCTCGATATGCCTAGTCCTAGTTCTTTAGGGTATACCCGAAGTATTTGGCCTCTTTGCCCATCTACGCCACCAGCCAACGCCTGATTGACTTGTTCACTGAAGAAATCGTCATTCTAGCAACAAGATCTCACGGGGGAATGTTAACTGAATCTGTAGCACAATCTTCGGCAGCCTCATTCCTCACCACACCTTCACGATCTGGGATCCAGCAGTCTAACAGAATTTCCATAATTCGAAGAATCTCCTTGCCTCTTCTAAATAGTCTCGTCTCAAATGGCCCGATACCACAGCCTTACGTTCACCGCCCCTTAACTGAAATGGTCTCCAGTGCCTTAAGGACAGCAAATACTTCTCCCTGAAAGAAGGCTGAATGATTACCTAATTCGAAGGCACTCGATGGGAACGGGAAAACGATGTTCAGTCCGTCAACACAGAATGGCTTCCCTGGTAAATTATCCATCCCAGCATGGATTGGAGGTCTGAGCTCCGGTTTGTGTGGCGTTCGTCGTCATCACGGGAAGCTCAGCTGGGTGCTACCAGGCGCGTCCACAGGTTGTGGATAGTGGGATCCTTCGTTTACAGAGTAGCTGTTAATGCAGCCGCGGACATTCAGCGGTATCGAGTATACTCGATATGACAAGGCTAGGCATTGGTGCCTTCAAATAATCAATGGCCATAAGGTACCTGTGGCGATCGGTTTTTAAATCGCAACGAACCTGCTTACCTGCGAAGCTTGAAGAGAACCGTTACTTCCACATACGAAAGTGTCAGTACAACCGTCCAAATTGACAAGAGTACTCTTGATTTTTACAAACTGGCTACAACAACAGCAACAAACTGTGCCAAGTGCGATACACCGATCTTACATATTCAAGGTCAGTCACAATTTGTATAATCCGCGATATCGAATGGAGAGTCTCAGTGGGAAATTAGCACCCTATGAGTGCCTATGATACGTGATAGCCAATGGCGGAACGAGCTTGCTCACCTGTCAAAAATCAGGCCCAAGTACTTACGATATCAATCGTATAAAGCAATCCCATGGCAGTCGGTTGTACGTACCGGATTGACCTGATGGAATCCTTAATCGGCAAGGGCTGCCGCCTCGGTGTACAACACACTGCTATAACAACAACCGTATAGAGTCCCAACTTTGACAGGTCCCCTAAAAACCCAGCTTTTCCCTCCAGGTGAAAAAATACCAGTTCAATCCTTTTTGAGGTTTATGCCAAGTCCTTGGGCTCTCGCCCATCCAGGCCTCCAGGTGAAAAATACCAGCTCAGACTTTTTGAGGTTTATTCCAAGTCCGTTGGCCCTCTCCCATCCAGACAGATTCCTCAAGGCTTCTTGAACGAGATTCGTAATAGAAGATACCCTGATGACAACGTCATCCGAGTAATTATTTCACTATTAGTCTTGTTATCTTGACTGCTCTACGATTCCTTAGCCCCTGACGCTTTAAGTGTATCATTAAATTCAATGCATAAGATGAAAAATCAGTGACCAGTAACTATATTCTGTCTCCGAAACGGAATGAATGAATGTTTGAGGTTTTGAGAAGATAAAAGCCGCATCGCCAATAGAGCGACCTCAAGTATCAGGATTGCTTCAGGACTTAAAAAAGTTTAAATTTCATCTTCTCTATTGAACATGCCTCGTATCTTAAAAATGTTGTCATTTTATTTGTATTGTACATTTCTTCGACACATATTCTTTCTTTATTTTCCCCGTTAAATTTGTGTATGTGTAAGTGTGCCTGAACACCGGGGCTTAGAAGAAGACAGTTGGTAATCGAGCTGTAAACTTGTTTGTCTAGTTTTGAAGAGTATTTGGTGTACAATAACTGTTGCCCACTCAAAACGTTGGAAAAAAAGATGCCAAGCTCCTCGTCCATTCATCGGCAACTAGCACAGGGCATAAAACAGGTGTTGTTTTGTTTATTTCGCGTAAATTTTTCGTCTTACTTTTTCTAAATAAACGTGGTTATGGGCATACATACACATACATATATATTTATATACAGCTTTATTTTATTTTGCTTTTCCTCTTGTTCTCCTTGAATGATTTCAAACAGCATGGAGAATATAGTTGGTGGTCAAAATATTGGAATGACTTTGCTTTTCTTGTTCATTTAACTTTTATCATTCGATGTTTTTCAATATAATTTTATTGTGAAATGTTCAGATGTGATCGTTTTTTACCACCATTTTAAAGCCAACTGACGCGAACTGACAGCAGTGTTTTCAAATGACCTTCATCCCGAATGCTCAAAGTTCTACTTCATAAGCTCGAGGGGAACTATGAGGAAAGGATCAAAAGGGAAATTAATGCGCTATATCCTGTCGCAATTCGATAGAAAATGGTTTAGGTACTAGTAGAGATGGCAAACTGTCGATAATCGCTACATTCAATATTTTCGATATTTCTAATAATAAATATCAATACCGTTATAAATATCAATATCATTAATTTTCCATAACCTTTATTTTAAACGAAAAAAGAAGTAAAAATCAGGAGTAATATCAATGCACAGGCCGAATAAAAACAAATTTTCAATCCCACCGGATTGGGGCTAACTTCTTACATATCAATGAGTGCTGTCCTATTCAAGTTTAAGATAAATGATAAGGGACCACCTTTTTATAGCCGATTTCAAAGGCCGGGCCAAAGGCGACACCTCTTTGTTGACAAGCTTTTTAAATGGCTGCCGTACCAAATGTACAAATACAAATGCAAATTTTGCCTATGAACATTCCATTAAGGAACAGGGTTGCCTCGGTTCTTTAATGGAATGTTCACATATCAATGAGTACAGTCCGATTCAATTTTAAACTCAATGATAAGGGGCCTCCTTTTTTTAGCCGAGTCCGAACGGCGTACAGCGGTGCGACGCCTCTTTGGAGAGAAGTTTTACATGGCATAGTACCTCACAAATGTTGCCTGCATTAGGCTGAACATTTTTTTTTTGATGTTTTCACCTGTAAATTCCCTGAGCCTAAGGGGGCACATATGGAGGGGAAATTCCAAAGTTTGTTTCTTCCTCCACTCTATTGCCATCATACTCTGAGTCTAGGGAGAAGTAGACCTTCACCGTCGAGAGCTTCTTTTCTAATGGGCGCTCACTTGTTGCTATGCAACGTGCCTTCCGCTCTCGCTTTGAAATTCCTCCTCACAGACTCGTTCCTGGCCGTAATTCGATTCTGTCGTAGGTTAGCTTGTTTCGGGAGTGTGGAAATGTCGCTAAACGTAAAACTGGACTTTAACGGACCTTCGGAACTCCGGAAAAAATCGAAAGAGTGAAGCAGTACTTTCTCCATGGTGTTCGGCTAGCAAACGCGCAGCTTCTATGCGAATTTCTGACACTACTGTTCGCCGAATTCTCCCGGCACAGGAAAGCTGTGAGCACCATACAGGCTAGAACTTTGAACTACTTGATTTGTGTGGTGTTCATTGCTGCCACGAGAAATTAAGCTATGAGCTACCGGGCGTTTCCGTAGGTTGCGGATTGTGGAATAATCCATACGAGGTAGCTCCAACGGCAGTCGCGGAGCGGAGAGTCAGTGAGAGGCTGGGCGGATCCGGCCCTTTCACAAATACTTAGTGCCTATGATGTTCGATATGACAAGACGAGTTATTGGTGCCTTTTACTAACCAAAGGCGACCCTGTTCCCGGGGCGATCGGTCCGAGCTTGCTCACCTACAGGAGCTTGACAAGGATCGCCACCTCCACATGAAAATGTGGCTACAACAACGAATTCTCCATCAAGACGTTTAGCGCATGTGAAATGCTGATTAACAGCCTGCTTGAAAACGCGGGGTTTTTTTCCAGTGACGAGGCTCACGTTATTGAAGTGGTGTAAATGCATGTGAACTCCCCCAGAAGCCACTTTATCTACCATGGACCATAGCACACCTCAAGAACAAAATTTGCAGCGTAATTGCCAACATTATGCAAAGAATGGACACAAATTTCAATCCCATAGCAGCCGGTTGTACGTACCGGATTCACCCGATGAAATCCTTCATCGGCAAGAGCCGCTGCCTCAGTGTACAACTACAACAACAACAACAAATTTAAAAAATGGACTTAATAAGTGTATATGGCAATCGGGGTCGCCATTTATTTCTCAAGTAAAAAAAAATAAAAACAATAACTGAAATAGTTTTGTTTTTATTGACCTTTCAAATATGTAAGTTTCTCTGGCGCACCCTGTAGTTGTCAGAGAAGGCCGATGGCTTAAGCAGACGACGGGCATACGAATATGAAATGGAATCGGTCTTCCTCAGAAGCATCTACCGATCAATTACATGCTAAGGGTGGCATTCCATTCCACCAGTCTAGATTCAGTAACAAGCAATATGCCTGTTACCGTTGGTTCTTTGGGGTACATTTTAAGCCTAACAAAGCATACCATAACAGCTTAGAATTGCTGGAAAAAATGTCACTATAAGCTGAACGTTTTACTTTTACAACTCCCCTACACTTCACTTAATGGTTTAAAGAAGAAATTTCTAAGTGCTTCTTGTTGTTGTAGCAGTGTGTTGCACACTGCGGCGGCAGCCCTTGCCCATGAAGGATTTCATTGGGTCAATCCGGTATGTACAACCTTCTGCCATGGGATTTAGATGCTTCTTGAATATATATCTTTGGTATGGTATACCTCGTCCTCTGTTGGAACAAAGGCATACTTAAGACTTCTCTTGAAATATTTGGTTTTGATGCGTACCTAGACTCTCATTCATCAAACACAAACTGTAGACAAGGTGTTACATTTCAGACTGACTGAAATTTCGAAAAGCAGTATCCTTTCACCGTTTGTGAGAGTCGTCAAGTTTAAAGGAGGAAGTAAATAAGAGGCTGCAACTCATAGATATTTCATTATTGAAAGTTTTTTTCAGCTGGTTTTCATGTAAGGGACCACTAAACGCACATAGTCATTTTGGTCATTTTAGCCATACAAATACCGATTTTTCGTTAATTCAAACATAATACTTGTATGTATATTTTTTTTTTTTTATAATTTTTTAGCATATATTTTAGAAGCCGAACCTTGTTTTTACTATAAACTTTGTAATATTCCATTTTCACATTCTTTGGCAACGAAAACTGCCAAAGAAAAGGGCAAGAGTAAAACTGGCCTTCGCAGATTTGCTGAATGTCTCTACTATTGTGAACAATTTACCAAAATACTGCCTTCTTCTCTTATTCTTCTTCTTGAGTATTGTTTTCGTTTGTCTATTTTGTTATCGTGAAGACGCTACTCTACCCAACCGTTCATTCTCTTTTCACTTTTTGTGGCTTTTGCATGTTTTTTTTTATTTTTCTTTGCAGACGCTCTTTCTCCGTCTCTAAACATGTTTACGTTGGTCGACTGACCTCCCCAATACAAATACAATAATGCAGAATAATATACACATACATACATGCATGCATAAAACCGTGGAATTAAAAGAGAATGTTTGTTGTTGTATATTTGTAACGATTTCTTAACCGAATTCTGCATGTAAGTTAACAAAACATTATTTGCTGGTATTTCTAGATATGAGCGATGGATAAATACCCAAAGGGTAATTACCCGGTAAATTGGGTAAATACCTGGGTATTTACCCAATTATACCAAAAAGCTGGATATTTATAATATTGCAGATATCTTGGTATAAAAACATTTTTCAAAAAATTGTTGATGACTTGGTATTCTTTGTATGGAAACCTGACCTTCTGATGTCATAAAATCGGATTTTAGTTATATATAGCCGCTGTATAGACCGATCTCCAGACTTAAAGTCTTGAGTCAATAAATTGGTAATTTTTCGATTTCGATGAAATTTGGTAAGTGACCTACACCTCTGGTAGACCCCTATTCATTTCTGTGAAGTGCGGTTCAGATCGGACTATATTTGGATATAGCTGCCCTGTATAACGACCTCCCGCTATTGTGTAATGAGCCCATAAAAGGAGCAGTTTTCATCCTATTTCGATGATGGCACAGCGAGTTACGGTACCCATCTAAACCATTTTGTTGAATATCGTCCAGATCGGACCATATTTGGATATAGCTGTCATATAGACCGATCTCTTGATATAGAGTATTGAGCCCATAAAAGGAGAATTTTTCATCCGATTTTGATGAAATTTGAAACAGTGAGTTTTGATAGACCTTTACACCTGTTTGTTGAATATCGTCCAGATTGGGCTAGAATTAGTAATTTGACCCATTGTTTATCGTAGGAAGAAAAATCTTGTAATTGAAAAACTAAACGGAGTTTCCACATCGGGCCTTGATTTGAGATAAGGAGATAAAAAGAATGGAGTTGGGAGAAGGAAGGATGTGCCTATCAGACACCTCAGTTTATCAAAAGGGATTCAGAGGCTTTTCGAGAGGTAGAATGAAGGTCGCTTCCTACGGATGACATCATTGTCGTTGTAGTTACATTTATGTATATGTTGAGGCAGTGATACTCACCAAGATCTATTGGGGAGCAAGATTGTTATGGTCAATAGGATCGGCTGCCGCGGGAACATTATGGCCCAATGCTGGTCTTAATTGTCGACTATAAGCTAAGCTGGAGAAGCATTTTCGAGGAAAGTGTCAAAAGTACACTGAATGCGTTCTAATCATGTCAAAACTCGATAGAACGAAGTTAGATTCTTAGAGCAGAATTGAATGTTTATGTGGGTGTTTGGCCGACTTTCAACTTTGGATGTCTTATGTGGAATGGGGCAAATGAGCTCTGTATATCGTTGCCATGCGTTGCGTTTACGTTTTTTCTTATTGGTAATATTTGATGGGATTTTCAATCAGCATTTTTATGGCATAACCATATGAGTGGGGGCATTTCCACTTTTTGTTTTTGGCAAGTGTAGATAACTTTTATTAGTGTATCTCCTGTGTAGTATGAGCAAAAGTTACAATTTCTTTTAATAATATTTGCAATACGATTTTTTTTCAGACTGATTTATGCGGAATAAAATGGCGCAAATTTGTTAACAGCGAGCGGCCAAATGCATCCAGTGATCCGCTGGATGATCCAATTCTACGCTCATATTCGCGATGCATGCAAGCTGACATACTTTGTGTTTGGCGTCGAGTTCAGTCCACTCGCCAGGACAACTCAGATCCAAATAACTTCGATGTTGTTAATACTTCCAAGGTGCATCCGCCATTATCGTTAGCTGCTGCCAAAGAATTATGGCTATTTTGGTATGGCGAAGAACCTGACCTTACCGATTTAGTGGATGCCGACTTGTTGAAAGTAGCCGGTAAGTTATATATAAAATCTTTACGAAGTACATACATAGTAGGATATAAGACCTAATCTAATTTAATCTAATCTCGTATTCGATTTCGCGTGCAGTCTCAGAAGAGAAACATTTGGTAGTTAATGCCACGCGGATGGATCGAAACTAGAGAATATATCTAAGCATCTACATTACGGACCTAGAAGCCGAAACTAATGCGATATAAGATGCGATATAAGGCAGTTTTTTTTTAATTCGGACTAGAACTAAAAACTAGTAAATTACTTAACACAGCATTGTTGTTGCCTTTCACTAAAGACTCTTTTTTTTTTTGGTGGTAATCCTAAGCCATAACATCACAGTACAATAATCAGGTAAAAATACGAGAAGAAACCGTTATGTGCAAGACACTGAGTATACTAATAGAAATCATTATTACTGTGGCCGCCCCCACAAATAGAGTGGCATAAGGTGAGAGTAAGAGAGAGAAAAGATGTGTGAAAGATAGAGATCACTGTTGCAGAGGGGGTGGCATGGGGTGTTTGTGGTGGTGGCTGATGTGCTTGGTTTGTAATAACAGAGGTGAGTCAATTGTTTGTAGTGGTCGGGTTTTATTTTAATGATGCTGACAACTACTAAGAACAAATATGGCGTGTAAAGGTTAAAGTGGAATTTAAAAAATAGAGTTATGAACGATCCTGCTTGGTCAGTCAGTGCAATATTTTTGTTTAGTTTAAGGGTTGGGGCCACGTCTTTTTTTTTTGGTAAATACCTGTTTGTTTTTGTTGGTATAGACTCAAAAATTTAATTTGTTGCTTTGTTTGATAGTTTTTGGGTTGGTTAGTTATATAAAGATTCAAAAATGGCTAAATCTTTTTTCATGAAATTTTCACAGAATGTGTCCAAAGGGTCGGACCCTACCTCTTACCCAATTTTTAAAATCTCTTTATCTCGGAAATGGATGCCGAGATTTAAGCGATATTTTTCTTGCCCCCCTACAATCCAAAACGAGAAACTTTTAAATTTTTGGGATAGCGCCCCAACTTCAAAATTATCATGTGATGCGATAAGGACAAGTGGCTGTCAAATGAGAGGTATTTAAGGTAGTGTACGAGTCTGGTATTACAAATTTCTCCAAATTCTATGTGCCGCACCATCCTCCAACAACCCCCAATAAGACTAAAAAAAATGCGATACAGGACATTTTAGCCTGTCAGGACACTATCTAAATCAAACGAAAAGTCTTTGATGGTAGATTACAAAATTGATATTAATTTTAGGTGGTCGCTCATAGTCATAACACTTCAACGGGACACGTAGACCCATCGCGATAATAATTGATGCAAAAGGTCTTTCATAGTAGAGTTACAATTCTATATATATGTATATACATGTTTTTTCTGTATAGTCTCAAAACTTGGGTAGGATGTTCTGGAAGGAGTGATAGGCTATATAATTTGTTGCTATGGGAGGGGGGGTGGACCCTCACCCTTCCCCCGAAAGCCCACCTATAATTAAAAACGGACCGATGGAAACAAATGGTAGTTTTTGTGGGGAAGAATACAAAATCATATATCAAATATGGAGGCAGGTCTTGGTGGGGCCGTCTCGTCCGAAAAATCACTTAAAAAACCCATCAAACGGACGTGGGAGACCGATCGACAGAGACAAAATGGAACTCAAAGGAAAGGTAAATATTTGGGAGAATAACAGGAACCTGATATCAAAATTTGCCGAAACGTCTCAGGGGGGCCACCCCTTCCTCAAAAGCCATTCATACGGAAAAGAAGGCCGATAGGAAAGAATTGACACTCGATTGGAAGGTATTTTAGTTAAAATATGAATTTGATATTAAAATCTGGCCCCTTCTCTAAAAGCCTCCTTTAAGGAAAAGAAGTTTGATCAGGGTAGTATAGGACTCAATTCAAAGGAGTTTGGGTGTAGATTAAGTTAGGTTAGGTTGAAAACAGGGTATAGTTATTAATCCGTCCCTTGCCACTAGGGACATGCACCTAAGTCAGTAATCGGCTTGATATGAACACAAATCGGGGATCGGTATCGGTATATATGGCGATTTGGATCACATTTAGCACGGATATTAGAGGTCATAACAGAAGTCTTCATGCATCGGACAAGAATTGAGCCCTTTAGAGGAAAACGCCGTTAGATTGTGTGACATGGGGATAGCCGGGCGATCAATGCAAGAATGAACATCATTTCGGGTAGTAACGACAGTAAGTTCACGGCCGTACTTGGAGTGCAAGAAGAATATTTGATCGCCGCGAATGATAGGGCAAACGACTTGGACATAAAGGCCCGAGAAAATCCTATAAAACTATTCGGATCGTGGTAAGGTAAATACTGAGTCGTAGTAAGAAAAAAATCTCGGCTTCATATCGGGATACATACAACTACGGACGCATTTCAACAAAATAAGTGGCAGGCGATAGCGTGTAGCATTTTCCATGCCATTGACGTGCTTTTGGATACCGATACTTGATTGTTGAAACGATCCATGTCGTGAAACCAACTTAGGAGCATAGAATGGAAATCGATGAGGGATTACATGAGAAGCGTGGCGTGCCTAAAATACTCATAGATTTGTTTCGGGCTACCATTGGAATTCTGAATGAAAGGTAATTACTTACATCGCACATTAAGCTGTCTACTGCCTTCGGCGATGGAGTTTAATGATATGGGGTGGGTTAAGTTTATATACTCTTGTCATTTTAATCCTAGCCACTTAACTCTGGGTGGCTTCTTATTTTTTGAAGTAAACCTGGAAACAAGGGGTTTTAGTCCCCGACTTACCACAAATCCGCAGTTAAACTTATGTCTTGCGTCATTTAAAATCCACCAATTCATCGCATTTCTTATAAGGTGGTAATTTCGGTTTTCATACTCTTCTAGTGAGATATTGGGCAGGCCCTTAAGCTATGTTTCTATAATTCTTATGTGACACATGTTATCCATGACATCACGGCGAGGTCAATGTCCACGGTTGAGATAAATGGCAACTTTGATTAAAACTTTGGCTGGAACCGTTACTTTGTATCCAATGTCGCAAAGTCGAGTGTGGGTGTAGTAGTTATTCAAGTAGTAAGAACACTAAAGGATGGCTAAATTTTAAGGGTTGATGTCGATTTTGAACAACTTAAACGCATTGCGCGATTGTGTATCTTTCCATGGACCAAATTGAGTTAGTCTGAAATTGAGAAACGTCGATTCAAATGCAGAAAAAACAGGATGTTTAGATCGGCCCTTAAAATTGAACCTCTCTTTATAAAGGTTAAAGGCAAAGAATCGTCTTCTAAAATGCTAGTAGCAAATAAGACAAATTTCAAGGAAATCTTTCTAACATAATTTCATCTTTGGCTTATGTAAAATATTTGAACATGTAAAGCGAAAATAACATGCGTTTGCTTTCTGATGGAGACCAGCACTTGGCACTGTTATATATACCCCAAACAACGAGTAAATCTATAAAATTGGTGTCAGTTGCAAAAGGAATAGCCAAAGGTGATGCAAACTCGATATAAACTAACAGTAGAAAAGCCGACGCTATAACGGCATAAAAGAAAATAGGAAATGACGATAATGAATCTCACTTTATTAACAAAATATAAAAAAATGGCAACATACAGAAATTTGTATGTAATAAAATAAATGAGAGAGGGAGAGAAATGAAAAAAATGAACAAAGAGCAAAGAGGATTTTGTACTTCAATGGGCAAGAGACATATAAATAGCCACAGCTGTTTTGAAGCTTGTTGCAAAAGAGTTGCCAACAAATTTATTTTTTTACATACATACGTGTTATCTGCGCAATTTTTATACACTACACCACTACTGTGGTATATAACTTCGTGCATTTCTTTGTAACACCCAGAAGGAAGAAAGATAGACCCATTCGATTTAGCTATGTCCGTCTGTCTGTCTATGTTAACCTTATATATAAAATTCAATATGTGTTTGTTTATTTATCGGTTTGTTTGTTTATTCCGTATAGCCCCAAAACCCCTTAAAATAGGTTTTATGACAATATGGGATTCAAATGAAGGGTATTTGAGAGTAGAAAACGAATTTGATATCCAATTTCGGAGCCAAGTGTTTTGGGGTACGCCCTAAAGCACCCCCTAAACTGAACTTCATTTCCGTTGGGTATAAAGAACGAATTTGATATATATTTTCAGTAAAAAGTGCCGGCCCCAACCCCAAAACACCCTCCAAACGATTCATATTTACCGGCCATGGCAATATGGGGCTCAAGTTAAAGGAATTCGGAAGTGCAGCACGAATTTGATATTCATATTTGAGTCGAAATGTCTGAGGTGACATCCCTCCTCTAATGTGAACATTACCCTAAGGAAGAACATTACCACCAAGAACCGAGAAGGGGCAAATTCTCACACATCAATGAGTGATTTCCGATTCAAGTTTAAACCTAATGATAAGGGACCTTTTTATAGCCGAGTCCGAACGGCGGAAAAATTTTTTAAATGACATTGCATGGTATTGTACCTCACAAATGTCGCCAACATAAGGTGGGGATAAACACCGCTTTGATTGTTGTTCTCGCCAGGATTCTAACGCGTTCAGCGTCATAGGCTACAATGGCACGAATTCGATATCCGCATTCAGTGCGAAGTGTCCCCACGCTAAAAACATATTAGAGAGTTAAATAAGGCGCACCGGAGCGGTCCCGGGTCGGCTAGTTTGTGTATAAAGTACAGGTCGCAATTTTCATTCAATCGTCTTAAAATTTGGTACAGAAATGTTTTTCTGCCGAGAGACGAAGCCTATTGAAATTAGAAAAAAATCGGTTCAGATTTGGATATAGCTCTCACATATATGTTCATCCGATTTGCAGTAATAACGCAATAAAATGGTAATTTGTTAACCGATTTACTCGAAATTTGGCAAGAAGGATTTTCTCTCGACATAACTGGTGATTTTCATAGAAATGGGTCCAGATTCAGCTATAGCTGCCATATATGTATATCGCTCGATTTTCATTCCTAGAGCCACTGCAAGCGCATTTTTTTACCAATCTTGCCAACATTTTGTACAACGCTTTCCTCGACAACTACCACAATAAATGAGAAGTTTGTTAGAAATCGGTTCAGATTTAGATATACCTTTCTTATATATGTTGTCATTTGTTATCCGTAGTTAGTACAATTTGTACTTATAGGGTAGGTTTAGGGTATTATACAGTCGGCAACGCCCGACTTTTGCCTTTCCTTACTTGTTGAATGTTAAATATGTGCCCCGTGGTAGGTTTTAATTGAATGTTAGCTCACCATGATACCACACGATACCATTTTGATACCCTAGTAAGAAAAAGAAGAATGGGTATAAGAGTAAAGAGAAAGAGTGAAATATGAGAAATATAAGAAAAAGAAGAAGAGAAGTCAAGGTAGACACCTTTCTGATACAGCCAAACGTTTGTGCACCTCTGGATCATCGGTTAGCGGCATACAGTGGTCTTGGTCGTCTACACAAACATGCCTTTGCACCTATGTATGTATATACCCGAGACTGGAGCAGAACCAGAGCTTTATCGTCTCCTGCTTTCCCTCATGAAGGCAGCTTCTGCAGTAATTTTTATGATAGATTACCATGTGAGCGGCCAGTGCCTGGTTATAACTCCTGTAAAAGTACTCAGTGACCTGTTTTTTAAAAGGCAAACATTTCATTCACCCTCCTTCGGTCGACAGTAGGCCAGAGTGTCCTGGCGGTTCCGCATCCATGAGCAGACCTCCACCCAATCCGCCAACGCCTCTACACTGGCCAACCCCTCTACTATGTTCTGTAGCACGACAAGTACAGCTAAGTAAGTCCGGCGGCTGGTTAGCAACAGGCACAGAATAGTTATGGAGGAGTTTGGAACTTTGAGCTCCGATCCGTGTGCTAATCATCGTTATAATAAGAAGCTCAGCTGAGAGCGACCGCGTATACGGGGCAACTGAAATTCCGTCGCGTACATTCAACGGTATCGAATTGCAGTCTCAGTGAGATGGCGTATGGCACCGACTGGTGTTTATGATACTCGATATGACAAGGCGAGTTATTGGCGTCTTTAAATAACTAAATGCCGTCACTTTGCTCACCAACAGCAACTTGACTGGGATAGCTGCCTTCGCATGCAAATATGTAGTTACTTACAACAACAAAAACAACTGTTTCGCTACCAGTGAAGGAGTAATTTGTGGCGCATTCGTCCGCCTTCTCCACACTAGGCATCCAGAGAGCAACAAAGAATTACTTTGTATACCCTCCTCCATATGTTGTCGATATTCTAACTTCGTTATTCCAAATAAATAAAATTGCCAAATAAAATAAAATTGAGCTTTGTCACAATGGTTGCAAATAGCGCAAGTCGCTTGATTTTCCTTTCCTTGTCATCCATCTGTCTGTCGAAAGCACGCTAATTTTTGAAGAAGTAAAGCTAGCCGCTTGCAATATTGCACAAATACTTCTTATTAGATTAGGTGGGTTGGGATTGTAAATGGGCCAAATCGGTACATGTTTTGATATAGCTGCCATATGAACCGATCTTGGGTCTTGATTTTGAGCTTCTAGAGGGCACAATTCTCGTCCGATTTGACTGAAATTTTGCACATAGTGTTTTGATATCACTTCCAACAACTGTGCTATGTATGGTTCACATCGGTTCATAACCTGATATAGCTGTCATATAAACCGTTCTTGGGTCTTGAATTCATGAGTCTTTAGAAGGCACTGTTTTTATCCGATTTGGCTGTAATTTTGCACGTGGTGTTTTGGCATAACTTCCAACATTAGTTCGAAGTATGGCGCAAATCGGTACATAACCTGATATAGCTGCCATATAAATTGATATGGGATCTTGACTTTGGGGCAAAAACTTTGTAGAACGGCTTCTCCCATGGCCTTCAACATACGTGTGCAATATGGTCTGAATCGATCTATAGCTTGATACAGCTCCCATATAAACCGATCTCCCGATTTTGCTTCTTGAGCCCCGAATCGGACTATAACTTGATATATATAGCTCCTCCTCCGTCCTTATTCATTATTCTTTGTGTGCCTAACAAGAAAGGGTATATAAAATTCGCCCCAGCCGAACTTAGCACACTCTTACTTTTTTTGTTATACATTTACTGCCGTGTTCACAAAACTTAATGAACCCTTACTTAAAATGAGTTTATTTGACAATTCTATAAGAAAATCTGTCCAAAAAGCCTATTTCAAATCTAAATTAAGTTTTGTTAATACCGGTGTTAAGCTATGTACTATTGTATATATTTACAATAGACAATTTTTTTTTGAACACATGGCAATCTTGATATGGTTGACTCAATTTGATAGTTGAAAAAAATGATAACATTGGCTGTAGAGAAGAAAAAAAAAAACTGGATTTGCGCGCTTTAGCTTCCTCTCCTGCTTATCAAATATTAGTTTTTCAACTAAGATTTCTGAGCAGAGAGAGTAAGAGCTCTATTAAAACAAAATCAAAACAATCCACAATCCCCTATTAGACCAGAAACCAATTAAATACGCGCTGTGGTCAGTTTTTTATGCCGGCTATTGCAATTACTCTTTGTTATTAGGCAGTGAATGTGAATGTTATATACTATGTAGGCATTTTAAAAATGCTGTGTCGCTCGCTCTCACGTATAGATGTCAATAACACATATACGCACTTCGAATTAAGTCTCATATATTTGTTACTGTGTGTGTGTTAGGGACACTAATGTTGTTATTTTTCTTGTGGGAAAGTTGTGTTATTGCCGCCAAACACCTGAAAACAGAGACTTTCGCTACGTTTAAGTTTAATCCGTTATAGGTGGTAAATGGCGTTTACCAGAGTACAACAAGAAGCATTTGATATTTTATGTTAAAATAATTGACAGCTTATGTGTTTGAACCAACTAACCAATACATGCGAACATGTAATTACCTTGAAAATTGGCAATTAAATTCGTTCGTTACCTTATCTCGTTCATGTATTTGTGTAGAGAAATGAAAACAACTTTATGGAATGCCCCTATTATCGTAATATAAGTTAGTTGTCAGTTTTCTCTTCTTTGTAAATCGTTCGTAGTCTAAGATTTAATATGAACGATTTGAACAATTCGTATAATTTACGCGTACGCAAACATACACCACTTTTTGAGGTTATTCAACCTGTTTCTGCATATATATATATATACATATACCCTTTTGTTATTAAATAAAAAAATTATTTTAATGGTAATGCGAAATGCACGAATTAAATTTGAGAATAATTAAAGTCAGTAAATACTACTTACAATTTGGTATTAATGCTTTTCTCTCTTCAGAAGTGTGTAAATGCATAGACATTTATTCATTATTATAAAGAATTCCATAAATTTTTTTAGGTAAATTTCAACCACATTTAATTTTTAACTTCAACATTTTATTGTTAGGAGATTATTTTCGTTGAAATTTGTTTTTCATAGAAAATTTCTTCAAAATTTGGATAGAATTTGGGTAAAATTGATTATAGCTAGTCTTGCTTTGGAAATAAAAATAATGTTGAATTTGTTTACTTTGTTTGTATGGCCATAGGGATGAGTTCCTCTCGCGCTCTTACTATGAAATAATTTTTGAGAGCTCTCCGGCCTCTGGGACATGCAATAAAGAGCGCAAGGGAGACCGAAGTCAAAGAGAATTTAATCTTACAAAAGATAAAAATTGCTGGGACTGCATGCAGTTGAAATAGACCGCCTAAATACACGTAAAAACTTGTTTTTTAGACTTGGCTTTTAGAGTTGTATCTTTTTGTTGTTGTTATTGTTTTTGTATTGAAAATCAAAGAACAATGAACAAACCAGAATGGTGGATTATTAACATCAACATACGTTAATGTATATGTGCATATGTGTACATACATACATATGTACTTATATATGCATATAAAAATGTGTGGTATGCATTGAACAAACTAAGAAAAATATTAGAAATAAATAGCAACATGACCACGAAGAGAGATCATATGTATAATCCGGCTCTCTGCATTAATGTTTGAAACACAGTTCGATTGTCATTGAGCGTCAGACCTCAGAGAAAAGTGACAAACGAATGAAGGCGAATAAAGCCGGTGAGTTCAACACAGACTATTCAATGTTAACCAGATAAGAGGTAACTGAACAACCAACCAAACTTTCTATGAAATCATTTGAATGTGTTTGTTTTTTTTAATGGCCTTGAAATTATGCGAAAGCGATCCACTAATTCGAGCCAAGTAAGGAGCAAATTCGCGTAAGTTACAATGACACTCATCCTGAATATAGTCGAGACCATATTTGGACACGGAACTATTTAGGAAAAACAGAATGCAGCTCTTATGTGAAATCAAAAACACAAAAATGTCATGATTTACCATACGAATAATCGTACATATGTATATACAAAATACACAGGTGTATTTTCGAACTTATGATGATGATGATGATGCAAATGGTTTATACAAACATCATACATGCAAAGAAAACAAGATAAAATAAAACAATAGAAAAAGCTAAACAGCTGAAGCCAAAAATCAGGCAGCGATACAGAAACGCTATTGTGCAAAAGAAAAACAGAAAAGAAAACAAAAAACTGCAATAAAATGTTTTACTCAAAGCAACAATGCTAGAAAGAAATAGCTATTTTTGCTCAAAAAACCCCACCGCTGTTCATGTGTTAGTAAAAGAGAAGAGAGCAAGGCGAGTAATACCTCATAACGAACCACCATAAATACTGTTATTAGCAGAGACCCAATATAAAAAAAAATTAACAACATTTCAACAACAGACCATAACAAAGCAATGTAGATACTCTTAATGACGATTATTACAGTCCAACCGAGACTATGTGCCAGAGATACCCCCATAAGATGGGGGTATACTAACTTCGGCATTCCGTTTGTAACTCATTCTAAGTTGATTTCGCAATGTCCGCCCGTTTGTCTGTCTGTCGAAAGCATGCAAACTTTCGAATAATTAAAATGGGGCGCTTGAACAAATACTTATTTGTGTATACAGGTCGGTTGGGATTGTAAATGGGTCAAATGGGTTCAGTTTGGAAATACATATGTAGTTGCCATATAAACCGATCTCCCGATGTGATTTTTTAGGCATCGGAGGGTGTAATTTTGCATGTGAGTTCTGTTATGACATCCAATAACTATGCAGTGTTTGAATCCCTATAGATACCTAACTTTACTACATATATGGCTCCCATATAAATCAATCCCCCGATTTGAGTCCTTGAGCATCTGGAGAAGGCAATTTTAAGCCGCATTGAATGAAATAAAACCAAAAGTTTTACAGCTCTGACATGCTCAGAAATATTTTTGTTTAGACAAAATTATTTAGTTTTCAAAAACAGTTTGCTTTATATGGTTGTAAATTAGGTAATTACAACCGTAGCAACAGTAAAGATTTAGCTTGCTAACAGAAACAAGAGTTGAATAAATCCATACATACATATGTACATACGCATTATCACACCATATACATTCGTGTTATTTGATTACATTTCTAGCAGACGGGTGGACATACATACACACAGGCGTGATTAGCTTCCTCAACAAATACACAAATGAGAAATAAAACAACAAAATATATATACATACATATGTACATATCATTTGTATAGACAAAAGCGAAAAGAACAACTAACCAGAAGCAATTGGTTTTATTATTGAATTATCGTATTTTGTAGCACGTGTGGTCGTGCACATGTTGCGTATACACATATACAAAAATCAAACTATGGAATGCGAGAACACGAGAGTAAGAGAGAAAATAAAATGACACAATCCGTGAGATACACATAGACAGTAGTATATTTATCAGCACTGTTGCGAACAGGGTTGCCAAGTTTAACTTTACGAGTTCATTGTAAAGCTGCATAATTAGTCAAAGATGGTTTTTTGTATTTTGCCCCATTTGACAACATAAGTAATTAAGTGAGACAAACTCTGTTCTGTGCAAAATATCTTGCAGTATAGCCTCTAAGAAATTGGCATCTAAAACTTATATAAACCTGAATACTTCAATGCTTTTTTTCTCAACCTATTAAAGCCAACGAAATAGCCAAGAGTCAGAGTAAAAAAAATCACCAGTAGTGAAACCAAATAAGAGACGCCGAGTCTGCAGTCAAATTTGAGGGATGAAAGAAAAACAGCGAGACTGGTGGTAAAGATGTGATTTAATTATTACAGATCTTGTTTTTTTGTTTTAATAACTTCAAAGTATACGAAAATGCATTTAAACTGAATTGCAATTTTACCTCTTAAAAAAGATTTGTATAGGGTTTTTTTTTGGAAACAAAATTTTTCACGTAAGGTTAACAAAGTGGGCATACCATATTTTCACTGGTTTTGTGCATCGTTTGGAAGTTGTGTTGATGGCTTCGAACGCTAAGACTACGGTGACATTTTTTGGGGTATTCTGAAAGGGCGTGTCTTAACATCACAAAAACCGAACCTTGCTAAAAAAAACAAGTAAAAAGGCCTTAAGTTTGGATACCCACCACCTCTGGTATATATGAAAACCAGCTTTCGGCATTCCGGTGAAAATTGGATAACTTGTGCACCCAAATTCGACACAGATATTGAGTGGGTTAATAAAAATAAGTCACTGTTGAATTTTGTATTTCAAATTTCAACAATATCGGGGTGATATATGAAGCTTTTAGAGGCTTCGGACCCTTAATCGGCACATCGGTCTATATGACAGCTATATCTAAATACAGTCGGAAAGCGGGTGGCCCAAAAATACTTACTGTTTCAAATTTCAGCGAAACCGGATAAAAAATAAAACTTTTATTCGCTTCATACCCTTAATCGGGATATCGGTCTGTTACATCTAAATATTGTCCGATCTGGACTACATTTGGGTCCTATGTTAGGGGGGCATAAAACTACTCAATGTTTCCAATTTTAGCGAAATCGGTTAAAAAATAAAGCTTTTATGGGCTTTAGACCCTTTATCTGGAGATTGGTCTATATGGCAGCTATACCTAAATATAGTCCGATTTGATCCATATTTAGATCAGATATCAGGAGGCCTAAGATAACACTTTGTTTCAAATTTCAGCGAAATCGGGTAATAAATAAAGCTTTTATGGGCCTCAGACCCTTTATCGGCAGATCGGTCTATATGACAGCTAATCTAAATATTGTCCGATCTGAAGCATATTTGGGTCCTATGTTAGGAGGCGCAAAACTACTCAATTTTCAGCGGAATCGGTTAAAAAAATAAAGCTTTTATGGGCTTTAGACCCTTTGTCTGAAGATCGGTCTATATGGCAGCTATAACTAAATATAGTCCAATTTGATCCATATTTAGGTCGGATATCAGGAGGCTTAAGATAACCCTCTGTTTCAAATTTTAGCAGATCGGTATATATGGCAGCTATATATAAATATAGTCCGATATGGACCATATTTGGGTCAGATGTTGAGAGGCCTAAAACTACTCACTGCTTCAAATTTCAGTGAAATCGGACGAAATATAAAGCATTTATGGGCATTAGACCCTTTTTTGGAAAATCGGTCTATAAAGCAGCTATATTCAAATATGGTCCGATTTGGCCCGTTTAAGAACTTAATCAGCGTGCATCAAAAAGACGTATCTGTGCCAACTTTCAACTCAAAATCTCAATTTTTGAAGGCTGTAAAGTGATTACAACAGACGGACGGACAGACGGATAGACGGACAGACACACGGACATCGTTAAGTCGTCTTAGAATTTTTCGACGATCCGAAATATATATACTCTGTCGGATCGGAAATTGATATTTCGATGTGTTGAAAACGGAATGTGTAAATGAATTTACGGTGGTGGGTATAAAAAAAACTTGTGGTATGGAACAAGATAGCAATAATCCGACAATCTATTCACGATATATCTCAAAGTTTAAAATTCCTAAACAATATAACAATGACCCTTGTTATCAAGTAAGAAAGGGTCAATAAATTTCCACGTATGATTTAAAATAACCCTTCAATACCCTGGTACAAGGAATTGTGATTTATTACTTAGTTACTGTGCTAAGATGGAGGCATTCAATTTTGTCATTCCGCTTGTAACTCCTACATGCGAGTACTTATATTTGTTTACCAATTTTAAAGAAATTAAAAATTTTTGTAGGTTGGAAGGCATATATATATATATATTTTTTTTTTTTTTTTGTTTTTCCAGTGGCAACACTGCTCGTCAGAAAGTCCACATGATATCTCAGTTACTTATTGGTAGTGAACCAAAAGTAAGATGACGTTAGTTTTGAAGAGATAAGGAGAGTTATTTTGGCTTTTATGATGTTTGAAATACCTTATATTGTCAATCGCACAATAGAAGACGGACTTTCAAATACCGTTATGATCATCTCATGCAAAGAAAACAAAACATCTTAAAAAGATGCGAGAGGAAAAAAATGCAAATATAAATAACACAACAAAATAAAATTTGAGTGCGAGATGGACAATTTGTAAATACAAAGGTCAAAAGGGTTGCCATGTTATCGATTAATTTTTAAAATTTTTAATAAAATTAATAACGCGAGAAAAAATAAAAATATAAAGCCATATCGTTTGAGGTAAACGATATAATATTGTATATTATTTAAGCAGGTATTTGTTGTACACAACGGCAGCAGTCCTTGCCGATGACGGATTTCATCGGGTCAATCCTGTATCTACAACCGGCTGTCATGGGATTGCAAAAAAATATTGGAAGACTATGCGATTTATTGTATACATTAATTTATTTCACAGTTGAGATTAATTACTCTTCTTAGTCTAAAATCATGAAGCAGCCTTGATAGACAAAGCATTACTCATGTTTTCGTTATTACTGGGAAAGAAAACAAACAAAAAAACAAGTTTCTGCATTGGTTGTTATTATTTTTATTTCTTTCGCAACTTACAAACCACGCATTGCATTTAAAAAGATCTATAGCACGTACATACATACTTACATTAATTATACTAATTATTTCCACATACAGTGACGGACAAAACTAAAGCACAGATTCTGCCATCCAACATTATTTCCTTCAAAAGTTTTGAATACAACATATTTTCCACATGGTTAGTCGGCGCTGTTCGGTTATTGTACAGTTTTTCTAAAATGTTCAAGGAAAATGATTGGGGCTGGTATTTTGATAACTAGTGTTTCTTCAAGGTCTTTCACCTCCATTAAGTCTATTCAATGAGCTTGGTAATATAAAACGGCTTAGTGTATGTTATACAACGTGGTGCTTCATGCTATATTATTTCCAATATCCGTCTGTCGTGATCACTCTACAGCCTTCAAAAATTGAGATATTGAGCTGAAATTTGGCACAGATACGTCTTTTTGATGCACGCTGGTTAAGTTCTTGAACGGGCCAAATCGGCCCATATTTGGATTTGAGTCAAATGCTTTATTTTTCATCCGATTTCTCTGAAATTTGAAACAGAAGGTTATCTTAAGCCTCCTGATATCCGACCTAAATATGCATCAGATCGGATTATATTTAGATATAGATGCCATATAGACCGATCTCGGACTATATTTATATATATCGGACTATATTTATATATAGCTGCCATATATACCGATCCATAAAGGGTCTAAAGCCCATAAAAGCTTTATTTATTACCCGATTTCGCTGAAATTTGAAACAGAAGGTTATCTTAAGCCTCCTGATATCCGACCTAAATATGCATCAGATCGGATTATATTTAGATATAGATGCCATATAGACCGATCTCCCGATTGAGGGTCTGAATCCCATAAAAGCTTTATTTTTGATCCGATTTCATTGAAATTTGAAACAGAGGGTTATGTTATGCCTCCTGATATCTGACATAAGTAGGGATCAAATTGGACTATATTTAGGTATAGCTGCCATATAGACCAATCTCCAGATAAAGGGTCGAAAGCCCATAAAAACTTTATTTTTTAACCGATATCCCGATAAAGGGTCTGAAGCGAATAAAAGCTTTATTTTTTATCCGATTTCGTAGTTTTAGGCCACCCGCTATCCGACCCAAATATGTTGAAGATCGGACTGTATTTAGATATAGATGTCATATAGACCGATGTGCCGATTAAGGGTCTGAAGCTCATAAAAGCTTTATTTATTACCCGATTTTGTTGAAATTTGGGATAAAAAATTCATCAGTTACTTATATTTATTAACCCACTCAATATCCGTGTCGAATTTGGGTGCATAAGTTATTCAATTTTCACAAGATTGTGCCGAAAGGGGGTTTTCATATATACCCGTCGTGGTGGGTATCCAAACTTCGGCCCGGCCGAACTTAATGCCATTTAATGCCTTTTCCACTAAGGAACAGGGGCAAACTTCTCACATATTAATGAGTGGAGTCCAATTCAAGTTTAAGCTCAATGATAAGGGGCCTCCTTTTTATAACCGAGTGCGAACGGCGTGCCGCAGTGCGGCACCTCTTTGAAGAGAAGTTTTACATGGCATAGTACCTCACAAATGTTGTCAGCATTAGGAGGGGAAAACCACCGTTGAAAATTTTTTTCTGATGGTCTCGCCAGGATTCGAACCCTGGCGTTCAGCATCATAGGCGGAGATGCTAACCTCTGCGTTACGGTGGCCATCAAAATTACGAACTAGTTAAAAAAGTAAACAACTCCATCAGGGATGGAAAAGTCGGTAAATTTTAGTGCTCTTTCCACTTGAGGTAGTATCCCCGCGACCGATTTCGTACCTTTTCATGCACTAGGAATTTTTTAACAATTCGGATGTTTTCGAACCTTTTTTTATCAAAAAAAAACGAGAAGTTCATACTTTATGAAACAAGCCACAATAAATTTGTTAATCGCTCGAATCATCTCTGACCGACTGTTGAATTTGCGTTATGCGGATCGTTTGGGGGATTGAAAGGCCAATATCAGTTTATATTTTCTCGCATTATTGGATTTATTGCGCCTCTAAAAAGCTTTGTGAGAGTAGCGGAGTCCTTGACACTTGTCTCTCAATTTCTATATGAGATTCGTGATCTAGTTTTGGGAGTTTTGGGGTGGGGCGTTACCCTAGGTACTTGAGTTGAAATTTATGTTTTTGGGTGATGACAAACTTGCCCATGAACATTCCATTAAGGAATAGGGAGAAAACTTCTCCAATAACATTGACTGCTGTCCGATTCAAAGTTTAAGATTAATAATAAGGGTCTTGTTTTTTTATAGCCGAGTCCGATCGGCATGACACAGTGCTGCGACACCACTTTGGGGAAAAGTTTTAATTATCAATGTACTATCATTAATTTGATCGGATATAAGCAAAAGATGGGATTACTTTGTCTTCGGTTAGGGTTATATATAAAGTGCCCAAAAACTGTTTGTCCTGAAAATCCTTTCTGGAGTTTGTTTCAATATTGCCATCACCATAACTTGAAATATCCCACACCTTCGACTGGCTTTTGTACTGTGTAGTCTGTGAGGCAGAAATTTTCTGGAGAAATGAACACATCGTGAAATGATCCCCATCAGGCATACAAAAATTTTTGAAATCTTTATACAAAACAAAAAGTACTCTTTCGTGGTCCAAAAAGCACCCATTTAGTATCATTTCAAAATAAATTTTTTCCATCCCTGCTTCATATATGTGCATTAGTTTTGTCGTTCTAGTTTTAGACCTTTGACTATTTTTCCGAATATAAAAAAAATTAAAATATATAAAGTGAAGTGAAAATAAAAGAAATTTTTATTGGAGCAAATGTTGGCTGACAAATGTCCGCGGTTTAGTTTTATCTGTCACTGTATATTTATGTTTGTTTACTGGAGATGTGCTTGGCTTTATAAAAAAGCTAGCATGTAAGAAACTTTAAGCAAAAACGATATCACAAATAAATTACACCGCAAATTCTCATCAAAACACTTGCTGCCGTTTGAATACCGTTGCGTTCGATGAACTTTTACGTGAAAAAAAATTAATATGTATAAACAAATACACAGATATATATTCTTCCGGGCATATATGTGCGTACATACATGTATATATGCATACAGTTAGGGATTTATATCGCCTGAGTTTGCCACTAGAGATCCCTTCTTGGTAGAGCTGGCAAAATATCGATATTATCGATATTTTATTTTTTGACGGAATATTGATTGATATTTTTCCGATGGATACTATCGCTAGTTATTTTTTTGCAAAACTAAACAATCCGACACTGGATGTATCCTTTAAGATACATTGCGCCTATAGAGGGCTCAATTTTCATCCGATAAGACTAACATTCTGTACAATGATTTCTCTCATGACTCCCAACTGTCTTTATTAACCATGGTTTTATTTGGTCTGTGGATTGACATTGCTTCTTTATAAATCGATCTCCTGATTTTTACTTCTCATTTTCGTTTGAAATATAGGTGATGGAAAATTAGCAATAGTATGGATACTATCGATATTTATTAGGTCTGTTCGCATACTTTTCCAGTAAAAATTTGCAGGAGAGTAAGAGCCATTTTACTCTCTTTAAAAAATTTGCAAGCAAAAGTACGCAAACGACTTCCAGTGAAAATTTGCAGAAAAACAGATGATTTTTGTTTTGGTTGGTTTTTTATTTGCTTGCTTGGAAACAATTTCTTTTAAATAAAAAAATCCTTACGATACTTGTGAGGTATTTTTCTTAGATAAACGTCAATTTATTGACCCGGGAATGAAAAGGCTAGAAGGGGAGCCATTTTTATATCCATGATCTTCGTGCCGCTGGACAGCCATCACAAATTACCGTACAATCCCATAGCAGCCGGTTGTACGTACCGCATTGGCCCGATCGAGTCTTTCAGTGTACAACACACTGCTACATCAACAACAACAACCGTGCACGAAGCTACGAATATCATCCGTGGCACCAAGTCGCGCAAAGCGCTTGTTCCAGACAGAATCTCTACACTGATGCTGAAGAATCGTATCTGCCTGGAGTCGATTACCTTACAACTGTCCTCATCCTATCTGTATACTATTATAGTATGTGAATGTGGTGACGATGTAGAAAATGGGCAGTCTGATCCTGCTACCGAAACCTGAAAAGGGCACGAGCAAGGGGGAGTCGTACAGACCGATCTCCCTTCTCTCATCAGTAGCCAAGACGCTTGAGGGACTACTCCTCCCGCTCCTCTCGTTGGACAATTTCAATTCGACGAGCATCAGCATGCATTTCGAAGGCTGCATAGGACTACAACTGCTTTACATGCACCTTGGACTAACCAGCAAGGTATCTTTGTCAGCACAACAAGTGCATTAAAGCATTACTTTTGGATATTGGGGCTAGATAAATTGCTACGACCACTGATGTGAGGCTAGGGGAGCTTTCTTTTTGCTCATGTGGCGGCTACGGACACTTTGTTATCATTGAAGATATCTGTATTCGTTCACAATTGGCAGACTAATTTGCACTAATTTTTTCTAATCCCACTGTGCGTCACTTGTTTAACTGCCCAGTTAGACCCACTCAATCCCATGGCAGCATCTACACTCCTTAACAAATTCAAAGGAACGGTGTTGGTTTCATCGTAGCTCTCGGATGAGAATGATTCCATCAAAACACTTAAGAAACCGATAATTGCTCTTTTCTTGTTGTCTGGAAGGATACAAAGTTTTAATTTTTCAAGATTTTTTTTCGGTCATTTCGCCCATAGTGCGTTTAAGAGAAGTTCGACTGTAATTTAAGTAAGTCTAATATCAGGCTATTTAAACTATCCTAATGCTTAGTATGTAGCCGCTGAAAATTATGTTGGGTTTGACAGCTTACAGCTGTTCGTCTGGACCAAATCAATCAATGTAGAATCGATTTCCAAGATCAGTGGAATGTTTGTCATCGATAGAGATACAATTTTGCCGATTGTAAACTAGTTGGAAATTGAGTTTTGCGGCGCTAGATCGGCCATGTCGCCCATAGTGCGTTAAAGAGAAGTTCGACTGTAATTTAAGTGAATTTGATAACGGACTACCTAAAACTTGTTATGCTGATCTTTTACTCTTTTTTATCTTACAGGAAATCAAATGCTATGGAATGGCACTTGGGAACGAGGTCTTACATACGAATGCCGTTCCTTACTCTTCAAGGCGCTACATAACCTTATGGAAAGGTAAGTTGAAGTTAATTTTTTAATTGTGGAAGTACCCTTTTTTGGATGTGTTTTGTATAGACACGTAGAACAATGAAAATGAATGGAAAAAAGTTGACTATCATCCATTTCTTCTCATGGGATAGATAAAATCTAAAAATGTATCAATCCTTTTTTAACTTCTTAATGCTAGAGAAAGTCTCCTCCTTATGTGAAATCCTTGACAAACGTATACTGATCAGGATAATATGGGTTTCTGATGAAACATTTTTAGAAAAACTGAAACTAAAAACTGAAAGATTCTGATCGCCAACGTCAAATTCCCACTAAACGCTAAGCGTGAGTGAATCGTGAGTCATGATTTTCTCCTGTGCCGTGAGCGTCTCGCAATTTTCTCGTGAGTCATGAGTGCCTCGTGATTGTTTTTTTTTTCTCGGGAGTCTGAGAGTAAAATTACTCAAGCGCAATTCTCTAATCTCCTATGCTTGTATATGAGTAATTTGCCGCCTTGCCGTCCTTTGGAGTAAATGCAAGTCCCTGCCACGCAAGTGTTCAATAGTCTCCTCCTCATCCTCATCATGGCAACTACTACAGAAGTCATTGTGCGGTTTCCCCATGCGCGCCGCCATGCGGCCTATGGCAAAGTGTCCGATTATGACCCCTGTCAAAGTCCTCCTCTGGTCGATGACCCGCCATAGCGCTTTGGCGGTCCGGCAACCATCTACCGAGTTCCACCTCGCCACCGACGCTGCCCTGGCCATCCCAGATACTGTGTTCGTCGACAAATAGCATGTAGGCAAGACCGATGACTGGTCCGCCCGGCGCAGACGAACCCCACCTGGCGCACTCGTGTGCCCTCTCATTTCCTAGAATCCCCTCATGCCCAGGAACCCATGTCAGCGTCACATCGTGGGCCCGGAGCCTATCCAGGGATTCCAAACAATCCGCCACGCATCTCGACCTCACCATCCTTGAACCCAAGGCCTTGAACGCCATCATACGGTCCATATAGATTATGAGTTTCGAGGGCGATAAGCCCCTTACTAGAATTTCCCTTGCGGCCACTGCAATGGCACAGACCTCTCCCTGAAAGACCGTAAACTCGTCTGGCACTCTCAGAGACATACTGATAATGAGTGCATCAGAGTAGACCACCAATCCAGTCCCCGACTCCATCTTGGAGCCATATGTGTAAATCGAGGTCGCATCCTCCTCAAGCACAGTATCCACCCTCCATTCGTCCCTCTCAGGAAATCGAGTCTACCCTCCGTATCCATAACACCCAGAATCGAAATGTGGCCTCAACCATCCTCCTTCAGCACGCCGAGCTCCCTCAGCCTAAGCGTGACCCTGGCAGCGCAGTTCCAAATATAGGCCCCAATGGGCTGCATATCCAGCATCGCCTCCAGGCTAGTACTGGTCTCACGATGGCCGTATGCATCCAATACATCATCCTGGGATATACCCCTCACTTCCTACCGAACATCCTACTCCAGGAGTAAAAAGCGCACAGTGCCTTACGGTGTTCCTCTTCCAGAACAGTTTCGAATCGAGGACCATGCCTAGGTACTTTGCCTCTTTCGACAGCCGCAGGGTGACCCCGTCCAATGACAGGAGTCTGAACTCCGGTATCTTATATCTACGCGTAAAGATCACCAGCTTTGTATTTCCTGGGTTGGTCCTCAACCCATTCCTGATAGCCCATCGCTACAACCTTCTCAGTGAACCTTCCATGATCTCGCTGATCGTCGACAGAAACTTGCCTCGGGCCAACAGCACGACGTCGTCCGCATAAGCAATAATTCTCGTGCCGTCCTCACCGAGATCCATCGGGATTTCATTAATCACGAGGTTCCATAGAATCGGTGAGAACACCCCTCCTTGGGACGTTCCTCTGGTCACCCGTCTTTTGATCACACTATCTCCCAGGTTCGCATTAATAATCCTGCCATAAAGCATATTATTTGTCCACTGAGAGATTAAGGGTTGAATCCCCGTGCGGTCCAGTGCGGCGACTATCGCTCCTATGTCCACACTATTGAAAGCCCCCACAATATCCAAGAAAACCGCCATACCACAATATCCAAGTGTAATCCTTCTGTCGGAGAGACGTCTCGACCTCCTGTACCACCTCGTGAAGGGACGTCTCCACCGACCTGCCGACCTTTGAGGTGTGCGTGTTGTGCCCCACTTAAGTTTCCTCTCACTTTCAGGTCAATCAGTCTCTCCAGTGTTTTCAGCAAAAACGATGACAGACTAATATGCCTTAATGCTTCGTCGTACTGTGGTTTATTCTTCCCGCCTCGGGGATAAAGATCACCTTGACTTTCCTCCATGCCCTCGTAATGTAGGACCATGCCAGGCACGCCCTGAAGATCTGCTCAAGCCATGGCAGGCTGACTCCAAGGGGCTCTTGCATCAGTGCCGGGAAAATTCCGTCAGGTCCGGCCGACTTAAATGGCCGGAAAGTGCGGATCGCACACCTTATCTTCTCCTCGTCAACTATGTCCCTGATGAGGTCATCCGTTAAGGCCACATTTGTAGGTATTGCGATATCCTGATCGCCGACCTCTTCCTGGCCACCTGGGAAATGAGCCGCCATCAAAAGTTCCACCGTATCCCGCCCACTCTCACTCTCAGTGTAAGTCCCGTCCTCCCTCCTTAGGGAGCTAGGCGTGATGGGATCCTTCGAGAGTACTTTGCACAACCTAGATGCCTGTGCTTTCCAATTCCCTACAAAAATTTCGCCCAGGAACTCCTCTTCGCCTTTCTCGTCTTCTTCTTGAACTTGTCAAGGGCTTCACGATACTCATCCCAGCACTCTGCCGTGTTCTTTCTCTTGGCCTTATTAAAAAGTCTTCTGCTCTCCCTCCTGAGGACCTTCAGTTCCGGTGACCACCATGACTGGCTGGTTTTACGTCGCGGTACTCTTTCGGGAAATGCCTTCAAAAAGGCCTCGTTCAGGCATCCCGCGACAAGATCGACTGGGTCTCCAGTTCCCTTGCGTCCTCCAGAGGCCTCAGAGGAGATTCAGTTTTCGTGATCTGAGTCCACGCTTTTGTTTGATTCTGATTCTGTTGAGTATCCAGACCCAGAAACTCTGCGACTAAGATGGGTTGCGTCCGGAGGGATCTGGATCTGAGTCAAGACGGTCTGGCTGGGCAGTTAAACAGGTGACGTTATCGTGTGGTCCCTCCAACCTCATTGTTGCCCTAATTCCGGTGTCTCCGTCTGTTCCGTAGTATTCCGTGGAAAATGCTTTTTCAGCAGAAGCCTCAACATGTTCGTTGTCTCTCTCTGCTCTTTCTCCCATGTCGCCCATTAACGGTTCTGTTTGGACATGGTTTTTGAGAGAAGTTCAGATTATAGATTGTATATGGAGGTACGGTATAGAATGTTTACCTCCTAGTCGGAATGAGGTCCAGGTAGCAGTGACCCGACTAAAGAACAACAAGGCAGCAGGAGCCGACGGGTTACCCGCTGAACTATTTAAGACCGGAGGCGACCAATAAGGCGCTTGCATCAGCTTATCTGCGCAATCTAGCTAGAAGAACGAATACAGCAGGAGCCGACGGGTTAACCGCTGAACTATTAAGACCGGAGGCGACCGATAAGGCTAGAAGAACGCATACCCAATGATTGGAACCTCAGCATACTATGTCCCTTTCACAAGAAAGGACACAAAACGGAATATGCCAACTACAGAGGAATAAGTCTCCTCCCCATCGCACACAAGATACTCTCGAGCGTACTGTGTGAAAGATTAAAACCTAAAGTCAATGAGATAATACGGACCTTACAATGCGGCTTTAGAATTCACCCTGGAACAGATATTCACACTGTGCCAAAACCTGGAAAAGACCCGAGAAGGGCAAATCAACACCTACCATCTCTTTGTTGACTACAAAGCCGCTTTCGATACTCCTTTACGTTCAAAGGTATTTCAAGCCATGTCTGAGTTTGATATGATGTCATCTGCAGGATGACACTTGCTGATACGCGTTCCTCAGTAAGAATAGAAAAGAATCTCTTCGAACCATTTAATACCAAACGAGGTATCAGACAAGGAGACAGCCTATCGTGTGATCTCTTTAATATCCTGCTGGAGAAGATTATACGAGATGCAGATGTGAATAGATATGGCACACTAATCACAAGACAGCACATGCTACTTGTCTATGCCGACGACATCAACATCATAGATCGGTCACCGGAAGTAGTAACTGCAGTCTTTGAAAGAATCGAAAGAGAGTAAGTGAAAATGGGACTGGCAGTAAATGTAGATAAGGCGAAATGGATGGTTTCAACTCCTTGTACAACCGAGCATATGAAGAAAATGGAAAAAGTTGGTAACCACAACTTTGAGATAGTCAGTAACTTTATCTACCTCGGCACCGCCGTAAACGAAACGATTGACACCAGTTTTGAGATAAAGCGAAAAATAATACTGGCAAACAGATGGTACTTTGGACTAAGTAAGCAGTTTGGAAACAAGGCCACCTCTTGACAGACGAAGATTACACAATACAAGACACTGATACTACCCGTGCTGTTATATGGTTCTGAACCATGGGTACTTGTGAAAGCAGATGAGGCAGTGCTTGGAGTATTTGAGAGAAAGATTCTTCATAAAATATATGGACCAGTTTGCGTTAATGGAGAATATAGGCGACGTATGAACCACAAACACAAAATACAACGGCTGCGTTGGCTAGGTCATGTTGTCAGAATGGATGAAGAAGTTCCAGCAAAGAATTCTTTTCAAGGCAAACACAGTGGTACTCGCAAAACGGGAAGACCAAAAGCCCGATGGAAAGATAAAGTGGTGGGAGGGAGACACCTCGAAACTTGGTGTCAGAGTTTTTAGAATGAGCGCAGAAGATCGAGGCGCTTGGAAGGCTATTCTACGTTCGGCTAGTGGAACAAATGTTCTGTCATAGCCAAATAAAGTAAGTAAGTAAATATATAGAGGAATTTTAGCGTTGTCTTTCGTAAAAGAAGGTCTAGGCCTATTAAGTTTTTCTAGGTGTCTCTTCCACCAACCTATTCTAAAATCTCTTTAGATTTAATCCTTGAATGTATGAATTTACTGTTAGATATGTATTTTGGTTTTTCTTCATTGTTTTAGATTTGTGCTGACTAAGGACATTGTGCGTTTTGGCAAATGGTTTGTGCAACCTTGTACATCAAATGAACGAATATTTGGAAGAAGGTTTGTATTCTGTTTGTTTTTTAAACCGTCTCAGAGAATTTTGGGTACATTTAACGTTATTTTGTTTTCGGATGTTAAGCTAAAAACTCGTATTATTAAATTTTATAATTTGAGTAGCAATTAAGTGGCATCCCATAGAAAAATGACAAGATCTCTGTGGTTCAGTTGTAAAGTATAAAATTGAACCATCGTTCTCCTTGATACATTTTTAACATTTTGAATTTTAAAGTCTGAAAATGGCACACTAATATTTTAACAATTACATTTTTCAGCTCACAACATTTGTCATTCTCTTTTACATTCTTTGTGCATGGTGACACTGTTTGTGCATCGATTGATTTGAGAGAACACCCAGCAGTTCGTCCATTAACCAAAGAACATTTAGCAGAGGCAGCAGCAGCTTTTGCTGCGGCTGCTTCTAATGCCAATTCCCCAGAACAAACATCACCAAATTCGCCAAATGGAGGTGGTGAAGGCGTTAAAGAAAATGCCGCCGCCGGTACCACCATTGCAGCAAACAATGCAAAATGCAATAGCTTAACAAACAATAACATCAACGGTAGCGGCAACGGCAACACTAATAACAACGCCAATACCAGTGGTAATAGTAATGGTGGACATCTGAAACCAAGAAAGGTGATATTGGCCCCATTTGGTATGGCTGCTACTCTAACGGGTAACAGTTATAAAGAAAATGATCCAATGGCTGAAAAAATTCTCGAGGATTGGGTATCATTTTTCCCATTGTGCAATAAAGAGAATAACGATGTACCACCGGTCGTTGAAGTTATAGCTGGTAAGACGCCATCAACATTGATAAACACTAGCATCATGTAGCCACAATGTTAATTATTTAATTCTTTTTCTTCTATAGGTGGTCATAAAATGTACCATCCTTCCATTTATGTACTAGTCACTGATTTGGATGATATGGAGGAAATGGAGGAAATGGAAGCTGTTGCATCACAAAAATCATCTTTAGGCTCTTCATCATCTGCCGGAGCGGCGGCTATTGCCGCACTCTCCTCTGCCGCTAATCAAGGAGGAGGAGGAGGAACAAATGACGCCTCAAACATTGAGGCAAAACCACCTCTGGTGGAAAATGTTGGCAATAGCAAACTGTCAGCTTCTGCCTCAGCTAATAATAATACCACATCAACTACCAAATCTTCTTTAGCACATATGATTGAGCGGCTAAAGATTGATCACACTAAAGTTCAACCGTATTATGACACACAAACGCGAAATTTCACCTGCAACACAACTAATACTCATGCTCCGCCCCAGGCTGCATGCGAAATGCCTGAGAGAGCTTGGCAGGATTGTATCACAAATTCATTACACATAGAACACACATTGAATGATACAATCTTATCTTCCACCACCTCAACATCATCATCGTCCCTAGCTCCAACGAATACCAATACCAACACAACCACCAGCGCCTCGCCAAATAACACAAATACAACGAGTGGTGGTGGCAGCGGTAATGAGAATACCTCTGCGAACAATGCCGAAGGTTCTGCTGATCAAACGGATTCAAACAATGCTGATATTAAACCGAATCTAACAGCAAATGTATCTCAGAAACAGCAGCAGCAGCAACAAACCTGGGGTTTTATTGATCCCACACAAAAAGCACCATGTATATGCACAAAGTAAGTTAATTTTTTGTTAATACCTTTTTTTTCGATAAATAACAAAATCATATATAGGAATTTTTTTTGAATGCATCGAAAGCCATTTACCAAAGTCAAGGCATGTTTGTTTGTTTTTTAATTCCGTGTAGGCTCAAAAACGGCTTAACCGATTTTGACAGAGGGTTCACAGAATTTTTTAAAATACGATATCTTGAAGATGGATGAAAAGATAAGAGCAAAATTTTGTTTGTACATTTATAGTAACTCAAAAAGAAAAGTGTTAAATATCTAAATTTGGGTTTAAGCGATCTGGGGAGCGTGCTAATCTCTGCGCTACCGTGGTTTCTGTGTTATAGGTCTCAGATAAACCGATTGTCCGATTTGACTTCTTTAGCGAGCACCAGGACTATGACTTCCATCCTACATATCAAGTATTTCACAATCGTATGTAGCTCTCCTATAATAAACGATCTTTCGTCTGCTTGATTCTGTTGAGTGTCAAAACCCAGGAACTCTGCGACTATGGGTCTGAGTCGAGTAGGTCTGGCTAGGCAGTTAAACAAGTGACGTGTATCGTGCGGTCCTTGGTTACAATCGGGACATACATCTTGCACGTCGGCATCAATCCTTGCTCTGTAGGAGTTGAGGCGGCTGCATCTGCCGGAACGTAATTGAACCAGAACTTATCTGGTTTGCCGGGGGAGGCCAATTTCTTCAGGTGCAACGGGAGGCGATCGTTCTCCAAGAACTACATTCACCCGGTAGCCATTTACCGCATCTGCTACCGTGTCTGCATGAATGTTGTCTAGAGGTTCTCTCTTGTAGCTCTGACGCTCACGCTCTGGATCATGTAGATCTACCTTAAGGGTACTGGGGGGTGGATATCTTCCCACAAGATGATGGTTTGGATGATCTCTGCGATAACAGCCCAAAAGGTATTGCTTAGACAGCACGTAGTTATGTCTTCGCACTGGTAGGATCTTTGTCTCCTGATGGAAGTGGTCCACATGAGAACTTAGGAGACAGCTAGTCGCAATTCGAAGAGCGGCATTCTGACAGATGTAAATATAATTCCACTGCTTGTTACATATCTGACATATCCACACTGGCGCTGCATAACTTACCGCAGACCGGCCAATTACTTTGTACGTGGTCAACAAGGTTTCTTTTTCAGCACCCCAAGTGCTTTTGACTTAATCGCAAATTGCTGTGACATGTAGTGAGAATGTGTAAGAGCTGTCAAATGTGACGCCAAGTATTTTGGGACACTTGATGGTCGGAATCATTTCTCCATCGACCCACACAGTCAGCTCAGTATTCACCTCACGCGTATTTATAGTGAACAATGTAGCTGAAGATTTGGTGGCAGATATCTTCAGATTTTTTGCAGCGAAATATGAGGCAAGTTCGTTGGAGGTAGACGTTCAACCTATCGCAGATGTCAACAATGGGTGGAGGGCCTGATGCCATGATCGTACAATCGTCCGCATATGATACGATCTCTATCTCGTCTGGAGGGGGTGGAATGGAGGATAGGTAGAGGTTAAACAGTGCCGGAGATATCAATGTGTGCGGTGATGGCATGCAATACTGTTGTTGTGCTATGCAGTCTTCGAAATCCATGTTAATGCTCGGCGAATGGATATTCTCCTACGGAGCTCGGGAGGAGTAATGCATCAAGCGTCTTTGCTATTGGTGACAGAAGGGAGATCAGTCTGCACGACTCCCCCAAACTCGGTTCCTTTCCAGGCTTCAGTAGCGGGTTCACTCTGCCCATTTTCCAAACATCGGGAACTATAAAAGTGTTCAAAGACAGGTTGAGGACAGTAGAAAGGTACTCAACTCCAGGTGAATCCTTATTCTTCAAGAGATTCCGTCGGGGCCCAACGCCTTAGATAATTTTGCGCCACGAATGACATTCGTAACTTCGCCCACCGCAAATTGTGATGGCTGTTAATCGGCTCGGAAACCACGAATACGGCGATTGGCTTTCCTTGCCCTGTCACTCTCGGAATGCAAAATTAATTGACGGTTGAACAACCTGGCGCATCTCTTCGGATCAGTCACAGTTATTTCGCCAAAAGTGACTGAGGTCCTGTCATCCCGTCTACCAGGGTTCGAGAGTGATTTAACAGTAGACCACAGCTTGCCTACACCCGTGCCAAAGTTACATTGCTCCAAGTGTTCCAACCACAATTTCCGCTTATGTTCGTTGACTACCCTGTTTATTTCCAGATTCAGCTCGCTGATTCTGGGGTTAGTGGGGTCCATACAACGAATCCCATCACGCACGTCTTCGAGTACCACTGCCTGCGCCGAGAAATTGGGCCGCACTTAGGGTATTGGGAATGGAATAAAGCGGTCGGCTGCTGCGTTAATGATGTCTAGGAATTTCCTCTCGGCCACTAGCACATCCGAGGGGGGTGGCAGCTCACTGAAGCGGCGATTGGTATACTCTCTGAAGCCAGCCCAATCGGCCTTCTTCTGATTGATAAACGTTCGGCGCTCAGAGGTTATGAAGTCGGGTGGTCGGTCGATGGTGAGAATTATGGGGAGGTGGTCTGTCTCCAAAGAGATGACGGCTTGCCAGAATACGTCACTCAGTCCGACGACGAGGACGCAGAAGACGACGACGACGCTTGTGACCCACTGCTGGCTATGTTCGCACAGCACATTGCGACATATCCAGTATGACTATACTCTCGTAGTGAAGTGAGACCAGAGCAAGATCGGAAATGTACCCACTCCATGCACCGATTACACCTCACCGACACCGACCGATCATGGAGGCGGTTCTGGCAAACCGAACAAAACCAGTGTCCGGGGTTCTTTTCAATCCCGGCACGGGCTAGAAGCTTGCGGAGAAGGCACTCCGGGATGTGTCTCTCCCATGACGAAAAAAGACGAACACGTATGCTAAGGCGGCTGCCCTTGCCGTTGAGGGTTCCATTGGGTCAATCTGGTGCGTACAACGGGCTGTCATGGGATTGGACCTAAGTAATTTACATTAACTATAAGTTAGTATTTATTTATAATAAATAAATAAGCTGAATATTTTAATGCTTACTAGCATTTGTTAGAACCTCATATCATTCCATTTCGGTTTCTGACTACAAAAAGATAACGCGCCGAGAAACTAGCTAACATGTGGGTGGAGGGGGGGAAATTTTTCCAAAAGAAGTCCCAATTAAAAAAACAAGAAAAAATTTTTATTGCAGAACCACTCAGGCGGCTTCTTCGGGACAAACACCAGGCAATGGTACCCCATTGCAAGGCGGAGTATCCAGCTACTCGCGTAATTCCATGATGGATTGCATGCCAATACCTTCGGTAGGATCGCCGGGAACACCAGCACCTTCGCCACATCCAAATTCGGCATTGTCCCAACCAACTTCCGTACCACCCGCAGACCAAGTGAGTATACACAATATGTACAAACAATCAAGAAAGTAGTTTTATACTTTTCTATTGCCTGCGGATTTTTGGATTTTCATTATTTTACATTCTATGGTTTCTTACTAACTTTCTTTTTAGATGTTAATGAGTCCCCGTGCTCCCACATCTGTACCGAATTTGCAGCAGCCAACAACTCCAATTGATCATCTATTGGATAAGAATACACCAGCGCCTACACCCACAGATCAGCACGATAACAAAAGTATAACAGCTTCGCCCTATGTACATCCAGCACCCAGTTGTGAGGCTCCTCTTTCTGTTGAAGGCATGCATGGCATGGGAGGTGGCATGGGACCTGGTAGTGTTGGACCTCAACCACCGAGTGTGGGGCGTTGTACGCCTACTATTCACCCGCAGCAGTCGTCGCTACCTCCCCAGGCCCAGCAATGTGGTTCGATTTCAGTAAAAAAGTTCGATGTGCAACCTGGAACGCCGCTGCTATTAGGGGCTAGCAGCAATAATTGCTCTTCCGTCGTACAAGGCGGCCTACCTCCATCGGATAGTAAAATGGAATCTGTTGTCATGCCTACCAGCGCAGCCACAGCATTGCCAAATAACAACTTCAATAAATACAACACGGTACAATCGGCTGCAAATGCTATGAACGAGTTTTGGAAACTGTACAAACCTCCACAGATTACTGTCAAGGACATTGATACGTTTGCAAATGATGATTGCCTCAAGCTGGATGTTCTTTATGATTTCACTATACAAAATGCTTGGTAAGTACCTTTGGTTACCCTATCCACAATCCAGTTGACATACAATAGCAAACAATTAGTTGAATGAGAGCTTTTAAGGAGTAACATCATTTAAGTTTTATGCTGTTGCCATCTTTGGTTCTCAGAAAAATGTATCTCAATTGATATGGAACGATTGTAAAAATAATTTACTGAAAATGGTAATGAGAGATTTTCTGTATCACAAAACAAATCGTACAAAAATTAATTTTTACCACACAAATCTCCTTGTGTAAGAGAAATGTAAATCGAAATATCAAATCGTAGTTTTGTAATATTGAAATTACTAACTGATTATGATGCTCTGTATTGCCGTATCAGACAGATTTTTGTAACGATATATTTATCGATATGACAATTAGTACATCGTAACGGAAATCGTACTATGAGACCACCTTACGTTGCTTTTACGGGGTTCTTTCACTTTTTATACTAATTCGTTCGTTGTTATTGTAACCTTTTAGGGCAAATCATCCTGTCAAACGTTTCAAACCCAATGAAATCTCTAAGCAATGTCGTGTACTACGCACAAAAACTCTTTATGAGGGACACACGCACATAAAGCCCCTAATGCCTTCACCGCGTTCCATATATGGAGATCGATTACTAGCAATTGATCCAACAGCGGCCGCCTTGGCATCGGCGACGGGAAGTAAATCAAATATGGAAGGTATTGGGGTTAGCGGTATGGGAAGCGGTGGTCTGGTTGGCATTGCTTCCAACGCAATGGGAAATAATCAAATGACCAACAACAGCAACATCAATGATACGCCCAGCGTAAATATTGGAAATAGTGAAACTGCTGCCGGTGGGAGTATTTTTGAAGAGTTGGATATTAAAACCGAAGTTGCTTCGGCTGTGGGTGCTTCATCGACATCACCTTGCAAAGATTCAAAAAGTGGTATTGGTGGGAATCTATTTACTGTGGAAGGTCTTAATCCATCGCCCAATGACTTGGAGCAATTGTTTGAGACATCCTCAAACGATGAATGCGGGAGCGTTCAAATACATACTCCACCAGACTCCAATAATCCCTCTAATGGATGTGCTATTACAACCAACACCATTGAAGAGCTGAAACGTTCCACTAATTCGGTTTTGGTTGGAGCAGCCGTTAGTGTCCAAGGCAGCAATGCTGCCGTCATTGCTGCTATACAAAATTGTAACAACGTTTCAAATACGACCAATACGTCTGGACTGGCTTCATTGAATAATAGTGCGGGTAGTATGTCTGGCGTTGGAGGTGGGAATTCTGGCGCCAATACAATACAAGTTGAAGATCTAACGAAAATGTTTCCCACGCCACCATCACATGAACAACATCATCCGAATTCCAGCCCATGCCAAATGGATATACAAATGAACGACATATCTGTGATAACACCCGCAAATATGCTGAGCCAAACGCTGGACACCGGTTTGGGTATAAGCGCCATGGTAAAGGTTAAACAGGAGTATTCAGTTGAGTTGGGAAGTCCAGTCGAGCAGCCAATAGAGGATTGGTCCTATGTTTTTAAGCCGCCAGCACAAGCAAAGTTTGAGGGTTCATCAAAATATGCTCCATTGACAAATTTGCCAAGTCAGTCCTTGGCTCCTTTGGTAATGCCCACAAATTGTCGATATAAGCCTTCTTGGCAGCAGCCGCGAAATACTCACCAACAACAACAACAACAACAACAACAGCAGCAGCACCAACAACATATGCAGCAGCAACAGCAACAACAACAGCATCTTCAGCAACAGCAACATCACCAGCAATTACACGAATTACTTTCCGCAGCACCACGAACACCTTTGCAACAACCCCGTACACCATTGGGCCCAATGTCCTCATCACCCATGCACACTACGGTGCCTACTCCACTAAGTAGTGGCGGTGGCGGTGTAGGCGGAAGTAGTCTTTTGCTGAACCAGTTGAATTGCCCACAAGCTGCCTTGACGAATACTCCGCCAACAATGCAGCAATTAATGCAACGCACCGGCATGTCACCGATTTCACCGGCCAACCACGTACCCTTCCCACACACAAGTCCCATGATGCAGCAGCATAGACAAACACCCATACATCCCCCGCCACCCTACGAAGTTGCCGTAGCCAGTCCCGCCTTATCAACGGCTTCATCGACGCCAGCATATCTCAATAAACAATATCATTCACAAGAACCTCCACAAACACCACAAAGCGTAAACAACCATATGCAGACAATAGGTGGTCCACCCAGCGTTCAGGGCAATAATAGAGATGCGTCCAATTCGGGTTTCTATGCGCCAACTAACAATACTAATTCCATTCTTCAAGAGCTGCCAGAAGTTAGTTCGGTAATTGTCAATATCCTCCTGTACGATACCGCTTTGAACGTTTTTCGAGACCATAACTTCGACAGCAGTACCGTATGTGTGTGCAATGCGGATAATCAACGTATTGGAAATATACGGGGCTCCGATTCGGGTGTATATGTTCCTCTGCCGGGAACAACATTCAATCCAACATCACCTTCTTTGTCGACGTCCAATGCATTACGTGCTTTAAGTGCCTTTGGTTCGGTGGTAGGATCATGTGGTATTGCCGGCGGGGCTCTGGGAGCAGTTGGTGGCATTGCCAATTCACTGGATTCTCCCGCATCAATAGCTGGAGCTGGCTCCAGTTCTTCAACAACACCGTCGACAGCTACTCCCGCCAACAATAATGCTCAGCAGTATATAACCGGTTATGTAGATGACGACGCTGTCGAGTGTACTTGCGGCTTCAGTGCCGTCATCAATCGTCGTTTAGCTGGCAAGGCAGGTCTCTTCTATGAGGATGAAATGGAGATAACTGGCATAGCCGAAGATCCCGGACGTCATAAGAAACATTCCCTGCTGACTTTAATAACCACCTTAACCTCCAAAGCGAACAACAACAACAACAATTCCAACGCAAACAATAACAATGCCATCTCCAACGCCAGCAGCAGCATTATAGACAAATCGTCAGAACAGATTGCGTTCGCAATATTTGATCTGCTACTGGAACAATGTTCCATCATACAAACATCTAGCAGTGCCATTCACCGTGCATTGCAACGCCATCGCAGAAAGCTGTCGAAAAAGTCGCAAAAGCCCCAATCTGTAGCGGCAATTGTAAATATTTTGGAATACATCGACGCAAATGATATTGTTGCATTGGCTTTGGAGCAGGCCCGCCTTGCCTTTGACAGTAACCGTATGGACATAATGGAGCAGCAAATGGTATCGTTCTCATCACATCGAAAAACATCCAATAACATACAAGTGGCTTTGGCTCTGACAGGGCGCCTAAATGTGCATAAATGGCCTTATATACCCGTCGGATTCTCCCGTAGCAATAAAGACATTGTTTCCACAATGAAATCCATTCAACCTATGCTACAAAATGCATTCCATGCCAAATCTCGCACCGCTGCCGGTTCCAGAGATGCCACGTATACAGTAAGTGGTCCTCTTACATGGCGGCAATTTCATCGTCTCGCTGGTCGAGCATCTGGCCAATGTGAGCCACAGCCCATACCATCGGTTATTGTGGGTCACGACAAAGATTGGATATCGGTGGCGCCTCTGGCCATTCATTACTGGGACAAATTCTTATTGGAACCATATTCCTATGCCCGCGATGTTGTTTACTTGGTGATAGCGCCGGACAACGATTTCATTCTAAGCAAAACAAAAACCTATTTTAAGGAGCTAAGTACCACCTATGAAATGTGCAAACTAGGACGACACACGCCAATTTGTGGCTGGAATGGTCTGTTAAGTGTTCAACAAAGACCTGCGTCAGAAAAGCCCTTTACTACATCGATGGATAATTGGCTAAAAACTCTGGAAGATAGCAAATTGGCCGAGGAGATGCGTTTGTATGCATATGCTTTCCAGCATCAATTGGCTCCTTATCTCAGCAGGGTACCAAACGATAAGACTTTACTTAATCCACCGGAGAACCACAGCAGATGCAATCAAGGTTACAGTACATCAACGTCAGCATCATCAGCATTTTCGTCCTCATCGACGTCCACAGCGTCATCGTCCTTTATGTCGGGCGGAGGTAATAACTCAAACACAACTGGAACCGACAATGTACCGCACGGCACAAATGCATCAAGCGGAGATCATTCGCAACCTGCGGATAATAACGAACACTCGCAGCACGCTACAACATCAAACAGTACAGATTCGCAGACCAATGCACCCGAGGCCAAACCAGCTGACATTAAGCCCGATGTAAAACCTCCCCTAATACTAGGAGATCCATTGGGAGTGGCCGAGTGTTTGGAGGAAGTAAATCCCTCCGCTATAGTTCTCTATGTTGTCGAACCGTTTACATTCCGCTCCGATTCCCCCGAACTGGAACGAATAGCTTGCATTGCACTGCTGCGAATGTATACAGAATTGTTGAAGATGATACCCGACTCTGTTAGATCTCACATAAATATACAAATAATATCTTTGGAATCCATACTAGAACTTGGACGGTCGAGAAATCGAAAACGATTCTCCGACGAAATTAAATGTCTAGCCCTAAATATATTCTCGCAATGCAAACGCCATATGGTGCATGCCCAGGCAGTTAAGAGTTTGACTGGTTTTGGTACGGCAGCCAATGTGGAAGCTTTCCTCAAGACCAAAGATGATAAGAATAGAAAGGCATACAAAATGTACACTCCGCCCTATATTCTGGCGCCAATGCATGAGAAAAATGAAAAAACCGATTTCTCTCGCGCTGCCTGGGGCGGCATGCGCGGTAGTCCAAACGATCAAAAGTATTCGGTCATGTACTGTAACTATTGTCTAAGCGAAGATCAGTCCTGGCTACTGGCCACCGTAACGGACGATCGTGGTGAAATGTTGGAAAAAGTGTGCATTAACATCGATGTGCCTAATAGAACTAGACGACGTCGAGCTCCAGCCCGCCGAATCGGCCTCAACAAACTAATGGATTATATATTGGGTCTCATATCGCAAACAACACAAACATGGCGTTTGGTTGTTGGTCGAATAGGACGCATTGGCCACAATGAATTGAAGTCATGGTCATATTTGTTGGGAAAACAAAATTTACAAAAGGCCACCAAACAACTAAGAGATATGTGCAAACAATGTCAATTGATAAATCCACCTACAATTCTGAGTGCCTGTTTGGTAACCTTGGAACCAGATGCAAAATTGCGAGTAATGCCAGACCAATTTACACCCGATGAGAGATTTTCTATACAAAATCCCTTGTCGACACCTCAGGATGTAACATGTACTCATATTTTGGTGTTTCCCACAAGTGCCGTATGCTTGGTAAGTAGAGACTTCAAACAATTTCTTCCAATGAATGATGACAATTACCTCTTTCCTTTAGTCATTCACACGCCAATTCCCCAATGAACCCCAAGTGGACCTCGACGAGGATTTCATTAACTTTGGCAATGATGAAGACGAGAACGAGGTCTTTAAAGACGCCGATTTGGATGATTTGCTAGGAACATGGGATAACGGTGGAACAGGTAAAAATTCATACCAAAGAATGAATGTTTAGTGTAATAAACTTCATATGTTGTTTTTGTCTTTTTTGTTTCTTTTTTTTAAAGGACGTGGCATGTCCAATCATAATAGTCCCGATCGCATGGAAGACAATCGTAGTTGGCAAAGTGTTGGAGGCAATAACTTTAATTCGAACCAACATCAGGATATTGAAGAGGTAAGTAAACTTAGAATCGACTACTACTTGCTTGATAAAAGCAAATAAAATGTTGAAGGAGGCGGAATTTATTTGTTATATCCGCCATTGGTAGTATCCTGAAAATTAAAAACTATAATTGCCACAAATTACTTATTAACATTTAAAATAATTAATTTATGTTAGATGGAATAACTGAAGGCGTCTAGTATTGATTGCTAGCCGAATTTCTGAAAGACTATTGTTTTGTCCTAGAATAAAAGAAGTCTATAGGTTAGGTTAGATTTTTTTCTTGTAACCAACACGCAGGGGATGTTCTCTATATATGCAGAGCACCGTGTCAGCAATAAGGAATTTTAAGGATTGGAGGGGGTTCGATGGTTCGATCAACTGGCCAATCAATTACCATCGGGTGTGAATTCCTGCCAAGTCTAGTATTGCTGGTGAACATCCTAACGTCAGGAATAAGAAGAGGGATATCCCTTGACCACACGTCATGAACGTAACGATAGAGCAGCAAAACGCTACCCACATTCTGACGATGTTCAAGAGAAGCCATAAAGTTGAATACACTACTGTCTCCAATCAAAACCATCGCTCTCCGCAGAACCTGGTCAAGTAGCACCAAGGGTGACTTTAGAGCTCCTGCCCATGTATGAGAGTTATATTCCATTCTCGGGCTGATGTAGGTAGTATAGATATTAAGAAGATCAGGAGAGATGAAATACTTCTTGCACCGCTTAAGAAATCCCAAACACTTGAATGCTTCATTCGACACTTCGAATTAGTGTTTTGACCAACGGACATCACACTGTATCTTCATACCCACAGCGATCCCATGGCAACTGGTTGTACGCATCGGATTGAGCCGATGGAATCTTCATCGGCAAAGGCTGCCGCCTCAGTGTACGTGTTCGTCCTTTTTCGTTCGCCCCGGAGTGCCTTCTCCGCACCCTTCTGGTCCGTGCCGGGATTGAAAAGAACCCCGGATTCGGTTTTGTCCGGTTTGCCAGAAACGCCTCCATCATCGTTCGGTATCGGTGAGGTGTAACGGATGCATGGAGTGGGTACATTTCCGATCTTGCTCTTGTCTTACGTCACACTGATTATGTCGCAAGGTGCTGTGCAAACATAGCCAGCATTGGGTCACAAGTGTCGCCGTCAATCCCATGGCAGCCGGATGTACGCACCGGATTGACCCGGTGTAACCCTCATCGGCAAGGGCTACCGCTTCAGTGTACGTGTTCGTCTTTTTTCGTCATGGGAAAGGCACATCCCGGAGTGCTTCTCCCCACGCTTCTGGTTCGTGTCGGGATTGAAAAGAACCCCGGGCCCTGGTTCTGTTCGCTTTGCCAGAACCGCCTCCATCATCGGTCGGTGCATGAAGTGGGTACATTTCCGATCTTGCTCTGGCCTCACTTCACTACGGGAGTATAGTCATACTGGATATGTCGCAAGGTGCTGTGCGAACATAGCCAGCAGCCAACAGCGATCCAGAAGACAAAGCTGACCAACACCTGCAGCTTGCACAGTTGTCACGGATACAATGTGCTACGTAAGTATCGTTTGAGGAATGGAGGTGGGGGATTGGCCATTCCGTGCAATAAAGACCCATCTCGCTTGCGCCTGGCGCTAGTGACCCCTACATGGAGTGCATGGGGATAGCAGTCAGGGCCGGTACTGCCTAGATCGAGCTATACAACGTGTACATACCGCGGGTTGGTAGCTGTGTGCCGATTAATGGCCATGCTTACAACCTCGACACAAGTGGGTTACTATCTGGCCATAATCGTCTGGTTCTAGGGGACTTTAATGCGCATCACACTTCATGGCATTCTCCTCTAGGTAACGACCAGCGTGGCATAGCTTTGCAGCAACTCGCCAGACATTTCCATTGCATTCTCTGATCTCGTGGGTGACGTATCCTGGCAAGCCGTCATCTCTTTGGGGTGAGACCACCTCCCCATAATTCTCACCATCGACCGACCACCCGACTTCATAACCTCTGATCGCCGGACGTTTATCAATCAGAAGAAGGCCAATTGGGCTGGCTTCAAAGAGTATACCAATCGTCGCTTCAGTGAACTGCCACCCCCCTCGGATGTGCTAGTGGCCGAGAGGAAATTCCGAGACATCATTAACGCAGCAGCCGCTCGCCTTATACTAGCCGGTCGAATACCCCAGGCAGTGGTACTCTCAGACGAGCGTGATGGGATTCTTGGAATGGACCCTACTAACCCCAGAATCAGCGAGCTGAATCTGGAAATAAACATGGTAGTCAACGAACATAAGCAGAATTTGTGGCTGGAACACTTGGAGCAACGTAATTTAGGTACCGGTTAAGGCAAGCTGGGGTTTACTGTTAAGTCACTCTCGAACCTCGGTAAACGGGATGACAGGACCTAAGTCACTTTTGGTGAGATAACCGCGACAGATTCGATGTGATGCGCCAGGTTGTCCAACCGCTCATTTGTTGTGCATCCCCAGAGTGACTGGGCTATGAGGAGAACTATTCGCCGTATTTGTGGCCTCCGATCTGATGAACAGCCATCACAATTTACCGTGGGCAGGTTACGAATGTCATCCGTGGCGCCAAATCATCTAAAGCGTTGCACTGATGCTGAAGAATCTGGATCTACATGGTTTTGAACCTGTCTTTGAACACTTTTCTAGTTCCCGATGTCTGAAAAATGGTCAGAGTGATCCCACTACTGAAGCCTGGAAAGGACCCTAATTTGTGGGAGTCGTACAGATCGGCTTTCCTTCTCACACCAGTAGCCAATACGCTTGAGGCACTACTCCTCCTGAGCCTAGAGCCTCTTTTCCCCGAGCATCAACATGGATTTCGAATACATCATAGCACAACAACTGCTTTGCATGCCATACCGCACACTTTGCCGTGGCTTCAATCAGCCCAGGTCGTGTTATAGACCGCCCGTCCTCGTGGCACTGGACCTATCGAAGGCATACGACATGGTCAGCCATGACAAACTTTTTGAGGACATTGTCAACACGTCTTTCCAGCCAGGGCTTAAACGCTGAGTTGCGAATTATCTGTGTGGTCGCTAGTCGTTTGTGGAATTTAGGGATACGAAGTCGAAGCACCATATAGTGAAACAGGGATTTCCCCAAGGCGGGGTGAAATCTTCGGCACTGTTTAACCTCCACCTATCCTCCACTGGACGAAGGCCACCGTAGCGCAGAGGTAAGCATGTCCGCCTGGGTTCGAATCCTGGTGAGACCAGAAAAAGATTTCAGCGGTGGTTTTCCCCTCCTAATGCTGGCAACATTTGTGAGGTACTATGCCATGTAAAACTTCTCTTCAAAGGGATGTAGCACTGCGGCATGCCGTTCGGACTCGCCTATCATTGAACTTGAATCGAACTGCACCTATTGATATGTGAGAAGTTTGCCCCTGTTCCTTAGTGGAATGTTCATGGGCAAAATTTTGCATTTTTATCCTCCACTGGACACTCAACAGAATCAAGCAGACGAAAGATAGAACACAACACACTGCTACAACAACATGCGCAGAGCATCTGACTACTCAATGTTTATACCATCGATAGATATTAACGATTGTGTGAGACAAGAAAAAGCAGTTCGTCTTCTGTGCGTTCAAGTCTACTCTGTTCATTCTACCCCACTGGGAGAGAGTTTCTTCTATAATGCGCCTCCTGTCCACAATTTCTTGAGGACTTGGCCTATGGTCGAATGAATATGGATGACACAGACTATTGTCATCGGCAAATGAGTAGACTGGATTCAATAGACCAATAGACTGGATTAAAAGTCACCCAATAGATCGTCAATGAAAAAAAACTCATCGGATAAGAACCCAACTACAACAACTCGTAAAGTACGATCTCTGAGAAAGCCCGATATAAATCGAACGAAGTTATACGAAGATAAGCAAAAAATAGGCTTCTGTGACAAGGAAGGTTGGTGGGAACTCTGCAAACCAGAAAGAGATTTTCTCAGCCGGAGTTTACTGCAATCAAGCAAATTAGTCTACAATGACAAGAGCAATCCCATGGCAGCCGGTTATACGTACCGGATTGACCCGATGAATTCCAAGGGCTGCCTCCTCAGTGTAGAAAACAATAAAACAACAACAATAATGAGAAGAGAACAAAGTTGGTAAAAGGAATCCAGACAGAGAAAAAGGTGTTTATGCGCGTCTATCTGTAAATGGTTCCAGAAACTAAAAATAGCCAACACCTTCGCCTGCAAAAGGATTATATATGGTTCTTTAATTTAAAACTTAAAAAAGGTCATCGACCCGTAGCGCCTGTTCAACATGGGCCTGTCCATAGATTTACCAAGGGCATGGGGGTCAAACATAAAAAATTAAGTCCCTCCCTGGAATGTCCATCATTTCAATCACACTGTAATTGGGAGGCATCTGCAGTTTTATAGAAAATAGAGGAGTGTCCGAATTTAAAAGTGCAATAGCTTCACACTGAGAATGGTATTCGGTAATCATTTCTTGGATTTCTTTTCGTCGTCCCTAAGATAATTCCCGAGGCGGCCGACAATTTCTTCAAGTTTGACATACTACGGGTTTAGAACTAGGGGACTGAACGTTTACCCAAAATAGCGAAACCTGCTTGTTTACGAAGATGTCGAAGGTGGGTCTATTCAAAGCTTCACTTTTCTCAACAGAACGGTTTCGATATATGACAAGGGGTTGGAGATTGAAGTGTATGTGTCTCATTCTGGAACGTACTGAGAAGGCTCATAATCGGGGGAATACGGATCGTTGGAAGACGATGCTTATATTGAAGACGGATACCTTTCGGTATCATTATGGGACACGGAACTAAGGGTGCATATCTACTGCCTATAATTTAGTGGTTAAATAAATAATACAACTTTTGGTTTGGTCATGTGCTAATTTGGCACATAATAAGCACAAAGTTAATTTTTGTCCAATTATGGGAACAAAAATGTGATTTTTTTAAAATTCTTGTTTTATTTTATGAAATAAATACTTCGATGTCTTATTTTTAGCCTAGTTTCTTGAAAATAGGCGAAAATTTGTTATTTACGATAGGTAAAACTCGCAAATATTTGTTCGAATGGGATTAATCGATAACGGATGTCAAAATGTGAAACTCGATCGTAATAAGTCGATTGCAGATGCGAGAACTAGGCCCCAGATTTTAACCAACTTAGAATCGTGGGATGTAGAACGATTAGGTCTTTTGTGGGTGGGACATTTCTGTATTTAGAGCGCATAAAAATCCGATAGCTGGCTTTAATATATTTCCTCCATAGTTTTATGGGGTGCATTATAAACCGCAATCTTTTTTGTTGCATATGTATTGAAGTTAATTTTTTTCATAGATTTGTTCTTCACAGGTTTTTCGAGGCTACCCGAAAGATTTTTTGAGCACACAAAAAGCCGGTTATCGGCATAGGTGTCTGCCCATAGTGGCATGAGATGGATTATAATTCGCACCCTCTTTTCAACCTAGCCTAACTTAATATAAAAATACTGCAGTTTAAATTTGTATTAAAAAAAATTGTTTTGTGTTTTTTTGCATTCATTATAGGTTGGTCAAATAAATCAACAACCGTTAGCAGTGGGTTATATGGTTTCTACAGCACCTACCGGTCGAATGCCAGCATGGTTTTGGTCAGCTTGTCCACATCTCGAAGACGTGTGTCCGGTATTTTTAAAAACCGCCTTACATTTACATGTACCGAACATACAAATCACTGACGATATACTCAATTCAACAAATGCCCATTCTTCGGCTACCGATCATCCACTGGACTCAACACTGACAGCTGATGTGTTGCGTTATGTCCTCGAAGGCTATAATGCACTATCGTGGTTGGCCCTAGACTCGAATACCCATGATCGTTTATCATGTTTGCCCATCAATGTGCAAACACTGATGGACCTGTACTATTTGACAGCAGCAATTACTTAAATAGGAACCGAGTGAGAGGGAGAAACAAAAAGCATGAACGAACTCTTTGTGTACACACTTACACTTACATATACTATATACATATTTATTTATATTGCATTTTGTATTTATTTTCAATGGTTATATTTCTTATTTTTTGAATGCCAATGTTTTACGCATTATGTTAAATTTTAATCTGTTCTTTTGTTAGAAAAGCTTCCTTTTCTACAATTATCATTTTTGTACCACACACAACAACAACAATCATATTCTGTTTTAATTTCTGTGATAATCAGGAAAATGGGATTCAAACAGGAAATGCGAAAACTTTTTTCTTATGCATTAATTTAATAACGAAGTTTCTTCTTCTTAATTCTCCTAAAATCTACGCCCCCAGCGCCAAGTGCTAGTTTATTTTAATTATATTGGTATGTACATATTTTGTTAAATGGTGGGTTGGTGGGTGTGTGGGTGTTGAAATTTTTTACATTAATACACTAGCGCCCCCACTCCATTAACCCGTCGTCATTGTATATGAACGCCTAGAAATATATTTGAAAACAAAAAAAAAAAAAAACGTTATGAGAACAACTCTGTTAATGTTTTATATGCTTCCCATGTGTTTTTTCGAATTTTATTGGGCTTCCAATTGAATTCCATGTATATTGAAGACCAGACTCGTGACTTCACTTATATAAGTTGATGAAGATGGTGGCAGGAACATCATGCCGCCCTCCTCTCGCACTAATGATGTGTTTTTAAATTTCAGTTTATCATTTTATTCCACACATTTGATGTTTGTTAAAATTTTGTAATATTATGAATTGTACAGTGATATACATATACAACAAAATTAAATCTAAAAAAGCAATGGCCATTGTAATACAAATATTATAAAAGTATATAACAGGGTTGCACAAAATTAAAATTACCTTTACACTGGCGTTCATCACCAATTCGCACATTCACTTGTTCTCTTTGTTTCAGTCCTTGTTGATATAGCAACGAGTGAAACAAAAAAGGGAAAGCGCATACGCAGCATTTTTCTGTTTCAATTTAAGAGTTATGATAAAAGAAAGCCCTCAATCATACAGTTAAATAAATTAATTTTTACCGATAAAGATATACAAATTCCTAGAGAGGACTTTTCATTTTGATTTTGTGCATCTCTGGTGTATAACCAATCACACACACACACATTAATGTGGAGAAAATTGAAAAGAATTTCAAGCAAATGCATTGATGTATAAACTTTTTTATTTCCCTCTGCCAAAATGTAGCCTGGCAAAAGGAATAAGCAAACGACCATACATTTTTTTAAGTTATTGTCCCTAATGTGTAAAAAAAAAATCACAATTGTAATTATAGAAATAATATATTCTCTTTCAGATTTTTTTTTACAATATTGGTTAACAATACCAAAATTTTTCTGTTCAATTAATTTTTTGGTTACCATTTCGGTTCCCAATCATATACAATAATTTACTTAACACTTGCCTATGAAAGTTGAAAACCCCACTTCTAGCGAACAAATGAGAAACAGTAAGCCAGCCAGGCAGCCCCACACACACACTTGAATTAAAGTGTGCAGACTTCCTTGCGAGCGCCATTTTGTAAAATATCTCTCAAACCTTTTCATACTTCGCTGTTAATACCAAATAACTTTAACGCATTGCTCGGTTAGACTGAAATTGAGAAATGTCAAATGAAATGCAGGAAAAAACTTAACCTTTAGGTGTGGCTCGGCCCTCCAAATTTAACAAGCCCTTGAGTATAAATAAACAAATATTGCGATGCAGGGAACTTTATAACAACCAATATTTGGCACTCAATAGACACTTATGAAAAACACTCAATAGGCACTTATGTTTGTTTCGCATGCTACAACAAATATTAGTTACATATAACTTAAAAATTAAGTTATAACTTAGGTTGTAACTTAAAAATTTAAGTAATAATTTAATTTTTAAGTGGAATGCGAAACAAAAAATAAATCTTCTATTGAGGGTTTTTTTCATAACTGTCTATTGAGTGCCATATATTGGGACTTATGCAGTACGTCGAATGCGAATAGAGCGCTCTCTAATCGTCATGTCTTTTCATTTGTGTTGTACTTTTTTTATATACATGTATGTATGTTCGATGAAATAAAAACACGATTTAATCGAAAAGGTTGCATATTTATTGCAAAATCCATTTGTCATGTTAAATTTTTCGTACGTATCACACAATGTGCACAACTTTTAGCGTTGCTGTTTTTCAAATTGCATATATGTCTTATCGGAGGCCACCGTAGCACAGAGGTTTGCATGCCCGCTTATGACGTTGAACGCCTGGGTTCGAATCCTGGCGAGACCATCAGAAAAAATTTTCAACATTTGTGAAGTAGTATGCCATGTAAAACTTCTCTCCAAAGAGGTTTCGCACTGCGGCACGCCGTTCGCATTCGGTTATAAAAAGGAGGCCCCTTAACATTGAGCTTAAACTTGAATCGCACTGCACTCATTGATATGTGAGAAGTTTGCCCCTGCTTCTTAAGGGAGTGTTCATGGTCAAAATTTGCAATATATATGTCTTATCGTCTAATGACAGCTTAAACTGGTATACAGGGGGTCATTTACCGTATACGTGAACGAGTAAAATCGATCGAAATCTCTACTGTTAATTATGCACATCTTTATTTTTTAGAAGAGCATATTTTAAATCTAAGAACGCGGGTGATTAAAACGATCAAATTTATAAAAAAAAAATTACATTAGATTGTGTACAAAGCTGTGTAAAATCCATTAAATTCGATACGAAATGCAATTTGAAACGAAAGCGCACTCAATAACGTATGCGGTAATAAGGCCTCGAGAGTAGCTGACAGATAACGGTTTACATTCCGTCTATTTTGCCTATGAATCCATTCACAATAACTTTGCATATTGCCATCATCACAGATCATTTCAAACTAAAAACATTAACCACAATTCAAAATGAGACAATGTGGCGAAAATGCTGCATTCCATGTCTTCTATTATTCTCACCTAAAGGCTGGTACTACGTTCTTTTTTGCGGAAAAGTTTCCGAAAATCGTTCTTTCGGTGGTTTGACAAGGTTACCACATTTGATATTTTGCCATTTACATATAAAAATTAATATGACATCAAACAATTTATCAGCTGCTTACGTGCATGTGAACACACAAATGTGAGTGTGTGGGTCGTATTGAAATTCATGTATGTGTTGTAATTTTAACCAAAACCAACCCCTTCGTAATTAATATATAATGAAACACAAAAGAATTTAAAAAGACAAATTCAGCATTTATTTGTAAAAATAATTAGATTTTGTAGTATTTTCACTGTTATAAGCCAACTTTTGAAAAGCCTTTGTCAGCATCTTACACTTTTACGTTGTAATTGCAGACCAAAAGCACAACACATTCTTTCACAATCCTTTTTATTTGGTACAGATTCATTGAGTTGCTTGCTATAAAAGAAATTTTTATTTTTCTTTCGAGTATATGTATATTAAAAAAAACTGTTATTTAGGCATCCACAAACACTTTATTTTTTCCCACCCAGAGTAAATACATGTGAGCAACAAACACTCAGTTACAATTACAAGTTTGGCGATGGGGTTTATTTTGCGTAAGAATATGACTTGTTGCACAGCGACTGTGTTTGTGCTCTTAATTAGCTATATGAAAAAACAAGTTATGACGAAACGAACACATTTCGGCAAATTTTTCCGTTTGTTTTTTTTTATGGGGAGTTTCAAAGCGAAAACCGAATATAGTACCGGCCTTAACACTTGCAAAAGCGATGAACGCATAGCGAATGGTATGAATATTCTCCCTGTCGAACGATTGATCGTCCTATGCTTTTATGTGATTATTTTTTTTTTTTTGTGAAAGAAAGAAATATGAAAAAAATACTAGTTCATATTTTATCAACTAGAATTGTTTCACCCACTCTCTGGTTTTTACCACATTTTTACTACCATTTTTCTTCGTACTACTCCAAAAAAGCAACGAATGTTTGGGGAATGGGGTGAATAGTTTTTTATTTTAAGTGTGACATCTATATTTCATTGCTTGAAATGTAACGGTATTACAAAGTTTGTCAAGAAGCAATCGTCAAAAACAATGAATGAATTTAACGTAACAGTAATAGTTGCTGTTGTTGAATGCAAGTCAAAGGCAATGAACATATGAAAGCACAATAAAAGTGAATGGTTTTATTCTGTTCTATAGTAGCTGACCCAAATATTACCAATTCAAAACAACAATTTTTTTTTTGAAATATTTATTCAGTCTTATGGGTCGATTACGGATTGCAACCGAATTTGTTTAAGAATTTTTGATATGGAAGGTATATCTTAACATGGACCAATTTGGCTCATAATATACAATCCCAACCGTCCTACATAAATCGATGACAAGGATTAATGAACATTTTTGAGAACTCTACTACACTACTTGCATGCTTTTGCCCAGACAGACTATTCTTTAGTGGAAAGTCTAAAAATACGGTACCTTTATAGCACTAGTGTCAGTTTTATCAACAGAATACATAAATCATCAACAGAGAATTGTATAGATTTCTTAGGAGCATTTCGAGTAAGCTCTAACAAGTGAGAAAAAAATCAAATTCTAAGTGCACAAATGAAATTGTTAACGTTCGAGTTTGTACATTCTTTGATTATACATACTCTTGAATTTATCAAAAAAAAAAAGCTTTCCAAAAAGCATAACCTTGTCTTCTTAAATCGAAATAATTGCAACTTTTGCCTATAAACACTCTCCATTTTGTCAATTTCTGCGTGGTTTCTTTCAAGTCAAAAGTTTCAATCATAGCAACTATGCTGTTACAATACGGAAACCGTTGCGATTTTAAAGTTAGCCAGCAGCTGCAGGCACTTTTGTGTTGGCATATGGCAAAACTAGGGCAATCCGGATGTAAACCAATTATCTGTTAATCTAACTTAACATTCTGTACTGCAGCTACTCTCTAAATTGCCAAATTAACCGTTCTCAGGGACTACCTTCTACTTGCAAGCAAAACTTTGAATCAGTTTTAAGAGTAGGCAAACCAGAGCCATTGTTAATTTAGATCTGTAGATGATTAGTTCAAATAGTATGGTATAAATTGAGATTATTGCGCGAAAATCCAGCAACTTTTCATAACTTTTGATTATAAGAGTTGTGAAAAAAACAAAGAAATTAATCTCAAGTTGTTTTTAAGGACAAAGAAAAAGTGAAACCATAATGAAATACATATCTAAACATGTTGGTTTAAGTGAATATGGAACAATGTTATGAAAGGATTCGTTTATCATTTCAGATCAGTTTTAATATTAACCGAACAATTTTTTAAAAAGTCTCATAGAGTGTACTCTTCGTTCTAGTCACTTACTCTTTATACTTCCATAATACTCGGTTTCATCCCTTCGGTTTTTGCAATCACTTTAATTTCATATAACATAGTGTTTTATTTTTAATTTCACAACTTAAATAAAAAAGTTATTTTATTTCAATGCATTTGCTTGATAATCTACAGTGAAATTATTGTATCTATTTGTAAATAATTATATTTATATATACATAATTTAATTATTTTGAAAAATTATAAGTTCAATTCTGGAAGCAGCATCCAAACTAAAACTTTTGGATATTTCATAATTTTCTAATTTTGTTTTTGTTCGAAAAACCATTCAACACGCATTTACTTGATTTCATTTTTCCTTTCACCTATAGAAACATATGAAATGAAACGGCTAGTGATTAAGATTGCTAGACGCCTACCTCTCAATCTAACCTAACCTAAAAAAAACTTCTAAGCTTTCATTTCATGAAAAACAATGAAATTTTTAAACCGTTATTCATGTGATAAACTCAAATTGTGACTAGGAGCGAAAGTGAAACAAAAAACAATCACTCATAAGTCGGGGTACAACACACTGCTACAACAACAACTCTTGAGCCATTGCAAAAATATATTTTTGGCAGTTAAAAAATTGTTACGCCTCACAAACTTTTCATATGCTCACCACCATACGTTGAAAATCAATATTTTGATAAGTTGCCAACTAAGTGATTTTGACATGCAGTTGGCAAGGCATTGAATTACCGATTTCTGCTATGTGCTTAAAACTGCCGTCACACAGTGGGATAGCAGAAAATGGAATATCAAAAATATCTGCGGTTTGATGAGAACGGGTAGAAATAACTCTTTGAAATTTTGAACGGTTAGTATGAGGTGTTAACGTGTTCAAGGCCCTAGGAGGACTGGGCGCTCTTGGCAGGTCCCTAAAGTTGGCCACTATGGTATTTAGAAAATGTGTTCGGGCTGTAAAATCTTCATTTGTGTATTTCCAAAATTCCTATTCCTGCAATATTCTTTCGACTTTAATTTATTTTTGGTGTTGAATTTTTGTATTTACAAAGGCATTTTCGCTTCGATTTTGATTCCGATGCACCTGAATTTTTGTTTTTAGAAAACTAAAATTTTTCCCTTTTTGTTTTGTTTTAACACATTCATTCAATAGTAGTGGAAAAATTTCAGCTCAAAAGTTTTCAAAGAGTTATCTCCACCCGTCATCAAACAGCAGATTTTTTATTCGATCGATTCTATCCCATTGTGCGTCTTTTGAATGTTCACAAATAAGCTCTGGCAGATTTTTTTTAACTAGCTTTTTTTTCGATTCTAACCCATTGTGCGTCATTTGATTGTTCCCAAATAAGCTCTGGCGGTTATTTTATAGAAATCGTCTACAGAATCCATGGTATACAAGGTTTCTCCCAGTCACAACTGAAGTCCATGTTGTTAGGTTGAATGGTTAGCCCAATAAAATAGTACGATGAGTTCAAGGAGGCCCGTTTGACCGATTGAAAAATTTCACCAAAATTTTTTTTAATTATGAATTTAATTGATTATAATAAAACATTCAATGAATTAGTTGATTCATTTATACAATTAATTTAATCGGAAATTGTTTCCAAACAAAAATGTAATAGAAATTCTTTAAAAAACTAAATTTATAAGTGAATCTAAATATTTAAATTAAAATTGAAAAGTTGCAAAATTTTCAATCATTATACCATAGGATGGAGTATACTAATTTCGTCATTCTGTTCGTAACTCCTCGAAATATACGGCTGAGACCCCATAAAGTATATATATTCTTGATCGTCATGTCATTTTAAGTCGATCTAGCCATGTCCGTCCGTCTGTGTGTCGAAAGTACGCTAACTCTCGAAGGAGTAAAGCTAGCCGCTTGAAATTTTGCACAAATACCTTTTATTAGTGTAGGTCGGTTGCGATTGTATTGTAAATGGGTCAAATCGGTTCATGTTTTGATATAGCTGGCATATAACCGATCTTGAGTCTTGACTTCTTGGGCCACTAGAGGGCGCAATTCTCGTCCGATTTGAGTGAAATTTTGCACGTGGTGTTTTGGTATCATGTGCGCTAAGTATGGTTCAAATCGGACCATGTTTTGATATAGCTGCCTTATAAACCGATCTTGGGTCTTGACATCTTGAGCCTCTAGAGGGCGCAATTCTCATCCAATTTGGCTGAAATTTTGCATGAGATGTTTTGTTATGACTTCCAATAACTGTGCTAAGCATGATTAAAATCGGTACATAACCTGATATAGCTGCCGTATAAACCGATCTGGGATCTTGACTTCTTGAGCCTCTAGAGGCCGCAATTCTCATCCGATTTGGCAGAAATTTTGCACAACGGCTTCTCTAATGACCTTCAACATACGTGTCTTATGTGGTCTGAATCGATCAATAGCTTGATACAGCTCCCATATAAACCTATCTCCCGATTTTGCTTCTTGCCCTACAAGGGGCAATTCTTATCCGAATGGACTGAAATATTACCAATCATTTCATTTATGGTCCGCATCGGACTATTACTTGATATATCTCCAATAGCAGCTCCAACAGTTCTTATTCAATATTCTTTGCTTGCCTAAAAAGAGATACCTCTCATAGAACTCGACAACTGCGATCCATGGTGGAAGGGATAAAAGTTTCGGCCCGTCCGAACTTTGCATGCTCTTACTTTTTTTTATTCTGGATCAATTAAAAAATTAATCGAAAAATTTGAAAAAAATCAATATATTTTTTTAATTGAATATATAATATTTTCAATTGAAAATTTTTAAAATTAATTTTTTTAATGGTACTATCATGTTTGTGATTAATTTGCAGAAAATAGGAATAAAAATCGATTTTAATCACGATATTAAATGCTACAATAAATTTTTTAATTACAACTGTAAAAATCACAGTTTAAACTGTGATTGATACAGTTTTTAAAAAAGCTTAATTAAAAAAACATTTTATATTCAATTAAGAAAATGATTGATTTTTTTTTTTAATTTTCGATTAATTTTCAATTAAAAAAAATTATGGAAAATGTTAACAATTTTCAATTTTGACAAATTATTCATGGTGGAACCAAATGTTAAAGATTAGCCTATTATCATATTCCTAATTTCTAGATTCACTTATGAAAATATCTGGAAAAAAATTTTTTTCCATAACATTTTTAATTGAAAACAATTTTAGATTCAATAAAAAACTTGGTTAACTCGATTAATTTTTGAAAAAAAAAATTTTTCCATAACATTTTTAATTGAAAACCATTTTAGATTCAATAAAAAACTTTGTTAACTCGATTAATTTTTGAAAACATTTTATTTTCAATTTAATTTTTCATTGAATAAAATTTTAATTTCGCAATTAAAAACGAAGAGAAAAAATTGTAATACAAAATTGAAAGGAATTTCAGAATTGCAGCCCTTATGATTTCCATACAAAGATAAAAAAAAAATTGTAACTAAAAATTATAATAAAAAAAACAAATAATAATAATAAAAACATTATTATGAATACTACTTTCGCAGTTATATATATTTATCAATGCTATAGTATCTAAAGAAATAATATATTATCGTATATAAAAATTAAATTATTTCAATAAATTAAAAAAAAAAGTTTAGTACAATTAAGCCGAGAAAATACAGTTTTATATAAGCTAGAAATAGAAACTAAAAATTAACAAAAAAAAAAACAAAAAACGCAAAAAAATTCAAAGCATCTGCTAAACAACTTGTGTTATAAATGCAAAAATAAACAAACTAAAAATATTTATATATATACATATGTAAATGCTAACAATTAAGTGTTAACATTTTAACTAAAGCAACTTTTTAGAATAAATTTAAGCAATAATTCTAAGTTATTTTATTTTTTTATTATAATAAAGGTTTTTTTCTTTTGAAAAATAGGTTAAAGTTAAAGAAAACAAAAAGAAAAAGAAAAAAAAGTTCGCTACAAATAAAAATAATATTAACTATAAATACTTACATACTAAAATCTAGTATATCATTCTTGTTTTTTATACTTAAAAACAATAGAACATTAGAAGAGATCATGTTTTTATATTAAAAAAAAAAACAATAAACAAATACTTAAGAAAATATCAAAAGTATAAAAATTTATATTATTATTGAAAGAAGCAAACAACCAACCAACCAACTTAATATTAATGTGTCTCATACTACATTGTGTTTTTAGATTTAATTTCCTATTGTTTTTTCCGTCTTCTGCTGTAAATGTATCATCATATATATATATATATATATATATATATACATATATAAATATATTTTAATTGTAGCAAAATTTTGTTTTCAACTACATGTCTTATTTCTTTTTATAAATTTTCTTTTTATAAGCCAAGCCTAGTATATTTAATATACAAATCATTTATATATATCTACATACAGTTAAAATATATATGTACATATAACAAAATTCAAAAGTAGAATATAGAGAAAATCTAAAGAATATCGTCTTACTATTATTGTATAATTCTTTTGTTTTAAGTCAGCTAGCAAAAAGAGAGGAGTACGTACATATATAAGTAAAAACAAAATTAAAACAAATTCAAATTATGTATAATGAAACCATATTTATAAATCATTTGTTTGTTTTTTTTTTAATATTAAATATTGTGTTACACATAGGCATATGTACAAACCAACCAACCAACCATCAAAAGTATGTATATGCATATACAAATAAATAAGTATTTAATTGTAACTCAGCCCTCAACCAAGCAACACAACAAAAAATGTACATAATTAAAAAAAAACCGAAAAAACATAAAAAAATACATGATGGTATCTCTCTCTATCTACTTTTCTCGTCTCATACTTCATAAAAAAAAAATTGCGCATAGTTTTCATTTTATACAAACCAACAAACAAACAAAAGCACATATAAAATAATAATAAAAAAAATAATTATAATTGATTGTATTAATTACAAATAAAATATTATGTATTGCACACACTTTTGTTTTAATTTTTTTTTTATATTAAAATCGTGTCGCAGAGGCTAGCATGAAAGCCAGGCAGGGGTCTTATCAAGACATTCGATAATGTATAATTTTTTTGTATCGAGCAAATTGTCGATTGTCGATACGAAAACATATTTGAATCACGGCATTCGATCCAAATTAGGTAGCATTTTTACAGCGTTGCCAACATCAAAAACGCGAATTAAAATTAATGGGTCTGTTCGCGACACGGGATAACTATGAGCACTCCGACTTGTGTGGTGTCCATCGTTATCACGGCAAGCTTAACTGAAACGGATGGTGGAAAGCTCCGTTTCTATGCGGAGTAGCTGCAAATGCGGCCGCGGGCATTCAGCGATTTTCGAGAGGAGAGTCTCAGTGAGGAGTCTGGTGGCATTGGCTCTTAATTAAATACTGATTGCTTATGATACTCGAGACTGCCTTCAACTAACAAATGGCCAACATCTGCCTCTGTTCCCAGGTTAGGGGCGGCTGGAGGCGAGCGTTGGATTTTGGAGCTAGCGGCTCGCCACAACGAGGGATACGTGTGCAATCCCACAAAACCTATGCGGTTGGAGCACTGGGCCAGTAATCCGCCTCCGGAAAACTGAGAACTATTATGAGAAACAAAGGAATAGTAAAAACGGACCCCCCAACGTTGACGACCCACGCACACGAAAAAAGGACCATGATTTGCGGATCTGTACCTGGAATGTCCGCACACTTTATAGAGAAGGTTCAGTATACGCGCTGGCGGATGTATTAGAGAAGTACAAGGCAGATATTACCTTACCTTACAGGAAGTGCGATGGACTGGGAATGGCGTCACTACAACACCAAACGGTGACGAACTATACTAAAACGAGGCATGAATTTGGCTGCGGATTTGTGGTTAGTCGTAGACTGAAACACCTTTTCTCCAGCTTTACTCCAGTGGACGAGAGGCTACCCACAATCCGCATGAAAGGCAAATTCTTCAACATCAGCCTTATTTGTGCCCATGCCCCGACGGAAGACAAAGACGAGCAGACCAAGGATATTTTCTACGAGCGCCTATAGAGAGAATATGACCGCTGCCCCACCCATCGTTCTGGAAGATTTTAATGCGAAAATAGGGAAGGAAGACATTTTTGGCCCAACAGTCGGAAAGTTTAGCCTTCACGAGATAACGTCCAGTAATGGGTTGAGGCTGATAGATTTCGCCGCGGCAAAAAACATGGTAGTTAGTAGCACCAGATTTCAACATAAAAATATTCACAAAGCCACATGGCTGTCACCCTATCAAAACACGAGAAACCAAATTGATCACGTTGTAATAGATGGAAGGCATTCATCCAACGTGTTAGATGTACGATCGATCCGTGGATCGAATATAGATTCGGATCATTACCTTGTTGCAGCAAAGGTTCGCACCCGTTTCAACATAGCAAGGAAAGTACGATCTGACACTGCACGGAAGCTGGACATTGAAAAGCTGCAAACACAACAAATGGCAGCGGCATACTCCACTCGACTGACCCACCTGCTACATGAAAGCACTCCTTGTTCCGATGATATAATGGCGCAGTGGCAAACTATTGCCCACTCCATGGAAAATGCCGCGAAATCCGTACTTGGGTACCGGAAGCCTTCTCCAAAAAACCCATGGTACGAACAAGAGTGTCGAGTATCAGGTTAGGGGCGGCTGGCGGCTAGCGTCGGATTTTGGAGCAAGCGGCTCGCCACAACGAGAGATACATGCAATCCCACAAAACCCATGCGGTTGGGGCGCTGGGCCAGTAACCTGCCCCCGGAAAACTATGAGAACTACTATGAGAAACAAAGGAATAGTAACAAGTAAGAGCGTGCTAAGTTCGCCGGGGACGAATCTTATATACCCTCCGCCATGCATCGCATTTGTCGAGTTCTATGCGCAGTATCTCTTTAAAGGCAAATAAAGAATATTGAATAACAACTGTTATGCTATGGAGCTATATCAAGTTATAGTCCGATACAGACCATAAATAAATGCTGAACATTGTATAAGTCATTGTGTAATAGTTCGATTCATTCGGATAAGAATTGCGCTTTGAAGAGGCTCAAGAAGCAAAATCGGGAGATAGGTTTATATGGGAGTTGTATCAAGCTATCGATCGACTCAGACCATATTAGACACGTATGTTGAAGGTCATGAGAGAAGCCGTTGTACAAAACTTGTGCCAAATCGGATGAGAATTGCACCCTGTAGAGGTTCAAGAAATCAAGATCCCAGATCGGTTTATATGGCAGCTATACCTGGTTATGTACCGATTTATGCCAGTCGTTGGAAGTGATACCAAAACACCGCGTGCAAAATTTCACTCAAATCGGACGAGAATTGCGCCCTCTAGAGGCTCAAGAAGTCAAGACCGAAGATCGGTTTATATGGCAGCTATACCTGGTTATGTACCGATTTGCGCCCTCTAGAGACTCAAGAATTCAAGACCCAAGATCGGTTTATATGGCAGCTGTACCTGATTTGTGCCAGTTGTTGGAAGTGATACCAAAACACCGCGTGCAAAATTTCAGTCAAATCGGACGAGAATTGCGCCCTCTAGGGGCTCAAGAAGTCAAGACCCTAGATCGGTTTATATCGCAGTTATACCTGGTTATGTACCGATTTGTGCCATAGAATTGCGCCCTCTAGAGGCTCAAGAAGTCAAGACCCAAGATCGGTTTATATCGCAGCTATACCTGGTTATGTACCGATTTGCGCCATACTAGCGATTCACTGACCCACTTCAATCGTCGATATCTATCGACGGTATAGATATTGAACAGTCAGATGCTCTTAATGTTCTGGGCATGAAGATACAATATGATGTCCATTGGTCAAAACACGTATTCGAAGTGTCGAAAGAAGCATTCAAATGTTTGGGCTTTCTTAAGCGGTGCAAGAAATATTTCACCACTTCTGATCTTCTCAATATCTATACTACCTACATCAGGCCGAGGATGGAATATAACTCATATATGGGCAGAAGCTCCAAAATCATCCTTGGAGCTACTCGACCGGGTTCAACGGAGAGCGATGGTGTTGATTGGGGGCAGTAGGGTATCCAACTCTATTGCTTCTCTTGAACATCGTCGGAATGTGGGTAGCATTGTATTGCTCTATCGTTATTTTCATGGCGTGTGTTCCAGGGATATTCGTCTTTTTATCCCTGACGTAAGGATGTTCCCCAGGAATACAAGACTTGGCAAGAACTTGATTGGCCAGTCGACCGAACCATGCATTACCGAGAAAATTCATTTTTTGCCCGAACCATTCCCTGAAAATTGCGCCCTCTATAGGTGCTTATTTTTGGTAAGTTTTGCAAAGATTTAACTTTTGCGATAGTATCCATCGGAAAAATATCAATCGATATTCAGTCAAAAAATTAAATATCGATAGTGCCATCGATATTTGGCCAGCTCTAATACGACTACACCATCGTCAGTCGGAATAAGGGGGATTATAATTATTGTTTTATTTTATGAAATATATACTTCGAGTCCTAATTTTAGCCTAGTTTCTTGAAAATATACGAAAATTTGTTATTTACGATAGGTAAATTGCTGCGGGCAAAAACTGGCACATTTATTAGATAACGGATGCTATAATCCTAAAAAAGCGAAACTCGATAGGAATAAGTCGATTGCGGCTGCGATAATTAGGCCCCAGTTGGCACTGAGTGTTTCGAATTCAAACGACCCCACTTGTTTGTGTGAAAATAGTTTTATTGATTCAAATGACAAAAATCTGTGGAAGTAATTTAAATATTTTCCTCGATATGAGTATCTTTTGTTGTTGTAGCCACATTTGTATGTGGTGGTAGCGATTCTCGCCAAGCCAATAGGATGGATCACCGTAGGAGTGTTTTGGCCATTGGTAATCTAAAGTCGCTTGTCATATCAAGTATAACTGACACTCAGTTTTAAAGCAAGAGTCGGTGACGCCCGGCCACTCGATACCGCTGATTATCCATATACAAAGCATTCCACTATTCGTAACCTGTGGGTGCGCCTGGTAGTTTCCAACTGAACTTCTAGTGATGACGATGAACACCACACGAGAAACTTAGCTGCGAGTTACGGGGCGCGTCCACATCCAGCGGAGAGTCTCAGTGAGAGACCGGGTGGCAACGGCTCTTGCACATATACTGAGTGCCTATGATGCTCGTTATGACGAGGCGAGGTTTTTGCGCCTTTAAATAGCCAATGGCCACCCTGTTTCCGCAGCGATCGATCCGAAACGAGCTTGAAAATGTGGCAATAACAACAACCTCCTACTCGTTCGTAGGCAAAACTACATGCTGCCTACGGGCCTTTTATCGCGAATACCATCCCAATCACAATCTTGTGGATAGTCATCCACTGCCCAGAGATATCAGGGTGGATCTACATGATAAAGAGCGTGATGTTCACCGATACAAGTGAGAACCTCTAGGTCACGCGGCGTTTCAAGCGAGTCTAGCGGTGAACAGCAATCAAGTGAAAGCAGTCCTTGGAGATCAACTGCAACCTAACTACCCAGCTAATTCTACTCGACTTTGGATCAGATCCCTCAGGACACATCAAAGCTAAGTCTAAGAATTTCTAGATTGGACAGGAGCCATCAGACGAATTGATGAAACGCAACATACTGCTACAACAACAAAAACAAAAACATTTGACAGGTACTTGTGATATATAAATGACATAGCAGCCATGTAAAAACTTCTCCCCAAAAAGGTGTTGGTTTTGAAAAGAAGGTCCCTTATCATTGGGCTTAAACTTGTATTGGACTGTACTCATTGATATGTGGCAAACTTGTTTTTCGAAGAAACAACTGCGGGATTTAGCTAAAACGTATTTTTGAGACGTAAACTTCACTAATGTTAACTCAACTCAAAAAAATTTGGGGCATCAAAAATTTATCATTTCAATGGGCTACCCCCTTTGCTCAAAAATGGCAAAAAAAATCAAAAGTGAAAATTTTAAGCAAAACTATTTAGTTTATGATTCCTCTTCTAAATTCGAATTCAGGGGTGCTTTTGGATTTCCGAAATTCGAAAGTATGACGAAGTTACAGTGTTTTCGACCCTGATAGGGACATATGCCGAAAAAATTAAGTTTTGCGAATTATGCTATTTTCAACTTGTTTTTTCGAAGAAACAACTGCTGGATTTTGCTTAAACGTATTTTTGAGACGTAAACTTCACTAATGTGAACTCAACTCAAAAAAATTTGGGGCATCAAAAATTGATCATTTCAATGGGCTACCCCCTTTGCTCAAAAATGGCAAAAAAAAATCAAAAGTGAAAATTTTAAGCAAAACTATTTAGTTTATGATTCCTCTTCTAAATTCGAATTCAGGAGTGCTTTTGGATTTTCGATATTCGAAAGTATGACGAAGTTACAGTGTTTTCGACCCTGATAGGGACATATGCCGAAAAAATTAAGTTTTGCGAATTATGCTATTTTCAACTTGTTTTTTCGAAGAAACAACTGCGGGATTTTGCTTAAACGTATTTTTGAGACGTAAACTTCACTAATGTGAACTCAACTCAAAAAAATTTGGGGCATCAAAAATTGATCATTTCAATGGGCTACCCCCTTTGCTCAAAAATGGCAAAAAAAAATCAAAAGTGAAAATTTTAAGCAAAACTATTTAGTTTATGATTCCTCTTCTAAATTCGAATTCAGGAGTGCTTTTGGATTTTCGATATTCGAAAGTATGACGAAGTTACAGTGTTTTCGACCCTGATAGGGACATATGCCGAAAAAATTAAGTTTTGCGAATTATGCTATTTTCAACTTGTTTTTTCGAAGAAACAACTGCGGGATTTTGCTTAAACGTATTTTTGAGACGTAAACTTCACTAATGTGAACTCAACTCAAAAAAATTTGGGGCATCAAAAATTTATCATTTCAATGGGCTACCCCCTTTGCTCAAAAATGGCAAAAAAAAATCAAAAGTGAAAATTTTAAGCAAAACTATTTAGTTTATGATTCCTCTTCTAAATTCGAATTCAGGAGTGCTTTTGGATTTTCGATATTCGAAAGTATGACGAAGTTACAGTGTTTTCGACCCTGATAGGGACATATGCCGAAAAAATTAAGTTTTGCGAATTATGCTATTTTCAACTTGTTTTTCGAAGAAACAACTGCAAGATTTTAAGCAAAACTATTTAGTTTATTATTCCTCTTCTAAATTCGAATTCAGGAGTGCTTTTGGATTTCCGAAATTCGAAAGTATGACGAAGTTACAGTGTTTTCGACCCTGATAGGGACATATGCCGAAAAAATTAAGTTTTGCGAATTATGCTATTTTCAACTTGTTTTTCGAAGAAACAACAAGGGGCTTTTGCTAAAACGTAGTTTTGAGATGTAAACTTCACTAATGTGAACTCAACTCAAAAAAATTTGGGGCATCAAAAATTGATTATTTCAATGGGCTACCCCCTTTGCTCAAAAATGGCAAAAAAAATCAAAAGTGAGAGTTTTAAGCAAAACTATTTAGTTTATGATTCCTCTTCTAAATTCGAATTCAGGGGTGCTTTTGGATTTCCGAAATTCGAAAGTATGACGAAGTTACAGTGTTTTCGACCCTGATAGGGACATATGCCGAAAAAAATTAAGTTTTGCGATTTATGCTATTTTCAACTTGTTTTTTGAAGAAACAATAAGGGGCTTTTGCTAAAACGTATTTTTGAGACGTAAACTTTACTAATGTGAACTCAACTCAAAAAAATTTGGGGCATCAAAAATTGATCATTTCAATGGGCTACCCCCTTTGCTAAAAAATGGCAAAAAAAATCAAAAGTGAGAGTTTTAAGCAAAACTATTTAGTTTATGATTCCTCTTCTAAATTCGAATTCAGGAGTGCCTGATGGATTTTCGAAATTCGAAATTCGAAATTCGAAAGTATGACGAAGTTAAAGTGTTTTCGACCCTGATAGGGACATATGCCGAAAAAATTAAGTTTTGCGAATTATGCTATTTTCAACTTGTTTTTTCGAAGAAACAACTGCGGGATTTTGCTTAAACGTATTTTTGAGACGTAAACTTCACTAATGTGAACTCAACTCAAAAAAATTTGGGGCATCAAATATTTATCATTTCAATGGGCTACCCCCTTTGCTCAAAAATGGCAAAAAAAATCAAAAGTGAAAATTTTAAGCAAAACTATTTAGTTTATGATTCCTCTTCTAAATTCGAATTCAGGAGTGCTTTTGGATTTCCGAAATTCGAAAGTATGACGAAGTTACAGTGTTTTCGACCCTGGTAGGGACATGTGCCAAAAAAAATTAAGTTTTGCGAATTATGCTATTTTCAACTTGTTTTTCGAAGAAACAGCAAGGGGCTTTTGCTAAAACGTATTTTTGACACGTAAACTTCACTAATGTGAACTCAACTCAAAAAAATTTGGGGCATCAAAAATTTATCATTTCAATGGGCTACCTACCCCCTTTGTTAAAAAATGGCAAAAAAATCAAAAGTGCAAATTTTAAGCAAAACTATTTACTTTATGATTCATCTTTTAAATTCGAATTCAGGAGTGCTTTTGGATTTCCGAAATTCGAAAGTATGACGAAGTTAAAGTGTTTTCGACCCTGATAGGGACATATGACGAAAAAATTAAGTTTTGCGAATTATGCTATTTTTAACCTGTTTTTCGAAGAAACAACAAGGGGCTTTTGCTAAAACGTATTTTTGAGACGTAAACTTCACTAATGTGAACTCAACTCAAAAAAATTTGGGGCATCAAAAAATTATCATTTCAATGGCCTTGCTAAAAAATGGCAAAAAAATCAAAAGTGCAAATTTTAAGCAAAACTATTTAGTTTATGATTCCTCTTCTAAATTCGAATTCAGGAGTGCTTTGGGATTTCCGAAATTCGAAAGTATGACGAAGTTACAGTGTTTTCGACCCTGATAGGGACATGCCGAAAAAAATTAAGTTTTGCGATTTATGCTATTTTCAACTTGTTTTTTCGAAGAAACAACTGCGGGATTTTGCTAAAACGTATTTTTGAGACGTAAACTTCACTAATGTGAACTCAACTCAAAAAAATTTGGGGCATCATAACTTTATCATTTCAATTGGCTACCCCCTTTGCTCAAAAATGGCAAAAAAAATCAAAAGTGAAAATTTTAAGCAAAACTATTTAGTTTATGATTCCTCTTCTAAATTCGAATTCAGGAGTGCCTGATGGATTTTCGAAATTCGAAAGTATGACGAAGTTACAGTGTTTTCGACCCTGATAGGGACATATGCCGAAAAAATCAAGTTTTGCGAATTATGCTATTTTCAACTTGTTTTTCGAAGAAACAACTGCGGGATTTTAAGCAAAACTATTTAGTTTATGATTCCTCTTCTAAATTCGATTTCCGAAATTCCGAAATTCGAAAGTATGACGAAGTTACAGTGTTTTCGACCCTGATAGGGACATATGCCGAAAAAATTAAGTTTTGCGAATTATGCTAATGTGAACTCAACTCCAAAAATTTATCATTTCAATGGGTTACCCCCTTTGCTCAAAAATGGCAAAAAAAATCAAAAGTGAAAGTTTTAAGCAAAACTATTTAGTTTATGATTCCTCTTCTAAATTCGAATTCAGGAGTGCTTTTGGATTTCCGAAATTCGAAAATATGACGAAGTTACAGTGTTTTCGACCCTGATGGGGACTTATGCCGAAAAAAATTAAGTTTTGCGATTTATGCTATTTTCAACTTGTTTTTCGAAGAAACAACAAGGGGCTTTTGCTAAAACGTATTTTTGAGACGTAAACTTCACTAATGTGAACTCAACTCAAAAAAATTTGGGGCATCAAAAATTGATCATTTCAATGGGCTACCCCCTTTGCTCAAAAATGGCAAAAAAATCAAAAGTGCAAATTTTAAACAAAACTATTTAGTTTATGATTCCTCTTCTAAATTCGAATTCAGGAGTGCTTTTGGATTTTTGAAATTCGAAAGTATGACGAAGTTACAGTGTTTTCGACCCTGGTAGGGACATATGCCGAAAAAAATTAAGTTTTGCGAATTATGCTATTTTCAACTTGTTTTTCGAAGAAACAACAGCGGGATTTTGCTAAAACATATTTTTGAGACGTAAACTTCACTAATGTGAACTCAATTCAAAAAAATTTGGGGCATCAAAAATTTATCATTTCAATGGGCTACCCCCTTTGCTAAAAAATGGCAAAAAAAATCAAAAGTGAAAATTTTAAGCAAAACTATTTAGTTTATGATTCCTCTTCTAAATTCGAATTCAGGAGTGCTTTTGGATTTCCCAAATTCGAAAGTATGACGAAGTTGCAGTGTATTCGACCGTGTTAGGGACATATGCCGAAAAAAAATTAAGTTTTGCGAATTATGCTATTTTCAACTTGTTTTTTCGAAGAAACAACTGCGGGATTTTGCTAAAACGTATTTTTGAGACGTAAACTTCACTAATGTGAACTCAACTCAAAAAAATTTGGGGCATCAAAAATTTATCATTTCAATGGGCTACCCCCTTTGCTCAAAAATGGCAAAAAAAATCAAAAGTGAAAATTTTAAGCAAAACTATTTAGTTTATGATTCCTCTTCTAAATTCGAATTCAGGAGTGCTTTTGGATTTCCGAAATTCGAAAGTATGACGAAGTTAAAATGTTTTCGACCCTAATAGGGACATATGCCGAAAAAATTAAGTTTTACGAATTATGCTATTTTCAACTTGTTTTTTCGAAGAAACAACTGCGCGATTTTGCTAAAACGTATTTTTGAGAAGTAAACTTCACTAATGTGAACTCAACTCAAAAAAAATTTGGGGCATCAAAAATTTATCATTTCTTTTGCTCAAAAATGGCAAAAAATCAGAAGTGAACATTTTAAGCAAAACAATTTAGTTTATGATTCCTCTTCTAAATTCGAATTCAGGAGTGCTTTTGGATTTCCCAAATTCGAAAGTATGACGAAGTTACAGTGTATTCGACCGTGTTAGGGACATATGCCGAAAAAAATTAAGTTTTGCGAATTATGCTATTTTCAACTTGTTTTTTCAAAGAAACAACTGCGGGATTTTGCTAAAACGTATTTTTGAGACGTAAACTTCACTAATGTGAACTCAACTCAAAAAAATTTGGGGCATCAAATTTCAATGGGCTACCCCCTTTGCTCAAAAATGGCAAAAAAAATCAAAAGTGAAAATTTTAAGCAAAACTATTTAGTTTATGATTCCTCTTCTAAATTCGAATTCAGGAGTGCTTTTGGATTTCCGAAATTCGAAAGTATGACGAAGTTACAGTGTTTTCGACCCTGGTAGGGACATATGACGAAAAAATTAAGTTTTGCGAATTATGCTATTTTTAACTTGTTTTTTCAAAGAAACAACTGCGGGATTTTGCTTAAACGTATTTTTGAGACGTAAACTTCACTAATGTGAACTCAACTCAAAAAAATTTGGGGCATCAAAAAATTATCATTTCAATGGGCTACCCCCTTTGCTCAAAAATGGCAAAAAAAATCAAAAGTGAAAATTTTAAGCAAAACTATTTAGTTTATGATTCCTCTTCTAAATTCGAATTCAGGAGTGCTTTTGGATTTTCGATATTCGAAAGTATGACGAAGTTACAGTGTTTTCGACCCTGATAGGGACATATGCCGAAAAAATTAAGTTTTGCGAATTATGCTATTTTCAACTTGTTTTTTCGAAGAAACAACTGCGGGATTTTGCTTAAACGTATTTTTGAGACGTAAACTTCACTAATGTGAACTCAACTGAAAAAAATTTGGGGCATCAAAAATTTATCATTTCAATGGGCTACCCCCTTTGCTCAAAAATGGCAAAAAAAAATCAAAAGTGAAAATTTTAAGCAAAACTATTTAGTTTATGATTCCTCTTCTAAATTCGAATTCAGGAGTGCTTTTGGATTTTCGATATTCGAAAGTATGACGAAGTTACAGTGTTTTCGACCCTGATAGGGACATATGCCGAAAAAATTAAGTTTTGCGAATTATGCTATTTTCAACTTGTTTTTCGAAGAAACAACTGCAAGATTTTAAGCAAAACTATTTAGTTTATTATTCCTCTTCTAAATTCGAATTCAGGAGTGCTTTTGGATTTCCGAAATTCGAAAGTATGACGAAGTTACAGTGTTTTCGACCCTGATAGGGACATATGCCGAAAAAATTAAGTTTTGCGAATTATGCTATTTTCAACTTGTTTTTCGAAGAAACAACAAGGGGCTTTTGCTAAAACGTAGTTTTGAGATGTAAACTTCACTAATGTGAACTCAACTCAAAAAAATTTGGGGCATCAAAAATTGATTATTTCAATGGGCTACCCCCTTTGCTCAAAAATGGCAAAAAAAATCAAAAGTGAGAGTTTTAAGCAAAACTATTTAGTTTATGATTCCTCTTCTAAATTCGAATTCAGGAGTGCCTGATGGATTTTCGAAATTCGAAATTCGAAAGTATGACGAAGTTAAAGTGTTTTCGACCCTAATAGGGACATATGCCGAAAAAATTAAGTTTTACGAATTATGCTATTTTCAACTTGTTTTTTCAAAGAAACAACTGCGGGATTTTGCTTAAACGTATTTTTGAGACGTAAACTTCACTAATGTGAACTCAACTCAAAAAAATTTGGGGCATCAAATTTCAATGGGCTACCCCCTTTGCTCAAAAATGGCAAAAAAAAATCAAAAGTGAAAATTTTAAGCAAAACTATTTAGTTTATGATTCCTCTTCTAAATTCGAATTCAGGAGTGCTTTTGGATTTTCGATATTCGAAAGTATGACGAAGTTACAGTGTTTTCGACCCTGATAGGGACATATGCCGAAAAAATTAAGTTTTGCGAATTATGCTATTTTCAACTTGTTTTTTCGAAGAAACAACTGCGGGATTTTGCTTAAACGTATTTTTGAGACGTAAACTTTACTAATGTGAACTCAACTCAAAAAAATGTGGGGCATCAAAAATTGATCATTTCAATGGGCTACCCTCGCTCAAAAATGGCTAAAAATAAATCAAAATTGACAATTTTACGCAAAACTATTTAGTTTATGATTCCTCTTCTAAATTCGAATTCAAGAGTGCTTTTGGATTTCCGAAATTCGAAAGTATGACGAAGTTACAGTGTTTTCGACCCTGATAGGGACTTATGCTGAAAAAAATTAAGTTTTGCGAATTATGCTATTTTCAACTTGTTTTTTCGAAGAAACAACTGCGGGATTTTGCTAAATCGTATTTTTGAGACGTAAACTTCACTAATGTGAACTCAACTCAAAAAAATTTGGGGCATCAAAAATTGATTATTTCAATGGGCTACCCCCCGTGGTCAAAAAATGGCAAAAAAAAAGTCAAAAGTGGAAGTTTTAAGCAAAACTATTTAGTTTATGATTCCTCTTTTAAATTCGAATTCAGGAGTGCTTTTGGATTTCCGAAATTCGAAAGTATGACGAAGTTACAGTGTTTTCGAACCTGATAGGGACATATGCCGAAAAAATTAAGTTTTGCGAATTATGCTATTTTCAACTTGTTTTTCGAAGAAACAACAAGGGGCTTTTGCTAAAACGTAATTTTGAGGCGTAAACTTCACTAATGTAAACTCAACTCAAAAAAATTTGGGGCATCAAAAATTGATTATTTCAATGGGCTACCCCCTTGGTCAAAAAATGGCAAAAAAAAGTCAAAAGTGGAAGTTTTAAGCAAAACTATTTAGTTTATGATTCCTCTTCTAAATTCGAATTCAGGAGTGCTTTTGGATTTCCGAAATTCGAAAGTATGACGAAGTTACAGTGTTTTCGACCCTGATAGGGACATATGCCGAAAAAATTAAGTTTTGCGAATTATGCTATTTTCAACTTGTTTTTTGAAGAAACAATTGCGGGATTTTGCTAAAACGTATTTTTGAGACGTAAACTTCACTAATGTGAACTCAACTCAAAAGAATGTGGGGCATCAAAAATTGATCATTTCAATGGGCTACTCTCGCTCAAAAATGGCTAAAAATAAATCAAAATTGACAATTTTACGCAAAACTATTTAGTTTATGATTCCTCTTCTAAATTCGAATTCAAGAGTGCTTTTGGATTTCCGAAATTCTAAAGTATGACGAAGTTACAGTGTTTTCGACCCTGATAGGGACTTATGCTGAAAAAAATTAAGTTTTGCGAATTATGCTATTTTCAACTTGTTTTTTCGAAGAAACAACTGCGGGATTTTGCTAAATCGTATTTTTGAGACGTGAACTTCACTAATGTGAACTCAACTCAAAAAAATTTGGGGCATCAAAAATTTATCATTTCAATGGGCTACCCCCTTTGCTCAAAAATGGCAAAAAAAATCAAAAGTGAAAATTTTAAGCAAAACTATTTAGTTTATGATTCCTCTTCTAAATTCGAATTCAGGAGTGCTTTTGGATTTCCGAAATTCGAAAGTATGACGAAGTTACAGTGTTTTCGAACCTGATAGGGACATATGCCGAAAAAATTAAGTTTTGCGAATTATGCTATTTTCAACTTGTTTTTCGAAGAAACAACAGCGGGATTTTGCTAAAACGTAGTTTTGAGATGTAAACTTCACTAATGTGAACTCAACTCAAAAAAATTTGGGGCATCAAAAATTGATTATTTCAATGGGCTACCCCCTTGGTCAAAAAATGGCAAAAAAAAAAGTCAAAAGTGGAAGTTTTAAGCAAAACTATTTAGTTTATGATTCCTCTTCTAAATTCGAATTCAGGAGTGCTTTTGGATTTCCGAAATTCGAAAGTATGACGAAGTTACAGTGTTTTCGAACCTGATAGGGACATATGCCGAAAAAATTAAGTTTTGCGAATTATGCTATTTTCAACTTGTTTTTCGAAGAAACAACAAGGGGCTTTTGCTAAAACGTATTTTTGAGGCGTAAACTTCACTAATGTGAACTCAACTCAAAAAAAATTGGGGCATCAAAAATTTATCATTTATCAAGGGGCTACCCCCTTTGCTAAAAAATGGCAAAAAAATCAAAAGTGAAAATTTTAAGCAAAACTATTTAGTTTATGATTCCTCTTCTAAATTCGAATTCAAGAGTGCTTTTGGATTTCCGAAATTCGAAAGTATGACGAAGTTACAGTGTTTTCGACCCTGATAGGGACATATGCCCAAAAAAATTAAGTTTTGCGAATTATGCTATTTTCAACTTGTTTTTCGAAGAAACAACAGCGGGATTTTGCTAAAACGTATTTTTGAGACGTAAACTTCACTAATGTGAACTCAACTCAAAAAAAATTGGGGCATCAAAAATTTATCATTTCTTTTGCTCAAAAATGGCAAAAAAATCAGAAGTGAACATTTTAAGCAAAACAATTTAGTTTATGATTCCTCTTCTAAATTCGAATTCAGGGGTGCTTTTGGATTTCCGAAATTCGAAAGTATGACGAAGTTACAGTATTTTCGACCCTGATAGGGACATATGCCGAAAAAAATTAAGTTTTTCGAATTATGCTATTTTCAACTTGTTTTTTCGAAGAAACAACTGCGGGATTTTGCTTAAACGTGTTTTTGAGACGTTAACTTCACTAATGTGAACTCAACTCAAAAAAAATTGGGGCATCAAAAATTTATCATTTCAATGGGCTACCCCCTTTGCTAAAAAATGGCAAAAAAATCAAAAGTGCAAATTTTAAGCAAAACTATTTACTTTATGATTCATCTTTTAAATTCGAATTCAGGAGTGCTTTTGGATTTCCGAAATTCGAAAGTATGACGAAGTTAAAGTGTTTTCGACCCTGATAGGGACATATGACGAAAAAATTAAGTTTTGCGAATTATGCTATTTTTAACCTGTTTTTCGAAGAAACAACAAGGGGCTTTTGCTAAAACGTATTTTTGAGACGTAAACTTCACTAATGTGAACTCAACTCAAAAAAATTTGGGGCATCAAAAAATTATCATTTCAATGGCCTTGCTAAAAAATGGCAAAAAAATCAAAAGTGCAAATTTTAAGCAAAACTATTTAGTTTATGATTCCTCTTCTAAATTCGAATTCAGGAGTGCTTTGGGATTTCCGAAATTCGAAAGTATGACGAAGTTACAGTGTTTTCGACCCTGATAGGGACATGCCGAAAAAAATTAAGTTTTGCGATTTATGCTATTTTCAACTTGTTTTTTCGAAGAAACAACTGCGGGATTTTGCTAAAACGTATTTTTGAGACGTAAACTTCACTAATGTGAACTCAACTCAAAAAAATTTGGGGCATCATAAATTTATCATTTCAATTGGCTACCCCCTTTGCTCAAAAATGGCAAAAAAAATCAAAAGTGAAAATTTTAAGCAAAACTATTTAGTTTATGATTCCTCTTCTAAATTCGAATTCAGGAGTGCCTGATGGATTTTCGAAATTCGAAAGTATGACGAAGTTACAGTGTTTTCGACCCTGATAGGGACATATGCCGAAAAAATCAAGTTTTGCGAATTATGCTATTTTCAACTTGTTTTTCGAAGAAACAACTGCGGGATTTTAAGCAAAACTATTTAGTTTATGATTCCTCTTCTAAATTCGATTTCCGAAATTCCGAAATTCGAAAGTATGACGAAGTTACAGTGTTTTCGACCCTGATAGGGACATATGCCGAAAAAATTAAGTTTTGCGAATTATGCTAATGTGAACTCAACTCCAAAAATTTATCATTTCAATGGGTTACCCCCTTTGCTCAAAAATGGCAAAAAAAATCAAAAGTGCAAATTTTAAGCAAAACTATTTAGTTTATGATTCCTCTTCTAAATTCGAATTCAGGAGTGCTTTTGGATTTCCGAAATTCGAAAGTATGACGAAGTTACAGTGTTTTCGTCCCTGATAGGGACATATGCCGAAAAAATTAAGTTTTGCGAATTATGCTATTTTCAACTTGTTTTTCAAAGAAACAACAGCGGGTCGAAAACACTGTAACTTCGTCATACTTTTGAATTTCGGAAATCCAAAAGCACTCCTGATTTCGAATTTAGAAGAGGAATCATAATATAATTAGTGTTGCTTAAAATATTGGTATGCCACTAGCGACATGTAAGCAAAGTTTTCAGGACCAAACCCGGAGGCTAACGAATGATAGATGGCACAAAGAGGGGGCTGTGAGCAATCCAATACTATATGGCCTCATCTAGACTTGAAGAGGTCTACTGCTTTGCTGTCACTGGCTAGAACAGACGTCTCAATCGTTGTGTCCATCATGACAGATCACTGTCTAATCGGAAAACGTGCTGACAGACTGAAGGTTGCCAGCAACGACTTTTGCAGAAGCTGTAGGGACATCGAGGAAGCAGAGACTATAGAACACCTTCTGTGTGTGTCCCGCACTAGCAGTTAGAAGGAGTTCCCCTTTAGGCTCTCATTTCTTTGAGAACTTGTCTGATTTAGCAGATGTGAACAGGAACTAGAAGGCATTTAAGTGAATCTGATGGCAGACTGCCACTTAAACCTAACCTAACCTAATCTACTTCAAAATACGTTTATAAGAACATCACAGGTGGCGAAATGTGGATCTATGCGTATGAGCCCGAAACAACAATCGACCATGTGGGTCTTCGAACCGATCCAAATCCAACGAAAGTTGTTCGTGGAAGAACCACTTCGAAGCAAATGTCGACTGTTTCTTCGCCAAAATTGTCAAGTGGCGACTGTTCCGCTTGAGCGACGGATTGGTACACCACAATTTGATTGCCTGAAGCCTTGGGATAGATTCAAAAAAGGAACAAAAGAAGACCAGACAATACGAGCTCACTCACATCGGCTCAAACCAGCTCCTTTTTGACCGGCCACAATGTGGAATTGATGGATCATCCGCCGTATAACCCTGGCTTGGTACCCAATGACTTTTTTTATTCCTGCACTTTAAGAAAAAAAATGCGTAATCAATGATTTTCATCCCCAGAAGATGCTGTTGAATCGTTCAATAACCCTGTTTTGGAGATGCTTCAATCGGAGTGGAAGAAAATGCTTCGACAATTGGCTTAAGCGAATAGAAAATATACAATTTTGCATTTTCGTTATTAGGCCAGAAATGTATATGGATTGTGCTTGATTTTTATTTTAGAATGATGGTCAAAATTTAAATTTCATATCATTTTTATTAAATAAAACATCAAGACTCATTTTTTATATACTAATGATGGTTTTTGTGTTTTTTTATATTTCATTTTTAGTATTTGTTATGTTTTTTTTAAGTTAAAGTACTACTTCAGATTTCATTTCATACTGTATTTTATGCAAACAAAATTTATAATAATTTCCATTGATGTCTTTTTATTTGATGCAAATTATGAAGTCCGAGAATGAGTAAACTTTTATGTGATCGTTTTGTGTGCATTGATACCTGTGATAACCACACCACAATTTTCAATTAATTAATCCATCCAACTGCAGCATTATTTTTTGCTCGTTGATTGGTGTGTGATTGAGGATTAAAACTAGCAAAAATAATGGTACAAATTATAAATTGATTTAATTAATAATTAATAATGTTTTACATATCTCAAAAAGAAAAAAAAAAGAAAAATTACACAGAATAGGAAGAATGGGCCAAGGGGTAAAACTATATGGATATTAATCATAATAAAAATAGATCAACAAAATATCGAACGAAAGTTTATGGGAAATAATATTACAAGTTTTTCTTCATTTTCCATTTTAATTTACTACTTCGCCTTCAAGATTTCGTCGCCACTTGTGCCCGTCTCGTGGCATTATCAGCATATATATATTTTACAGGGGCGACGACTCTTAAAAATCGCTATCGTAATTAACATCTTGCGCCTGTGTAGATTCGTCTGAACGCTCAGAGATTGGCTCTAAATCGGCATCAAGGCCAGGATCATTCATTGAGGAGGGACAGCAGGGATTTGACATAGAATCGAAGGCATCTTTGATTTGGTTATTGGCCCCCTTGGGATCTAAATCGGTGGCCCAGCTAAAGTGCATAAGAGCCGAGTCGACATTGCCTAAGGTTTTATGTATCTTTCCTATTAAATAGAATACCACCGACTCTTTAGGTACGATTTCTTTAAGCTCTTCGAGTTCTTTGAGCGCCTCCTGATGACGGCCCAATGAGAAGTATATTGAACCACGATGGAAACGCGCCAGTGGGTTCTTGGGGTCTAGTGTGGCTGCTGTGTTGAGAGTTTGCAGAGCCTGCTCCTTCTTTTGCATAAAGTATTGCATAGCACCGATATGCACTAGAATCACAGAATTCTGAGGATTGATTTTCAAAGCCTTAATGTAGTGCAGCTCAGCCAATTCATATTTCTCTTGCTTCGAGTATATGGTGCCAATACCGAACCATGCATTGTAGTGGCGCGGATCCCTTACAACAGCCGAACGGAAATAATCCATGGCTTTGTCCAACTCTTCGGTAAGAACCAATTCGTGGCCCAACAATGTGTAGCTGTAGACAAATTCGGGATCTACCTGCACGGCCCTTTTGAAGAACTTTATTGCCGTTTCATGTTCTTTGTGCAATGAGAAGCAATTACCGGCCACACACCAAGTTATTGGCGATGTTTTGTTTTGGTTAATTAAGTCCTGGGCCAAGGCAGATAGACTAACTTCCTTTTGTAGATGCCACAACGACGAGGAATATATTTCCATGTAATCCAAGCGATAGGGTTCTTGCTCATGGATTCTTTTAAATATCGCCACTGCATTCTCGTACTCCCTTAACTCGTAGTGGGACATGCCAATCAATGACTGCACCCAACTGGATGAGAAATGATGTTTTGGTATTGTAGCCTCTAAATGCTTAATTGAAGCTTTACATTGAAAATGCGCCAACAGTTTGTAGCCTTCCCCAAGATCTCTGAGAAGCGTCATTAGTCCGTCGGCTGACTGTTTCTTCAGCGAGAGCAAATGATGGGCCATGGTTTGTGCATTGTTTAGACTGTTATTCAATTGCACTTTGGCATCTTCGGATGTGCGATTAATTGCGGTCTGCGCCGATGTTATTGTTTCAACCTTCTCTTTGTCCTTGCGTATGGGCTTCTCAGAGAGTTTGTCGGAATTTGTTTGATTGGCATTTGATTTATCTTCTATGAGTTCATTGTTAAGGCAAATTTTACCCATGCGCGTTTTCGTTTTACGTGGAGGCGAACGAGGCTGTACAAATTTATTTGAAATATTTGGCGATTTGTTGTTTTCCTTGACGGAATACGCACTGTGACTAAAAAGGCGTGTACTACGCCTCACTGCGGCATTAGGAATATTTGTACCTGCAAAAGAAAATTTTAAGAATGGAATATAATCAATAGTGGACACACTTTAGAAAAGTATGGTTTATGAAACAAGGAAGCAGGATTGCTTTGCGCCTGAATAAAAAAATAATGTGGAAATAATTCTGTAACTTTTAAAAATATAAATTTATATACAAAAATCTATTTTATCTTTTTGATTTTTGGAAGAATGTTAAAGGATTTTTCTTACAAGTGTGCAGGATTGCTGGTCCATAGAAGATCCAGGGGCTGAGTGAGTGTACATAATTTTATAGCATTAGATTATTTAAATATGTGAGTAATAAACCAGAATCTTGCAACGCACGAGGTTCGCCTCAATGAAGTGTTTTCTTGCCAATCACTTAGAACTTAGTAATAAAGGAATTTCTAATCGAAGATTAGTGAGGTGATTGAAATTTGGAGATCGGCCATGAGAAATGGGTTGAGGATCAAGCTAAGGCTGACAATCTGATGTTTTTCACTCAAAGATAATCTCCCATGTCGAGACGTAGGAAGCGTAATAACCCCTTGGTTAGGAGCGGAGTACCATTTTAAACTCCTTCCTCTATGGGTCACGGCACTCGGTTGATTACAAGCAACTGCACACCTAGAAATGTCCGTCCTGCGATTTTAGGTGTTAAACCACAGCCACTACGTTGCTCCCAATTGGGGCCTCACCAATAGTCAGGCTGGAACCGAAGTTCCAGGTGCTCCTGACTCCCGTGGTACCAGATTAAAGACTCTGGTCCGACCACATAGTCCAACTACTTCCAGTTGAACTCGCCATTCAGAAATTATCAGAAATCAAGTGGCATAACCCAAAATGACTCAGCACATGAAATCAGGTGGCATAACCCAAAATGGCTCAGCACATGACTGAGCCAAAACAGGAATGCCACCGAAACATTCACACAACACGTTATACATTCTGCTATTCGCAAGAAATAGCAATGATACCGTGTGGAAAACATTAAAACCCTCAGAACTTTAACACTCACACCCACTCGACCAACTCCAAAGACTTCAACGGTACAGCAGCCTTCAACTCACCAACCTTTTCGATGCAGTCTTCTAACCACTCCATCCAACCTCCTCCCGTCGCTTCAACCGTCCATCACCACCAACACCTCCATCTCCACCTACCCATCCATCACCACCTACCCGCCCATCACCTTCATACCATCCATCCTACCGTCTACCAATCTACTCCGACTAAATAAACAGCACGTTCTTTTATCCATCGTACCGTGGCGAAGAGTTATAATATACAATACTTTTAACCTAATGGTCCCCCATGGGGGAAAACGCTAAGAAGGTGAGGTTAAAACTACTTGGTAAAAAATGTAGAGAACCAGGCGGGCGGGAAAGAAATCCTCACCGGTGAAGGCATGGCCCAGTCAGCCAATTCGGGCTTCTACAGAAATCCAGAATGACAAGACTAAATTTCTAGCTATAGCCACTCAGAACCTTCTTCTGGAGGGAATTCAGACACGGAAAGAGGTTTCACCCATTATACAATGTCTTATCTTCGCAATTGCGGGGGAGCGACACAAGCGATGCTCTACCGACTCCAATTCCTCCTCATCCGGACCTGACGTTGTAGTGACTATTCAGTATTCCTATCAGCAGTTCAATGTCATCCTTCCTTAGCCCCAGGAAAGACGACGTCCTGTTTCGCGAAATATTTGGCTACAGGGATTTTGTAACCCTGCAATCCACAACACCAGCCAATACCTTATCCCCGCGGTAATCATAGATGGCCTCCACCAAACCAAGAAGCTCGCAAAGGAAAGCCTAACTGATTCCGTAGCACGATCTGCGCAAATCAGCAAACCATTCTTGGCCAGCTCATCGGCCGCTTCGTTCTTTGCCATCCCTTGATGACCCATTTCGCAGAATATGACCAGGCGTCAGAGCCTTCAGTGCCGCCTGATTTTACACATAAAACATACCAGTCTGATCGGTCCGCCGTTCCATCATCGACGTCATCTTCAGTGGCTTCAGGTCCAAGAAAATCTCCGGCTTATGAATCTCTGCTTCATTCAATGGAGTCCTGCCCGGCGCCTCATTCAATTTAGACGCATTCGTATATACAGAAGCAGCGTACTCCCAGACCAGAGATCCGCTTTCGGAAAAACTACGTCCAAACTATCAACAAGTAAGGACTAGCCTGGTATATAATCACTTGCGCCACCTACAGTATGCCGGCAAGCTGCATCTCCATCCCCAAACAGAATAGAAGAATGATCAACGCTTAACGAGCGTCAGGTACCTAAATCCTTCAGTCTTGAGCGATCTTCGTTGTCACACACCCAACATATAGGTGCAAATACCTTATATCGAGAATGAAATTCAGAGCCTTTCTCGGCACAATCCTCCGTGTTCCAAAGAACACTACCGCCTTGCTACCCTGTACCTACTCGATCATCCTGCGAAGGGCACACTTGTCCAAATCACGATGCCACAACAGACACCTATAGGCGAGAATCGGCCGAACAACCAGTGTACCGTTCCCGGATTATGCACCCAACTCCTTCCTATTAAATTGATGCAGGAGTTGAGCGCAGAGACCACCGTAGCAGAGGTTAGAATTTTCGCCTGGGTTCGAATCCTGACGAGAACATCAGAACAAATTTTCAGCGGTGATATTCCCACCTAATGCTGGCGACAAGAGGTGTTGCACGCCGTTCGGACTCGGTGTGGCAGTTTGCTCCTGTTCTTTAATGGAATGTTCATGGGCAAATTCGCATTTGCAGGAGTTGGGCACATTCAGTCCGATTTTTTGACTCTTTCCACGACGTTACTTATACATGGCAACTAGAACATAGGATAGTATCTCCAGCATAAGCATTCCCATCACGGAAGATTCCGCGAAGAATGTTGTGTTACTGATGGATTAAATAAATCGGCATGAAATCGGCATTTCGTTGAGACTACAAATGTACCAGCCCAATGTATTGTGGTTTTTCGGTGGAAAGGACGACCCTTATTTGGGGGCTGAGGAAGCATGACATAAGACTGCTTATACAAATTGCAATTGAATATGTTAGATCACCATATCGCACTTGACACAGGAAGATTTGACTTCTGCAGTTTGTTGCTGTTTTTGTTGTAGCCAGTTTGTAAAAATCGAGAGTAGATCAGTGGCGAGTAAATGATTTGCTACAGACATTAGGTACTCTTGTCAATTAGGACTGTTGTACTGACACTTTCGTATGTGGAGGTAACGATTCTCGTCAAGTTCCGTAGGTGAGCAGCTCGTTCCGGTTCAAAGATCCGATCGCCGCAGGAATGTTATGGCCATTGGTTATTTAAAGGCACCAATACCTCGCCTTGTCATATCGAGTATCATAGGTTTTTAGAATACTCGATACCGCTGATTGTCCGCGGCTGCATTGGCAGCTACTTTGTAAACGTCCGTAACCTGTGGACGCGCCCGGTATCATTCAGCTAAGCTTCTCGTGATAACGATGAACACCACAACGCGTGTGGTGCTCCGGCCATGCCGCTCAGGACTACTGTAGATTTCTTAAACTGCTGATTGGAGCTCTCGCTGAGAATATTTTATTCGTATCTGTCGAGCCCGCATTTCACTTGCTTTGTCACTCATATTGATTATTGTTTCTCCCCTTCTTCATCTGTATATTGTGATACAATTTTTTTCTCTCCAGCATAAGAAGGTAATTTCTAGGCTCGTATTTTCCAGCCTTAGCTATCCTAACAAAAATAAAAATTAAAAGTATTGATTCATTTAATTAACTCCTATAATTCCCGCAGCTTGATTGCCACAATCTTGAGTAAAACAAACATGGGCGTTTTCCCCTCATTAACACGGGCAATATTTATAAAGGAATCGCTCAGCGATATCCCTTTCGTAATTGGCTATAAACAGAACGCCTTTTATAACAAATCGATAAGAAAGATGTTACTCCCCTTTTCATTTAGGAATGTTCAGGGAAAATTTTGCATTTTTTAATATCTTTGAATTTAGTTGCTGTTATAACTACTTACCACTTGTAACATTTCCCGGGTTATTTGGAGTTCTTGGTGTTATATTGCCAGTCTGTGTAAAAACGGCAGGTTTACTTCCGCTGCCAGAATTTGAGGTTGGTTCTTTGCGATTAATCAAACTACTGACGTGCCCCTTCATCTTCTTGACTATGACTTTCTGTTCTTGGTTCACTTCTGCTAAAGTCTGGGGCAATGGGGAATTAGTTATGTTGAGATTTGTTTGTGTGTGTCCAGCACCAAGGCTACCCAAAAATGATGAATCACCACCACATGGACTATTCATTGGCATAACACCAAAGCTAGGTGTTATAGGTGACATAGCTGAAAGATATTGAAACTGTTTGCGGAATGGCGTGCCTGCACCACCAACATCACCCTGTGCACTCAAACCAGCTGTTTGTTCAGTGTTTGTGGTATACCCAACAGGTGTGTCGTCCAGCATCATCATGCTGGTGTTCTGTTGATTCTGATTAAGGCCATTGCCAACACTTAGGCCCGTCGTGCTGCCTCTAAGCATTGATATGGAACTATTTATATTATTATTATTGTTATTGTTATTTGGTGTTGTGAAGTTCTGCAATGTTCCCAGACCATTGTTGTTGGCTTGTGGCGGGATCTGTTGTTCTACCGGTGTGGAGAGTATATAATTGGAACTATTACACAACTGACTAATGAAACCGCCATCCGTAATCACGTTTGCTGTACCGAAGTTTATGTTATTTAAATTGCTACACTCACTGGGGTTTGCCACACCACCACCAAAGAGGATCATTGAACTTGTGTTCACGTTGCCCTGACACGTATTGAATATATCAGTGTTGGATATCTGGAATACACTCGTCGCATCTGGATTCTCGCCCAACTGGCACAGATCTGCAAAAGCTTGCCACATGAAGGGATTCAATTTGAGGGCCTTCCTTAAAGCGATTGTCGCAATTTTATTGCGTTCCGTTTTCACGCATATCTGGGCTATCAGCTGCAGAACGAAACATGCTATCTCTCCAAAATCTTTGACAATATCATCGAAGCAATTCTTCATATCGCCAAAACCATTGCTGGTAAGAGCACATTCAGCCTCGGAGTATTTTTTGAGCTGATAGGCACATTTTGCCTGCAGAAAGCGACACTGTGGCGAACGGCGAGATTTTTCACGAAGTAACCAATATGTTTGATGTATCAAGTTTGAACGATAATAGCTGGTGGCCAAAATGAATATCGTCTCGTCGGTTTCCACTGCAAGAGAAAACGGAAATGAAAACATTATGTAACTAATGAAAAAATCGAAAGCTTATAGAAAGTGAAGAAAATAATTAAAGGCGATCATGGCCATTTCACAATATGGTAAGAAAATGAACAAGTTAAAAGGCATTAAGTTCCGCCAGGCCGAACTTTGGATACCAACCACCGCGGGTATATATATTAACCACCTTTCGTAATAATAAGGTGAAAAATGCATTATTTATGAATCCAAAGCAGTACTTTCTAAGCATAGTCCGTTCTCCACCATATTGAAGAAGGCTATGTAAGGGTCTAACACAACTATTGTACCAGCACAACAATTGTACCAAATTCGTTCGTAAAATAAAAAAGCACCTTTTATGGGCCTAAGAAGTTAAATAGGGAAATCGGTATATATGGCAGCTATAACCAAAAATAGCCCGATCTTGACCATACTCAGTACAAATGTTGAAGAGCCTAACAAAACTCATGCTAAATTGCAGTGAAATTGGTTAATAATATTTTTTTATGGGTCTACAACCTTATATCGTGAGGTCGGTATATATGGCAGCTTTATCCAAATCTGGACCGATCTGGGCCAAATTAAAGAAGGATGTGGAAGGGCCTAACATAACTCACTGTCCCAAATTTCATCAAAATCGGATAATAATGTGACTTTTATGGGCCTAAGACCCTAAATCGGGGGATCGGTCTACATCCAGATATAGTCCAATACAGCCCATCTTCGAACTTAACCTGCCTACGGACAAAAAAAGTATCTGTGTAAAGATTCAGCTCAATATCTTTATTTTTAAAGACTGTAGCGTGATTTCAAAAGCTAGACGGGCGGGCATGGCTAGATTGTATTAGATTTTTATGACAATCAAGAATATTTCGATTTGTTGCAAACGGAATGACAAAATGAATATACACCCATCCTTGGTGGTGCTATTTTTCGGTTTATCTGAGCAGTATATGGTAGAATTGTTACGATTAACATGCATTATCTACATTGGCCATTTTGGTGGCTTTGAACATGTAGTTCTGAATGAATAAATTAATAAAAATTTCTGTCAAATCGCTTCAAACGTACGAACTCGGTAATCATTTTGGAGGATTGGTATTTTTAAGTAGCCAATACGGAGGTGTTAATTAAAAAAATCCGTTGGCGAATGGAAAGTCAGGGGTCGAAGGGGGAAAGAGGGAGTAGTGGTTATTCTCATTTCTAGAGGTCGTTGGTAGGACATGCAGGTTTCGGTCAACTGGCCAATCAATCACCAACTGGTGCGCGTTCCTGGAAAATCTTTTATCCCTGGCTAACCTACTAACCTCAGGGATAAGAAGACATATCTGTGCGGAGCAAACACCATGATAGTATCGATAAAAAAGCAGCAACACGCGACCTACATTTCGACGGTGCTGAAGGGAAACAATAGAGTTGGAAACCGTATCATCGTCGATCAACACCATCGCTCTCCTTTGAACTCAATCAAGTAGCTCCAAGGAGGACTTTGTTGTTGTTGTAACCACATTTTCATGTAGAGTTGGCGATCCTCATCAAGCTCCTGTGAGTGTGCAAGCTCGTTCCGGTCCAAAGGACCGATCGCTGCGTAAACAAGATGGCCATTTGGTTATTTAAAGGCGCCAATAACCCACCTTGTCATATGGAACATCATAGGCACTCAGTATTTGTGCAAGAGCCGGTGCCGCCCGACCTCTCACTGAGACTCTCAGCTCGATTCCGCTGACTGCAGTTACAGCTACCCCGGATGGAGCATTCCACTATCCGCAACCTCTGGACGCACCCGGTAGCGCGCAGCTAAGCTTCTTGTGACAACAATGAACACCACACACATCGGACTTTAATGTTCCAACCTGTGTGGTACTCACAGCTATCCCGTACCGGAATACATTAGACCGCCACGCATACTTGGAAGTTATATTTCATATTTTGGCTGATGTAAATGCAAATTTGCTCATGAACATTCAATTTAGGAACAGGGGTAAACTTCTCAAATATGAGTGCTCCCCGATTCATGTTCAAGTTCAATGATAGGGACCCTCCCTTTCTAAAGCTGAGACCGAACGGCGTAGCGCACTACGACATATCTGGAGAAAAGTTTTTATAGTTTTCTAGTCACCCTTATTCGGGTTGTCGAAGGTGCAAATTGTGGGACCCACGATTTATCCACCTGTTCCCCAGGATATGGTTTATCAAATCTCTAAGGACCCGGTACTGGTCTAAGGATTGGATAAGTGTAACAGTCCGCACATTGTTAAAAGCGCCCTCGTTGTCAATACATAGCGCTAATGTGTACGTCTTCGAAGGATTCTTCTATATTATGCACACCTCATAATATGGCAGTCTCCACCGACCTTCCCTTGACATAGGCATGATGTTTGTATCTGAGCAGTTTGTTGGATGTGCTACTCTTTATCATGGTAGCCACAATACGTTCCATCGTGTTGAGTAGAAAGGACGTAAGGCTTATAGGTCTGTAAAAGGTTAGTAAGAAGGAGGTCAGAATAGCTATTGGTATCATAACGGGACACACAGGACTACGAGCTCTCTTATGTAACATGTAAAAAATCTTATAAAAATTGGAGCATTCCCTTTGTCATTGCCCGGCTTTCCCGTCTAACAGTTACCGGCACTTAGGACACAATACCAGACATGAACCAACTAAGAGGCGTTTCATGGAAAACAATGAAGGATTTTGTAAGTAGCACGGAATTCCTAACATAGATTTCCATTTTCGAGGTTACTTAGGTTTATGTCTATAGTGGCGTGGGGCAGATTAATATCTGCACCCTCTTTTCAACCTAAGCTAGCGTAACCTATAAGTATTGCATAGCATGTCTTGCCGGGTTTGGATATAAAAACCACCCTTACCTCCTGCTAGGCTTTCGGGTATAAATACCACCCATGCCTCCTGCCAGGCTTTCGGGTATATGCAAGTCGTAGGCACGATGTGAAAATAGCGGTCAAATTGGGAGCCAGTTTGGCGGCCGCCTACTGAAGTAACACCGGAAATATTTCAGCAGGTACGGGTGACTTAAATGTTTTGAAGCGACCCAAGGCCTCCTTTACCATAAAATTCCTAATGATAAGTTTCTGAACAAGGTCATTTGAGCAGGATTCTGGTGTTTCCATGAGTCCTGCCATATGCTGTGGTAAATGCGTTTTTATCAAAAGCCTCAACATGTCTTCCGTTGTCCCTGATCTTACTCCTTTTTCGTCTACTAACGTTTCAGTTTGGACATGGGTTTTTGAGAGAAACTTTTTCATTCTGGCGCCACGACATGATCATTTTATTGTATTGCTTGAGCCCTGGCTAATATATATCCCATAAACTGCCAATTCTTAAGACGTGCTCTGTTATAAGGTATGCGACCTCTCTCCCAAACTGTGGCTTTTTTATAAAGCTTTCTATTATAAAATCTGCGGACATCTTTCCCAATGTTACGAATCTCCCCGGCTATACAGAGTTTTTCTTTGTTGATTTGATTTTCACCTTTTTCCGGAAGCTTATCGTTAGTATTCAAGATTTTTGCCCACCCCACGAAATATTGTAAGAGTTCGCATCGCATCCCATTAGTACCTCATTTCATGTTGGGTTTGCTTTCCTCACCTGCCTTTGCAGCTTCGACGTGGGTGGCGGTGTCGGAGAGTCGAAAGACAGATAAAGTGATGACAAATCTGGGGAAAATATATCATTTATTTTTTTTTTATCACAGATAACGCAGATCTTCGGCCGAGTTCCAGTGTTAGAATAATTGGATGGTGATATGGTTCGGTCTGGAAACTTTGCTCCGGGTCGTCCATCGTTTCTGAATAAAGCTAAGATGAATCTGGCTCTTACTGATTATCTCCATCAGAGCCGTCTCGCTCCGGTGGAGGTTTATCTGGATGACCTCAGTCATTGGTCCTTAGGGTGAGTGATAGTCTCATCGTCGGCTCCCTATTCGTTAAACTTTAACGAGTTTTCTGTCGCTGCACTGCCTGATTTTTTAATATTAGGATCTTTGCCTATCCAAGTCTTCCCCACATTAAGAAATTCGGTGATGGTCTCGTTTTTGTCCCCCTGTTCGTTAGGCAGTATTGAGTCTCCTGTCGCTATACTGCATTATGTCTCAATATGAGCATGTTTGCCTGTCCTAGTCTCCCCAAACTTGGAAAAGACAGCCATGGTTCCGTAGAATGCCATATCTTTAGTCTTAGCCAAACTTGTCACGGAGACTTGAACAATGCTCTCCCCAAAGAGAGTTCCTTCCTCTCCTCCCTGTGGAAGACCTCCCATTTTTTCGCGACCAAAACTTGTTTTGCTTGCCTAAGACTCACCATGCTTTTTGTCGAAAATTTGCTGCCTATCTCTTGATGAAGACCCCTTCCTTATTTATTTATTTTTCCAACAAGGTTTTTTTTATGGTATCATTACATTCTGCTGACGCGAAGCATAAAAATGTCCTTCGTTCCTGTTCCGGCTTTGTCTTCCTCTGCAGGGCATTGTCTGGAGTCTACGTTGTGGGAGGGCTGGCTTGGTCTTCCCAGAGTATTTAAAAGTGGGGAGCTCTTTTTCTTGTTCAGCGTTGTTTAGCTCTTCGGGAGAACAGAACTTTCCAACAACCGTAGAAGTGGTTTGAATGTCAGTTCTATCCCTACCAGCATATGCCATACGCTTCAGTCTCCTTCGTCGTGCCCCGGATTGCTTTCACGGTCGTCTTGTGTGCTTAGCAAAGTTCTCGACACTGTCGCTATCTGAAACGGAAATACCATGTTTACTTAAAAGCTGGGTCCGAACTGCGCATCGCTCTGGGCTATCCGTCTCTACCACATTCATTAGTCTGACTACTAGTTGTGCGCTTGAAGCATTACTCACGACTACATGTGCCAAGGCATTTGGTGAGGCTCGACAGCAGTAGTCCCTCAAGTGTATTGGCTACTGGTGAGATAAGGGAAATCGGTCTGTACGACACTCTCTTACTCTGGTCCTTCCATTTTTCAGTAGCGGGATCACTCTGCCCATCTTCCAGACATTGGGTACTATAAGAGTGTTCAAAGACAGGTTGAGGACAGTTATAAAGTACTCGACTTCAGGTAAATCCAGATTTTTCAGCATCAGTGTAGATAATCCGTCAAGGCCCAACGCCGCGGATGATTTGATGCAACGGATGACATTCGTTACTTCGCGTATTTCGGGCTCCACACTGCATTTAGTTGTCCAAATGCTTTTTTAGTCTTGTTTGTCCGGTTTGGGACGACTTCGTGTTAGATGCCGAACTATTTTTTATGGCTTCCGAGAAGGTGAAGGACTTAAAGATATATTAATGTTTGGATGTTGTAGCAACATTTGCTTGTGGAAGTGGCGATTCTCGTCAAGCGCTTATATGTGAGCAAGCTCGTTCCGGTCTATACGACCGATGGCCGCGAGAACATTATGGCTATTGGTTATTTTAAGGCGCCAATATATCGCCTTGTCGTATCAACCATCATAGGCACTCAGTATTTAAGCAAGAGCCGGTGCCACCGGCTTCTCACTGAAACTCTCCACTCAATACCGCTGATTGTCCGCGACTGCAATTGCAGCTCCGTATGGAGCATTCCACTATGCGCAACCTGTGGACGCGACCGGTAGCTCTCAGCTTAGCTTCTCGTGATAATGAAGAACACCACACAGATTGGAGGTGAATGTTCCACTACGCTACAGAATTGCGAAGTACGAGCCCTCCTTCTCATATCGTTATGTCCGAAAACCCAAGTAAATAAAACCTGATCCCAGAGATTATTCAGGGGTTCTAAACATTCCGTCTCGCATTTTCCTCGAACTGGCCTCGAATTTATTGTCTAGAGTGCTGCCCTTGGACTCAACCTTTTCCCCTTACTTATACCTTTTTTACTCGCTGGCGTGTCACAATATGCCAAACTAGCTTCCGAGTAAACTCACATTTATGGTAGGCTATCCTTCGAACCTAAATTTAAAACTGTACCAAGCATACAAGGAAGAGAATCTTAGGAAGGTTTTGTTATTTGTAGCCACATATTTCCATGTGGGTGTAGAAACACTGACAAGCTCCCATTGGAGAGTAAGGCTGTTCTGGTGCAAAGATCCATTGGATAATATTATTCAATATTAAATATTTGCATTTGAAATTTCAAATTCATCAATATGTTAGTGCATAGAGTTCTATTTTATATGTATAAGACTTTAATTTTCACTAACCTTCTGAACACAAACGCTCCGCCAAAAATACTGCGTCCTTGTGATCATAGTGATTCAGACAATGCCATATGGCTGCCTAAGGAATATAACCAAAATGCAAAACATAACAGTATTAAAATTTGCAATAGATTAAAAAAGAATTAATTATTTATACCTGCACAGGCTCCTGTATAATCATGCTTTTGGCTGCAGTATGATGAAACGCGGTGGATATGACGAAACTGTGCACTGATTTGGAACTTATTGGTTTGATTGGGGTGGTTTCTTTTTTCGATCGCTATGACTATGAGAGTTTTTGTACCGCACCAAAGTCCTTATTGGGATTTAATCTTTTCTTCACTTGGATGCCCCTTTTCTATTTTTTATACGCTCACATAAGCTTACACATACGAACGCATGCAAACTCCTCTTTGGCATAGGGCTAAGAGACTCACGGTTCTAACGATGATATTGAAGACGATGGGCGACACCACCACCACCGTCGCCACCAACAATATCAACTAAACGTACACAATTTTTACCTCGGCCAGCACAAGCACAAACCACTAAGGCCACTCTATCTTTTTCGTGACTTTTAAAGCCCACAAAAAAGAAATTTTTCACTTCCAATTTGTTCGATTTTCCCGACACAATGAAAACTAATTACGAAATAATCGAATTAGTTCAACCTTTGATAATATTTCTAATATACATTTTGTTGGATTTTTCCCAGAAAACACCGATTAAATTCAATAATTTCTTCTAAAACTAGGTAAATTAGGAAAACCTGATGGAAAATATTAGTTAGGGATCTATAAATCGACTTTCAACTTATCGATTAATCGACATTTGATATGTAAAAATCGAATAAACGATTTTCAAGCCTAAATGTCGATTTACCTAAACAAAGACGAAATCGGGTTAAAAGTAAAAATCGATTAAATAATCGAAACCCGATAAAAGAAGCGAGTGAGGAGTAGCGGCGAAACCAAATATGAGAAACGGTGTCTGGTAGCAAATTTGAGACCTGCGGGAATAAACCATAGATACACGAAGGATCATCATCATGCGCTAAGGCCAGAACCACACATGTTGTCCTGTAATAAATATTATGGGGTCATAATGCAAATATACACAAGAAAGTTATCGATATAATACGATAGCAACCAATAACTTGTATTTCTCACTTTATAGTTTTACTTTAATTGTTGTTAAATTTTTCTATTTGTTCTGATTCATAGGACTTCTCTATTCTTCTTGGACATCCTATCCAGTGTAAGTCAGATGTTCTGAATATAATTGCAGCGCAAAACTTTAGTAAGTTGTCGATATCATGCGACAACAGATAATAAGCAACGGTTAATCGTGATTTGCACTATATAATACTTTAATAAAACATAGCTATTTTCGTTTAAACGGTAATCGAATGATGTCAATAATCGATATCTTGGACATCCCATCCAGTGCAAGTCAGGTGTTCTGAATAGAATTGCAGCGCAAAATTCTACTGGTAAGTTATCGATATCATGCGACAACATATAATAAGTAACGGTTTATCGTAATTTACACAATACAAATAGTACTTTTATAAAACACAGCTATTTTTGTTTAAACGGTAATCGAATGACGTCAATAATCGATAGCAGTCCATAATTTGTTTGTTACACTTTTCTTTTTCTTTACTTTTACCAAATCCTCTCTTTGTCCCGATTAGCAGGACTTTATGTGCTCTTCTTGAATACTTTTCTTCCGTTGTATGTTTTCTTTTCGGCTGTGAAATATACTAGCCATGTTATTATTTTTATAGTAGAATTCGATTGTTCGATGTTGAAATCGATATCAGTCGATAACACGTGACTTGTCTTTATAGTACTTTGATAAAGGCACTATAAAGACTATAAATGACAGAAGCAACTAAGTGACATTCAAAGCTGATGCAATCATAAAATTGTATCATCGTCAGAAGGAGACGTCATCCGCCATTATTTACGTAAATGTATTTTCCAGATGTTACCAGACTTGACAAATTTGTCGTTGCTTTGAATATTATTTATTACTTTTGTTTTGACTTTGCCTTCGTCTTCGACAATTAGTAATTTTACGCTGATCTAAAGCACTAGCATAATTAGAAAATATGTGATTGGGATAATTGGAACACAATTTTTAATGATTTTAACTTCGGAAAAATGTTGTTAAAAATCTTTATATTTTTCTTGATATTATTTATTTGGATATATTGGTAAGTAGGACATTTAAACTACTTTAGTATCAAGCAATTCGCATCATATAATTTGACTTTTCAGGGTGCTTCCTGCTTTGATTAGTTGGATACTGGTGAAGAAATTTAAAGTAAAAGTTCGCATTGGCCGCATTAATCTTCCCTACTTGGCGTTGAAAAATGTTCATGTCAGCAAAAGTGGGTTTTCTGTGGTAAGCATGCCAAGATGAATTCTTGTTCGAAATATTTGTATTTGCATCTGATGACGTGTTTTGTGGTAAACTCCCATAGTAAAGATTCTTGAAAAATTTTCGTACCATAAAAGACTGAGCACAGTGTTAATGTTAATATTTATACATGACACCGGCCCACTAATCTGGTTGATATTGTAAACATAATCTAAAATGTTTCGTACATCTGTTGTTGGGCCATTTATGGAACATGGGCATTACAATGCCTAGCGAGAACAAGTAACACCCGTTGATAAATTTCTCATATCGTTTCGACTTCATATATCCCGTAGCCTTAGTTGTTATTGTTGTAGCCACATTTGCTGTATGTATACGCGATAGTACATTCTAAGATGATTCTAATCCTGCGGCCGTCTCCAAATCTAGCTCCAGGAATCTAGCCGCTTCAACTGGAGTGTCCATAGCGATTCTACAGTAAGATAAGTAGTTTTTTTCCTGGCATGTAAACATGTCATTGGTATCATGGGGTCCTGTGTGATAAGCAGATCAGACATTGCGCATGGCATAGTCTAACCTAGAGTGATATGAGTGCAGTTTACTACACAATCCGGACCTTAATTGGATCAGAGTAGCTCTGGTTTATGCAAGAGACGGCACTCAGTATTTATGCAAGAGACGATGCCGCCCGGCCTCTCACTGAGACTCTCTCTATACCGCTGATTGTCCACGAATACCGTTGCAGCTACTCCGCATGGAGCATTTCACTATTCGGAAACTCGCAGCTAAGCCTGACATCGATGAATACCACCGAACTTAGAAATTAAAGATTCAGCCTGTGTGATGCTCTCAGCCATCCCTTGCCGTTGTTTTTGTTGTTCTAGCAGTGTGTTGCATACTGAGGCGGCAGCCCTTGCCGATGAATGACTCCATCGGGCCAATCCGGTACGTAAAACAGGCTGCCAGGGATTGGCAGCCGTGTTTTAGCTCGATGAATTTGGGCGATTCTCTTAGTGATAGCTTAGGAGATACTGTTCAGAGAGCAGCTCAATATGATTTCTAACTTTAAGAATCTTGGAATAGTCTTGTAGATGGTCGATATTTGTCATCTGTAGGCAACCCTAACGGTCCGTAGAACTCCGTTTCGTCCGGTATGCAGGTTTTCCATGTTGGCGCTGCATAAATCACTATCGGCCAGTCACTTTATAAGTGGTTAATAATGTCTTTTTGCTCAAAGATTTGAGGATTTTGTTTCTGTTTTTTGCCTTATCTCAGACTGTAGCAGCAGTGGTAGCATGGGCTGACGAAGATAGAAGACAATCCCATGACCCGATGGATTCCTTCATTGACAAGGGTAGCGACCTTAGTGTATAACACACTGCTACAACAACAACAACGATAAATGAAAGTCTAGGAAGCCCCAGCATCTTCGGGTGATTTACTGTCGGAATTTTTTGTCTATCTACTATGACTTCAAGCTGACGATTTCGTGGAAGAGATTTTCAATTCATTTCAACTCTACGGGTCTTCGACTTTGTCTTCTAAACTTTACGTACGACTGTCCATAATCCACCTCTAGGGAGAACAGGCTCTATGATGTCATTTAAAAAAGATGGTGTGACTAACCGTAGCAAATACTTTTGAAAAATCAAGAGTCACGAGAACGGTTCTCGTTCAGGACGTGGCTTATACGTGTGTTGATAGCGGTAAGAGCCGTTGCCATGCTGTGTATCATCCTAAATACATGCTGGTGCTCTGCTGGAAGAAGGGAGGGACTAATTTAAACCGGGTAGAAGAGGCGTCTCAAGTGTCCTTGCGACCTGCAATGGAAGAGATATTGGTCTGTATGACTCTCATGGTGGTAGATATATTGAGGGCGTCCTTCAGGTTTTTGGTTTGTCGGGGGAGGTCAATTTCTTCAGATGCAACTGGAGGCGGTCGTTCTTTAAGATCAACATTCATCCGGTAATAATTTGCGCATCTGCTACTGTGTCAGCATGAATGTTGTCTAGATCCGCTTTATCTAGAGGTTCTCTCTTGTAGCGCTGAACCTCTCGCTCTAGATCATGTAGATCTACCTTATGGCTTCTGGGCGATGTTATCGATGGTCCCTGCGATAACAGCCCAAAAGGTATTGCTTAGACAGCATGTCTCCTAATGGAGGTGGTCCACATGAGAACTGAGGAGACAGCCCGTCGCAGTTCGATGGGCGGCATTCTAACAGATCTAAATATTATTCCATTCCGTGTCACAGCTGACGAGACCATACTGGCGCTGCATAACTTAACACATACTGGCCAATTGCTTTGTACGTGGTCAGGTTTCTTTGTCTGCACCCCTAGTGCTGCCGGCAAGTGACTCCTCATACGCTGTGGCAGGTTAGGAGAAGAGCTGTCAAATGTGACGCCATGTATTTTGGGACACTTGATGGTCGAAATCATTTCTCCATCGACCTCACGTGTATTTGTAGTAAACAATGTGGCTGAAGATTTGGCGGCAGATTTCTTGCAGCGAAATATGTCACTGCCGGCTTTTGCGGCTAACTGATACCGGCACTTAGGTGGGGACACAATACCAGACATGAACAAACTCAGCGGCGTGGCATGGAAAACTATTAAGGATTTTGTAAGTTGCACGGAATACCTAACTTAGATGTTCTTTTTCGATGCTACTTTTTTTTAGTATTTAGAGCATACAACAAGCCAATTACTGGCTAAGGAATATGTCCATAGTGGCATGAGGCGGATTAATATCCGCACCCTCTTTTCAACCTAACCTAAGAGCCCTTAACGGTTAAACGTATGAGGAGCCAGGATTTTCGTAGCTAAACATCGTCCAAATTTCATCTTCCAAGTTTTTTCGGGTGCTTAGAGAGAACCATGTGGAACTTAAAAGACTTGTTCAACCCCTCTATCTACTCGCAACAACCATCCTGACTTCACTTCGCTCATGTACTTGATCAGGGAATTCTGGTAAAGTCCAAGTTCGTAAGCAGCCTGATTGTGTTGGCCTTATTTTAGAGTCTCCTCATCATTATCTTCTATCTCTTTGGTTATGATAAGTTAGAGGGCTGGTTTTTCCCATAACTACTCAACACGGGTTCTTAAGAGATGGCTGTTAATAAATTTCATTCGTTAACCATTTACACCATTAAATATTTTTTATACTCCTGACCAGCAAATCGAAGAAATATGTTTGCGCAGTAGTTTTTTCAATACGGAGGTAACCAAACTACTCTCGATTTACATACGCGATATTCGCATCAACAAAGATATACAAACAAAAGGCAATGGAACAACGGAGGAACCAAATCGTCGCTCCCACTTTCGTCGAGAAAGTGGGGTCAAAAGTGTGCCAGATTTTAGGCAAGTCAAGGTGCCACCCAGCATTTTGACTTGTGCTCAATTTATGGCCGTTCACATCAATAACATATCAGTGGTGCTAATGAATAACGATTTCGATCCAGGATGGTTTATTCATGCAACAGCAAAAGAGTTACACCTGGATGGTAGTATTGTACACAATGCAAAGACTTTGTTAGTTAATGGCGTTCTCAATGAGGCACAGGTAAAATAACCAAATGCTGCTGTAATTACAAACAATAAACAATTTCTTTTTGGCTTTATTTAAAGGCTAAAATGCTCAGACACTGTCCTATGCGCAGACAATCTTTGGAAAATTTAAACAAAATTCGCCCTTGTCTTGGGGAGTTAAGTTTTGATATAGCCCTAGATGCCACCCTCTACGCCCAGGGCCCACTATCAGTTGAAGTAAGTTATACATATTCTCTTTGAACTCATTATCAAACTAACTAATTTGTTGTGATATACATTATTTCTAGAAACTTTCGCTAGCAATGAACAATGCAAAATCGACTATACATGGCGGTCTCTACGATTTTCTAAGCGAAGCCAAGAAACGTACACTTCCATCACAGGACTCTACCAAAGAAAAACTTGATAATTTGTCAAATCTAATGACTTCTTCGGCCTCTAAAACCAGTCAAGCCAAAAATTCATCTTCAGATGATAGTCCAAAGTATTCAGATGCAAGCTACCACAATGAATGTTACCACAAGATAGCACCGATAATACCAAAGAATTTTAGTTTCATCATAAAAGCGGCCACATTTTCAGCTGTTAAGGAAAACTCACAAAATGATTTTAGTGCAAAAATGCAATTATTTAGCGTAAGTGTTATATACAATTTTTATTTATATATCAAAATTATTTTTATAATAACTTTTGCTGAGAGACCTAAATTTGGAGGTTCTGTATCCGCTATTCTAAAACTAAAGGAAAGAGACGTTTAGGTCACAACATATATACCTGTACTCCATTCCACACCCTTCAGACTAGAGCTGGCAAAATATCGATGGCACTATCGATACTATCGATATTTAATTTGTTGACTGAATATCGATTGATAAATTTTCCGATGGATACTATCGCAAAAGTTAAATGTTTTGCAAAAATAAGCAATCCGACACTGAATGTATCCTTTCAGATACATTGCGCCTATAGAGGGCGCACTTTTCATTCGATTAGGCTAGCATTTTGTACAATTGATTTCTCTTTCTCTCATGACTTCCAACTGACTTTATTATCCCTGATTTTATTTGGTCTGTGCATTGATATTGCTTCTATATAAATCGATCTTCTGATTAAAACGTCTCATTTTCGTTTGAAATATTGGTGGTGGAAAATTAACGATAGTATCGATACTATCGATATTTATTATAAAAACTATCGAAAATATTGAATGTTGCGATTATCGATAGTGTGCCAGCTCTACTCCAGACAACATAGAGATCGTTTCATATGCGGACGATTTTACGATCATGGCATCAGACCTCCCACCCATTGGAAGGTTAAACCTATCTCAACGAACTTGGTGCTTATTTCCCTGCAAAAGATGTGAAGATATCAAAACTTCAGCCACTTTGTTCACTACATAAACGCATGAGGTGGGTAACGATTCCGACTTTCAAGTGTCCCAAAAAAATCGTTATCGTAACATCGTATTTTCCTCACACGCCACTGCAATTTGCAATAACGTTAGAAATAAAAACAAGGTACTCAAGTTACTTGGCGACAGTCCTTGGGGTGTTGACAAAGAAACCTTGTTGACCACGTACCGGTCGGTCTGTGGTAAGTTATGCAGCGCCAGGGTGGTCTCGTCTGCTATGTGACACGCAGGGGAAAGATATTCAGATCTGCCAGAATTCCGCTCTTCAAACTGCAACGGGTTGTCTTCTCAGTTTTCAATCAGCAGACAAAGGTTCTACCCATGCAAAGACATAACTACATGCTTTCCAAGCAATACCTTCTGGACTGTTATCACAGAGACCATCCAAATCTTCAACTTGTGGATAAGTATCCAGCGCCCAGAAGCCTTAAGGCGGATCTACATGATCTAGAGCGAGAGGTTCAGCGCAACAAGAGAGAACCTCTAGATCAAGCGGCATACCAAGCGAGTCTGGATAACATTCGTGGAGTGAATACCTGCCGGGTGAATGGGGTCCTTGAAGAACGACCGTCCCCCATCGCACCTCGGCATTCCGGAGTAGTTCTGGCTCAATTACGATACGGCAAATGTAGTCTCAGACCCAGATCCCTCTGAAAGCACCCAACCTTAGTCACAGTGCTCCTGGATCTGGATACTCGAAGAATCAAGCAGACGAAATATAGAACACAACATATTGCTACAACAACAAATATAGACATTTATAGAAAAAAAATTTGCTTCTCGAGAGAAAGGGAGCCACCATGGTGACATGGAAAAGATGGCCCTTTCAAATTTTATCAGCAGACAGGTCTTGAGATGCTCTATCTAGTCGTGAGAGCTATTGCTCAAAAAAGGTCTCTTAACTAGGTCAGATATGGCCATTTATAGAAAATAATTTCTCGTGGAGAAACATTTGGCCATCGAAAATATGGTCCTTTCAAATTTAGTCAGGTCTCAAGATGTTCTATCCAGTCATGTAAGCTATTAGTCCAAAAAGATCTCCTAACGAGGAAAAAAATTGCACCTGTAGACAAAGGAAGTCACTATGGCCACATGGAAAAATATGGCCCTTCCAAATTTAACAAGTCCCGAGATATTCTATCCATTCATGTAAGCTATTAGTCCAAAAAGATCTCCTAACGAGGACGAATATGGGCATTTATAAAAAAAATTTCACCTGGAGAGAAAAGAAGTCACTATGGCCACATGGAAAAATATAGCCCTTCCAAATTTGACCAGCAGATAAGTCTCGAGATGTTCTATCCAGTCATGTAAGCTATTAGTCCAAAAAGATCTCTTAACTAGGTCAAATATGGCAATTTATATAAAAAAATTTCTCCTGGTGAAAAATGGCAAAGATGACCCTTCCAAAATTGGTCAGCAGACAGGTCTCGAGTTGCCCTATTCAGTTGTATGTCCATACACATGTCCCAAATTTGTCTCAGATTCGTATTCCACTCCCATAGACCTTTTATTTGAGTAAAATGTAGTCCGGGCGGCCTCCAGGACCGTCCTATTTAAATTTTTTTGGGGGGAGTGGATTGGTTCCTTTTACATTTGGACTTAAGTAATAATATCAAATTTAAACTTGACTTCCAAAGACCTTTTATTTGAGCCGCATATTGTCGCGATCGATCTACAAGTCCTGTTGAAGGGCGTTTTGGGGAAAATAGTGGCCATCGGAATACTTGGTCCTAATTCGAATATCCGGCGTGAACACCAAAATCATTTTTTCGGCGGTGGTTATTTCTTTACTTATGCCTGCTACATTTGAGGTTCAAGGTTAAAAAACAAATCTTAATTTGATACACATTTCGTATCTTTAAACATAGTCCGTTTTGGGGTTTGTAGAGGTGAGGCGGCTCTCAGGTACCTTAGACTAAATCGTATTTTCATATCAGATTCGTGCTCTACTTCCAAATACATAACTTTCATTTTATGTCCAAATTGCCCCAATCAGGGGGATTTCGCGGTGGAGAGTAGAGCTGACAAACTATTGATAACCACAAGCTTCAATATTTTCGATATTTCTTATAATAGATATCGATAGTATCTTGCTAGGATCGGCCGGGCCGAATCTTATATACTCTCCACCATGGATCGCATTTGTCAAGCTCTTTGAGTTACTTTTTCAAATATATATGAGCTTTATCAAGTTATAGACCGATAGGGACCGTACAAGTCATAGAAAAAAATAACCTTGAAAATGTTAGGGAAATAGAGTGATAATTGCGCCCTCAAGTGGCTCAAATTGGGAGATCGGTTTACATGGCAGCTATTTCAGGTTATGAACCGATTTAGAATACACTTGGCACAGTTGTTAGAAGTCATACCAAAACGACATATACAAAATTTCAGCCAAATTAGATAAGACTTTGCGATGTCTAGGGCTCAAGATGTCAAATCAGGAGTTCGGTTTTATAGAAGCTATATCAGGATATGAACTGATTTAGACCATACTTGACATAGTTATCAGCCAAATCGGATAAGAATTGCGGCCTTTAGAAGCTCAAGAAGTCCAATCGGGAGATGTATCAGGTAATAAACTGATTTGCACAATACTTGACAAAATGTTCAAAATTTCAACCAAATTGGATAACAAGTGCGCCCTCTAGAGGCTCAAGAAGTCTAATCGGGAGATCGGTTTATATGGCAGCTATATCTGGTTATAAAATGATTTAGACCATACTTGATACAGTTATCGGATAAAAATTGCGCCCTCTAGAGTCTCAAGAAGTCTAATCGGGAGATCGGTTTATATGGCAGCTACATCAGGTTCTGGACTGATTTAGATCATACTTAGCGCAGTCGATGGAAGTAATAACAAAACACCACACGCAAGTTTCAGCCAAATCGGATAAGAATTGTGCCCTCTAGAAGCTCAAGAAGTCAAGACCCATGATCGGTTTATATTGCGGCCATATCAAAACATGGACCGTTTTGGCCCACTTACAATCCCAACCAACCTACACTAATGTTGTTGTTGTAACCACAATTTTCATGTGGGGGTGGCGATCCTTGTTAAGCCCCTTTAGGTGAGCAAACTCGTTCCGGTCCAGAGGACCGATCACCGAGGGAACGTAGCGGCCATTGTTTAAAGTCGCCAATAACTCGCCTTGTCATATCGAGCACTTATAGGCACTCATTATTTATACAAGAGTCGGTGCCACTCGACCTCTCACTGAGACTCTCCGCACGATACCGCTGATTTTCATCGACTGCCGTTGCAGCTACTCCGTATGGAGCCTTCCACTTTAGGCAAACTGTGGACGCGCATGGCAGCTCGCAGCTTTCTGGTGACAACAAAGAACATCACACAGGCTACGAAGCCACCGTAGCATGGAGGTTAGCATGTCCGCGACGGTGAACGCCTGGGTTCGAATCCTGGCGAGACCATCAGTAAAAATTTTCAGCGGTGGTTTTCCCCTCCTAATGCTGGCAACATTTGTTAGGTACTATGCCATGTAAACTTCTCTCCAAAGAGGTGTCGCACTGCGGCACGCCGTTCGGACTCGGCTATAAAAAGGAGGCCCCTTATCATTGAGCTTAAACTTGAATCTGAGTGCACTCATTGATATGTGAGAAGTTTGCCCCTGTTCCTTAGTGGAATGTTCATGGCAAAAATTTGCAAATTTTGCATACGGAATGACGAAATTAGTATGCCCCCATCCTACAGTGGAGGGTATAAAAATCAGGAGATCGATTTACATAGAACTAATATCAATGCACAGACCGAATAAAACCAAATTTAGTAAAGTAAGTTGGAAGTCATGAGAGAAATTATTCTACAAATTTTTTGCTCAATCGGTTTTGTTCAGTTTTGCAAAAACATTTAACTTTGCGGATAGTATCGGTTGGAAAAATAACAATCGATGTTCAGAAGAAATAGTGCCATCGATATTTTACCATAGTGCCATCGATATTTTACCAGCTCTGATGGGTGCGGTCTCGGCAAATAATAGATACATGATCGGGGTTCCATTTAATCCCGGCGGTGAGGTGAAGTGACAATTTAGATAAACCTACTACAGAATGTTAAGGCAGTAGCTGCCTATGGGTTGCCTGCTGAACCATGTCCGGCCAGAAACAAAACAGAAATAATGCGTATGCATCACCTTATTTGTACAATCTGCACAACAGAACACTTAGTCGATGATTGGAACCTCCTCAGCATACTAGGCCCTAGAGTTAAAGCGAAAATTTTATTAAAAAAATGTTCGATTTTTACAAAGTAACCAACAGTTATTTTATACTTTTTTTTCCACAGATTACTGGGGAATTCGATTCGAAATCCTTCAATGAAGATGTCCACTTGCCCAGCCTGTTTACGAAAATTACTTTACAACATTTAGATATTGATACAAAATATGAAAAGCTACTATTCATAGAACAGTTTACAATAGACTCAATGGTAAGTGTGGCTAGCTATTAGTGTTCATGCATATTTACTTAGATTGCAATATTGTTGTTGTTGTTGTTGTCTTTATGTTTCAGCTACAAAATGATATTTTAAACTTATATGTGAAACTAAAAACGTTTCAAATTATTTATAATCATACGGAGATCTATGATTGGGTCCATAATAACTTTCTGTCCCGTAAAAGGCCGCAACAGGCATTGTTACTGCAACAAAAATCGTTGCCAGATCATTTGGGTACATTGCAGAGTGCCTGGACAGGTGCTAGAGGGGGTGCTGGAGCAGACGGTGGTGAGAGTAAAGTGAATAGCAAAAATGGTTTGCTCGAGTGGGTTATGAAGCATATTGTGGTAAAAGGATGCGCAGAATTATGGAATGTCTCAATGCTCATGAAACTGGACGACGATGAGCATGCCGGCATGAGCGTCAGTCATACCCGTTTAGTGTTAGAACAAACGGAAGAGAAACGCAGTTCGTTGTATAAGACAAAAGTTTTCAATCTTTTGCTTAATCAACGCCATTGGAGTATAGAGCTGATGATTGAGTCATTGTGGTGGTCTCTGGGAAATTCCATAAATGACACAAACAATTTGAAGAAATCCCACTCGCCAGGCTCTCCATTTTTCATTGGGGTAAGTTTGGTTAAATTGAGTTCCTATTCGAATGCCACCAAACTAGAGGTCTCCATACACACGTTGCGCACCGAGTACAGCATGACATTGGCTACATTTGTGATAAAAACTGTGTGTTGTATTAAACAATACGGTGGCTTAAAATCAGATATGGGCAGCAGAACTAAAGCCAAGGCGTTGGGGCAACAACAAGAGCCTACAGTAAGTTTATTAGTTTCGGCCAAAATTAAGGATATAACGGCGTACTTTGTCAATCACCACAATGCTTGTTTGCTTCTGAGTTTCACTGAAATAGCGCTTACAAGATCACATCCGGTGTCCCATTTGAAGCTGGAGGAATTCCAAATGGCCATAATGCGTTCCATGACAGCCTCTTCCTTGTGTCTTACCGATTTCACCGATATATTTGCAAATTGCAAGCAAATTCGTTTGGAATATGAAACGCACGAACAGAAACGGCCAAAATTGTCAGTGTATATACCGGGAAGTACCGAGGCCATATGGAATTCTAATCTGCACATGCATGTTTTGACCTTGGTTAGGGACATGCAGGATCTAAAGGCTTCGTTGGCTTTGCCGCAACGACGAACAACTACCTCACCCCAAAATTCACCTCCATCGGTCGATGCAAATATGAAGAAACTCATAATCGAATTGTCAGCTGAACGTAGCACTGTCTTCGAAATAAAGCTATCCGAGCGTCATTCTATGCAATGGTTCGTTGAGAATCTATTTTTCAGTCGCAAGGAAGGCAATTTTATTTCAGCCGAAAATATATTCATTAAAATCGATGACGAGCATATTTTCACCTTGAAAGATGTGGATATTCATTCGCTAGCGAAATTGGAAATGCTTACTCAGGAGCGCCTGAATTGTGAGGGGTTTGTTTTTCCCACGAATAAAGTCTGGGTCACCACCATTGGGGCTTTCAAGGTAGGGGAGTTGCTGTAGGTGGGGGTATGTTTATATATTTCTAATCCTTTGTCTTGTAGGCCATCTTTCCCTATGATCATGACTTTTATGATGCTGTAAACAATCAGCTGGTGTCCCATTTCAAGTGGCTGAAACTTGTACACAACTATAAGAAGAAACCATTCACGGCCAGCTCGCCCTTGCCTAGTGATATGGTGATACAGGTAAATACTGTACATACATTTTATTATAAAGCTTCGTGGTAAGCATGAATCCCTGCTTTCAGATTAAAGAATTTCTTTTGGAAATTAGTGATGATCCCTTCGAAGTTAAACTTCGTGATAACTATGTGTTGCTAGTGGATGAGTACCTTGAAGGTCTTAAGCGCAAAACATTGTTCGACAAGAAAATAGCGGAAATCTGCTCCAAGACACTTTTAGTGCCCGCCGGTACCATAGAAAGTCTTCATGCTACTTTAATTAAGAAAAATTCCGAAATTTACATTCAACGTTCGAAGAAGATACGAGAAAGTGGCCCTGTGCGAACGCGTCTGCTCGCCTGGATTATGACCGATGTCGAAATAATGGCCATGGCTGATCCCTCAATACATGGAACGAACAATGTTACACGAATTATGCGCGAAATCGATTCGGAGAGCCCATGGCCCGAGGAGGGGTTGGAATTTACCACACTGTGGTGTCGCAATGTCCATGTCAGCTGTTCCGAGTGGAAATTCATGCTTAGAGACTTCCCGCAACCCATGTTCTATGTCAAAACTATGAGTTTATTTGGGGCCCTCTGTGGGGCTGAGCAGGCGGCTTCAAAGCGTGCCAAGCGAGATGTGTTCATAGAAGTCGGTGAACCCTTCGGAACAGATGTGATACAGCGCAGCATGACTTCTTTGAAATTCTACCATGACTTTAATTGCGATCTGGAGGTATGCAGCTATGCTTTTGGCCCCTGCTGGGAACCGGTGATGGCTCAGTGCAACTTAAGTTTCGAGAAAATATCAGCACCCTCCAAGGACCCCAGTCCACCTTTGCCATTTTGGGATAAAATGCGTTTATTGTTCCACGGCCGCTTGACTATGATTGTTAAGCAATTTACTGTTCTATTGCATGCCTCCTTGGATCCCTACAATACCACCGAAGAAATGGAATTGACTTGGAACAATGCCGGCATTGTGTGGACCAATGCAAAAATTATGTTCAGAGGAGAATTAAATGTGTCTGTGCGCACAGCTTCTCGTTACGACGATTGCCGTTTGCTGCACTTTCCTCATTTGAAACTAACCTTTAAACTCAATTGGGTTTGTTTGGCCAACCCAAATGATCATCACGCCGTAATGCCTTGTGCCCCCGATAAACTACCAGAATATTCTAGCAACCAAGTGCATGATTCCTTTAGAGCATTCCGTTCGATCAGTCTAAATATATGGATATCGTTTGAAACCAAATCGAAACCGGGTGTTGATTTCGAATATGATATACCCAGTTTAGTTTTATATGGCAGTACTTTAAGATGGTTCGAAAGTCTGAAACTCATACTATCGGGTGTGACAAGGCCCACACGCCGAGGTCCCGTTTTCAACAATGTAAGGCCGCGCAAAAAACAACTTAGTCGTCACTACAAAAAGGCAAATCTTCAAATGAGTTTACATCGTTTTCAAGTTCTATACTGGATGTCCCATGCACGACATAAAGGTTTTCAACTCAATGGTGGTCGTGTGTCTTTTAGCTCAGAATATTTGTTGTCCTTGTCGCCCATCGATGACGGGCTTATACATCGGCCACGAGCGGATTGGTCCACAGTTTATATGAACTGTGAACTAAATGATGCTGAGATTTGGTTGAAAAGCATTGAACCTGAGAAATTCGATAGTTTCTCGGAGAATATCGCTAATGCAGACAACTGCAATAAAGTGCGTTTTTATTTTCTAAGTGTCGGTCGTGTTTCGTACGGGCGTGAAGCTCTCATACAGTCCAGCAACGATGAGGATGCAACAAAAGCTAAATCCGGTACCCCGACGCACAAATTAGTGGTCTATGATTTAAAGGGTGCTTGGACGAAAAATAATCGTGATGTGGCCTTTGCTCTATTCGATTCGTTTATGAAATCGCAAAAACTTAAGAATAATCTTTCGACGGAAGCCGTTAAAAGTTATCGCAAGGAGGGCAATTCTAGTCTTATGAAAAATAAACGAGCAGATGGTGCTGTACCCAGTTCATCCACGGAGGTTTTGCCAAGTAAGTATTCAATATCCAGTTAATAAAAAAACTAATAAAAAGGGGTAACATTCGGAATTCCTTAGAAAAATTAGTCATATTTACGTTAAGGTCAAAGAAAAATATGCCAAAAAACGGGTCTGTGTATACTAAATTCAAAACATTAATGGGTGATGGATGCAAGATGGCAGCCTTATTATTCTTCACACAGCGATTGCGTCTTTGTACCGGAACAATATAGCTCCCAAAAGGAAGCTGGTCAAGGATCGCTATCCCCACATTTAAGCATTCATTTATTTAAAATAAAGTTACAGTTGCTTGTTGGATAATAAGAACCGATCCATTACGGAATCTTAGACACCTTCTAACAGGTATTCATTACTAAATCATAGCTGTGAGCACCAAACAGGCTGCAACAGTGAGGTCCGTCAGTGTGGTGTTCATTGCTGTCATGAGAAACTTAGCTGCGATCTACCGGGCGCGTCCAAAGGTTGCGGATAGTGGAATGCTCCATATGTAGTAGCTGCAACGGCAGTCGTGGACAATCAGCGTTACCGAGCGAAGAGTCTCAGTGAGAGGCCGGGCGGCACCGGCATTGGCACAAATACTCAGTGCCTATGATGCTCGATATGACGAGGGGAGTTATTGGCGCCTTTAAATAATCAATTGCCACACTATTCCTGCGGCGATCGGGCCTTTGGAAAGGAACGAGCTTGCTCACCTATAGGGGCTTGACAAGGATCGCCACCTCCACATGAAAATGTGGCTACAGCAAGAATAACAACAACTTGATCATAGATAAATGGATATAGGCACTGGCATCATTAGGGACCTATTACTAGATCACATATTGGTAACAAATAATATTGCAGGGCTAATTAATATATGGAACAGATCGTTCAATTGTTCCCTTCGGTCGACGCTCAAATATCTCATCAACCCGTCGCGGAACGCAACTAGGTTCCCCACAATCTTCAATAGACAACAGGTATCTGACTCGAAACGGAGTGCCTAGGGAGAAGGACTACTTATCGCCCCATCTGACACAGCGTGCATGTGACTTGCGTATACTCCTAAGACCTGGCAGGAGACAAGGGTTTCGTTTATAACCAAGACCGGCAGGCCAAGTTATGCGGTAGCAAAGGTCTAAAGACGTCTAAGCCAGACTTACACACTTTCTACTCAAAACCATGGTGGGTATAGTGGATGACATGTTAAAGAGTAGTGCATTGATATCGAAGAGATAAACCATATGCTAAGGAACAGGTGGATAAATTGTGAGTTACCTTAAGAAGGGTGAGGTTAGAGTGGTTGTCTAGTTTCTAAACTGAATATTTTACTCTATTGTGATACCACAGCAATCCCATGGCAACGGGTTGTACGTACTGGATTGACCCGATGGAGTTCTTCATCACACTCACACTGCTAAAACAACCACAGTAGCGACAGACCAGGTCTCTGGTGGGAATTGAACCCACCACTCCGCACTGGTAATCCAAGCACGTTTCCAACTCAGCTAGGATAAAGGAGAAAGTGAAATAAGCCGATCGGTATACTCGGTATACGATCGGCTCAATGAAGGGGTCTTTAAGGTTCCTATAAAAAAAAAACAACTCAAACTCTTTAAGCTCGATGATAGCACTGTGGAACAAAACTCAACTTTTTTCAAAATAAGATCTTTGTTAACTTGTTGTGAATACCAAATAAATAAACATCAGACAGGAAAAATCAAACAGATTATAAGAGAGAAGGCAAAAAGAGAAGACACGTGTATCGGCGTTTTGAAAGTTTACACCGAAACGTAACCAAACAAGAGTGGAAAGTTCCCCCCTTCTGGACATTCTTCTAAATTTTCGGCTTACAATTACTCGTACTTCTTTAATTTTAGATTTGTATTGTGTTGGGCAATATTATTAACAAGACTGCTAGGAATATTTTTGTGGAACATTTTAACCCTCAAAACGACTCAATTAAGGTGTCTGTGAGGTCCCTTTTTGTGAAACAAATTCAACTTTTTCCAAAATAACAGGAAGGAGAAGACAGAAAGAGAAGACACGTGTATCGACGTTTGGAAGATTTACAACGAAAAGTTACCAAACAAGGGGGGAGGGAGGAAGTTCCCCCTTCTGAACCTTTTTCTAAATGTTCGGTTTACAATTACTCGTATTTCTTTAATTTTATGTTTGTAGTGTCTTCTGCAATATTATTGATAAGACTGCTAGGAATATTTTTGTAGAGTATTTTAACCCTCAAGCGACTAACTAAAGTTCTACAAAAATGTTCGCCATACAATTTCACTATAGGTCTCTGAATGCACCAAAACCCAAAACTTAACCTATATGCCTTCAATCAGTAAATATTTAAAGTGCATTTTAGGGTTAATGTATCACTTTTTTAAGTTGGTGCCTAATTCACCCAAAATACTTAATTTTAGGTGGATGAAGTCAAAGACAATAATTTTCCTTATCAAATTTTACTATGAGTCACTGAACAACTAAAATCCAAATATATGGTATATGTATTGGGTTGCCCAAAAAGTAATTGCGGATTTTTTAAAAGAAAGTAAATGCATTTTTTATAGATCTTAGAATGAACTTTAATCAAATATACTTTTTTTCTAAAGCAAGTTAAAAGTAAAAGCTGATAACTGACAGAAGAAAGAATGCAATTACAGAGTCACAAGCTGTGAAAAAATTTATCAACGCCAACTATATGAAAAATCCGCAATTACTTTTTGGGCAACCCAATATATCATAAAAATATCGATATAAATTTTGGCAAAAAAAACAAAATTATTTTCATTTTCAAGTTCTTTGCCTGTTAGGGCGAAGCTCATTAAATTTCACAATTTTTGTTTGTTTCTTATTGAGGCGAGCTCAATGATCGGATATTTTCTTTGCAAATGGAAAGCCAGAGATAGCAACACACACCAACCACTATGGGACGCGTTTCGTTTTTGGTTAGAAGACTTTTCAACCAAATTAGGTGTGATGGCTTCAAGGGCCGTGCGTTGGTATGTTGTATTTGAATCGTATTTATTGCGAAAACGCCTCTATCATCTAATTACCACATTACCCAGGCTCGACAACCCTCTCTATTAGCTGTACTTTTCCCAATGCATGTGTTTTCGTGTAATGACAGATTTTTCCGCGACAATTACACTACTTCCATGGTGCACATGATTCTCCAAAGAGATACAAACAAAAAATGTGAAATTTAATGATCTTCGCCCTAAAAGGCTAAGAAATTGAAAATGAAGGGGTGCGGCGGAGCCCGGCTGGGATTCAGGCTGCCGTTGTCTGGCATTCGAGGCCATCAATACAACTTCCAACAGATGCGCACAATCATGTGCACCGTGGAAGTAGGGTAATTGTCGCAGCGTGGTTAACTTGGTAATTGTATCATAGACGCGTTTTCGCAATAAATACGATTCAAATACAACATACTAACATACATCCCTTGATGCCATCAAACCTGAATAATATGGTTGAAAAATCTTTTAACCAAAGTCGAAACGCGTCCCATAGTATTTTTTCCGAATTCATTGTGTAATTTCTCCATAATCTCTACTTTAGAAGGGTGCTAATTCTTTCATTCTTATTTTCTCCCATTTCCAGTTGCTGCAACTAATGCCACCATGAAGAAACCTCAGCCCGCAAGTCATGCAACGGCCATGTTGCAACAGCTGATAGCCGAGGCAGATCACAAATTTAACGTGTATAGCGACGATCAAACTACTCAGTCAAGAGAATTGCAATTGCAAGGTTTACAAGCGTGTTCAGCACATGATGTCATACATGAGAACTGGTCAATTTCATTGGTAAATTCGCAGGTGCTTCTCAAAGGATCGGAAACTTCAGGCTATGTTATAATAAGTGCTGCCAAAGCAGAAATATTACAGCGAGTTCATCGTCCAGTATGGCGTGATCGTTCATTGGTATCGAAAACGACATGGAAAGGCTTGTTGGAATGCATGCAGTATTATGCCACGGTGAGCGCGGGAGAACACGACTCTCTTCTGGAGAGGGAAATAATGTGGCTGACCGTGGATAACATTCAGGATAAGGATGATGCGGTAATACATGATTTGCCCGATTTACCAGACATTCCACATTTGGTGGGCAGTGGCCGCAGTGTTGGTGGTGTGGTTAGCGAAACGGTGGGTGCTTCCTCCAGTGAAAATTCGGGCGGGAATCAGCCCATACAACTGCAACGCATTGTCTCCCGTTGTAAATGTGAATTTTTCTATGTGAGTTATGGAGATACCGTAGATCCCAATACCATAACAGATATGCCCCCGCCACCATCGGAAGAAACACTCTCTCCCTGGGAACGGCAAGATGATCCCATGGATGCTTTTACCCTTATGCATCATGATTTAGATGTGTGTACCAACTCCTTGCAGTATGCCATGATTTTGGACATAGTCAACAACCTTTTACTCTATGTAGAGCCGCAAAGGAAACAGGCCCTAGAGAAATTGGCTCGTATGCGTTTTCAATTGCAGCTGCACTCCACCGAAGATCAAAAGCGACCCATACAACAAAAGCAAACTCTTATACGCAGTCTTCTAATGAAAATTCGTTCGCTTGAAAAGGATATCCATTTCATTAGCCAGAGGGTTGAAGAAAGCGATCCCATGGAATGGAAGACAGAATATAATCGCGTGCAAAGACTAATAAGGGACAGCAAAGAGGAATTGAATACTTTAAGCGAAGAATTGGACAGCATGCTGCTATGTTATAAGGAGACGCAGCTCTCGCAGCTAAGCAAAATTTCAAATGTTCGTTCAGATAAAACCGTCAACATTGTCAGAGCCAATGAGATTTGTTTTAAAAGGGCCCAATGGCGTTTGACGGAAACCGATGGGCAAATAGGTATTGCCGATCTGGTCCTGAGTGGTTTTCTGTATACGAAAAAATCCAAAAGTGACGATTCTGTGGAACATCTTTTGGAATTGGGCAATATACGTATGAATAATTTGATACCCCGTGAGATATACCGTGAGGTATTGCTTCCCACCGAAATACAAAAGGATATGCCGGTCGATACACACAAACGTGTACTGCGGGTGTTCTGTCGTGAGAAGCCCCCCGTGGGTGGTATTTCTGTCAAGGAACATTTCGAAATAAATGTTGCTCCCATAACCATAGCCATTACCAAAAAGTTTTATTCCACCATGCTCAAGTTCTGCTTTCCCGATAGAGACGCTTCCGAAACCGAAGCTGTTGATGATCCCGAAGAGAACTCTTCCGGTTCGTCGTCATCGTCCAATGTACAAGCGAAATCCTCTAAGAAACCCTCCAAATCCAAGAAATCCTCCAAGGACTCAGAGTTTTATGTGAAAATCGAGAAGGATGATGTGGAGAAAATGAAAGAAAGGGCTGAGAAAAATAAACTTTTTATCTATATAAAAATTCCTGAGGTTCCTGTACGTGTCAGCTACAAGGGTAACAAAGAGAAAAATTTGGAAGACATCACAGATTTTTCGTTGGTCATACCAACACTGGAATATCACAATGTGACCTGGACATGGTTGGATTTGTTAATGGCTATGAAATCGGTTAGCCGCAAAGTTATCGTTTCGCAGGCCATCAAACAAAAGTTGCAGATACATCGTCGACCTCCAACCACAAATCAAAGTGAATTCTCCTCACCACCCGAAGAGGACAAAGCAGTTATGTTATTTGGTAATCGTTTAGCGGTAAGTTAATAAAGAGTATATCAAGCCATAGACTTAAAAAATTATAACCATTAAGGAATGGCAAAAGTCGGGCGGTTCCGACTGTATAATATCCTATACCTACCCTTTAGGCACATAGTGGGAGCTAGATCTAATTCTGAACCAATTTTCAATGGAGCTTGGGCGATGTTTTCAGATAGGTTATTAAACAATCCGTATCAAATTTCCAGCATATATGTTCAAACTGTAATAACTATGGTTAACAAATGACAACATCTTTACAAATTACCAAAATCTGACGAACATATATGTGGCAGCTATATCTAAACCTGAACCGATTTCGAGAAAACTTCTCATATATCGTGGTAGTCCTTCCTGCCAAATTTCGATGGAATCGGTTAACAAATGACTACATTATTGCAATGACGAACATATATATGGAACCCATATGTATGGTTGAACCGATTTGGCAACAGACTTCTTAGATATTGTGGTAGTCGTCGAGGAAGGTAAGGTTACATCCGCTAAATCAGGCAGATTCTCAAAGAAATGAGAACCTAAAGTGGAACTCCTTCTAACTGCTAGTGCGGGATACACAGGCAGAAGGTGTTCTATAGTCTCTTCTTCCTCGATGTCCCTACAGCTTCTGCAAAAGTCGTTGCTGGACACCTTCAGTCTGTCAGCATCTTTTCCGCTCAGACAGTGGCCTGTCATGATGGACACAATGATTGAGATGTCTGTTCTAGCCAATGACAGCTAAGCAGTAGACCTCTTTAAGTCTAGATGAGGCCACATAGTTTTGAAATGCTCACAGCCCCCGCTTTTTGACCACCTATCATTCGTTGCCCTTCGGGCCTGGTCCTGAAAACTTAGCTTACATGTCGCTAGAGTCATTCCCACAGATTCCAGTGTCCCTGGAGTGTGTAAGGTAGTTCCTAGTCTCGCAAGCTCGTCTGCTTTAGAATTCCCTGGGATATCTCTGTAGCCCGGCAGCCAGAACAGGTGAATTTTGAACTGTTCAGCCATCTCGTTGAGAGATCTGCGACAGTCGAGGGCGGTTTTTGTGTTCAGAAATACGTTCTCCAGGGATTTAATGGCTGCCTGGCTGTCTGAGAAGATATTTATGCCAATCGTCGTAATGACATTATATCTTAGCCATTCTACTACTTCCTTAATTGCAAGGATCTCTGCTTTATACACACTGCAGTGGTCGGGTAAACTCTTCGATATGACTATTTCTAGATCTTTAGAGTATACCCTGAAGCCCACCGGATTGTTTAGTTTAGAACCATCAGTATAGAAGTCTATGTAACCCAATGCATGACACACGTTCTAAATCCCCAACTTTTGCCATTCTGATACAAGCGGAGTATATCCCCAGGGAACCAGTCTTTCAGACACAGCTTGTAATTCAACCGATGATACATCATCAGGGCCTGGCGACTTAAAGGAGTCGAAACTTCTTATCGCCCAAAGGATTTTCGTCGTCGAGGAAAGCGATGTGCAAAATTTTGGGAAGATTGGCAATTAAATGCGCTCGGAGTGGCTCCAGGATGGCGATATATACATATAAATACGAGAGTTATATCTAAATCTGAACCGATTTTTATGAATTTCACCAATAACATCGAGAGTCGAGAGAAAATCCTTCCTTTTGTGAACAAATGACCACATTATTGCATATATATGGGAGTAATATCCAAATCTGAATCAATTTTTTCCCATTTCAATAGGCTTTGTCTCTTTGTCTCGAAAAATAGGCCTGTACCAAATTTGAAGACGATTGGACAAAATTGCGACCTGTACTGTGTACACAAATTAACATGGACAGACAGACAGGCGGACATAGCTAAATTGAATCAGAAAGTGATTGTAAGTAGATTTTTATAAAGGGTGATTTTTTAAGAGCCATCGGAAAGTTAAAAAAAAAAACATAAAATTCAGAAAAATGCAAGAAATCTTTCTTTGAATCGATAGTACCTTTCATATAATTTAATGTTTGAAGATTATTTCGTGCAAATGTATGCAAATATTGGCATACTCTTTCTAACATTTAGGCGGGTATCTCACGAATAAATGCTTCAATGTTGTCTTCCAATGCGTCAATTGAAGCCCGCTGTATAGACATGAGCTTTAACACAGACCCACAAAAAATAGTCTAAAGGCCGTTTAGATCGTGCGATTGATCGGTCCCGAACGTGAAATAAAATGTTCACCGAACTCGCCTCGCAATAAGTCCATTGCTACGCGTTCTGGGTGGCATGTGGCACCGTCTTGTTGAAACCACATGTCATGCAATTCAAGATCTTGCATTTTGGGCAAAAAAAAAAAAATTGGATATCATCTTACGATAGGGCTCACCATTCACAGTTACGTTACGATTCGCATCATCTTTGCAGAAGTACGGTCTAATGATGCCACCAGCCCATAAACCGCACCAAACTCTGACTTTTTCTGGATGCATTGGTGGCTCTTGCAATGCTTCTGGCTGATCTTCACTCCGAAATCGACAATTCTTTTTATTTATGTACCCATTGAGCCAAATATGAGCTTCGTCGCGCGCGATGAACTTTTTTAACAGAGCACCCATTTTTTCGATAATAAAATTCAATAATTTGCAAGCGTTGTTGGTTTGTAAGACTACTTATGGTTAAATTATAAACCAAACTGAAGTTGACAGTGAAACAAAACACGAAACGTGCGTGAGCTTTTTGCAAAGCTGTTGTTGTGCTATGCAGTCTTCAAAATCCGCGTTGATGCTCGACGAATGTAAATTCTCCTACTCGGTTAGAGAGGAGTAATGCCTCAAGCGTCTTTGCTACTGGTGAGAGGAGGGAGATCGGTCTGTACGACTACCCCAAACTCGGGTCCTTTCCAGTCTTCAGTAGCGGGATCCCTCTGCCCATTTTCCAGACATCGGGAGTGTTCGAAGACAGGTTGAGGACAGTAGTAAGGTACTCAACTCCAGGTGAATCCAGATTCTTCAACATCAATGTAGAGAATCCGTCGGGGCCCAACGCCTTAGATGATTTGGCGCCACGAATGACATTCGTAACTTCGCCCACGGTAAATTGTGATGGCTCTCCATCGACTTGTACGGCGAATGGCTCTCCTCCTTGCCATGTCACTCTCGGGATGCACAATGAATTGACGGGTGAACAACCTGGCGCATCTCTTCGGATTAGTCACGGTTACTTCGCCAAAAGTGACTGAGGTCCTGTCATCCCGTCTACCGGGGTTCGAGAGTGACTTAACAGTAGATCACAGCTTGCCTAAACGGGTGCCTAAGTTACATTGCTCCAAGTGTTCCGCCTATTTTCGTTGACTACCCTGTTTATTTCCAGATTCAGCTTAGGGTTAGTGGGGTCCATACAACGCATCCCATCACGTTTGTCTGCGAGTACCACTGCCTGCACCGGGACATTGGGCCGCACTTGGGGTATTCGAACGGCTGGTATTAAGGAGCGGATACTGTGTTAATTATGTCTCGGAATTTCCTCTTGGCAACTAGCACACGTCCGGCGCTAAGAGGTTATAAATTTGGGTGGTCGGTCGATGGTTATGGAGCGGTAGGGAGATGACGGCTTACCAGGATACGTCACTCAGGAGATCTGGGGATGCAATGGAAATGTCTGGCGAGCTGCTGCACCTACTCGTAATCCTAGTGGGGGCATCCTCATTCACCGTGCAAAACGTGGAGCCTTCAATCTGCTCATGCCACGCTGGTCGTTACCTAGGCGAGAATGCCATGAAATGTGATGCGCATTAAAGCCACCTAGAACCAGACGATTATGGCCAGATAGTAACCCACTAATGTCGGGGTTGTAAGCTTGGCCATTAATCAGGACACAGCTACCAACCGCTGGTATGTACAGGTTGTATAGCTCTATCTCGGCAGTACCGGACCTGACTGCTATCCCCATGTAGGGGTCACTAGAACCAGGCGCAGGCGAGATGGGTCTACATTGCAAGGAATGGTGTATCAAGAAGGCCAATTCCCCACCTTCATTCCTTGAGCGATCCTTATCTAGCACATTGTATCCGTGACAACTGTGCAAGCTGCAGGTGTCTCCTATATCGCTGCGACAATATGTTCTTCCGACTCATAAAATCCACAATCTCATCGATCTTGCCACGAAGACCGTTGCAGTTTAGTTGCAAAAATGATACACTTCCCGGCACTGGCCTGGCAATATTGGGGCTGGGATGCTTCTGTTGCGTAAATTGCCGCACGCGAGAGGTCGTGGGGGTCACATAGTGCGACGACGAGGACACAGAAGACGACGATGACGATGTTTGTGACCCACGCTGGCTATGTTCGCACAGCACCTTGCAACATATCCAGTATGAATATACTTCCGTAGTAAAGTGAGGCCAGAGCATGATCGAAAATGTACCCACTCCATGCACCGGTTACACCTCACCGATACCGACCGATAATGGAAGCGATTCTGGCAAACCGAACAGAATCAGGGTCCGGGGTTCTTTTCAATCCCGGCAGGGACCAGAAGCGTGCGGAGAACGCACTCCGGAATGTGCCTCTCCCATCACGAAAAAAGACGAACACGTACACTGTGGCGGCAACTCTTGCCGATGTAGGGTTCCATCGGGTCAATCGGGGGCGTACAACCGGCCGCCATTGTCTTGTACCCTTCTCTAACCTTCTCTAACCTAGAAAGAGTCGCTCTTATCGCTTTACTTCGACGTGCCATGGAGCCTGTTCGCTAGCTCGGATCGTAGGAGGTTTTTCGCAGTCGCAAAGATTCCCTTACAATCTCTCTTGGCCTTGTTAGCTCAGCCGGACTGAAGGAAGATTCCTTAAGAGCACTATCTCTCATTTCAACCCTCTTAGGAGCTTTTTCGCCTAGTTCGGATGCAGAGAGAGGCTTACAATATCAAACGACGCCTCGCAGTAACTTCAGTCCATTTTCCCAACTTGTTTACTAAGTCCCATACAGCAGACATCGTTTCGTTTTCTAAGTCTCACACCGCAAACTTAGAAAGTCTCACACCGCAGACTTAGAAAGTCCCACACCGCAGTGATCGCTCACCTCTCACCCTTCCAGGCACGGGATAGCTGTGAGCACCACACAAGCTGGAACATTGAATTCCGATCTGTGTGGTGTTCTCAGCTGTCACGAGAAGCTTAGCTTCGAGCTACCGGCGCGTCCACAGGTTGCGGATGGTGGAATGCTCCATATGGAGTAGCTGTAACTGCGGTCAGTGAGCGGTCGAGTGGCACCCGCTCTTGCATAAATACTGAGCGCCTACGATGCTCGATATGACAAGGCGAGTTATTGGCGCCTTTAAATAATCAATGGCCACCCTGTTCCCGTTGCGATTGGTCCTTTGGACCGGAACGAGCTTGACGAGGATCGCCACCTCCACATGAAAATGTGGTTACAACAACAAAAACAACAACAACCTCTCACCCTTTGTCTTTAAGGTGATTATCGCCTAAGTGTTGCATAATCACACACAAATAAAGACAATCCTTGAATAATAGAAAAAAAAACTAATCACCCGCGTTTGTTTTATTTATTTCTTAATCTTTTTTATACATCGACTTCTCACCTCGACAAGCTTTCACGCGCGTCCTTACTGTGTCGACCTTAGCGACCTTGAATTATATTCAATGTTGAATAATTCGCACTATTTCATACTCAATGATCAAAAATAATTGTTCTTTCTTTTCAGGGTGAAAATCGAAGTCAGCGCCGCGGTGTTTTTAAATTTGCATCGGGCCACAAATAGTTTCTATATATTTATTCAATAAAATTAGAAGTATTACTCTTAACTCATATAAATCCCAAATAATTTATTTATTTTCTTTTTGTTTTGTTGTGTAATCCTATTTTTGTTTTCCTTTTTTCTGATTATAATACATTAAATTGTATGAATGTATGTCTGTAGTATGTACGAATATGAATTTTGTAATATTTTCTGTTTATTAACATTATTAATTAAAAAAGTTGTTTACTCCGATTAAAGCTTTAATAATAAAAATGTTATTCTTAATTAGAGTTCTAATAAATACATGAAAATGATTAAATATTTTTGCCAGCATTTTTGAAGTAGTAGTAGTAGTATATGAACTCAGAGCAACCCGGCGAAACAGAGATATCGGAAGACAAGGAGAGAGAAGAAACATCTATTCCGCAGAATGAAGAGGGAAATCGCAAGACGCGTCGACGTATAGAGAAGAAGTTCGGAAATTTCAGCAAAGAATCAAACATCAAATCGATGACTTTAGTACAGGCTCATCCTCCTGCAGAGACCAAGAAGAAAATCCGGTAACAGATAAAAAAGGTAAACATATTGTGTTTAAGATATGGCAAGAAGAGCTTTCCCAGAACTAATCCCTGGTGATGGTATAGAATGTATACCGTCTAGTCGGAATGAGATATAAGTTGCAGCGCACAGTGTTGCCAAACAATTTTTAGGCAAAAAAATCTTTTCTCAAATGTCTCAAATCGCAAAGCACCAATTCCCAAGTTCTTAACACTTCTAAGCAGCTAACTATAAGATTAAACGAGCTCTACAAAGAAACAAAATTACAAAAATTTCAATTGAAAACCGTTTTATTAAAAAATTAACTACCCTATTGTGTATAGCACTTCCCTGGGAGTTTATTCCTTACTCCCTTTTCCCCTATTCTGAATAACAATTCCCTGGAAGTTTGTCCCATTCTCCTTTTTCGCTTATTCAAAACAAACTTCGAAAAAGGGAAATGCCTCCCAGGGGAAAAAGTAGCTATTCTGAATCGAAATAAACTTGGGAAAAATTCACACAAACAAATGAATGGGAGCCAGGATAAAAAATTATGAATTTATTTGTTTTATAAAAAAAATGGTACCAGTTCTAACTATTTACGAACAGTTTAAAATGTACGGAAATAATTTTTCGCTTTTTCATCAAAACCAAGTCTATTGGGTTTCCCCGGTTTAAATATGAAGAAGATTTGTATAAGTTTTTCGGTTTTATTGAAAAAATACGAGCATTATAGAATTGGTATATGAATATACGAGGGTTGCCTTTTATATTTCGGGATTAGAGAACAAAAACAAATATGAATCAATTAATTGTTTTTCAAAATATTGCCCATTAAAATCTGTACACTTTTGCATGCGTTTGAAACAATTGTCGGAGTACTTTTGCCACTCTGATTAAGGTATCTCCAAAACATGCATTCTGAACGCATCAACTGCTTCTTTAGGTGTCGAAAAACATTGATCTCTCATTTTATTTTTTACGTACGGGAATAAAAAGAAGTCATTCGGTGCGAAGTCATGACTTAACGGCTGATGACTCATCAAATCGATGTTTTGAGTGCTCAAAACTGCAGTTGTTTGAGCCGATGTGTGAGATCTCGCATTGTCGTAGTGAAGAGTGATCCCTCTTCGGCGGTTGGTTTTCCTGATTTCTTGGAAGACAACTGGCAAACATATGGTTGTGTACCACTCAGAATTGACTGTTCTGCGTTGTTCTAGTGGTACGATTGCGACATGTCCAGTTTATCCGAAATAAGTAAAAAGGCGTGTAGTTCGGCCGGTCCGAACTTTGGATACCCACCACCTCAGGTATATATGTAAACCACGTTTTGTCATAATCCGGTGAAAATGCATAATTTATGCCCCTATAGCAACTTTATCGAAATATGGTCCGATTTGGACCAAATTCAACATGGATATTGAGAGGTCTAATAAGTACATGTCATTGTTCAATTTTGTAGAACAAAAAAAAATTGGTCTTTTTGGTAGCCATATCCAAATATAGACTGCTTTGAACCATATACGACACGGATGTCGAAAAGCCTAACATAAGTCACTATGTCAAATTTCGGTAAAATCGAACAATAAATGCGCCTTTTATTGGTCCAAGACCATACATCGAGAGATCGGTTTATATGGCAGCTATATCCAAATATGAACTGATCAGGGTCAAATTGAAGAAAGATGTCGAAGGGCCTAACACAACTCACTGTCCCAAATTTTGGCAAAATCGGATAATAAATGTGCCTTTATGGCCCTAAATCCCTAAATCAATAGATCGGTCTATATGGCCGCTATATCCAAATCTGAACCGATCTTGGCCAAATTGCAGAGATTTTAAGGGGTCTTACACAACTCACTGTCCCGAATTTCGGCGAAATCGGGCAATAATTGCATCTTTTATGGGCCTAAGACATTAAATCGAGAGATCGGTCTATATGGCAGCTATATCCAAATCTGGACCGATCTGTGCCATATTGCATAAGTATATTGAGGGGCTAAACTTAACTCACTGTCCCAAATTTCGGCGATATCGGACAATAAATGCGCCTTTTATGAGCCCAAACCCTTAAATCGAGAGATCGGTCTATATGGCAGCTATAACCAAAACTGGACCGATCTGGGCCAAATTGCAAAAATATGTCAAGGGGCCCAACACAACTTGCTGTCCCAAATTTTGGAAAATCGAACAATAAATGCGCCTTTTATGGGCCCAGGACCTTAAATCGAGAGATCGGTCTATATGGCAGCTATAACCAAATCTGGACCGATCTAGGCCAAATTGAAGTGGAATGTTGACTGGCTTAACACAACTCACTGTCCCAAATTTCAGCACAATCGGATAATAAATGTGGCTTTTGTGGGCCTAAGACCCTAATTCGGCGGATCGGTATATATGGGCTATAGGGCGTGTTCAGAGTCAGCCGGGCGGTACCGTCTCTTACTTAGATGTCCGCTTCATAGACTTTCAGATTATGTATAAGGCAGCAATTGCGGCTAAGGCAGCAACTGCGGCTATAAGACTTAAGGCGATGGATTGAAGATAGGACCATTTCATATCTTCGAATGTATGGATTGCAAGAGGTTTTAGTTAGAATACCTGAGACGACACTAGAGATCGAATGCGAGACACTGCCGCTAGTGGTACAGCCTTGGATTGTCGAAACTCGGGTATTGGAAGTTTATGATTTACACGTAATCTAGTGGACAGAGAGGGAACTGGGTACTACATTGAGGAATTCAGGGATGAGCTCTGCTAGCGGGAGTTCAGACGATCTCGGTATGCGTGAGGTGTTGTGTCGTTATGTCTTTAAGACGAGGATGTACGTCAGTGACGGTAGCGTTGATGGCAAGTCACACGTATTCTTATTCTCTTTGTTTTAGTCGTTGTTGAGACAGCAATGAATGTATATGCGCAGGGATATATGCATCGTTTTTCTGTTTTTATTTTAAAAGCCATGATTTTTATAGATAAAATATTTGGAAGGTCTAAAACGAATTTAAATTTTGGGAGAATTAAAAATACTTTAAGAGAGTATTTCACACATACAGTTACATTTTCATTTCGGACATCGCTGATGTAGATCAGGAATGGAAAATATTTATTTTGAAATGGTACTAAAAAGGTACTTTTTGGTCCGAAAGAGTACTTATTGTCTTGTGCAAAGATTTCAAAAATCTCAATTTTTGTTTGCCTGTTTGAGCGAGGATCATATTTTCATGATGGTTTCATTTCTCTTTCGAGACGATCTTAAGGATAGAACATTTCTATGGAATGGTAAATGAAAGCCATAATAGAAATCAAAAATATTTTTTTGGAAATCTTCCTTACGGACTACACAGCACAACAGAGGTGTGGGATATTCCAAGTTTTGGTGTTGGTAACGGTAATGGAAACCCCCAAAAGTGTTCTCAGGACAAACAATTTAAGGCTCTTTATATTCAGTCCTAACCGAAGACAAAGCATCCCCATCATTCGCGACACATTCGAGATTAAATCAGCGATGAAATTGTTGGAGGTGCCCAAGGAGATGCCTTATCATTGATCTTAAACTTGAATCGGACAGCACTCATTGATATGTGAAAAGTTTTCCCCCTGTTACTTAACGGAATGTTCATTGGCAAATACATTGCTAGTAACCCAACAACACAAATTTCGATCCAAGGACCCCAAACGAACATATAGACCGATCGCTACTACAGAGACCTTCATTTTGGGAGTATATCACGAATCTCATATAGAAATTGGGAAACAAGTGTCAGGGCCACAGCTCATCTCCCAAAGCTCTCCAGAGGCACAATTAGTCAAATCAGGCGACAAAAATAAACTGATATTGTCCTTCATCAGTTTATTTTCGATAGTCGGACATCGACTACCTAGTGAATATCTCTATTTTATCGTATCTGGTTTCATAAATTGAAAACTTAATTTAGGATGAAAAAGACTTGAAAGTATTCGTAGTGTTTTGAAACGTATTAAATTGGGTCGCGGGGGTACTACGTTACTCCTCGGGTAGAAATAGTACTAAAGTACTGACTTTTCCATCCCTGATGTAGATTGTCTCTGAGTAATAGGCGTGGGCAACGAATGCGCATGTAAAGGGTGATTTTTTTGAGGTTAGGATTTTCATGCATTAGTATTTGACAGATCACGTGGGATTTCAGACATGGTGTCAAAGAGAAAGATGCTCAGTATGCTTTGACATTTCATCATGAATAGACTTACTAACGAGCAACGCTTGCAAATCATTGAATTTTATTACCAAAATCAGTGTTCGGTTCGAAATGTGTTCATTCACCGTAAAGTTGCGTCCAACAGCATCTTTGAAAAAATACGGTCCAATGATTCCACCAGCGTACAAACCACACCAAACAGTGCATTTTTCGGGATGCATGGGCAGTTCTTGAACGGCTTCTGGTTGCTCTTCACTCCAAATGCGGCAATTTTGCTTATTTACGTAGCCATTCAACCAGAAATGAGCCTCATCGCTGAACAAAATTTGTCAAAATTTGAACACATTTCGAACCGAACACTGATTTTGGTAATAAAATTCAATGATTTGCAAGCGTTGCTCGTTAGTAAGTCTATTCATGATGAAATGTCAAAGCATACTGAGCATCTTTCTCTTTGACACCATGTCTGAAATCCCACGTGATCTGTCAAATACTAATGCATGAAAATCCTAACCTCAAAAAAATCACCCTTTAGCACTGTGGAACAGTGAAACAGTCAATACGGATCGTGAGAAGACGATCCTAATACTGATGGTAAGCATTAAGAGGTCAGTTTGGTTTTCGGTATCATTACGCGGGCATTTATGCGAAATATGTGCGGCAAGTTATGGCATGTGAGGAAGATGATGAGGCGTTCGAACTTTTCATATGTCATTGCTCGGCGTTCATGGCTCACACATTCCGGCAATTCCTGACTTACACTTTTTCGAGTCTATTTTGTTAGCATTTAGAGCGCACAAAAAGTCGATAGATACAAGTCCATATTGGCATGAAATAAAGCATTATCTGAGTTATTTGATAAACATCTGAGCAACATGGTAGTTCAAAGAAACATAAAAACAATTTGTGTATTCACTGAAGCAGTTCTAATTCGTCCTTCTTCTAATAAAGATTATAAAATTATATAAATGCAATAAGTAGAAGTATGGGGCATCTCCCCATTGATTATTCGTATAATATACCAAAGTAGCATGTTGTATCCAGTGTTGCCACTCAAGAAAATTATTTCCTACCAAAATTTAAGAAAAATCCTACCAAAGCCGACTAAAACCTACCAAATTTTCTAAAACCAAAAATGGGTGTATATTTTTTAGAGTCCACTACCTAGAGTACCTAGAGATGGCTGAACAGTTCAAAATGCACCTATTCTGGGTGCCGGGCCACAGAGATATCCCAGGGAATTCTAAAGCAGACGAGCATGCGAGACTAGGAACTACCTTACACACTCCAGGGACACTGGAATCTGTGGGTATGCCTCTAGTTTTCAGGACCAGGCCCGAAGGGCAACGAATGATAGATGGTCACAGAGAGGAGGCTGTGAGCATTACAAAACTATGAACCCTCATCTAGACTTGAAGAGGTCTACTGCTTTGCTGTCATTGGCTAGAACAGACGTCTCAGTCATTGTGTCCGTCATGACAGGTCACTGTCTAATGGAAAAACATGCTGACAGACTGAAGGTTGCCGGCAACGACTTTTGCAGAAGCTGTGAGGACATCGAAAAGGAAGAGACTATAGAACACCTGTGTGTGTGTGTTCCGCACTAGCAGTTAGAAGGAGTTCCACTTTAGGTTCTTATTTGTTTGAGAACCTGTCTGATTTAGAGAATGTGAACATTCGAAAGTTATTGGGCTTTTTAAAGCGATCTGGATGGTTCAACGGTAGGAACTAGAAGGCATCTTCCTTCTTCTGTTCCTGTGGTATCACAATGGACGAAAACGCCCAAATGAGTCTGATGACAGACTGCCACTTAAACCTAACCTAACCTAACCTACCTAGAGTTGGCCATTTTATCATTCCATTTTCAATAAACAACCGTGCGAAAATTGGTTAAACCAATATGAGTCCATAAATGTCCATTTACTACCCATTTTCGCCATAACAGTTTATATGTAGCTAAAATATAGCCTTTTTATCAGTTTGAAGGCATTGAACTCACAAAAGCCACTTTTCTTATCCAGAATTTACGAAATTCGGAAGAAATCCCTTGACACTCGCACCAGTGAGACCCCTTGTTGGGATATTAGGTCCCTCAACATCCATGGTTTTATTCTGCAAGAATACGCAGAAACAACAAGAAGTTAAATAATATTAAGCTATCCTTGGCGATTTTTTATACCCCCAATCATAGGGAGTGTACTAATCTAGTCATTTTGTTTCTAACTCCACAAAATATTGATCTGCGACCCCATAACGTATATATATTCTTGATCGGCTCAATATTCTGAGTCGATCTAGCCTTGTCCGTCCGTCTATGGAAATCATCATAGTGGACGAATGCGTAAAGCTTACCGCTTGAAATTTTGCATAGATACTTCATTTTGGGTCATATCGGTTAAAATTGGTTTTCTGTTACGACTTCCAACTATAGTATCAAGTATGGACCGAATCATTTTATAACCTGATATAGCTCCCACATAAACCCATCTCCCGATTTAACTTCTTGAGTCCCTGAAAACCTCAGTTGTTGTCTGATTGAGCTGAAATGTTTTGTTAAGACTTCCAACAACCGTGCCATGTATGGGTCAAATCGGTATTTAACCTGACATAGCTCCCATACAAGCCGAGCTCCCGATTTGACATCTTAAGCTCCTGAAAGCCGCAATTGTTAACCGAATTGGCTGAAATCCGAAATTGTTCAAATCAGTCTATAACCTGGTATAGTTCCCAACCAACCGATACCTCGATTAGCCGTCAACGACCCCTAGAAGCTTAAATGTTTGTCTGATGTGGTAGAAATTTGGTTTGTGGAACTTTGCACGTTTTTGGTATTTATTATTTCAAAACACCTACCAAAAATTAAGGTCACCTACCAAGAGAATAAAAACCTATCAACTTTGGTAGGAACCTATCAAAAACGGCAACACTGGTTGTAACCATAAAAACTATGCAAACTGTTGTCCAATAGGTGTGGTTTGCGGGGACCCCAATTATAGGTAGGTGTTATTCTAACTAGTTTGCAAAAGTGCCTGGTCTTATATATTTACCCAATGACTTTGTGATCCTCTTTAAAAAAAGTCTTTCTCTGTTAAGATTTCTACTCAAGAAACAAACGATTTATTTTTTTTACTTTATTAATTAGATTTTCTAATAAAAAACACAAAATGCCTATAATTAATTATACGAGAAATGAAAATAAGATAACTGTTTGTTTTTTCTTTCTTTAATATAGGTATATGTATACATACACTTACTTTCACTCTCGAGTTTAAATCGAGTTATTAAAAAAAAGTTTACACAGTATTGGTTTCTATGCATATCGTGCTCCTGAATCATGTACCTACACACAGACATTATTATTAAATTAGTACCAAAATTCAGCAGCAGAGCTTTCAGGAAATCCCGCTACACAACAACACATTTCATTTCATTTGTTGCTTTAATGGTGGCTGCAAACAAGAAAGAAATTAGAAAAGAGAGGGAGAGAGAAACTTTAATTTCTACCCATACACAGAGGAAGCATGGCGTAATATTTGTACATGAACTCACCAAAACGAACACTTTCTTAAGTATGGATCGTTGTACTAATTCGCCGAGTAGAACATTTTGTGCCTCATCCTTTGTTGGGTCTGCTTGTGTATTATAAACTAACGATAGTTCAGGTAAATTTTGCCAACCCACTTGCAAAGGATAAAGATTGTAGACAAGTTCCTTTTCACCAAACGCAAATATCGATATATCCAGCTGTAAGGTAAGAAAAATAAAAAAACAAAAATTAAATATAATAGCATAATAAGTGAAACGATATTGAAATTTCATCATGTTAAATTGTAAGTCGTAGATTTAATTGAAGTTAAAACGAAATAAGTTTGAAGTATGTTCCAAGATCATAGACTAAGAGCCAGGGAAAGAGGATAAGGAATAAACGCTTATCCATAGTAGAGCCTGCAATCACAGAATTGTCCACTCCATGTGTGTGCGCCTGCAATCACAAAATTGTCCATACCACGTGTGAATGTATACATATGCCACGAGTCCACATATAAATGTTCGCGTGGAGGTTCTTATTGTGTCGCCTGCCGGAATTACTTGAGTAGACTTATCCGAAATACGTTTGCAAGATCATCCAGAACGGAGAAAAACCGCCTCCCCAAGCTGAGAAGAATGCGCGTTTACCAACACGGACAATGCCAAATTTTCGATGTTCTCATTAACATAGCTACTAAGTATTTAGACCCGTTGTTGCCAGTGCAGAAAAGACAGAAAAAAATCCAATTTTCTTCCACGCCCTTAGTGATTCCAAAAGAATCTCAGACTCCTAAGGAATTCTAGATTTCTAAGGAATCTTAGATTCCTAAAAATTCCTAGACTCCTAAAAAATCCTAATTCCTACGGCATCCTAGATTCCTAAGGAATTCTAGATTCCTAGGGAATACTAGATTCCCAGGGAATACTAGATTCATAGGGAATACTAGATTCTTAGGGAATACTACATTCCTAGGGAATACTACATTCCTAGGGAATACTAGATTCATAAAGAATACTAGATTCCTAGGGAATACTAGATTCCTAAGGAATCCTAAATTCCCTAGAAATCCTAGATTCCAAAGAAATCGTATATTCCTAAGGAATAATGGATTCCTACGGAATAGTAGAATCCTAAGGAATACTGGATTCCTAAAGAATGCTAGATTCCCTAAGAATCCTAGATTCTTACGAAATCCTAGATTCTAAAGGAATACTAGATTCATAAGGAATCCAAGATTTCTAAGGAATCCTAGATTTCTAAGGAATCCTAGATTTTTAAGGAATCGTAGATTCCTAAGAAATCCTAGACTCCTAAGAAATCATAAATTCCTACGGCATCCTAGATTCCTAAGGAATACTAGATTCCTAGGGAATACTAGATTCCTAGGGAATACTAGATTCCTAGGGAATACTAGATTCCTAGGGAATACTAGATTCCTAGGGAATACTAGATTCCTAGGGAATACTAGATTCCTAGGGAATACTAGATTCCTAGGGAATACTAGATTCCTAGGGAATACTGGATTCCTAGGGAATACTAGATTCCTAGGGAATACTGGATTCCTAGGGAATACTGGATTCCTAGGGAATACTAGATTCATAGGGAATACTAGATTCCTAGGGAATACTGGATTCCTAGGGAATACTAGATTCATAGGGAATACTAGATTCCCAGGGAATACTAGAATCATAGGCAATACTAGATTCATAGGGAATACTAGATTCCTAAGGAATCCTAAATTCCCTAGAAACCCTAGATTCCAAAGAAATCGTATATTCCTAAGGAATAATAGATTCCTACGGAATAGTAGAATCCTAAGGAATACTAGATTCCTTAAGAATGCCAGATTTGTAAGGAATGCTAGATTCCCTAAGAATACAAGATTCCTAAGTAATACTAGATTCCTAAGGAATACTAGATTCCTAAGGAATACTAGATTCCTAAGGAATACTAGATTCCTAAGGAATACTGGATTCTTAAGGAATACCAGATTCCTAGGGAATACAGGATTGCTTAGAAATACTGGATTCCTAAGAAATACTAGATTCCTAGGGAATACAGGATTCCTAAGGAATACTAGACTCCTAAGGAATACTAGATTCCTAGGGAATACTGGATTCTTAAGGAATACTAGATTCCTAGGGAATACAGGATTGCTAAGAAATACTGGATTCCTAAGAAATACTAGATTCCTTAGGAATGCTAGATTCCTAGGGAATATAGCATTCCTAAGGAATTCTAGACTCCTAGGGAATACAGGATTCTTAAGGAATACTGGATTCTTAAGGAATGCTAGTTTCCTAGGGAATAATAGATTTGTAAGGAATCCTGTGGAAATTTGAGTTGATTTTTTAGGATTTTTTTTTGATATTTTTTTTGAGCTTGTTTTTTGAAGAAAAACACAGGAATTGCGCTTAACCGAATTTTTTGATATTATCTTTAATACTGTATACTCAACTCGAAAAAAATGTTCGCATCAAAAATTTAAGAATTTGCATTTGCTAAAAAATGCAAAAAAAAATAAAATCTGAAATTTTCAGTAATTTTGTTTATTTTACGATTTGTCTTCGAATTTCAAACTAAGGAATGCATTAAAATTTTCAAAATTCCAGAAAATAAAGGAGTTACAGCGGTTTAAACTCTGAATTTTTACGACAAACAAAAAATTGAGGTTAGCGATGTTTTTAAATAAAAACTTAACAGTATTGCTTCATTGAGCACCATTATGGAAAGATATTTTCCTCACGAATCCAACGGTGTCTGCAAAATTTTGAGGTGCGGTAAGTTAAGGATGTTACTGCAATTTCAAACTGACATTGATTTTTTATTTATTTTTTTAATATGAAATATGCGATTTTGAGTTTGAAATTGGAGTAACATCCTTAGTTTAGCGAACTTCACAATTTTGCTGACAACGTTGGATTCGTGAGGAAAATATCTTTTCGTAATGGTGCTGAATGAAGCAATACTATAATGTTCCATTTAAAAACATCGCAAGAATCAATTATCAGGAATCCCAGACCAAAGGAATCCCAGATTCCTAAGGAATCCCGAAAAACCGCCTGTCCAGGTTCATATAGATATCCCTGGGAATTGTAGAGCAGAGAAGCGTTTTTTGGGATAGCAAAATAAGTTCTGTTGTCTCAAATCAGAGACTTCCGACTTGGTGTCGAACTTTTGTTTTTCCTACTAAACAAGGAGTACAGTTTTATTAATAGTTTTCTTACCTGTTTATGACCGGAACATATGAAATTATCCGCTATGCTTATGCTAAGCGATGCTATTAGATGCAGAACTTTCGACGTGGGATTCTTGAGGACAACTTTAAATGTTATGGGCATTTTAACAAACATCTTCTCTTCCATAGAACAATAAACATTAAGTGGGGGTTCGAGTATGGGCATGCCCATAATAACAAATTTCGATTCGTTTTCTTCCTTGCTGCCACTGCGACGCCACTTGACGCAATAGAAACCAAAGAGAATTTGATGGTGTTGAGACTGTTGTTGATCAGTTAACACGGATCCCTTGAGAAAGCCCCGCAGATGACCCGTAGCATTGATGGCATCCAGAGTTTTGTTGTAGATCAAACGTGAGTTGAGGATCTGTTTGGGCGCCTGCGCCTGACCATTCTCATCCACGTTATTGTTATTCACAGATCCGGGTGCCATTGTTTTGCCATCATCCGATATGGTGGATGAGCTCATATTGGAATTCTGGCTGGACATCATAAGAGCATTCGTGGAGGTAGTGTTATTGATTATTGTCATATTTGTATTCAGTTTTCCCAGCAAACTTTTCGTCATTGTCGCACTGGCCAAGTTATTGCTTGGCGTTGTGGTTAAGTCGTTTTGCTGCAGATGTTTGCGGGAGTTTCTTAAACGTTTGAAAATACTGGGCTGTTGCATGTCGTTCGTTTTGTTGCGTTCATAGTCCTTGGCCGATAACCATTCGTCTGTAGTGTCATTGGTGCGCAATACTATAACATCTTCCAACTTCTCACCCTTGGCATAGGTGTTGGTAAATTTCTTTCGTTTAAAACTATAAGTTGATTGCACTAAATTATGATCCTGCAGAAAAGAAGAGAGAGAGAGAGAGAGGGAGACATCAGTGAGCAATAGTAAAATAGGCGCTCAAAAGGATATAGTAATACGGCGTATCAAAGTGATGCTGCGGTCTTAACTAATTTAGCTAGCATCCCGTCGGTTCCTGCTGCATTGTTGTTCTGCGTACCTCCAAGTCAATTGACCCAAATTTTGAAATAATTTATATTTAACCATAAGATTGCAAACAAAATTTCGGTGTACACATTTCCGAGATCTGGTGTTTTTTAAAATTCGGATATTAAAAAATGAAGTACGCCTTTTTCTATACGGGCAATTCTCTACATTCTGTGAAAATATATTCAGGATAGGTTCAGCCGTTTTGGAGCCCATACGGAAATACAAAGAAATCAAACCGCAAATCTATGAGTTTTCGATGAATTCACATAAATACTTGACCTTGTACACATTCTAATAATGTGTAAATTTTTACAAAATTAAGTTTTGTTCTTGTTATCATCTTTGATTAATAATTTACCACACCTAAATAGGGAAAAGTAAAGTTTGATGACAACACTTACACATATAAAAAAAGTTTCCAATATATCCAAAGCGACATCACTTTGAACTTCAACACCCGCTCGGAATAAGAAATTTTCGCCACGATAAATTTTTGTCAATGGTTTGCGGTTCAAAGTGTAGAAACGCCCATGAAATTTAAATTCCGGTTCACATTTTACACTTAACGTAGTATCTTGGGTTTTGCGTAAACTATTTTCATCGATGAATTCCAATTGGACAGGCGTTATCAGAGGTATTGGTGTTGGAATCGAAGGTGCTAAATTGTTACTATTGTTAGAGGTAAGAGATTTCGCCGCAGACGGAGTTCCCTCTGGCGATACGTCCGTACTGTTGGGCGTCGTCGTTTCATTGACAATTATGGCCGTGGTCACCTTTGGCCTGAGTACATCTGTGGTGTAGAATAGTCTTTGCTGTAACGTTATAGAAGTCTCCACTAGACTTAGGACATAAAACGATACTGAATTGGAACTTTGCATGGCCAGCTCTCCGATGTCCATGTGAATTATCGAGTGAAGTTTTTGTTTGCTCGGCGATACATCTGTGGTGAGGAAAACTGTAAAGAAACAATGAAATGCTAGATAATTGGAGTTTTCAAAACACCTAGAAAACTGTGTGATACACAAAAAACAATATTAAGTAAATTTTTCAATTAAAAATTTAATTGAAAATAAAAATGTTTTCAATTAAAAAATTAATTGAATCCGAATTTTTTTAATTACGATCGTGATTGAAATTTTGGCAATTTTTAATTGATTTAAACATTTTTATACCCTACACCAATTCTGTGGTATATATAGAGTATTATAACTCAGTGCATTTGTTTGTAACACCCAGAAGGAAGAGAAAATCTATGTTTTTTCAGGGTTGAGATTGAGACCCCTTCGATTATCCATCAGTCTCCCTACTAAGAGCATTTAGAACGCTTTCCCTCAGAAGTTCTATAACGGCGTCTACATAGCAGAGTGGTTCATATCACGAGCAGACTAAATAGACAGACCCATTAATAAGTATACGGGTCGACTCAGAATAATTTCTGATTCGAATTAGCTGCCCGTCTGTCCGTCTGCCTGTCTGTCCGTCCGCCTGTCTGTCCGTCTGTCCATGTTAATTTGTGTACAAACTACAGGTCGCAGTTTTCATCCGATCGTCTATAAATTTGGTACAGGCATGCTTTTCGAGTAGGAGACTAAGCCTATTGAAATTGTAAAAAATCGCTTCAGATTTAGCTATAGCTCCCATATATATGTTCGTCCGATTTTCAGTAGTAGTCCAATAAAATGGTCGCAATTTTCGAAGGTATTTGTGGTTCGATTTTCATTTTTATGCATAATTTGGATTCGTGACAAAATTTACAACGACTTTGCCGCGACATGTGTCCACATCCGAATATTCGGTTATACAGTTAGGAAGTTTTTTGACTCTATTTTTTGGCTGAAAAAAGTGCGAGTATTTTCATTGATTAGTCGTTATTGAAAACGTTATTGGTTGATCTGATAACATTTATGTGTGTTGATACACTTTTATAAACCAATCAATAAACGGCTTGATTATCATGGTCTCACTTGTACCAAGACAATGTTGCAATGTGTTTATATTGCACTTTTCCTTCACTACGGTGCACCATACTACTGAAGCGTATGTCAGCATCGGTCTGATCACACTTTCGTAGAGCTATCGGACCATATTGGGATCAGTTTCCATTTTAAGTCTATAGCTTTTCTGCATAGTGAACAACATCAATGAGCCTTTTCCCTACTATCCTAAATGTGGTATTACCAGTTTAGCTTCCTGTCCAAGACCAACCCCATGAACTTAACTGAATTGAGATTTTTCTAAAGGTACTCGTAATAACACATTGAAGATCTATGTTTTCTAAGGGATTCCTTAGGAATCTGTGTGTGTTGATACACTTTTATGAACCAATTAGATCAATAAACGGCTTGATTATCATAGTCCCACTTGTACCAAGCCAATGTTGCAATGTGTTTATATTGCACTTTTCCTTCACTACGGTGCACTATACTACTGAAGCGTATGTCAGCATCGGTCTGATCACACTTTCGTAGAGCTATTGGACCATATAGGGATCAGTGCCCATTTTAAGTCTATAGCTCTTCTGCATAGTGAAAAACATCAATGAGCCTTTTCCCTACTATCCTAAATGTGATATTATAGTTTAGCTTCCTGTCCCCAACCAACCCCATGAATTTAATTGAATTGAAATTTTTCTAACTAGGACGTAAAGGTACTCGTAATAACACATTGAAGATCTATGTTTTTTCAGGGTTGAGATTGAGACCCCTTCGATTATCCATCAGTCTCCCTACTCTCTCGGTCTTCCTACTAAGAGCATTTAGAACGCTTTCCCTCAGAAGTTCTATAACGGCGTCTACATAGCAGAGTGGTTCATATCCCGAGCAGACTAGATAGATAGATAGATTACCATCCTGAACAGTGCCTTGCGATGCCTGTACCTTACCTCTATGCCATGAAACAGGGCCTTAGGAACTGCATAAGCCACATGCATAGGAATAAGAACGACCTCTTTTTAACACAGACATACTGTCTGGACTTGGGCAACTCTACACAGATAAAAATAATTTTGAAAAACAATAACTTTGGTCGAAAAAACAACTACGAAAGTTGTTAATTTTCCTACAACAATTTTTTTTAATTCTCATCGACCCAAAGTACAAATTTGTTGTTTAAAGGCACTTTTTGGAAGCCAACATATTACAACAACAACAATATATCCATGAGAAATGCAAAAACCATCTAACCAGCCAAAGCATGTGCTTTGCTTCGAGTGGCGTGTTTTTATTTTCTTTGTTCGGCTCGCGCAGCTTTGTTTTGTGCGCTTTACTGCCGCTCTCCGGTTTTCCTCTTTCACTCGCTACTCTACTATTACCCTTAAAAAACAAATTTTAATAATTTTGGTGCCACAGAGTATTGAACTTATGTTTGGTGGTCCTGCACGCATCCTCTAGCTTACACCTACATCATCTTCTTTATGATGAAATAAATCAACAAGTACTGCTGCACAGTAATAACCCACTTTAACAAAATTATTTTTGAATACGAAATTCATACTTTTTTACGTTGAATTTTCTAAAATACGTTTAATGAAAAAAAATTAAATTTTTTTTGGACCGACTAGGGTTTTGAACCTGGGGTTTGCAAGTCATGAATGGCATGGGAGTTTTGTGCGCTACATGGTGTACGCCTATTTATTGACAGTCAACAAAATTTCCATAATTTTGTCTGTCAAGTCTCTTGTAGAGACTTACTTACGTACTTCAACAAATAATGTCTTCGATTCAATGCTAAAATTGGTTGAGAATTTAAAAAATTTAAAATAAAATAAATTAGTCGTTGGTTTTTTCTGTGTAGATTTAGTTCGGATTTTATCTTAATGTAGCCTTCATATAAACCGATCTCCCGGTTTTAGATGTTAGGCCAACAAAAGTCGCATTTATTAGCCGATTTCGCTGAAATTTGGCACATTGAATTGTGCAATGACTATGATCTAGAACGAACTATACCTTAATTTAGCCCTCATATAGACCGATCGCCAGATTTAGTCCGATTTCACTGAAATTTGACACAGTGAGCTGTGTTTTTATACCCTCCACCATAAGATGGGGGGTATACTAATTTCGTCATTCTGATTGTAACTACTCGAAATATTCGTCTGAGACCCCATAAAGTATATATATTCTTGATCGTCGTGAAATTTTATGTCGATCTAGCCATGTCCGTCCGTCCGTCTGTCTGTCGAAAGCACGCTAACTTCCGAAGGAGTAAAGCTAGCCGCTTGAAATTTTGCACAAATACTTCTTATTAGTGTAGGTAGGTTGGTATTGTAAATGGGCCATATCGGTCCATGTTTTGATATAGCTGCCATATAAACCGATCTTGGGTCTTGACTTCTTGCGCCTCTAGAGTGCGCAATTCTTATCCAATTTGAATGAATTTTGGCACGTAGTATTTTGTTCTGATATCCAATAACTGTGCCAAATATGGTTCAAATCGGTTCATAACCTGATATAGCTGTCATATAAACAGATCTGGGGACTTGACTTCTTGAGCTTCTAGAGGGCGCAATTCCTATCCGATTTGGCTGAAATTTCGCAAGACGTTTTTTACTTTTACTTTCAGCAACTATGTCAAATAAAGTACAAGTCGGTTCATAACCTGATATAGCTGCCATATAAACCGATCTGGGATCTTGACTTCTTGAGCCTCTAGAGGTCGCAATTATTATCCGATATGCCTGAAATTTTGTACGACGGATTCTCTCATGACCATTAACATACGTGTTTATTATGGTCTGAATCGGTCTATAGCGCGATACAGCTCCCATATAAATCGATCTCTCTATTTTACTTCTTGAGCCCACAAAGGGCGCAATTCTTATTCGAATTGGCAGACATTTTACACAGGTCTCCAACATATAATTTAATTGTGGTCCAAACCGGACCATATCTTGATATCGCTCTAATAACAGAGCAAATCTTTTCTTATATCCTTTTTTTTTGCCTAAGAAGAGATGCCGGGAAAAGAACTCGACAAATGCGATCCATGGTGGAGGGTATATAAGATTCGGCCCGGCCGAACTTAGCACGCTTTTACTTGTTCCTTAATATGACTGTCTGTCTTTCAAGATTTGAATATTTAATTGACTTTTTATTGACTAAAATTCATCAAGAAAGCCTACTTTGTTTTTGAGAAATACCCAGAAATGTCTTTGAACTACACACAACCTCTAAAACATATGACATCATTAAAGGTCATCCAATTTAATATGCTCGGGTTTCCATAACTCACCAGCCATATGTCTATAAATTCAAACATAAGACATAAGAAACAAACAGTTCAATAAATTTCGTTAGCAGCAGTTCAACGACAATGATCATAAGATATTTGCTGGTAATTATTCCACTCGCGTTACAATTCGCCAATATTGCAGAGTCAAGAACGCCTCGTATTGTGGGCGGCAGCCAAGCTGGTGTGGGTGAAATTCCCTACATAGTAAAAGTTCAACAAAATGGTACTTTCCACTGTGGTGGATCTCTGCTGACACCCAAATGCGTTCTTACAGCAGCTCACTGCATTTATAATCTGCAACCAGCTGATATTTCCGTTCAAGGCGGTGTCACACTCTCAGGGGATCAGCGTAAAAGGGTACCAGTAAAGAATATGTTTATATCTCCCTTTTACCAAGTCAAGACTATGGATCATGATCTGGCTTTACTGGAGCTTTCTAATCCCATGCAAGGTCATTACATACAAACCATTGAATTGTCTAATAAAACGCTTAAAGTGGGAGACATGATACGTGTTTCCGGTTGGGGTCATGTGCGAGAAAATGGTGCTATCTCTCAGCATTTAAGAACCGTCTATCTCAGAGTGTTATCCCATAGAGAGTGCAACAACTTGTATAGAAATTATCGCAAGGTAACACCATCCATGTTCTGTGCTTCAATACCAGGCCTTAGAGATGCTTGCCTAGGTGATTCAGGTGGACCCGCAGTCTTGGATAATCAATTGATTGGCATTGTATCATGGGGTCGACGAAACCAATGTGCTCGTTTCAATTCACCTGGGGTATATGTAAACTTAAAAAATACTAAATCATGGCTGAACAATGTTCTCTCAAATTACTGTCATTGATAATAAATTATAGACATACTAATCAATATACTATTTAAACAAATGTTTTGAAAATTCCATTTTTAGGGAAACTAATCCAAATCTGAACAAATATATTTTACATATTTTTATGCCCTACACCATAGGATGGGGGTATACTAATTGCGTCATTCTGTTTGTACAGCTCGAAATATACCACTGAGACCCCATAAAGTATACAGCGGTCAAAAAAAGTATTCATCATTCAATGTTTTTTTTTTAATAAGTCTACAAAAGACAATTGGAATAAAAACATATTAAACTAATGATGCAGTAGTGCTTGTGTGATATATATGTACACAATTTCATTGTTTTTAAAGAAAAAAATAGTATTTATTGGAACAAAAAGGGCCATTTTACAGCTGAACACAAAAAATTAAACAAAAAAAGTATTCATCATTGCAAAAAAACAAAAAAATAAATAACATAATTTAAAAAAATTAATACTTTGTTATTCGACCACCGCGTCTTATAACTTCTTTTAAACGGTTTGACATCGATTGGACTAATTTAGCGGTTATATTTTGGTCTATATTAGTCCATTCCTCCATTATCACCTGTTGCATTTGACTCTTGCTCGAAAAATTGCGCGTTCTCAATTTGCGTTCGAGATGTTCCCAAAGATGTTCAATTGGGTTCAAGTCGGGACTTTGAGGAGGAGTTTTAATGACTTTGGGGCAGTTATACAGCATCCACATCTTGGTATTTAAAGCAGAATGTTTGGGGTCATTATATTGATAATATTGAAAGTTATTACCAAGCCCAAGTTTTACAGCACTATCTTTTAAATTCCTCTTTAAAATGTCAATGTAATACTTATGATCCATTAATAATTTCAAGATTTCCCGCTCCTGAAGCCGCCATACACCCCCAAACCATTAAACCACCTCCACCATGTTTTACAGTAGCAACTGTGTTTCGTTCTTCAAGCTCTGTATTTGGTTTTGTGTACACTATGACCTTTCCATCGCACCCAAAAAGATTAAACTTGCTCTCGTCTGCAAAAATGACTGTTTTCCAAAATGATTCGGGCTGTTTTGCATACATTTTTGCGAAGTTTAGCCTTTTCACTCGGTTTATTTTATTTATAAAGGGCTTCTTACGTGCAGTTCTTCCTCTGTAACTATGCCTTTTGAGTGTATTTCGAATTTTTTGTGTAGTAACTTCCTTCCCTAAATATTCCATAGTGTTTTTACGAAGAATGGTCGCATTTGTCTTCGGAGTTTTCTGAACTTGCCGCACTAGCCAACGCACATCTCCAACTGAAAGTGCTTTTGCTCGACCAGATCTTGGTTTATTGTCAACAGTTTTCGTTTCTGTCCACTTTCTGATGATGGATTGTATAGTAGATCGTGGTCTATTTAATATTTCACTGATAGTTTTTTGAGTTAAACCATTCCTGTGGTGTTTTATTATCAAAACTTTTACCTCATCAGAAACCTCGTTTTGCTTACGACCCATTTTGACAAAAACTATATTTTCAATGAAATTAAATATTTGCTGTCAAGGGCAAAGCCTCCTTTACTAAATAAAACAGAAAAGGGGGATTCCCAAATAATATTTGAATTTGACTTTGATGATAGCACATCAATGATGAATACTTTTTTTGTTCTGTTTTTGGTGTTATTATATAAAATTGCATTTTTTGCGCTAATTAAATTTATTTTTTGAATTTATTTTAAAACATATTACGAAAAATAAACTATTGCATAAAACTGCATTATTTGTTTACTTTAAATTTTCTTCAATTACCCAAAATAAGTGAATTTATTATCAATTTTGCTAATGATGAATACTTTTTTTGACCGCTGTATATATTCTTAATCGTCATGTCATTTGAAGTCGATCTAGCCATGTCCGTCCGTCCGTCTGTCTATCGAAAGCACGCCAACTTTCGAAGGAGTAAAGCTAGCCGCTTGAAATTTGGCACGAATACTTCTTATTCGTGTAGGTCGGTTGGGATTGTAAATGAGCCATATCGGTCCATGTGTTGATATAGCTATCCTATATAATCTTGGATTTTGACTTCTTGAAACAATAGAGGACGCAATTCTTATCCGATTGGGCTGAACTTTTGCATGAGGTGTTTTGTTATGACTTCCAACAACTGTGCTAAGTACTAAGTACTAGATATAGCTCCCATATATTACTTCTTAAGCCCCTTAAGGGCGCATTTTTTATTAGAATTGGCTTAAAAATACACAACGACTTGTACTATGGTCTCCAAAATTCAATTCAATTATGGTCCGAATCGAAGGATAACTTGATATTATAGCTGCAATATCATAGCAATTCTTTCCTTTTATCATATGTTTGGCTAAAAAGAGATACCGGGAAAAGAACTCGACAAATGCGATCCAGGTGGAGAGAATATATATCTGCCAATACACAAAAACACATGCACTGGGATAAGTACAGATAACAGAGAGGGTTGTCGAGCGTGGTTAATGTGGTATTTATATCATAGAGGTGTTTCCGCCAAAAATTCGATATAAGTACAACATACCAACGTACGGCCCTTGAATCCGTAATATGACCGATGTGTTATTCTAACCAAATGACGCAACGCGTCCCATAGTGGTTAGTGTGTGTTGCGATCTCTGGCTTTCCTTTTCCATTTTTATAGAAAATCTTCAATCATTGTTCTCGTCTCGAAAGAGAAACAAACAAAAATTGTAAAATTAAACGGTCTCCGTCCTAACAAGAAAAAAAAACTTGAAAATGAAAAAAATCGGCAGAGCCTGGCCGGGATTCGAACCTGGGCACTCGTAGCAACTGCGAGAGCCGTTGTCATTGTCTAGCGTTCGAGGCCATCAATGCAACTTACAACAGATGCACAGAATCATACATGCACTGGGATAAGTACAGCTAACAGACAGGGTTGTCGAGCGCGGTTAATGTGGTATTTATATCATAGAGGTGTTTTCGCCAAAAATTCGGCATAAGTACAACATACCAATGTATGGCCCTTGAAGCCTTCGTACCTAATATGGCCGATGAGTTATTCTAACCAAATGACGCAACGCGTCCCATAGTGATTAGTGTGTGTTGCGATCTCTGGCTTTCCTTTTCCATTTTTATAGAAAATCTCCGATCATTGTGCTCGTCTCGAAAGAGAAACAAACAAAACTTGTAAAATTAAACGGTATTCGCCTTAACAGGCAAAAAAACTTGAAAATGAAAAAATTCGGCAGAGCCCGGCCGGGATTCGAACCTGGGCACTCGTAGCAACTGCAAGAGCCGTTGCCATTGTCTAGCGTTCGAGGCCATCAATGCAACTTACAACAGATGCACAGAATCATGTGTATGCCGTCGGAGGAGTGCAATTGTGTAGACAAAAAATCTGTCAATACACAAAAATACATGCACTGGGATAAGTACAGCTAACAGGCAGGGTTGTCGAGCGTGGTTAATGTGGTATTTATATCATAGAGGTGTTTTCGCAAAAAATTCGGTATAAGTACAACATGCCAATGTATGACCCTTGAAGCCTTCGCACCTAATATGGCCGATGAGTTATTCTTACCAAATGACGCAACGCCCACTAATCCCATAGTGATTAGTGTTTGTTGCGATCTCTGGCTTTCCTTTTCCATTTTTATAGAAAATCTCCGATCATTGTGCTCGTCTCGAAAGAGAAACAAACAAAACTTGTAAAATTAAACGGTATTCGCCTTAACAGGCAAAAAAACTTGAAAATGAAAAAATTCGGCAGAGCCCGGCCGGGATTCGGACCTGGGCACACGGAGCAACAGCGAGAGCCGTTGTCGTTGTCTAGCGTTCGAGGCCATCAATACCACTTCCAACAGATGCGCAAAATCATATCAATGTCCTGAGTCAAAGTCTTGGACCTATACAATGCGTAATAATTGTCGAATTTAAGCTCTTCGACATACGGGCCCTATATAGTACAGATCAGTCTATATTTGGATATGGTTGTCATATAAATATATCCATCTCCTGATTTAATTTCTTAGGGACTTAAGAGGTGAATTTTTTAACAGATGAATTTGATGACTCCTTACATAGCCTTCCTGAATATGGTGGGGATCGGACTTTATATAGACATATCTGCTATGGGTTCAAAAATAATGCATATTTCAGGGTATTATGACGAAAAGTGATTAATATATATATATCCGAGGTGGCGGGTATCCAAAGTTCGGACCAGCCAAACCCAATGCCTTTTTACTTGTTTATTGTTTGTTTAAATAGAAATTTCTTGTTAATTTTGCTAAAAAATATGACATTCCAAGAATTTTTCTTCTACATTACGTAGGAAATTAGATACAGCGGTCAAAAAAAGTATTCATCATTAGCAAAATTGATAATAAATTCACTTATTTTGGGTAATTGAAGAAAATTTAAAGTAAACAAATAATGCAGTTTTATGCAATAGTTTATTTTTCGTAATATGTTTTAAAATAAATTCAAAAAATAAATTTAATTAGCGCAAAAAATGCAATTTTATATAATAACACCAAAAACAGAACAAAAAAAGTATTCATCATTGATGTGCTATCATCAAAGTCAAATTCAAATATTATTTGGGAATCCCCCTTTTCTGTTTTATTTAGTAAAGGAGGCTTTGCCCTTGACAGCAAATATTTAATTTCATTGAAAATATAGTTTTTGTCAAAATGGGTCGTAAGCAAAACGAGGTTTCTGATGAGGTAAAAGTTTTGATAATAAAACACCACAGGAATGGTTTAACTCAAAAAACTATCATTGAAATATTAAATAGACCACGATCTACTATACAATCCATCATCAGAAAGTGGACAGAAACGAAAACTGTTGACAATAAACCAAGATCTGGTCGAGCAAAAGCACTTTCAGTTGGAGATGTGCGTTGGCTAGTGCGGCAAGTTCAGAAAACTCCGAAGACAAATGCGACCATTCTTCGTAAAAACACTATGGAATATTTAGGGAAGGAAGTTACTACACAAACAATTCGAAATACACTCAAAAGGCATAGTTACAGAGGAAGAACTGCACGTAAGAAGCCATTTATAAATAAAATAAACCGAGTGAAAAGGCTAAACTTCGCAAAAATGTATGTAAAACAGCCCGAATCATTTTGGAAAACAGTCATTTTTGCAGACGAGAGCAAGTTTAATCTTTTTGGGTGCGATGGAAAGGTCATAGTGTACAGAAAACCAAATACAGAGCTTGAAGAACGAAACACAGTTGCTACTGTAAAACATGGTGGAGGTGGTTTAATGGTTTGGGGGTGTATGGCGGCTTCAGGAGCCGGAAATCTTGAAATTATTAATGGAGTAATGGATCATAAGTATTACATTGACATTTTAAAGAGGAATTTAAAAGATTGTGCTGTAAAACTTGGGCTTGGTAATAACTTTCAATATTATCAAGATAATGACCCCAAACATTCTGCTTTAAATACCAAGATGTGGATGCTGTATAACTGCCCCAATGTCATTAAAACTCCTCCTCAAAGTCCCGACTTGAACCCAATTGAACATCTTTGGGAACATCTCGAACGCAAATTGAGAACGCGCAATTTTTCGAGCAAGAGTCAAATGCAACAGGTGATAATGGAGGAATGGACTAATATAGACCAAAATATAACCGCTAAATTAGTCCAATCGATGTCAAACCGTTTAAAAGAAGTTATAAGACGCGGTGGTCGAATAACAAAGTATTAATTTTTTTAAATTATGTTATTTATTTTTTTGTTTTTTTGCAATGATGAATACTTTTTTTGTTTAATTTTTTGTGTTCAGCTGTAAAATGGCCCTTTTTGTTCCAATAAATACTATTTTTTTCTTTAAAAACAATGAAATTGTGTACATATATATCACACAAGCACTACTGCATCATTAGTTTAATATGTTTTTATTCCAATTGTCTTTTGTAGACTTATTAAAAAAAAAACATTGAATGATGAATACTTTTTTTGACCGCTGTAGATTTTTTTTTAATCCCACACCTGTATTGAGGTTCAGGGTATTAAAACTTCGTCAAAAAGAAGAATAGCTAAAATCTTAATAAGAGTATCGATTAGCTTAGAAGCACTTCTGGATCAGAATGTACGATGTCCGCCTATTAGTCGGTTGTACGTACCGGATTGACATGATGGTGTCCTTCATCTGCAAGGGCTGCCGCCTCAGTGCACATGATTGACCTTTTTTTCGTTACGGGAGAGTCACATACCGGAGTCGTTTACTGCATGATTCTGGTCATGCCGGGATTGAAAAGAACGCCAGACCCTGGTTCTGTTCGGTTTGCCATAACCGCCCCCGATAGCGACCTGAGACCACACGACATACGTCACCTGTTTGACTGACCAGCCAGACCCATTCGTCTCAGACCCAGATCTCACTGGACTCACCCCACCTTAGTTGCAGAGTTCCTTGATCTGGATATTCAACAGAATCAAGCAGACGAATGATAGAACACAACACACTGTTACAACAACAAATACCAAATCCATAAATAGATTTACCTTCCATATAAACTGATACTGCGATCTGATTTCTTGAGGCCCCAGACGCCTCAATTCTTATACGATTTGACTGAAATTTTGGTACGTGAAATACTCTAGTTATCGCACAAAATCTGACACAGTTGGCCAACATTTGGAAGCACCCATGATTTTGCCCGATAGCTGGATAGGCCTTCTGTCATCGTAGGACTTTAGTCCTATAATCAGCTTGCGTGTCACTAAAGCTCGTTTGCTCTAAAATAGCCTAAAAAACTCTGTGTAAAAATATACACAAAGCCACATGGCTGTCACCCGATCAAAACACGAGGAACCAAATTGATCACTTTGTTATAGATGGAAGGCATTTATCCAGCATGTTAGATGTACGATCGATCCGTGGAGCGAATATAGATTCGGATCATTACTTTGTTGCAGCAAAGGTTCGCACCCGTTTCAACATGGCGAGAAAAGAACGTCTGAAACTGCACGAAAGCTGGACATTGAAAAGTTGCAAACACAACAGATGGCAACGGTATACTCCACTCGACAGACTCAACTGCTTGCTGAAAGCACTCCTTGTTCCAATGATATAATGGCGCAATGGCAAACCATTGCCCACTCCTTGGAAAATGCCGCTAAATTCGTACTTAGGTACCGGAAGCATCCCCCAAGAAACCCATGGTACGACCAAGAGTGTCGAGATACTACTGAAGGCAAGATTGCGGCATATAGAGCAACCCTGCAATCAGTAACAACGCGCCAGATGAAGGAGAGGTATCTCGAAAATTCTACTAAAGATTTAAACATCAAAGCACATCCTCCCGCAGAGACAAAGAAGAAAATCTGGTAACTGACACAAATAGCATGCGGAGGATATGGAAAGAACATTTTTATGTTTACCTCCTAGACAGAATGAGATCCAAGTAGCAGTGACCCGACTGAAGAACTACAAGGCAGAAGGAGCCGACGGGTTACCCGCTGAACTATTTAAGACCGGAGACGACACACTGATAAGGGGTCTGCATCAGCTTGTCTGCGCAATCTGGCTAGAAGAACGCATACCCGATGATTGGAATCACAGCATACTATGTCCCGTACGCAAGAAAGGAGACAAGACGGAATGTGCCAACTACAGAGGAATAAGTCTCCTCCCCATCACATACAAGGTACTCTCGAGCGTACTGTGTGAAAGATTAAAACCTAAAGTCAATGACATAATTGGGTATTTCAAGCCATGCCTGAGTTTGGTATCCCCGCAAAATTGAAAAGACTCTGCTTGATGACACTTGCTGATACACGTTCCTCAGTAAGAATAGGAAAGAAACTTTCCGAACCATTCAAAACCAAACGAGGTTTCAGACAAGGAGACAGCCTATTGAGTGATCTCTTCAATATCCTGCTGGAGAAGATAATACAAGATGCAGATATGAACAGATATGAATAGATATAGAAAATGGAGAAAGTTGAGAAACACAACAAATGAAGCGGAGAACAATACTGGCAATAATCCTTATACTACTCGTGTTGTTATATGGTTTTGATGGTTTTGTAAAAGCAGACGAGGCAGTGCTTGGAGTGTTTGAGAGAAAGATTCTTCGTAAAATATATGGACTAGTTTGCGTTAATGGATAATATAGGCGTCGTATGACCCACGAGCTGTATTCGCTGTATGACGACGATAGCACACGTATCAAAATACAACGGCTGCGTTGGCTAGGTCATGTTGTCAGAATAGATGAAGAAGCTCCCCCAAAATGTTTTTTGAAGGCAAACGCAAACCGGGACGACCAAAAGCCACATGGACAGATCAAGTGCGGGAAGACACCTCGAAACTTGGTGTCAGAGACTATAGAATGAGCGCAGGAGTTCGAGGCGCTTGAAAAGCGATTCTACGTTCAGATAGTGGAACAAATGTCCTGTCATTGCCAATTAACTAAGTAAGATCAAGAGTACATATATTTAAGATCAATATTTCAAGGTGATACAAACGGAGCGACATTTAGGGGACACTTTTTTTTATCACAGTTGACACCACAAATTGCTTGGATAAAGGGGTCTTAACAGGAAATATTAAAAAAGTTTGTAAAGTTTAAAGTGAAAATAAATATTTATTCGTTTTTCGCTACATGCAATTTTGCCTAACAATATTTCTAATATAGGAATTCACACGCGAACTTGCCACATTTGTATAAACTCCAGGAAAATCAGGGCGAGCACAACCAAAACCCCATGATACAATGCCACACACTTGACCACGATAGACCACAGGGCCACCAGAATCACCGGAACATGAGTCCTTTTCTCCCGGGACAGTTGCACAAAACATTGTGCTGGATATCTTCGCTTTGCCCCTATAGGCTTGTATACATTTTTCTCGTGATATGTAACGTACATTGGCGGAACGAACCTGATTAGAAGGTTGACCACTGCCTTCACTGGTATAACCCCAACCGGAGATGCGAACTATATCACCATCCACCGGTTGAGTTGAGCACAAGGGTATAGTTGCTATGTTTTGACCTTGAAGGGGTTGGCTTAATTTTAAAATGGCCACGTCCATATCCAAATTGTTGGGCGAATAAAATGCCGATACAAATGATTGTTGCACCTGCCGCATTTCAGCGTAGTCGGAAAGTTTTGAAGCTCCTGCAGATACCACTAGGCTGGTCACAGGTGCATTATAGACACAATGGGCTGCTGTTAGAACACAACGAGTTGTAATTAAGGACCCGCCACAAAAGAATTGGCCATTTTGCCGTAAATTTATCAAATATGGCACCCGATCGATGGTGATTTCATCGCCACCCACTATGCGCGAGTCACTTCTCTGGTGAAATTTCGTCCTGGCCCAAGTCAAGCCAACAAATGTCAAAATTGTGTAAAATAACAAAGGTGGCATGTTCAATGAAGAGCTTATATGTCAATACTGAGCTAACGAATCATATCGAATATTACGTTTGAGTTGTACTAAATTCACATTGGAAATGGCATTGCTGTTAAATGGGCATCATTATGCAATTTAAGTAATTAATTAAGCTTAGGAATACGAGGTGAGAGCGTAAAGTAAATAACTGCAGTTGAGCAATGTTTAATTAGAATTTACCATATTATAGCAATTTTAAGGATAAGGATATCTCTTACGTAAATACAAAAACAGGAAACGAGGTACTAAAAGGGTACGACGCGAAATCTCAACACATTTCGTGGGGTGTTACCAACACTAATAAGCGGGGCCAAGCCCTGGCAGAGTTCTTAAATATTAACGACCTAATAAAACTTATATTGGTAACACCGCTACCTTTGTTAAAGGACTAGGGAGGAGGTATTAGATGTGACGATATGTTCGGAAAATCTAATCGATTAGTCTTAGGATAGGAGGGTCTCCATGGAACACTCTTTCTCTGACCATCGCTGCATTAGGTTTAGAATAGCACGGCCGAATCCGATAAGCTTCCGGAATAAGTTGAAAATCAACTAGACAAAATTCGGAAGGCTACTCAGACGAAGACTTGGGCAAGATAATTTAGATTGTCCACGCATAGAAGACATTGACGAAAATGTCAACAGGATTACGACTGCACTGGTGGGGTCCTTCGATGATAGTTGTCCTCTTCGGGAAAGGAAATCAGGCTAAGAAAGAGATTGGGGGGAGATTCGCAATATTGGGAAAGAGGTCCACAGACTTTTTTTACAGAGCACGTCGTTAAAAAAGCGGAAGTTTATTGGGATGTGTATTACACACGGCTCAAGGAATACAATAACTACAGTTGAAAATGACAACAAATTACAAAAATCTGACGAACATATATATGGGAGCTACATCTAAATCTAAATCGATTTAGACCAAACTTCTTAGATATTGTGGTAGTCATCGAGGAAAGCGTTGTGCACAATTTTGGCAAGATTTGTCAATAAATGCGCTTGCAGTGGCTCTAGGAATGAATCGGGCGATATATATATATGAGAGCTATATCTAAATCTGGACCGAGTTCTATGACATTCACCAGTAATGTCGAGAGTCATAAGAAAATCCTTCCTACTTAATTTCAAAATAATCGGTTTACAAATGACCATTTTATTGTATTATTACTGCAAATCGGACGAACATATATGTGGGAGCTATATCCAAATCTGAACCGATTTTTTCCAATTCCAATAGGCTTCGTCTCTAGGCCGAAATACATGCCCGTACCGAATTTGAAGACCGGATCGGATGTAAATTGCGACCTGTAGTTTGTACACAAATTAACATGGACATAGCTAAATCGAATGAGAAAGCGGTTCTGATGCGATTGGTATACTTATCAATGTGTCTATCTCTCTTTCTTTTGGATGTAACAATCAAATGCACTAAGTTTTAATACCATGTACCACAGTAGTGGTGCTTCTCTCAAAAACCCACGTCAAAACTGAAACTTTAGTAGACTACATTGGAGTGAGAGCAGAGACAACGGAGGACACTTGAGGCTTTTGATGAAAACCCATTTTCCACAGGATACGAAAGAACTCACGGAGACACCGGAATCTTGGACTAATGACGTTGATTATAATTACAGAATTTATGGTGAAGGAATCCTTGAGGAGCTTCAAACCATTTAAGTCACCCGGACCTGATGGAATATTTACGGTGTTACTACAGAAGGAGGCGCCATCTGGCCAATATTGTCACAGCGTGCCTGGGACTTGCGTATACTCCGAATGCCTGGCAGGAGGTTTAAACCCAAGCCCGGCAAGGCAAGTTATGCGACACCACAGGGCTACAGATCCATAAGCCTTACGGCCTTTCTACTCGAAACCATGGAACGTATTGTGGACACCATGATAAAGAGTAGGACATCCAGCTAACTGCTCAAATACAAACAGCATGCATATGCCAAGGGAAGGTCGGTGGAGACCTTCTCCCCTGGCGGTATGCATTGACATCAAGGGGGCTTTTAACATGTGCGGACCGACACACTGATCCAATCCTTAGACCAGTACCGGGTGGACCCGGTCCTAAGAGACTGGATAAACCATATGCTAAGGAACAGGTGGATAAATTGTGTGTCCCATGGCATAAATATAAGGGAGAAAGTGGCACAAGGCACGCTACAGGGGGAAATTTTATCGCCACTCCTATGGGTGACCACCATAAATAACCTATTACGAATGTTGATGTTATATTACTTCTAAGAGGTAAGGATCTGAACCAGCTATGCAGAAGGGCTGAAAGGGTATCGCATATGGCATATGCCTGAGCTAGATCCAGAAGTCTCAATGTTAACCCAGAGAGGACTGAAATATGCCTGTTCACGAGGAAGACGAACGCACCACGTTTCCTCAATAAGACGATTTCGATATCTGACAAGATCAAATACTTAGGCGTTATCTTGGACAGGAAACTGAATTAGAAGGCAGCTCATGCCATCGCGGTATAATCGAGGCGACGATAGGAAACCTTGAAGGAAGGAAAGAGGTCTCCGATCGGATACCTGAGATAAACCTTGAAGTCGAGTTCGAGCCACTGCTGCCATCGGCTCAGTCTTGGATTGACGGAACCCTAATATTGCCATCTGGAAGATCACGCTACACGGATGGATCAAAGATAGAGGACAGAGTGGGCCTGGGGGTCTACATTGAGATCCCAGGGACTGAGATCAGTTTTAGACTGCCTGACCATATTACGGTTCTGCAGGCGGAGATCCGGGCGATCGCGGAATGCGTGAAGAGGTGTGGTGCTAACGCGAGGACGTCGAGTGTAAACATCTTTACCGACAGTAAAATTGCCATAAGGGCAATAACTACCAGGACGGTAAGGTCACGAACAGTCTTGCAGTGTAAGAAGCAGATTAACGCCTTCTCTGATGATGGCAAAATCCGCATCGTTTGGGTGCCGGGCCATAACAAAGTAAGAGGGAATGAAATGGTAGACGATTTGGCGGTGAAGACCAGAGGACTGCCGTCAATGAACTTGGTTAACCCGAAGCCTTCCGGGTCGAAGCAGTCCGAGTCAATGAGTGAGTGACGAATGCGCATGCAACATTAAGGAACAGCGAAACGGTCGGTAGGAAGGGGAAAATCCTATGGGGGGATCCAGACCGTGAGAAGACGAGGCTATTACTGAAAGGAAGTAAGAAGGAGGTATCATAACGGAACACATAGGACTATGAGCTTACTTATGTAAAATCGGTACGGCAAGTGATAGCATGTGTAGGGCATGCGAGGAAAATGATGGGACTTTGGAGTATTTCCTTTGTCATTGCCCGGCTTTCGCGTCTAACAGATACCGGCACTTTGGTGGGGACACAATACCCCAGACATGAACCAACTTAGGCGAGTGGTATTGAAAACAATTAAGGATTTTGTAAGTAGCATGGAGAGTTACTTACAAAAGCCGATTACTGGCTTAGGTGTATGTCCATAGTGGCATGGGGCGGATTAATATCTGCACCCTCTTTTAAACCTAACCTAAATACAAAAACTAGATTCTAATATTGGAGGTCACCGTAGCGCAGAGGTTAGCATGTCCGCCTAAGACGCTGAAAATCTGGGTTCGAATTCTGGCGAGTAGATCAGAAAAAAATTCAAATTAATGCTGCCTACATTTGTGAAGTATTTTGCGATGTAAAAACTTCTCCCGAAAGAGGTGTCGCACACCGTTCGAACTCGGCTATAAGTTCGAACTCGGCTATAAGTCTGAGAAGTTTGCCACTGTTCCTTAATGGAATGTTAATGGGTAAATTTCTTTGTATTGTAGATTCTGATATTCAAAGTAGGGGCATGTATCTTGATCGTAACAATGTGTACTATTTATTATTATTTTGTCATTATGGCTATTTTCTTATAACATTTTCTATAAAATTTCGCATATGTGTGATATTGGTGTATACACCAGGATATATTTTACTGGCACATTCTGGACCCCAAGATACCACACCGCACAGTTGATTTTGATAAACAGCTGGACCACCCGAGTCGCCAATACATGCATCTCTATAATTGAGATCGCCGGCACAAAACATTGCAGGAGTTATTTGAACATTAAAATTTTTGAAACTTTTCAAACATTTGATGCGAGAAATGGAGGGAACTTTGACCATGCGCAGGCGTTTCGAGGGATATGCGTAACGTGTTTTGCCCCACCCATAAACATGGTAGTAATTTTGGCCTGTGGAGTTGCAAAGTTCGATGGTTGTTATATTATCGCCATACATAGCTGAGGATAACTCCAATACTGCCAAGTCCATATTCAGTGGAGGTCTATCGTATGCACTGGGTATAAAAATGCGTCGAATGGAACGTTGGACACCAGTTTCCTTTAGGAATGTAACACCGGCTGTAACCTTGAGTGAACGTCGCCAACTTCCAAAGACACAATGAGCAGCAGTAACCACATGTCGAGGTGTTATGAGACTACCGACACATTTGTAATTACCATATGAGCGTATATTTACAACAAATTTAGCATCGGATATGCTTATTGGTATGCCTCCCATAATGCGAGCACTTTTTGCATTCCAAAGTTCCTCTGCGTAAATGGATGCAAATGCAGACACTAGCCAAATTGCAAGCTCGATTATAAATCTCATTTTTGATGTTGCTAAGCTAACGTTTCTATTTCCAATCGACTGGAAACATTATACGCTCAACTCACCTTCTTATATATTTTTTCCTTAGGAATATTACTTTAAAAGGTTTCCCATAATCTTAACTATGTTAATTGTTTAAGTTAAATAATTGCAGTGCAAATATTTGCAATAATTTTCGGAACTTTATTGGTTGCAATGATTTCATTTTATTTTATAGCTGTCATTGGAACCTCACAAAACGACCACATGTGTGGGGCGTTGGTAGACGCATTATATTCACTTGGGGTTAAAACCGCTGCAGTATTAAGACAATCCGGCATATGCCTGCCTAAAACACCACTAGGACTTGTCTCCTTGGGAGGAAAGAATGTTTCTTTGAACTTCAAATCAAAAATTTTGGAAAGGATAAGAAATGCAACTCTAGTCCTATACACCTGAAAGAGAGTCATTGGCAAAAGTTGGGGGTCTAAACCGCATATCATGCACGGGTGTATACTGCAGTTGTCAGACCTATAATGTTATATGGTGTTGTGACTTGGTGGACGGTGCATGAAAAGTCCGCCTACTGTTCAATACTCAACTGTGTCCAAAGGATGGCTTGCTTGTGTATCACAGCCGTACTGAGAACTACACAATCTGGTGTACTGAATTTAATGAATCACCTAACGCCCCTGGATATTTTGGCTAGACATATTGTTGCCACCATTGCTGCGAGGCTAGGGGTGCTTTATTTGTGGTCATGTGGCGGCTACGGATGCTGTGTTTTTCTTGATACAATGTCCAATATTTCAGGCAGTGTGGATTATACATTGTCTGAGCCCCTTTTTGATAAAAAGTACTGTACCACTATTGTTGATAGAGCCGATTGGACCTATGATATCCCTGATAATAGAATTTACACAGACTTCTATAGGGATGGTTTCAAACTAGATGACTAGCTGGGCTTTGAGGTGTACTCTGAAGAACTGGGACTGGCCATATCGAGAAGGTTGTCCAACCAATGTAGTGTGATCAAGCGTAGATCCTTGCAATTAAAGTAGCGATGGAATGGCTTAGATTAAATGTGATAATAACGATTGGCATAAACATCTTCTCAGACAGCCAGCCAGCCATTAAATCGGTGGGACATTTATATTCCCTAGACAATCGCAGATCTATTAACGAGATGGGTGAACATTTCAAAATTCAACTGTTCTAGTTGCTGGACCACAGAGATGTCCCAGTGAATTGTTAAGCAGACGATTTTACGGGACAAGGAACTGCCCTACACATTCCTGAAATCTGTGGGTATGCCTTCAGTGTCATGAAAGCTAAGTCTTCGGGAACAGGCACGAAGGGCAACTAATGACAGATGGTCACAAAGGTTGGGTTGTGAACGTTCCAAAATTGTGTCTCAATCTAAACATGAAGAAGTCTACCACATTGCTGTCGATGTTTAGAACAGACGTCTTAGTCATTGTGTCCGTCATGACAGGTCACTGTCTAATAGAAAATAATGCTGATAGACTGAAAATTACAGGTAAGGACTTTTGCAGAAGCTGTGAGGACGTCGAGGAAGAAAATACTATAGAACACCTGCTGTATGTGTGTTTCGCACTGGCAGTCTAGAGGAAATCCAGTTTCGTTCAGTGACGACTTTCAACAACTATGCCAAGTACGGTCCAAATCAGTCTATAACTTGATATAGCTCCCATATAAACCGGTCTCAAGACTATCCTTGTTCGGTTCCAGAAGTTTGGTATGTAGAATAAGAAGTTTGGTATGTAGAATAAAATAATGCCCTTCGACCAAATTTCTTTTGCATAAATTTTTAGCAGAATCCTTGGTGGTGGGTTCCCAAGGTTCGGCCCGACCGCATGCTTTTACTTACTTTTTACTTTTTTGCTTTTCTTACTTTTTACTTTTACATGCCTATATGCAAGTGAAATGTCCGTACAATATATAGAGAGGGTGCAGTATTCAGGGCAGACAATACTGCCTTACAGGAAGTGCGATGTCTCGGGAAGAGCACCACAACAACACCGATAGGTGACGCCCTATATTATAGCTGCCATGAAACGAGACATGAATTCGGCTGTGGATTTGTGGCTAGTCGGAGACTAAAGTACCTCGTCTCCAAGTTTACTCCGTTGGATGAGATGCTTGCCACAATCCGCATAAAGGCCAAATTCTTCAACATCAGCCTTATTTGAACCCATGCCTCGACGGAAGACAAGAATATTTTCTACAAGTGCTTAGAAAGAGAATATCACCGCTGTCCCGCCAATGATATTAAAATCGTTGTGGGAGTTTTTAATGCGAAAATAGGGAAGGAAAATATCTTTGGCCCAACAGTCGGAAAATTTAGACCACACGATGAAACTTCCGATAATGAATTGAGGCTAATAGATTTCGTCGCGGCAAAGAACATGGTAGTTAGCACCAAAAGATTCCAACAAAACATAAGAAACCAAATAGATCATGTTGTGATAGATGGAAGGCATTCAACAAGCGATATACGATCGATCCTAGGGGCGAACATCAATTCGGATCATTGCCTTGTTGCAGCAAAGGTTCGAACTCGTTTTAGTGTAGCGAGAAACGTACCATCTGACTCTGCACGGAAGCTGGACATCGGCTGGACACAACAGGTGGCAACGGCATACTCCACTCGGCTGGCCCAATTGCTTGAAGAAAGCACTCCCTGTCCCGAAAAAAAAGTGATGCAATGACAAAACATTGCCCACTCCATGAAAAGAGCAACAACATCCGTACTTGGGTACCAAAAGCCTAAACCAAGGAACATATAGTATGACCAGGAGTGCCAAAAAGTTACCGATGCCAATGAATGTGGCATACAGGGCGACCTTACAGTCAGTAGCAAATCGCCAGATGAAGGAGAGGTATCGGGAGAAAAGGAGAGAGGAAAAACGTTTCTTCCGTAAGATGAAGAAGGAAATGGAGAGACGTGAGTGTGACCGAATCGATATGTTCAGCAGACAGAATGAAGTCTGAAAATTCTACCAAAGAATTAAACTACAAAAATTTAGGGTTTTGGTACAGGCACATATTCCTGCAGAGACAAAGAAGGAAATCTGATAACTGATGCCAATAGTGTGCTGAGGATATGGAAAGAACACTTTTCCCAGCTGCTGGTAGCCGATGAACGTTACCATGAGTATTCCACAGAACCAATCCCTGATGAAGATATACAACCTAGTTCGAACGAGGTCCACGTAGCAGTAGGTTAGGTTAGGTAAGAGTGGCAGTCCTTTATAGACTCACTTAGACAATTTTAAGTCCATTGTGATACCACAGTATCGACAGACCAAAGCTTCTGACGGGAATCGAACCCACGACCCCTGCACAGGTAATCCAAGCACTCCACCAACTACCGAAGCGCCCAACCACGTTGCAGTAACCCGGCTGAAAAACAAAAAGGCTGCATGAGCCGAAGGATTGCCGGCTGAACTTTTTATGACCGGCGTCTGATAAGGCAATCTGGCTAGAAGAACGCTTAACTGATGATTAGAACCTCAGCATACTATGTCCCGTACACAAGAAAGGGGACAATATGGTATATGCAAACTACAGAGGAATAAGTATCCTCCCTATTTCCTTCCCATTGCATACTAAAGGGTGATTTTTTAGCTATTATCTTTTTGGCAACATTGGGTAAAACGGCTCACGCATTGTCAAACTTCTTTAGTTTGGTTTATAATATAACCATGAAACGTCTTAAAGCGAACAACGCTTGCAAATTATTGAATTTTATTATCAAAATGCGTGTTCTGTTTAAAAAGTTCATCGAGAGCTTCTTGTGTTCAGCGACGCAGCTCATTTATGCCTCTATGGGTATGTAGATAAGCAAAATTGTCGATTTTGGAGTGAAGATCAACCAGAAGCATTGCTAGACCTACCAATGCATCCAGAAAAATTACACTTTGGTGCGGTTTATGGGCTGGTTGCATCATTGGACCGTACTTCTTCAAAGATGATGCGAATCGTAACGTAACTGTTCAGGGTGACCGATATCGTGAGATGATATCCAACATTTTTTGCCCAAAATGCAAGAACTTGAGTTGCATGACATGTGGTCTTAACAAGCCGATGCCACATGTCACACAGCACGCGCAACAATGGACTTATTGCGAGGCGAGTTGGGTGAACATTTTATTCCATGTTCGGGACCGATCAATTGGCCGTCTAGATCGTGCGATGTAATGCCTTTAGACTATTTTTTGAGGGGTTATGTTAAAGCTCATGTCTATACAGACAAGCCCGCATCAATTGACGCATTGGAAGACAACATTGAAGCATTTATTCGTGAGATACCGGCCGAAATGTTGGAAAGAGTATGTCAAAAGCGGATGAACCACTTGAAGCGCAGTCACGGTCATCATTTGTATGAAATAATCTTCAAATATTAAATTATATGGACCGTACTATCGATCGGAACGAACAATCAATCGTAATCTGAAATGATTTCGACCAAACTCTATAGATATTGTGAAAGTCGTCAAAGAAAGCGTTGTAAAATATATTTCGGCAAGGTTTGTCAACAAATGCGCTTGCAGTGACTCTAGAAGTGAAAATCTGGCGATACCAACCGATTCTATAAAATTCACCAGTAATGTGAAGAGTCAAGAGCATATCTTTCCTGGCAAAACAAATACCACTTTATTGCAATATTTCTCAAAATCGGACGAATATAAATATGGGAGCTATATTCAAATCTGAACCGATTTTTTCCGATTTCAATAGGCTATGTCTTTATGCCAAAAAATTGTTGTGCCAAATTTGAAGACGATCGGATGAAAATTGCGACTTGTAGTTTCTACAAAAATTTACATGGACAGATAGACAGAAAGACAGACAGACGGACAGAAAGACAGACAGACAGACATAGCTAAATCGAATGAGAAAGTGATTCTGAGTCGACCGCTATACATATCGAGGGGTCTATCTCTCTTCTTTCTGGGCGTTACAAACAAATGGAGTTATAGTACCCTGTGATTATGTAGGCTATATATATGGAGAAGGTTGGGAACTACAACTTTGAGATAGTCAGCAACTTTATCTACCTCGGCACCATCGTAATCGAACACATGAACCAGTTTTGAAATAAAACGAAGAATAATATTGGCTACTTTGCTAATTTGGATTAAGCAAGCAGGAGCAAGGCCATCTCTCGACAGACGAAAATTACACTATACAAGACGCTGATATCACCCGTGCTGTTGTATGGCTCCGAAGCATGGGCACTTGCGAAAGCAGTTGAGGCAGTACTTGGAGTGTTTGAGAGAAACATCCTTCGTAAAATATATGGACCTATCAGCGTTAATGGAGAATAAAGGCGTCCTATGAACCACGAGCTGAATGAGCTGTATGACGACGATAGTTAGGTCATGTTGTCAGAAAAGATGAAGCAACTCCAGCAAGTCTTTTCATGGCAACCATAATTTAATACGCAAAATGGTAAGACCAAAACTGCGATGGAGTGATCAAGTGGATAGCGACATCTTAACTGGAGAAGAAGCGTAGAAGATCGAGGTGCCTGTACACCTATTCTACGTTCGGCTAGAACAATACATTTTCTGTAATAAAGTGGATAGCGACATCTTAACTGGAGAAGAAGCCTAGAAGATCGAGGTGCCTGTACACCTATTCCAAGTTCGGCTTGAGGAATACATTTTCTGTAATGGCTTATTAATGTAAGTTGATGCAACTTGTTATACCCATACCATACTCTAAACGCCATTCCATTCATGATTCGTTAATTTAGCATGTTGATTTCCGTGATTTGCTTTCAACATCTATGCTAAGTATTATTTCCATCGGTAAACAACCTTGATTTGCAGACAAATTTAGAAATATTTTCAACTAATTGCCACTAAAACCATTACGGTTAATTGAAAAAAATTATAAGAATACTTTTTTGGAGAAGAGTAATTATTATTTATTTTTGGTGAACAAACAGCAGATTCAAAACTGCTGATTGACACTAAAAACTGTCTGTGAGTATACATACGTTTTTGGAGAATTTTTATTTTTTAAAGAAGAAAAACCAGGAAAAATGATTTTAAATTTTCGGCATTTGCAACTTTTTGTGATTTTTATGATCCTGCTGACGGCACAGGACACATTTGGCGGAAAGGTAAAACTTTCAAATTGCATGTCCCCAAGATATAGACTTAGAAAGTATATTAAATCTGCAAAGCCATCTTTTCAGCGGCCCTATACCATTAAAATGGTATCCTATGTTGATGAGTATTCCCATGATATTTTCAAAAGCTTGAAAGTTGGATTGACTAATCAAACATTTAGTGGCTGTTTTATGTTAAATAAAGACATTAAAACCTTTGATGTGCGGGCGGTGGTTACAGTTCCAAAAATTGGTGGAACTTGGACGGCGTTTAATACCACACTCAATGGCTGCGGATTGTTAGCAAGTGGCGGTAAACTGCCAACAAATATAATTCAGTTTTCTTTGAAAACCATTCTTGCCAGCAGTCATCAGCTTCCCGATAGATGCCCCATACAAAAGGTATGAAGTCGTTAAAGAATTATTGATGAAAATTCGTCATTTTGGATTTTTTATTTCACAGGACACGAAATACTGCTTTGGTAGCTTTACTCTCGACAGCGTTCAGTTTCCTCGAAGTTTCCCGCCCATGAATTTAAATGTAGTGATTGATTTTATTGAAAAGAAATTGTTGATGTACAAGGTTTATCTTGGTGTTGAGATGTCAAGTTGCAATTGATGGTACCAGCCTTTGTTAAGCAATGTAAACAAATGGGTATGGCAGCCTTAAACTTATGCTGACGTACACACAGAAAAATGCTAATACGAGTATTACACACGGCTCATTGAATACAATAAAATTACTAGAGCCGGCAAAATATGCATTCTGGAAGTTTTTCTGCGAACAGGTCGAAAGCGTTAATAACGCCGCCACGATGAAAAAGTTTCTCTCAAAAACCTTAGTAGACGACATGCGGTGAGAGCAGAGACAACGGAGGACATGCTGAGGTTTTTGATGAAAACCCATTTTCCACAAGATACGACGGGACTCACGGAGACACCGGAATCTTGGAATAATGATGTCGATCGAAGGCTTATCGTTACAGAATTTATGGTGAAGAAAGCCTTGAGGAGCTTCAAACCGATTAAGTCACCCGAATCTGGTGGAATATTTCCGGCGTTACAATAGAAGGAGGCAGACTATCTAGCGCCCCACCTGACCAATATTATCTCAGTGTGCCTGGGACTTGCATATACTCCGAAAGCCTGGCAGGAGGCAAGGGTGGTATTTATACCCAAGCCAGGCAAGGCAAGTTATGCAACACCAAACGCCTACAGACCTATATGCCTTACGTCCTTTCTACTCAAAACCATGGAACGTATTTTGAACACCACGATAAAGAGTAGGATTTCCAGCGAACTGCTCAAATACTAACAGCATGCCTATGTCAAGGGTCGGTGGCGACTGTCCTCCACGAGGTTGTGCATAAAATAGAAAAATCCTTCGATGCCAAAACGTACACCCTGGCGGTATGCATTGGCATCGAGAGGGCTTTTTACATGTGCGGACCGATACACTGATCCAGTCCTTGACCAGTAGCGGGTGGACCAGGTCCATAGAGACTGGATAAACCACATGCTAAGTAACAGATGAATAAATTGTGTGTCCCATGGCATAAATATAAGGGAGAAAGTGGCACAAGGCACGCCACAGAGGGGCATTTTCTCGCCACTCCTATGGATGACCACCATAAATGACCTATTAAGGATTCTGCCTGAAGTGGGATTTGAACCCGTCTGCTATGCAGACTATGTTATTACTTCTTAGGGGTAAGGATCCGAACCAGCTATGCAGAAGGGCCGAAAGGGTCTTGCATATGTCTTGCCTTCGATGCCAATTCGTCTGCTTTCTCATTCCCAGTTACTCCACTATAGCCCGGCACCCAAACGATGCGGATTGTGCCATCCTCAGAGAAGGCGTTAATCTTCTTCTTACATTCCATCACTGTTCGTGATCTTACCGTCCTGGTTGTTATTGCCCTTATGGCCTGTATACTGTCCGTAAATATGTTCATACTCGACGTCCTCGCGTTAGCACCACACCACCTTACGCATTACGTGATGGCCTGAATCTCCGCCTGCAGGACCGTATTATGGTCAGGCAGTCTTAAACAGATCTCAGTCCATGGGTTCTCAATATAGACCCTAGGGGCCCACTCTGTCCTCTAGTTTTGATCCATTCGTGTAAAATTATCTTCCAGATGCCAATACTAGAGTTCCGTCAGTCCAAGACTGTGACGCTTGCAGCAGCGCCTCGCACTCGACCTCTAGTCTGGTCTCAGGTATCCGATCTGAAACCTCTTCCATTCCTTCCAGGTTTCATATCGTCGACTGTATTATCCATTCTCTCATCGCCTTAAGTCTCTAATCTGTATGTCTTTTAATACTCAATATCGGGGATCGGTCTATATGGCACCTATATCCAAATATGGTCCGTTCTGGACGATGTTCGACACAAAGGTGTAGAGGTCTACCAAAACTCAATGTTTCAAATTTAATCAAAATCGGATAAAAAATGCTCCTTTTATGCGCTCCATACTCTATATCGGGAGATCGGTCTATATGGCAGCTATATCCAAATATGGTCCGATTTGGATGGTGTTCGACACAAAGGCGTAGAGGTCTATCAAAACTCACTGTTTAAACTTTCATCGAAATGGGATGAAAAATGCTTCTTTTATGGGCTCAATCTTATTTATAAAAATCAATTTGTGTTTGTTTGTATGTTTGTGTGTTCCTTATAGACTCAGAAACGGCTGAACCGATTTTCTTGAAATTTTCACAGATGGTGCATAAGGACCCCGTGGTGAAAATAGGGTACTACATTTTTTGATATCTGAAGAGGGGGCGGACCCTTCCCCTTACCCTAATTTTCAGAAACGCCAGATCTCGGAGATGGGTGTTGTGATTTAAGCGAAATTTTGTGTAGTAACTTAAAAATAAAAATTTGGTATCCAAATTCGGATGGTGTACCTAGGGGAGCAGCCCCACCTTAAAACCTACCAAACATATATTTAGACCAATCACGACAATATGGGACTCAAATGAACCGAACACTGATTTTGGTAATAAAATTCAATGATTTGCAAGCGTTGCTCGTTAGTAAGTCTATTCATGATGAAATGTCAAAGCATACTGAGCATCTTTCTCTTTGACACCATGTCTGAAATCCCACGTGATCTGTCAAATACTAATGCATGAAAATCCTAACCTCAAAAAAATCACTCTTTATTTAGGATAAGAAAACTTATCTGATATTCAATTGTCGGACCAAGTGCTAGGGGGACCATCCCAAGCCCCAAAACACCCCCCAAACAGGACTTATTTACCGACCATGGCAATATGGGACTCAAATGAAAGGTATTTGCGAGTAGAATACGAATCTGATATCTAAATATGGGACCAAGTGTTTGGGGGACCGCCTCTCCCCAAACACATCCACCAAAGGGGACAAATTGCCGACCATAGCAATATGGGGCTCAAATGAAAGTTATTTGGGAGTAAAGCTCGAATTTGATATAAATATTTGGGAAAATTGTCTATGGGCCCAAATAGTAAGTATTTTCTGACTGTGGAACACGAATCCGATATATATTTTCAAGGCCAACTCACTGAGTGGCCGCCCATCCCACAAAACACCCCTCAAGCCGGTCATGTTTGCCGACTATGGAAATATGGAAGCTCAAATTTAAGGTATGTGGGCGTAGACCACGTATCTGATATCAACATTGGGGGCCAACTGTTTAGCGGACGTCCCACCACCATTACAACACCCAAATAGGACATATTTGCTCATCAAGACAATTCGGGTCTTAAAGAGAGTGGAACTAAATATTTATAGTTTTTAGGGCCAATACCCCAAACCGGACATATTTGCTGACTTTTGCAATAAGGAGTTTAAATGAGATTATAAAACGAATTTGATATCCAATTTTGAGGGCAATGGCAATATGGGGTTCAAATTAATGATATATAGTTATATAAGAATAGAGCACATTGCTGATATATTTTCCGGGCTTAGTGTTTTGGGGACCACTCCAATCCCCAAAACACCCCTAAATCGGGCATATTTACCGACCATGTCAATGTGGAGCTTAAATGAAAGGAATTGGGGGGTAGAGCAAGAATTGATACCCATTTTCGGGATCAATTTTCTGGGGATCTACCCCTTTCCCAAAATACCCCACAAACAGCAATTTTTTAGTGGCCATCGCAATATGGGGCTCAAATAAAGGTATTTGGGAGTAGAATACGATTTTGATATCCAAATGTAGGACCATGTATTTAGGGCATCACCCCTTTCCCAAAACACCCCCAAAGGAAAAAAATTTTCGACCATGCCAATAGATTAGAAAACTACTTTGATTAATACAAGAAAAACAAAACACATCACCAAAGTCGTAAAAAGAGTGGAATGCAAAGCTGGAAACATTTTATAACAAACCTAAAACAATTTAAACATCCCCATTACTCTGGAGTAAGTATAACTTACGATAAACCATTGTATCCTAAACAAATTGATAAAAAAACAAAATACGTACTTTCTCGCGGCTTCATGTGGGTCACACGATCGTTACTCACCAACATTTACTCAATAAGGACATTGACAACCAATGTAAAAAATGTGGAAGTATCATCTCTATTCAACATATTATACAAAACTGCAATCATTTATAACATCAGAGGAACCTTTTGCTTAAAAAAAGGAATGGACATGCTCCTAGTGCGGAGAATATCAACGCTATCTTTTCATTTCAAACACAAATGCCAAAAGTTTGGATGTTAGATGTACCCCATTCTCAAAAGACTTTATTTGAGCTCGATATTTCCTTGGAGATTTTGTGAGTGGGAGGGCCCCCAGGGTGGTGGTTGGTGGGTCTAGGGGGTGATGTGGACTCCCGAAAATTTGCCCCCATATTGCCATGATCGGTAAATATGTATGTCCGATTTAGAAGTGTTTTTGGGGGTGAGGTGGTTCCTGAAAAAAATATCAACATCGTGCTCTACTCTCAAATACCATTTATTTAAACTCCATATTGCCATTGGTTTAAGGGGAGTTTATAGGATGAGGCGTCCCCCAAACATTTGGCCTCAAAATTGGTCATCATATTCGTATGCTAATCTCAAATACCTTTCATTTAAACCCCTTATTGCATAAGTCAGTACTTATGTCCGGTTTGGGTATGGACCCTAAAAACAATCAATATCGAGCTCCAATCTCTTTAAGAGCCACATTGTCATGGTGAGAAAATACGTCCTATATGGGGGTTGTTATCGGTATGCGACGTCCCCTAGATAGTTGGTCCCGAATGTTGATATCAGATTCGTGTTCTACTTCCATACACCTTTCATTTGAGCCCCATATTTCGATAGTCGGCAAACATATTCCGTTTAGGGGATGGGGCGGCCACACAGTGACTTGGCCCGGTACTCTAAAATACCTCTTATTTGAGCCCTATATTGCAATGGTCAGGCAATACGTCCCATTTGGATAGTGTTATGGGGGTGGGGTGGCCCCATAGACACTTGTTCCCGAATATTGATATCAGATTCGTGAAGTACTACCAAAGACCTTTCATTTGAGACCCATATTGCTGTGGATGTTTTTGGGGAGCGTTTTTTGGTAGGGATGGCCTCTCAAACACTAGATCTCACATTTGGATATCGGATTCATGCTCTACCCCAAATACCTTTTATTTGAGCCCCATATTGCCTATGGTGAGTAAGTAAGTCCTGTTTGGGGGTGTTTTGGGGAAGGGATGCACCCCAGAAACAAGATTCCACATTTGGATATCAGACTCGTATTTTATTCGCAACTTCCTTTCATTTAAATCCCATACTGCCATGGTCGGTAAATATGTACGATTTAGGGGTGTTTTGGGGGTTGGGGTGGTCCCCCAAACACTTGGTCCCACAATTGTTCTAGTCTTAAATACCTTTCATTTAAGTCCCATATTGTCGTAATTGGTCAATATATATATTTTGTTGGTTTTGGGGGTGGAGCGCCCCCCTAGGAACCCAAAATTGGATGCCAAATTTTTTTTTAGGTTGCTATAAGAGAGCACACAAAAGTTCGCAAAAATCGCACATGCCATCTCCCAGATCTGGCGTTTCTGAAAATTAGGGTAAGGGGGAGGGTCCGCCCCCCCCTTCAAATATCAAAAAATTAAGTACTCTATTTTCACCACGGGTCCATAATCTGCGAAAATTTCAAGAAAACCGGTTCAGCCGTTCTTGAGTCTACACGGATCAAACAAACACAAATTCATTTTTATATATAAGAAAGAGATAAACTTTAAATAAAAAAATAACGATTATTTTATTTTTTTAATTAAAAGTTTAAGGATCTGATCCTCAAACAAGATGCAGCTGATCATCAAAATGTTGGCGCTTCTTCTTTGAGGCTGATTCATTTTGTTTACGTACAAATTAATAATAAATTATGAAACTTTTACATCATTCACACAAACACGTGTCGCATGCATTGATTTCCTGAAGTGCTTAATTTATTAAATACGTATTGCGAAAATAGGGGTTTGTTTTAAAAAATTATGATAAAAATCAAGAAACAAATGTGTATTAGAGTTGTGTTTTATTGTCATAAAACTCTATATATAGAGGGTATCGACTGGACACGAACAATTTGCAAATATAAATTAGAAAAATTCAAAACTTCAGCAATGAAACTCCGCGATGCATTTAAATACGGCGCGTTTTAAGAAAATAAAACAATAAAACTCAATAAATGCCTTGGAGTGTCCTTCTAACGATAATACCTACTACCTAAATGAGGATATATTCACATTTACGAACAGCCACAATCCTGCTACTATTCCACATCATTTATAAAGCCACAGAAAAATCATCAAGAGTCCAAGGAGCTCCCATAAGCGCACGCATTGTTGGAGGTGCCGCCACAACCATCGATAAAGCGAAATTTTTGGTCTATCTGCGTTTAAATGGAAAATTCATATGTGGCGGAAGTCTAGTGTCAGCCCAGCATGTGGTGACTGCAGCCCATTGCATAGACGGAGTTAGTCCCGCAAAATTAGTGGTAGTTGGTGGTGCCACACGTCTCTCGGAGACTGGAGTGCGGCGAGGAGTTACAAAAATTATAAAACCCACCAATTACAACAAACCCAACCCCTATCACATGGATGTGGCCGTACTCAAATTGGCCTCCGATATGAAAGGCAATAACATTGCCACCATACCGTTGTGCAAAGCTAATTGGAAGATAGGTGATTACATTGATCTCTATGGTTGGGGCCAGCTGGCGGAAAACAATCGCCAATCCGTAGATCAGATGCGTCATGTGCGTGTCCCTTTGGTGTTGCGCAGTAAATGTTTGCAGGCCTATAGGAATCGTGAAACCATAACCTCATCCATGTTTTGTGCGGGAGATCTTAAGGGAAAGGACTCATGTTATGGTGATTCTGGAGGTCCTGCAGTATTTCAGAATGAATTGTGTGGAGTGGTATCATGGGGTTTACGTTGTGCCAGTCAAGTTTACCCTGGAGTCTATACTAGTATTAAATCTGTACGGGATTTTATTGATCGAGCAATGAAACTTTGATGATGACTTAGCTTAATGTAAAAACAACATGAATAAAATCGTTCATTTTTTTACTATAAACATATTGAAAACCCTTGTTCGATGAATTCGTCTGGCGAAATTGGCCAAAAAGACCAATGTGTTAAATGTTGACAAAATTTGATCTTATATATAAAAATCAATTTGTGTTTGTTGGTTTGTTTGTTTGTCTGTTCCACATACACTCTTTTTTTTCTTGAAATTTTCATAGATGGTGCATAATGATCCTGGGGTGAAAATAGGCTACTACATACATCTGAAGGGGGAGTGGACCCTCCCCCATACCTTTATTTTCAGAAACGCCAGATTTTGGAGATGGGTGGTGCGATTTAAGCAAAAGTTTGTGTGCTCTCTTATAGTTACCTAAAAACAAAAATTTTTTATTCAAATTTCGGATGGGGTATCTAGGGGGGGACGCGCCACCCCCAAAACTCGCCAATTATATATAGACCAATCACGACAATAAAATTTAAAGGTATTTGAGAGTAGAATCCGATATCAAAATGTGGGACCAAATATTTGGGGGACCATCCCAGCCTCCAAAACACCCCTAAATCAGACATATTTATCGACCATTGCAATATGAGCCTCAAATAAAATGTATTTGAGAGTAGAACACCAACCTGCTATCAAAATGTGCGACCAAGAGTTTGGGGGGCCGCCCCTCCACCAAAATACCCCACAAAAGAGGACAAATTTACCGACCACAGCAATATGGGGCTTAAAAAAAATGTTTTTTAGAGTAGAACACGAATCTGATATATATTTTCCGGGCCAAGTCACTCAGCGGCCACCCTATCCCCCAAAACACCCCGCCCCCAAACCGGACGTGTTTGCCGACTATGAAAATATGGGGCTCAAATGAAAGACATTTGGCAGTACACCACGAATCTGATATCAACATTCGGGACCAACTATCTAGGGGATATCCCACCCCCATAACAAGTAAAAAGGCGTTAAGTTCGGCCGGGTCGAACTTTGGATGCCCACCACCTCGGGTATATATGTAAACCACCTTTTGTCATAATCCGGTGAAAAATGCAAAATTTATGCCCCCATTGCAGCTTTATCGAAATATGGTCCGATTTGGACCAAATTCGACACGGATATTGAGTGGTCTAATAAGAACAAGTCATTGTTTAATTTTATAGAACAAAATCTTGGACTTTTTGGTAGCCATATCCAAATATAGACCGATCTGAACCATATAAGACACGGATGTCGAAAAACCATTATGTCAAATTTCAGCGAAATCGGATTACAAATGTGCCTCTTGTGGGGCCAAGACTTTAAATCGAGAGATCGGTCTATATGGCAGCTACATCCAAATCTGAACCGATCTGGGCCAAATTGAACCGATCTGGGCCGAAGGGCCTAACAACTCACTGTCCCAAAATTCGGCGAGTTAGGACAATAAATGTCTTTTATGGGCCCAAGACCTTAAATCGAGCGATCGGTCTATATGGCAGCTATATCCAAATCTGGACCAATCTTGGCCAAATTGTCCCAAATGTTGGCGAAATCGAACAATAAATGCGCCTCTTATGGGCCGAAGACCTTAAACCTAGAGATCGACCTATATGGCAGCTACATCCAAATCTGAACCGATCTGTGCCATATTGCAGAAAGATATCGAGGGGCCTAACAAAACTCAATGTCCCAAATTTCGGCGACATCGGACAATAAATGCGCCTTTTATGGGCCGAAGACATTAAATCGAGAGATCGGTCTATATAGCAGCTATATTCAAATCTGGACCTGGCTGGGCCAAATTGAAGAAGGATGTCGACTGGCCTAACACAACTCACTGTCCCAAATTTCAGCAAAACGAATAATAAATGTGGCATTTATGGGCCAAGACCCCAAATCGGCGATCGGTCTATGTGGGGGCTATATCAAGATATAGTCCGATATAGCCCATCTTCGAACTTCATCTGCTTATGGACAAAAAAACAATCTGTGCAAAGTTTCAGCTCAATATTTCTATTTCTAAAGACTGTAGCGTGATTTCAACAGACAGACGGACGGACATGGCTAGATCATCTTAGATTTTTACGCTGATCAGGAATATATACACTTTATAGGGTAGGAAATGGATATTTAGATGTGTTGCAAACGGAATGATAAAATAAATATACCCCCATACTTCGGTGGTGGGTACAAAAACCACCAAATAGAACGAATTTGTTCACTATGACAATTTGGGGCTCAAAGACAGTGGAGCATGATGTTGATAGTTTTTAGGACCCATTCCCCAAACCAGACATATTTGCTGACTATTGCAATAAAAAAAGGTGTTTGTGATGAGAAAACGAATTTGATATCCAATTGAGACCAAGTGTTTGGTCTGATCTTTGAAAGTAGAGCACCATGCTAATATTTTTTCAGGGCTAAGTGTTTGGGGACCATCCCACTCTCCAAAAGAGCCCATATATACATGGCTCAAATGAAAGGTATTGAGGATTAGGGCAAGTAATTGATACCCGCTTTCGAGACCATCCCTTCCGCAAAACACCCCCTAAACAGGGGTCGGTAAATATGTATGCTCCTAAATCCGGCATACATATTTACCGACCATGGTAATTTGGGGCTCAAATGAAAGGTATTTGGGAGTAGAGCACGAAATTGATACCCACATTCGGGACCGCATTTCTGGGGGTCCACACCCTAAACCCACTAACCACCAACCTGGGCTCTTCCCACTCCCAAAATCCTCATGAGAATATCGAGGTCTAATTCAGTTTTTAAGAATGGAGTACATCTAACATCCAAACTTAAGGCGCAGCAGAGCGGGCCGCGTTCAGCTAGTTACCCATAAAAATTAATATTTGACACAAAATTTAGCATTAAAGTGAAATTTTACAAAATTTCCTATGGAAATTAACTTTGAGAAAATTTGATATAGGAATGAAATTTTGACAGAATTTCCTATAGGAATTAAAATTTCACGAAATATCTTACAGAAATGAAATTTTGACAAAATTTCCTATAGAAATGAAATTTTGACAAAATTTCCTATAGAAATGAAATTTTGACAAAATTTCCTATAGAAATGAAATTTTGACAAAATTCCCTAAAAACTGCAATTTTGACAAAATTTTGTGAAAAGTTTAATTTTTACAAAAATTTCCAAAAAATTTTAACATTTCCATAGAAATTTTCTCTTAACACAAAGTTTGAACGAAATTTCCTGTAAAGATAATATTTTAATGATATTTTCATTAAAGATACAAATATAATGCTTAGTTTTTCAAGGTAACATAAAAATATAACAATGTCATCTACCTATCCGCTTTACACTTTAAATGTTTCACATTGATTTATAAATGTGTATTACCTTAGATATTGTACCATGACATTGCCACACGACGGCAGAGACCTATTGACATAAAAACCATAAATTGGTATGGATCTCCCCAACACCTGAACAAATATTAACCAAGACCACTGATCCAAATTTACCAAGCCCATGTATAAAGAACATTACAATAATGAAGTACTTAGACAGTCGTAAGCAGCCCCAACGAACAACATCAGTTGCCAAAGTTACCAAATGGCACAGTTACCAAAATTAATTTTTCAGACACTACTCTCTGTGTTCATATGTCAGCATCTAGTGTGGGCTGATGACATCAATCATCGCATAGTTGGTGGGCATAAAACAACTATTCGGACAACAAAATATATTGTATCACTTCGTTTAAGAAATGGCCAGGTGTTTTGTGGTGGGACACTGGTGGCCAGACAATATGTGGTAACGGCTGCCCATTGCCTGGATGGCTTACGTAGAAACGATTTTTATGTACACGCTGGAGCTACCTACACCTATCAGAGGGGTATAAGGCGATCTGTTAAAAGAATGACCATACCCAATGGCTTCAATATGCAAACTATTCATATGGATGTAGCTGTGCTCAAGCTGTACAGACCATTATATGGCAAGAATATTAGACCTATTCCATTGTGCTCTCATCGATTAAGACGCAACCATCGACTGAAAGTTTCTGGCTGGGGTCTAACAAATGAAAACGCATTCACGCCGCCACGACAGTTGCGCACCGTTCAAGTAACGCTTAAATCGAGAAATAACTGTCGGAGAAATTATAGCCAATTGTTGAGACTAACTCGAACAATGATGTGCGCATCGGTACCAGGAGTTAAAGATTCATGCGCGGGAGATTCCGGAGGACCTTTGGTACATAGGGGAGAGCTTTGCGGTATTGTCTCATTTGGAGTGGGTTGTGCCCGCAGAAATTACCCTGGAGTCTACACGAATATTGCTTTTGTTAGGGAGTTTATAAAAAATGCAATGAGAATTTAGAATTGAATTGGTGAAAAGATTTGGATACAAGTAAATGTTATAGTCATACATGTTTTAGTTTTATTTCACAATTTATAAAAAATTTGTAAAAATTTTATTTCTATAGGACATTTTGTCAAAATTTCATTTCTATAGGAAATTTTGTAAAAATTTTATTTCTATAGGACATTTTGTCACAATTTCATTTCTATAGGAAATTTTGTCAAAATTTCATTTCTATAGAAATTTTGTCGAAATTTCATTTCTATAGAAATTTTGTCGAAATTTCATTTCTATAGGAAATTTTGTCAAAATTTCATTTCTATAGGAAATTTTGTCAAAATTTCATTTCTATAGGAAATTTTGTCAAAATTTCATTTCTATAGGAAATTTTGTCAAAATTTGCGAGGTACCATGTCATGCATGGTAATGTAAATTCTCCCCAATGAGGTGTCGCACTGTGGCACGCCGTACGGACTTAGCTATAAAAAAAGGTGCCTTATCATTGAGTTTAAACTTGAATCGGAAAGTACTCATTGATGTTGGACAAGCTTGCCCCTGCTCGGTTCATGGGCAAAATTTCACTCTATTTCCAAATGCCTTTCCTTTGAGTCCTATATTACCACTTTTGAAATATTTCTTGTTTACGGAGTATTTTGCGGGTGGCCACCCGCCCTTAAAGTAAATATAAGCTTCGTGCTCAACTTTTAAATACAGTTTATATGAGCCCCATATTGGCATGATCGGTAAACAAGTTCTGTTTGAGGGTGAGGGATGGCACCTCAGACATTTCGACTCAAATATCGATATTAAATTTGTGTTTCACTCCCAAATCACTTTAATTTGATACCCATATTGCCATGGTCAGTAAACGTGAGCCGTTTGAAGGGTGTTTTGGGGATGGAGCGCCCACAGGCACTTTGCCCTGAAAATAGATATCAAATTCGATCATTACTCCTAAATACCGTTGATTTGGGCTCCATATTGGCATGGTCGGAAATAAAGTTCAGTTTAGGGAATGCTTTAGGGCGTATCCCCAAACACTTGGCTTCAAAATACCTTTCATTTGAGTCCCATATTGTCAAAATGGGTCAATGAACCTATTTGACGTATTTTTAGGAGAAAAAGCGCCACCTACTACTACCTCCAAATACTATAACTACTCGCAAATACATTTCCTTTAAGTCTCGTATAGCCATGGTCGGCTAATGTGCCCTTTTCGGGCATTTGGGGGGACCTCCCATTACTTGGACCTAATTGTATATGCCATATTTGTAATCTATTTTCAGATACTTTTTATTTGAGTCCCATATTGACATGAACGTCGAATATATCTGTTTCGATGAGTTTTGGGGTTGGGACGGACCGCTGGGACCTTGGACCCAAAAATTTTAATACGATATACGTTTTCTAGTCTCTAATAACTTTCATTTCATACCCATATTGTGCCTATCGGCCAACTTTTGATTTTGGGTGGTGCTTTTGAGGTATGGGGGATGGTCCGCCCCTACACGATATCAAAAAATTATATAGCCTATGTTTTCTTACAGACCAACCTACACAATCCGTGAAATTTGTAAGAAAATTGGTTTAGCCGTTTTTGAGTCAAACAACAAACCGAGACCCATATAGTCATAATTGGTAAATATGTCCACTTGGGGCGATTTCGGGGGGTTGGTGTGACCCCCTATACTTCGATCTGATTTCCTTTCATGTGAGCCCCATATTGATATGAGCGTTCAATTCGTCTGCTTGGAGGGGTTTTGGGGTAAGGGCGACTTCCTGGGTACTTGGACCCAGGAATAATACCATATTTGCATTCTATTCTCCAATACCTTTCATTTGATACTCATATTGTCATTATCTGTCCACTTTTCATTGCGTGTCCTGTTTTTGGGGAACGGGGAAGGGTTCGCCCCCTTACGATATCTAAAAATTTTAAAGTCTGTTCCTGACCTTCAGCCCCTATCCGCAATCTATTCCCGAATACCTTTCATTTGAATCTCATATTGTCATTACCATCCAATAAACCTATTTTAGGGGGATTTGGAGTTGGGCGGCTCCCAGTTATATGGACCCAATTTTTAATATGAAATTTGCACTCTACTCTTGAATACCTTTCATTTGAGTTCCATATTGTCCCGATCGGTTCACTTTTATTTTCGGGTAGTACTTCCTTTAGGGTAAGGAGGACGGTCCGCCTCCGATATCAAAAAATTATATAGCCTACGTTTCCTTCCAGACCAACCTACACAATTTGTGAAAATTTCAAGGTAATCGGTTCAACCGGTTTTGAGTCTATACGGAACAAACAAACAAACCGACAAACACAAATTGATTTTTATATATAAAAAGAAGAAAATTTCTATCTAAAATGTCGTCACAATGTAATTTTTCTACCTTTTTACTATTTTTATACCCACCACCGAAAGAGGGGGGTATATTCATTTTGTCACTCCGTTTGCAATACATCAAAATATTTTTTTCCGACCCTATAAAGTATATATATGCTTGATATTCGTAAAAATCTTAGACGATATAGTCATGTCCGTCCGTCTGTACGTCTTTCTGTCTTTAAAAATAGAGATATTGAGCTGAAACTTTGCCCAGATTCCTTTTTTGTCCATAGGCAGGTTAAGTTTGAAGATGGGCTATATCGGACTACAACTAGATATAGCCCCCATATTGACCGATCTGCCAATTGAAGGCTACATCTATTATTCGATTTTGCCGATGTTTGGGACAGTGAGTTGTGTTAGGCCAAGTTCGGCCGAGATCGGTCCAGATTTGGACAAAGCTGCCATATAGACCGATCTCACAATTTAAGGTCTTGGGCCCATAAAAAGCGCATTTATTGTCTGATTTCGCTGAAATTTGGGACAGTGGATTCTGTTAGGTCCTTCGACATTCTTCTCCAATTTGGCCCAGGTCTGTTCAAATTTGGATATAGCTGCCATATAGACTGATCTCTCGATTTAAGATCTTGGGCCCATAAAAGGCGCATTTATTGTCCGATTTCCCTGAAATTTGGGACAGTGGATTGTGTTAAGCCGTTCGACATCTTTTTTCAATTTGGCCCATATCGGCCTGAATTTAGATATAAATGCGCCGCATAAAAGGCGAATTTATTGTCCGATTTCGCTGAAATTTGGGACAGTGAGTTGTGTTAGGCCCTTTGACATCCTTCTCCAATTTGGCCCAGATCGGTCCAAACTTGGATATAGCTGCCATATAGACCGATCTCTAGATTTACGGTCTTGGGCCCATAAAAGGCGCATTTATTTTCACTGAAATTTGGGATAGTGAGTTGTATTGGGCCCTTCGACATCTTTTTTTAATTTGGCCCAGATCGGTCCAAATTTGGATATAGCTGCCATATAGACCGATCTCTCGATTTAAGGTTTTGGGCCCATAAAATGCGCATTTACTGTCCGATTTTGCCGAAATTTGGGACAGTGAGTTGTGTCAGGCCCTTCGACATCCTTCTTCAATTTGGCCTAGATCGGTCCAGATTTGGATGTACCTGCCATATGGACCGATCTCACCTTGATTTTAGGTCTTGGACCCATGAAGGGCGCATTTTTTGTCCGATTTCGCCGAAAATTGGGACAGTTCGTTGAATTAGGCCTTTCGACATTTTTTTTCAATTGGTTCAGATCGGTCCAGATTTGGATATTGCTGCCAATAGGACGATCTCTCGATTTAAAGTTTTGGCTCCATAAAAGGCTCATTTATTGTCCAATTTGGCTGAAATTTGGGACAGTGAGTTGTGTAAGGCCTTTGACATTCATCTCCAATTTGGTTCATATCAGTCCAGATTTGGATATAGCTGACCGATCTCTCGATTTAAGGTCTTCGCCCCATATTCCGATTTCGCTGAAATTTCACACAGCGACTTATGTTAGGCTTTTCGACATCCGTGTCTTATATGGTTCAGATAGGTCTATATTTGAATATAGCTGCCAACAAGACCAATATTGAACAGTGACTTGAATTTATTAGACATCTCGATGTCCGTACCGAATTTGGTCCAAATCGGACCATATCTCGATATAGCTGCTATGGGGGCATAAATTATGCTTTTTTCTACGGATTATGACAAAAGGTGGTTTACTTATTTAATTTCGGCACGGCCGAATTTAATGAATTTTTACTTTTTTATTGGTATGTTAGTGGAGGCCTTAATTTTAAGTCTGATAAATTTAAATAAATGTCACTTACCTTTATTTTTTAAGTTATTTGGCACACTAATGCTCAAAGCTATACCCGTTACAAACACATTATAGGGATTGGTAATGGTTATTGTCGCCATATAGTATTCATTCACCAGCATTGTTTCGGTGCCGAGATTGCATTGCGTGACTAAATGGAATCTGTAAAGAAATTAAAAAAAAACGAAAAAATTACATTAATATAGAAGCCAGACAAAGGGAAAAAATAATAAAAATGCAAAAATATTTAAAATAAATACAGACAGCTACATATGCATATATGACGACTACAAAATAACTGTAACGTATGTAGTTAAAAAACAAATAATAATGGAACTCTTCCTAGATACAATGCAACATATAAACGAAATGACCTACGTCGGAGCAATATAACAAATTGGATTAATTATGATATTATCATCTAAATCACGATTCCGATTGTGGTAGCGGAAGGCATTGTTCGTATACGGTGCACTTTTGCACAATTGCATCGAGAAGTTATCCGTCCCCACAAATGTTTCTATGCGCACCACACGCAATTGAGTATTTTCCAAGAATTGTTGAGCCTCTGTGGTAAACAGGAAGCTGTGGTAGAACGTTGGTTCCAATTTAAGATTTGCCTCATAGGGCTGATAGGCATTGGTCGCTGGATCGTTGTGTTTACGCAAAGCCACAAGATCAAAGTATTTTGCATATTGTGTAGGCTGCAGCTTATAGTTGTTGCTGCCATCGGTGATTATTACTTGAAGGTTACGAATTTTAATGGGAACATCAGTTTGTAGCCTGTGTGGAGAGAAAAGAAAAGGCGAATAAGCATAAATGGTTAAAATTATGAACATATCTGCATACATACCTTAAAATTACATTCAATTTGATGATATCATCGTTTTTAATCTCGATTTTCTCAAATGTTGTACAAATTTCCAAAAGTTCAGTTAATTTGTCCAGATCTATGGGTAGGGGACTCTTGACTTTTTTCAATGACTCCTCCCACAGCGTTCGCACTTCTGGAGCATTTTGATTTTGAGGCACTGGTGCTTCACCCTTTGTAATCAAATCAGTTAAACGATTAGTTCAGACATGACTATTGCCTAGAATAACGAACTGTCTTACATGTAAAACTTTCCATAGATTCTCCAAGACCATTATGCGTTCATTGGGTGTGTATTTGATCTTGCATGATAAGGCTTCTAGACTGCAGGATATAAAATCACCCACTGAACCTGAGAGCAGAGCACATTTCATGGTCTTCAGCAAAACATCCGAAAATAAAGAACACCATTTGTCTTGTCGATAATCGGGTAACATTAAGGAATATAAGCTGGAATCAAGAGAATGAGAATGAAAGTTAAAAAACATTTTTTCCAATTTTTTTCGAAATAATTGGTACGCGAGGGAGGGGGTCCTGCAGGTTTATCCGCTAATAAACGATTGTGATTAGTGACATTCATCTGAAGGTCGCCCTTTTACGCACAGTTAAGGCCTCCGAACTCTAGCAAAAACGGAGACCAATATGTTGTTGTTGTAGCCACATTTGCACGTGGAGGTGGCGATCCTCGTCAAGCTCTTATAGGCGGGCAAGCTCGTTCCAGTCTATACGACCGATCGTCGCGGGAACAGGATGGCCATTGGTTATTTAAAGGCGCCAATAACTCGCCTTGTCGTATCGAGCATCATAGGCACTAAGTATTTAAGCAAGAGCCAGTGTCATCCGGCCTCTCACTGAGACTCTCCACTTGTTACCGTTGTTTATCCGGAGTAGCGTCAACTACAGTCGTTGACGCTACTCCGTATGAAGAATTCCATTATCCGCATGAAGGATTCCTGTACACGCACCCGGTAGCTTCCAACTAAGCTTCTCATGATAACGAAGAACACCAAACAGATTGGAGCTAATGTTCCAGCCTGTGTGATACTCATAGCTACCCCGTGCCGGGCCATGACTAATAAAACTGATGTATAGGAAGTACGATGGAATGGTAAAGGCGTTACTAAAATGCCTAGAAATTATTTTTTTTCGATGGAAGAGAGGCTAGATACGATTTTTATAGAAGCAAATTACCAGGAGAACTTCACTTGTTGTTCTCCTGGTTGTCATGGGAGAGGCACATCCCGAAATGACTTCTCCACACACTTCTGGTGCGTGCCAGGATTGGAAAGAACCCCGGATCCTGGTTCTGTTCGGTTTGTCAGAACCGCCTCCATCATCGATCGGTGTCGGTGAGGTGTAACCAGTTCCTTACGTCACAAGCTATCACCGTCGCCTTATCGTCGGACTATGTGACCCCTCCGACTTCTGCCATTCGGTAATATACGCAACAGCAACACCTTAGTAGGGCTGGCAAAATATCGATGGCACTATCGATTTTTAATTTTTTTATTAAAATTAAAATAATTTGCGAAACTAGACAAAAATAAACAATCCAACACTGAATGTATTCTTTCAGATACATCGCGCCTATAGAGGGCGCAATTTTCATCCGATTAGCCCAACATTTTGTAGATTGCTCTTATGACTTCCAACTGACTTTATTTACCTTGGTTTTATTTGGTGGTAAATCGATCTCCTGATTTTTACTTCTCATTTGCGTTTGAAATATTGGTGATGGGAAATTAACGATAGTATCGATACTATCGATATTTATTATTAAAACTATCGAAAATATCGAATGTTGCGGTTATTGATAGTTTACCAACTCTACACCCTAGTCCATGAATGCCGGCCAGTGCCGGGAAGTGTATCTTTCTTGCAAATGCATTGCAATGGTCCCCGAAGTAAGATATTGGTTGCAGCTATCCAGGAGACATAGCTGACCAACACCTGTTATCTGCGCAGTTATCACGCATGCATTGTGGCATACCAATCTGTGCAGTATAGACCCAAATCGCCTGCGCCTGACGCTAGCGACCCCTATATGGAATGTGGGAAAGTATTCAAGTCTGGTAATGCCGAAATAGAGCTTTAAAACGTGTATATACCGGTTGGTTATTTTGTCCCAATTAATGGCCAAGTTTCCATGCCCGTCATTAGTGGCCTATTGTCTGGCCATAATCGCCTTGTTCTAGGAGAATTAATGCCACCAGCGGAGCATAGCTTTGGCAAAGCAGTAGCTTAAAAACTCCACGGTTTGCATGGTGAACGATGATGCCCCCATTTCCACTCTCCTGATATCCTGAGTGACGTTCCCGGGCAAGCCGTTATTACTTTGGAATCAGACCACCTCCCCATAATTCTCACCATCGACCGACCGCCCGACTTCATAACATCGGTGCGCCGGACTTTTACCAATCAAATGAAAGGTCTTACATTCCGGCAGATGCTGCCGCCTCAACCTCTACAGAGCAAGGATTGATGCCGACGTGCAAGATGTATGTCCCGTTTGTGACCAGGCACCACACGATACACGTCACCTGTTTAACTGCCCAGCCAAACCAACTCGACTCAGACCTAGATCCCTCTGGACGCACCCCATCTTAGTCACAGAGTTCCTGGATCTTGACACTCAACAGAATCAAGCAGACGAAAGATAGAACACAACAAACTGCTACAACAACAACAACCAATCGCCGCTTCAGTGAGTTGACACCCCCTGAAATGTTCTAGTTGCCGAGAGGAAATTCCGAGACATCATTAACGCAGCAGCCGCTCGCTTTATACTAGCCGGCTGAATACCCCAAGTGCGGCCCAATTTCCCGGTACAAGCAGTGGTAATCGCAGACGAGTGTGATGGATTTCGTTTCACAGACCCCACTTACCACAGAATCAGTGAGCTGAATCTAGAACTAAACAAGATATTCAACGAGCATAAGCGGAATTGGGTGGTTGAAACACTTTCATCATCCGTTCTACCAATAATAATAATATTGGGTTGTAATTGCGGATTTTTCATATAGTCGGCGTTGACAAATTTTTTCAACGGCTTGTGACTCTGTAATTGCATTCTTTCTTGTGTCGGTAATCAGCTGTTATTTTTAGCTTGCTTTAGAAAAAAAGTGTAAAAAAAGTATATTTGATTAAAGTTCATTCTAAATTTTATTAAAAATGCATTTACTTTCTTTTAAAAAATCCGCAATTACTTTTTGGGCAACCCAATAATAATCGTGATTCACGACAGGTCACGATTATTATTATTATTATTGAATATGGTCTAGATATTCATTCACGCCAGGTCACGATTTAACGTTCAATCAATTGTTGCAGTGGTGTCACATTCAATTCGGATTGCGCAGCTCTTACGTCCTAAAGATAAACATTGAGATCAAATTCAAGATTCTAACCGCAAATCTTCTTTAGAATTGTACTTGTCACTAATATATGGCCACCGTAGCGCAGAGGTTGGCAAGTCCGCCTATGACGCTGAACGCCTGGGTTCGAATCCTGGCGAGACCAATTTCAGCGGTGGTTTTCCCCTCCTAATACTGGCAACATTTGTGAGGTACTATGCCATGAAAAACTTCTCTTCAAAGAGATGTCGCACTGCAGCACGCCGTTCGGACTTGGCTATAAAAAGCAGGCCTCTTATCATTGAGCTTAAAACTTGAATTGGACTGCACTCACTGATATGTGAGAAGTTTGCCCCAGTTCCTTAGTGGAATGTTCATGAACAAAATTTGCAATATATGGTTAACAAACAACCTTTTTTAAAATTGTAAAATAACAGTTCTTCATCTACATAATCAATGGGAAATAACTTACGTTAAGGCTTTGCTATGATCACCACTCTTAAAGTACTCATCGGCCATGTCAATGGCCAATTTTTTGCGGAACCTTAAACACTTGTATATTTTAAATTGAGCCATAGCCAAACTTAGCAGATTGATAATGGAACTCTAAAAGAATCAAAGACGAAATGTAAAAACAATTTTAGATTTTTTTCCGATTGCTATTCATTTAAGAAACCATACCGAATGATTGTAAAGTTTTTCGTTTTCTCTTATGAGAGCATTAATTTGTTGCTCCGAAAGAGGTTCCCCAGACTTCATAGATCTTATGCCGAAATATTCGGTATAAAGCGAGGTTATGTTATTGCTTTGGCCATTAAAATTAGTTGGTGGTGGTGACTCTGTAGGCGTCGAAGGACCTGAAAATGTAGCAGAAAATTAGAAAGATTTTTATGGAAAATGGATCTATCACTAACTCACCATTGCTTTGTTGAAATGCTTCTTTTCGCTTTTGTATATATTCAGCAGCTTTATGAAAGTAAATGCCAGGGTGTTGTGTTTGCAAGGCTGGCAAACCATTTTTAATAGCTTCACAAAATAGTTCGGCAAAAACAAAATGTCTGAGAGGAAATAAATATTATTTGCAAATTGTATATGAAATTTCGGAAAAAAAAAAAAATACTTACTGCGTACTTAACCATGCATAATGCTCGAATAGTAAATCTTTGAAACCCACACGATTTTTATACTTATCAATGTGACTTATGAAATGGTTTATCGAATCTCTGGGCACTTTCAGTTTGAACATCAAACGGCAAATTTTATAATTTAAGAAACCAGCCACAGTTTTAATTTCTAAATTATTTCCATCGTTAATGCGTAGCTCATCCAACGTTGTGTACGATTGTGTATAATGTCTATATGATAGATGTTAAAGATAACAATTAAAAAGAGAATATTTATATCAATATGATAAAAAATTTACTTCAACGCTGTGCTAAAATCCTGACGAATTTCTGCTACGAATCCCAATTTAAACTGATGTCTTATTTTTAAAGTGGTATGGGCTGCCGTCAGTTGGTCTCTATGGGTGCGTATACGTTTAGACATCAAGGTGTAATAAGACTGAGCCATGTCCACAAAAGCTGATTCAAGGCGTAATACATAACCTGGAAGATATAAACAAACGTATAGAAGAAAAATAGAGACAATTTACTTCATAAAATTTTAACCAAAAAAAATCCCTGAAAATTTTGACTTTAGAAACATTATTATGGAAATTTTGTCTTTAGAGAAAATTTCATGGAAATTTTGTCTTTAGATCAAATTTAATGGAAATTTTGTCTTTAGAGAAAATTTCATGGAAACATATGCGCCAATTTTGCCTCCACACTGTGCTGAAGATATCACTCCACATTGGCCAGCAGCCTGTTTCATTCTAGGGAATTTTATTCCTTTATTTCTATACACAATATCTCGCCATCCGACGTTGCAGTAAAAAAATGATATCCGATGAACAGCACTTGATAATTTTGTACCAGTGCTCAGTAGGAGTACATAGTATTTCCAGTCTCTTGGCTGTTCTAATACTTTTTTAGCAAGCAGTAGCGGTATCACTGCCCATTTTCCAGACTTCGGTAAAATTAATCGTGTCGAGAACTTCTGCTACGAAAAATTTTTTTCGTCTGCTGGTTAAGTTTGCAACATCATTCACTGTAAATTGTGATGGTTGGCCACACGAATGGTTCTCCTTCTCGTCCTATCTTTTTGGCGGATGCTCAATAAACAACAATCGGTTGAACAATCTGGCGCTTCTGTTTGAATAAGTAACTGCTACGTCACCCCGACATGGGATAGCTGTGAGCTCCACACAGGCTGGAACATTGAGCTCCCATTTGTGTGGTGTTCATTGCTGTCATGAGAAGCTTAGCTGCGAGCTACCGGGTGCGTCCACAGGTTGCGGATAGTGGAATGCTCCATACGGAGTAGCTGCAACGGCAATCGCGAACGATCAGCGGTATCGAGCTGAGAGTCTCAGTGAGAGCCCGGGCGGCACCGGCTCTTAAACAAATACTGAGTGCCTATGATGCTCGATATGATAAGGCGAATTGACGAGGATCGCCACCTCCACATGAAAATGTGGCTACAACGAAGACGACGGCTGCTACGTCACCAAAAGGGACTGAGGTCCCATTTTCTACCTTTTCCGGGTTTCAGGCTGAGTTTACAGTAGACCACAGCTTACAAATACTTCAATGAAGTTGCAATAAAACAAGTGCTATAGCCAAAACGCTTATGTTCGCTGACCGCTATTTTACTTTCTAGATACAGGTAAGAAATTATATCTTAGTGTAGTTAAAAAAAAAACATAATTTTCACATTTTTTCCCAATGCTTTGCTTTGTATGAAAGTAGAAAAAGACCAGTGGGCTCTTTTTTTATAGACGCCAAAATAACTGAACGCCTTAAATACTAGCAGGAGCAAGAAATTTGCCTTATTTTGTGTGAAGAATTTATGTGATTGAGAAAAGAGAAGGCGAGAAATAACAATCGGTCTTTAATTGCCGAGACTTCTATGACAACAGTGGTATAAAATACATACCATAAAAAACTTCATAGACGAAGATGTCATCAGAATTGTACTTTTTCAGTCTTTTGAAAGTATCCTTCCACTTACCCACTAAATGTTCTGTATGGGCCAAGATAAACAACATTTTGCTATTGATACCACATGCTGTGGTAAGGCTGGCAGCCCTCTCTGAGGCTAACATGTCCTCGCCTGGCGGTAGAGGCGGCGACTCCTGTAAAAGCACCAAACATATGCGGGTATTGCGTTCCTGCAAGGCATTTTTTAAGCCCTGTAAAAGAGCAGCACATTGCAACTGTTTTTCGGTCCATTGAGCATCATTCCATTCGATATCTTGAAAGAGAACAACCACTGCTGGAAGAACGTGTAGGTGTTTTAACATCCAATTTCGTTTAAGAATTCCCTTGGGATGATACCATTCATAGGAATTTCTTTTCGGTTTGGCCACTGGAAAGTCATAATTATTTGGAAGCAGTTTGAATTGAACAGAGGCTCTACAAAAAGAAACAAACAGTAAAGGTTAACGAAATGCTTTTATCACAAGATCCACAAGTATTAGGTTTACCTTTCAGCCTTGCGATTACTGCTGAATGCATCCCATATGGTTTTATGTACTGCATTGCGGTTCACATCAAGACCACACAAACCAATAAGAGGCTGTGGGGCCACTAAAAGCTCCGAAGGTAAAGCGGTCGAGTCAATACTCATGTTTACATAGAATTTTTATGCTTTTTTTTCTACGTTAGTTACGATGATGTTGTACTTTTGATGTGAACCCCACAAAATTTGGTGGGAGTCAACCAATCGGTGGCATAAAAGCCTCACTTTCGCCCCAAAATGTATTCCTCTAATACAATAACAACTGCAACAACAAAGTATCGGCCGACAAGACACTATGTTGACAAAAGGAAAATGACAATGGGCACAGCCTTCAGAGTTTCGAATTAAAAGAAAAATCGTTTATTGTGTTTTACAGTTGCTTCAACTTTCTTTTAAGGTAACTTTGTTCAACAATTAAACAGTTTTCTAACAAAACATGGGATAACGACAAGACTTTTGTCTTGGGGCTAACAGAAATCCTATATTTTTTTCTTAACGTTTGCGAATACTCTAACTCTGTGGCCAATCAATTTGAGGCACCTGGCAGTCCTATTGTCAATTTGTCGTTCTGTCATTTCCATTCTCTGACACTCTTCTTGCTAATGACATTCCGCACAGCTGTTAACACAGTGTTATCAACTTTGCCAGTGTGCTGTATAATAACGACGTTTTTTAGCGCCATTAAAAATATGTTCACTTTGTGGGCCAGTGACTAACACTAACACATTTGAACTACATTTTCCAAGACTGTGGCTTTTAATTTTTTTGTAATAAACAATAGTGTGGGTGTTGTTTCTTTTATTGTTAACCACATTCTTGCATGTAGGTGTAAAGATTGTTGGCAAACTTACTTTGGGAAGCAAGATCTTTTTTTGTACACAGACCCGAACGCTGCGAAATGTCCAAGGTGCTTAACCATAGCTAAAAACACATGCAAATGATTATCGAACGTCTGTCCATAGTAACCGGAAAGTAGAATTCAGTAAAAACTAAATTTTATGTTCCGTTTTCGTGTCAGCTGATAAAATTTGAAGTTTGAAGAAATTTTAAAACCTAAAATGTATTTTTAGGAAACTGTCATTCTTCTATTCTACGATTTATCTCATTGCGAAATAATTAAAGGTGGTCTCATTTGTACAACAACCACAAATCATATGGTGCAATCCGTCATCAAGCTGATCGACGGATGCCCCCACTAGGATTACGAGGAGGTGCAGCAGCTCGCCAGACATTTTCATTGCATCTCCTAATCTCCTGAGTGACGTATCCTCGTAAGCCGTCATCTCTCTGGGGTCAGACCACCTCCCTATAATTCTCGCCATCGACCGACCACCCGACTTCATAACCTCTGAGTGCCGGACGTTTATCAATCAGAATAACGCCGATTGGGCTGGCTTTAGATCGCCGCTTCAGTGAACTGCCACTCCTCTTGGATGTGCTAGTTGCCGAAAGAAACTCCGAGACATCATTAACGCAGCAGCCGCTCGCTTTATACCAGCCGGTAGAATACCCCAAGTGCGACCCGATTTCCCGACGCAGGCAGTGGTACTCGCAGACGAGCGTGATGGGATTCGTTGTATGGACCCAACTAACCCCAGAATCAGCGAGCTGAATCTGGAAATATACAGGGTTGTCAACGAACATAGGCGGAATTTGTGGCCGGAACACTTGGAGCAATGTAACTTAGGCACCGGTTTAGGTAAGCTGTGGTCTACTGTTAAGTCACTTTCGAACCCCGGTAGATGGGATGACAGGACCTCTGTCGCTTTTGGGGAAGTAACCGTGACTGATCCGAAGACATGCACCAGGTTGTTCAACCGTCAATTTCTTGTGCATCCCGAGCGTGACAGGGCAAGGAGGAGAACCATTCGCCGTATCCGTGGTCTCCGAGCCGACGGACAGCCATCACAATTTACCGTGGGCGAAGTTACGAATGTCATCCGTGGCGCCAAATCATCTAAGGCGTTGGGCCCCGACGAAATCTGTTCATTGATGTTGAAGAATCTGGATTCACCTGGAGTTGAGTACCTTACTACTGTCCTCAACCTGTCTTTGAACACTCTTATAGTTCCCGATGTCTGGAAAATGGGCGGAGTAACCCCGCTACATTTGACAGCTCTTACACATTCTCCCCACATGCCACAGCAATTCGCGATAAAGTCAAATGTAGAAACAAGGTCCTCAAATCACTTGCTAGCAGCACTTGGGGTGCAGACAAAAAAACCTGGTTGACCACATACAAAGCAATTGGGCGGTCTGTGGTGAGTTATGCCGCGCCCGATGGTCTCGTCGACTTTGTGACACGCAGTGGAATAATATTCAGATCTGCGACGGGTTGTCTTCTCAGTTCTCATGTGGACCACCTTCATCAGGAGACAAAGATCCTACCAGTGCGAAGACATAAATACATGCTGTCTAAGCAATACCTTTTGGGCTGTTATCGCAGAGACCATCCAAATCATCATCTTGTGGATAGGTATCTACCGCCCAGAAGCCTTAAGGTAGATCTAAATGATCTAGAGAGTTAGATTCAGCGCTACAAGAGAGAACCTCTAGATCAAGCGGCATATCAAGCAGGTCTAGACAACATTCATGCAGACACGGTAGCAGATGCGGTAATTGACTACCGAGTAAATGTAGTCCTTGGAAAACGACCGCCTCCCATTGCACTTGAAGAAATTTAACTCCCCCGCAAACCAGAGTAGTTCTGACTCAATTATTAGATGCATCCGCCTCAACTCATACAGAGCAAGGATTGATGCCGACGTACAAGATGTATGTCCCAAATGTAACCAGGGACCGCACGATGCACGTCACCTGTTTAACTGCTCGGCCAGACCCACTCGACTCAGACCTAGATCCCTGTGGACGCACCCCATCTTAGTCGCAGAGTTCCTGGGTCTTGACACTTAACAGAATCAAGCAGACGAAAGATATAACACAATAAACTGCTACAACAACAACAAGAGAGTAGGAGGTAAGCACCAATACGGCGCTGTCTTATCCGCTTATCCATGTTAGCACTATGTCAAGAAACTGGGGTCTATTTAGGGATTCCACACACTCCGCCACGCTCAGGTTGCGGTTAGTGGAATGCTTCGTATACGGAGTAGCTGCTATTGGAGTCGCGGACAATCAGGGAGAGACTTAGTGAGAGGCACTGAGTGCCTATGATACTCCATGTGACAAGGCGAGCTATTGGCGTCTTTTAATAACCAATGACCATAACGTTCCCGCGGCAATCGTCCTATGGACCGGAACGAGCTTGACGAGAATCGCTACCTCCACATACAAATGTGGCTACAACAACTGATTTCGATAAGTGTAAATCCCTTCCCAGAAAAAATTGAAACTCCTTCTAACTGCTAGTGCGGGACACACACACATTCGATTGAGAACAGAAGTTATCTAGCAATTAAAAGTAGCCAATTGTCATTTAATGTACTTCTCTTTCTCATTTGCTGTCAAATGAAGTGCTCAAAAACATTCATATGCGAGCAACTAACTTATTCAGTTCTTTGTTTTCTCGCGCTAAGTCCGGTTCATTCGTTAAACGCTCCGTCGAATTGCATATAAAATAATATGTTGAAACGTGTTTTAAGTGCAGAAACCATAAAAATAAAACTTAAACAAAGTTTGATTTAGTGTAAGTGAATGCAGAATCAAATGGTGACAAATGAATTTTGTATAAAAAGTAAAATAAAAACCCCATATTCATACGAGTACATAGTGTGTTGCACAGCTTTTGCGAGTGCCGTTCTGTTTAGCTCTCAGAAAATAGCAGCTAATCTTGCAAATTCTCGAATAACGTGCTTCTCTTCCTCTCCCATTCTCATTTGCTGACAAATAAAGTGCGCGAAAACATTCGTATATATACGCGAGCAACTTATTCAGTTCTTTATTTTTTCGGGCTTAGTGCGGTTTATTCGTTGAATTCTCCATCGAAGTACATATAAAAAAGTATGATGAAACGTGATTTAAGTGCAAAAACCATAAAATTAAAACTTAAACAATGTTTGATTAAGTGAAAGTGAATGCAGAATTCAATGGTGCCAATGAATTTTGTGTAAAACGTTGAAATAAAAACCTCATATTCATACGAGTACAAAGAATGTTGCACAGCTTTTGTGGAAGCCGACCGACCATATACGAGGGTTCTGTTTAGCCCTCAGTGGTTGTTATCGATAACAGAAAACTGCAGCTAATCATTTAAACTTACAAACGTACTTCTCTTCGTCTCCCATTCAACTTGGTGTTAAATAAAGTGCGAGTAACTTATTTAGTTCGTAGTTTTCTCAGGCTAAATGCGGTTCATTCATTGATCTCTCCGTCGTCGTTAAATGTAAAAACCATTTAGAAAAAAACATAAATCAGTGTAATGTGAAATCATGACTGAACGACTGCAGATGAATTTTGTGTACAATGTTAAATGAAAACCCACATTTATATCAGAAACTTAGTGTGTTGCCATCGTTCTGATTAACCTTTAATCTTAATCGATAACAGACATTACCTAATAATTTGCAATGAAAATCGAAAAAATTGTAGAATTGAAAAAAAAACTTTAAAGTTAATGCTTTAATATATATGTGTGAACTGCTGTATACAAGAAAAAAAAAACACTTCAATTAAAACTTGGTAAGTGGTGCTTTCTTTTGTTTTTATTTATAAGTGTTTTTTGCAATTATTTAATCATCCCTTTAATAAAAACATTCTACATCATTAGAGATGGGCGAAGGGGTAAATACCCAAAAGGTATTTACCCATGTATACCCAAAAGCTGGGTATTTATAATTTTGCAGATATCATGGGTATAAAAACATTTTGCAAAAATTTTTTGATTATTTCGTATTCTTTGTATATAAACCTTACCTTGTGATCTCATAAAATCGTATTTTAATTATATATAGCCGCTATATAGACCGATCTCCTGACTTAAAGTCTTGAGACAATAAATTGGTTATTTTTCATCCGATTTCAAGAAAATTTGGCAAATTTGCCATTTCTGTGAAGTGTTGTTCAGATCGGACTTTATTTGGATATAGCTGCCCTAAAGACGGACCGAACGATCTCCCGATATAGGGTATTTAGACCATAAAAGATCCATTTATTACCCGAATTCGATTAAATTTGGCACAGTGTGTTCCGGTAGACCCCTACCTATTCCTGTCAAATGAGGTCCAGATCGGACCATATTGGGTTATAGCAGCCATATATACCGATCTCCCGATATAGTGTAATGAGCCAATAAAGGAGCATTCTTCATCCTATTTCGTTGAAATTTGGCACAGCGAGTTTGCGTACCCCTCTAAAACGTTTTGTTGAATATCGTCCAGATCGCACCACATTTGGATATAGCTGTCATATAGGCCGATCTCCCGATATAGCGTATTGAGCCCATAAAAGGAGCATTTTTCATCCGATTTTGATGAAATTTGAAATAGTGTGTTTCGATAGACCTCTACACCTTTTTGCCGAACATTGTCCAGATCAGACAATATTTGGATACAGCTGCCATATAGACCGGTCTCCCGATATAGAGTAATGAACCCATAAAAGGAGCATTTTTCATCCAATTTTGATGATATTTGAAACAGTGCGTTTCGATAGACCTCTACACCTTTGTGCCGAACATTGTCCAGATCAGACAATATTTGGATACAGCTACAATGAAAAATGATCCTTTTATGAGCTCAACACTCTATATCAGGAGATCGGTCTATATGGCAGCTATATCCAAATATGGTCTGATCTGGAAAATGTTTGACACAAAAGTGTAGAAGTCTATCAAAACGCACTGTTTTTAAGTTTCATCAAAATCGGATGAAAAATGCTCGTTCTATGGGCTCAATACTCTATATCGAGAGATGGGTCTATCTGGCAGCTATATCTAAATATGGTCCGATCTGGACGATATTCAATAAAACGGTTTAGAGGGGTACCAAAACTCGCTGTTCCAAATTTCATCGAAATAGGATGAAAAATGTTCCTTTTGTTGGCTTATTACACTATATCAGGAGATAGGTCTTTATGACAGCTATATCTAAATATGGTCCCATTTGGACTACATTTAACAGGAATGGATAGAGGTCTACCAGCAAACACTGTGACAAATTTCATCGAATTCGGGTAATAAATGGATCTTTTATGGGCTCAATACCACATATCGGGAGATCGGGCAGTAAGTCTAAGGGCAGCTATATACAAATATAGTCCGATCTGAACAGCACTTCAACGAATTCACTGTGCCAAATTTCATTGAAATCGGATGAATAATGACCAATTTATTGCCCCATGACTTTAAGTCTGGAGATCGGTCTATATAGCGGCTATAAATCATTAAAATCCGATTTTATGAGATCAGAAGATCAGGTTTATATACAAAGAATACGAAATCATCAAAAATGTTTAGCAAAATGTTTTTATATCCAAGATATCTGCAATATTATAAATACCCAAAAAAGGAATTTATTGGGTATTTACCCAATAAATACCCAAGCGTTGGGTATATACCCGGTAGAAACCCATCTCTATACATCATGTATAATCTTCAACTTATTTTTCTCTTTATTGAAAACATTACGGAACCATTTTAGCACAGTGTCGGCAATACTGTTACGGAACTTACAGAACCATTTTAGCACAGTGTCGGCAATACTGTTACCCGTTTAATTTTCTTGTAGTTCAGACTCTGTCGACTAAAGGTACTTAGCGAAGACATCAACCAACTATGGTTGACATAAATGTTCATGACGATGTTGTCATCATGTTGTCGTTTCTAATACTACTTTCAGTAGTAACGTCATCAATTCGTAGCAGGCTTTAAGGCGTGTATAATTTTAAAGGTCCGAACGTTGTTACACGGGGAAATTTTCGCTTTGCAACAGGGTGACATTGCAAGTAGAGAAAATGTTTATGCGGTGTCATGGAATAAAACCTATTGATTTCATAAAACGTGTCGGGTTGACAACATCGGTATCGCTCAGGCTTACGCTGAGTGTGATTGCAGCCAAGACATTTATGTCGCCACTGAATAATAGTTGTGTAGAATACAAGATGGCGACAACTATCGATTTGTAATTTTGGCCGAATTTTAATCATTTTTAGCTAATACAGTAGATATGTTCTGTAGTTAATCGTTTTTATATGCAAATAACTTTATTTCATGTTGCACGAAGTTATTCAAGGATACATTTTCATTCGTAGTTGAAAGTGAAAATTCACCAAGCATATTATGTTACCCTGTTAAGCGAAGCAAATTTCATTTGGCTGCATGTCAGCAAGCGAAATTTTCAATAACGGTAGCGGTACCGGTAACGAAAATTTAGTTTACGATATGTCAATGCAAGAGGTGCATAATGCGCTTTAATTGGGAACGATGCTAAATCTAAGGAAATTAAATTGTCTTTGTATGTTTGTAAATTTGTTTGTTCCGTATTTTCACAGATTGTGTAGGTTGGTCAGAAAGGAGCAACAGGCTATAATTTTTTTTTGATATCTGAAGCATGGATGAGCTCCTCCCTTACAAAAGCACCACTCAAAAATAAAAGTAGACCGATCGGGACGATATGGGATCCAAAAGAAAGGTAATCGGGAGTAGAGTGCGAATTTCGTATTAAGTTCGAATTAGGTGCTTAGTTCGGCCGGGCCGAATCTTATATACCCTCCACCATGAATCGCATTTGTCGAGTTCTCTTCCTGGTATCTCTTTTTAGGCAAACAAAGGATAAAAAAGAATTGCTATGTTATCTGAATTGAATATTGGAGACCATAGTAGAAGTCATTGTGTAAAATTTCAGCCAAATCGATTAAGAATTTCGCCCTCTATGGGCTCAAGAAGTAAAATGGGGATTCATAGACCGATTCAGGCCATATTTGACACGTATGTTAAAGGTAATTTGAAGCATACAAACACAGTTGTTGGAAGTCAAATCAAAATACGTCATACAAAATTTCACCCAAATCGGATAAAAAATGTGCTATCTAGTGGCTCAAGAAGTCAAGATTCAAGATCGGTTTATATGGCAACTAAATGAGGTTATGGACCGATTTGAACCATATTTTGCACAGTTGTTGGAAGTCAAAACAAAAAAAACTTCGTGCAAAATTTCACCCAAATCGGATAAGAATTACGCCCTCTAGTGGCTCAAGAAGTGAGGATTCAAGATCGGTTTATATGGGAGCTATATCAGGTTATGTTCCGATTTGAACCACACTTAGCACAGTTGTTGGAAGTCATAACGAAACACCTCGTGCAAAATTGTTACGAATTGCACCCTCTAGTGGCTCAAGAAGTCAAGAACAGATATGGTAGCTATATTAGGTTATGGACCAATTTGAACCATACTAAGCACAGTTGGTGGAAGTCAAAACAAAATTTCAAAAAAAATATGGGAGCTATATCAGGTGATGCACCGATTTTAAGTATACTTAGCACAGTTGTTGGAAGTCGAAACAAAACACCTCGTGCAAAATTTCAGCCAAATCGGATAAGAATTGCGCCTTCTAGTGGTTCAAGAAGTCAAGATTCAAGTTCGGTTTATATGGGAGCTATATCAGGGTATGTACCGATTTGAACCATACTTAGTACAGTTGTTGGAAGTCATAACGAAATATCTCATGCAAAATTTCCGCCAAGTCGGGTAAGAATTGCGCCCTCTAGTGGCACAAGAAGTCAAAATCCAAGATCGGTTTATATGAAAGCTATATCAGGTTATAGACCAATTTAAACCATACCTAGCACAGTTGTTGGAAATCAAAACAAAACACCTCATGCAAAATTTCAGCCAAATCGGATAAGAATTGCGCTCTCTAGTGGCTCAAGAAGTCAAGATTCAAGACCTGTTTATATAGCAGCTATATCAAAACATGGACCGATATGGCCCATTTACAATCCAACTCGACCTATACTAATAAAAAGTATTTGTGCAAAATTTCAATTGGCTAGCTTTACTCCTTCGACGTGCCGTTTAGACTCCGCTATGAAAAGGAGGGCCCTTTTCATTGAGCTTAAATTTGAATCGGACAGCACTCATCGATATGTGGAAGTTTGTCCCTGTTCCTGAGAGAAATGTCTTTGCATTGTCTTTGCAATTTGCATTTGCATGACAATATGGGACTTAAATGAAAGGTATTCGGAAGTATATCTTCTTTACAATGGCCACCGTAGCGCAGAGGTTATCATGTCCGCCTATGACCCTGAACGCCTGGGTCCAAACCTTGGCGTGAACATCAGAAAAAATTTTAGTGGTGGTTATCCCCTTACTAATGCTGGCTACATTTGTGGGGTACTTTGCCATCGGGTAATTATTGCGGGTTTTATGTATTTAAGACCCTAAACCGGCATATCGGTCTATATGGCAGCTATATGTAAATATGGTCCGATATGGGTCATATTAGGTTTGAATATCGGGGCCCCCCGTACAACTTCCTGTTTCGAATTTCAGCGAAATCGGACAAAAACTGGGGCTTTTTCCAGCTTAAGACCCTAAATCGGCAGATCGGTCTATATGGGAACTATTGGGTTGCCCAAAAAGTAATTGCGGATTTTTTAAAAGAAAGTAAATGCATTTTTAATAAAACTTAGAATGAACTTTAATCAAATATACTTTTTTTACACTTTTTCTAAAGCAAGCTAAAAGTAACAGCTGATAACTGACAGAAGAAAGAATGCAATTACAGAGTCACAAGCTGTGAAAAAATTTGTCAACGCCGACTATATGAAAAATCCGCAATTACTTTTTGGGCAACCCAATATATCTAAATATAGTCCGATTTAGCCCATTCAAGAACTGAATTGCGTATGGAAGAAATACGAGGCTGTGCGACATTTCAGCTCAATGTACCAGTTTTTAAAGGCTGTAGAGTGATTAAAACTGACGGACACACGGGCGGACGGACGGATAGACGGACAGACACACGGATATCATTAATTCGTCTTAGAATTTTACGACGAACAGAAACATATATTCTTGTAAGTTCGGAAATGGAAGTAGAAGGAGGCCACCGTAGCGCAGAGGTTAGCATGTCCGCCTATGACGCCGAACGCCTGGGTTCGAACCCTGGCGAGACCATCAGAAAAAAAAATGTTGAACGGTGGTTTTCCCCTCCTAATTCCCCTCCAATTTTTATATCATGGGTGGGGCCACCGTAGCGCAGAGTTTGGCATGTCCGCCTATGACGCTGAACGCCTGGGTTCGAATCGTAAAGAGACCATCAGAAAAAAACCTTCAAATGTTGCCATTTGTGAGGTACTATGCCATATAAAACTTCTCTCCAAAGAGGGGTCGCACTGCGGCACGCCGTTCGGACTCGGCTTTAAAACGGAGGCCCCTTATCATTGAGCTTAAACTTGAATCGGACTGCACTCATTGATATGTGAGAAGTTTGCCCCTGTTCCTTAGTGCGAAAGTTCATGGACAAAATTTGCAATTTGAGTCTGGTGGCAGACTGCCACTTAAACCTAACCTAAGTTCGACGATGGGCTATGTCGGACTATAACTTGATATAGCCCCCATATAGATCGATCTGCCGTTGCAGGTCTTAGGCCCGTAAAAACCACATTTGTTATCCGAATTTGCCGCAATTTGCGAAAGTCGGTTGTGTTAGGCCCTTCGCCATGCTTCTTCAATTTGGCCCAGATCGGTCCAGATTTGGATAAAGCTCAATATAGACCGATCTCTCGATTTAATGTCTTAGGCCCATAAAAGGCGCATTTTTTGTCCGATTTCGCCAAATTTTGGACATAGCTGCTATATACACCGATCTCTCGATTTAATGTCTTAGGCCCATAAAAGGCGCATTTTTTATCCGATTGTGCTGAAATTTGGGACAGTAAGTTGTGTTAGGCCACTCGACATCTTTCTCGAATTTGGCCCGAAACGGTCCAGATTTGCATATAGCTGCCATATAGAGCGATCTCTCGATTTATGGTTTTGGGCCCATACAAGGCGCAATTATTGTAAGATTCCGACGAAATTTGGGACAGTGAGTTGCATTCGGCCTTTCGACGTCCTTCTTCAATTTGGCTCAGATCGGTCCAAATTTGGATATAGCCGACCGATCTCTCAATTTAAGGTTTTGGGCGCATAAAAGGCACATTTATTATCCGATTTTGATGAAATTTGGGACAGTGAGTTGTGTTAGGCCACTCGATATCTTTCTCTAATTTGGTCCAGAACGGTTAGATTTGGATATACCCGACCGATCTCTCGATTTAAGATTTTAGGCCCACAAAAGGCACATTTATTACCTGATTTTGCTGAAATTTAGGACAGTGAGTTTTGCTAGGATACTCAACATCTTTCTCCAATTTGGATCGGTTCAGATTTGGATATAGCTGCCATATAGACCGGTCTCTCGATTTAAGGTTTTGGGCCCATAAAAGGCGCATTTATTGTCCGATTTCCCCGAAATTTGGGAGAGTGGGTTGTGTTAGACTCTTCGAAATCCTTCTGCAATTTGGCTCAGATTGGTCCAGACTTGGATATTTGGGAAAGTTAGTTGTGTTAGGGCTTCCCACATCCTTCTCCGATTTGGCACAGATCGGTCCAGATTTGAACATAGCTGCCCCACAGACCAATCTTACGATTTAAGGTTTTGGGCCAATAAAAGACGCATTTATTGTTCGATTTCGCCGAAATTCGGAACAGTGAGTTGTGCTGGGCCCTTCGACATCCTTCTTCGATAGCTGCCATATAGACCGATCTCTCGATTTAAAGTCTTGAGCTCATAAGAGGAGCATTTACGATTTTTGTTGTACAAAATTGAACAATGACTTGTATTCATTAGACTCCAAATCGAATTTGGTCCAAATCGGACCATATTTCGGTATAGCTGCTTTGGGGGCATAAATTATGTATTTTTCACTCTGACGAAAGGGGGTTTACATATATACATATATCCAAAGTTCGGATACCCACCACCTCGGGTATATATGTAAGCCCGATCGAACTTAACGCCTTTTTACTTGTTTTCGCTCGAACGGCTCGTATGCGGAATCGACTTCCGGCAGATGCATTTTCCACTATCTACATCATCCAGAAATTCATGACTAATGTCAATGAACACTACTCCACCCCCCCCCCTATCCTTACCCTCACTAACACAATGCACTGCTTACATAGGGGACAAATTTTAACTGCAACGGATTAGAATTGCGCCTTCAGGAGATGGGTTTATATGGGGGCTTTAGAAGGATATAGCCGGATATAGACGGCGATCAAGAATAGAAATAATCACAGTTGAATATAGCCCGATGCTTTAAACGTAATGCCAAAATTAGTATATCACTTTATAGGGTTCGGTGCGTATAAGAAGAAAATTTAAAAATAAATAGTCAATTTAAAAGTAAAGGAGCGGAAGCGGATATATTTTAGGAAACATTTTCGGCAAGAAATCTAATAAATTAAAAGTATAAATGCAAAAACAAGAAGAAAAAAAAAAACAAATTTCCATTCTCACTGAACTTAATAGCTTAAAATTCTGGGATTTAAAAAATGAGATTATAATGAACAACAAAAGAAAAAAAAAATATCTCAAAAGTTATTATTATAATTTGGCTTTTCAGCATTCGTTTTGTGATTGCATTTTATGATAAACCAATGACGCCCTCAAAAATTCCCAATGAAAGATGTTATCGTCGCTTTTTTTGTGCCATTCTCTCCCTAAAGAGCCATCATCAAAAATCTATTTGAATCTGAAACAAAAATTATTTGAAGACCACGAACGAGCGGCCATCGCCCACTCATCGCCCCTGCTAATGTTACTAATTTACCATAAAACCACCATTTTTTGTTTTTTTGCTTTATTAAAAACTGAAAACGAGGAGAATCAGAGGCATAAAGTAGAGCTCATGAAAATGGCAAAAAAAACTTGCCATGCTGCATAATGATGTGCTGTGGTGGCTGTAGTACGGTGTGGGTGGGTAAACGTGTGTGTGTGTGAGAGAGGAGTGGATGTATTTTTTTATTCTCCAATGGCTCAAAATCATCATGGAAAAGTGAAGCTGTTGAAAAAAACCACCATACTCATATAATTTGAAAAAGAGGAATAAAAAAAACGCTGTGACTAGGACTCGGGCCCACCCCCTATGCGTTGGCAAATGACGCCCTCACACACACACACACACACACAGGCATCCCTACACATACTCACCACCCGCCCTCACACAAACCCAACAAGCATGGTAAAAAACCCTGGATGGAGTTTTTTTCCTGCATTTTATAGTGATATTGAAAAAAACTGAAATAAAAAAATGGCGGTTTCCGGCCGTTTGAAGGGAAACGAACAAATACGGCTAGAAAGCAAAACGAACGCCAACAACAACAAACAGCATGCTTTGCCTCTAAGGGCAGGGGTTAGCAATGACAGCCAACGTATAGTCGTCCATGAATAGAAAGTAACAAAGAAGCGGGACAGAAAAAAAATCCTGAAAAAATGAATTGAAGAACAAGAAAAAAACTCAACAACCACCCTCATCTGGGAGTGAGAGTGAGGCAATGCCGACAGCAACTGTGTGTGGCTGCCAGGGTATGGAAGAAGTTTCCCTTGTTTGGGACAGACTCAGTATTTGAGTTTGATGTTGGCAGCCAGCAAAAGCAGGAAAAAGTGCAGAAAAAAACTCCACCGTCATCCAGAGTGAGTAGCAAAAACCACCCCTCATCATTGCGAAAAAAAACAGAAAAAAAAACCTCACTCACATTTATTTCACTCTCTGACTAGAGAATAGTACAAAACACACAGACACCAATACAAATACCTAAGTACTCACATACATGCATACACACACACACACACCCACATGCTTACAGTCGTCCATGGTCCTTCTAAGGTACACCGTAATTACCAGCACTCTGAAATCAGCCCTCAAATTAGATGAACAGACAGACGATGATGGTTGCCCACTGAGGGTGGTAGTTTCCCTTAAAAGGAAGAGAAATGAAATGGATTTTTTCTCCAATTCCATCTTTGTTGCCACAACCTGCGTAGCAACTACCTCTTCAATCGAACACGGGGTGGGAGGTAGCCTAAAGCATTGGAGGCATTTCCGTAGGCAGAATAATTTTGACAAGACTGTACAGTAAAATAAGAAAAAAAAAATTAAAAATTATTTTTGAAAAATACAAATTTAAAATAATATATTTTAAACAAAAAAGTAGAAACAAGTCAAAAGGCGTTAAGTTTGCCCGGGCCGAACTTTGGATACCCACCACCTAGGGTATATATGTATACCACCTTTCCTCATAATCCCCCATATCAGCTATATCCAAATATGGTCCGATTCGGCACGGACATTGAGTGGTCTAATAAGTACAAATAATTGTTCAATTTTGTAGAACAAAATATTGGTCTTTTTGTTAGCTATATCCAAATATAGACCGATCTGAAACATATACGACACGGATGGTGAAAAGCCTACCATAAACCACTGTGTCAAATTTCAGCGAAATCGGATTATAAATGCGCCTTTTATGGAGCCAAGATTTTAAATCGAGAGATCGGTCTATATGGCAGCTATATCTAAATCTGAACCGATCTGGGCCAAATTGAAGAGGGATATTGAAGGGCCCAACACAACCCACTGTCCCAAATTTCGGCGAAATCGGTCGATAAGTGCGTCTTAAGTGGGCCAAAGACCTTAAATCGAGTGATCGGTCTATATGGCAGCTATATTCAAATCTGGACCGATCTAGGCCAAATTAAAGAAGGTTGTCGAAGGGCATAACACAACTCACTGTCCCAAATTTCAGCAAAATTGGACAATAAATGCGCTTTTTCTGGTCCCAAAACCTTAAATCGAGATATCGGCCTATATGGCAGCTATATCTAAATCTGAACTGATCTAGTCCAAATTAAAAAAGGATGTCGAAGGGCGTAACACAACTCACTGTCCCAAATTCCAGCAAATTCGGATAATAAATGCGCCTTTAATGGGCTCAAAACCTTAAATCGAGAGATCGGTCTATATTGCAGCTATATCCAAATGAAGACCGATCGAGGCCAAATAGAAGAGGAATGTCGGGTGGCCCAACACAACTCACTGTCCCAAATTTCGGCGACATCGGACAATAAATTCGCCTTTTATGAGTCCAAAACCTTAAATCGAGGGATCGGTCTATATGGCAGCTATATTCAAGTCTGGACCGATCTAGGCCAAATTGAAGAGGGATATCGAAGGGCCTGACACAACTCTCTGTCCCAAATTTCGTCGAAATCGGACAATAAATGCGCCATTTATGGGCCTAAGACCTTAAATCGAGAGATCGGTCTATATGGCAGCTATATTCAAATATGAACCGATCTAGGCCAAATTAAAGAAGGCTGTTGAAGGGCCCAACACAACTCACTGTCCCAAATTCCAGCAAATTCGGATAATAAATGTGGATTTTATAGGCTTAAGACCCTGCATCGGCGGATCGGTCTATATGGGGGTTATATCAAGATAAAGTCCGATATAGTCAATCTTCGAAATCAATCTGCTTATGGACAGAAGAAGAATCTGTGCAAAGCTTCAGCTCAATATCTCTATTATTAAAGACTGTAGCGTGAGTCCTCCGTAGCCCAGAGGTAAGCATGTCCGCCAAAGACGCTAAACGCTTGGGTTCGAATCCTGGCAGGAACATGAGAAAATTTTTCAGCGGTCCCCTCCTAATGCTGGCGACATTTGTGAGGTACTTTGCCATGTAAAAGCTTCTCCTCAAAGGGGTGCCTTATCATTGAGCTTAAAATTGAATCGGACAGCACTGATTGTGGAAAGTTTGCCCCAGTTCCTTAATGGAATGTTCATGGGCAAGTTTGCAGTTCTGCAGCGTGATTTCAACAGACATATACTTTATAGGGTCGGAAATGGGAATTTCGATGTGTTTCAAGCGGAATGAAAAAATGTATATACTCCCATCCTTCTCTTGGGTTTAAAAATTATAAATTAAAGGTAAAAGTAAAAATCCGGCAGATAAGAACCTTAGGTACAGTCGGACCTCGATTATCCGGGATGCTCAGGACTGGAGGCATTACGCATAATCGACGTTCCCGGATAATGGTGTAAAATTTGATTGCAGTTTTTGCACTTATTATACTCACCACCATAGGATGGAGGTATACTAATCTGGTAATTCCGTTTGTAATACCTCGAAATTTTCGTCTAAGAACCCACAAAGTATATATATTCTTGATCGTCTTGACGTTATGACTCAGAAATTCTGAGTCGATCTAGCAATGTCCGTCTGTCGAAATCACGATAACGGTCGAACGTGTAAGGTTAGCCCCTTGAAATTTTGCACAGATACTTACTATCGGTGTAGATCATTGGGGATTGTAAATAAGCCACATCGGTTCAGACTTAGATATAGCTCCTATATAAACCGATCTCCAGATTAGACTTCTTGAGCCCCTGGAAGCCGTAATTTTTGTCCGATTTAGCTGAAATTGTGCATGTAGTCTTCCGTTATGACTTTCAAAAAATGAGCCAAGTACAGTCCGAATTGGTCTATAACCTGATATAGCTCCCATATAAACCGATTTGCCGATTCGACTTCTTGAGCCCTTACAAGCCGCAATTTATGTCCGATTTGGCTGAAATTAAGCATGTAATGTTTTGTTATGACTTTCAATAACTGCCAAGTACGGTCCAAATCAGTCCATAACCTGATATAGCTTCCATATAAACTGATCTCCCGATTTGACTTCTTAAGCCCTTACAGACACCAAGGAATAAATTGTTATGTCATATACTTTTAGACACCTTTATTTGATACCCATATTGCCCAAAGTCTATTAAAACCCACTGTTTAACATTTCATCAAAATCGGATGAAAAATGTTCCCTTTATGGGCTCAATACTCTGTATCGGGAGATTGGTCTATATGGCAGCTATGGTCCGATCTGTACACCTATGGTCCGATCTGTACAATATTCAACAAAAAGGTTAAGATGCATACCAGAACTCTGTGCTGTGCCAAATTTCATCGAAACAGTATGAAAAATGCTCCTTTTATAGGCTCATTACACTATGTAGGGAGATCGGTCTATATGGCAGCTATATTTAAATATGGTCTGATCTGGACCACATTTGACAGGAATAGGTATGGGTCTATCGGAACACACTTTGCCAAATTTCATCGAATTCGGGTAATAAATGGATCCATACCCTATATCGGGAGATCGGGCGGTCGGTCTATATGGCAGCTATGGGTTGCCCAAAAAGTAATTGCGGATTTTTTAATAGAAAGTAAATGCATTTTTTATAAAACTTAGAATGAACTTTAATCAAATATATAATTGCCATTTTGTTCGATAACCTTTTGCCATCTTCCTGGCAAATTTACTATTCCACGCTCATAGAACTTCTGGCCTTTATCTGCAAAAAACTGAACCAAGTGCGATTTTATAGCCTCATCAATGCCGAAGTTTTACCATTTAAGGAGTTCTGCAAAGATCGAAATAAATGGTAGTCTGATGATGCAAGGTCAGGGCTATATGGTGGATGCATCAAAAGTTCCCAGCCAAGCTCACTCAGTTTTTGGCGAGTGACCAAAGATGTGTGCGGTCTAGCGTTGTCCTGGTGGAATATGACACCTTTAGGATTGACCAATTCTGGTCGCTTCTCCTTGATGGCTGTATTCAATTTGTCCAATTGTTGACAGTAAACATCCGAATTAATCGTTTGGTTCCTTGGAAGCAGCTCAAAATATACCACACCCTTCCAATCCCACCAAACAGACAGCATAACCTTCTTTTGGTGGATATCAGCCTTTGAAGTGGTTTGAGCTGCTTCACCATGCTTGGACCATGATCGTTTTCGACTAACGTTGTTGTAAACAATCCATTTTTCATATCCAGTTATGATTCGTTTTAAAAACGGATCGAATTCATTGCGTTTAAGGTGCATATCACAAGCATTGATTCGGTTTGTTAAATGAATTTCTTTCAATACATGTGGTACCCAAATATCAAGCTTTTTCCCAGTCCAAGACTTTTTATGTGATAATGAACGGTTGATTTTGGTATATTTAACTTCTCTCCTATCTCACGCTCAGTTACATGACGATCCAATTCGATTAATGCTTTGATTTGGTCATCATCAACTTCATTTGGCCGACCTGAACGTGGCTCATCTTTAAGTGAAAAATATCCAGAAGGGAATTTGCGAAACCAATTTTGACACTGTCTTCCTTTTAAGGCTTTATCACCATACACATCTCGTAACCTTTTAGCAACCTGCTCCGCGTTTTTTCCTTTACGGAAATAATAAAGTAAAATATGACGAAAATGCTCCTTTGTGGGCTCCATATTAAAATTGACGCCAAACAAACAAATGTAAACAAAATTTCGCGTACTTTTTTTCTAAAGCAAGCTAAAAGTAACAGCTGATAACTGACAGAAGAAAGAAAGCAATTACAGCGTCACAAGCCGTTGAAATAATTTGTCAACGCCGACTATATGAAAAATCCGCAATTACTTTTTGGGCAACCTATATCCAAGTATAGTCCCATCTGAATAACACTTCACAAAAATAGGTAGGAGTGTACCAAAACTCACTGTGCCAAATTTTATCGAAATCGCATGAAAAGTGTCCAATTTATTGCCTCAAGGCTTAAAGTTTGGAGATCGCTCTATGTAGTGGCTATATATAACTAAAATCCGGTTTTATGAGATCAGGTCAGGTTTGTATGCAAAGAATACGAAATCATCAAAAATTGTTTGGAAAATGTTTTTATACCCAAATTATCTGCAAAATTATAAATACCCAAACCAGTAAGAAGGGCAAAAGTCGAGCGGTGCTGACTGTATAATACCCAACACCTACCTACCAATGTAGGAGCTATATCCTATTCTGAATCAAATTTAATGGACCTCGGCGGATGTTTTCAGATGGGTTATTGAACGACCCGTATCAAATTTAGTGTAAATATGGTCAAACTGTAATAAATACGGCGGACAAATGACAGCATTATTGCAAATTACCCAAAATCTGACGAACATATATATGGGAGCTATTTCTAAATCTAAAGCGATTTCGAGCAACCTTCTCAGATATTGTGGTAGTCGTCGAGGAAAGCGTTGTGAAAAATCTTGACTCTACAAGTGAAAATTGGGTGATATACATATATTGCAGCTATATCTAAATCTGAACCGATTTCTATGAAATTCACCAGTAATGTCGAGAGTCAAGAGAATAATCCTTCCCACTAAATTACAACAAATGACCATTTTACATACGAACGAACATATATATGGGAGCTGTATCTAAATCTGAACTTATTTGAGCAACCTTCTCCGATATAGTGGTAGTAATCGGGCAAAGCGCTGTACAAAATGTTGAAAAGATTAGTGATATATTGGGTTGTCCAAAGTAATTGCGGATTTTTCATATAGTCGGCGTTGACAAATTTTTTCAACGGCTTGTGACTCTGTAATTGCATTCTTTCTTCTGTCAGTTATCAGCTTTTATTTTTAGTTTGCTTTTGAAAAAAGTGTAAAAGAAGTATATTTGATTCTAAGTTTTATTAAAAATGCATTTACTCTCTCTGACACCAAGTTTCGAGGTGTTCCCGACAACTTGGCTTTTGATCTTCCCGGTTTGCGTGTACCACCGTGTTTGCCTTCAAAAGACTTCTTTGCTGCAGCTTCTTCATCCATTCTGACAACATGATCTAGCCAACGCAGCCGTTGTATTTTGATGCGTGTAACTATGCTATCGTCGTCATATAGTTCGTGGTTCATACGTCGCCTATATTCTCCATTAACTCAAACTGGTCCATATATTTTGCGAAGAATCTTTCTCTCAAATACTCCAAGCACTGCCTCGTCTGCTTTAACAAGTATCCATGCCTCAGAGCCATATAACAACACGGGTAATATCAGTGTCTTGCATAGCGTAATTTTCGTCTGTCAAGAGGTGGCCTTGTTTCTCAACTGCTTACTTAGTCCAAAGTAGATTTACCAGGTCTAAAGCCGCATTGATAGGACCCAATTATCTCATTGACTTTAGGTTTTAATCTTTCACACAGTACGCTCGAGAGTATCTTGTATGCGATGGGGAGTAGACTTATTCCTCTGTAGTTGGCACATTCTGTCTTGTCTCCTTTCTTATGTACGGGACATATTATGCTGAGGTTCCAATCATCGGGTATGCGTTCTTCTAGCCAGATTGCGCAGATAAGCTGATGCATACGCTTTATCAGCGTGTCGCCTCCGGTCTTAAATAGTTCAGCGGGTAACCCGTCGGCTCCTGCTGCCTTGTTGTTCTTTAGTCGGGTCACTGCTACTTGGACCTGATTCTGACTAGGAGGTAAACATTCTATACCATCATCATGGATTGGTTCTGCGGTATCCTCTTCGCCGCCAACATCGGACACTAGCAGTTGGGTAAAATGTTCTTTCCATATCCACAGCATGTTATCTGTGTCAGTTACCAGATTTCCTTCTTTGTCTCTGCAGGAAGATGTGCCTGCAACAAAGCCATCGGTTTGATGCTTAATTCTTTGGTAGAATTTCCGGACTTCATTCTGACTCCTGTACATCTTAATTCGCTCCCACTCACGACTTTCCATTTCCTTTTTCTTTCCGCGGAATAGACGTTTCTCCTCTCTCCTTTTCTCCCGATACTTCTCCTTCATTGCATTATTACTGCAAATCGGACGACCATATATATGGGAGCTATATCCAAATCTGAGCCGATTTTTTCCAATTTCCATAGGCTTTGTCTCTAGGCGGAAAAACATGCCTGTGTCAAATTTGAAGACGATCGGATGATAATTGCGACCTATAGTTTGTACACAAATTAACATGGACAGACAGACAGACGGAGTTCGAATCAGAAAGTGATTCTGAGTCGATTGGGTCTGTCTTTCTTCCTTGTGGGTGTTACAAACAAATGCACTAAGTTATAATATCCTGTACCACAGTGGTGGTGTAGGGTATAAAAATGCATTTGCACAATAAATGTAACCACTTGAGCTGTCCAAGTTCAAGGTCCATCAAACTGCCGTGTAAAAGTTTATTAATGAGAAAACTATCGATATCGTTAAAATAGTTTTTTTTTCTGCAAATAAAAAGAATTTCTTTTGTTTTCATGTTTGTCGCTTCCTTATCTCAGTAAAACAGTATGAAAACACATGTCCATTTAAGCCTCCGAAAGCAAAATTTACCATTGTGTTGTGTCGGTATAGCAAATGCCACATGGTCCGTCCTCTCTAACACGAGCTAATAATCTTACTCTTACCAAAGACGAGAGCGCCAACCGCCACTTGCAAGAGTCCACAGACATTTGTCTTTAAAGCTCTAAGAGTCTTCTAATCGCTAATCGAAAAATGTCACATTTATCACTTGTTGGTCATCGGGCAGCAGATGTTCAGCCGGTGATCATTGGACAATGGGGCTACCAAGACCATGGCTTGAGGCCAACAATGCAAAAAGCAATAAAAATGCAAATAAATTTGGAAACAAGTCCAAAGGAGTCCCCTTGACTTGAACAATAATAAGTTGAGGATGGTCGTCCCAAAGAATGCATTAGGGATGAATGGCGCTTTGGTGCGAATATTCTTGTTTTGTGAGATATTGAAAACGAACTTGATTTATTGCCACTTTTTATTATTAGATGGTAGACGGCCGTAAATTTAAAAAAAAAAGGTAATTTTTTTTCCTTTGGTCACTGCCTGTCAAGTTGGCATGACAGCAATGGTCACTGGACTGCATTGAAATGAAAATGAAATTTCGGGTAGCCTTTTGTTTTGACACGTTAATGGATGTTGGCGGCTGGACAATGGCATTTGGTGTCACTCAGCCACAATGTTAGTAGGAAGTTAAACAATTTTGACATGGCACCTGTAGAAGGATAATGGAAGTTTGGGGCATACATAGATGCTAATGGGAAAAGCAAATTGGCTTAAAGTTCAACTGAAACAAAATTCCCATATCCTCCTTTTCAGCATGGAGTGTTTACTAAGCTTTCATGCTTTTAGCTTAGTTTAAATGGAAATGTTTCAAATATTTAGCCAAATTCGATGTGATTAGTTGACAACTAACAACTAAAATTCCCATTAGAATGCAAAAATATAGGCTTTAAGATGGGGCGAGTCATATATTGCATTTAAGTAGCATTATTGTAAAATACAAATTAACTGAGCGAATCCTGAATACCAACCACAATGAATTCTGCTAAAAATGTAGGCATTAAGTTCGGCCGGGCCGAACTTTGAATACCTACCACCTCGGGTATATATGAAAACCCCCTTTTGGCACAATCCGATGAAAATTGGATAACTTATGCACCCAAATTCGACACGGATATTGAGAGGGCTAATAAATATAAGTCACTGTTGACTTTTGTATTTCAAATTTCAACAAAATCGGGTAATACCTAAAGCTTTTATGAGCTCAGACCCTTAATCGGCACATCGGTCTATATCTCAATACAGTCCGATCTTTACCATATTTGGGTCGGATAGCGGGTGCCCTAAAACAACTTACTGTTTCAAATTTCAGCGAAATCGGATAAAAAATAAAGCTTTTATTTACTTTAGCCTGTATGGCAGCTATATTTAAATAAAGTCCGATCCGAACCATATTTGGGACGGATGTTTCAAATTTCAGCGAAATCGGGTAATAAATAGAGCTTTTATGGGCTTCAGACCCTTTATCAGCAGATCGGTCTATATGACAGCTATATCTAAAAATAGTCCGATCTGTACCGCACTTGGGTCCTATGTTAGGAGGCGTAAAACTACTCAATGTTTAAAATTTCAACGAAATCGGTTGAAAAATAAAGCTTGTATGGCCTTAGACCCTATATCTGGAGATCGGTCTATATGGCAGCTATATCTAAATATAGTCTAATTTGATTCATATTTAGGTCAGATATTAGGAGGCTTAAGATAACCCTTTGTTTCAAATTTCAGCGAAATCGGGTAATAATAAGGCTTTTATGGGCTTCAGACCCTTTACCGGCAGATCGGTATATATGGCAGCTATATATAAATATAGTCTGATATGGACCATATTTGGGTTAGATGTCGGGAGGCCTAAAACAACTTACTGTTTCACATTTCAGCGAAATCGGATGAAAAATAAAGCATTTATGGGCATTAGACCCTTTATCGGCAGATCGGTCTATATGACAGCCATATCTAAATATGGTCCGATTAGGCCCGTTCAAGAACTTAACCAGCATGCATCAAAAAGACGTATCTGTGCCAAATTTCAGCTCAATATCTCAATTTTTGAAGGCTGTAGATTGATTACAACAGATGGACGGGCAGACACATGGACGTCGTTAAATCGTCTTAGAATTTTACGACGATCCGAAATATATATACTTTGTAGGGTCGGAAATTGATATTTCGATGTGTTGCAAACGGAATGACTAAATGAATATACCACCTATCCTACGGTGGTGGGTATAAAAAAGGCTAATGATTGAATTGAATCTAATTTTTTTACTTTTGAAATATGATAATTGAGCACTATTATGACCGTCCGTTTTTCAAAAAAGTCTGGCTGCTAGAAATTTTGCTTAATACCTTTCATATATCGGGATTAGAAAACAAATATAAGTATTAATCATCGAAAATCGCTATATTGTTTTTCAAACTATTCCCCGTTAAGATCTTTACACTTTTGCATGCGTTTGAACCAATTGTCCAAGGTATCTCCAAAACATTCATACTTTACTTTACTCTGATTGGCTATGACAGAACATTTGTTCCACTAGTCGAACGTAGAATAGCATTCCAAGTGCCTCGATCTTCTGCGCTCATTCTAAAATCTCTGACACCAAGTTTCGAGTTGTTCCCCATCACTTGATCTTTCCATTAGGCTTTTGGTCTTCCCGGTTTGCGTGTACCACCGTGTTTGCCTTCAAAAGACTTCTTTGCTGGAGCTTCTTCATCCAATCTGACAACATGATCTAGCCAACGCAGCCGTTGTATTTAGATGTGTGTAACTATGCTATCGTCGTCATACAGCTCGTGGTTCATACATCGCCTATATTCTCCATTAACGCAAATTGGTCCATATATTTTACGAAGAATCTGTCTCAAATACTCCAAGAACTGCCTCGTGTGCTTTCACATGTACCCATGCCTCAGAACCATATAACTACAAGGGTAGTATCAGTGTATTGTATAGTGTAATTTTCGTCTGTCAAGAGGTGGCCTTGTTTTTAAACTGCCTACTTAATCCTAAGTAGCATCTGTTTGCCAGTATTATTCCTTGCTATATTTCAAAATTGGTGTCATTCGTTTCGGTAACGGCGGTGCCGAGGTAGATAAAGTTATTGACTATCTCAAAGTTGTGGTTCCCAACTTTCTTCATTTTCTTTATCTGCTCGGTTGTACGCGCCGTTTTGAGTGTTGATAACATCCATTTCGTTTTATCTCTGATTCCTGCCAGACCCATTTTCACTGACTCTCTTTCGATTCTTTCAAAGGCAGCAGTTACTACTTCCGGTGACCGACCTATGATATCGATATCGTCGGGCGAGTAGCATATGTTCTCTTGTGATAAGTGTGCCATATCTATTCACATCTGCATCTCGTATAATCTTCTCCAGCAGAATATTAAAGATATCATACGATAGGCTGTCTCCTTGTCTAAAACCTCGTTTGGTATTAAATGATTCCGAGAGATTCTTTCCTATTCTTACTGAGGAACGTGTCTCAGCAAGGGTCATACTGCAGAGTCTTATTAATTTTGCAGGAATACCATAATCAGACATGGCTTGAAATACCTTTGATACGTGCAAAGGGGTATCGAAAGCGGCTTTGGAGTCCACAAAGAGATGGTAGGTAGGTTGAATTGTCGTTCTCGGGTCTTTTCCAGGATTTGGCGCAGTGTGAATATCTAGTCCAGGTCTAAGGCCGGATTGATAGGGCTCAGTTATATCATTGACTTTAGGTTTTAATCTTTCACACAGTACGCTCGAGAGTATCTTGTATGTGATGGGGAGAAGACGTATTCCCCTGTAGTTGGCACATTCCGTCTTGTCTCCTTTTTTGTGTACGGCACATAGTATGCTGAGGTTCCAATCACCGGGTATGCGTTCTTCTAGCCAGATAAGCTGATGCATACGCCTTATCAGCGTGTCGCCTCCGGTCTTAAATAATTCAGCGGGTAACCCGTCGGCTCCTGCTGCCTTGTTGTTCTTTAGGGGGGTCACTGCTACCTGGACCTCATTCTGGACTAGGAAGCAAACATTATATACCATCATCAGGGATTAGTTTTGCGGTATCCTCTTCGCCGCCAACGTAGGACGCTAGCAGTTGGGAAAAATTTTCTTTCCATATCCTCAGTATGATATGTGTGTCGTTACCAGATTTCCTTCTTTGTCTTTTTTTATTAGATTTGTACTCTACTTTTAAATACCTTTCATTTGATACCCATATTGCCCAAAGCGATAAAAATGCCCTGTTGGGTGGTGTTTTTGGGGGCGGAGGGTAACCCCCGACACTAAATGTTAAATTTTTATGCCAACTTCGTACTCTACTCTTGAATACCTTTCATATGATACCGATATTGTCCCAATCGGTAAACATGTCCGTTCGGGTGGGTTTTGGGATGGGGCGTCCCCCAAGTTATTTGACCCCAAAATTGTATACCAATTGCGTGTTTTTGGGGTACCATAAGGTGGCATACAAAATTTCGCTAAAAGTGGGGTATCCATCTCCGAGATATGGCGTTTTTGAAAATTGGTATAAGGAAGAGGGTCCTGTGCTCATCAACTGTGGTTGACTTCATTAGCATTTTCTTGATTGAAGCGATTTCAATTTAAAATTTAATTGGGTCAATTAATTTCGTGATTGAAACCGTTTTTATTATTAGCGGGTAATCTTCTCGATATACCATGGTCCGAAAATTATAAAGTATACGCCAATCGAAGTTTAAATCGGTTATATGGAGAATAGTGGGATAGTACTCTACGTAATTTAATACCATATGGCAATAGACGCTTTATTTTATAAATTCAAGCAAAAAACTTGCGGAATTTTCAGCAGCTTTGTAAGGAAAGTTCAAGCCATACAGCGCTGCTGGTGCACTTAATTTACTGGTGAAATTATAATGCAAAGTCCCACTTGAATGCGCTTCCACTATGTATACACCGCAGCGCTTGTAGAAGTACAAAATGGAGAATAGGAAATCATTGCAATTGCAAATTTGCCCATGAATATTTTATTAAGGAGCAGGGGCAAACTTCTCACATTTCAATGAGAGCTGTTCGATTCAAGTTTTAAGCTCTGCGATGAGGATGATTCCATCAAAATACTTAAGAAACCGATAATTGCTCTTTTCTTGGTGTCTGAAGAATACAATGTTTCAATTTTTCAAGATTTTCCCAAATAATTCCGAAAATTCCGAAATTTCACGCTCTAATGTAGAACAACCGACTTGAGGTAAAACAAGTAAAAGCGTGCTAAGTTCGGCCGGGCCGAATCTTGGGAACCCATCACCATGGATTCTGATAAAATATGGGAGCTATATCTAGTTATAGACCGAATTGGACCGTACTTTGCACAGTTGTTAGCAGTCATAGAAGAACACTATGTTCAAAATGTCAGCCAAATCGGACAAATATTGCGGACTCCAGGGGCTAAAGAAGTAAAATTAGGAGACCGGTTTATATGAGAGCTATATATGGTTCTTGACTGATTTAGACCGTACTTGGCACAGTTATTGGAAGTCATAACGGAATACTATGTGCCAAATGTCAGCCAAATGGGATGAAAATTGCGGCTTCCTGGGATTCAAGAAGTCAAATCTAGTCATTCCGTTTGTAACACCTCGAAATATTGATCTAGGGCCCCATAAAGTATATATATATTCTTGATCGTCTAGACGCTCTGAATCGATCTAGCCATGTCCGTCCGTCCGTCTGTCGAAATCACGAAAGAGGTCGAAAGCGTAAAGCTAGCCGCTTGAAATTTTGTACACATACTTTATATAGATGTAAGTCGTTGGGGATTGCAAATGGGCCATATCGGTTCAGATTTAGATATAGCTCCTATATAAACCGATCTCTCGATTTGACTTCTTGAACTCATGGAAGCCGCAATTTTTGTCCGATTTGGCTGAAATGTTGCGTGTAGTGTTTTGTTATGACTTTCAAAAACTGTGGTAAATACGGTCTACATCGGTCTATAACCTGATAAGCTCCCATATAAACCGATCGCCCGATTTGACTTCTTGAGACACTGGAAGCAGCAAAATTTGTCCGATTTGAATGAAATTTTGTTGCAGTGTGTTATACACTGAGGCGGCAGCCATTGCAGATGAAGAACTCCATCAGGTTAATCCGGTACGTACAACCGGCTGCCATGGGATTGGTGTTCTGTTATGACTTCCAACAACTGTGTAAAGTATAGTGCAAATCGGTCTATAATCTGATATAGCTCCCATATAAACCGATCTCCCGATTTGACTTCTGGAGCCACTGGAAGCCACAATTTTTGTCCGATTTGGCTGAGATTTTGCATGTACTGTTTTGTTATGACTTTCAACAAGTATGGTTCAAATCGTTCTATAACCTGATATAGCTTCCATGTAAACCGATCTCCGGGTTTTACTTCTTGAGCCCCTACTAGCCGCAATTTTTGTCCGATTTGGCTGAAATTTTGCATGCGGTGTTCTTTTATGACTTTCAATAACTGTATTAAGTACGGTTTAAATCGGTCTATAACCTGGTATAGCTCCCATATAAACCGATCGCCTGATTTGATTTGCTGAGCCTTTACAAGCCGCAGTTTTCGTCCGATCTGGCTGAAATTTCGCATGTGGTGTTTCGTTATGACTTTCAACAACTGTGCCAAGTACGGTCCAAATCAGTCTATAACTTAATATAGCTCCCATGTAAACCGATCTTCCGATTTGACTTATTGAGCCCCTGGAAGCCGCAATTTTTGTCTGATTTGGCTAAAATTTTGCGTGCGGTGTTCTGTTACAACTTGCCAAAATACAACAAACGTGCCAAATACGGTTTTATTCGGTTTATAACCTGGTATAGCTCCCATATAAACCGATCGCCCGATTTGACTTCCTGAGCCTTTACAAGCCGCAATTTTTATCCAATTTGGCTGAAATTTAGCTTGTGGTGTTTCGTTATGACTTTCAAAAACTGTGCCAAGTACGGTTCAAATCGGTCTATAACTTGACATAGCTCCCATGTAAACTGGTCTCTGGATCATCCTTCTTCGGTTCCCAGAAGCTTTAATTTTTGCTGGTTTGGCAGAAGTTTGGTATGTAAAATAAAATTATGCGCTACAACTTAATTTATTTTGTATAAATTTTTAGCAGAATCCTTTGTGGTGGGTTCCCAAGATTCGGCCCGGCCGAGCTTAGCACGCTTTTACTTGTTTTCGTTCGAATCAATTTTGATAACACTTTATTTTTGAAAACAATCAAACAAACAAAGAATGCAATTTCAAGCTCTTTACATTTGTATTGGTCCCCTTTTACGCATAAATTTGTTCGTGTTTTTTACTACTTTCATTAAGACACTCTTAAAGGGCTGCGTATATAATGACCCTTTTTCACTTGAATGGGCCGTCCATTAGTGGAAGGATTAAGAAAGGTTGTCCTTGGCATTATAATGAAATATAAAAACGGAAAAAACATAACGCAATGAAGCAGACAACTGCGTAACTTCTATGCAAAAGGTCAACGAATTTTGTAATTAAAAACAGACCATGACTTGTTATAGCTAAAAAAGAAGGAAAGAAACTCATTAACTTTTTTTTATTTTTTCAGGGTCATTTGACCTAATTTTAGTGGGTATGGTCTATGCTTTCCAAATTCTATAAAATTTAACAGTTTGTTTGGTATGTTTTCTATGGTCGCATATCCAAACAGAGATGGGAGTATTAAAATGGAAACAACTAAAATAATTAGAAGAACTTAAACCAAAACTTTTGATTTTTAAAATATATTTTTCCAATCATCTTGACAGGTTTGGCCTTTCTAGTATTAAAGTATAAACCATATTTACTCCGAGCATCCAAATCACATTTTGTGTGTTGTATTTCCCATCTCTGGTTCTTTCAATGAAATTATAAAATATGCCATTGGAAAAGTGCGAACTTTTGAATAATTAAAAGGACACACTTTGTTCCTCGTTAACGGAAAAGGGGTTTAAAAGCAGAAAGGTTATGGAGATTCTTATGGCTATGGTACAACATGAAACATTTCTGTGTTCTTATATTGTAGAATGGGTGGCTTGTGCGAATGACCGCCCTGGTCCTGAAGTAAGGCAGTTTTTGTGTTTCTTGGGGGCTAAATTAACTGACCTTGACCTTCATGGAAAGTTTTTAATAAAACAATGGCTGCAAATGAGGGAGTCCTTTAAAGCATTACAAAAAATCCATATTTTAAAGAAGTGAAAAAGAGAAAAATTTAAATCCTTTTTACCACAGTAAGGATATTTAAGCTCTGTAAAACGATTGTACATAGTTGAGTTTATAAGAAAATTCATCAGCACAAACAGAAATCAGAAACCGTTATTGTCCAAACGGAATGCTTATTTTAAGATACATATATGTTTTGCCACTATCTTTCCAGTAAATTGAAATATAAAAATTCAAAAACAATTCTTATAAAGGATTACAAGAATAAAACCCTTCATCGACATACTACAAATGCTGTACAAATTTTAAATACATTCACATAATTTCTCCACAAAAACGACCTTAAATGTTGATCCTGTTTCCCGGCGCAATATTGATAACAATGGTCTTCATTAAATTTCAACAAATAAAAGAAGTGGACGAATGCTAATAAAATGATTGAGTGTCCCTTATTCCATTGAAATCATCATCATATGCCATAGCCCCTGTTGGGCTGAATGATTTTGCTACAGATTATTTGAAGAGAAGAAAGGGTTAACAATACAAGCTTGCCACTCGATAATTGCTTATTTAAACGCGTAGTTCCTTTTTTTGGGATACTATCAAAATGAATATCAGAGACGATGATATAAAAAGTCCATAAAACGGACGAGAAAGAGATGATGATGAGGACAATGGTAATGGCTTCATAGAATGTTCATACAAAGTGTAAATAAGAGTCAAAGAAAGAACAACCCCCCTACAAACATTTTTCATCATTTTGGAAGAGTGTTCGTCTCCGCGTTGAATAAGAAAAAGATTTTTATGGAATTGTTCTTCCATATGAGTCGCTAAACACACTTCTACGATATCATCGGACAATTCAATGAGTGTGCAGTAGTTTCAGCAACTCTTCGCGGCAATTCTCTTACAACCCATTGCTTTATAGTCTTCCGGATGACTCGTGAAACACTCTTCAAGGTTATCATTGGGCAATCCATCGCGTGGGCGGAAGTTCCAGCAGCTCTTCGCGGCGATAATTACGCAACCCATTGCGTTATACTCGTCCAGATGTTTTGTTAATTAATCACCCGTCCGTCTGTCCGCCCGTCCGCCCGTCTGTCTGTCGAAAGCACGCTAACTTCGGAAGGAGTAAAGCTAGCCGCTTGAAATTTTGCACAAATACTTCTTATTAGTGAAGGTCGGTTGGTATTGTAAATGGGCCATATCGGTCCATGTTTTGATATAGCTGTCATATAAACCGATCTTAGGCCTTGACTTCTTGAGCCTCTAGAGGGCGCAATTCTTATCCGATTTGAATGAATTTTGGCACGACGTGTTTTGTTATGATATCCAACAACTGTGCAAAGTATGGTTCAAATCGATCCATAACCTGATATAGCTGCCATATAAACCGATCTTGGGTCTTGACTTATTGAGCCTCTAGAGTGTGCAATTCTTGTCCGAATGGAATGAAATTTTGCACGACGTGTTTTGTTATGATATCCAACAACTGTGCCAAGTATGGGTCAAATCGGTTTATCTGGGAGCTTGACTTCTTGAGCCTGTAGAGGTCGCAATTATTATCCGATTTGCCTGAAATTTTGTACGACGGATTCTCTCATGACCATCAACATACGTGTTTATTATGGTCTGAATCGGTCTATAGCCCGATACAGCTCCCATATAAATCGATCTCTCTATTTTACTTCTTGAGACCCCAAAGGGCGCAATTCTTATTCGAATTGGCTGACATTTTACACAGGTCTCCAACATATAATTTAATTGTGGTCCAAACCGGACCATATCTTGATATAGCTCTAATAGCAGAGCAAATCTTTTCTTATATCCTGTTTTGCCTAAGAAGAGATGCCGGGAAAGGAACTCGACAAATGCGATCCATGGTGGAGGGTATATAAGATTCGGCCCGCCCGAACTTAGCACGCTTTTACTTGTTATTATTTTCAATCCTGGTGCATTTAGGACTTGAATTGAATTATGTTATTCAATGTCTTGTTTTGAGTGGACAACTTCCACAACACCAAACAGTATTCTCACTTGGCTTAAATGACGATTGATATTTATATGAAGAATATGAGGAGTAATACAAAAAAATTTTTGAGTTTTCGGTAGTTGTTACGTTTTGATATCTGACAAAGTCAAATACTTAGGTGAACTTAGGACAGGAAACTGAATTGGAAGTGTCACATTCAGGAGCGTACTGAGAAGGCTCACAGATGTTGGGCACCTTGTAGACAGGCCATAGGCTCGAAATAGGGCCTGAATCCGAGGATAGTCCACTGGCTCTACAGAAAAGTGATTAAACCAATACTTACTTACGCCTCAGTGGTTTGGTGGACAGCTATGCAGAAAAAGTGCAACATAAGGACCATACAACAGGTTCAGAGAACATGTTGTCTTGGCATAGGCGGAGCGATGAGGACCACGCCCACTAGGACACTGGAGACTATTATAGAAAACCGACCCATTGACATACAGATTAAGTGTGAGGCAACCACTGCGGCTATGAGACATAAGGCGAGTGGAGAATGGATTGAGGATAGGAGCAGCTCATACCATCGCGATGTAATCGAGGCAACGATAGGAAACCTGGAAGGAAGGGAAGAGGTTTCCAATCGGATACCTGAGATGAACCTTGAGGTCGTGTGCGAGGCACTGCTGCCATCGACACAGTCTTGGATTGACGGAACCCTAGTATTGCCATCTGGAAGATCATGTTACACGGATGGATCAAAGCTAGAGGACAGAGTGGGCCTGGGGGTTTACATTGAGAACCCAGGGACTGAGATCTGTTTTTGACTGCCTGACCATAATACGGTCCTACAGTCGGAGATCCGGGCGATCACTGAATGTGTGAAGTGGTGTGGTGCTAACGCGAGGACGTCGAGCGTGAACATCTTTACCGACAGTAAAATTGCCATAAGGGCAATAACAACCAGGATGGCAAGGCACGAACAGTCTTGCAGCGTAAGAAGGAGATTAACGCCTTTTCTGAGAATAGCAAAATCCGCATCGTTTGGTTCCGGGCCATAATGGAGTAAGGGGAAATGAAAGGGCAGACGATTTGGCGGTAAAGGCCAGAGGACTGCCGTCAATAAACTTGATTAACCCGAAGCCTTTGGGTTCGACGCAGTCCGAGTTAAGGGAATGGGTGAGGAATGCGCATGGAACATTGTGGAAGAGTGAAACAGTCGGTAGGACGGCGAAAATCCTACGATCGTGAGAAGACGAGGCTATTTCTAAAAGGAAGTAAGAAGGAGGTCAGTATAGCTATTGGTTTCATAGCGGGACACATAGGACTACGAACTCACTTATGTAAAATCACTTATGCGGCAAGTGAAAGAATGTGTAGGGCATGCGGTGAAGATGATAAGACGTTGGAGCATTTCCTTTGTCATTGCCCGGCTTTCGCGTCTAACAGATACCGGCACATAGGTGGAGACACAATACCAGACATGAACCAACTTAAGGGAGTGGTATTGAAAACAATTGAGGATTTTGTAAGTAGCACGGAATTTCTAACTTAAAATATTCTTTTTAGAGGTTACTTTATAGTTCTAAGAGCGCACAACAAGCCGATTACTGGCCTAGGTGTATGTCCATGGTGACCTAATAACCTAACCTAACCTACGTTTTTGATGAATAACAAATCTTGGTATGCGTTTTCAGATCTTCTAAGCGAATATTTAATAAATATTCAAAAACACTTATTTGTTACTCGTCCAGGCGACTAATGCGTAACTCTTCTACAAGAGTATTTTATTAATATTCCAAAACACTCATTTGTTACTCTCCCACACGATTTGTGCGCGATTTTTAGATCTTCCAAGACTCTTCTGACTTACTCTTTAGCAACTCATATGGGAGATTTGCATAACACTCTTCCAGAAGATTCGTCTGGATGACACAACTGCTCACAACGGGGGAATCGTCTACGACTCTTAGAAGAGCTCGTACGCGATCGTAAACTTTTCCTAGAAGATTCACGGAAGAATGTTTGGCGATCAAAAATGTTTGCAGGGCCTAAACAAATAGAAACAGGTATGCATATATAGGAGTATAGAATTGGCGGACCGAGTCTTATTTGCTTTACTATAAAGGTTCTCTTGACGATTTTATACCCTACACGATTACTGTAGTGTACTACTTGATTCATTCTTGGAATTAATCTTAAAAACGGACTGTTTGTATATAATAGAGGGCCGTATGCCATTTTGAGATTTCAAATAGGCAAGCGGTTTTGGGCCTTACATTAGATACGAGGGCTGCTAGATAAATTTCTGGCCTAATAATGAAAATGGAAATTTTTTATCAATAACAAGTAAGAGCGTGCTAAGTTCGGTGGGGCCGAATCTTTTATACCCTCCACCATGGATCGCATTTGTCGAGTTCTTTGCGCGGCATTTCTTTTTGGGCAAACAAGGAATAATGGATATGAAGTATTACGCAATTGGAGCTATATAAAGTTATCGTCCCATTCGGCCCATAAATGAGTTGACTATTGTAGACCATTGTAGAAGTCAGTGTGTAATATTTCAGTCCACTCGGATAAGAAGTGCGCCTTGTAGGGACTCAAGATGCAAAACCTGGAGATCGGTTTGCATGGGAGCTATATTAGGCTATAGATCGATTCAGACCATATTGAACACGTATGTTGAAGGTCATGAGAAAAGCCGTTGTACAAATTTTTAAAATCGGATAAGAATTTCGCCTTCTAGTGGCTTAAGAAGTCAAAATCCCAGATCGGTTTATATGGCAGCTATATCAGGTAACGTACCGATTTGAACCATACTTATCACAGTTGTTGGAAGTCATATCAAGGCACCTCATGCAAAATTTCAGCTAAATCGGCAAAGAATGGCGCCCCCTAGTGGCTCAAGAAATCAAGATTCAATATCGGTTTATATGGCATGGACCGATATGACCCATTTACAATCCCAACCGACGTACAGTGCTAAAAAGTATTTGTGTAAAATTTCAAGCGCCTAGCTTTACACCTTCGAAAGTTAGCGTGTTTTCAACAGACGGACGGACATGGCTAGATCGACTTAGAGCATCGAAACGATCAAGAATATATATAATTTATATAGCCCGTTCTCTCGATTTAAGGTCTTGGGCTCATAAAAACGTATTTTTTATCCGATGTCGCCATCATTTGGGACAGTGAGTTATGTTAGGCCCCTCGATATTCTTCTTGAAAACGGCCCAGATTTGGATATAGCTGCCATATAGACCGATCTCTCGACTTAAGGTTTTGGGCCCATAAAAGCCACAGTTATTATCCGATTTTACTGAAATTTGGGACAGTGAGTTGTGTTAGGGTCTTCGACATCCTTTTGACAATTTGGTTGAGATCGGTCCAGGTTTTGATGTAGCTGCCACATAGACCGATCTCTCGATTTAAAGTTTTGGGCCCATACAAGGCGCATTTATTGTCCGATGTCGCCGACATTTGGGACAGTGAGTCGACATCCTTTTTCAATTTGGTTCAGATCGGTCCAGATTTTGATGTAATTGTCATATAGATCGATCTCTCGATTTAAGGCGCATTTATTGTCCGATGTCGTTGTGTTAGGGCCTTCGACATCCTTTTTCAATTTGGTACAGATCGGTCCGGATTTTGATGTAGGTGCCATATAGACCGATCTCTCGATTTAAGGCGCATTTATTGTCCGATGTCGCCTACATTTGGGACAGTGAGTTGTGTTAGGCCCTTCAACTTCCTTCTTCAATTTGGCCCAGATCCGTCCACATTTGAATATATTAGCTGCGATATGGACCGATCTCTCGATTTCGATGACTTAAGGGAAGAGGTTTCCGATCGGATACCTGAGATGAACCTTGAAGTTGAGTGCGAGGCACTGCTGCCTTCGGCACACCATTGGATTGACGGAACCCTAGTATTGCCATCTGGAAGATCATGTTACACGGATGGATCAAAGCTAGACGACAGAGTGGGCCTGGGGGTTTAGGGCATTGAGAACCCAGGGACTGACATCTGTTTTAGACTGCCTGACCATAATACGGTCCTGCAGGCGGAAATTCGGGCGCTCACGGAATGCGAGAAGTGGTATGGTGCTAACGCGAGGACGTCGAGTGTGAACATCTTAACCGACAGTAAAATTGCCATAAGGGCAATAACAACCAGGACGGTAGGTCACGAACAGTCTTGCAGTGTAAGAAGGAGATTATCGCCTCTGAGGATAGCAAAGTCCGCATCGTTTGGTTGCCGGACCATAATGTAGTAAGGGAAAATGAAGGGGAGACGATTTGGAGGAAAAGGCCAGAGGACTGCCGTCAATAACACGAAGCCTTTCGGGTGGAAGCAGTCCAAGTTAAGGTAGTGGGCGACGAATTCGCATGCAAAATTGTAGAACAGCGAAACGGTCGGTAGGACGGCGAAAATGGGGTGATCCAGATCGTGATCCAGATCGTGAGCAAGAAGGAGGTCAGTATAGCTATTGGTATCACATCGGGACACATAGGACTATGAGCTCACTTATGTAAAATTGGTGCGGCAAGTGATAACATGTGTAGGGCATGCGGTGAAGATGATGAGACGCTGGAGCATTTCCTATGTCATTGCCCGGCTTTCGCGCCTAACACATACTAATGGTAATTAGACATGAACCAACTTAGGGGAGTGGTATTGAAAACAATTAAGGATTTTGTAAGCGCACAACAAGCCGATTACTGGCTTAGGTGTATGTCCATAGGGGCGTGGGGCACATTAATACTTGCACCCTCTTTTCAACTTAACCTAACCTATGTTAGGCTTTTCAACATCCGTGTCCTATATGGTTTATTTCGGTCTATATTTGAATATAGAATAGAATATTGAACCAAAATATAAATAAGTAACTTGTATTTATTAGAGTACTCAATGTTCGAATTTTGTCCAAATTGGTCCATATTTAGATATAGCTGCTGTGGGTTTAAAGAAAAGCACTTTTTAACGGATTATGACGAAAGGTGGTTTACATATATACCCGAGTTGTTGGGTATTTTAAGTTCGAGCAGGCCGAAATTAAACCTTTTTACTTGTTTTAATTGAATTCACTCTAAAAAAATACACCCTTTTCCTACTCACCACAATATTATATACAAGAATAACAAAAAACGTAACATAGACTACATGAGGTAGTTCGTATGTGCAGATTTTCAGTTTTTTGTTAAAAAAACCATCAACATACACCAGGAAATAAAAGGAAGGTTGTTTGGACAATAGTAATGCATTCCATACATCCACTAACCCATTCACTTGGCTGGTGAAAACAAAGCTCTCCTTAAAATATCAACCAGCATCCTTGTGCAGATGTTCACTGAAAGGATTGTTTGATGGATGATGAGCAGATGAGGTCTGAGTTGACTCAGCATTGGACATGCAAACAAAACTACTGCAGAGTGCGATATAAATTCCAGGCATAACAATAGAACGATAATTCGAAAAGTAAAAGCATCATGAAATTATTGGAATTTTTTATGCATTGCATGAGTCAGGACATTTGAGGTAGCTATTGGATGTAACTAAATATTTGCTAAGGGATGTTTAGTAGAAACTTTTCATTAGGGTTAATAGGCTTTCAGGATATAGGCTCATTTCAACCTTACCAAATTATATACTATCCTTCAGAGATTTATCTTCAGAGAAGTTTAGTTGTTGTAGGTGCAAGTCTATCTACAACTGAAATACTTACAAAACTTAAGATGGAAATTTGTTAATTTTATATTTTTTCTAAATTTCATTCGTTTTTTCGTAAACATAAAATAAATCGATTTAAAATAAAGACATTTCCCATTTGTTGTTTTTTGGGCGGAATGTTTATGGCTTATCTATATTTTAAAACTAAGACACCTTGGGCAACATTTTTCAAACTGACTGAAGGTGGACACTTTTTAATTTTATGTTTCCCACTACCAGGCATGTTTGTTATCACCAAGCTCTGCACTCACTGCCTCCATGGCCTTCTGCTGGTAGCCAATCTTTTAAAGCCGCTATAGCCTTAACCCACTCGCGCTCTCCTTACAGTTAAACAAATGTGCAAATGTTGGCAAAAAAGGTAATAAAAAATCATAATTATTGGAGCATAGGGCAAGCGCACTCGTTTGCATTGCCAAAAGCTCCGCTGGATTTATTTAAAATTCAAACGCAAATTCAAATTAACCAAAATCATAATCGATTGTACAATCGTTCAGCTTGCTATGCAAGGCTATTTGAGTGCTGCCTTTCCTGTTGTCAGTTAGTAGTAATTAATTGACAATAAAATTCATTATAATTCCTGACGTTTTCCATATTTTATAATAATTGCCGTATGTCGTCTCACTGTCGTTTTTCCATCCTAATTTTGTCTACTTTAATTGACAATTTTTTTTTTGTTGTTGTTGTTTTTATTGGCTTTAAATGGTGCACTGTGGTAAAATACTGCTAAGATAAGGAGAGACAAGTTTCTGATAGTTCTTGAGAAACAAAATGTGATCATATTGAGCGATACTTACAAAGGTTAACTCTTTACGTGTTAAGTTTTTCCGGGTGGCAGCACTGGTTGGTAATTAAGTCCAAACGTCAGCTGCGAACATAAAAAGTGTTCATTATACTCTGCCATTTTATCATGAAGAAACTCACGTGTGAGTAACGAAATTTATTCGTTCAAATTGATTATCAAAATTCATGCTCTGTGGCAGCAGTACTGCATGAAGAATAGCCACATGCCGCAGAAGAGTTACAGATGCATCGCCATTACCAATGTGTACTCGCCGATTCTGTGGACCTGATAACATGCTTTGTGGTAAGATTATTAATGCGAACCTGGGTGATAGTGTGGTCAAAAGGCGGGTGACAAGAGGAACGCCCCAGAGTGGGGTATTCTCGTCGATTCTGTGGAACATCGTCATTCATCACGAGGTTCTGTTGATCTCGTTGGAGATGGCACGAAGACAATCACTTATTCGGACGAAGTCGTATTGCTGGTCCGAGGCAGGTTTCTCTCGATGATTAGAGAGATCATGGAAGGGTCATTGAGGGGATGGACTGCCAAAAATGGGTGGAGGACCCACCCAAGGAAGACGGAGCTGGTGCTCTTCACTCTCAGATACAAGATACCCTGCAGCGGTACAATCCCATGGCAGCCGGTTGTACGTATCGGATTAACCCGATGGAGTCTTTCATCAGCAAGATGTTATTGTTGTTGCCGCCTGTTGTTGGCGGCAATAACAACAACCCTCGATTCAAAGCTATCCTGGAAACGGAAAACGCAGGAAAAGAGCCGTAAGGCACTGTGTGCATTTTAATCCTGTGGGAGGATGTTCGGTAGGAAGTGGGGGGTAACCCCCAAGAGTACTGACCTATGGGGCACTGGTGTTGTGGAAGACCGTGGATAAGAGGACTCAAGCTCGAGGGAGTTCGAGAAGGTACATAGACTGGCCTGCGTCGAGATCACAGGGGCACTGAGAACCGCACCGCAGGCAGGTCTGAAGGTAATGCTGGAAATGCAGCCCATCTAGGCCCGTATTAAGAATGGCACCTGGAAGAGGAATACGCAGGAAAGGAGCCGTAAGACACTGTGCGCATTTTAGTCCTGCGGGAGGATGTTCGGTAGGAAGTGGGGGGTAACCCCCAAAAGTACTGACCTATGGGGCACTGGTGTAGTGGAAGGCCATGGATAAAATGACTCGAGCTCGAGGAAGTTCGAGAAGGTCCATAGACTGTCACAGGGGCAATGAGATCCGCCGCACCGAAGGCATGTCTGAAGGCAATGCAGTCCAGTTGAGCCCGTATTAGGAATGGCACCTGGAAGAGTAATGCGCACGAAAGGAGCCGTAAGACACTGTGTGCATTTTAATCCTGCGGGAGGATGTTCGGTAGGAAGTGGTGGGTAACCCCCAAGAGTACTGACCTTTGTGGCACTGGTGTAGTGGAAGACCGTGGATAAGAGGACTCGAGCTCGAGAGAGTTCGAAAAGGTACATTGACTGGCCTGCATCGAAGTCACAGGGGCACTGAGATCCGCCGCACCGAAGGCAGGTCTGAAGGCAATGCTGGAAATGCAGTCCATTTAGGCCCGTATTCGGATTGGCATCAGGAAGAGGAATACGCCGGAAAGGAGCAGTAAGACACTGTGCGTATTTTAATCCTGCGGGAGGATGTTCTATAGGAAGTGGGGGGTAACCGCCAAGAGTACTGACCTAAGGGGTATTGGTGCAGTGGATGGCCGAGGATAAGAGCACTCGAGCAAGCGAGTTCGAGAAGGTCCATAGAATGGCCTGCGTCGAAGTCACATGGAAAGGCCAAGGTCGCGCTTAGGCTGAGGGAGCTCGGCATGCTTAAGGAGGACAGGTGCGACCACAGTTCATCCTGGATGCTATTGATGAGGCGGGTAGACTGAGGAGGAACTCCGACTAAGTGGCACCGGTATCGTTTGGGATAAAGACATTTAGGATTCATCTTCCCGGGAGGAGGCGAATACTGTGTTTGATGGGGATGAGACCGCGATCTTCACTGAAGGCTGCAAGATGGAGTCAGGGACTGGATTGGGGGTATACTAAGAGGCATTCAACATCGGCATATCTCTGACATAACTGGACGAGTGTACGGTATTTCCGGCCGAGATCTGTGCCATCCCTGGTAAGGGATCTTGCCCGCCCTCAAAATTCAGGATTTAAGGGGACAGTATGGCTGCGCTCAAAGCCTTGTGTTCGAGGACGGTGAGGTCGAGGTGTGTGCCGGTTTGTTTGAAGCCCCTGGATAGGCTGCGGTCCAGGTCCAGGCTACGGGCAAAGCAGTCACCGGTCTAGCTTACGTGCCATTTGTCGAACTACTGAACATAGTAGATGAGATAGCCAGAGCGGGTTCGATGGCGAAATGGGACTAGGCGGATGTTTGCTGGACCGTTAAAGCGATCTGGTCTGTCATCAACCGGGGGAAGTCGAAGGTGTTACTGGCGTTCAATAGGAGGTCGCCCAGCTCATTGGCAGGGGTCATAAACGGACACTATGCCATAGGAATACCGCATAGGAATATCACACAATCGCTTCTGCAGGAGTTGTCTTGAAAAGGTTATGTTTGGGTCTGCAGGGATGCAAGCTTTCCTATTTAGGGAGGCGGTTCTATTGCGATCTGGGGGATCTTGCAAACGTGCCTCTGGGAAATCTCCTGAGATTTATGTACGGAAAGGGATGGTTCCGACGTAAGGTGCGCTAAGATCCGGCGAAGGTATATACGGGATAGGCGTTACACCCTACGATCTGCTTCTCCATTCGTCTTGTTTTTCTTTTTAGTAGTGTATAACCTCTAGATATGGTCCGAGGTCTCACACATTTTCTTTCTCTTCTATTTCTTACCTGGATATCATAATGTGTAGGGACATTTTAAGTAAAAAAAAATAATTATAATAATAAGCCCCAATGGCGGATATAGGCCTTGCATATTGGGAACTCCAGGGGTTTTTCCATTTTTTATAACCTACACCACTACTGTGGTACAGGGTATAATAACTAAGTGCATTTGTTTGTAACACCCTCAAGGACCGATCTACTCAGAATCACTTTGTGATTCGATTTAGCTGTGACCGTCTGTCTGTCCGTCCATGTTAATTTGTGTGCAAAGTACTGGTCGTAGTTTACGTCAGATCTCGTTAAAATTTGGTACAGGCATGTTTTCGGCATATTGTAATTGGAAAAAATCGGTTCATATTTGGATATATTGGGTTGCCCAAAAAGTAATTGCGGATTTTTTAAAAGAAAGTAAACGCATTTTAAATAAAGCTTTGAATAAACTTCAATCAAATATACTTTTTTTACACTAATTCTAAAGCAAGCTAAAAGTAACAGCTGATAACTGACAGAAGAAAGAATGCAATTACAGAGTCACAAGCTGTGAAAAAAATTGTCAACGCCGACTATATGAAAAATCCGCAATTACTTTTTGGGCAACCCAATAACACCCACATGAATGTTCATCCGACTTGCAGTAATAATGCAATAAAATGGTCATTTGTTAACCGATTCTTTCGAAGTTTGGCAGGAAGGTTTTTCTCTTGACTCCTGACACTACTGGTGAATTTTATGGAAATCGTTTCAGATTTAGATATAACTCCCATATATACATATATGTCGCTCATTTTTAACTTCTAGAGTCACAGCAAGAACATTTATAGATCAATCTTGGCAAAATTTTGCACATCGCTTTCCTCGACGACTACCAAGAAGAAAGTTTGGTCGAAATCGATTCAGATTTAGATATATTGGGTTGCCCAAAAAGTAATTGCGGATTTTTTAAAAGAAAGTAAATGCATTTTTAATAAAACTTAGAATGAACTTTAATCAAATATACTTTTTTTACACTTTTTTTCTAAAGCAAGCTAAAAGAAACAGCTGATAACTGACAGAAGAAAGAATGCAATTACAGAGTCACAAGCTGTGAAAAAAAAACGACGACTATATGAAAAATCCGCAATTACTTTTTGGGCAACCCAATAGCTCTATTCGTCCGATTTTGAGAAATAATGCAATAAAGTGCCCATTTGTTAACCGATTCTCTGGAAATTTGGCAGGAATATTACTGGTGAGTTTCAAAGCAATCGGTTCAGATTTAGATATAAAGGGTGATTTTTTTGAGGTTAGGATTTTCATGCATTAGTATTTGACAGATCACGTGGGATTTCAGACATGGTGTCAAAGAGAAAGATGCTCAGTATGCTTTGACATTTCATCATGAATAGACTTACTAACGAGCAACGCTTGCAAATCATTGAATTTTATTACCAAAATCAGTGTTCGGTTCGAAATGTGTTCATTCACCGTAACGTTGCGTCCAACAGCATCTTTGAAAAAATACGGTCCAATGATTCCACCAGCGTACAAACCACACCAAACAGTGCATTTTTCGGGATGCATGGGCAGTTCTTGAACGGCTTCTGGTTGCTCTTCACTCCAAATGCGGCAATTTTGCTTATTTACGTAGCCATTCAACCAGAAATGAGCCTCATCGCTGAACAAAATTTGTCAAAATTTGAACACATTTCGAACCGAACACTGATTTTGGTAATAAAATTCAATGATTTGCAAGCGTTGCTCGTTAGTAAGTCTATTCATGGTGAAATGTCAAAGCATACTGAACATCTTTCTCTTTGACACCATGTCTGAAATCCCACGTGATCTGTCAAATACTAATGCATGAAAATCCTAACCTCAAAAAAATCACCCTTTAGCTGCTATATATGTATATCGTCCGATTTTCGCTCCAAGAGCCACTGCAAGCGCATTTATTAACCAATCTCACCAAAATTTTGCACAACGCTTTCCTCGACAACTACCACAATATCTGAGAAGCTTGCTCGAAATCGGTTCAGATTTAGATATAGCTCCCATAGATTTTGGTTAATTTGCAATAGTGTTGTTACCACCGTGGCGCAGAGGTTAGCATGTTCGCCAATGACGCCGAGCGCCTCGGTTCGAATTCCGACGCGTACATCAGAAAAATTTTTAGCGATGGTTAACCCCTTACTAATGCCGGCCTTATTTATAAGGTATACTGCCATGCTTAAACTTCTCTACCAAATGGTTTCGCAATGCGGCACACCGTTCGAACTGGGCATAAAAAGGAGGCACCTTATCATTGAGCTTAAACATTAATCGGACTGCACTCACTGATATGAGAGAAGTATCCCCTGGCCCTAATGGAATGTTCATGGGAAAATATAGTTTAGTTGTCATTTGTCAACCTAAGTTATTACAGTTTAAACATATTTGCTCAAAATTTGATACGGATTTTTTAATAACCCATCTGAAAACATCCGCTAAGGTTGATCAAAACTGGTTCAGAATTAGATAAAGCTCCCGCTTTGTACTTATAGGGTAGGTGTAGGGTATTATACAGTCGGCACAGCCCGACTTTTGTCTTTCCTTGCTGGTTTTGAAATAGAACGAAGAAAACTATTGCCAGACTCTACTTTGGATTAAGCAAGAGGTTGAGAAACAAGGCCACCTCTCGATGGACGAGACATGCGATTTGTGAAAGCAGACGAGACAGTGTGTGAAGTGTTTGAGAGAAAGATTCTTTGACGTTGTATGAACCACGAACTGTATAGCCATGTTGTCAGAATGAATGAAGAAGCTCCAGCGGAGATGTCTTTTGAAGGCAAACAATGTGGTATACGCAAATCGGGAATACCAAAATCCAATGGAAAGATCAAGTGGTGAAAGACATTTTGAAACTAGGTATCAGAGATTTGAGAACGAGCGCAGAAGTTCAAGAAGCTTGCAAATCTATTCCAAGTTCTTTTAATGGGACAAAAGCTCTATCTTAGTCAATTAAATTAAAGTAAACCTCCAAGGTTTTAGTTCAATCCAAGGTGGTGGGTTCCCAAGATTTGGCCCGCCCGAACGTATCCCATTTCATATGTTAATCGTGCTAAGAACGTGACAAATGCGATACATGGCGGAGGGTATATAAAATTGGACCGGCCAAACTTAGCACTTATTTGCTCCTTTTCTAAATTCTTAAATAATTCTTTATTAACACCCTTAAATATCCTCTCCCTTAAGCAAGTCCCTCCCTTCGTCCCACTGTGCTATGTAGCTGTGTAAGAATAAGTGAACAATCTGGAGTTTTGTCTTGACAATAACACCATCACTGCCCACAAGGCTTAAATAATACCTGCGGCATATTAGACTGACTTCTAATAATCCATGTAAGTGCAGCTGTTGCAAGCGAGTACGCCTATGTTTGGCCAACATTTACAAGCGAATTTATGCCCAGGCAAAAACAAAAACCACGAAAACATCCGTCCACCAATGCAAAACGTTGCAAATAAATTGAATTTAAATATAAAAATCCATAAAGACAATATTTTATATCAAAATTTATTATTATAAATATGTTAATGTCAAATGTTCGACAATGCCCCCCACCCGCCCTCTGTTGCATTGGATTCGATTGGATTGAATTGCCAGCGCTGTGGGACTGGGAGAATGTGGCCAAGTGCAATGCAGGCAAAATTTATTGACTACTTAGTTGTGGCAACGTTTTCCATATTTCTTGAGTAAAACGATCTGCCCAAACCATAAAGGCAAAGCCACAAGACAAATTAAGTTATTTGCCATAATTGACCTTGTTGTGAACTGTTGTAAATTCTTGTGGAATAAAATGTCCATAATTGTCGATGCGATGAAAGATTTATGCAAGTGTTTATGAAAACTGGTCTAAGAGTTATGCGAAAGCTTTTCGAATAAATTCGCACAAAATAAGTTAAGCGAAAAAAAACAAAAAACTGTTTGATTTACAATGAGTGGAAGAAAATTTAATGAAATCAACCACCAACATTAAAAAGAACAAGTAAAAAGGCATTAAGTTTGGCCGGGCCGAACTTTGGATACCCACCTCCTCGGGTATATGTGTAAACTCCATTTCGTCACAACCCGGTGAAAATTGGATAACTTATGCACCCACATTCGGCACTGACATTGAGTGGTCTAATAAATAGTCACTGTTGAATTTTGTATATCAAATTTCAACAAAATCGGGTAATAAACAAAGCTTTTATGGGCTTCAGATCCTTTATCGGCAGATCGGTCTATATGGCAGCTATATCTAAATATAGTCCGATCCGAACCATATTTGAGACGGATGTCGGGAGACCTAAAACTACCCACTGTTGCAAATTTCCGCGAAATTGGATAATAAATAGAGAATTTATGGGCTTCAGACCTTTTATCGGCAGATCGGTCTATATGGCAGCTATATCTGAATATAGTCCGATCTCAACTATATTTGGGTCCTATATTGAGAGGCATAAAACTTCTCAATGTTTCAAATTTCAGCGAAATCGGTTTAAAAGTAAAGCTTTTAGGAGCTTCAGATCCTTTATCGGCAGATCGGTCTATATGGCATCTATATTTAAATATAGTTCGTTCCGAACCATATTTGGGACGGATGTCGTGAGACCTGAAACTACCCACTGTTGCAAATTTCAGCGAAATCAGGTAATAAATAGAGCTTTTATGGGCTTCAGACCCTTTATCGTCAGATCGGTCTATATGGCAAATTTGCAAATTTTGCCCATGAACATTCCACTAAGGAACAAGGGCAAACTTCTCACACATCAATGAGTGCAGTCCGATTCAAGTTTAAGCTCACTGATAAGGGGCCTCCTTGTTATAGCCGAGTCAGAACGGCGTGCCGCAGTGCGACACCTCTTTGAAGAGAAGTTTTACATGGCATAGTACCTCACAAATGTTGCCAGCACTAGGAGAGGAAAACCACCGCTGAAATTTTTTTTCTGATGGTCTCGCCAGGATTAGAACCCAGGCGATCAGCGTCATAGGCGGACATGCTAACCTCTGCGCTATATGGCAGCTATATCTAAATATAGTCCGATCTCAACCATATTTAGGTCCTATATTGAGAGGCGTAAAACTTCTCAATGTTTCAAATTTCAGCGAAATCGGTGTAAAAGTAAAGCTCGGGAGATCGATCTATATGGCAGCTTTATCTAATTATAGTCCGATATGGTTCATATTTAGGACTGATGTCGGGAGGATTAACATAACATAGTGTTTCAAATTTCAGCGAAACCAGGTAATAAATAAAGCTTTTATAGGCTTCAGACCCTTTATCGGCAGATCGGTCTATATGGCAGCTATATCTAAATATAGTCCGATTTAATCTATATTTAGGTCAGATGTCGGGAGGCCTAAAGCTACTCACCGTTTCAAATTTTAGCGAAATCGGTTAAAAAATAAAGCTTTTATGGGCTTCAGACCCATAGTCGGGAGATCGGTCTATATAGCAGCTATATCCAGGTATAGTCCAATCTGAACATTATTTTGGTCAGATGTCGGGAGGCCTAAAGCTACTCACCGTTTCAATTTTCAGCGAAATCGCTTAAAGAATAAAGCTTTTATGGGCTTTAGACCTTTTATCGGGAGACCGGTCTATATGGCAGCTATATCTAAATGTAGTCCGATCTCAACCATATTTGGGTCAGATGTCGGGAAGCCTTAAGCTACCCACTGTCTCAAATTTCAGCGAAATCGAATAAAAAGTAAAGCATTAATGGGCAATAGACCATTTATCGGCAGACCGGTCTATATAGAAGCTATAATCCGATTTGGTCCGATTTGGCCCGTTCAAGAACTTAACCAGCATCAAAAAGACGTATCTGTGCCAAATTTCAGCTCAATATCTCAATTTTTGAAGGCTGTAGAGTGATTACAACAGTCGGACGGACAGACACACGGACATCTTTAAATCGTCTTTTACGACGATCCGAAATATATATACTTTGTAGGGTTGGAAATTGATATTTCGATGTGTTGCAAACGGAATGACTAATTGAATATACCCCCTATCCTATTGTGGGGGGTATAATAAAACCCGTAAGGAGGGGCAAAAGGAGGGAGGTGCCAAATGTTTAATACTCTACATCTATCCTATAAGTGCAATGTGGGAGCTATATCCAATTCTGAACCAATTTTGATGGACCTCGGCGGATGTTTTCAGATGGGTTATTAAACAATCCGTATCAAAATTCACACTGTAATAACTACGGTTAACAAATTCCAACATTATTGCAAATTACCCAAAATCTGACGAACATATATATGGGAGCCTTGTACAGGGTGTTTTGGGAGTTAATACCATCCATTTCGTTTTATCTCCATTTACTGTGAGACCCATTTTCACGGACTCTCTTTCGATTCTTTCAAAGGCGGCAGTTACTACTTCCGGTGACCAACCTATGATGTCGGTGTCATTGGCATAGGCGTGTAGCATGTGTTCTCTTGCGATTAGATTGTCATATCTATTCACATCTGCATCTCGTATAAACTCCTCAAGTAGGATGGTAAAGAGATCACACAATAAGCTGTCTCCTTGTCTGAACCTTCGTTTGGAATTGCACGATCCGGAGAGATTCTTTTTTATTCAGGAATGTGTATCGGCAATTGTCATCCCTATTTTGCAGAGATATCAAACTCAGTCATGACCTTTGAATGTATAGAACTGTCAAAAGGGGCTTTGTAGTCAACAAAGGGATGGCAAGAGTTGACCTTTCCTTCTGGAATCTTTTCCTGGATTTGGCGCAGTGTGAATATTTGGTCTATGGTGGATTTACCAGTTCTAAAGCCGCATAGGGAGAGCCCAATTATCTCATTGCAAATTTCGCCCATGAACATTCCATTAAGGAACTGGCATAATCTTCACATTTCCTATTCAAGTTTAAGCTCAATGGTAAGGAACCCCTTAATAAAGGGTGATTTTTTTGAGGTTAGGATTTTCATGCATTAGTATTTGACAGATCACGTGGGATTTCAGACATGGTGTCAAAGAGAAAGATGCTCAGTATGCTTTGACATTTCATCATGAATAGACTTACTAACGAGAAACGCTTGCAAATCATTGAATTTTATTACCAAAATCAGTGTTCGGTTCGAAATGTGTTTCGCGCTTTACGTCCGATTTATGGTCCACATAATCGACCAAGTGAGCAAACAATTAATGCGATTGTGACCAAGTTTCGCACTCAGTTTACTTTATTGGACATTAAACCAACCACACGAATGCGTACAGTGCGTACAGAAGAGAATATTGCGTCTGTTTCTGAGAGTGTTGCTGAAGACCGTGAAATGTCGATTCGTCGCCGTTCGCAGCAATTGGGTTTGTGTTATTCGACCACATGGAAGATTTTACGCAAAGATCTTGGTGTAAAACCGTATAAAATACAGCTCGTGCAAGAACTGAAGCCGAACGATCTGCCACAACGTCGAATTTTCAGTGAATGGGCCCTAGAAAAGTTGGCAGAAAATCCGCTTTTTTATCGACAAATTTTGTTCAGCGATGAGGCTCATTTCTGGTTGAATGGCTACGTAAATAAGCAAAATTGCCGCATTTGGAGTGAAGAGCAACCAGAAGCCGTTCAAGAACTGCCCATGCATCCCGAAAAATGCACTGTTTGGTGTGGTTTGTACGCTGGTGGAATCATTGGACCGTATTTTTTCAAAGATGCTGTTGGACGCAACGTTACGGTGAATGGCGATCGCTATCGTTCGATGCTAACAAACTTTTTGTTGCCAAAAATGGAAGAACTGAACTTGGTTGACGTGTGGTTTCAACAAGATGGCGCTACATGCCACACAGCTCGCGATTCTATGGCCATTTTGAGGGAAAACTTCGGAGAACAATTCATCTCAAGAAATGGACCGGTAAGTTGGCCACCAAGATCATGCGATTTGACGCCTTTAGACTATTTTTTGTGGGGCTACGTCAAGTCTAAAGTCTACAGAAATAAGCCAGCAACTATTCCAGCTTTGGAAGACAACATTTCCGAAGAAATTCGGGCTATTCCGGCCGAAATGCTCGAAAAAGTTGCCCAAAATTGGACCTTCCGAATGGACCACCTAAGACGCAGCCGCGGTCCACATTTAAATGAAATTATCTTCAAAAAGTAAATGTCATGGACCAATCTAACGTTTCAAATAAAGAACCGATGAGATTTTGCAAATTTTATGCGTTTTTTTTTTTTAAAAAGTTATCAAGCTCTTAACAAATCACTCTTTATAAGCTATTACGAAAGTGGTGCCATAGTGCAACACCGATTTGGGGAGAAGTTCTTACAGAGGTTAACAGTCTGCCTATGAGGCTGAACGCCTAGGTTCGAATACTGGAGAGAAAATTAGAAAAAAATTTCAGCCGTGGTTATCACCTTACCGATGCACAGTGGGGTTTTAGACGTCTCAATCTCAAAATCAACAAAAATGTGGCCAGGATTCGAACCCAGGCGTTCAGCGTCTAGTCGGACATGCTAACCTCTGTGCCACGGTGGCCTCCAATTATCTCCTTGAATATAGATTTTAATTTTTTACACAGTACGCCCGAGAGTATCCTGTATGTGATGGGGAGGAGACTTATTCCTCTGTAGTTAGCACATACCGTCTTGTCCCCTTTCTTATGTATGGGACATAGTATGTTGAGGCTCCAATTATCGGGTATGCGTTCTTCTAGCATGGTCCCACAGATAAACTGATGTATACGCTTAATCAGTGTGTCGCTTCCGGTCTTAAAAAGTTCAGCGGGTAACCCGTCGGCTCCTGCTGCCTTGTTGTTCTTCAGTCGGATCGCTGCTACTTGAACCTCATTCTGACTTGGAGGTAAACATTCTATGCCATCATCATTGATAGGTTCTGCGGTATCTCTAGAAGTTGGGCAAAATGTTCTTTCCATATCCTCAGCATGCTATCTGTTTCAGTTACCAAATTTCCTTCATTGTCTCTGCAGGAGGATGTGCCTGCTGCAAAGTCATCGGTTTGATGTTTCATTCTTTGGTAACATTTCTGGACTTCATTCTGATTCCTATACAGCCCAATTCGCTCACACTTACGTCTTTCAATTTCCTTTTTCTTTCTGCGGAATAGAATTTTCCCCTCTCTACTTTTCTCACGATACTTCTTCTTCACCTAGTGCTTTGCTACTGATTGCATGGTTGAGCTGTATACCGCATTCTTGGCTTCAGTTGCGTTTAGACATTCATGATCATCTTAAAAGAGGCTTCTGGTAGCCAAGTATGCATTTCGCTGAATTTTCCATGGAGGGGGCAATGGTTTGCCCCTGCGCCGTTATATCATTGAGACATAGGAGTGTTTTCATCAAGCCAAATGCAAATTTGCAACGCATTGCCAAATTTGCCGATGAACATTCCACTAAGGAACAGGGGCAAACTCACATATCAATGAGTGCAGTCCGATTCAAATTTAAGCTCAATGATAAGGAGCCTCCTTTTATAGCCGAGTCCGATCGGAGAGAAGTTTTACATGACATAGTACCTCACATATGTTGCCAGCATTAGGAGGGAAAGACCACCGCTAAAAATTTTTTTGATGGTCTCGTCAGGATTCGAACCTCTAACCTCTGCGCTACAGTGGTCTCCATCAAGCCGTTGGAGTTAAAAGGCTCCTTGCGGATCCTTTATCCTTGCTTACCGTGTGAGAGTTTTCCCGGCGCGTTGGAAGGTTGCGAACGTTCAGCCCAGCCCCAAATAAGGTAGGGCTAACAACCCCGCGAAGTACCGGCCAATTGCGATATGCTCTCTCCAAGGTTATGGAGAGTATGGTTAACCATCATCTTGTCAGATACCTACAGTCCAATGGCCTTCTTAGCGATAGACAGCATGGGTTTAGCAGAAATCGCTCTACGGCAGACCTAATTCCATTTTTTGTCGGAACGATGGAGTTGCTCTAACCACCAGTTTGGTGAGAGTAGGGTCGTGGCTCTGGATATCTCCAAGGCATTTGATAAGGTCTGGCACGCTGCACTTTTATCAATGCTTGTCGCTTTTGCAGTCGGTAATAACTTCGTTCGATTTATATCAAGCTTTCTCAGAGATCGCACTATACGAGTTGTTGTAGATGTATTCTCATCCCATGAGTATACATTGACCGCAGGTGTGCCACAAGGCTCCGTCCTTTCCCCGCCCCTTTTTCTTATTTTCACTGACGATTGGGTCAGACGACTATTGGGTCAGACTTCGAATCCAGTTTACTCATTTGTCGATGACAATAGTCTATATCATTCATATTCATTCGACCATAGGCCCAGTCCTCTATGACGCTGAACGCCTGGGTTAGAATCCTGGTGAGACCATCAGAAAAAAAATTTCAGCGTTGGTTTTCCCCTCCTAATGCTGGCATTATATGTAAGGTACTATGCCATGTAAAACTTCTCTCCAAAGAGGTGTCGAACTGCGGCACGCCGTTTGGACTCGGCTATAAAAAGGAGGCCCCTTATCACGGAGCTTAAACTTGAATCGGACTGCACTCATTGATATGTGAGAAGTTTGCCCCTGTTCCTTAGTGGAATGTTCATGGGCAAAATTTGCAATATGCGCATTACGGATGAGACGCTCTTCCAGGATTTGTTGGCCATTTCCGAGTGGGGTAGAATGAACAGAGTACACTTTAACGCCCTGAAGACGCAGTGCTGTTTCTTGTCTCACAAGCGATTCACTGACCCACTACAATCGTCGATATCTATAGACGGTATAGATATTGAGCAGTCAGATGCTCTTGATGTTCTTGGCATGATGTCCGTTGGTCAAATCGAAACGAAGTGTCGAAAGAAGCATTCAAGTATTCGGGGATTCTTGAGCGGTGCAAGAAATATTTCACCTCTTCTGATCTTCTCAATATCTACACTACCTATATCAGGCCGAGGATGGTATATAACTCTCATATATGGGCAGGAGCTCCAAAATCATCCCAGGAGCTACTTGACCGGGTTCACGGAGAGCGATGGTGCCCCGCTTCTCTTGAACATCATCGGAATGTGGGTAGCATTGTATTGCTCTATCGTTATTTTCATGGAGTGTGTTCCAGGGATATTCGTCTTCTTATCACTGATGTTAGGATGTTCACCAGGAGTACAAGACCATGCATTACCGAGAAAATTCATTTTTCGCCCTAACCATTTGAATGTGGAATCGACTTCCAACTAATGTCTTTCCCACCGACATTGACGTTCAGAAATTTAAGACGAATATCTATTAACACTACTCCCTCTTTGTCCCCTTCAACCCTTAACTTTCCTAATTGCCAACGCAATGCACTGCATGTATAGGGGACATCCCCTGCGTGTTGGTTATGTGAAAAAAAAAAAAAAATCAAGCCGTTGGGTCAGTCGATTGTCGTATGTCGTTGCAATCCGTTGTGTTTGCAGCAGTTCAATGTCCAGCTTCCTTACAGTGTTAGATCATACTTTTCTCGCTAGGCGAAACGGGTAATGAACCGAATCCACTTCTTGATATGGGAATCCTTCGACGTTAATATCTAGTGCTGCTTACTGCCAGGTTTTTTTGCCGCGGCGGAGTCTATTAGCCACAACCCATTATCAGACGTTATCTCGTGGAGGCAAAATTTTCCCTTGGACCAAAGATCAAGAATTTTCTGTTGGACCAATGATATTTTCCTTTCCTATCCTCGCGTTAAAATCTCCCAGAACAATTGTAATATCATGGGGGGGCAGATGTCGTCTTTTTTCCCCAGGCGCTTGTTGAATATATCTTTGGTCTGCTCGTACTTGTCCTGCGTCGGGGTATGGGTATAAATAAGGCTGATGTTGAAAATTTGGCCTTTATGGGGATTGTGGCTAGCCATTCATTCACTGGAGTAAACCGTGAGACAAGGAGTTTTAGTCTCCGACTAACCACAATAACTGTTATCCCGTGTGGGTCTAGTCGTGCGTTATATTTGCCTCCTCCTCCTCCCCCCCCCCATACGTCTTTTTGGATATATGACCCTTATTGAATAATTTCCAGCTTTAGCCAAACTTAATGACGTTGTTTCTTGGTCTTACAATTTTTTCCGGTTTACAGGGCAAATTCAGTAAACGGGGAATCCTAAGCCCTGATATCACAGGTAGTTCCCATCACCCATAATCATTGGAGAACTTTTCAAAAAAGAAAAAAAATATATTCTAATTCAAACAAAGGATATTGCACAGCTCATGGTAATACTCTGAGGCATTCGTAATTATCCTTGAGAAGTTTTCCACATTAATTTTCTGCAAAATGGAATGGAAGAGAAAAAAAATTACAACTCTCTTTAATTAATTACATTCAAATGGGATTATCAAATAGCGAACTAATCCTTTAAACGTAAACTTTGTGCGTCGGTTTTGATGAGTGCGAATATTTAGCATTTGGGCCCCCCTTTATCAAAGATGATGAGAGTTTGAACTCTTAACTTTTTGGAGCCTCATTATAGACTTCTCCAACCAAGCAACAAACCAGCCATACATCCCTTCATCCATTCAACCATCCAAACATTCGTCTATAGAGCATTCATAGACCATAGCCACCGCATCTACCACTGCAGCTGCTATAAGGAGGACTGAGAACAACTGTAATTAAAACTTGAACTTGTAACTCGGAAAGCTTTATTCAATTTGCCGGAATTCAGGAGGGAGCGCAAACCGCAAAAAAAGACTCGAGTGGCAATGCCACAATGAATAGCTGGAAAAAAATATGTGCAGAGTTGAAAAATATTTCAATTCAAGCATTTGAATGGAAACAACAACGAACTTCTTTTTGCTGGCATTGCATCATGGCATTGTTGTTAATTAAATGAAATTTTTATGAAATAATCATAACGAACGAATGAACCAACGAATGAACGAATGAAGTTGCTATTATGCCTCTTATGTAACACCGATTGCTGGCTCCTCCAATGCCAAGTGCCAATGGCAAGGGATGTGTATGCAAGGCCGCATTTTGCCCCTCTAAATGAGGGCTTGCAAAAAAAAAAATAAAATTTTACAAAAATTCAAAAGCAAATTATTTCAACCTGAAGCAACGAATAGCTCACCAAAAAAAATTTTTTGCTGTCCCTGCCATAGGTATTTCAATGTAGAATGTATGAATGGATTCGCATCCGAGTCGTTTGCAGATTTGAAACATACTTCAACAAGAGCATCGCATTTCGCATAGTACATTGGTGGGCTATAAATGAGCAGTGTTTTAAAGCAACACCAAAGAGGAAATTTCACTGAAAATTTGTCTTTTAAGAAAATTTTACTGAAATATTGCCTGTAGACAAAGTTAAACTGAAATTTTGCCTTTAGAAAAAATATCACTGAAATTTTGTCTTTCGAAAAAATTTCAATGAAATTTTGTCGTGAGAAAAAATTTCACGGAAGTTTTCAAGAAATTGCCTTTTTAAAAGTAAACGTGAGCCGTTTGGAGGATATTATGGAGATGGGGTGTCCACAGGCACTTTGCCCTGAAAATAGATATCAAATTCGTTTTTTTTACTCCTAAATACCGTTGATTTGAGCCCCATATTGCCATAGTTGGAAATTAAGTTCACTTTAGGGAGTGCTTTAGGGCGCATCCCCAAACACTTGGCTTCAAAATTGGATATCAGATTCATTTTCTACTCTTAAATACCTTTCATATGAGTCCTATATTGTCATAATGGGTCATTGAACCTATTTGACGTAGTATTTTAGGAGAAAAAGCGCCACCTAGATCTGAACGCAAATTTTAATGTTATATTCGTAATCTACTCCCAAATACCTTTAATTTAAGTCCCATATAGCCACTGTCGGCTAATGTGCCCATTTCAGGGTATTTGGGGGGACCTCCCATTACTTGGACCTAATTTTATAGGTCATATTTGTAATCTATTGCCAAATACTTTTTATTTGAGTCCCATATTGACATGAACAAAATTTAAAAATTCGTCAGAGTCCGGCCGGTATTCGAACCTGGGCACACGGAGCAACAGCGAGAGCCGTTGCCATTGTCTAGCGTTCGAAGCCATCAATACAACAGTTGCACAGAATCATGTGTACTACGGAAGTAGTGTAATTGCCACAGAAAAAGAGTCTGTCATTACACAAAAACTCATGCATTGGGAAAAATGTACAGCTAATAGACAGGCTTGTCGAGCGTGATTAATGTGGTAATTGTATTATAGATGCGTTTTCGCAATTAATACAACATACCAACACACGGCCCTTGAAGCCATCGCACCTAATATGATTGAAAAGCCTTTTAATCAAGGACGAAACGCGTCCCATAGTGGTTGGTATGTGTTGCTATCTTTGGCTTTCCTTTTCCATATGCAATCTCCGATCATTGAGCTCGTCTCGAAAGATAAACAAAAAAATGTCGAATATTTCTGTTTAGATGAGTTTTGGGGTTGGGGCGGCCCGCTGAGTACTTGGACCCCAAAATTTTAATACGATATTCGTTTTCTAGTCTCTAATAACTTTCATTTGATACCCATATTGTGCCCATCGGCCAACTTTTGATTTTGGGTGGTGTTATTGGGATAAGGGGGAGGGTCCGCTCCCAGCCGATATCAAAAATGTATATAGCTTATGTTTCCTTCCAGACCAAGCACACAATCTGTGAAAATTTTAAGAAAATCGGTTAAGCCGTTTTGCAGTCAAACAACAAACCGGGACCCATATAGTCATAATTGGTTAATATGCCCACTTGGGGCGTTTTCGGCGGATTGGTGTGACCCCCCATATTTCGATCTGATTTTGTATGTCAGATTCGTAATCTACTCCCGAATAGCTTTCATTTGGGCTCCATATCGATATGAACGTTTAGTTTGTCTGCTTGGAGGAGTTTTGGGGTAGGGCGACTTCCCGGGTACTTGGACCCAATTTTTACTACCATATTCACATTCTATTCATCAATACCTTTCATTTGATACCCATTTTGTCATATCGATCCACTTTTCATTGTGGCTGGTGTTTTGGGGGTAATGGGGGAGGGTCCGCCCCACTCCAAAATCAACAAATTATAAAGCATATTCCTTCTTCCTGACTATATCCGCAATCTACTCCCGAATACTTTTGATTTGAGTCCCACATTGTCATGATCATCCAATAAACCTATTTTAGGGGGTCTTGGGGTTAAAGCGGCCACCAAACTATTTGGACCCAATTTTTAGTATGAAATTCGCACTCTACTCCTTAATACCATTCATTTGAGTCCCATATTGTCCCGATCGGTTCACTTTTATTTTTGGGTAGTACTTTAAGGGTAAGGGGGGAGGGTCCGCCCGCCTTCCGATATCAAAAAATGATATAGCCTATGTTTGCTTCCAGACCAACCTACACAATCTGCGCAAATTTCAAGGTAATCGGTTCAGCCGTTTTTGAGTCCATACGAAACAAACAAACACAAATTGATTTTTATATATGAGACTAGCTGGAGACTAGCCACTCCACTGCGCCTTCTTTCACTCTCTTATTTTATCTGAGCCCTATACGGTCACGTCAGGAAATAATTCCTATTTGGGGGTGCTGGTACGGCCTTTCAGATATTTCGCGCCAATGTGGTTATTATGTTGAAGCTCTTCTCCCACATACCTTTCATTTGAGACTTATATTGCTTTGGTCGGTAAAAATGTCCGGCAAGGGGGTGTTTTTGGGAGTGAGGCGGATACTCATATATCAGAATCGTACTCTGGTCTCAAATACCTTTAATTTGAGTCCCATATTATCATTATTGGTTTATATTCCATTTGGCTGGTGGCTTTGGAGGTGGGGCGGCCCCCTAGTAACCCACCTTTAATAAGGATACAAATTTCTGTATTTAAATTATTATAAACAAAAACTTTCGCTTAAATCGCCCACTCATCTCCGAGATCGGGCGTTATTGAAAATAGGTTAAGGGAAGGGTCCGCCCATAAAAGTTTGTATGTTCTCTTGGATTTGGTAGTGGATTGGAGTAGCCAAACTCTTTGGCCCAAAAGTGGATATCGGATGCATACTTCACTGCCAAAAACCACATTGGAGCTACATATTGCTATAGTCGGATTTGTGCCCCTTTTTGCCATAATCCACAAATATGCCCTGTTTGAGGGGCCCTGAAAAAATATCAACATCGTGCTCTACTCTTGAATTTCTTTAATCTGAGCCCCAATTGCCATTGGTTTAGGGAGAGTTAATGGGGTGATACGACCGCCAAACATTTGGCCTCAAAATTGGATATCAACTATCTAATACCTATTATTTATCGCCATAGTAGGCAAACATGACCGGTTTGAAGGGAGTTTAGAAGCGGACCCACAAGTAAAATCAGCATCGTACTAGAGCACGATTTTATTTGGGCCCCATAATGTCAAGCATTTTAAAGGAGGCTATCAAGATGTTCAGGGCTACATTCAGAATCATATTTCAAAGCTACCACTTGCGATGCCACATTCTTAAAGACCCCCAGGTCCTCCTGTGTCCATCCCAATTTAAGGGTAAAAATTGTACTCTACTACCAAAGAACTTTTATTTCTACCCTATTCTATCCTGATTAGCCTTCATATATTATTTTTAATTCCTTTTTTATTTGGGTAGGATAGGGGGAGGGGGATTACCCTCTGACACATCCTTTCATTTGAGTACAATATATCCTCGGTCATCTTACATGACAGTTTGGCGTTGCATTTATAGTTAGGAGAGGGTCGGTCTCTCCGACGCTAAAAACCAAATGACAATTTATTTTAGTCTTTTACTGTCGCGATCTACATGTCCTGCGGAACGGTAGGACGTGACCCAGATACTAGAAGCATTATACCAACATTAGATTCGAAATATACTGTCCCGATCGAACTACACGTCCCATTGAAGGGTATTTAGTGGGTGGGCCAATCCCAGACTCTGTCCTAATTGTGAATACCAAATTCGCAGTCAACTCCAAAGACCTTTCGTTCGATACCCATTTTGTGACGTTGGACATTCATGCCCGTTTTGGGGGTTTTTGGGGTTGGAGAGGCCCCGTAGACACCCTGAGCCAAATTCTTATAACAGATGTGTACTCAGCTTCCAAATATCTTTCGTTTGATACCCATATTGTCTCAATCGGTAAACATGTTCAGTTGAGGGGTTTTGGGGGGTGGGGAGGTGCCTCAGACACCAAGGAATACATTTTTATATCAGCTTTAATTTGATATTCATATTTTCCCAATCGGTAAATTTGTCTTGCTGGGGCTTTTGGGGGGTGGGGAGGTCCCTCAGACACCAAAAAATAAATTTTTGTGTCAAATTTGTATTCTACTTTTAAATACCTTTCATTTGATACCCATATTGCCCAAAGCGGTAAAAGTATCCTGTTGGGTAGTGTTTTTGAGTGTGGGGTACCCCCCGACACTAAGGACAACCTTTCTATACCAAGTTCGTACTCTACTCTTAAATACCTCTCATTTTATACCCATATTGCCAAAAGCGGTAAAAGTGTCCTGTTGGGTGATGTTTTGGGTGTGGGGGACCTCCCGACACGATTTGGCTGTAATTTTCATGTAGTCTTTTTTATGGCTTCCAACAACTGAGTCAAGTACGGTTCAAATCGGTCTTTACCCTGGTATAGCTTCCATCTAAACCGATCTCCCGATTTGACTTCTGGAGCCACTGGAAGCCGCAATTTTTGTTCGATTAGGCTGACATTTTGCATGCGGTGTTCTTTTACGACTTCCAACAATTGTGCCAAGTATGGTCTATAACCTTTTATAGCTCTCTTGTAAGCCGGTCTCATCTTTGTTCGGTTCCTAGAAGCGTTAATTTTTGCTGCGAACATTTTACTGAAATTTTGTCTTTAAAGAAATTTTACTGACATTTTTCTGTAGCGAAAATTCCACTGAAATTTCTCTGTATAGAAAATTCCACTGAAATTTTATCTTGAGAGAAAATTTCACTGAAATTTTGTCTTTTGGGAAATTTCACTAAAATTATGTCTTCGGAGAAAATTTCATTTTGTCTTTAGAGAAAATTTCACTGAAATTTTGTCTTTAGAGAAAATTCACTAAAATTTTGTCTTTAGAGAAAATTTCACTGATATTTTGTCTATAGAGAAAATTTAACTGAAATTTTGTCTTTAGAGAAAATTTCACTAAAATTTTATCTTTAGAGAACATTTCACTGAAATTTTTTCTTTAGGGCAAATTTGAATGAAATTTTGCCTTTAGAGAAAATTTCAAGGAAATTTTGTCTTCAGAGAAAATTTCACTTAATTTTTGTCCTTAGGGAATATTTCACTAAAATTTGCCTTTAGAGAAAATTTCATAGAAATTTTGTCTTTAGAGAAAATTTCATGGAAATTTGGTCTTTAGAGAAAATTTCATGGAAATTTGGTCTTTAGAGAAAATTTCATGGAAATTTGGTCTTTAGAGAAAATTTCATAGAAATTTTGGCTTTAGAGAAAATTTCATAGAAATTTTGGCTTTAGAGAAAATTTCATAGAAATTTTGGCTTTAGAGAAAATTTCATAGAAATTTTGGCTTTAGAGAAAATTTCATAGAAATTTTGGCTTTAGAGAAAATTTCATAGAAATTTTGGCTTTAGAGAAAATTTCACTGAAATTTTGTCTTTAGAGAAAATTTCATAGAAATTTTGTCTTAAGAGAAAATTTCATAGAAATTTTGTCTTTAAAGAAAATTTCACTGAGATTTTGTCTTTAGAGAAAATTTCACTGAGATTTTGTTATTGGAGAAAATTTCACTGAGATTTTGTCTTTGAAGAAAATTTCACTGAAATATTGTCTTTAGAGAAAATTTCACTGAAATTTTGTCTTTAGAGAAAATTTCACTTAAATTTTATCTTTAGAGAAACTGAGAAACTTTGTCTTTAGAGAAAATTTCACTGAAATTTTGTCTTTAGAGAAAATTTCACTGAAATTTTGTCTGTAGAGAAAATTTCACTGAAATTTTGTCTTTAGAGAAAATTTCACTGAAATTTTGTCTTTGGAGAAAATTTCACTGAAATTTTGTCTTTGGAGAAAATTTTACTGAAATTTTGTCTTTAAAGAAAATTTCGTAGAAATTTTGTCTTTAGAGAAAATTTCACTGAAATTTTGTCTTTAGAGAAAATTTCACTGAAATTTTGACTTTAGAGAAAATTTCACTGAAATTTTGTCTTTAGCGCAAATTTCACTGAAAATTTGTCTTTAGCGCAAATTTCACTGAAATGTTGTCTTTAGCGCAAATTTCACTGAAATTTTGTCTTCAGAGAAAATTTCACTGAGGTTTTGTCTTTAGAGAAAATTTCACTGAAATTTTGTTTTTAGGGAAAATGTCACTAAAATTTTGCCTTTATGGAAAATTTTACTGAAATTGCGACTTTAAGGACAATTTCACTAAACTTTTGTCTTTTAAGATAATTTTATTTTATTGCAATTTTGTCCTCATAGAAAATGTTCATCATGAAAGAATTTCATCCAACTCTAGTGTTATTGTACTGATCACACCTGTACCTGTGGCTGCAATCGACCGCAACATCAGAGCAATTCTGAGAGTTGCTGTGTTTGTATGCTTTCGTTGCACGTAAAAGCTCTCATATTTCAATGGTGCATGCCACGACGATTGTTGTATTCACCGGAATTAAGCAAAGTCGTTGGCAGCAACAAATGAGCTGCTATAGTTCAACCGGCGAACCGGAAGCAGTGAACAAAAAACGCTTCCAAACCAACCTTCATTGAAACATCGGAAAAGTTGCACAAAAACTTTTTTCGCAATGGCGTTCATAATGGGCTGCCATTTTGTATTTCAAACCACTTTTACTCCGATTTTTGTTTTAGCCTTTTTTTCTTTGCTTCGCCCACTCAGGCACCGCATTCAGCTGTGGTGGTCGGTCACATAAAGACTATGGACGGGCAGCCTAGAGCAATGAACAATTTTGCAAATGGTAAAGAAAAAAAAAATTAAACTTCATTGTACTAACATAAGGTAAAAACAGGTGAGAAACGGAAACGGAAGGGACGGACGCATAATCATACCAACATCTTTGTAATGGATTATTCAAATCTGTTTCCTATTATCATTTAAATGTGGAATTGAATTTCCTCAATTTCAAACATATTTTCTAGCATATTTCATAAGGGGAAGCATTTCCCAAATGCCACATGGAGACAATGTTGTATGTGTTTAGCAATAAAATTTAAATAAAGGGTGATTTTTTTGAGGTTAGGATTTTCATGCATTAGTATTTGACAGATCACGTGGGATTTCAGACATGGTGTCAAAGAGAAAGATGCTCAGTATGCTTTGACATTTCATCATGAATAGACTTACTAACGAGCAACGCTTGCAAATCATTGAATTTTATTACCAAAATCAGTGTTCGGTTCGAAATGTGTTCATTCGACTCTTCTCTCTGATCATTAGAGAGAAGAGTCTCAGTGAGGAGCCGATAACCAATCACCATCATCAGCGTCTCATAATGACCGACACTGGATAACTGTGACTACCACACAGGCTGGAACTTTCAGCTCTCACTTGGGTGGTGTTATCACGGGAAGTTTAGCCGACAGTTACCATCCACAGGTAGAAAGCTTCGTATTTATGCGGAGTAGCTCCAAATGGCGCCGCAGGCAGTCAACGATTTCGAGAGAAGAGTCCCTGTGTGAGAAGTCAGATGGCACGGACTCTTACTGAAATACTGAGTGCCAATGATACTCAAAATGACAAGGCGAGTTATTGGCACCTTGAAATAACCAATGACCAACATCAGCGCTTGTTCCCAGGTTAGGGTTCGCGACATCGAGGGATACATGTGCGATTCCACATCACCCACGCGTTTGGTGCGCTGGGTCAGTAACCTAGACCCAGAAATCTCAAACAAATACTCTGAGAAACAAAAGAATAGTGAAAACGAACTCCCCTAACGTTATGACCCACGCAAACGAAATAAAGACCATAATTTGCGGATCTGCACCTAGAATGTCCGAACTGTTTACAGAGAAGGTGCAGCGTACGCAATGGCGGATGTATTGGGGAAAAAGCGTGCTTTCTAAGCTTTTATCTTTTTGGCAACACTGGTTTAAGCAGCTCACGCACGTTTCGTGTTTTATTTCACTGTCAAACATCTTCAGTTTGGTCTATAATTTTACCATGAATCGTCTTACAAATGAACAACGCAAAATATTGAATTTTATTATCAAAATGCGTGGTCTGTTAAGAAAGTTCATCGAGCGCTTCATGTGTTCCGCGATGAAGCTCATTTTTGCCTCAATGTGTACGTAAATGAGCAGAATTGTCAATTTGCAATTAGCCAGAAGCATTGCAAGAGCTACCAATGCATCCAGAATTAGTCACAATTTGGTGCGGTTTATGGGCTGATGGCATCATTGGACTGTACTTCTTCAAAGATGAGGCGAATCGTAGGTTAGGTTAGGTTTAAGGGGCAGTCTGCCATCAGACTCACTTAGATGTTTTCGTTTATTGTGATACTACAGGAACATAAGAAGGAACATGCCTTCTAGTTCCTACCTTTGAACCATCCAGATCGCTTTAAAAAGCCCAAAAACTTGCGAATGTTCACATCCGCTGAATCAGACAGGTTCTCAAAGAAATGAGAACCTAAAGTGGGACTCTTTCTGACTGCTAGTGGGACACACACACACAGAAGGTGTTCTATAGCCTCTTCTTCTTCGATGTCCTCACAGTTCCTGCAAAAGTCGTTGCTGGCAACCTTCATTCTGTCAGCATGTTTTGCCATTGGACAGTGATCTGTCATGACGGACACAATGACTTAGACGTCTGTTCTAGCCAATGACAGCATAGTGGTAGACCTCTTCAAGTCGATATTAGGCCACATAATTTTGCAATGCTCACAGCCCCCTCTTTGTGATCATCTATCATTCGTTGTCCTTCGGGCCTGATCCTGAAAACTTAGATAACATATCGCTAGAGGCATAGCATTCCAGTATCCCTGGAATGTGTAGGGTAGTTCCTAGTCTCGCAAGCTCGTCCGCTTTACAGTTCCCTGGGATATCTCTGTGGCCCGGCACCCACAACAGGTGAATATAGAACTGTTCAGCCATCTCGTTGAGAGATCTGCGACAGTCGAGGGCGGTTTTTGTGTCTCGCAAGCCCGTCCGCTTTACAGTTCCCTGAGATATCTCTGTGGCCCGACACCCATAACAGGTGAATTTAGAACTGTTCAGCCATCTCGTTGAGAGATCTGCGACAATCGAGGGCGGTTTTTGTGTTTAGAAGTACGTTCTCCAGGGATTAAATGGCTTCCTGTCTGAGAAGATATTTATGCCAATCCTCGTTATAAAATTTTATCTAAGCCATTCCACCACTTCCTTAAAGGATCTCCGCTTGACACACACTGCAGTTGTTGGGTTACCTTTTTCGATATCACCAGTTCTAGATCTTAAGAGTACAACCCAAAGCCCACCTGGTCGTTTAATTTACAACCATCCGTATAGTAGTCTATGTAACTCCTGTTACCAGGGATACCGTAGTTCCAATCGATTCTATCAGGAATGGTGGTACAGAACTTTTTATCAAAGAGCGACTCAGGTAGGTTGTAATCCACACTGCCTGGAACATCGTATATTGTATTAAGGATAACACAGGGTACTTAGCCGCCACATGACCACTAAGAAAGTTCCCTTAACCTCACGGCAGTGGTCGCTGCAATTTGGATAGCCAGAGGCATAAGATGTAGTATTAAATTCAGTGCATCAGATGGTGTCGTCCTCAGTGCGGATCCGGTTAAGTATTGAGCAGTAGATGAACTTTTAAAGCGCCGTCCACCAGACCACAACACCATATAGGATTATAGGTCTGAAACTGCAGAATATATACCCAATGTATGACACGCGTTCTAAACCCCCAACTTTTGTCAATGGCTCTTTTGCAGGTGTATAGGACAAGAGTTGCCTTTCTTACCCTTTCCAAAATGTTGGATTTAAAGTTCAATTTCCTGTCCAACAAAACACCCAGATATTTTGCGCTTTCTGTAAATGGAACATTCTCTCCACCCAAGGAGACAGGTTCCTCTGTAGGCAACTTGTATCTCCTGCTGAAAAGATCTACTTCTGCCTTGCACGAATTTATACCTAGAACACTTTCGGTAGCCCACTTTGCTGTTGCACGTAGAGCTTTCTGTAGTATATCTCTTAGAGTGCTGGAACATTCCCCCCACCGCAATTGCCACATCATCAGCATACGCTACCACCTTTGCACCATTTTCTTCCAGAGACAATAATATATTATAAAATATATATTGCGAATCGTAAAGTAACAGTGAATGTGAGCGCTATCGTGAGATGATATCCAACTTTTTTTTTGCCAAAATGCAGGAGCTTGACTTCAACAAGACGGTACCACATGCCACACAGCATGCATAGCAACGGTTTTATTGAGATGCGAGTTCGGTGAACACGTTCGGGACTGGTTAAATGGCCGTATAGATCGTGCAATTTAAAGCCCTTAGACTATATTTTGTTTGGAAATGTTAAAGCTCATGTTTATACAGACAAGCCCGCTTTAATTGACGCATTGTAAGACAAAATTTTTTCGTGAGATACCGGCCAAAATGTTGGAGAGTATGCCAAAATTGGGCAAAGCGGATGGACCATTTGATGCACAGTCACGGTCAACATATGCATGAAGTAATCTGCAAACCTTAAATTATATGGACCGTACTATCTATTCAAATAAAGATTTCATGTATTTTCTGAATTTTATGTGTTTTTTTGAAAAACTTTCCTATAGCTCTTAAAAAAGCACCCTTTATAAACCGAGCGGGTGCTGCATTAATGATGTGTCGGAATTTCCTTTCAGCAACTAGCACATATGAAGGGGGGTTTCAGTTCACTGAAGCGGTGGTTGGTTTACTCTCTAAAGTCGACCCAATCAGCTTTCTTTCGATTGTAAAACATCTGGCGCTCAGAGGTTATGAAGTCGGGTGGTCGGTGGATGGTTAGAATTTTGGGGAGGTGGTCTGACCCCAAAGAAATGAGGGCTTGAAAAGAAACGTCAGCCAGGTGATCAGGAAACGTGGAGTCTTCAATCTGCCAAAGCTGTTTTCCGCTGGTCGTTACCTAGGGGAGAATGCCATGAAACGTGATGCGCTTTAAAGTCTTCTTCAATCAGACGACAGTAGCCCATAGGCTTATAAGCCAGGCCAACTATCAACCGGCGGTATGTACACATTGTATAGCTCTATGTCGCCAGTACCGGACCTGACTGCTATCGCCATGCACTCCATGTTGGGGTCACTAGCGCTAGGCGCAGGTGAGATGGGTCTATACTGCACGGAATGGTGTATCACGAAGGCCAATCCCCCACCTCCATTCTTTAAATGATACTTACGTAGCACATTGTATTCGTGCGCATTGTAAGGCCAGAGCAAGATCGGAAAAGCATCCACTCCATGCACCGATTATACCTCACCAAAACCGATCGATGATAAACGCGGTTTTGGCAAACCGAACAGAATCAGGGTCCGAGGTTCTTTTCAATCCCGCCACGGACCAGAAGCGTGCGGAAAAGTCACTCCGCGATGTGCCTCTCCCATGACGAAAAAAGGACGAATATATACACTGGGACGGCAGCCCTTGCCAATGAAGACTCCACCGGGTCAATCCGGTGTCATTGGCGCGAGTGTAAAAGCTTAGACCTCTTAAAACCCATTGTTTCAAATTTCAGAGAAATTGGATACACATAAGATTTTTAGTGAGCCCAAAAAGTCATGCCGGATGATCGTCTTGTATGAATGCTATATCAAGATGAAATTCTTGGGCTTAGTTTGATGAGGGGGTATATTCTTCAAACTAAGCACTTCTTCAAAGTTTTAGTAATTATCTTCATTTTTTTTATGCCCACCACCTAGGACGTGGGGTATAATCGTTTAGTCATTCCGTTTGCAACACATCGAATTATCCATTTCCGACCTTTCAATGTATATATATTCTTGATTGTGGTAAAAAATTCTAAGACGACTTAACGATGTCTGTGTCTGTACGTCCGTCCGTCCGTCTGTAGCAAACAGCCTTCAAAAATTGAGATATTAAGCTGAAATTTGGCACAGGCCCGTAGTTTTTCTACTGCGCCTTCTTTCACTTTAAATGAAACAAAATTATCCTTTGAATATTTATTTTCGACAATTAAAGAGCTTTTAATGAATACCATGCTACAAAAATAGTATATGTATATCACTTGATTAACAGTACAACGATGTAAATGCCTTTATCTGAATCCCATATGATCTCTATTGGTCTATGAATGCGCTCGGAGGGTTTAGGGCCATTTAATTTTGGATGTTAGATATACTCCACTCCTAAAGTACTTTGTTTGAGCCCGATACTCTCATGATGTCCAATTATGAGTGTTTTCAGGGTCATTGGACCCTGAAAAAAATATCAACGTGGTGATCTTCTCTCAAATACTATTTATTTGAACCCCATATTGCCATTGGTTTAAGGGAAGTTTATGGCATGAGGAGTCTCCCATGCACTTAGCCCCAAAATTGGTTGTCAAATTCGTTTTCTATTCTCAAATATCTTTCATTTGAGCTATATATTGCCATGATCGGTAAACCAAATACGTGGTTCCACATTTGAATATAAGATCCGTATTCTACACCCAAATACCTTAATTTGAGCCCCATATTGCGATGGTCAGTAAATAAATGCTGTTTGTGGGGTGTTTTGGGGAAGCAGTATACCCCTAGAAAATTGGTGCCGAAAGTGGGTATCAATTCGCTGCTCTAAATCCCAATTCCTTTCATTTGATCCCCAGATTGACATGGTCGCTATATATGTCCCCAAAAACTTAGTCCAGAAAATATCCTGCAAATCCTGCAAATTCAAATTTACAAATTTTGCCCATAAACTGTTCCACTAAGGAACAGGGGCAAACTTCTCACATATCAATGAATGCAGTCCGATTCAAGTTCAAGCTCAATGATAAGGGGCCACCTTTTTATAGCCGAGTCCGAACGGCGTGCCACAGTGCGACACCTCTTTGAAGAGAAGTTTTACATGGCATAGTACCTCACAAATGTTGCCAGCATTAGGAGGGGAGAACCAACGCTGAAAATTTGTTCTGATGGTATCGCCAAGATTCGAAGCAAGGCGTTCAGCGTCATAGGCGAACATGCTAACCGCGCTACGGTTACCATGTTGCATTTTTGCTGCTGCCAATTACGGTTCGGTAGGGACACTATTTAAACAAAATTGTTTTCTCAACTGATCTTCCGAGGTAGGGTTTTTAATCCCATAAAAAGAGGATTAATTGCCCGATTTCGCTGAAACTTTGACTTGTATAAAGTTTCTCAATGCCTGAATCTAATATGATTCATATCATCCCATATCTTCTTATATTGGGTTGCCCAAAAAGTAATTGCGGATTTTTCATATAGTCGGCGTTGACAAATTTTTTCACAGCTTGTGACTCTGTAATTGCATTCTTTCTTCTGTCAGTTATCAGCTGTTACTTTTAGCTTGCTTAAGAAAAAAAGTGTAAAAAAAGTATATTTGATTAAAGTTCATTCTAATTTTTATTAAAAATGCATTTACTTTCTTTTAAAAAATCCGCAATTACTTTTTGGGCAACCCAATATATAAAAATCAATTTGTGTTTGTTTGTATGTTTGTGTCTTCCTTATAGACTCAGAAACGGCTGAACCGATTTTCTTGAAATTTTCACAGATGGTGCATAATGACCCCGTGGTGAAAATAGGGTACTACATTTTTTGATATCTGAAGGGGACGGACCCTCCCCCTTACCCTAATTTTCAGAAACGCCAGATCTCGGAGATGGGTGGTGCGATTTAAGCGAAATTTTGTGTGCTTTCATATAGTACCCTAAAAATAAAAATTTTGTATCCAAATTTCGGATGGGGTACCTAGGGGGGCCGCCCCACCCTAAAACTTACCAAACATATATTAAGACCAATCACGTCAATATGGGACTCAAATGAAAGGTATTTGCGACTAGAATACGAATCTGATATCCAAATGTGGGACCACGTTTTTGGGGGGTCCACCCCTTCCCCAAAACACCCCCCAAACTGGACTTATTTACTGACCATGGGAATATGGGGCTTCAATAAAAGGTATTTGAATGTAGAATACATATCTAATACCCAAATATGGGACCAAGTGTTTGGGGGCCGCCTCTCACTAAAAACATCCCCCAAAGGGGACAAATTTACGACCATAGCAATATGGGGCTCAAATGAAAGGTATTTGCGAGTAAAGCACGACTTTGATATCAATATTGGGGAAAAGTGTCTATGGGGTCACGCCACCCCCACAACACCACCCAAATAGGAAGTATTTACTGACCATTGCAATATGAGGCTCAAATAAGAGGGTTTTTAAAGTGGAACACGAATCCGATATATATTTTCAAGGGCAACTCACTGAGCGGCCGCCCCATCCCCCAAAGCACCCCCCAAGCCGGTCATGCTTGCCGACTATGGAAATGTGGGGCTCAAATTAAAGGTATGTGGGAGTAGACCACGTATCTGATATCAACATTAGGGGCCAACTGTATAGCGGACGTCCCACCACCATAACAACCCCCAAATAGGACGTATTTGCTCACCAAGAAAATTTGGGTCTTAAAGAGAGTGGAACTAAATATTCATAGTTTTTAGGGCCAATACCCCAAACCGGACATATTTGCTGACTTTTGCAATAAGGAGTTTAAATGAGATTAGAAAACGAATTTGATATCCAATTTTGAGGGCAATGGCAATATGGGGTTCAAATAAATGATATATAGATATATGGGAATAGAGCACGTTGCTGATATATTTTCCGGGATTAGTGTTTGGGGAACCACCCCAATCCCCAAAACACCCCTTAATCGGACATATTTACCGACCATATCAATGTGGAGCTTAAATGAAATGTATGGGGGGTGAGCAAGAATTGATACCCATTTTCGGGACCAATTTTCTGGGGGTTTACCCCTTTCCCAAAATACCCCACAAACAGAAATTTTTTAATGGCCATCGCAATATGGGGCTCAAATAAAGGTATTTGGGATTATACGAATTGGATAACCAAATGTAGGACCATATAATTAGGGCATCACCCCTTTCCCAGAACACCCCCAAAGGGAAAAAATTGTTCGACCATGCCAATATGTGGCTCAAATGAAAGGTATTTGAGATTAGAAAACGAATTTGATAACCTATTTTGGGGCCATGTGTTTGGGGGACGCCTCATCCTGTAAACTCCTCTTAAGCCAATGACAATATGGGGTTTAAATAAATGGTATTTGAGAGAAGAGCACGATGCTGATATTTTTTTAGGGCCAAGTATCTGGGGGACCACCTCTCCCCCGAAAACACCACTTAATCAGACATCATGAGAATTAAGAATGAAGTACACCTTACATCCAAATTTCAATTCGTAGATCAATAAAGATCGTATGGGATTCAGATAAAGGCACTTACATTGTTAAACTCTTAGTCAAGCTAGCATGGAAAATAAATATTCCAAGGAAACTTTTGTTCCATATAAAGTAAAAGAAGGCGCAGCGGAGCGGGCCCAGGTCAGCTAGTTTGGATATAAATATGGACATAGGTGTTGGGTGTTTAGAGTTCGGTACGGTCAAACCTTAGGCGTTTTAACATGTTAAAGACTGTATCGTGATTATAACAGCCAGACTGATAGACATGCCGTTGATATGCCCTGATATAGTTAATGCATTTCTTCGTGTTTGCTACATTTTATTTAAATTTTCTCGCTCTTCTTTTTTTCTTATCAAAATTTTAAGCATAGATTTTAATTAAAAATATTTTTTTCTTTTAAGGTATCTGCATCTGCATCACCACTTACTTCTTTGTCACCACATATCTTAAGGTAAGAGTCTCTTAATTTCTTGCTGCAATCATTGCAGTACACTAATTTAATAAGCATTTTTTGCAAAGATTTTGCTTTGCATTTGACTTTGAATTCAATTATATTTGTCGATCCATTGGCATTCAGCACACCAGTCAGAGCAAACGCATAGTTTGAGACGTATGCGGTACAATGCTAGAACACAAACTTCCCCTAGCAAGTATCTCTAGGGGTTTCTTATTAAATTTTCCATTAGCACTTGGCTGAAATGTGGTTTGATGGCGTGGTGTGCTTTTTTGCTGCTCTTACTTCTTCCCAACGAAATGCCAGGTTTGTGGTATTCCTTTGCAAAGGCACTCTCCTTAGCGTCGTCCCGTGCATGGTGGTGGCTAGCGTCCTTTGTGTCGAAGAATTTTTTCTTTGTAATAATTTTTGTTTTTCATTTTTTTACCGTGTTGTTCCCCTTACCCCATATGTCTGCATGCACTTTCACGTTGATTTTCGTAATTCTAGAATTTCAGTTGCCTTTGAGTTTATAGCTCGAAGGGAAAAAAATCTTTTCAATTACTATTTGTCCAGATTGCTGTGCTGCTTCCTTAGTGTTTATGTCGCCAGCCTTCATTATGGGCTCCCTAAGCTCAAATTAAGTTTTTTGTTTTGTTTTTGCTATTTGGTGGCCATTCACCATACCCTTGAAAAGTGCTACAAAATATGCTAGAAATAATTGTCTTTTATCTTTTCAACTATATTTCATTTGTTCAGCTAATAAGCTATGCTAGGTTTTTTTGTGAAAGCAAATTACCGAAGACATGGGCATATAAGTACCCTTAGACAAAAAACTTGCGTGGAAAGATTTGCTAACTAAAGGGTTTTCCAATAGGGACTTGAAAACTTTGAATTTTATTTGTGAATGCACTCTTACACTAATCATGGAATTGTCAATGCCAATTTATTCAGTAAACCCAACTTTGTCATTATGGTAAAGTACACGAACCTAACCCTAACCCAACCTTCTAACGAAATTCGGAGTCGATGACCACTGCTTTAGGAGCAAATTTTGCCAATGAACACTAAGGAACGGGGGCAAACATCTCACATATCAATGAGTGCAGTCCAATTCAAGTTTTAAACTCAATGATAAGGGGCCTGCTTTTTATAGACGAGTCCGAACGGCGTGCCGCAGTGCGACACCTCTTTCAAGAGAAGTCTTACATGGCATAGTACCTCACAAATGTTGCCAGCATTAGGAGGGGAAAACCACCGTTGACAATTTTTTCTGATGGTCTCGCCAGGCGTTTAGCGTCATAGGCGGATATGCTAACCTCTGCGCTACGGTGGCCTGCTTTAGGAGTTTTAACTCAAATTTCTGGTCGTAATTATTTTTGGTTTAATGTAATTCTTAATTCTTTTTGGTCAATAAGCGAATTATGCGTTATTGGTCAGGTGAAAATCATGTACTGTGATCACATGTGCTTCGCGAATCAACACTTCATCCACAAAAAATAACTGTTTGGTGCGGTTTGCATGCCGGCGGCGTCATTGGGTCGTACTTCATCTTCGATGATGCCAATTGTCATCATGGAGAACGCTACCGCACCTGCTCAATTTTTCTTCTTGTTTTGAATTGAAAGATATGGACCTGGACAATATTTACAATCGATTTTTTGAAGAGTAAGTTTGATGAGCATGCTATCTCAAGAAATGGCCCAGTCGATTGGTCGCCTCGTTCGTGCGATTTGACCCCACTAAACTACTTCTTTGGGACTACCTCAAGTCATTGCCATTAAGCCGACGACGCACAGTGTTGCCTCTTAGTGTATTTGTTGTACAAAAATAGTAAGAGTTAGGTTAGGTTAGGTTGAAAAGAGGGTGCAGATATTAATCCGCCTCATGCCACTATGGGCATACACCTAAGCCAGTAATCGGCTTGTTGTGCTCTCTAAAAACTATAAAAAAAAACCTCTAAAAAGAAAATTCTAAGTTAGGAATTCCATGCTGCTTGCAAAATCCTTAATTGTTTTCAATACCACTTCTTACTTCCTTTCAGTAATAGCCTCGCCTTCTCACAATCTGGATCCCCCCATAGGATTTTCGCCGTCCCCATTCCCTTAACTCGGTCTGCGTCGACCCGAAAGGTTTCGGGTTAACCAAGTTTATTGACGGCCTTCACCGCCAAATCGTCTGCCCTTTCATTTCCCCTTACTCCGTTATGGCCCGTCACCCGAACCTAAGTACCGGTATCTGTTGGACGCGAAAGCCGGGCAATGACAAAGGAAATGCTCTAACGTCTCATCATATTCCCCTCATGCCCTACACATTCTATCACTTGCCGCACCGATTTTACATAAGTGAGCTCGTTGTCCTATGTGTCCCGTTATGATACCAATAGCTAAACAGACCTCCTTCTCGCTTCCTTTCAGTAATAGCCTCGTCTTCTCACGATCTGGATCCCCCGATAGGATTTTCGCCGTCCTATCGACCATTTCGCTGTTCGTCGCATTCGTCGCCCATTCCCTTAATTCGGACTGCGTCGACCCGAAAGGCTTCGGGTTAACCAAGTTTATTGACGGCAGTCCTCTGGCCTTCACCGCCAAATCGTCTGCCCTTTCATTTCCCCCTACTCCGTTATGGCCCGGCACCCAAACGATGCGGATTTTTCCCTTTCTCAGAGAAGGCGTTAATCTCCATCTTACAATGCAAAACTGTTCCTGACTTTACCGTCCTGGTGGTTATTGCCCTTATGGCAATTTTACTGTCGGTAAAGATGTTCACACTCGACGTCTTCGCGTTAGCAACACACCACTTCACACATTCCGTGATCGCCCAGATATCCGCCTGCAGGACCGTCTTATGGTCAGGCAGTCCAAAACAGATCTCAGTCCCTGGGTTCTCAATGTAAACCCCCAGGCCTACTCTGTCCTCTAGCTTTGATCCATCCATGTAATATGATCTTCCAGATGGCAATACTAGGGTTCCGTCCAAGACAGTGCCGATGGCAGCAGTGGCTCGCACTCGACTTCAAGGTTCATCTCAGGTATCCGATCGGAAACCTCTTCCCTTCCTTCCAGGTTTCCTATCGTCGCCTCGATTATACCGTGATGGTATGAGCTGCTCCCATCCTCAATCCATTCTCCCACCGCCTTAAGTCTCATAGCCGCAGTGGCTGCCTCACACTTAATCTGAATGTCAATGGGTCGGATATCTAGAATAGTCTCCGGTGCCCTAGAGGGCGTGTTTCTCATCGCTCCGTTTATGCCAAGACAACATGTTCTCTGAACCTGTTGTGTGGTCCTTATGTTGCACTTTTTCTCTGTACCAGTCCACGAAACTACTGAGGCGTAAGTAAGTATTGGTCTAATCATGCTCCTGTAGAGCCATTGGAATATTCTAGGATTCAGGCCCCATTACAAGCCTACGGCCCGTATACATAGTATCCAACACCTGTGAGCCTTCTCAGTACGCTCCTGAAAGTGACACTCCCAATTCAGTTTCCTGTCCAAGATCACACCAAAGTATTTGACCTTGTCAGATATCGAAATCGTCTTATTGAGGAAACGTGGTGCGTTAATTTGGCCAACCTTCGTCTTCCTCGTGAACAGGCATATTTCATATTTCTTTGGGTTAACAATGAGACCTCTGGGTCTAGCCCAGTCATATGCCATATGCAAGACCCTTTGGCCCTTCTGCATAGCTCGTTCGGATCCTTACCTTTAGAAGTATTATAACATCGTCTGCGTAGCAGACGGGTTCAAATCCGTCCTCAGTCAGCATTCGTAAAAGGTCATTTATGGTGGTCACCCATAGGAGTGGCGGTAAAATGCCCCCCGCTGTGGTGTGCCCAGTGCCACTTTCTCCCTTATATTTATGCCATTGGACACACAATTTATCCACCTGTTCCGTAGCATATGGCTTATCCAGTCTCTAAGGACCGGGTCCACCCGGTACTGATCCAAGGATTGGATCACTGTATCGGTCCGCACATTGTTAAAAGCCCCCTCGATGTCAGTACCGCCAGTGTTTACGTTTTGGCATCGAAGGATTCTTCTATTTTATGCACAACCTCGTGCTGGACAGTCTCCACCGACCTTCCCTTGACTTAGGCATGCTGTTTGTATTTAAGCAGTTCGCTGGATGTCATACTCTTTATCATGGTGTCACAGCTTCAACGGCTAAAGCTAGAATCATGAAATTTTGCACGAATGTTGATCTTGGCTCAGGCACGGGACAAGGCTGGGTTTGGTGATATTCGTACGTTTAGGTAGTAAAAGTACCAAAAAGTACGGAATGGTACATATTTGCCCAACGCGAACGAAAAGGGCTAGAATTATGTTCTTGGGCTCAAATTAAAGAGCGTCTCGAAAAAAGAAGTTATGGTGAAAAAATTTCGGAAAATCGTACCGGAAGTGGGAAAAATAGTACCTTTAGTACCGCAATTGGTATTATTTGGTCTTTCTTTCTAGAGCTCTGAATTTTGGAACTTAGGTACACTTGGCAACCTTAATTGAGTGACAATAAGAATTGTTGTACATTTAGATACTAAAAGAAGTACCAAAAGGTTACGAAATGGGTGAACTTTGTACAAGAGCGGATGAATAGACGTAGAATTTTGAAATTTGACTTAAAAGACATCTGGTGCAAAAGTATGAGCGTGAAAGGAAAAAAATGGCAAAATAGTGCGGGTAAAGGGAGAAAACGTACATTTAGTAACAAAATTGGCACCATTTGGTACTTTCTTCGAAAGATGGAGCTACAGGTCTGAAATTTGGCATGTAGGTACAACTATAAAAAATATGATGGGTGACTATTAGTTTTTTACAATTCTTACATGTTTGTACCAATATTGGTACCATTTGGTACTTTCTGTGCAGATGGAGCTAGAAGTCTAAAATTTGGCATGTAGATAAAACCTAAAAAATAAACGACGGGCGACTAAGTGCTGTTTTTAACAATTCGAACATTTTGGTCCCAATATTGGTACTATTTGGCACTTTCTTTATAGTTGGAGCTAGAGGTCCGAAATTTGGCATGTAGGTACAACTAGGAAATAAATAATGGATGACGAAATGAGCTATTTAAATGTCGTACATTTTGGTATCAAAATTGGTATCGTTTTGTACTTTCTGTTCAGATGGAGCTTGAAGTGTGAAATTTCGCAATGTAGGTACAACTAAGAAATATATGATGGGTGACTAAATATTCTTTTAAAAATTGGTGCATTTTGGTACCATTTGGTACTTTTTGTTGAGAATGAGCTAGAGGTCTGAAATGTGCCATGTCGGTACAACATAGAGACATATGATGGGTGGGTAAGTGATCTATTCACCATTCGCAGATTTTGGTATCAAAATTGGTACCATTTGGTACTTTCATTGGAGATGGAACTAATGGTCTGAAATTTGGCATTTAGCTACAACTAAGAAATATATGATTAGTGATTAAATGGTCTATTAACAAGTAAACGCGTGCTAAGTTCAGCCAGGCCGAATCTTGGCCACCACCACCATGGATTCTCTCGATCATCCTTTTTCGGTTCCTAGAAGCTTTAATATTTGCTGGTTTGACAGAAGTTTGGTACGAATAATAAAATTATGCCCTACAACTTAATTTATTTTGTATACATTTTTTAGCTGAATCCATGGTGGTGGGTTCCCAACATTCGGCCCGGGCGAACTTTGCACGCTTTTACTTGTTTATAATTTTATCTACCCACTCCCTGAAATTATTATTTTTTGTTGCTTTCGTTGCAAGATGCAAAAGGAATGGTTGTATTATAAAAAAGAATTAAAAAAGTGTTTTAAGAAAATCACATCAACTCAGGCTGAAAGCAGACTTTTGGCCAGCTAATGGCGTTGGCCATGTTACAGCAGTCACAGTTAATTACCAACAATCAAAAGCCATTTTGTAGGTGGACATGTCTGGTCGTTTTCTCTACGGTCATTTTGCAGCAATTTGCAAAGGTTGAGAGAGTTAATCAAAGGCAGCAAAAATGAAAAAAGAAAACCAAAGCATCACTTCATAGAGGAAAAGAAAAAAATGCTGTGTCCTTTTTTAGCTAAGGGCAGGATGAGAAGAAAACCAGTTAAAGTATAAAGGATACAAAAGGCAACACCAACTGTGAGAGAGGGAAAACCCTCCGACGACACCTATTGTGACTTGTATAGAGAAAAGGTGCAAATTGCCCCCTAATTAACAATTGAAAACCCTCGACTTATAATCGACATGATTGATCCAATCAAAACACTTCAAAACAAACAAAGCCTTGTTCTAGGGATCAAAATCAATAATTTCAATTTCACCAATGAGGGGTAGAATCGTTCAAACAAAAACAAAAAAAAAACTATTGATAAATGCCTATGTTAACAATAATCCTCCAATATCGACCACAAATGATCAACGACATCATTAAGGATCCGCAGGATTGATTATTTTGTGGAATTTTGTTTTTCTATTATCCTGGCAGAGAATCTGTTGCTTAACCCCAGGCCTAGAGCAGTTCTACTACCCTCATGAGGGTTAGCAATGAATACTCCATAGTCATGCTTGCCATCAAGAGGGGTGTTTGACTCTCGTAGTCACTTTTTTGTGAGGCCTGGGTTTTTTTGGGGGTAGGCTGATTTTCATTATTGGAAAAAGGACGATCGTTGTTCTTTTTGAGAGCAGACTCTTTGACAAATGATTATTAAACAGTTTGTTATTCAATTGAGTCCCTTTTGTACATCAATAATGGGCGCAAAAAAGCTAATAGGCTTTTCGCACTTCAGCGGCTCTTAGACTTTTACAATGATGCTGCTGTTTTTTTTTTTTTCATTTTTGCCTTATTAATCTTTTTGTGTAAGGTTCAATTAAGATGTCAGTCGTGTTTTTTTTATTTTGTTAATCCCTACATGTAGTCTGCCATGTCCATAATTTGTCAACAAACTAAAGAGAAGATTGATGGTTGATGGGCTGGTGTAAGTGATAGTGACGTTTTGTGGTCTTGTTTATAGGGCTATGGAGGAGTGACAGAAAAATTGCAGCTGATTTGATTTGTTTAAATTAACGAAGCGGTAAACCACTGCATACATTCTTAATTTTTCATTTGTTTTTCTTACCCAGCACCACGAAAAGGAGGGTTTCCTTTGTGGAGGGCTTAGAGGTGTTGTTAATCATTTCGTTAACATTTGAATTTTAATGTATAGTTGTCCCGAAATTTAGTTGTAATCCATTAATGATGAATGGATAGAAAAATATTTAAGAATAGTCTTAGCAAAGTTCTAGCTCGAGGTATGAAATTTCAAATGGATGATAAATAGCTTGTCGAAAGTCGACAATTTTTTATATCCAATCAAGTAAGAACGGGCTAAAGTCGGGAGCAAAATTTGCAATTTGCAATGTCGGTCGAAGCCGACCTTTGCTACCCTACACCACATTGGATATGCAGGCAAAGTCGTTGAATTAAAAATTTGCTTAAATTTGATTTTCGGAGAAGATCGATTGATAAAGCAAAGGCTTTAAAAGTGAAAATCGGGAGATGCATATAGAAGGGGGCTATATTTAAAACTCGACAAACTTCTATGAAATTCATCAGTCTTCAGAAGAGTTATAAGAGAAACCTTCCTGCCAAATTTTGGGAAGGTCTTTTAACAAATTACTAAATTTTTGAGTATATTAATCGGACGAACACATAAATAGGAGCTATATCTAAACTGAACCGATTTCTGTGAAATTCACCAATAATAGCGAGGCTCATAAAAGAACCCCTCATGCAAAATTTCGTGAGAATCGGCTTAACGATATAATTGCAATTTAAGTTCAAATCGGACGAACATATATATGGGAACTATATCTAAATCTGAACTGATTTGTATGAAGTTCACCATAATGTCGAGACATATAAAAAAAACCCCTAGTGCAAAATTTCGTGTGAATCGGTTTACAAATGACGATATAATTGCAATTTTAGTCCAAATAAGATGAAAATATATATGGGAGCTATATCTAAATCTGAACCGATTTCTGTGAAATTCAACAATAATGGCGAGGCCTACAAAAGAATCGGTTAGCAAATGACCAAATGAATTCAATTCTAGTCCAAATCGAACGAATATATATATGGGAGCTATATCTAAATCTGGGCCGATTTTCATGACATTCACCAATAATATCTAGACTTATAAGAGAACCCTTCGTGCAAAATTTTTGTGAGAATCGGTTTACAAATAACGTTATAATTGCAATTTAGGTCCAAATCGGACGAACATATATATGGGAGCTATATCTAAATCTGAGCCGATTTCTATAAAATCCACCAGTGATGTCTAAACTTATAAGAGAACCCTTCGTGCAAAATTTCGTAAGAATCGGTTTACAAATAACGTTACAATTGCAATTTAAGTCCAAATCGGACGAAAATATATATGGGAGCTATATGTAAATCTAAGCCGATTTCTATGAAATTCACCAATAATGTCTAAACTTATAAGAGAACCGTTCGTGCAAAATTTCGTGAGAATCGGTTTACAAATAATGATATAATTCAAATTTTAGTCCAAATGGGACCAACATATATATGGGAGCTATATCTAAATCTAAGCGGATTTCTATAAAATTCACCAATAATATTTAGATTTATAAGAGAACCCTTCGTGCAAAATTTTTGTGAGAATCGGTTTACAAATAACGTTATAATTGCAATTTAGGTCAAAATTGGACGAACATATATATGGGAGCTATATCTAAATCTGAGCCGATTTCTATGAAATTCACCAGTAATGTCTAAACTTATAAGAGAACCCTTCGTGCAAAATTTCGTAAAAATCGGTTTACAAATAACGTAACAATTGCAATTTAAGTCCAAATCGGACGAAAATATATATGGGAGCTATATCTAAATCGAAGCCGATTTCTATGAAATTCACCAATAATGTCTAAACTTATAAGAGAACCGTTCGTGCAAAATTTCGTGAGAATCGGTTTACAAATAACGATATAATTCAAATTTAAGTCCAAATCGGACGAAAATATATATGGGAGCTATATCTAAATCTAATCCGATTTCTATGAAATTCACCAATAATATTTAGATTTATAAGAGAACCCTTCGTTCAAAATTTCGTGAGAATCGGTTAACAAATAACGTTATAAATGCAATTTAGGTCCAAATCGGACGAACATATATATGGGAGCTATATCTAAATCTTAAGATTTATAAAAGAACCCTTCGTGCAAAATTTCGTGAGAATCGGTTAACAAATAACGTTATAAATGCAATTTAGGTCCAAATCGGACGAACATATATATGGGAGCTATATCTCAATCTGAGCCGATTTCTATAAAATTCATCAATAATGTCGAGATTTATAAGAGAATCCGCCAAAATTTTGTGAGATTCGCTTTACAAATAACGATATAATTGCAAATTTAGGCCAAATCGGACCAACATATATATGGGAGCTATATCTAAATCTGGGTCGATTTCTATGAAATTCACCAAAATTATTTAGACTTATAAGAAAACTCTTAGTACAAAATTTTGTGAGAATCGGTTTACAAATGACGATGTAATTGAAGTTTTAGTCCAAATCGGACAAGCATATATATGGGAACTATATCCAAGTCTGAACCGATTTGTTTCATATTCAATAGGCTTCGTCTCTAGGCGCCCAAGAAAACGCTTGTGTCAAATTTGAAGACGATCGGATGCAATTTGCATACAATTAATATGGATGTACTACAATAGTGGTGTAGGGTATTAAAGAGGTACCAAATAATTTTTTCAAAATACATACGAGTGAAAATCCTGAAAATCGTTTTAGTCTTTCTTAAAAAAAATTATTTAAAAAAAAAAAATTAAAAAAAAAAATTAATAAGTCAATATAAATGTTCTGAAAAATGAATATTTGAAATTTCTCTTCATCGACACCTTTGTCAAATTGATTAAGGTGCTCTACACACCAAACGACTATAGAGTACGATGTAGGGCACGCTTTAGCGCAGTAAGTGAGAGGAAAACCTTTCTTTCTACTATTCCGATACAAACTAATCATCAATGCAAAGAACAACAAATTTTTTTTTCAAATTTAAAAAAAAAAAAAAAATCTTGGGAACCCACAACCATGGTTACTGCAAAAAATTTATGCTAAATAAATTTAGCTGAAGGGCGTTATATAATTCTACTTAAAAAAACTTCTAGGAACCGAATAAAGATGATCGAGAGACCGGTTTACATGTGAGCTATATAAGGTTATAGACTGGTATGGACAGTATTTGGCAGAGTTGTTGGAAGTCGTAACAGAATACCACATACAAAGTTTCAGCCAAATCGGACAAAAATTGCGGCTTGTAAGGACTCAAGAAATCAAATCGGGAGACTGGTTTATATGAGAGCTATATCAAGTTATAGACCGATTTGGACGGTAGTTGAAACAGCTATTGGAAGTCATAGTGAAACCCCACGTGCAAAATTGTAGCCAAATCAGACAAAAATTACGGTTTGTAAGGGCTGAAGAAGTCAAATCGGGAGATCGGTTTATATGGGAGCTATATCAAGTTATATGCCGATTTGGACCGTACTTAGGACAGTTGTTGAAAGTTATAACAGATCACTACGTGCAAAACGTCAGCCAAATCGGGCGAAAATTGCGGCTTTCAGGGGCGCAAGAAGTCAAATCGGGAGATCGGTTTATATGGGAGATATATCTTAATCTGAACCGATATGGCCCATTTGCAATCCCTAACGACCTACTTCAATATAAGGTACCTGTGCAAAATCACAAGCGGCTAGCTCTACGCGGTCGACCGCTTTCGTGATTTCGACAGACGGATGGACATGGCTAGATCCATTCAGAATGACGAGACGATCAAGAATATATATACTCTTTGGGGTCTTAGACGAATTTTTCGAGGTGTTACAAACGGAATGACTAGATTAGTATACCCCCATCTTATGTTAATGGGTATAAAGAGTTTTATTTTAATTTTTTTAAAAAATGTTTAAAGCAATTTAAGTCTCTTCTTCCACGACGTCCTCACAGCTTCTCAATAAATTGTTACTTCCAATCTTGTGTCGGCATGTGTTCCAATCAGACAGTGACCTGTCATGAAGGACACAATAACTGAGACGTCTGTTCTAGGCAGCGACAGCAAAGCGATAGACCAGTAGACCTAGTCTAGAACAGGCCAAATAATTTTGGAATGATCACAACCCTCCCTCTGTGACCTATCATCCGTTGTCCTTCGGGTCTGATCCAGAAGACTCTGCTTCATGTCGCATGCGAACTGATTTCAGTTCCACGGCATACGAAAAGATTCCAGTTCTATTGCACTGATAAAAACAATTTTGAAAAACAACAACTTTTGTCTAAAAAACGACGATGAAATTTGTTAATTTTCCTGCAACAATTTATTTTGAATATAAACGACCGAAAATACAAGTTGTTGTTGAAAGAAACTCTTTGCAAGCCAACATATAGTAACAACAACAATACAAGACAAACTAGTAAAAAGGCGTTAAGATCAGCCGGGCAGAACCTTGGATACCCACCACCTCGGCTATATATGTAAACCACCTTTCGTCATAAGCCGATGAAAAATGCATAGTTTATGCCCCCATAGCATCTATATCTAAATATGATCCGATTTGGAGCAAATTTGATACGGATATTGAGTGGTCTAATAAGTACAAGTCATTGTTAAATTTTGTAGAAAAAAATAATGGTCTTTTTGGTACCCATATCCAAATATAGACCGATGTGAAGCATATACGACGGGGATTTCGAAAAACCTAACATAAAAAGGGCCTAACACAACGCACTGTACCAAATTTTGGCGAAATCGGACAATAAATGCGTCTTTATGGGTCCAAGACATTAAATCGAGAGATCGGTCTATATGGCAGCTTTTTCCAAATCTGGACAGATCTGGGCCAAATTAAAGAAGGATGTCGAAGGTCCTTACACAACTCTGACCAAAATTGCGGCAACACAGGACAATCAATGCGCCTTTTATGGACCCAAAGCCTTAAATCGAGTGATCGGTTTATATGGCAGCTATATTCAAATCTGGACCGATCTGATTTCCAATCGGGGACCAAATTGAAGAAGGATCTCGAAGGGCTTAACAAAACTCAATCGGACAATAAATGCGCCTTTTATGGGTCCAAGATGGTAGATATGTCAGCTATATCCAAATCTGAACCGATCTAGGCCAAATTAAAGAAATATGTCAAGGGGCTTTGCACAACTCACCGCCTCAAATTTCGGCGACATCGGACAATACATGCGCCTTTTATGGGCCCAAAACCTCAAATCGAGAGATCGGTCTATATGTTGTTGTTGTAGTAGCAGTGTGTGGTACACTGAGGTCTATATGGCAGCTATATGTAAATCTGGACCAATCTGGGCGAAATTGAAGAAGAATGTCGAAGGCCCTAACACAACTCACTGTCCCAAATTTCGGCAACATAGGACAATCAATGCGCCTTTTAAGGGCGCAAGACTTTAAATCGAGAGATCGGTCTATATGATAGCTATATCCAAATCTGAACCGATTTAAGCCAAGTTGCCGAAGGATGTCAAGGGGCCCAACATAACTCACTGTCCCAAATTTCGGCGACATCGGACAATAAATGAGCCTATTATGGGTCCAAAACTTTAAATAGAGAGATCGGTCTATTTAGAAGCTATATCCAAATCTAAACCGATCTGAGCCAAATTGAAGGAGGATGTCGAAGGACCTAACACAAGTGATTGTCCCAAATTTTGTCAAATTCGCCTTTTATTTGCCCAAGACGTTATTTGCCCTGAAATCGTGAGATCGGTCTATATGACAGCTATATCTAACTATGGTCTGTTCTGAACCATATTTCGGTCGGATGTCGGGAAGTTCTAAAGCAACTCACTGTTTCAAATTTCAGCGAAATCAGGTTTATTACCTGACCCTTAAGCGGGAGATCGATATATATGATAGCTATATCTGAATAAGGTCTGATCTGAACTATATTTAGGTCGGATGTCGGAAGACTTGAAACAACTCTCTGTTTCAAATTTCGGCGAAATCGGGTAATAAATAAAGCTTTTATGGACTTGAAACACTTTATCGACAGATCGGTCTAGATAGCAGCTATATCCAAATATGCTCCAATATGGCTCGTTCAAGAACTTAACCTGCGTGCAGCAAAAAGACGTATCTGTGCTAAATTTCAGCTCAATATCTCAATTTTTGAAGGCTGTAGAGTGATTACAACAAACGGACGGATAGACACACGAACATCGTTAAATCGTCTTAGAATTTTACGACGATCCGATTTATATATACTTGTAGGGTCGGAAATGGATGGATATTTCGATATGTTGCAAACGGAATCTTATATATAAAAATTAATTTGTGTTTGTTTGTTTGTTTTCGTGTTCCATATAGACTCAGAAACGGCTGAACCGATTTTCATGAAATTTTCACAGATGGTGCATAATGATCCCGTGGTGAAAATCGGATACTAAATTTGTTGATATCTGAAGGGGGAGCGGAACCTCCCGCTTACCCTTATTTTTAGAAACGCCAGATCTTGGAGATGGGTGGTGCGATTTAAGCGAAATTTTGTGTGCCCTCTTATAGTAACCCACAAATAAAAATTTGGTATCCAAATTTCGGATGGGGTACCTAGGGGGACCACCCAACCCCAAAACCTATCAAATATATATATACACCAATCACAATAATATGGGACTCAAATGAAAGGTATTTAAGATTAGAAAACGTATCTGATATCCAATTATCGGACCAACTGTTTGGGGGACCACCCCAAGCCCGAAAACACCCCTAAATCGGACATATTTACCGTGGCAATATGGGACTTAATGAAAGGTATTTGCGAGTAAAATACGAATCTGATATCCAAATTTGGGACAAAGTTTCTGGGGGTCCTCCCTTCCCCAAAACACCCCCCAAACAGGACTTATTTATTGACCATGGCAATATGGGGCTTCAATAAAAGGTATTTGAATGTAGAATACGAATCTGATATCCAAATGTGGGACCAAGTGTTTGGGGGGAGAGAACATACCCCAAAGAAGACAAGTTTACGACCATAGCAATATGGGGCTCAAATGAAAGGTCTTTGGAAGTAAAGCAAGAATCTGATATCAATGTTCGGGAAAAGTGTTTATTTGGCCACCCCACCCCCATAACACCACCCAAATAGTAAATATTTGCTGACAATTGCAATATCAGGCTCAAATAAGAGCTATTTTACAGTAGAACACGAATCTGATAAATATTTTCAAGACCAACTCACTGAGTGGCCGCCCATCCCCCAAAACACCCCCCAAGCCGGTCACGTTTGCCGACTATGGAAATATGGGGCTCAAATTAAAGGTATTTGGGAGTAGACCACGTATCTGATATCAACATTAGGGGCCAACTGTCTAGCGGACGTCCCACCACCATAGCAACCCCCAAATAGGACTTATTTGCTCATCAAGACAATTTGGGTCTTAAAGAGAGTGAAACTAAATATTCATAGTTTTTAGGGCCAATACACCAAACCGGACATATTTGCTGACTTTTGCAATAAGGAGTTTAAATGAGATTAGAAAACGAATTTTGAGGTCAATGGCAATGTGGAGGTCAAATAAATGATATATGGATATATGAGAATAGAGCACGTTGCTGATATATTTTCCGGGCTTAGTGTTTGAGGGACCACCCCACTCCCCAAAACATCCCTAAATCGGGCATATTACCGACCATGTCAATGTGGGGCTTAAATGAAAGGAATTGGGGAGAAGAGCAAGAATTGATACCCACTTTCGGGACCAATTTTCTGGGGGTCTACCCCTTTCCCAAAATACCCCACAAACCGCAATTTTTTAATGACCATCGCAATATGGGGCTCCAATTAAAAGTATTTGGGAGTAGAATACGAATTTGATATCCAAATATAGGGTCATGCATTAAGGGCATCACCCCTTTCCCAAAACACCCCCCAAAGGGAAAAAATTTTTCGACCATGCCAATATGTGGCTCAAATGAAAGGTATTTGAGATTAGAAAACTAATTTGATAACCAATCTTGGGGCCATGTGTTTGGGGGACGCCTCATCCTATAAACTCCCCTCAAAACCAATTGCAATATGGGGTTTTACAAAATGGTATTTGAGAGAAGTGCACGATGTTGATATTTTTTCAGGGCCAAGTGTCTGGGGGAACACTTCACCCCCGAAAACACCCCTAAATCACACATCATAAGAACATCGGTCTGAAATAAAGTATTCTAAGAATAGAGTACACCTTACATTCGAATTTAAATTCGTAGACCAATAAAGATCATGTGGAATTCAGATAAAGGCACTTATATTGTTAAACTGTTTGTCAAGCGATGCACTATTTTCGTAGCATGGTATTTCACTAAAAGCTCCTTAATTGTCGAAAATAAATATTCCAAGGAAAATTTTGTTCCACATAAAGTAAAAGAAGGCACAGCGGAGCGAGCCCGGTCCAGCTAGTGACTAAATAAATATACCCACTATCCTATGGTGGTGGGTATAAAAATGCAAGAATTTGTGACGAATACAAAGTATGGATATTTCATTATGGCGCAGAATGCCATGTAGCAATTACTGTGCCGTAGCAATTTTGTTGTCTTCAGCCTGGCGCCGTTTGTTGCGAGTTTTTCTTTGTGGTTTTTTAATTACGAGCATTTTTTCACCTACAGCAAAATTTGAAATATTGTCACTTTCTCAGTTTTATATTGGATAAACGATAGCGCACCACCTAATACGGACTGCAGGCAGACTGAGCTTTACCCAATGACGAAAAAAGCAAAAACAAGTCTTTCTCAGACTAATTTTTGCTGCACTCTCTGACAAATGGAAGACACCAGATATTAAAAAAACCAAAAGAATTATCTTTTCGAGCAACAAATCGTATTTTGTTGTAAACAAAACATTTTTGGCTTAAAGTTTTAAGTCCTTTCTCTAGAGATAAAATTTCTATGAAATTTTCTCCAAAGACAAAATTTCTATGAAATTTTCTCTAAAGACAAAATTTCTAAGAAATTTTCTCTAAAGACAAAATTTCTATGAAATTTTCTCTAAAGACAAAATTTCTATGAAATTTTATCTAAAGACAAAATTTCTATGAAATTTTCTCTAAAGACAAAATTTCTAAGAAATTTTCTCTAAAGACAAAATTTCTAAGAAATTTTCTCTAAAGACAAAATTTCTAAGAAATTTTCTCTAAAGACAAAATTTCTAAGAAATTTTCTCTAAAGACAAAATTTCTAAGAAATTTTCTCTAAAGACAAAATTTCTAAGAAATTTTCTCTAAAGACAAAATTTCTAAGAAATTTTCTCTAAAGACAAAATTTCTAAGAAATTTTCTCTAAAGACAAAATTTCTAAGAAATTTTCTCTAAAGACAAAATTTCTAAGAAATTTTCTCTAAAGACAAAATTTCTAAGAAATTTTCTCTAAAGACAAAATTTCTAAGAAATTTTCTCTAAAGACAAAATTTCTAAGAAATTTTCTCTAAAGACAAAATTTCTATGAAATTTTCTCTAAAGACAAAGTTTCTAAGAAATTTTCTCTAAAGACAAAATTTCTAAGAAATTTTCTCTAAAGATGAAATTTCTATGAAATTTTCTCTAAAGACAAAATTTCTATGAAATTTTCTCTAAAGACAAAATTTCTATGAAATTTTCTCTAAAGACAAAATTTCTATGAAATTTTCTCTAAAGACAAAATTTCTATGAAATTTTCAAAAATTCTAAGAAATTTTCTCTAAAAACTTCTACAAAAGTTTCTCTAAAAACAAATTTTTAAAGAAATTTTCTCTAAAGACAAAATTTCTATGTACCCCACATAAAGAGCGAGTGAAACTATCTACTCAAGTATAAGCAATAAATTATTTAAAATTGGCCGTGAAACGAAAAGGTTTTTAAAACATAACTTTAAACTGTTTTTACATTACTAGCAATCCCTTAAGAGGAAGTCAGTGAATTGTGTAGCCCCTCTCTCTGAAGCTAAACAAAAAGTACTTTCTTCAGATTACATGGGGATATGATTTACATAAAAGATAATTTCACAAAGGGTCCATGAACAGCTTTAAATTGGATTTTTTCTGCGTCCTAGTAACTGACATGTTGTCAGGCTTGTTTTTTTTTTTTGGTAGCAGAATCCAATTTTCATTAAAATTTATAGAGCTTCCGGTTTTCGTTTTTTCTCAAAGCATTCCATTCAATTTGTACCCAAAAAACTGTTACGATTTAAATGAAACATTTCTTTGTTACTTACAGCCTTAAAAAAAAGGCGAGCAAACAAAAAAAAACACTAGAAAAAAAATGATAAAAAACCAGTCTTTTTGTTTTAGGAAGTCAGCAGGATTTGGGATACATGAAAAAAAAGAAAAAAAAAATTCAATAAAATTAACTTGGAAATTATGAGCGTGTCAAGTAAAAAACCAGAGCCTAACAACCCATCAGCACTTGGATTGTTGTTGCTGCTGTTAATGTTTTTTTCTCATTCCTGGAGAGAGAAAAAGATGTGCTCGTTCTGGCAGTCTTACGCATGTGTCCTGTTTAACAATTGAATTATGTTTCTGCGTAGAATCCACAAACAAAAACAAAGAAACTTTGGGGGTACTTTTTGTCTCATTTTGTGCGTTTTTTTTGGGACAAAAACTGGCTTTTTTTGCCACTCATCCTGAGGTCGTGAGGGGTGACTTTTTTCCATTTGCGTTCTGCCCATTATAGCGGCCCACCCCTTGTGCTTGTGATTATCACCATAAACACGTTATGGGATGCACGTAAGGATGTTATTGCCATTGCCTCAGAAAAAAAAAGTAAATAACTAAGCTGTGAAAATATTTTTTTATTTGTACTTTATTTAAAAAAAAAAAAATCCTGTTTTTCTATGGAAAAAATGGAAAAGGAAAAAAAATTGAGACTGTAATAACAAATGCTTGATTTTTATTGTTTGATAAAGTCAAATGGATTTATGTTACAATTAAAAGAACTTTTTTGTTTCCTTTTGAATTTCCAACAATGCTGTCAAAAACATTTCATATTTTAATTTAGAGACATGTGGAACATGGCTGGAATTTGAGCTGGGGAAAAAGTGCTTTTTGAACTGACACTCTGTAGATGATGTTGTGTTTTAGGGGTAGACAACGAGTTTTTCTGACTTAGAATTTTTGGTCATACTTATTTACCCATATTATGATTATCATTCATCATGTTCCAACTGGGGATGAGTTGGCTTAAAGAAAAAGTTGGATGCTGGGGGTGGAACATTCTTACGAGATTTTTCATCTTGGGGATTCCAGCCAAATTTGTTAACAAAGTTTCCTTAAAACAAGTAACAGCGCATAAAGTTTGCCCGGCCTAACCTCCTCCCTGGATATCATGTGGCAAGTCATGTCATTCAATTTTGAATGACTTTTTCTCATAGATAAGAGCTATTTCAAGTTATCGAACTAAATGAACCGTACTTGTCGTGGCCGTTAGAAGTCATACAAATATACCACATTGCGCCCTCTAGAGGGTGAAGAAGTCATATCGGGGGTTCGGTTTCTATGGGAGCTATAGCGGGCTATAGATCGTTTTGGACCATAGTTGGTAAGGCTATTGGAAGTTTTAGCAAAACGTAATGTGGAAATTTACTGCCATATTGTATAATAATTGCGCCCTCTAGAGGCTCAAAAAGTCAAATGGGAAGATGGGTTTTTATGTCAACTATATAAGGTTATCAACAGATTTGGACCATAGTTGGGACAGTTGTTGGAAGTCATAACCGGATAATAACTGCGCCTACTATGGGCTCAAGACTCAAAACCGGAAGATCGGTTTATACGGCAGCTATATCAGGTTATGGTTAGACCACACTTGGCACAGTGGTTGCAAGTCGTAACAAAATACCAAGCGAAAATTTTCAGACCAAACGGATAATAACTGCGCCCATTAGGGGCTTAAGGGAAGTAAAATCGAGCTATCGGTATATATGAGAGCTATATCCGATTATCAACTGATTTGGACCCTATTTGGCACAGTTGATGACCATAAAAAAACACCTCATGCCAATTTTGAGACAAATCGAATAACAATTGCGCCCTCTAGAGGCTCAAGAAATCAAATCGGGAAATTGATTTATACGACAGCTATATCAGATTATAGACCAATTTAGACCATATTAGGCACAGTTGTTGGAAGTCATAGCAAAACGCTAAGTGTAAAATTTCAGCCAAATCGGATGAGAACTGCGCCCTCTAGGGGATCAAGAAGTCAAGATCCGAGATCGGTTTATATGGCAGCTATACCAAAACAGGAACCGATTGGGCCCATTTACAGTCCCAACTGACCTGCACTAATAAGAAGTATTTGTGTAAAATTTCAAGCGCCTAGCTTTACTCCTTTGAAAGTTAACGTGCTTTCGACAAAAAGTCGGACAGACGGACTGGTGGACAGGAACCGATTGGGCCCATTTACAGTCCCAACTGACCTGCACTAATAAGAAGTATTTGTGTAAGTCGGACAGACGGACTGGTGGACAGGAACCGATTGGGCCCATTTACAGTCCCAACTGACCTGCACTAATAAGAAGTATTTGTGTAAAATTTCAAGCGTCTAGCTTTACTCCTTTGAAAGTTAACGTGCTTTCGACAAAAAGTCGGACAGACGGACTGGTGGACATGGCTAAATTGAAACGCCTAGACGATCAAGAATATATACCTTGTTAGGTTCCAGATCAATATTTCGATGAGTTACAAACGGAATGACGAAATTAGTATGGTGGAGGGTAGAAAATTCGTGCAATATGTATACCCTACACCACCACTGTGGTACAGGGTGTCATAACTTAGTGCATTTGTTTGTAATAGCCAGAAGAAAGGCCTCCTTGGCGCAGAGGTTAGCATGTCCGCCTATGACGCTGAACGCCTGGGTTCGAATCCTGGCGAGACCATCAAAAAATATTTTCAGCGGTGGCTATCCCCTCCTAATGCTGGCAACATTTGTGAGGTACTATGCCATGTAAAACTTCTCTCCAAAGAGGTGTCGCATGACGGCTGTAAAAAGGAGGCCCCTTATCATTGAGCTTAAACTTAAATCGGACTGCACTCATTGATATGTGAAAAGTTTGCCCTTGTTCTTTAGTGGAATGTTCATGGGCAAAATTAGCAATTTCCTCCGATCGTCTTCAAATTTGGGAAATACTTTTTTTTGGCGTAGAGACGAAGCCTATTGAAATTGGAAAAATCGGTTCAGATTTGGATAACGCTCCCATCCGATTTGGACTAATATTGCAATAATGTAGTCATTTGTTAACCGATTCTATCGGAATTTGGTAGGAAGGATTTTCTCGTGACTCTCGACATTACTGGTGAATTTCTTAGAAATCTTTTAAGATTTAGATATAGCTCGAATATATATATCGCCCGATTTTTACTCCTAGAACCACTGCACGTGCATTTATTGGTCAATCTTCCAAAACATGGTAGCTATATCAGGTTATAAATTGATTTGGACCGTACTTGACACAGTTGTTAAAAATCATAACAAAACCCTGAAAGCTCAATTCCATCCAAATCGGACAAAAATTGTGGCTTGTAAGGGCTCAAGTAATCAAATCGGGAGATCGGTTTATATGGGAGCAATATCAGGTTATATACCGATTTAAACCGTACTTGACACAGTTGTTGTCATCATATATTGATCTGCGACCTCATAAAGTATATATATTCTGGAGCGTCTCGACATTCTGAGTCGATTTAGCCGAATCCTTCCGTCCGTCCGTATGTCGAAATAACGATAGCAGTCGAACGCGTAAAGCTAGCTGTTTGAAATTTTGCACAGATACTTAATATTGATGTAGATCGTTGGGTATTGCAAATGGGCCACATCGGTTCAGATTTGGATATAGCTTCCATATAAACCCATCTCCCGATTTGACGTCTTGAGAGTTCTGTGATAACAAATGTGCCACGTTCGGTCCAAATCGGTCTACAGAGCTGCGGTTTATGGGCTGGTGGCATCATTGGTCCGTACTTCCTTAAAGGTGATGCGAATCGTAACGTGACTGTGAATGGTTAACGCTATCGTGACATGATATCCAACTTTTTTTTGCCCAAAATGCTTGACTTGCATAACATGTGGTTTCAACAAGACGGTGCCACATGCCACACAGCACGCGTAACAATGGACTTGTTAAGAGGTGAGTTCGGTGAACATTTAATTTCACATTCGGGACCGATCAATTGGATTTAACGCCTTTAGGCTATTTTTTGTGGAGCTATGTTAAAGGTCATGGGTATACAGACATGTCCGCTTCAATTGGCGCATAGGAAGAAACATTTATTCGTGCGTTACCGGTTGAAATTTTGGAAAGAGTAAGCTAAAATTGGACTAAGCGGATGGACAATTTGAGCCACAGTCACGGTCAATATATGCATGAAATAATCTTCAACAATGGAATTGTATGGACCGTAGTATCGATTCAAATAAAGATTTCATGCATTTTTAGGGGTTTTTTTAGAATTTGCTACAGCTCCCTTTATATCCCCCATATAAACCGATCTCCAGATTTGACTTCTTGATCTCTTAGAAGCCTTACTTTGTGGTCGATTTGGCTAAAATTTGATAGGTGAAATACACTAGTATCCTAAAATGGTTACAACGAATCCTACACCATTAGGTTCTAAAATAGATTTAGGCCCTTTAAAAACCGATACTTCTATGGATAAAAAAACCGTGTCCCGTACAGTCATGATGGGTTCATATGCCCATTTGGGGCGTTTTTGGAGGCTGGGGTGATTCCCTATACTTCGATCTGAGTTTGTATGCCAGATTTGTATTCTACTCCCGAATATCTTTCATTTGAGCCCCATATTTATATGGACGTTCAATTTGTCTGCTTTTAGACAATTTGGGGTTATGGCGACTTCTTGGGTACTTGAAACCCTTAAAACCAATTTTTAATACCATATTCGTATTCTACTCTTCAATACCTTTCATTTGATACCCATGTTGTCTTTTTAGGTCCACTTGTGATTTTAAGTATAATTTTTGGGTAATGGGAGATGGTCACCCACTTCTGATATCAACAAATTCTTCCTTCTTCCTGACTATATTTGTAATCTATTCCCGAATACCTTTAATTGGAGTCCCATATTGTCATGCTCGTCTAATAAACCTATTTTAAGGGGTTTTGGGATTAGGGCGGCCGCTCAATTATTTGGATCTAATTTTCAATATGAAATTCGTATTCTACTCCTGAATACCTTTCATTTGAATCCCATATTGTCCGCGTCGGTACACTTTTATTTTTGGGTAGTATTTTTAGGGGAAAGGGGGAGAGTCCACCACCCTTCCGATATCAAGCCTATATTTCCTTCCGGACCAACCTACACAATCTGTGAAAATTTCAAGGCTATCGGTTTAGCCGTTTTTGAGTCTATACGGAACAAACTAACCGACAAACAAACAAACACAAATTCATTTTTATATATAAGAAGAAGATTGTTCCTTCCAGACCAACCCACATAATCTGTGAAAATTCCAAGAAAATCGCTTCAGCCGTATATGGAAACAACACATTTACAAACATACAAACAAACAGATAAACAAAGAGACAAACAAACATACATTGAATAAATAAGAAGATGCAATAATTACTTCCAATAACTATTGAGAGCTCTGCAATAACATCTCTCTTTTTTGCATTAGGTAACCCCCCTTCCCCCGCCTCCAAACCCCTTTCAAGAACATTGTGGTGAAATGCATACATAACAGCATAATTCTCACGCTATCAGTTTTTGCTTTGTTTCTTTCGGTTCGGTCGCGTAATTGATAGGCTCCATTAAAAGTTAAATATAAGTGAATTAAAATCTACTCCACTGTTATAAATTTTGCATAAAAATGTAGACTATACTTTTCTAATTACAAATGTGGAAAAACAATGGCAAAACAGTAAGTGCAAATGCCTTAAAAATATGTTAGAAATGTTGGAGCAAAAAAAGAAAAAACTCGCACGTTCGTAAAAAACAAATACATTAAGTGATCGTGGTGTGTTAATGTTTTCCAACCTTACCATCTGTGTGAAGTTATTGTTGTTGGTGTGTTGGTGTGCAAAGGCATAGCAAAGCAAAGCACATAGAGAAGTTTGTGAATAAAGAGAGAAAGGTGGGAAGAGAGTTTGCCAAAACCACAAATGTCTACCATATAATAACAACAACAACAATAAAAAAGGCTTTCAAATACAATATGTAAACAAATGTATTAATACTGCATAGCAGAGTAAGAGTTGGATAACAATGTATGAAACTCCATGGCAAAACGGTATTATGGGTAAGTTCATCAATTGGTTTACACATTCGTTTAGAGAAATTATGTTTTAACTGCAATACTAATCGTTAGAACTGGGTACGATGATTTAATGGCAGTGAAAATAGTAGACTTAAAAAACACTAGGCGTACACTAATCTTTCATAAGTAAGGTTTAGAAAAATGCAAAATACCAATTTTACTTGCTTGTCTTATAAAATGCTTTCAGAAAAGCCTGTATATTATATTATTATATCGTCCCCTAACCGCCAAAAAGATGTAAGTACCAAAATCAAGACTTTACTGGAGAAGGTTTTCATTTAATAAATCAAATGCATATTTTAGATTGAAATATGATTTTTACATACATATGTATCACTTCTATGGTTGATGCATATAGTGGTAAACAAAATTTCTACATTGAATATAGGTCGTTGGGCATTGACTCTTGAGCCCATGGAAGCAACAATTTTGTCCAATTTGGCTGAAATTTTGTACATGGTGTTCGGTTATGACTCCCAACAACTGTGCCAAGTACGGTCCAAATCGGTCTATAACCTGATATAGCTCCCATATAAACCGATCTTCCGATTTGACTTCTTGAGCCCTTACAAGCCGCGATTTTTATCCGATTTTATCTCAACAACTGCGCCAAATACGGTTCAATTCGGTCTATAAATAGATATGGCTCCCATATTTTAGCAGAATCCATGGTGGTGGGTTCTCAAGATTCGGCCCGGCCGAACTTAGCACGCTCTTACTTTTTCGCTGTCACATAAATGACCTCGTGTTAAGTAATTTAGAAGTAAGTGCAATTAACACCATCGTTTGAAAATCCGATTTTAATGCAATTTGGAATAGAGAGTTTTATTAGACACTTACACATTTATGCCAACTTTCGTCCATAGCTGACCATATTTGGATATAGCTGTCGTATAGACCAATCTGCCGATTTTGGGTCTGAAGCTCATAAGAGCCGCATTTATTATCCGATTCCTATGAATTTTGGACCAGTGAATTGTTCGAATATGGTCCAGATCATACCATATTTGGATATAGCTGCCATATAGACAGATCTCCCTATATATGGTCTGGGGCCCATTATGGACGCATGCGATTTCGTTGAAATTTAGATCAGCGATTTGTGTAAGGATCGTACTTTTTTTTTTATATATAGCTGCCGTAAAGACCGATCTGCGATTAAAAGTAGGAAGAATGGACCCGAAATGTACTTAATACCCGATATAATACGAAATTTGAAACTGTGAGTTGTTTTTAACACCTCAAAATCCTTGCCCGATATAGTATAGATGGGAACGTAATATGATATTGATATATAAATGTATAAAGATTTTTCGAAAAAAATTCTAACGTTATCAATATTGCTTCTTTTATTGAATTCAAGGCTGGCCAATGTTAACGTGTTTCGGGGATTTGGAGCGCACTGATGTAGTCAAAACTGGGCCGATCCACTCCCATGGTCCCAAATATATTAAATCCGTAATATTCTCTCAAAGTCGTTTAATTTAAATCCCGAATTTGCCAATCGACCCATAATTCCATCTTGGGAGGTTTCTTTGGGTGTCCCCAAATTTGGATATGACCTTCGTACTTTGCTTCAAAAAGCTTTTTATTTGCGTTCCATATGGGTTTATATGGGTTTATTGGTGACCACTGTACTTCCAAAGGCTTTAAATTTGGGTCCAATATTGTCCCGGTCGGCCAATATTTCCCTTTGGCGATTTGCTCGAGGGTGGGGCGCCCCTCAGATACTCTCACGATCCGGCTCACGCCATAGGATTTTCGACTTCCTACCGTCGCCCACGCCCTCAATTCGGACTGCGTATTTAACCGGAAACCTCTTCCATTCCTTCCAGGTTTTCTATCGTCGCCTCGATTACATTCTCCCATCGCCTTAAATCTCATAGCCGCAATGGCTGCTTCACACTAAATCTGTATGTCACTGGGCCGGATATTTAGAATAGTCTCTGGTGCCCTCATGGGGCCCTCTGAACCTGTTGTGTTATCCTAACGTTGCACGTTTTCTCTATCGCAGTCCACAAACCTACTGAGGCGTAGCTAAGTATTGGTCTAATCGCGCTCCTCTAGAGCCAGTGGACATTGCTCGGATTCAGGCCCCATTTCTAAATAGTGCCCAATATCTGTAAATCTTCTTGGCATGCACCTGAATGTGACACTTCCAATTCAGTATCCAGTCAAAGATCACTCCTAAGTATTTGACCTTGTCAGATATCGAAATCGTTATATTGAGGAAACGTGGTGCATTCAATTGGCGCACCTTTTTCTTTCTCGTGAACAAACAGATTTCGGTCTCTTCTAGGTTAACATTCGCACCTCTAGGTCTAGCCCTAGCTAGGTAATGCCATCTGCAAGACCCTTTCGGCCCATCTGCATTGCTGGTTCGGATCCTTGCCCCTTAGAAGTATTGTTTGTCAGCATCCGTAATAGGCTATTTATGGTGGTCACCAAAAGTAGTGGCGATAAAATACCCCCTGTGGCGTGCCCTGTGTCACTTGCTCCCTTAAATTTATATAATGGGACCCGTAATTTATTCACCTGTCCCTAAGCATATGGTTTATCCATTCTCTAAGGAACCAATCCTACCGGTACTGATCTAAGGTTTGTATCAATGTGTCGGTCCCCACATTGTTAAAGCCCCCTCGATGTCAATGCAAACCGCCAATGCGTACGTCTTGGCATCGAAGGATTCTTCTATTTTATGCACAACCTCGTGCAGGACAGTCTCCACCGACCCTCCCTTTGACATTGGCATGGTGTTTGTATTTGAGCAGTTTGCTGGATGTCCTACTCTTTATCATGGTATCCACAATACGTTCCATGGTTTTGAGTAGAAAGGACGTAAGGCTTATAGGACTGTAAGCCTTTGGTGTCGCATAACTTGTCTTGCCGGGCTTGGGTATAAATACCACCCTTGTCTCCTGCCAGGCTTTCGGAGCATATACATGTCCTAGGCACGCTGTGAAAGTCCGCCTCCTTTTGTAGTAACGCCGGAAATATTCCATCAGGTCCGGGTGACTTAAATGGCGTGAAGCTCCTCAGGTATTCCTTTACCATAAATTCCGTTATGATAAACCTTCGATCAACCTCGTTATTCCAAGATTCCGTGAGTCCCCTCGTATCCTGTGAAAAATACGTTTTCACCAAAAGCCTCACCATGTTCTCCGTTGTCTCTGCTCTCACTCCCATGTCGTCTACTAACATTTCAGTTTGGACATGGGTTTTTGAGAGAAACTTTTTTATCTTGGTGACGTTATTAACGCTCTCGAGCTTCCAGGAGGCACGTTTTGCCCCTCTGCTAATCTTATTGCATTCTTTGAGCCGTGTGTAATACACATCCCAATAAACATTCGCTTTTCTACGACGTGCTCTGTTCAAAAGTCTGCGGACCTCTTCGCCAATATTGCGAATTTCCCCGGCCATCTAGGGTTTTTCTTGGGCTGGTTTCTTTTCGCGAAGAGGACAACTATCTTCGAAAGACCCCACCAGTGCAGTGCACAAGATTAACTTGACATTTTCGCCAATGTCTTCTATGCTTGGACAATCTAAATTATCTTGCCCAAGCCTTCTTCTGAGTAGCCTTCCGAAATTTGCCCAGTTGGTTTTCAACTTATTCCGGAAGCTTATCGGATTCGGCGCTGGCCGTGCTATTTTAAACCCAATGTAGTGATGGTCGGAGAAGGAATGCTCCATGGAGACCCTCCAATCTTCAACCTCATCGATTAGATTTTTCGAACAAATTGTCACATTTAAAACATCCTCCCTAATCCTATTAACAAAGGTAGCGATGTTACCGGTATTAAGTGTTATTAGGTCGTTAGTATTCAAGAATTCTGCCAGGGCTTGACCCCGCTCATGTCGGTACTACCCCACGAATTATGGTGAGAGTTCGCATCGCACCCATTTAGTACCTCATTTCCTGTCTGTTTTGCTTACCTCACCAACCGTTGCAGCTCCGACGTAGGTGGCGGTGTTGGAGAGTCGAAAGGCAGATCAAGTGATGCCAGGTATGCTCCACCGTTTTGCCTATTTCATCACTGTTGCATCCGACGTTCACAACTCTGCTCTGTTAAGCAAGTTTAAATCGAAAAATTGAGTTCAGCGACGATGCTCTTTTTTGGCTAATGGGTACGTAAATAAGCAGAATTTCGATTTAAGAGTGAAGATCAACCAGAACCATTGCAAGAGCTACCAATGCATCCAGCAAAAGTCACAGCTTGATGCGGTTTATGGGCTGGTGGCATCATTGGACCGTACTTCTTCAAAGATGATGCGAATCGTAACGTAACTGTGAATGGTGAGCGCTATCGTGAGATGATACCAATTTTTTTTGCTCAAAATGCAAGAACTTAACTTGCATGACATGTCGTTTCAACAAGACGGTGCCACATGCCACACAGCACGTCTAACAATGGACTTATTGAGAGGCGAGTTCGGTGAACATTTTATTCATATTTGGGAGCGGTCAATTGGCCACCTAAATCGTGCGATTTAACACATTTAGACTATTATTTGTGGGGCTATGTTAAAGCTCATGTCTAAACAGACTTGCCCGCTTCAATTGACGCATTGGAAGACAACATTTAAGCATTTATTATTGAGATTCCGGCCGAAATGTTGGAAAGAGTATGCCAAAATTTGACTAAGCGGATGGACTTTCCATAGCTCACACCCTTTGCATTCCAGAATCACTCTTTGCATTAAGTCTTCTTTACGGTACAATTCAGTCAGATTTTAAGTGTTAGGTAAAATTTTCTCCATAGATACGAAACAATGAAATTACCTTTTTATGAAAAAAAGGCCAAAAAATAATTTCTTCACATTTTTTGATTTGTAACTCGCATAACTTTTGACTGAAGGATCGGACCTTAGCACATATCGCGACACAGATATAGTAAATTTTATCAGCTTTTCAAATCAGTTTAAAATGGGTGGAAAATGTTTTCACAAGTAACAAAATAAAGGACCAGCCTCGGCGAAAATTAAAAAAAAAAGAAACAAGTAAAATGGCATTAAATTCAGCTGGGCCGAACTATGGATCACCTCGGATATATATATTAATCACCTTACGACATAATACGGTGAAAAATTCATCACATATGAATCCATACAAACTAAATCTAAATTTAATCCGATCTCCATCATATTCAGAAAGGCTATGTGAAGGTCCACCGCAGGCAAGAGGTTAGCATGTCCGCCTATGACTCTAAACGCCTGGTTTCGAATCCTGGCGAGTACATCAGAAACAAGTAAAAGCGTGCTAAGTTCGTACGGGCCGAATCTTGGAAACCCACCACCATGGATTCTGCCAAAATATGGGAGCTATATCAGTGTTTGAGAGTCATAATAGAACACTATGTGCAAAATTTCTGCCAAACCGGTTGAAAATTGAGGCTTTCAGAGGCTCAAGAAGTCAAATCGGGTGATCGGTTTGTATGGAAGCTATATCAGGTTATTGACCGATTTGGACGGTACTTGGCACAGTTTTTGAATGTCATAACGGAACACTATGTTCAAAATTTCAGCCAAATCGGACAAAAATTGTGGCTTCCAGGGGCTCAAGAAGTCAAATCGGAAGATCGGTTTATATGGAAGCTATATCAGGTTTTAGACCGATTCGGACCGTACTTGGCACAGTTGTTGGAAATCATAACAGAACACTATGTGCAAAATTTCAGTCAAATCGGATGCAAATTAGGGCTTTAAGGGGCTCATGAAATCAAATCGGGAGATCGGTTTATATGGGATCTATGTTAGGTTCTTAACCGATTTGGACGGCACTTGGCACAGTTGTTGGAAGTTGTAACAGAACACCACATGCAAAATTTCAGCCAAAGGCTTTCAGCCGAGGCTTTCAGGGGCTCAAGAAGTCAAATCGTTGGATCGGTTTATATGGGAGCTGTATCAGGTTCTTGACCAATTTAGATTGGCACAGTTATTGAAAGTCATAACGGAAGACTATGTGAAAAATTTCGGCCAAATCGGATAAAGATTGCAGCTTCTAGGGGCTCAAGAAGTCTAATCGGGAGATCGACTTATATGGGAGCTATATCAAAATCTGAACCGATATAGCCCATTTTTAATCCCCAACGACCTACATTGATACTAAGTATCTGTTCAAAATTTCAAGTGGCCAGGCGTTCGGCCGCTATCGTGATTTCGACGGACGGACGGATGGACATGGCTAGAACGACTCAGGTTATATTCATATACTTTATGGGGTGCTAGATCAATATTTCGAGCTGTTACAAACGGAATGACTAGATTAGTATACCCCCATCCTAGGGTAGTGGGTTATAAAAATTTTTAGCGGTGGTTTTCCCCTCCTAATGCAGGCAACATTTGTGAGGTTCCTTGCCATGTCAAATATTGGGACGTCAAAAAAACCTCATTTTAGAATGATTGGACCAAAATTGTGGCTTTTACAACCATAAAGACCTTATCGTATGAAAGTTATATATAGGAGCTATATCTAAATTTGATCTGATCGTAATGAAATTGAACACACGTATAATAAAAGGCCACAATTGTGGCTTCTACAGCCTTAAAAATCGATATCGGATGAAGGATATATATGAGAGCTATATGCAAATCTGAACCGATTTTGGTGATTTTGATCGCACACGTATAGGGCCATCAAATGAAACACCTCATGCTAAATTTTGTTGTGATCGGACTAAAATTGTGCCTATTTAAAAGGCCATATATGGTAGCTATATCTTAACTGCTTTTGTTCAAAATCAATAATTTTCGTCCTTGAACCAAAAAAGTGACTTTTGCAAAATTTTAAGACAATCGGACAACATATGAGATTTGTACCTTGATTGCAAGAATACACCGAGTGACATAGCTATATCGAATCAGAAAGTAGTCTATACAGATCGGTATGCTATCAATGGGTCTAGCTCTTCTCCTTCTAGGCGTTGCAAACAAATGCTGCAAATGATAATGCCCTGTACCACAGTGCTAGTTGTAGTAGTGAGCAGTGGATTCTTAAAGCCATGTCCTCTGTAGAGGAAATCGAAAACTGTTTTTTAATTCATTATTTTATGCCTTAAAGTTAATTTCAACTAAAATTACCGCCATTTTATTAATTGTAATTTATTTTAACTTTAGCCACTCATATTATTTGCATGCGAAACAAACAGCATTGGCAATGAGGTTCTTAAAATTGTCTCCATTTTATTAAAAATTCACTTGTCTCATTAAAACTGAAGTTTTTCTTCATACATAAGCATCTAGTTGCTTATCTACGAAGCAAGGATTTTTAAAATTCACACAAGTTAAATCTACATAATAATCCCATTGAGACATCTCTTGTTGTTTTGTCACATCTCAAGTGGAGCTTTGTAAACTGCCTAAGGATGAAACTCCGAAAACTGGACAAGAAATAAATAAACAAAAATACGAATATGTCCCAACTTATTATGATGTAGCCGCCTTAATTATAACTGTTGAGCGTTAACTAAACACATCGTAAATCCTCCTCTGCAAAATGATGGTCATTCAGATGTTGATGATGATAATGGTGATTATGAGGAAAGGAAAATCCCCAAAGAGTTAAACTATGTTTTCAGAGGAATATGTGCACGGAGAGAAATTTGGGATAGTAGCAGAAAAGTAGAAAACTTTGAACAAGTAAAAAAAGTGTGTTAAGTTCTACCGGGCCGAATCTTGGGAACCCACCACCAAGGTGAGTTTACACAAAGAATTTGGACCGTACGTGACACTACTGTTGGAAGTCGTAATAGAATACGACTATTCTGTTACGACTTCCAGCCCCATCAGATAATAATTGGGGCTTTCATGGGCTTAAGATGTCAATTCAGGGGATCGGTTTATATAGGGGCTATATCAGGTTATACAGCGATTTAGACCATACTTGTTACGATGGTTGGAAGTCATAACAGCACCCTACATGCAAAATGTCAGCTTAATCAGATAACGACTGCGGTTTTTATGGCCCAAGATCTCAAATCGGTTTATATGGGAGCTATCACTCCAAAGACGTGTCGCACTGCGGCACGCCGGTCGGACTCGACTATAAAAAGGAGGCCCCTTATCATTGAGCTTGAACTTGAATCGCAATGCACTCATTGATATGTGAAAAGTTTGCCACTATTCCTTAGTGGAATGTTCATGGGCAAAATTTGCATTTGCATATCGGGTTACAGACCGTACGTGAAACTACTGTTGGAAGTCGTAATGGAACTCTTTGTGCAAATTTCAGTCCAATCGGTTAATAATTGCAGTTTCAAGAAGCTCAAGAAATCAAGTCGAAGGAGCACTCTATATAGGAGTTATATCCAAATCTGGACCGACATGGCCAACTTGCAATCCCCAACGACGAAAGCTGTGTGCACCACACAGGCCGGAACATTTAGGTCCGGTCTGTGTGGTGTTCATTGCTGTCACGAGAATCTTAGCTGCGAGCTACCGTTTGCGGATAGTGGATAGTGGTCTACAGGTTGCGGATAGTGGAATGCTCCATACCGAGTAGCTGCGACGGCTGTTGCGTTCAATCAGACTTAGAACATCAAGAATGTAAAATCGACTTAGAATGTCAAGGCGATCAAAAATATACATAAAGGGTGATTTTTAAAGAGCTATAGGAAAATTTTTCGAAACAAAATAAAAAACAAAACACATAATATTTAGAATAATTTCATGAAATCTTTATTTGAATCGATAGTACGGTCCATATGATTTAATGTTTGAAGATTATTTCAATGCTGAAATGTTGACCGGGAATGCACCTCAAATAGTCCATCCGCTTAGCCCAATTTTGGCATACTCTTTCCAACATTTCAACCGGTATCTCACGAATAAATGCTTTAATGTTGTTTTCCAATGCGTCAATTGATGCGGGCTTGCCTGTATAGACATGAGCTTTAACATAGCCGCGCAAAAAAATAGTTTAAAGGCGTTAAATCGCATGATCTATGCGGCCAATTGACCGGTCCCGAACGTGAAATATAATCTTCACCAAACTCGTTTCTCAATAATTCCACTGTTACAAGTGCTGTGTGGCATGTGGCACCATCTTGTTGAAACCTCATGTCATGCAAGTCAAGCTGTTGCATTTTGGGCAAAAAAATTTTGGATATTATCTCACGATAGGGCTCACCATTCACAGTTACGTTACGATTCGCATCATCTTTGCAGAAGTACGGTTCAATGATACCACCAGCCCATAAACCGCATCAAGCTGTGACTTTTTCTGGATGCATTGGTAGCTCTTGCCATGCTTCCGGTTGATCTTCACTCCAAAATCGACATTGAGCTTCGTCCATGAAATGGAAGAAGCGCGCGATGAACTTTCTTAACAGAGCACGCATTTTGATAACAGAATTCAAAAATTTGCAATCATTGTTCGTTTGTAATACAGTTCATGGTTAAATTATAGACCAAACTGAAGATGTTTGACAGTAAACCAAAACACGAAATGTGCGTGAGCTGTTTAAACCAGTGTTGCCAAAAAAATAATAGCTAACAAGTAAAAGCGTGCTAAGTTCGGCCGGGCCGAATCTTGGAAAACCACCACTGTTAGGAACCGAACAAGGATGATCGAGAGACCGGTTTACATGGGAGCCATATCAGCTTATAGACTGATTCGGACCGAACTTGACACAGCTGTTGAAAGTCATAACGGAACACCACATCCAAAATTTCAGCAAAATCGGACCGAAAATGCGACTGATAAGGACTAAAGAAGTGAAATCGGAAGATCTGTTTATGTGGGAGCTAAATCAGGTTATAGACTGATTCGGTCTAAACCAAAACACGAAATGTGCGTGAGCTGTTTAAACCAGTGTTGCCAAAAAAATAATAGCTAACAAGTAAAAGCGTGCTAAGTTCGGCCGGGCCGAATCTTGGAAAACCACCACTGTTAGGAACCGAACAAGGATGATCGAGAGACCGGTTTACATGGGAGCCATATCAGCTTATAGACTGATTCGGACCGAACTTGGCACAGTTGTTGAAAGTCATAACGGAACACCACATGCGAAATTTCAGCCAAATCGGACAAAAATTGCGTCTTCCAGGGGCTCAAGAAGTCAAATCGGGAGATCGGTTTGTATGGGAGCTAAAACAGGTTATACACCGATTCGAACTGTACTTAGCATTGTAGTTGAAAGTCTTAACAGAATACTACATGCAAAATTTCAGCCAAATCGGACAATAATTGTGGCTTGTAAGGGCTCAAGAAGTCAAATCGGGAGACCGGCTTATATGGCCCATTGCAATCCCTAATGACCTACATCAATATTATGGGTTGCCCAAAAAGTAATTGCGGATTTTTTAAAAAAAAGTAAATGCATTTTTAATTAAACTTAGAATGAACTTTACCTCGTTCGGACTCGGTTTTGAAAAAGGTCCCTTATCGTTGATAAACTCAACTTGAATAGGAAAGCACTCATTGATATGTAAAAAGTTTGCTCGGTTCCTGGGCAAATTTTTACTCTACTGCCAAATGCCTGTCTTTGGAGTCCCATATTACGGTATTGATACATATGTCGGGTTAAGGGGGTTTTGCGGGGTGGTCACTTGGCCATTAAAGTAAATATTTATAAGATTCGTGCTCTACTTTCAGAAACATTTCGTATTAGTACCATAATGACATAATCGGTAAATAAGTTGTGTTTGTCGGTGGGGTGGACCCCAGCGTCTTTGTCCCGAAAATTAATATAAATTTCATGAAAATCAATAAATTTCCACGCCAAATAGCTCTAATTTAATAGGGAGGTATTTTGGGGGTGGGGCGGCTCCCCAAACACATCCCTGACACATATATATCTATTTGGCGGGTATTGGGCGATCCCCGCGGCACCCGTCTCCAACTATAGAAACCATTTTTGTTTTGGTTATTGTTAGAGTGCAAAAAATTTCGAACTAATCGCATTAACAATCTCCGAGATCTGGTATTTTTGAAATTAGGGTAATGAGAAGTGTTTTTTAGGGGAGAAATTTCGACACAAATATGGATATCAAATTCATGTCCACTCCCAAATCCCTTTACTTTTAACCCCATATTGTCGTGGGCAGTGAGCATGAACCGTTTGGAGGGTGTTTTGGCGCTGGGGAACTTTGCACTTTGCCCTGAAAATAGATATCAAATTCGTTCTTTACTCCCAAATACCGTTGATTTGAGCTCCATATTGCTAAAGTCGGCGTACCCCCAAAATTGGATACCAAATCCGTTTTCTACTCTCAAATTTGAGTCCCATATTGCCATAATGGGTCAATTAATCTATTCGACTTGAACGCAAAGTTTAATGTCATATTTTCAATCTACTCCCAAATATCTTTCATTTGAATCTTATATAGCCATAGTCGGCTGTTGTGCCAATTTGGGGGTATTTGGGCGACCTCCTATTACTTGGACCTAAATTTTATGTCATATTTGTAATCTACTGCCGGATACTTTTCATTTCAATCCCATATTGATAGGAACGGCGAATATATCTATTAAGAGGAGTTTTGGGGTTGGCCGCTGGGTACTTGGACCCGAAATTTACTACGATATTAATTGTCTAGTCTCCAATACCATTCATTTGATACACATATTGTGCCCATCAGTCCTCTTTTGGTTTTGGATGGCGTTTTTGGTGTAAGGGGGAGGGTTAGTCACCATCCGACATCTAAAAATTATATAACCTATGTTTCCTTTTTTTGATTTTAGGTAACAAACAAACAAACCAAGTCTCATATAGTCATGATGGGTCATATGCCCATTTGGGGAGTTTTCGGGGGGTGGGGTGACCCCCTACCCTTCGATCTGAGTTTGTATGCCAGATTCGTAATCTACTCCCGAATGCCTTTCATTTAAGTCCCATATTTACCACTAATTTGTCTGCTCTTATACATTTTGGGGTTAGGGCGACTTCCTGGGTACTTGGACCCAATTTTTTAATACCATATTCGTATTCTACTCTTCAATACCTTTCATTTGATATCCATATTGTCTTTACCGGTCCACTTGTGATTTTAGGTGGTATTTTTGGGGTAACAGGGAGGGTCCGCCCCCTTCCGATATCAACAAATTATAAAGTATATATCTTTTTCCTGACCATATTCGTAATCTACTCCCGAATACCTTTCATTTAAGTTCCATACCGATATGGACGACCAATTTGTCTGCTTTCAGACATTTTCGGGTTAGGGCGACTTCCTGGGTATTTGGACCCTATTTTTTAATACCATACTCGTATTCAATTTTTAAATACCTTTCATTTGATATCCATATTGTCTTTGTCGGTCCACTTGTGATTTTGGGTGGCATTTTTGGGGTAACAGGGAGGGTCCGCCCCCTTCCGATATCAACAAATTATAAAGTATATATCTTTTTCCTGACCATATTCGTAATATACTCCCGAATACCTTTTATTTGAGTCCCATATTGTCATGCTCGTCCAATGAACCTATTTAGGGGGGTTTTAGAATTGGGGCGGGCCCCCAGTTATTTGGACCCAACTTTTAATATGAAATTCATATTGTACTCCCGAATACCTTTCATTTGAATCCCATATTGTCCTGATCGGTACACTTTTATTTTTGGATGGTACTTTTAGGGTAAGGGGGAGGATCCGCCCCCCTTCAGTTATCAAAAAATTATATAGCTTATGTTTTCTTCCAGACCAACCTACACAATCTGTGAAAATTTCAAGATAATCGGTTCAGCCGTTTTTGAGTCTATACGGAACAAAGAAACAAACAAACACAAATTAATTTTTATACCCTCCACCATAAGATGGGGGGTATACTAATTTCGTCATTCTGTTTGTAACTACTCGAAATATTCGTCTGAGACCCCATAAAGTATATATATTCTTGATCGTCGTGACATTTTGTGTCGATCTAGCCATGTCCGTCCGTCCGTCCGTCTGTCTGCCGAAAGCACGCTAACTTCCGAAGGAGTAAAGCTAGCCGTTTGAAATTTTGCACAAATACTTCTTATTAGTGTAGGTCGGTTGGTATTGTAAATGGGCCATATCGGTCCATGTTTTGGTATAGCTGCCATATAAACCGATCTTGGGTCTTGACTTCTTGAGCCTCTGGAGGGCGCAATTCTTATCCGATTGGAATGAAATTTTGCACGACGTGTTTTGTTATGATATCCAACAACTTTGGTAAGTATGGTTCAAATCGGTTCATAACGTGACATAGCTGCCATATAAACCGATCTTGGGTCTTGACTTCTTGAGCCTCTGGAGTGTGCAATTCTTGTCCGATTGGAATGAAATTTTGCACGACGTGTTTTTTTATAATATCCAACAACTGTGCCAAGTAAGGTTCATATTGGTCTATAACCTGATATAGCTGCCATATAAACCGATCTTGGGTCTTGACTTCTTGAGCCTGTAGAGGTCGCAATTATTATCCGATTTGCCTAAAATTTTGTACGACGGATTCTCTCATGACCGTCAACATACGTGTTTATTATGGTCTGAATCGGTCTATAGCCCGATACAGGTCCTATACAAAACGATCTCTCTATTTTACTTCTTGAGCCCCCAAAGGGCGCAATTCTTATTCGAATTGGCTGACATTTTACACAGGTCTCCAACATATAATTTAATTGTGGTCCAAACCGGACCATATCTTGATATCGCTCTAATAGAAGAGCAAATCTTTTCTTATATCTTGTTTTGCCTAAGAGGAGATGCCGGGAAAAGAACTCGACAAATGCGATCCATGGTGGAGGGTATATAAGATTCGGCCCGGCCGAACTTAGCACGCTTTTACTTGTTATAAATAAAGATGGGGTATGGGACGGAATGACTAGATTAGTATACCTCCATCCTATGATGGTGGGTATAAAAAGTAACATCGAAAAGTCTCTAACATGTATTCCACCCTCCTTGTACAATCCATAAATGTGTTCCATTCTTTAGCTCCCAAGTATTCCTTATTTGACTTTCATATTCGGATCAGACTGCCTGTCTCCTCGGGAAGTTTTGAGGATGCTCTTAGACTCTTGGCCCTAAATTGGTATGGCAGATTCGTACTCTCAACCCAAGTATTTGTCCCCATGGTTCCCATATTATTCAGTCCGGGGTCTAGAGGTAGGGTGCTCCCCTAGATTTCTACTCCTCTCAACTAACTTTCATTTGAGTGTTACATTGTTCCGTTCGTTTCGAGTTACAATTTGATGAAGTTTGAGGTGGGGCACTCCCCCTAGTTATAGATGTTTTAGGGTTACCTTTTGGAAACAAACATAAATCGCTGAAATCGACGGATCAGTTGCACAAATCTAACATTTTTGAAAATTAAGTTTAGAGGAGGGATATATTGTATTTATTTATATATATTTATTGAAAGTCCAATTTGTATTTAAGGATTTAGTGCCTTTTTCGGGTGTGCCCCTACTGTTGCTGCAAGTTATTTCATGTCTGCCAATCATTGAGATGAAGATTAAAAGTCAGATTTTTAGAGACCACCACAGCATTCCGTTGCGCCTTTATTAGTCACCGCTGTGTTATCATCTTTAACTCAACCTCATAGTCGGCTTTGCTGTTACTCGTATTGTCACCATCACCATTTGCAGCGACAGCCTTCAAGGCAGGCGACTCATCATCATCTTCATTATCATTACCATGAACATGGCCATTGCCATCATCCGTATCATGTAATTAAAAGTGCACTGTGCACTTTTAAATCGCATTGCACAAATGTATTAAATAATTCACAACTTGAGATCTTCCACTCCACAAATGGGAGAGACAAACTGACGACTTGACTGTGTAGTTAAATACTGTAGCAGAAGGCATAGCTATCCGCCCCTGCCATGGAAGGCGACTGTTTGCATTGCTGGTTTTGTTTAACATGACCCGTGGGGATTTCAAAGACAAATGAGGATATCAAATATTTATTAAAAGATCCCAAGTAGGAGAGAAAAAAGCAAACCAATGGTTTGTTTGGAAAGAAGCTGTAATTTGGTATGATGACAATTAAAAAAAAAAACCGAAAAATTAAGATAATGATGAAGCTTCGTTAAACCATGTATAGGTTGGTATAGTTTGTAGTGACAATGTGCAATTAGATTTACTAAGCCAAGGGGAGTAAGCAAAGTAGTGATAAAAAAACCCTTTATTAACTAAAAAACGTTCTCTAATGACCTCCCAGTATGCCAAGTGTGGTCCAAATAGTTCTACAATCGAAAATACTCGTTGCTCCTTTATGAATACATGTGTCTTCTATTTTTATACCCTCCACCATAGGATGGGGGTATAAAAATTTCGTCATTTTGTTTGTAACCCCTCGAAATATTCGTCTAAGACCATATATAGTATATATATTCTTGTTCGTCTCGACGTTCTGAGTCGATCTAGCCATGTCTGTCCGTCCGTCCGTCTGTCGATAGCATGCAAACTTTCGAAGGAGTAAAGCTAGGCGCTTGAAATTTTGCACAAATACTTCTTATCAGTGTAGGTCGGTTGGGATTGTAAATGATCCATATTGGTCCTTGTTTTGATATAGCAACCATATAAACCGATCTTCTTGAGCCACAAGGGCGCAATTCTCACCCGATTTGGTTGAAATTTTGTAAGGACCAGCGTTTTGTAAGGACTTTCAACAATTGTGCTGAATATGGTTTAAATCGGTTCATAACTTGACTTCTTGAGCCCTTAGAGGGCGCAATACTCATCCGACTTGGCTGAATGGAGGTGGTCCACATGAGAACTGAGGAGACACTCCGTCGCAGTTCGGAGGGCGGCATTCTGATAGATCTGAATTTTATTCCACTCACGCACAAAGTTGACGAAACCACACTGGCGCTGCATAACTTACCAACGTACGTGGTCAACAAGGTTTCTTTGTCTGCAACCCAAGTGCATATGGAAAGAATATGTCAGAGATGTCAAATGTGATGCCAAGTATTTTGGGACATTTGATGGTCGGAATCATTTCTCCATCAACCATCGACAATAAATTGACGGTTGAACAACCTGGTGCATCTCTTCGGATCAGTCACGGTTATTTAGCCAGAAGTGACTGAGGGCCTGTCATCCCGTCTACCGGGGATCGAGAGTGACTTAACAGTAGACCACAGCTTACCTGAACTGGCGCCTACCTGCCTACCCTGTTTTTTTTTTCAGATTCAGCTGCCTGGTTTTGGGGTTAGTGGGGTCCATACAACGAATCCCATCATGCTTGTCTGCGAGTACCACTGTCTGCGCCGGAATATTGGGCCGCACTTGGGTTATTCGACCGGCTGGTATAAAGCAAGCGGCTGCTGCGTTAATGATGTCTCGGAGTTTCCTCTCGGCAACTACCACATCCGAGGAGGGTGGGAGTTCACTGAAGTGGCGATTGGTATATTCTCTGAGGCCAGCCCAATCGACCTTCTTCTGGTTGATAAACGTCCGGCGGTCAGAGATTATGAAGTCGAGTGGTCGGTCGATGGTGACGGCTTGCCAGGAAACGTCACTCAGGACATCAGGGAATGCAATGAAAATGTCTGGCAAGCTGCCGCACCTCCTCGTAATCCTAGTGGGGGCATCCTCATTCACCGTGCAAAACGTGGAGCCTTCAATCTCCTCTGCCAAAGCTATGTCACGCTGGTCGTTACCTAGGGGAGAATGCCATGAAGTGTGATGCGCATTAAAGTCCCCTAGGACCAGACGATTATGACCAGATAGTAACCCACTTATGTCGGGGTTGTAAGCTTGGCTATTAATCGGGACACAGCTACCAACCGGCGGTCTGTACACGTTGTATAGCTCTATCTTGGCACTACCAGACCCATGCATTCCATGTAGAAGTCACTACCGCCAGGCACAGGCGAGATGGGTTTATATTGCACGGAATGGTGTATCACGAAGGCCAATCCCCCACCTTGAGCGATACTTTCTTAGCACATTGTATCCGTGACAACTGTGCAAGCTGCATGTGTTGGTCAGTATATCTTTCCGACTCATGAAATCCTCAATCTCATCGATCTTGCCATGGAGTCCGTTCCAGTTTGGTTGTAAAAATGATACATTTCCCGCCACTGGCCTGGCAATATTCTGACTGGAATGCTGCCGTTGCGTATATTGCCGTACGGGGAAGTCGGGGGGGTCACATAGTCTGACGACGAGGACTCAGAAGGCGACGACGACGATGCTTGTGACCCACTGCTGGCTATGTTCGCACAGCACTTTGCGGCATATCCAGTATGACTATACTCGCGTAGTGACATAAGGCCAGAGCAAGATCGGAAATGTACCAACTCCATGCACCGGTTACACCTCACCGACACCCACCGATGAAGGAGGCGGTTCCGGCAAACCGAACAAAACCAGGGTCCGGAGTTCTTTCCGATCCCGGCACGGACCAGAAGCGTGCGGAGAATGCACTCAGGGATGTGCCTCTCCCGTGACGAAAAAAGACGAACACGTACACTGAGGCGGTAGCCCTTGCCATTGAGGGTTCCATCGGGTCAATCCGGTGCGTACAACCGGCTGCCATGGGATCGCTTTTGGTCTTCCCTGTTAATGTGTACTACCGTGCTTGCCTTCAAAAGACTTCTTTGCTGGAGCTTCTTCATCCATTCTGACAACGTGACCTAGCCAACGCAGCCGATGTATTTTGATGCATGTAACTATGCTATCGTCGTCATGCAGCTCGTGGTTCACATGTCGCCTATATTCTCCATTAACGCAAACTGGTCCATATATTTTACAAAAATCTTTCTCTCAAATACTCGAAGCACTGCCTCATCTGCTTTCACAAGTACCCATGCTTCAGAACAATATAACGTCAGTGTCTTGTATAGTGTAATCTTCATCTGGCAAGAGGTGGCCTTGTTTCTAAGCTGCTTACTTAGTCCAAAGCAGCATCTGTTTGCCAGTATTATTCTTCGCTTTATCTCAAAACTGGTGTCATTCGTTTCGGTTACGGCGGTGCCGAGGTAGATAAAGATACCAAATATCTCAAAGTTGTGGTTCCCAACATTCTCCATTTTCTTTATCTGATCGGTTGTACAAAGCGTTTTGGGAGTTGATACCAGCCATTTCGTCTTATCTTCATTTACTGCCAGACGCATTTTCACTGACTCTCTTTCGATTCTTTCAAAGGCTGCAGTTACTACTTCCGGTGACCGACCTATGATGTCGATCTCGTCGGCATAGGCGAGTAGCATGTGTTCTCTTGTGATTAGTGTGCCATATTTATTCACATCTGCATCTCGTATAATCTTCTCCAACAGGATATTAAAGAGATCACACGATAGGCTGTCTCTTTGTCTGAAACCTCTTTTGGTATTGAATGGTTCGGAGAGATTCTTTCCTATTCTTACTGAGGAACGCGTATCAGCAAGTGTCATCCTGCAGAGTCTTATTAATTTTGCATTGGTACCATACTCAGACATGGCTTACCTTTGATACGTTCAAAGGGGTATCGAAGGCGGCTTTGTAGAGTTGGTAGGTAGGTTGATTTGTCCTTCTCGGGTCTTTTCCAGGATTTGACGCAGTGTGAATATCTGGTCTAGGGTGGATTTACCAGGTCTAAAGCCGCATTGATAGGGCCCAATTATCTCATTGTCTTTAGGTTTTAATCTTTCTCACAGCACGCTCGAGAGTATCATGTATTCGATGGGGAGGAGACTTATTCCTCTGTAGTTGGCACATTCCGTCTTGTCTCCTTTCTTGTGTACGGGACATAGTATGCTGAGGTTCCAATCATCTGGTATGCATATAAGCTGATGCATACACCTTATCAGCGTGTCGCCTACGGTCTAAAATAGTTCAGCGGGTTACCCGTCGGCTCCTGCCGCCTTGTTGTTGTAGGGTCAGTGCTACTTGGATCTAATTCTGACTAGGAGGTTAATATTCTAAACCATTATCAGGGATTGGTTCTGCCGTAAAATGGGTAAAATGTTCTTTCCATATCCTCAGCATGCTATCTGTATCAGTTACCAGATTTCCTTCTTTGTCTCTGTAGGAGGATGTGCCTACACCAAAGTCATCTATTTGATGTTTAATTCTTCGGTAGGATTTCCGAACTTCATTCTGACTCTTGTACATCTCAATTCGCTCACACTCACGTCTTTCCATTTCGTTTTACTTTCTGCGGAATAGACGTTTCTCCTCTCTCCTTTATTTATTGATTTACCATTTAAATTTAAAAAATCTTAAAATTGAAGGAAAATATTTTTCACCTTAGGGAATGTTTGTTTTAAAAGTTGGAAAATTTATCATCTTTAATTTTTGGCTCGAACCTTTAGAACTAAGACAAACGTTGTGTCAGTGTATTGGATCTATATAAAGATCCAACTTAACCTGCCTATAGACAGAACAAAATCTGTGCAAAGTTTCTTAATTTTTAAAGACTGTTGCGTGATTTAAACAGGCAGACGGACGGACATTGCTTGGTCTAAGATTTTTACGGCAATCATGAACATTTAGTCTATTAAGGGTCGGAAATTGGTATTGCGATGTGCTGCAAACGGAATGACAAAATGAATATACCCCCATCCTTTGCTGGGACTATAGTTTTATCCTTTATAACTAAAAAACCAATTTATATTTTGTCCTTTTTTAAATATCCGCATCCCATTGTTGAAAAACATGTGCACTGAGGTAAATTATTTCATTTACCCTTTCATGAGAGACTAGGCAGATGAAGAATTTTAAAAAATCATCAAATCTACAATCAAATTGTTATTTTTTTAAGTGAAATTAAAAAATCAGGTAAAATTTCCGTTAAAAACTACCACATAATGGTAATGGAAAAACGCATGACAATTCAAATTCCCAGGAAAATATTAAAAGAAAAATAACAAAAAAATATGATCCTTTTTTATACAGAGAATTATTAGGAAAAAGGGTTAAATGGCATTGGCTTACTACTGCAGCCTGGGATCTCAAGCTGAAAAAGACATGCTCTCCAAATGCTGAAATGAATTTTCATGCGACAGGACATATGCAAATGAGTTTAACCCAGACGCAGAACAATGCAAAGGACACAAGGACACCCGAAAAAAATGTTCTACATTCTGTTGACTGTTGATATTTTTGATGTTTTTTTTTTTGGGATGCTGACAAAACTATTCTGGGCACACAATATCCCAACAACACCCAGTTAAAGGTTGCAGGACTCACAGTCATGTTATCGTCGAAAGGGTTACACACAACCCCATACAACAATAACAATCAGTGCTTGTATGTATATTCCCAAAAAGGACTCTGCTGTCTGCTGTCGTTTGTGCCGTAAAGCGCAAAGATCGTCATGTGAATATGACAATGGTTTTGATAATAGTGACAGGAACTGAAATTATGTCAATGTCTTGCTTTGGAGTGGTTCGTTCCGCTTGCCATTGCTCATTCACCCCATCGAAGTGTTATTGTTGTTGTCTGGCAAAGGATAAAGCGGAAAATGTCAATTTGATTCTTAAATGTTCCGCAAAATGTTCGCATTTATGAAATTCTATTTCGTTAGTATTTAGATATTCCCACGTTTTCGTTAATAGATCTCTTGGCAGCAAGAGGACATCTAAGATGTTTAACTTAAGAGGGAATTGAAAATGTCTATTAGTTGATTTGCCTAGATAATATTGTAAGAGTGAATTCAAGATTGAATAATCTGAACTTTGTACAACAAACGTTATGGCTTGTTTTCGAATGCTTGTGCGAGTATATGCAACAAAATTTGCCCACAAACATTCTATTGAGGATTAGCCGAGAGATTTTTTCCATGTCCCAATAAGTACATATGTACTAAATAAGGGTTTTATTAGCAGAATATGTGCCTATGCTTTCTAAAAAGGAATAAATTCAACATATTTTCTTCGAAGCACAACCACACACTGCGTTTCCAGAATTCATTCTCAATTTTCCCTCTTCAAAGGCTGGCACTGAACTTGCGCAGCCTTTTTTTCCTGTCAAACCCGATTCTTTAAGAATAATAATCAAAAGATTGTATGGGTTCTTTTTATTATGCTAATAATATTGAACTTGGTTTACTTGTTAGGGGATTTGTTTTCCCCTCATCTTAAGTTTTAAGTCGAATTCTCGGCTATTATTTGTGAACAGGTTCTTCGTAGCAAGGCTTTCTATGCAATTCTGCTTAACTGGGAAATTTGTTTAGATGTCACATGCATGTGCCAATGACTGACTTACAATACAATGCAAATGATGTGCCATTGTTTTCTGAGAGCAACTGAAATTACAAAATTAGATTTTAAAATTGGTTAAGTGCTTTCTCTGTGTGACATGTTGAAATTTAAGAAGTACTCGAAATTGCCTTAAGGGCGTTACACCACCAAGTATGTGAAAAGTTCTAAGAAAGTGAAACAAATGAAACTAAACTAAGAAAATTCATCTGCCGTAAGCCTAGTTCACAAATCGTAATGCAAAAGCATACCATAATGTATATGGAAGCTACTATCCGAACCGGGCCCACTCCGCTGTGCCTTCTTTAACTCTCTAATCTCTTTTTAGGTTTGGGACACTTCGCCCTGAATGCGGATATCGAATTCGTACCATTGTAGCCTATGATGCTGAACGCGAGAACATCGGACAAAGCGGTGTTTATCCCCTCTTAATGTTGGCGACATTTGCGAGGTACAATGCCATGCATAGTCATTTAAAAAAATTTCCCCAAAGAGGTGTCACATTTCGGGACGCCGTTCGGACTCGGCTATCATTGAGTTTAAACTTGAATCGGAAAGCACTTATTGATGTGTGAGTATTTGCCCCTTCTCGGTACCTGGTGGTAATGTTCTTCCTTAGGGTAATGTTCTCATTAGGGGAGGGATGGCACCTCAGACATTTCGACTTAAATTTGGATATCAAATTCGTGCTGCTCTTCCAAATCCCTTTAAATTGACCCCCATATTGCCATGGCCGGTAAATATGAACCGTTTGGAGGGTGTTTTGGACCCCGCTGGGTACTTGGACCCAAATTTTAATACCAAATTCGTTTTCTGGTCTCCAATACCTTTCATTTGATTCCCTTATTGTGCCCATCGAACCACTTTCGGATATGTGTGGCGTTTTTTAAGAAAATCGGTTCAGTCAAATATCATATAGTCATAATGGGTCTAATGGCGTTTTTGAGGGGTGGCGTGACCCCTTATACTTTGATCTGATTTTGTATGCCAGATTCGAAATCTACTCCCGAATGCCTTTCATTTGAGCCCCATATTGAAATGAACGTCCAATATGTCTGTTTGGGGAAGTTTTGGGGTTTGGGCGGCCCGATGGGTACTTAGACTCAACTATCCAATATCTTCCATTTGATACCTATATTACCCCGATCGTCCACTTTTGATTTTGGGTTGTGTTTGTGACATGAGGGGGAGGGTCCGTCCCCCTTCCGATACAGAAAAATAATATTCAATATGCAAAAATTTCGAGAAAATCGGTTCTGCCGATTGTTTATTCCGGTTCTGCCGGATTATGACCTAGCCAACGCAGCCGTTGTATTTTGACAGGTGTAACTAAGCTATCGATGTCATACAGCTCGTGGTTCATACTACGCCTATATTCTCCATTAACGCAAATTTTACGAAGTATCTTTCTCTCAAATACTTCAAGAACTGCCTCGTCTGGTTTCACAAGTACCCATAAAACAAAACGGTTAGTATCAGTGTCTTGTATAGTGTAATCTTTAAATATCATTTTCCCATATAGCCATGGTCGGCTAATAAGACAATTTGGGAGGACAAGCCACCCATTACATGGACTTAAATTTTTTATTGCCATATTCGTAATTTACTCCCGAATGGCTTTTAATTGGAGTCTCATATTGACATGAACGTCATATATATCTGCTTGGGGGAGTTTTAGGATTGGGGGCCCGATGAGTACTTAAACTCAAATTTTAAGACCATATTCTATTCATATTCCTATTCTACTCCCCAATCTTTCCACCTGTCATTTTATACCCATATTGTTTCGATCGGCCCACTTTTGAGTTTGGGTGGTTTTTTTTGGTGTAAGGTGAGGGAAATATCCAAAAATTATATATCCTACGTTTCCTTACAGACCAACCTACACAATGTGTGAAAATGTTAAGAAAATCAGTTCTGTTGTTTTTGAGTCTATGCGGAGCAAACAAACAAATCGAGTCCAATAAAGTCGTTATGGGCTAACGAACGCGTAAAGCTAGCCGCTTGAAATTTTACACAGATACTTGATATCGAAGTAGATCGTTGGGGATTGCAAATGGACCATATCGGTTCAGATTTAGATATAGCTCCCATATAAACCTATCTCCCTATTTGACTTCTTGAGCCCCTGGTAGCCGCAATTTTTGCCCGATTTGCCCGATAGCTCCCATGTAAACCGGTCTCTCCATCATCCTTGTTCGGTTCCTAGAAGTTTGGTATGTAGAACAAAATTATGTCCTACAACTTAATTTATTTTGTATAAATTTTTAGCAGAATCCATAGTGGTAGATTCCCAATATTCGGCCCGGCCGAACTTACCACACTTTTACTTGTTGCCACTCAATTCGTTCGCCAATTCATTGAAAACAGCTGATTTTATAGTGGGAAAACAACTGTTTTCATTGAATTGGCGTACGAATCGGGTGACAGCAAGTAAGAGCGTGCCAAGTTCGGCCGTGCCGAATCTTATATACCTTCCACCATGGATAGCATTTGTCGAGTTCTTTGCGCGGTATCTCTTTTTAGGCAAACAAAGAATAATGAATAAAAACTGCTATGCTAATGGAGCTATATCAAGTTATAGTCCAATTCGGACCATAAATGAATTGAATGTTGAGGAGCAAAGTGGATAATATTTCAGTCCATTCGGATAAGAATTGCGCCTTGTAGGGTCTCAAGAAGCAAAATTGGGAGATCGGTTTATATGGGAGCTGTATCAAACTATAGATCGATTCAGACCATATTGGACACGTATGTTGAAGGTCATGGGAGAAGCTGTTGTAGAAAATTTTCGCCAAATCGGATGAGAAGATCCAAGATCGGTTTATAGGGCAGCTACATCAGGTTTTGAACCGATTTGAACCATACCAAACACAGTTATTGGAAGTGATTTCAGTCAAATCGAATAAGAAGTCAAGGAGGAGTCAAGACCCAAGATCGGTTTTTATCGCAGCTAAATCACAACATCGACCGATTTGGCCCATTTACAATCCCAACCGTCCCACACTAATAAAAAGTATTTGTGCAAAATTTCAAGTGCCTAACTTTACTCTTTCGAAAGTTTTCGTGACAGACAGACGGATGGACATGGCTAAATCGATTAAGAACGACGGGACGATCCAGAATATATATACTTTATGGGGTCTTTGAGGAATATTTCCAGGAGTTACAAACAGAATGACGATATTAGTACACCTTCATCCTATGGTGGAGGGTATAAAAAGAAAAAAAATGTTAGTGGATCGGAAACTTTTTTAGACCCCACAGCACTGTTATAACTGTCCGTTTTTGAAATAGTCTAGGGGTTCAAAATTTTGATAAATACTCTTTGTATATAGAAGATAAAACTCCCCCACGAACAATCTTTCGACTAGGTTAGGTTAGGTTGGGTTGAAAAGAGTTTGCGGATAATTATCCACCCCATGGCACTATGGACATAAACCTAAGCCAGTACTCGGCTCGTTGCGTGCTCTAAATACTAAAAAGTGACCTCGAAAGAGAGAATCTAAGTCAGGAATTCTGAGCTTATAACAAAATCCCATTAATTCCCTAGAGAACGTATTTCCGAATACAAAAACCGCCCTAGACTGTAGTAAATCTCTCAACGATATGGCTGAATAGTTCAAATTTCACCTGTTCTAGATGCCGCGCCACAGAGATATCCCATGGAATTGTAAATCGGACAATCATGCGATTCCAAGGAAACTGGAATCAGTGGGTATACATCTTGGGACCTGTAATCAAAATTTTCAGGACCAGGCCCGAAGGACAACGAATGATAGGTGGTCACAAAGACGAAACTGTGAGCATCCGAAAACTATGTGGCCTATTCTAGACTTGAAGAGCTCTAAAGCTTTACTATCTCTGGCTAGACATCTGTCTCAGTCATTGTGTCCGTAATGACAAGTCATTGTCTAATCGGAAAACATGCTGACAGACTGTAGGTTGCCAGTAGCGACTTTTGCCGAAGCTGTGAGGACATCGAAGAAAACGAGACTAGAGAACGCCATCTGTGTGTGTGTCCCGCACAGGCAGTCAGAAGGAGTTCCACTATAGGTTATCGTTTCATTGAGAACCTGTCTGATTTAGCGGGTGTGAACATTCGCACGTTGTTGTTGTGCTTTTAAAAGCGATCTGGATGGTTCAACGGTAGGAACTAGAAGAACATCTTCCATCTTCTGTTCCTGTGGTATCGCAATGCACGAAAACGTCTATGTGAGTATGATGGCAGACTGCCACTTAAACCTAACCTGAACTAACCATACTCCCGTAGTGATTTAAGGTCTGAGGAAGATCGGAAATGCATCCACTCCATGCACCGGTTACACCACATCGGCACCTTTCCATAATGGAGGCGGTTCTGGCAAACCGAAATGAACCAGGGTCCGGGGTTCTTTTCAAACCCGTCACTGTCCAGAAGCGTGCAGAGAAGGCACTTCGGAATGTGCCTCTGCCATGACGAAAAAAGGACGAACACGTCCACTCAGGCGGCAGCCTTTGCCGATGAAAGGCCTGCATCGGGTCAATCGGATACGTACAACCGGCTGGCATGGGATTGCATAGTGAATTGTGGTAAAATATTCAAGTGAAAAATCGGGCGATGCAGAGATGTCCTCACCAAATAGGATAACAGTTGTGGCGACTACGGCCTTCGAAACATAACTCAACAAGTCATATCGAAATATCGGTTTATATGGATCGATAAGAAGTATCTGTGTGAAATTCCAAGTGAATGGCAGACGTACAAAGGGACGGACGGTCGGAAATGTCATGACGAATTTATATACCTTATAGGGTCGCAGATCAATATTTCGAGTATTTCTTGGTGGTTGGAATTTTAGAATTTTAATTTTTGTAGAAAAAAATTAATTTCATCAAAATATTTACCTAAATTTGATTTGTACTACACATTCTGGAATATTTGAGGCAAGTTTTTAAGTTAAAAACTTCAAACAGATGTTCTGTAAGCAAATTAGCTTTTGCTTCTCTTTAAGTAATATTGAAATCCACTTTAGCCTCTGAATCTACTCTGGCGTAGCCTCCCGAACGTGTATTAATTTTTTATCCAACATCCATTTTATTCAATTCGTTCGTGTTAATTAAAAGTTTTGCAAATTAAGCATGATTGCAAAACATCAGGAAAAATCAAAAAGAGAAGTCATGAACACGAATATTAAAACAATCGATGCAAACTCAATGGAAAAGTTTTACGAGAAGTTAGCGCATCATCACCAACCCCGCCGCCACTTACACTACACCGTTTTAAGGTTCGAGGAAAATGACCATGTACGGAGCGTACTTTTTTCCAATTTAAATAATTTTCCAGTACGTTTTTTCGACTATTCACAGCCCCTGTTGCCATGGCAGAACTCACTCATTCAAGAAACAAAGGAAAGACTAAACTTTTACTCATAATTTGAACTATGACCATGGATGTTGGATATTTCTAATCCCTGGATGTCGCTGTTAGTTATAAAATTGAAAGAAGGGGAGAGAGTTTGCTAGTTGGGGTATGGGGTCTGGGGACTGTTCGTTGAAAATCCTTGCCATACGTCAACGATGCGTCCTCTTGAATTTAATGACATCGAAACGAAGCGAAACCAGTGACATCGCTCAGAGTTGTTACTTATGCGCGACTAAGAGGCAAATTTGTTGTATGCGCGTAATTTCCATAAAAAACATTTTGTTACTTATTTATCTTAATTAAAATAAATTTACATTTTTCTAATTTAATACAAACACACTCAAAGTAGCGCTCACAAACACACATACACGCTTTATAAGCTCTTATACTAACAACCAGTACTCCACAAAGTGTGCTGTTTTCAGCAGAGAGGACGACAAAATCGTTGCCATGGTTGTTTGCTATTATCAGCGCATTAGCCGCGCTTTCTATGAAGTTAGGCTATGCCCACTTTCTTTAGGTTTTTTTTCCTTCTTCCATTTTTTCTGGTCATAAGTAGGGTACAGTGGGCCAAAGCGAATTTTTGGGAGTTAAGAAGCAGCAACAAGAATTAAATAAAAAAAATTTACTTTTCACGGTTTTGTCTCAAAAGGCAGAACTTTAAGAAATACAAGTAAAATTGTGTTAAGTTCGGCTTGGCCCAACCCTACATACTCTCCACCAAGAATCGCATTTGTTAGGTTTTTCCATGGTTTCTCTTTATAGGCATAAGCTAAAAAACAAATAAGAGTGTGCTAAGTTCGGCCGGGCCGAATCTTATATACCCTCCACCATTGACTTTTGTCGAGTTCTTTGCGCGATATCTTTTTCTAGGCAAACAAAGAATAATGAATAAGAACTGCTATGCTATTGGAGCTATATCAAGTTATAGTCCGATTCGGACCATAAATGTATTGAATGCTGAACATTGTAGAAGTCATTGTGCAATATTTCAGCCCATTCGGATAGGAATTGCGCCTTGTAGGGGTTCAAAAAGCAAAATCGGGAGATGGGTTTATATGGGAGCTGTATCAAGCTATAGATCGATTCAGACCATTTGAGACACGTCTGTTGAAGGTCATGGGAGAAGCCGTTGTACAGGATTTCTGCCAAATAGGATGAGAATTGCGCCCTCTAGAGGCTGAAGAAATCATGATCCCAGATCGGTTTGTATGGCAGCTATATGAGGTTATGTACCGATATCTGCCATACAATCAGTTGTTGGAGTTCATAAGAAAACACCTCATGCAAAATTTCAATCAAATCAGATGAGAATTGCGCCCGCTAGAGGCTCAAGAAGTCAAGATTCCAGATCGGTTTATATGGCAGCTGTACGAGGTTATGAACCGATTTGAATAATACTCACCGCAGTTGTTGGAAGCGATACCAAAACACCACGTGCAAGATTACAGCCATAATGGATAAGAACTGCGCCCTCTAAAAGCTGAAGAAGACAAGGCCCAAGATCGGTTTATATGGGGCTCAAGAAGCAAAATCGGGAGATGGGTTTATATGGGAGCTGTATCAAGCTATAGATCGGTTCAGACCATATTGGACGCGTATATTGAAGGTCATGGGAGAAGCCGTTGTAGAAAATTTCAATCAAATCGGACGAGAATTGCGCCCTCTAGAGGCTCAAGAAGTCAAGATCCAAGATCGGTTTATATGACAGCTATACCAGGTTATGAACTGATTTGAACCATACTTAGCACAGTTGTTGGAAGCGATACCTAAACACCACGTGCAAAAATACAGCCATATCGGATAAGAACTGCACCCTCTAAAATCTGAAGAAGTCAAGGCCCAAGATTGGTTTATATGGGGCGCAAGAAGCAAAATCGGGAGATGGGTTTATATAGGAACTGTATTAAGCTATAGATCGATTCAGACCATATTGAACACGTATGTTAAAGGTCATGAGAGAAGCCGTTGTACAAAATTTCTAGCAAATCGGATGAGAATTGCGCCCCCTAGCGGCTCAAGAAGTCAAGATCCAAGATCGTTTTATATGGCAGCTATATCAGGTTATATACAGATTTAAACCATACTTGGCACAGTTGTTGAAAGTGATACCAAAACGCTACGCGCAAAATTTCAATCAAATCGGACAACAATTGCGCCCTCTAGCGACTCAAGAAGTCAAGACCCAAGATCGCTATATCAAAACATGGCTAGATTTGGCTCATTAATAAAATCCCAACCGACTTACACTAATAAAAGGTAGTTGTGCAAAGCTTCAAGTGCCTAGTGCCTCCTTCGAAAGTTAGCGTGCTTTTGACGAACGATCGGACGGACATGGCCAGATCGACTTAAATTGCCATGAAGATCAAAAATATATATACTTTATGGGGCCTTAGATGCATATTTCGAAGTGTTACAAACAGAATGACGAAATTAGTATACCTCCATCCTATGGTGGAGGGTATAAAAAGTAATAGGAGATCATAAAAAGAAATATGCATGGATAAGAATTGCACCTCCTAGAGGCTAACAAAGTATATTCGGCAGATCGGGTTATATGGGAGCTATATCAAGTTTTGAAACGAGACTTGTGTGGGGGGTCAACGAAAAATGCAATATTTCAGCCAAATCGGGTTAGAACAGCGCCCTCCAGATGCTTAAGAAATATATTGGGTTGCCCAAAAAGTAATTGCGGATTTTTTAAAAGAAAGTAAATGCATTTTTAATAAAACTTAGAATGAACTTTAATCAAATATACTTTTTTTGCACTTTTTTTCTAAAGCAAGCTAAAAGTAACAGCTGATAACTGACAGAAGAAAGAATGCAATTACAGAGTCACAAGCTGTGAAAAAATTTGTCAACGCCGACTATATGAAAAATCCGCAATTACTTTTTGGGCAACCCAATACTTGGGAGATTGGTTTATATGGGAGCTATATCTGAACTTGAACCGATTTGGCCCATTTACAAGCCCAACCGACCTACATTAATAACATATATTTGAGCAAAATTTCAAGCGTCTAGCTTCACTCTATTTGCACTTCATTATTTGTGCAAACTTTCTGGCGCCTAACTTTAACCCTTCGAAAGTTGGCGTGCGTTAGACACATGAACGGACAGACGGACATGGATAGGTCAACTTAAAATGTCATGACGATCAATAATATATAATGGTGACTATAGGAAAGTATTTAAAACCTCATAAAGTAAATGGTGATTTTTTAGCTACACTGGCTTAAACAGCTCACGCACGTTTCGTGTTTTGTTTCACAGTCAAACATCTTCAGTTTGGTCCATAATTTAACCATGAATCGTCAAACGAACAACGCTTGGGTATGTAAATAAGCAGAGTTATCGATTTGGGAGTGAAGATCAGCCAGAAGCATTGCAAGAGCTACCAATGCATTCAGAAAAAGTCAAAGTTTGGTGCGGTTTATGGGCTGGTGGCGTCATTGGACCGTACTTCTTCAAAGATGATGCAAATTGTAAGGTAACTGTGAATGGTGAGCGCTACTGTGAGATGATATTCAACTTGTTTTTGCCCAAAACGCAAGAGCTTGACTTGCATGACATGTGGTTTTAACAAGACGGTGCCACATGCCACACAGCACGCGTAACAATGGAATTATTGAGAGGCGAGTTTGGTGAACATTTTATTTTACGTTCAGGACCGGTCGATTGGTCGATTTAACGCCTTTAGACTATTTTTTGTTGGGCTATGTTAAAGCTCATGCGTATACAGATAAGCCCGCTTCAATTGACGCATTGGAAGAGAACATTGAATCATTTATTCATGAGTTACCGGCCGAAATGTTGGAAAGAGTATGCCAAAATTTGACTAAGGGGATGGACTTTCTTTAGCTCATAAACAGTCACCCTTTACATTAACTCTTCTTAACGGTACAATGAGCCAGATTGGAAGTGTTAGGTCAAATTTTCTTCATAGAGACGAAACTATGAAATTACCTCTTTTGACGAAAAAATGTTAACATTGACTTTTTTCACGTTTTTTTGATTTGAAACTCTCACAAATTTTGACTGAAGGAACGGACCTTAGCACATATCGCGACAAAGATATAGTAAATTTTATCAGCTTTTCAAATCGGTTAAAAATCGGTGGAGAAATGTTTTCGCAAGTAACAAAATAAAGGACCAGCCTCTGCGAAAAAAAACAAGTAAAAAGGCAATGAATACCCATTACCTCAGATATTATTAACTACCTTACGTCATCATATGATGAAAAATTCAATGAACCCATAAAAATTGAATCTAAATATGGTCCGATCTCCACCATATTCAGGAAGGCTATGTAAGGGTCCACCGTAGCCCAGAGGTTTGCATGTCCGCATATGACGCTTAACACCAACTTTCGAATCCTGGCGAGGACATCAGAAACCAGTAAAAGCGTACTAAGTTCGGCCGAGAAGAATCTTGGTAACCCACCATGGATTCTGCTAAAATATGGGAGCTATATCAGTGTTGGAGAGTCATAATACAACACTATGTGAACAATTTCGGCCAATTCGGACAAAAACTGTGGATTCCAGGGGCTCAAGAAGTCAAATCGGGAGATCGGTCTATATGGCAGCTTTATCCAAATCTGGACCGATCTGAGCCGTATTGAACAGGTATGTCGAGTAACCTAACACAACTCGCTCTACCAAATTTCTGCAAAATCGGACAATAAATGCACCTAGTATGGGCCTACAACCTTAAATCAAGATATCAGTCTATATGGCAACTTTATTCCAATGTGGACCGATCCGGGTCAAATAAAAAAGGATGCCGATGGGTCTAACATTACTTACTAGCTCAAGAAGTCAAATCGGGAGATTGGTTTGTATGGCAGCTATATCAGGTTCTTGACCGATTTAGATGGTAGTTGCACGGTGCACAGTTGGTGCAAGTTGTAACAGAACACTTCATGCAAAATTCCAGCCAAATAAATGAAAAATGAGGCTTCCAGGGGCTCAAGAAGTCAAATCGGGGGATCGGTTTATATGGGAGCTGTATCAGGTTCTTGATCGATTTAGACCAAACTTGGCACAGTTGTTGAAAGTTACATAACTGAACCTATGTACAAAATTTCAGCCAAATCGGACAAAAATTGCGGCTTCCAGGGGCTAATGAAGTAAAATCGGGAGATTGGTTTATATGGGAGCTATATCTAAATCCAAACCGATATAACCCATTTGCAATCCCCAACGATGATCGAGGGGTCTTACATAACTTACTGTGCCAAGTTTTAGCGAAATCGGACAATAAATGCGCCTTTTATGGGCGTAAGATCCAAAATTGAGAGATCGGTCTATTTGGATCGATCTGAGCTGTATTGAACAAGGATGTTGAGAGGCCTTACACAACCCACGGTCCCAAATTTCAATGAAATCGGATAGTAAATGTGGCTTTTGTGAGCCTAAGTCCTCAAATCGTCAGATCGGTATGTATGAGGGCTATATCAAGATATAGTCCGATATAGCCTATCTTCGAACTTAATCTGCCTGTGGAAAAAAAAGAAACTGTGCAAATTTTCAGCTCAAAATTTCTAATTTTAAATACTGTAGCGTGATTTCAACAGACAGACGGACGGACACGGCTGGATCGTCTTAGATTCTTACGACAATTAAGAATATATGTACTTTATAGAGTTTGAAATTGATATTTCGATGTATTGCAAACGGAATGACAAAATTTATATACCCCCATCCTTTTGTGGTCGGTATAAAAATTAGTTTGTCGAATTAGTTGAACACTATAAAAGATATCCCCCACATCAATGCATGTTTTTTGTAGGGTTTTTCGAGCAATTTTGCACAAATTAGTGTAAGTCGGTTGGGACTTGACTTCTTGGGCCTCTATAGGAAACAATTTTTTATCCAATTTAGCTGAAATTTTGTACCAGGTGTTTTCTAGCAACTGTGCTAAGTCCAAATCGGTTCATAACCTGATATAGCTCACGTAGAAACCTGTCTCCCGATTTGACTTCTTGAGCCCCTGGAAGCCGTAGTTTAGGTTAGGCTAGGTTTAAGTCCGCCATCAGATTCAGTTTTCGTCCATTGTAATACCACAGGAACAGAAGATGGAAGATGTTCTTCTAGTTCCTACCGTTGAACCATCCAGATCGCTTTCAAAAACCCAATAACTTGCGAATTTTCACATCCGCCAAATCAAACAGGTTCTCAAAGAAATGAGAACCTATAGTGGAACTCCTTCTAACTGATAGTGCGCAGAAAGGTGTTCTATAGTCTCTTCTTCCTCGATGTCCCTTCCAACTTCTGCAAAAGTCGTTGCTTGCAACCTTCAGTCTGTCAGCATGTTTTCCGATTAGACAGTGACCTGTCATGACGGACACAATGACTGAGACATCTGTTCTAGCCAATGGCAGCAAAGCAGTAGACCTCTGCAAGTCTAGATGAGGCCACATAGTTTTGGAATGCTCAGAGCCCCCTCTTTGTGACCATCTATCATTCGTTGCCCTGCTGGCCTTATCCTGAAAACTAAGCTTACATGTCTATTGAGGTATACCCACAGATTCCAGTATCCCTGAAATGTGTAGGGTAGTTCCTAATCTCGCAAGCTCGTCCGCTTTAAAATTTCCTGGAATATCTCTGTGGCCCGGCACCCAGAATAGGTGAATTTTGAAATGTTCAGTCACCTCGTTGAGAGATCTGCGACACTCTAGGGCGGTTTTTGTGTACACAAAAACGTTATATATCATAGCCATTCCACCACTTCCTTAATTGCAAGGATCTCTGCCTGGTACACACTGTAGTGGTCGGGTAACCTCTTCGATATGACCAGTTCTAAATCTTTAGAGTACACCCCAAAGCCCCCGTGGTCGTTTAGTTTGGAACGATCCATATAGAAGTCTAGGAAAAGTGGTACAGTAGTAGGGTGTAATCCACACTGCCTGAAACATCGGATATTGTATCAAGGATAACACAGTGTCCGTAGCCGCCACATGACCAATGAGAAAGCTCCCTTTACCTCACGGCAGTGGTCGCTGCAATTTGGGTAGCCACAATGTCCAGAGGCATAAGATGAAGCATTAAATTCAGTGCATCAGATGGTGTCGTCCTCAGTGCGGCTGTGATGCCCAAGCAAGCCATCCTTTGGATCCGGTTAAATATTGAGCAGTAGATGGAATTTCGAAATGCCGTCCACCAGACCACAACACCATTTAGCATTATAGGTCTGACAATTGCCGTATATACCCAATGCATGACATGCAATCTAAATCCCCAACATTTGCCAATGGCTCTCTTGCAGGTGTATAGGCCAAGAGCGGCGTCCACCAGACCACAACACCATATAGCATTATAGGTCTGACAACTGCTGTATATATCCAATGCATGACACGCGGTCTAAATAGTGGCCCTTTCCAAAATGTTGGATTTGAAGTTCAATTTACTGTCCAGCAAAACACCCAGGTATTTTGCGCTTTCTGTAAATGGAACATTCTCTCCGCCAGGTTCCACTGTAGGCAACCTGTATCTCCTGTTGAAAAGAACTACCTCTGTCTTGCACTTGCTTATACCTAGACTATTTTCGGTAGCCCACTTTGCTGTGGCACGTAGAGGTTCTTGAAGTATATCTCTTAGAGTGCTGGGAATCTTACCTCTTTCCGCACTTGCCACGTCATCAGGATACGCGAACACTTTTACACCTTTTCCTTCCAGACACAATAGTATATTGTTAATGACTACATTCCAAAGCAGAGTAGACAGTACATCTCCTTGAGGTGTTCCTCTGCTTACTCATCTTTTTAGATCCGCAGATCCCAAGCCTGCCATAATGCATCTTTTAGTAAATAAGTTTTAAGTCAACTTTCTTACGGTAGAGTTGATGCTCCAACTCCTTCATGATTGACATCGGTTGTCCTTGCCAATTACGATCAAAATCGGTCTATAACTTGATATAGCTCCCATATTAACTAATGTTCCGATTTGGGATCTTGAGTCGACATTGTTTTCCGATTTAGCTGAAATTTTGCACGTGGAATTTTCTTGCGAATTCCATCATCAGCGATAAGAAAGGTCTCAATCGCTATTTAACCTGATATAGCTCCCATAAAAACCCATATCTCGATTTGTTATCTTGTTGGTTTATCCCAGTATTGGGGCTGTCAATGCCTCGAGGTGGGGTGCCTTCTCACTTATGCTACCAATCAAAATTTGTATGTTGGCATTACCTGGGGATTCTTGCATATAGATAGGAAGCTATCTGAATATTTCGACAAATCAATAGCTTCTAGATATTTCCAAACGAATAACGTTCACAAATCATTTCCAACCGAAATACAAGGCTGCCAAAGACCCCATTGTTCTACTAGCATGAAGTCATTCCCTGCATTCCAACTATGACTTCGATTAGGTACAAGGTACAACATGCATCCGCAGGATACCGCTTGGCTACTTGCTTACATTCATCTTTCTCCATTTTAATGACATTTTAGGCTTAGTCACTTAAATGTGATTTCTCAGATGTTGGGAATGAGAAGCTTCCGGCGCGATGACGAGAGGACAATATTTACTCATTTTATACGTTGTGTATTTTTTGAAACGCCAATACAAATACAAAGGCCATAAATAATAAAAACTATATCTGTATATGAAAAGATGTAGCAGTGTGTTTAGTATGATATATACCAATGTATGTGTACAACGTATAAATAAATACATTTCCCTACCCATGTCCTGTGTATGTGTAGATGTATATGGAAATATTCAAAGAGGACTTGCAAATCGCATTGTAGCGAAAAAAGAAATATATCCATGCATGGTGGTACTTATATGAGAACTACAACAGTTTGAGGGATAATGGAAACACATTTACAGCAACTGGCTTGAGTACAAATGAGTAGGATATATACTTTGAACAAAACCCTACAGTGATGGACAAAACTTTGTCGTCAATGAGGGGTTCTATATTGAAGAACTCTGAAACCGAACTCGATGTAGCCATATCAAGGTTTTGCATGTGAAAACAAGGGTGAGCACATAATTCTTGGGGTGTTGCACAGTAATACCTCGATTTACGTCGTCTCGGCTAATATCGTTTCGATTTACTTCGTTTCAGTAGTTTCAAAGCAAAAATTGTTCAAAGTGCTTTTTAGGATGTACTCCAAGTTTTGGTCAATGTGCGTTTTTTGTGTAAAGTCGAATACGGAAACCGAACTCGGTATAACCATATCAAAGCTTTGCATGTGAAAATTAGGGTGCCACATAGTTCGTGGGGTTTTGTACAGTAATACCTCGATTTACGTCGTCTCGACTAATATTGTTTTGATTTACGTCATCAAAAATGTGTTCCTACTAACTTCGATTTACGTCTTTTCATTAGTTTCGAAGCAAAAATCGTTGGAAGTGCTTTTTTGGTTGTACTCCATGTCTATGTCGGGGAATCCAAGTTTTAGTCGTTTAAAGTCGTTCATTATTTGGTGTGTGAATTTCCAGAATACCAATTTTGTTCAATGTGCCTGTTTGCTTAATAGGTAAGAAGAATTTTAATTCACATGGCTATTTTTTTTAAACTAATCGCCACGTCAATCAAGGTTTTACTGTAGTTGGGCTTGCTAATGTTTTTGTGGAAGTCTGTAATCAGACGCACTGTAGTGTTTATCAACATTTGTCTTAAATTTCTGGATGTCGTAGTGGGTAGGAAAAACATTAGCCGGAAGTTGTGAAATCGACTACGAACGGTTCGGGCGAAATAAGAATTCTCTCCATAATGCATTCGTCCGGTCCGCTGGCTTATTAACTACAAACGGTTTTGAGTTCCTGGAAAGTCTAGTACATCTGACAAACATTCTCACATCAGGAATATGAAGATGAATATCAGAACACACATCATGAAAGTACCGATAGAACATCGCCAGACAAATCACATTACGGCAATGTTTGAGGGAGGCAATAGAGTTGGAAACCCCACAGGCTGCAATCAACGCCAGTTGTTGAAAGTCATATTAGAACACTATATGCAAAATTTCGGATAAAAATCGCGGCTTACAAAGGCTCAAGAAGTCAACTTTTGAGATCGGTTTATATGGGAGCTGTATCAGGTTCGTGGATCGGACTTGGCACAGTTGTTGGAAGTCATAACAGAACACTATGTGCAAAATTTCAGCCAAATCGGACAAAAATTGCGGCATCCAGGGGCTCAAGAAGTCAAATCGGGAGATCGGTTTATATGGGAGCTTTATCAGGTTATAGATCGATTCAGAACGAACTTAGCACAGTTGTTGGTCATAACCTAACACTATGTTTAAAATTTCCGCCAAATCGGACAAAAATTGCGGCATCCAAGGGCTCAAGAAGTCAAATCGGGAGATCGGTTTATATGGGAGCTTTATCAGGTTATAGATCGATTCAGAACGAACTTAGCACAGTTGTTGGTCATAACCTAACACTATGTTTAAAATTTTCGCCAAATCGGATGAAAATTCAGGCCTCCAGGTGCTACAGAAGTTACACCGGGAGATCGGTTTTTTTGGAGCTATATCAGGTTATAGGCTGATTTGGTCCGTAATTTTCACAGTTGTTGGAAATCTTAACAGAACACTACATGCAAAATTGGAAAATGATGCGCCTTGTAAGAGCTCAAGAAGCCAAATCGGATGAAAAATGTGTCATCCAGGGGCTCTAGAAGTCAAATCTGGAGATCGGTTTATGTGGGAGCTGTATCAGGTTCGTGACTAATTTTAACCGTACTCGGCAGAACACTACATACAAAATGTCAGCCAAATCGGAAAAAAATGGCGACTTGCAAGTGCTCTAGAAGTAAAATCGAGAGATCAGTTTATATGAAAGCTATTTCAGATTATACATCGATTCGGACCTTACTTGGCACAGTTCTTGGAAGTCATAACAGAACATTTCATGCAAATTCGCAACCATGCTATGACACCAATAGCTACACTGACCTCGTTCGTACTTCTTTTCAGTAACAACCTAGTCTTCTGACGATCTGGATCCCCCTATAGAATTTTCGCCATCCTACCGACCGTTTCGCTGTTCCACAGTGTTGCTTGAGCATTCTTCGCCCACGCTCTTAACTCGGACTGCGTCGACCCGAAAAGCTTCGGGTTAACTAAGTTTATTGACGGAATTCCTCTGGCCTACGCCGCCATATCATCTGCACTTACGCCATTATAGACCAACACCCTAACGATGCCGATTTTGCCATCCTCAGAGAAGGCCTTCCTACACTGCAAGACGGTTCGTGACCTTACCGTCCTGGTTGTTATTGACAATTTTACTGTCGGTAAAGATGTTCACTCTCGACGTCCTCGCGTTAACACCACATCACTTCACGCATTCCCTGATCGCCCGGATCTCCGCCTGCAGGACCTTATTATGGTCAGGCAGTCTAAAACAGATCTCAGTCCCTGGGTTCTCAATGTAGACCCCCAAGCCCACTTTGTACTCTAGCTTTGATACATCCGTGTAACATGCTCTTAGTGTCAGCGATTTTAGAATGAGCGCAGTAGATCGAGGCGCTTGGAACGCTATTCTACGTTCGGCTAGTGGAACAAATACTCTGTTATAGCCAATGAAAGCAAAGCAAAGCAACATGATCTTCCATATGGCAATACTAGGGTTCCGTCAATCCAAGACTGTGCCGCTGGCAGCAATGCCTCGCACTCGACCTCAAGCGTCGTCTCTGGTATCCGATCGGAAACCTCTTCCCTTCCTTTCAGGTTTCCTATCGTCGCCTCGATTATACCGCGATGGTAAGAGCTGCTTCCATCCTCAATCCATTCTCCCATCGCCTTAAGTCTCATAGCCGCAGTGGCTGCCTCACGCTTAATCTGTATGTCAATGGGTCGGATATCTAGAATAGTCTCCAGTGCCCTAGTGGGCGTGGTCCTCATCGCTCCGCCAATGCCAAGACAACATGTTCTCTGAACCTGTTGTATGGTCTACCGTCCGGTAGACGGACGGACGGACGACATGGCAAGTTCGACTCAAAATATCAAGACGATCGAGAATATATATACTTTTTGGGGTTCTTGTTCAAAATTTCGAGGTGTTACAAATGGAATGACTAAATTAGTATAACCCCAACCTATGGTGGTGGGTATAAAAATTGCCTACTTTCGACAATTTTTTTCCTTTCATTCGTACACTTAACGCTAATTCAAGTTTCATTCGATAACCTTTTTCCTAACTCGAGCTAGAATTTTTCTAAGACAGTTCTAATCTTGGGTAATTTTCTACCCATATTCCTCCACTAGTTCAACAAATAGCCGAAATCACGATAACGTTCGAAAGAGTAAGGCTATCAGGATGAAATTTTTCATATATACAACTTATTCATGATGGACCCTGGACCCTTAATTTATAATACTAAACGATATTAAAATACTTTAAAATGGTTTCGTACTACCTTTCTCAGTACGTACTTTCAAACTGTTCGAAAACTGAGCTAATTCAAAAAACCGGTGCAAGTTTTTTATACTTTTAAACCCCACACCACAACTGTCGTACAAGGAAGAGGATAAAATCCATTAACAAGCATCCCGTCGACTCAGAATCTTTTTGATACCCTGCACCATAGGATGGGGGTATACTAATTTCGTCATTCTCTTTGTAACACCTTGAAATATTCGTCTAAGACCCCATAAAGTATATAAATTCTTGATCGTCATGACATTTTATGTCCGTCCGTCCGTCTGTCTGTCGAAAGCACGCTAATTTTCGTAGAAGTTAAGCTAGCCGCTTGAAATTTTGCACATGGACCATATCGGCCCATGTTTTGATATAGCTGCCATATAAACCGATCTTGGATTTTGACTTCTTGAGCCTCCAGAGGGCACAATTCTTATCCGGTTTGGCTGAAATTTTGCACGAGGTGTTTTTATATGATTTCCAACAACATTGCTGAGTGTGATTGAATACGGTCCATAACCTGATATAGCTGCCATAGAAAACGATCTGGGATCTTGACTTCGTGAGCCACTAGAGGGCGCAATTCTCATCCGATTTGGCTTAAATTTTGCATGAAGTGGTTTGCTACGATTTCCAACAACTATGCTGAGTATGATTGAAATCGGTCCATAACCTGACATAGCTGTCATATAAACCGATCTTGGATCTTGATTTCTTGAGCCTCTAGAGGGCGCAATTCCTATCCAATTCCTATCCAAAATTCGGCATGACATGTTTTGTTATGACTTCCAACAACTTTGCTAAGTATGGTTCAAATCGGTCCATAACCTGATATAACTGCCATATAGACCGATCTGGGAATTTGACTTCTTAAACCACTAGAGGGCGTAATTCCTATCCGATTTGGCTGAAATTCGGCATGACGTGTTTTGTTATGACTTCCAACAACTGTGCCAAGTATGGTTCAAATCGGTCCATAACCTGATATAACCGCCATATAAACCGATCTGGGAACTTGACTTCTTGTACCACTAGGGGGCGTTCCTCTATCTATCCGATTTGTCTGAAATTCGGCATGACGTGTTTTGTTATGACTTCCAACAACTATGCCAATTATGGTTCAAATCGGGCCATAAACTGATGTAACTGCCATATAAACCGATCTGGGAACTTGACTTCTTAAACCACTGGAGGGCGCAATTCTTATCTGATTTCACTGAAATTTTGCATGACGTATTTTATTATGACTTCCAACAAATGTATTAAATATGGTTCAAATCGGTCCATAACCTGATGTAGCTGCCACATAAACCCATCTGGGATCTTGGCTTTTTGAGCCTCTAGAGGGCGCAAGTACTATCGTATTTAGTTGAAATTTGGCATGACTTGTTTCGTTATGACTTCCAACAACTGTACTAAAAATAATTCAAATCGGTCCATAACCTGATATAGCTGCCATATAAACTGATTTGGGATCATGACTTTTTGAGCCTCTACAGGGCGTAATTATTTTCCGATTTTGCTGAAATTTTGTACAGCGGCTTCTCCAAAGACCTTCAAAATACGCGTTAAATATGGTCTATAGCTTGATACAGCTCCCATATAAACCGATCTCCCTTTTTTACTCTTGAGCCCCTTAAAGGCCCAATTCTTATTCGAATTGGCTGAAATTTTTCACAATGACTATGGTTTCCAATATTCATTTCAATTATGGTCTGAATCGGACCATAAGTTGGTATAACTCCAATAGCATAGCAAGTTTTTTCTTCTATCGCTTGCTCGCCTAAATAGAGATACCGGGAAAAGAACTCGACAAATGCGATCCATGGTGGAGGATATATAATGTTGACCGTCACTGCGCCTCAAATGGGTCATCCGCTTGGTCAAATTTTGCCTCTACTCTCTCCAACATGTCGGCTGGTATCTCACGAATAAATGCTTCAATGTTGTCTTCTAATGCATAGATATGAGCTTTAACCATGCCTTATGTATGGTCCGTTTTCCAGATTTAAGGCCCAGAAGCAAAAAAAGTCGCATTTATCATCCAATTTCGCTGAATTTTGGTTCAATGAGCCTAGGATATTGAATTGTGTTACCCCTCGACGTCTCTGTTATATTTTAAACCGACATTCCCGAAATAGTTAATCCAATTTTGAACTCCACTGTAGCCATAGGCCCACGAACACATACGTAAACCAATAGTACATTGTATGCCATATTCATACTCATATTGTTCGCATATTCCGATACGGGACATGGACCAATCCAGGGGTATGAGGGTGTTTACATTGTGCAAAAAGTGCTTCCACTTTTTTTTACTTTTCAAAATCATACTCGTCCTATGGGCACGGTACATTATGTATTCAAACAAGAGTCATAAGTATAATGGCAACTTGAAACGAAATGAGGGGAGCAGCAAACAAAAAAAAAAAATGAAAAAAAGAAAGAAATTCACAACAAAAGCAGAAAAGCAGAGTGTTGGCCATGAGGGAATATGCTGAACAGGCAGAAAGCGCGTGTGGCTGCAGTGAAAGCCATGGACAAGGAGAACGAGTGGTAGGAGGAGGAGGAGGCAGTGGAGTTGTGTAGGACGAGTGTTAATATTAAAGAGGTGGTGGTACGATGATGTTGGTCTTTAGCTGCAAACGCTTGGCGTCAATGGACCAAAATAATGCGATGGGGTAGTTTGATTGTGAATCAAACGAAATACTGCTGCTGCTACTGTTGTTGCTGTTGCCTGTGATGATGCTGATGATAATGATCAAGGCGAAGACGATGTTGTTAACGGCAAGGACGAGAGCGTTGGCAATGGCGCGTTGGTGCCACCGAGAGTGATGTACGTACTCCTGCCATTGTGCCGGCAACGTTTTTTTCCTTCTTTCCTCCGAGTGAAGGTGGTTTTGTTTTTTATTCCTCCCCTCATTGCCATTAAAGGTGGTGGGGTGGGAGTTTGATGGCGGTCTGAATGCTAATGGGACACCAAGGCACTGTTTGAGTATTTGATGATTGTTTCATGGTGAACTGTGGAAGGTGGCCAGCCAGTCACTCAGCCGTCTCTATGTGTGGGGTGGTGTGCTTGCATTTATTGCTAGTTAAAGGCAAACAAGGCAGAGGACCCAGTAAGCAAAAAAAAAAAAAAAAAAAACAAACGACACAACAGAAAAAAAATCCCTTGGTAACAAGCTGCCATTATGATTTTTTAACAACCATTTCAGCTATACATTTGTTTCTTTCTCTTCCTCTGTTGCACTTGAACATATTGTGAATTTTCATAATAAGCAGTTTTTTACTAAGTACCCTATGATCCTTATGCAAGTGTGTGACAGCCATTGGCTATATGTAGCCGCTATAGCATATACGTATAGCACATATACACCACCATAAGATGTCAATAATTTTTGGACAAGAAATCTGTTTAGAGCATATATATTTCTATATTTAGGTCATTTTAATTGACCAAAAAATTTTGTCTTTAGAGAAACGTTCGACGTTCTGAATCCATCTAGCCATGTCCGTGCGTCTATCGAAATCACGATAGCGGTCGAACGCGTAAAGCTAGCCGCCTGAAATTTTATCATGATACTTAGTATTTATGTAGAACAGGAGGATAAATTGTGTGTCCCATGGCATAAATATCAGGGATAAAGTGGCACAAGGCGCGCCACAGGGGGGCCTTTTATTGCCACTTCTATGGGTGACCACCATAAATGACCTATTACGGATGCTGACTGAGGAGGGATACTTCTAAGGGGTAAGGATCCGAACCAGCTATGCAGAAGGGCCAAACCGGTCTTGCATATGGCATATGTTTGTGCTAGACCCAGAGGTCTCCATGTTAACCCAGAGAAGACTGAAATATGCCTGTTCACGAGAAAGCCGAAGCTGGGCCAATTTAATGCACCACGTTTCCTTAATAACACGATTTTGATATCTTACAAGGTCAAATACTAAGGTGTGATCTTGGACAGGAAACTGAATTGGAAGTTTCACATTCAGGAGCGTACTGAGAAGGCTCACAGATGTTGGGCACTATGTAGACGGGCCGTAGGCTCGAAATGGGGCCTGAATCCGAGGATAGTTCACTGGCTCTATAGGAGCTCTTACTTACCCCTCATTAGTTTGGTGCACTGCTATGGAGAAAAAGTGCAACATAAGGACCATACAACAGGTTCAGAGAACTTGTTGTCTTGGCATAGGCGGAGGTGGTGTGGTGCAAACGCGAGGACGTCGAGTGTGAACATCTTTACGAACATTAAACAGGCCATAAGGGCCATAACAACCAGGACGGTAAGATCACGAACAGTGTTGGATCTTACCGCATCGTTTGGTTGCCGGGCCACAGCCGAGCAAGTTTGAAAGAAATAGCAGACGATGTGGCGAAGGTCAGATAACTGCCGTCAGAAAACTTTACCCAGTCGAAGCGAAGCGTGGGCGACGAACGCGCATGTAACACTGTGGCCCAGCGAAACGTTCGATAGGACGACGAAAATCCTATGGCGATATCCAGATCGTGAGAAGACGAAGGATCTTACTGAAGGAAAGTAAGAAAAAGTTCTGTATGCCTTTAGGTATCATAACGGGGCACATAGGACTACGAGCTCACTAATGTAAAATCGGTGCGGCAAGTGATAGCATGTGTAGGGCATGCGGGGAAGATGATGAGACGTTGGAGCATTTCCTTTGTCATTGCCCGGCTTTCGCGTCCAACAGATACCGGCACTTAGATGGAGACGCAATAAAAGACATGAATCAGTTTAGGGGAGTGGTATTGAAAACAATTAAGGATTTTGTAAGTAGCACGGAATTCCAAATTTAAAATCGGATAATAAATGTGGCTTTTATGGGCCAAAGGCCCTAAATAGGCCAATCGGTCTATATGGGGGCTATATCAAGATATAGTCCGCTATAGCCCATCTTCGAACTTAAACTGCTTATGGACAAAAATAGAATCTGTGCACAGTTTCAGCTCAATATCTCTATTTTTAAAGGCTGTAGCGTTTGACCCGATTTGACTTCTTGAGCCTCTGCGCATGGTGTTCTTATATGACTGCCAACAACTGTGCCAAGTATGGTTCCAATTGGTCAAGAACATAATGTAGCTCCCATATAACCCGATCGCTCGATTTGACTCCATGAGCTCTTAAACGCCGCAATTTTTGTCCGATTTGTCCGACATTTTGCATGTAGTGCTCTGCTATGACTTCCAATAGCTGTGCCAAGTACAGTCCAAATCGGTCTATAACCTGATATAGCTCCCAGAAGCCGCAATTTTTGTCCGATTTGGCTGAAATTTTGCATGCGATGCTCCGTTACGACGATGTTCTGTTTAGAGAAAATTTCATGGGAATTTTGTGTTTAGAAAAAAATTTCAATGGAATTTTCTTTTTTAGAGGAAATTGTGGGAAAATTTTGTCTTAAGAGAAAATTTTATGGAATCTTGGTTTTAAGAGAATATGCTATTTAAGTATTCTCTTGACAGAAAATTTTTAATTTTGCCTTAAGAGATATTTTGTAAAAATTATGTCTTTAAATTCGCAGAGATTTTGTCTTAAGAGAAAAATGCGTAAAAATTTTTACACGCCTAGATGTATAGGGTACCGTAGCGCAGAGGTTAGCATGTCCGCCTATGATGCTGAACGCCTGGGTTCGAATCCTATCGAGACCATCAGAAAAAATTTTCAGCGGTGGTTTTCTTCTAATGTTGGCAACATATGTGAGGTATAGTACGATGTCAAAACTTCTCTCCAAAGAGGTGTCGCACTGCGGCATGCCGTTCGGACTCGGCTATAAAAAGGAGGCCCCTTATCTTTGAGCTTAAACTTGACTCTGACTGCACTCATTAATATGTGAGAAGTTTGCCCCAGTTCCTTGGTGGAATGTTAAAGGGCAAAATTTGTTGTTTGTTTGTTCATGTATATTCATCTCTGGAGGAGCACCATTTGACGCCCATTTAAGTGCCCATGTGTTTGCCAACCAGTAGTTCTGCCGGTCTATGCAAATATGACCGAATGTGGGTTCTTTAATTCGTCCCCTGTCGTCACCATTCCGTTTTGTTCACGTACGATCTCCTTGAGAGACGTCCCATCGAAGAAGAACCGTACCTTCAGTTGAATAGCCTGTCCCCCTGTAGGCACTTACAAGAACATTGATAATGTTTAGCCTTCTCCTCCTCAACAAGTGAACAACCACAGAAGTGGAATTTACAAATGCGCCGCCATATAGCCTTTCGCAAAGTGCTCGTCCATGACTCCTTTCATGGTGCCAGGAACACCTTCGTGCCCTCTCTTCTGTATACAGAAGTTAAACAAATGACACATATGTATGCGCAAGTCTGGCGACAGGTTCGCTCGCCATGGACGAGCCTTTCCTGGCATAGTCGTCGTCATTTTCAGGGAAAGCCAAGCCAGTGCTACGTCATGAACCTGCAGTTTATTCAGGGTTTTGTAACATTTCGCCAGCTTTTCGATCTTGCTCTCATCGAAGCCAAGGCGTAAGCGGTAACTCCTTTTCGGCTTTCCTAATGACACAGATATCCGTCTAAAAATCGTGCACTCGTCCGAAGTCCCATCAACACACCGATATCGAGTACAGGCAACAGTGAAGACGGAGTTCCCATCGTCCTCAAACATAGTATCCGTCTCGTATTACTCTCTCCACGGAAAGCGAATGTCTAGTCTAGTCTAGTCTAAGGCACCCTTCCTCGTTCTCCTTTAACATGCTAAGTTCTCTCAGCTTAAGCAGAAACTCGGCAGCATCCTTCCAAATAAAGACTGCAGTATGTTGCATATGTAGGGTCGTTTCCAGTCCTGCCTTCGGTCTGGACCTTAGAACTTCCATGACTCCTACGCAGGCCAGTCTTTACACCTTCTGAAACTGCCTGTTGCGAGTCCTTTTCTCCATAATGTATCAACATACCAATCCCCCATATGTCAGAGCTGGTCTCACTATGACCGTGAACATCCTGTAAATAATCGTCGAGGTAGGTTAAATTAGGTTAGGGAAAAGTGGCAATCCTTTTCACTTTCACTTAGACTATTTTAACTTCTTTGTGATACCACAGCAGCGACAGACCTCTGGTGGGAATTGATTCGACGATCCCGGTACTGGCGCATTGCTTTTTTTGGCTTCTTTCCTCAGTTTCGAATCGATGAATTGGCCTAAATGTTTCGCCTTCTTCAACGACTGTAGGCTAATGCCACCCAAAGAGGGTTGTCTAAAATCCCATTTTGATATTCATCCCAGTGAAGGACCAGGTGGGCACAATTCTCTCCAGGATCAACTTTTTTAATAAGTGGCCATATTCGACCTAGTAAGGAGTTTTTTTTTGGCTAATATCTTCCATGACTGGATAGAGCAGGGCCATCTTTGTCCATATGGCCGCGGGGGACACTTTTTCAAAAAAAATTACCTTTGCCTATAGGAAATTAGTTCAAAATCTCACATGTAGGGGCTTTGTTGGTTTTTGTCTTGGCTAGTTATATTCGAATTTAAATTCATTGTTCCGTTCTCCCTCTAAAGAGAGCTTGGCGTGCTGGGATTCTTAGAGAGCACTTTGCTTTACTTAGATGCCTTACCCATGGACTCCTCTTTGTTCGCCTCGTCTCCTTATGGAACCTGACGATATTCGTTTCAGACGATTTATCATTTAACAGGGCGAGACGCCTCTATTAAAGTGCCTCCTGATTTCCTTTCCGAGAATCTTTAACTCCGATTTCCACCACGATTGTTTCGTCTTACGCGCGGTACCCGTTCTGGGCATGCAATTCGAAATGCTCTCGTTCGAGCACTCCGTGAAAAGAGCCACTGCGGACTTGAGTTCCTATAAGTGCGACATAGGACGCCGAGGAACCTAACATCTGCATATGTTCTCCGAAAACATCTCAGTTAGTCCTTCTACGATTTGGAGGTCGGGTCCGATTGTAGAGATCCATAAAGAAGCACTGGATGCAGACGTTCCAGTTTGAGACTTTGACAGAGTTAGCACTCTTCACAAGCTCTATACCGATAAACTGTTCCACAGTGGCAAAGAATAGAAAAAGAAAAACAAGTAAGAGCGTGCTAAGTTCGGCCTTGCCGAATCTTATATACCCTCCACCATGGGTCCTATATGTCGAGTATTTTGCGCGGTATCTCTTAGGCATCAAAGAATAACGAATAAGAACTGTTATGCTATTGGAGCTATATCAATTTAAAGTCCGATTCGGACCATAAATGAATTGACTGTCGAAGACCGTAATAGAAGTCATTGGACAATATTTCAGTCCATTCGGATAAGAATTGTGCCTTGAAGAGGCTCAAGAAGCAAAATCGGGAGATCGGTTTATATGGGAGCTGTATCAAGCTATAGATCGATTCAGATCATATTGGACACGTATGTTGAAGGTCATGGGAGAAGCCGTTGTTCAAAATTTCTGCCAAATTGGATGAGAATTGCGCCCTCTAGTGGTTCAAGAAGTCAAAGTTCAAGATAGGTTTATATGGCAGTTATATCAGGTTCTGAACCGATTTGAACCATACTTAGCATAGTTGCTGAAAGTCATACCAAAATACTTAATTCAAAATTTTAGCCAAATCGGATGAGAATTGCGCCCTCTAGTGGTTCAAAAAGTCAAGATCCAAGATCGGTTTCTATGGCAGTTATATTAGGTTATAGACCGATTTGAACCATACCTAGCATAGTTGCTGAAAGTCATACCAGAACACTTAATCCAAAATTTTAGCCAAATTGAATGAGAACTGCTCCCTCTAGTGGTTCAAAAAGTCAAGATCTAAGATCAGTTTCTATGGCAGTTATATCAAGTTATAGACCGATTTTCACCATACTTAGCACAGTTATTGGAAGCCATAATAAAACACTTCATGCTATATTTAAGTCAAATCGGATGAAAACTGCGCCCTCTAGTGGCTCAAAAAATCAGGAAGTGAAGATCCCAGATCGGTTTATATGGCAGCTACAATATAACAGGTTATGAACCGATTTTGACCATACTTAGTGTAGTTGTTTAAAGTCATAACAAAACACCTTGTGTAAAGTCTCAGCCAATTCGGATGAGAATTGCGCCCTCTAGCGGCTCATGAAGTCCAGTTCCAAGATCGGTTTATATGGCAGTTATATCAGGTTATGAACCGATTTGAACCAAACTTAGCGTATTTGTTTCAAATCATATGGCAGCTATATCAGGTTATGGAATGATTTGAACCATACCTAGCACAGTTGTTGGAAATCATAACAAAACACTTCATGCAAAATTTCAGCCTAATCGGATGAGAAATGCGCCCTCTAGTGGCTCAAGAAGTCAAGATCCAAAATCGGTTTATATGGCAGTCATATCTGGTTATAGACCGGTTTGCACCGTACTTAGCATGGTTTTGCAAGTTATAACAAAACACCCCACGCAAAATGTCTGCTTTACCGGATAAGAATTGCGCCCTCTAGTGACTGAAGAAGTCAGGACCCTATATCAAAACTTGGACCGATATGGCCCATTTACAATCCCATCTGACCTTAACTAATAAGAAATATTTGTGCAAAATTTCAAGCACCTAGCTTAACTACTTCGAAAGTTAGCGTGCTTTCGACAGACGGACGGACAGACAGACGGACATGGCTAGATCGACTTGAAATGGGATAACGTTCAAGAATAGGGTCTTAGACGAATATTTCGAGGTGTTACAAACGGAATGACTGGATTAGTATACCCCCATCCTATGGTGAAGAGTATAACTAGTAAAAAATATGCCATTTGAGAACGCATAAATGCCCTAGGTAGTCCGGGCACCCCTTGGCAGCCAAAAAAATAGGTCATCTCGGCATTTCGAAAAATTTTTCGGCATATTTTTTACTGTTCTTTTTTCGATTCCATTCCATTGTGTGTTTCCTGATCTGATTGTAGAACTTTAGGATGTTACCTCTGTTGTAGATAACCAAGTTCGTGAAAAGAATGTAGCTAATAAGGGACTCGCCTCTATTAGTTTGTATCTGAGCTGCCAAGGCCCCGACCATGTCGAGCGGGTTTATTTTCATTACGCTATGGTCGTAAAGGTGTGCTTGGTCTAGGTCACAGGACGATTTTTCTCGAAATTCAATCCCTAAAAATCCATGTTTAACTCTCTCGAATTATTAATTTTTTCCCTGCATTATGGGTATTTGCTTTATTTTAAGTCCTGCCCTTAAGCTTCAGCGTAATGCAATAAATTTCATTTTATTAAAATCCTTGTTATCCTGCGTATGAGTTGGTGGATATTGGCTGTTGCTTCTGCTTGTTGCTACTTCAGCTCATCATTATGGCAATGCGAAAAAATTGGAAATCTTTGGAGTATCCTCGGGCTTCATTAATTTGCATCAACAGCAACAGTATCGGCAACAGCATTATTAAAAACGTCTTCATGCTGCTTCAATGGGAATCAACTACATTTCGTCCTTTATGCAATGGGTTTTTCATTATTTGACTTAATTATGCCTGGGTTTAGAACCGAACTGAACTGAACTTTGTTAGATTGAAATTTCACATAAAATACTGCCAAAGATAAAGGCTGTCATTGTATTATACGATGATTGGGATGGGGGAGGCGGAAGCTTAATAATAGAATTATTGGATTTTATTTATGCATTGATTGCAATTGAATTTAAAACGAGACTAATAAGTTTTTGTAAAGTTGTTTTGCTTCATTTGTTTTATGAGGAAGAGATTTATGCTGAATATAGAAAAGGTTTCATTGAGTTAATTTTTATAATGAAATATGTAGCGTGGTGCAGAGTGTTCAAATCTTTGCAGGAACATTAAACATGTCACGAGTAACAACAAGGCAGTTGGAAGCGATGGATTGCCAACTAAACTATTTTCGACCGGAGACTACACGCTGATGAGCAGTATGTATCACTAGTTGAATAAAAACGAGATAGTAGGAAGCTGCCGTGTCGTATGTCCACCAATGATTCTGAACGCCTGGGTTCGAATCCTGGTATGAACATCAGAAAAAAATTTTTAGCGGTGATTATCACCTCCTAATGCTGGCGACACTTGTAAGGTACTTTGCCATGTAGAAACTTCTTCCCAAAGAGGTGTCGCTCTGTGGTACACCGTTCGGGCTCGGCTCTAAAAAGCCGAAAAAATTGAATCGGACAGCACTCAGTGATATGTTTGTCCATGAGCAAAATTTGCAGTAGAAGCCGAAGGGGTACCAAGTGAACTATGTAGAAGGCGGCACACTTCTGGGGCGTATGCATAACCGTTCATTCAATAATTTGCAAGCGTTTTTCGCTTGGTTAAATTATAGACCAAACTGAAGATGTTTGATAGTGAAACAAAGCACGAAACGCACGTTAACTGTTTAAACCAGTGTTGCCAAAAAGATAATAGCTAAAAAATCACCCTTTTTACATAAACTTGATCGTCGAAAAAAAATAAGACCATCTAGCCATGTCCGTCCGTCTGTCTGTTGAAACCACGCTACATACTTTAAAAATAGAGATATTGAGTTGAAACTTTGCACAGATTCTATTTTTGTTCCTAGGCAGGTTAAGGTTCGAAGATGGGATATATCGGGCTATATCTCGATATATCCCCCCTATAGACCGTTCTGCCGATTTAAGGCCTTAGATCCATTAAGGCCACATTTATTATCCGATTTCTTTGAAATTTGGAATAGTGAGTTCTGGTAGGGCTTCCACCATTCTTGTTCAATACGGACCTGATCGGTCCAGGTTTACTTAAAGCTGCCATATAGACCGATCTCTCGATTTAAGGTTTTTGAGCCCATAAAAGTTGCATTTATTGTCCGATTTCCCTGAAATTTGGTATAGCGAGTTGTGTTGGGCTCCTCGACATACGGCCTAGATTGGTCCAGATTTGCATATATCTGCCATATAGATCGATCTCTCGATTTAAGCTCTTTGGGCTCATAAAAAGCGCATTTATTGTCCAATTTCGCTGATATGTGCTATAGCGAGTTATGTTAGTCTCCCCGACATCCCTGTTCAATACAGCCTAGATCGGTCCAGATTTGGATATAGCTGTCATATGTGCTGATCTCTAGATTTAAGGTTTAAGGCCCATTAAAGGTGAATTTATTAACAGAATTCGCTTAAATTAGACAAAGCATGTTGCATTAGGTCCTTCGATATTCGTACCGAGCATGGTTAAATTCGGTCTATGTCGACATATCTGCCATATAAACCCATCTCAAATTTAAAGTCTTAAAGTCTTGGATGTTCGCACTCTAATAAACAAATACGTCTCGGTTGTTTGCCACACTGCCATTGGTCATTTAGCCTATTTGCAGTGGTCTTACAAAGACGGCCTCCTCGCAGATTCTTAGACCCAAAATTAACTGCCATAGTCGCATTCTTCTTCCGAATAACTTTCATTAGACTACCATACTGCTATGATCGGTCAATAGGTCTTTCATGTGCGGCTCGGGGTTTGGACCACAGATACTTGGACTCAAAATTTACTACTCGATTAGTGTTATACTTCGAAAATCTTTATTTGAGTCCTATATTGTTAAGATCGGCCAATACGTTTGTTAGGGGGGTTGTCCGCGGTGGGTGTTATGGGGGTAGGGTATGGCCCCAGACACTTGGTCCCGAAACTGAATATAGGTTTCGTGCTTTACATCTTTAGTTTGAGCCCCATATTTATACATATTTATACAGTCGCTTAATGTGTCCAGTTTTGGGGGTATTTTGGGGTTGAGGCGGCCCCTGGGTACCGGAGCCCAATTTTCATTACCATAGACGTATTTCACTATCAAATACCTTTCATCGATACAATATGTCCCGATAGGTCCACTTTTATTTTTGTGTGGTGCTTTTAGATTAAGGGGAAGATTACGCCCCCTTCCCATGGCAACAATTTGTATAGCCTTATTCCTTCTTATTCTTTCCAAAGCATACTCGTAATCTACTACCGAATAACTTTCATTGGAGTCTCATATTATCATGATCGTCCAATATTCCTGATTGAGGAGGTTTTGAGGTCTGGGCGGCCTTTTGTGTATTTCCTTATCCCATATTCATACTCTACTCCTGAATACCTTTCTTTTGAATCCTGTATCGCCCCGATTAGTCCACTTTTATTTTTGGGTGGTGATTTTGGGGATTTTCGCCGTTCTACCGACCGTTTCGCTGTTCGTCGCATTCGTCGCCCACTCCCTTAAGTCGGACTGCGTTGATCCGAAAGGCTTCGGGTTAACCAAGTTAATTGACGGCAGTCCTCTGGCCTTCACCGCCAAATCGTCTGCCCTTTCATTTCCCTTATTCCGTTATGGCTTGGCACCCACAAGATGCGGATTTTGCCATTCTCAAAGAAGGCGTTAATTTCCTTCTTGCACTGCCAGACTGTTCGTGACTTTACCGTCCTGGTTGTTATTGCCCTTATAGCAATTTTACTGTCGGTAAAGATGTTCACACTCGACGTCCTCGCGTTAGCACCACAACACTCACGCATTCCGTGATCGCCCGGATCTCCGCCTGCAGGTCCGTATTATAGTCCGGCAGTCTAAAATAGCTTTCAGTCCCTGGGTTCTCAATGTAGACCCCCAGGCCCACTCTGTCCTCTAGCTTTGATCCATCCGTGTAACATGATCTTCCAGATGGCAATGCTAGGGTTCCGTCAATTCAAGACTGTGCCGCTGACAGCAGTGCCTCGCACTCGACTTCAAGGTTCATCTCAGGTATCCGATTGGAAACCTCTTCCCTTCCTTTCAGGTTTCCTTAAGTCGCCTCGATTATACCGCAATGGTATGAGCTGCTCCCATCCTCAATCCATTCTCCCATCGCCTTAAGTCTCATAGCCGCAGTGGCTGACTCACACTTAATCTGTATGTCAATGGGTCAGATATCTAGAAAAGTCTTCAGTGTCCTAGTGGCCGAGGATCACGGCTCGCTCCGCCTATGCCAAGACAACATGTTCTTTGAAACTGTTGTATGGTCCTTATGTTGCACTCTTTCTCCATAGCAGTCCACCAAACTTCTGAGGCTTAAGTAAGTTGGTCTAATAACGCTCCTGTAGAGCCAGTAGATTATCCTCAGATTTAGGCCCCATTTCGAGCCTACCCGTCTACAAAGTGCACAACATCCCCCCCGACACATAGTATGATTTTTTTTGCCAAGTTTGTACTCTACTCTTAAATAGATTTCATTTGATACCGATATTGTCTCAATCGGTAAACATGTCCGCTCGGGTGGGTTTTGGGATGGGGCGTCCCCCCAAGTTATTTGACTTAAAAATTTTATAGCAATTTCGTGTTTTTGGGGTATCATAAGGTGGCAATTTTTCTTAAATGTGTTCAATCATATCCGAGATCTGGTGTTTATGAAAATTAGGGTAAGGGGGAGGGTCCGCCCCCTTCGGATATCATAGAATATAGTACCCTATAATCAACGGGGGCTCAAACTGTACAAAAATATCATGAAAATCGGTTTTTGAGAAAGAGCAAAAATTTCATTTTTATACCCTACACCACAGGTACAGGGTATTATAACTTAGTGCATTTGTTTGTAACACCCAGAAGGAAGAGAGATAGACCGATCGACTCTGAATCACTTTCTGATTCGATGTCCGTCTGTCCATGTTAATTTGTGTACAAAGTACAGGTCTTAATTTTCATGCGATCGTCTTAAAATTTGGTACAGGCATGTTTATCGGCATAAAGACGAAGCCTATTGAAATTAAAAAAAGTCGGTTCAGATTTGGATATAGCTTCCTTATATATGTTCGTCCGATTTGCAGTAATAATGCAATAAAATGGTCATTTGTTAACCGATTCATTCGAAATTTAGCAGGAGGGATTTTCTGTTGACTCTCGACATTACTGGTGAATTTCATGGAAATCGGTTCAGATTTAGATATAGCTCTCACATACATATATATAGATAGCCCGATTTTAACTTCTAGAGTCACAGCCAGAGCATTTATTGACCAACCTTCCCAAAATTTTGCACAATGCTTTCCTCGACGACTACCACAATATCTGAGAGGTTTGCTCGAAATCGGTTTAGATATAGCTTCCATATCCGATCGTCCGATTTTGAGAAATATATCAATAAAGTGATCATTTGTTAACCGATTCTCTCGAAATTTGCCATGAGGAATTTTCTTATGACTATCGACATTACTGGTGAGTTTCAAAGAAATCGGTTCAGATTTAGATATAACTGCCATATATGTATGTCGCCCGATTTTCACTTCTAGAGCCACTGCAAGCGCATTTATTGCACAATCTTGCCAAAACCTTGTAGAACGCTTTCCTCGATAACTACCATAATAACTGAGAAATTTGCTCCAAATCGGTTCAGGTTTAGTTTGTTCGAAATCGGTTTATATGTAGATATATCTCCTATGTATATCTTCGTCCGATTTTGAGAAATATTGCAATAAGTTGCTCAATTGTTTTGGCGATTCTCTCGCAAATTTGCAGGAGGGATTTTCTTATGACTACCGACATTACTGCTGAATTTCATAGAAATCAACCCAGATTTGTATATAGCTGTCATATATGTATATCGCTTAATGTTCGCTCCAGATATAGATATAGCTCTCACATATATATATCGCCCGCTTTTAACTTCTAGAGTCACAGGAAACGCATTTATTGACCAATCTTGCCAAAATTTTGCACAATGCTTTCTTGGTATCCAAAGTTCGGCCTGGTTAAACTCAAAGCATTTTTACTGGTTAATTTCAACGCCACATCCATTATAGCTTTAATAATGCCTCAAACTTTTGTTTCATCTTCTAGAAAACTTCAAACTGATGACAGATGAATTTGAAATGATTTTACAAATGGCCAAAGTAATAATTCATTTTGCGTTGTGGTGACTTTGCCGCCACTTCGTGACATCATTAGTTTAATTAATTTTATGAAATTCGCCCCATTCCACCAAATCGCAAACTTTCTCATTCTATTTCCGATTTCAAGAAAAAACTCCCTTCTAAAGACTATGCTCTAAAATAGTAATTATTTTCTTATTCTGTGTTTGTTGTTTTTGCAGTTATGCCACCGGCACAAATTGAGCGGAAAAATACCATAATACCTTCGGTTGGGCGCTTGTAACATAACGACTATGCCAGGCTGCCTGCCTTCTCTCTGGCAGCCTCTCCAATTTCACCATGGCATCCGGAAATTTTGTGCACGTAAATGGCCAATACGCGGCGGCATAAACGACAATGATTGCTGCAAAAGGATACCATGTTGCTGGGCAAGGACTCACTCGTTAGTTTGGCGTTAGGAGTAGAATGGCGGGAATATTTGTGAAAGGTAATTTTCATTTCAATTTAACATGGCCATTTGTATGAGATTTATTATCGAGATTTTCATTTACTAATTTGGGCATTCGCAGCATTTAAATGTAAAATCAAAGGATTATTGGTGATGGGGGGGTAATTGATTGCACTGTTACTACATCAAAGTACACTACAATGTTGAAATGCTGAAAATTCATCAAATATTAATCTATCTATTATATAACAACTATAAGAACATTAGCAGGGCCTGCCCGAACTTTGGATATCCAACACCTCGTATATATGTATGTATATATTAAACAGCTTTTGTCATAATAGGCGGAACCAGTAAGAGCGTGCTAAGTTCGGCCGGGCCGAATCTTAAATACCCTCCACCATGGATAGCATTTGTCGAGTTCTTTGCGCGGTATCTCTTTTTAGGCAAACAAAGAATAATGAATAAGAACTGTTATGCTATTGGAGCTATATCAAGTTATAGTCCGATTCGCACCATAAATGAATGCGAAACATTCAAAAAGTCATTGGATAATATTTCAGTCCATTCGGATAAGAATTGCACCCTGCAGGGGCTCAAGAAGCAAAATCGGAAGTTCGGTTTATATGGGAGCTGTATCAAGATATAGATCGATTCAGACCATATTAGACACGTATGTTGAAGGTCATGAGAGAAGCCGTTGTACAACATTTTCTACCAAATCGGATGAGAATTGGGCCCTCTAGAGACTCAAGAAGTCAAGATCCCGGCTAGGTTTATATGGCAGCTATATCAGGTTGTGTACCGATTTACGCCATACTTACCACAGTTATTGGCAGTCATAACAAAACACCTCGTGCTAAATTTCAGCCAAATCGGATGAGCCTCTAGACTCAAGAAGTCAAGACCCAAGATCGGTTTATACGGCAGCTATATCAAAACATGAACCGATTTGAAGCGTTCTTAGCGCAATTGTTAGGAGTGATACCAAAACACCACGTGCAAAATTTCAGTCAAATCGAATGAGAATTGCGCCCTCTAGTGGCTCAAGAAATCAAGACCCAAGATTGGTTTATATAGCAGTTATATCAAAACATGGACCGAGTTGGCCCATTTACAGTCCCAACCGACCTACAGTAATAAAAAGTATTTGTGCAAAATTTCAAGCAGCTAGCTTAACTTCTTCGAGAGTTAGCATGCTGTCGACAGACAGACGTACGGATGGACATACGGCCGGACATGGCTAGATCGACTTTAAATGACATGACGATCAAGAATATATATACATTATGGGGTCTCAGACGCATATTTCGAAGTGGTACAAACAGAATGACGAAATAAGTATACCCCCATCCTATGGTGGAGGGTATTTAAAAATATCTGAGGGGGATTACTCTGAAGGGGATAAGTTTTTTTTTTTTTTGCAAATTTTGCTTAAGAACAAGGGCAAACTTCTCACCTATCAATGAGTGCAGTCCGATTAAGTTTCAAGCTCAATGATAAGGGGCCTCCTTTTTATAACCGAGTCCGAACGGCATGTCGTAGTGCGACACCTCTTTGGAGAGAAGCTTTGCATGGCATAGTACCTCACAAATGTTGCCAGCATTAGGAGGGGAAAACCATCGCTGAAAATTTTTTCTGATGGTCTCGCCAGGATTCGAACCCAGGCGTTCAGCGTCATAGGCGGACATGCTAACCTCTGCGCTACGGTGGCCTTCAAGGGGACAAGTTAGTTATTGGTAAATAAATTTAAAATTATGGCTATTTTTTGATCAGACCTCTACATATGTTTGTTCTAGCCGAACTAGGCCCGCTCCGCTGCGCCTTCTTTAACTCTCGAATACCTTTTTAGGGTGGGAACACTTCGCCCTGAATGCGGATATCGAATTCGTGCCATTGTGGTCTATGTAGAGAACATCAGACAAAGCGGTGTTATCCCCTCTTAATGTTGGCGACATTTGCGAGGTACAATGCCTTGCATGGTCTTTTTAAAAAAATTTCTCCAAAGAGGTGTCGCATTGCGGGACGCCGTTCAGACTCGGCTATAAAAAAGGGTCCCTTACCATTGAATTCAAACTTGAATCGTAATCGGGCGGCCACCGGCATTTTGAAATTACTAAAATTAGATATCAAATTCGTTCTTTATTTCCCAAAACACTTGGCTCCAAAATTGTATATCAAATTCGTTTTCTACTACCCGCTGGGTAAAGTCGGTTCAGACAAGTATCATATAGTCATAAGGGGCTTAATGGCGTTTTTGAGGGGTGGCGTGACCCCCTATACTTCGATCTGATTTTGTATGCCAGATTCGAAATCTACGCCCGAATACCTCTCATTTGAGCCCCATATTGAAATGAACGTCCAATATGTCTGTTTGGGGGAGTTTTGCGGTTGGGGCGGCCCGATGGGTACTTAGACTCAAATGTTAAAACCATATTCGTATTCTACTCTCCAATACCTTTCATTTGATACCTATATGGTCCCGATCGGTCCACTTTTGATTTTGGGTTGTGTTTTTCGCATAAGAGGGAGGGTCCGTCTCCCTTCCGATACCGAAAACTCATATAGCCTATGTTTCCTTCCAGACCAACAGTTCTGCCGTTTTTCAGTCTATACGGAATAAACTATCCGAGTCCCATATATCCGTGATTGGCTTATGTGCCCACTTTGTGCGTTTTTGTGGGGGTGAGGTGACCCCCTATACTTCGACATGAGTTTGTATGCCAGATTCGTTATCTACTCTCACATACTTTTAATTTGATACCCATATTGTCCCTATAGGTCCACTTTTGATTTTGAATGGTGTTTTTTTGGGGTAATGGTGGAGGGTCCGCCCTTTTCCGTTATCAATAAATTATAAAGCCTATTCCTACTTTCTGACCATATTCGAAATATCCTCCCGAATACCTTTCATTTGAGTCCCATATTGTCATAATCGACAAATAAACCTATTTTAAGGGGTTTTGGGGCTGGGGCGGCCCCCCAGGTACTTGGACCCAAATTTTATTATAAAATTCATACTCTACTCTTGAATACCCCCAGAGGCCACCGAAGCGCATAGATTAGCATGTCCGCCAATGACGCTGATCGCCTAGGTTCGAATCCTGGCGAGACCATCAGAAAAAATTTTCAGCGGTGGTTTTCCCTTCTAATGCTGGCAACATTTGTGAGGTACTATGCCATGTAAAACTTCTTTCCAAAGAGGTGTCACACTGCGGCACGACGTTCGGACTTGGCTATAAAAAGGAGGCCCCTTATCATTCAGCTTAAACTTGAAACGGACTGCACTCATTGATATGTGAGAAGTTTGCCCCTGTTCCTTAAAGGAATGTTCATGGGCAAAATTTGCATTTTGCATTGCATTTTCATTTACTCTTGAATACCTATCATTCGAATCCCATATTGTCCCGAACGGTCCACATTTATTTTTGGGTAGTACTTTCGTGGTAAGGGGGAGGGTCCGCCACCATCCGATAACAATTAAATAGCCTATGTTTCCTTCCAGACCAACCTCCATAATGTGTGAAAATTTCAAGGTAATCCGTTCAGCAGTTTATGAGTCTTTACGGAACAAACAAACACAAATTGAATTTTATATTTAAGATTTCGCCTAATGTAATAACAGTTGGCAATACAATCCCGTTGGCAGCCGGTTGTACGTACCGGATTAATCCGATGAATTTCTTCATCGGCAAGGGCTGCCGCATTAGAGTAAAACACACTGGTTCATTGAAACCTGAACTTGTGTGGCTGTTTCCCAAAAATTTTACCTTTAGCATCTCCGACATGTCCGACATTGGCAACCCTAATGAGTAAGTTTTTTAATTAATTTCTAACAAGTTCAACTAAAGGACATCTGATACGAGTTACTTTGCTTGTATTGGTAGACCTGTATTTACTCTAGTGGTGGGGGGTGGATGGTAATCGTCAATTGCTTTTTAAATAGCATCTTGGCCATTGTGTATACACATGGATACACACACATATTTCTGGCGGCATTCTGAGAATAATTCTTGAGTTTTTAATTATTTTCGTGAAAGTACTAACACAAGGATACACTTACATAATTATGCAAACCATTCTAATTATAATGTCCTTAGGAGAGATACAAAAAATATGTGCGAGTATGGGTATTAGCCTAAAAGATTGGTGCTGCTAAGTGAATAACGTGCTTAAAACTTTATCATATCTCTTATTGCGATGCGCTCTTCCTTACAATACGAAGGCAGGCACTGGCTCTGCCTTTAAGTTAACAAACACTCAGTTCTGATTGAGCGGGAAACAAAATGTTTTTGGGTTCTCATTATTTGGTACTCTTCAATATCATTCAATATCATAAAAAGGGGGTGAGTTAAGGGGAATTTCTGCAAAGTTGGCTCTCGAGTAGCTATGTGATGCCAATATTTCCCCTTTGAGCTGTGAGATACCATCGCATGCATTTCACTCACAATTCCCCTTGAGAGTACATATTTTCTACCATAGCAATAACATAGAATTGCTGTATAGTAGGGGGTAGTTCTCTTCATGCAGAAAGATTCAAAGTGTGGTGAAAACTAATGGAAAGTATGTGCTCTTTGCTGCAAGGAAATAGGCTAGTTCAGCTATTCGCCGCTTGAATGCTCGAGGGTGAAAATAACTAAGAAAGGGCAGGTAATTCAGTGAGTTTCAACATAGACTTTCCTTTCTGTTTTTAGGTTATAAAAGTTCAACATTGCAAAGTGTTATACTTACTTGTAGCATAGAATTTGTATGCCACTTGTATGAAGATATAAACATTTTTCGAAAGCCAAAGGCATGAGAAGAGTTGTTACGCATGGGAAGGGTTGTTTTTTAACTGTTATATGTTTAGGAAAATTTGTCATAAACAAGCACGTTATGATTTATGAAGTATAACAGTTCAACATTGAAACATGTTATACATACTGGTTGTGAAGAAATTGTATGCTTTATGCCACTTTTATGACGATGTGATAGTTTAAGTTTTAAAGTATGATGAGAGTCTTCTAAAAAGTTGGCCTTTTCTTCTCTCTTCAATTGGCCATGACAGAACATTTGTCCCATTGGCCGAACGTTGAATAGCGGTTCAAGCGCCTCGATCTTCTGCGTTTATTCTAAAATCTCTGACACCAAGTTTCGAAGTGTCTCTTACCTCTTTATCTTTCCATTGGGCTTTTGGTCGTCCCGGTTTGCATGTACCACCGTGATTACCTACAAAAGACTTCTTTGCTGTAGCTTCTTCATCCATTCTGACAACATGACCTGGCCAAGGCACTGTGGGATAGAATCGAGAAAAACTAGTAAAAAATATGCCATTTGAGAACGGAGAGAGATAACTCTTTAAAGTGATTATGGCTGTGGTGTTATAGAGATAATGTGCAAAATTTCAGGGCCCTTTGGTGCTCGTCCATTACTCAACCTTTTCAACTTTGCCTGCCGTGTGGGAGTCTTACCGGCTCGTTGGAAGGTTGCGAACGTTCCGCCAATACCCAAGAAGGGTGAGGTGAACAACCCTGCAAATAACAGGCCAATTGCAATATGCTCTGCTCTTTCCAAGGTCATGGACCAAGGTTAATCACCATCTTGTGAGGTATTTAGAGTCTAATGGCCATCTTAGCGACCAACAGTATGGATTCTGCAGAAATCGCTCACGGGCGACCTCATGGCATTGCTGTGGGCACATTGGAGTCGATCCACCAGTTTCGTGGGAGTAAGTTTGTGGCTCTGGATATCTCCAAAGCATTTGATAGGGTCTGGCACGGTGCACTTTTATCAAAGCTTGTCGCTTTTGGAGTAGGTAATAACTTTGTTCGATTTATTTCGAGTTTTCTCAGAGATCACACTATACGAGTCGTTCTAGATGGGTTCTCATCCAATGAACATAAATTGACCGCAGGTGTACCCCAAGGCTCTGTCCTTCTCTTTTTCTTATTTTCATCAACGATCTATTGAGTCAGGCATTGAGTCCGATCTACTAGTTTGCGGATTACAGTAATCTCTGGCATTCGCACTCATTCGACCATAGGCCGAGACTTCAAGAGATTGAGGACAAGAGGCGGTTTATGAACGATACCCTCTGTAAGACTTTGCTGGCCATTTTTGAGTGGGGTCGAATGAATCGGATAGATTTTTATGCTGTTTGTTGTCACACAAACGAATCGCTGACGCATTACGATCATCTCTGTCTATCAACGGTATAGATGTTGAGCAATCAGAAAAGCTCTTGATGTTCTGGGCATGACAATACAAAATGATGTCCGTTGGGCTAAACATCTATTTGAAGTGTCGAATGAAGCATTCAAGTGCTTCAGGCTTCCTTAAACGGCGTAAGAAATACTTCTCTCCTTCTAATCTTCATCATCAATACCATCTTCATAAGGTCGAAAATGGAGTACAACTCACATGTATGGGCTGGAGTTTCAAAATTATCCCTGAAGATACTGGCGTTGATTGGGGACAGTAGGGTATCCAACTCTATTGCCTCCCTTGAACATCGTCGCAATGTGTGTTGTTTGGCGTTGTTCTATCGGCACTTGCATGGAGTGTCTTCATCTGATATTCGTCTTTTTATTCCTGATGAAAGGATGTTTGTCGAAAATACTAGACAATCCAGGAACTCACACCCGTTTGTAATTGATTGGCTGGCCAGCGTACCGGACAATGCATTACAGAGAGAATTCTTATATCGCTCTACTTTCGGTTACCCTACTGGCCGTACAGCAGCATGATAAGAGAAATATGATACAATAGGTTCAGGGAATGGCTGTCTTGGCATAGGGGGAGCGATGAGGACCACGCCCACTAGGGCACTGGCGACTATTCTAGATAACCAACTCATAGACGTTCAGATTAAGTGTAAGGCAGTCACTGCGGCTATGAGACTTAAGGCAGTGGGAGAATGGATAGAGAATAAAAGTAGGTCGCACTATGGTGGCATACTCGAGGCGACGATAGAAAACCTGAAAACTATGAAACAGGTTTCCGATCTGATAGCTGAGACGACATTTGGTGAGACGAGTCCGAGGCACTGCTGCCAGCTGCACATTCTTGTATTGCCATCTGGTAGATCATGCTACACAGATGTTTCAAAGCTATAGGACCGAGTGGGCCTGGGGGTTAACATTGAGAACCCAGGGACCAGGCAGAGATCCGGGCGATCACGGAATGCGTGAGGTGGTGTGATTTTAACGCGAGAACGTCGAGTGTGAACATCTTTACGAACAGTTAACTGACCAAGAACCCTATAACAACCAGAACTTTAAGGTCACGAACTAGAAAATTTCAAGAGACACTCAATAGCTATTTTGGCCAAAGCAATTGTCTGTATCGCATGCCACATAAAAACAATATTGGCTAGAAACACACGTACAAATTCAATAGTGAGTGAGGGATGCGCGAACATTTGATTGCCAATTTGGTCGACGGACATCGTGTGTTGTTCACAAATGAAAACTACTCAGATGTTCTCAATTTTGTTGATCGTCATAGAATCCGTTGCTTTTTTGTATTTGCTTTTTACACCCTCCACCAAATAATGGGGGTGTACTAATTTCGTCATTCCGTTTGTTACACCTCGAAATATGCGTCTAAGAGGAAAGTTAGCCAGATGGCGAAAGCAAGCTAACTTTCGAAGGAGTAAAGCTAGGCGCTTGAAATTTTACACAAATACTCCCTATTAGTGTATGTCGTTTGGGATTGCAAATGGGCCAAGTTGGTCCATGCTTTACTATAGCTGTCATATAACCCGATCTGGGGCCTTGACTTTTTGAGCCACTAGAGGGCGCTATTATTATCCGATTTAGCTGAAATTTTGCTTGAGGTGTTTTGTTATGACTTTCAACAACTGTGCTAAGAATACTTCAAATCGGTGCATAACCTGATATAGCTGTCATATAAACCGATTTGGAGTCTTCTTGAGCCTCTAAAGAGCGCATGTCCGATTTGGCTGAAATTTTGTACAACGGCTTCTCACACGACCTTTAACATACGTATCGAATATGGCACGAATCGGTTTGTAGCCTAATACAGCTCCCCTATAAATCGATCTCCCTATTTTACTTCTACAGCCCCTAAAGTGCGAAATTCTTACTAGATTTGGCTGAAATTTTACACAATGACTTCTACTACGGTCTTCAATATTCCGTTCAATTATGGTCTGAAACGAACCATAACTTGATATTGTTCCAATAACATGGCAATTCTTTTCTTTTATCTTTTGTTTGCTTAAAAAGAGATACCGTGGAAAGAACTCGACCATTGCGATCCATGGTGGAGGGTATATAAAATTCGGCCTGGCCGAACTTTGCAAGCTTTTACTTGTTTTTATGATCCCTGCGATCCACCTTTGCTCCATCGCAATCCACCAAACTACTGTGGTGTAAGCTCTAAGGTCTAATTACGCCCCTGTGGAGCCAGTGGACTATCCTCGGATTCAGGCCCCATTTCGAGCCTACAGGCGGGCCGGCATAGTGCCCAACATATGTGAGCCTTGTCGGCACACTCCTGAGTGTGACGCTTCCAGTGCAGTTTCCTGTCCAACATCACTCCTAAGTATTTGTCCTTATCAGATATCGAAATCTTTCTTTTGAGGAAACGTTGCTCGTCAAATTGGCCCATCTTCGTCTTCCTCGTGAACAGGCAGATTTCAGTATTCTCTGGGTTAGTTTTGAGACCCCTAGGTCTAGTCCAGTTGTATGCCAGCTCCAAGAACCTTTCGACCCTTCTACATAACTGGTTTGAATCTTTACCAATTACTAGTATTATCACATTGTCTGCGTAGCAGACGGGTTCAAATCCCTTCTCAGTCATCATCCATTTCTAATGAGGACTTGACAATTTTTTGTACCCACCACCATAGGATGGGAGAATACTAATCTAGACATTCCGTATATGCAAAATTTTAGCCGAATCGGACAAAAATTGCGGCTTCTAAGGGCTCAAGATGTCAAATCGGGCGATCAGTTACATGGGAGCTATATCAGGTTATAGACCGATTTGGAACATACTTGGCACAAGCATTGCAAGTCTTAACAGAACACCATGTGCAAATTTTCTGCCTAATCAAACTAACGACAATATCAGCTTCTAAGAGATTAAGAAATCAAGTCGAAAGACCATTTTATGTGGTAGCAATTTGCAATCCCCAATTTGCAAATTTCGACCGGCTAGCTTTACGTGTTTGACCGTTATCTTGATTTCCACAGACGGAGAGACATGGCTAGACCGACTTTGAATGTAAAGGCCATCAAGAATATATGAACTTTATGGGGACGCATATCAATATTGCGAAACCTCGAAACTTGGTGTCAGAGATTTTAGAACTAGCGCAGAAAATCGAGGAAATGCTATTCCACATTCGGTTAGTGGAACAAATGTTCTATCACAGCCAATTAACGTAAAGTTTATCAATATTTTGAGCTGTAACAAACAGCTGATAGATTAGTCTACCCACTCGCATGGAAAATGAGGAAAATCATTTCGAACAGTTTCTTCTTGGAAAATCTTTAACTGGTATATTGCAATGTGTAGCGTTTAACATGCATTTAATTTTTGTTCGTCTATCACAGATTGTTCTACGATTTAGGGTAGTTTTGGTATTTGGTATAATTGAAACAAAAAAGTCCAAAAATTTTAGCATATTCACAAACCATGGGGTGGCAATTCAACGTTTATTCTTTGTTCCGCCACTAGAGCAACATTGAAGTACATATTGTGCTCCTGAAGAAAGAATATTAAAATGCCAACTATGGTTTCTTTGAAATAATACAAGTTGTTTGCAGGCGACAGCAGAGGTTAGCAAGTCCGTCTATGACGCTGAACGCCTGGGATTGAATCCCGGCGAGAACATCATAAAAAAATTTCCGGGGTGGTTATCCTCTCCTAATGCTGGCGACATTTGTGAGAAACTATGCCATTTGAAACAAGTAAAAGCGAGCTGAGTTCGGCCGAGCCGAATCTTGTATACCCTCCACCATGGATCGCATTTGTCAAGTTCTTTGCCCGGTATCTCTTTATAGGCAAACAAAGGATAATGGATAAGAATTGCTTTTGGTTATAAACCGAATCGTTCGAATATTTAGCACATATGTTGGAGGATATAGAGACAGTTAGGTTAGGTTGAAAAGAGGGAGCGGATATTAGTCCGCCCCATGCCAATATGGACATAAACTCAAGCCAGTAATCGGCTTGTTGTGCACTCTTAATACTAATAACCCTTAAACATTGAAAAGTAAATGCGCCTTTTATGGGGCCAAGACTTTAAATCAAGAGATCGGTCTATATGGCAGCTATAGCCAAATCTGAACCGATCTGGGCCAAATTAAAGAAGGATGCCAAAGGCCTAATTTAACTCACTGTCCCAAATTTCGGCGAAATCGAACAATAAATGAGCCTTTTATGGGGCCAAGACTTAAATCGTGAGATCGTTCTATACGGCAGCTATATACAAGTCTGAACCGATCTGTGCCATATTCCAGGAAGATGTCGAAGGGCCCAACATAACTCACTGTCCAAAATTACGGCGAAATCCAACAATAAATGCGCCTTTTATGGACTCAAAACCGTGAATCGAGATATCGGTCAATATATGACAGCTATATCCAAATCTGGACCGATCTGGGCCAAATTGCAGGAAGATATCAAGGGGCCTAACTTAACTCACTGTTCCAAATTTCGGCGAGATCGGATAATAAATGCGCTTTTTATGGGCCCAAAACCTTAAATCGGAGGATCGGTCCATATGGCAGCTATAGTCAAATCTGAACCGATCTGGGCCAAATTGAAGAGGAATTTTGAAGGGCCTAACACAACTCAGTGTCCCAAATTTCGGCAAAATCGAACAATAAATGTGCCTTTTATGGACCCAAGACCATAAATCGAGAGATCGTTCTGTACGTCAGCTATATACAAGTCTGAACCGATCTGTGCCATATTCCAGAAAGATGTCGAAGGGCCTAACTTAACTCACTGTCCCAAATTTCTCCGAAAGCGGACAAGTAATGCGCCTTTTATGGGCCAAAAACCTTATAACGAGAGATCGGTCTATACGGTAGCTATATGCAAATCTGAACCGATATGGGCCAAATTGCAGAAAGATGTCGAGGGGCCTAACACAGCTCACTGTCCCAAATTTCTCCGAAAGCGGACAATAAATGCGCCTTTTATGGGCCAAAAACCTTGTATCGAGAAATCGGTCTATATGGCAGCTATATCCAAATCTGAACTGATCTGTATCATATTCCAAGAAGATGTCGAGGGGCCCAACTTAACTCACTGTTTCTGAGTTCGGCGAGATCGGATAATAAATGCGTTTTTTATGGGCCGAAACCTTAAATCGAGAGATTCGTCTATATGGCAGCTATATACCAATCTGGACCGATCTGAGCCAAATTAAAGAAGGATGCCAAAGGACCCAACTTAACTCACTGTCCCATATTTTGGCATAATCGAAAAGTAAATGCGCCTTACTATGGGTCCAAGACCTTAAATCGTGAGATCGGTCTATATGGCAGTTATATCCAAATCTGAACCGAACAGAGCCAAATTAAAGAAGAATTTTGAAGGGCCTAACACAACACACTGTACCGAATTTCGGCGAAATTGGACAATAAATGCGCTTTTTATGGGCGCAAAAACTTTAATCGAGAGATCGGTCTATATGGCAGCTATATACAAATTTAGACCGATCTGTGCCATATTCCAGAAAAATGTCGAGGGGCCTAACTTAACTTACTGTTCCAAATTTCGGCGAGATCGGATAATAAATGCGCTTTTTATGGGCCCAAAACCTTAAATCGCAAGATCGGTCTATATATCAGTTATATCCAAATCTGAACCGATCTACACCAAATTGCAGAAATGTCTCGAAGGACCTAACACAACTCACTGTCCCACACTTTGGCAAAATCGGACAATAAATGCGCCTTTTATGGGCCCAAGACCCTGAATCGGCGGATCGGTCTATATGGCAGCTATATCTAAATCTGGACCGATCTGGGCTAAACTAAAGAAGGATATCGGCTGGCCTAACACAACTCACTGTCCCAAATTTCAGCAAAATCGCATAATAAATGTGGTTTTTATGAGCCTAAGACCCTAAATCGGCGGATATATGGTACTATATCAAGGTATAGTACGATATAGCCCATCTTCGTAGTTAATCTGCTTATGAACAATAATCTGTGCAAAGTTTCAGCTCAACATGTTTATTTTTAAAAACTGTAGCTTGATTTCAGCAAACAGACGGATGGACAGACGAATCGACATGGCTAGATTGTTTTAGATTTTTACGCTGATCGAGAATATATATACTTTGTAGGTTCGGAAATAGGTATTTCGATGTGTTTTATACCCCCATCCTTCGGTGGTGGGTATAAAAATAAATTTGTTTTTGTTTGTGTGTTTCGTATAGACTCAACAACGGCTGAACCGATTACCTTGAAATTTTCACGCATTGTGCAGGTTCGTCAGGAAGGAAACATAGGCTATATAATCTTTTGATATCGGAAGGGGAGCGGACTCTCCCCCTTACGCTAAAAATACCGCCCACAAATAAAGGTGTACTTATCAGGACAAAATAGGATTCAAATGAAAGGTATTGAGGAAAAGAGTAACAATTTCATATTGAAAATTGGATCCAAATAATTAGGGGGCCGCCCCAACCCCAAAACCCCCTAAATAGGTTTATTGGACGAGCATGACAATATAGGACTCAAATTAAAGGTATTCGAGAATAGATTACGCATATAGTCAGGAAGAAGAAATATGCTTTATAATTTGTCGATATCGGAGGGGGGCGGACCCTCCCTCGTTACCCCAAAAATACCACTCAAAATCAAAAATACAAAATCAGATTCAAGTATAGGGAGTCACCCCAGCCTCCAAAAACCCCCCCAATGGGCATTTGAACCCATCATGGTTACGTGGGACACGGTTTGTTTGTTTGTTCCATAGAATTAAAAACGGCTGAACATATTTTCTTAAAATGTTCACAGATTGTGTAGGTTGGTCTGGAAGGAAACATAAGCTATATAATTTTTTGTTATCAGATGATGGCGGACCCTCCCCCTTATCCCAAAAAAACGCCAACCAAATCCTAAAGTAGACCGCTAGGCACAATATGGGTATCAAATGAAAGGTATTGCAGACTATAAAACGAATATCGTATTAAAATTTGGGCCGCCCCAACCCCAAAACTCCTCTAAAGAGATATATTCGACGTCAATGTCAATATGGGGCTCAAATGAAAAGTATTTGACAAAAGATTACAAATCTGGCCTTAATATTAAGTTCAGGTAATGAGCAAATGAGCATATTAGCCGACCATGGCTGTATGGGACTCAAATGAAAGGTATTTGGGAGTAGATTACGAATATGACATTAAAATTTGCGTTCAAGTCTAGGGGGAGATTTTCCTCCTAAAGATACGTCAAATAGGTAAATTGACCTATTATGACAATGTAAGGCATTTGAGAGTAGAAAACGAATTTAATATCCAATTTTGTAACCAAGCGTTTTAGGGTACACCCTAAAGCACCCCTAAACTGAACTTCTTTTCCGACTATGGCAATATGAAGATCAAATCAACGGCATTTGGATATAGCTGCTATATAGACCGATTTTCCGATAAAGGGTTTAATACCCATAAAAATTTTATTTTTCATCCGATTTTGCTGAATTTTGAAACAGTAGGTAGTTTTCTTCCCGACAACTGACCCAAATATGGTTCAGATCGGACTATATTTAGATATAGCTACCATATAGACCGATCTCCCGTGAGAAACAGTGAGTTTTTCTGAGCCTCACGATATCCGACCTTAATATGGTTCAGATCGGTTTATAACTGCATATATCTGCCAAAAAGACCAATATTTGATTCTACAAAATTGTATAGTGACATATATATTAGACCACTCAATGTCCGTGCCGAATTTGGGTGCTTAAGTTATCCAATTTTCACCGGCTTGTGACGAAATGGGGTTTACTTGTATACCCGAGGTGGTGGGTATCCAAAGTTCGGCCCGGCCGAACTTAATGCCTTTTTACTTGTTATATATAAGAAAGATTATGGAGTCTTAGACGAAAATTTCGAGGTGTTACAAACGGAATGACTAGATTAGTATACCCGCATCCTATGGTGGTGGGTATAAAAATCACTTTGCTGCTACAAAATTAGGGCAAAATTTGTTTTGGTAGCTAAGTCGTACGTGCAGTACTTTTTATACCCTACACCAACACTGTGGTACAGAGAACTATAAGTTTGTGCATTTGTTTGCAATGCTAAGATACAGAAGAGCTTGACCCATTGATAAGTATTCCGATCGACTCAGAATTACTTTCTGCTGCGATTTAGCCATGTTCGCCTGTCAGTCCATATATTCTTGTAATCAAGATATAGGTGTTTTCCAATCGGCACGAAATTTTGCATATGTCACTTTTTTGTCTCAAGGACGAACGGTATTGATTTTGGTAAAAATCGATTCAGATTTAAATAAAGCTCCCATCAGGGACGTAGCAAGGGGCTCCCCCCCCCCCCCCCTCGTGCCATAAATTTTAATTTTTTTTTTTTAATGTTTTGCTTTTTGTATTAACATTTTTAAAGTCTTTTTATAATGCTAATCTGTTCCAAACAACATTTTCCTAAAATCTATACTTTCAGTCAATATTCAATAAATATTTTTAAAAATAAAATTTTAACCCATTACTAAGATAAGACGGCGTTTTGTGATATTCGTACGAAATGGTGACTTTTTATCCAATGCGAACGGATGGCTCTAGAATTTGGATTTTGGGCTCAAATTAAAGAGCGTCTCGAAAAAAATGAGATTTGGTGACAACAATTTCCCAATATAGGATCGGAAGTGGGAAAATAGTACGTTTTAAACCGCATTGGTACTTTTTGGTACCTTGTTTCTTAATTCTGCTAGAGCTTTGAATTTGGGAATTTACACTATGGCCAACTAAATTGGGATGCCAAATTAGTTTTTGGACTTTTGGACATTTAGGAACAAAAAGTACCAAGAAACGTACGAAATAGGTGAACTTTACATAGGACGAACGGGTAGAGCTAGAACTTCAAAATTTGGCTTAAATGATTGTTGTCACGAAATAAAGAGGGTAGTTGGAAAAAATATGAAAAATAGTGATGGAAACGGATTAACCGTACGTGTAGTACCGTATTTGGTACCATTTCATACTTTGTTTGCGGTTCGCTCTACTCTAAAATTGAGCTCTGAAATTTATCATGTTGATTCTCCTAAGAAATAAATGTTGTCTGACTAAGTGTTTTTTTAACAAATCGTACATTTTGGTACCAAAAAATACCAAATAGCTTATTTAATATTACAGTGAACGGAAAAGGGCATAATTAAAAAATTTGCTAAAAATTATCAAATTCTTGACAAATATACGATAAGTTGTACCAAATACGAAATGTTGAAATAGTACAGGAGTGAATTAAAAAGTACTGTACCAAATGCAGCTTATTAGTACTTTCTTCATAGATTGAGCTACATATTTGAAATTTGGGATACAGGCACATCTTGGCAGTATGTACCGGACGACTAGAAAGTTTTGTTGACGTTCGCACAATTTGGTACTAAAACGTACAACATGGCACCTTTTTTACGGATTGAGCTAGGCACTATGTATCGAGCGATTAAATTTTGTTTTTTTTTATATTCGTTCATTTTGGTACTACAACATACAAAGAGGTACCTTCTTTAAAGACTGAGCTACATCTGTGAAATAAGGGGTATAGGTAAATACATCTTGGCAGTTTGTTACGGGTAACTTGAAGATTTTTTTTGATATTTGTACATTTAAGTACTGAAACGTACAAAATGGTACTTTATTTAGTTTGATTTTTGAGATATAAAAAATTGCCGACTTTCGACAAGCCAATTTTCCCATGACGGGGGAAATTTCATTGCGATACCTCTTTCCTAACTCGAGCTAAAAGCTTTCTAAAGCAGCTCTATTGTTGGATATTTTTCGTCGTTAAAGTAACCTGGACACACGGAGCAGCAGCAAGAGCCGTTGCCGTTGTCTAGCGTTCGAAGCCATTAATTGCACTGTGTTAGCAATCAGTACAAAATTTAGCTCTGATTTTATGACCAAATGTCACCGCCGATGGGTCAGTTTCTCCATCCAAAAGCGACCACAATTTTCGAAAAAAGTTGAGCCTCCCCCCAAATTAAATCCTGGCTACGTCCCTGACTCCCATATATATAAGTATCGCCCAATTTTCACTTTAATGGCTGTAGTAACTAGAATTTTCAACCGATCTGCACAAAATTTGGCATGTATTGTTTTGTTGCTGATCATAACTTGTCTGCTAGATTTTACCAAAATCGGTTCAGATTTGGATATAGACCCATATATATGTATCGCCCGATTTGCACTTAAATGGCCGTAGTAACAAAAATTTTCAACCGATCTGCACAGAATTTGGCACGGATTGTTTTGTTACTGATCTTAACATATCTGCAAGATTTCACCAAAATCGGTTCCGATTTGGATATAGCTTCCATACATATGTATCGCCCGATTTGCACTTAAATGGCCCTAGCAACAACAATTTTCAACCGATCTGCACAAAATTCGGTAAAGATTGTTTTGTTCCTGATCTTAACTTATCTGCAAGATTTCATCAAAATCGGTTCAGATTTGGATATAGCTCCAATATATATGTATCGCCCGATCTGCCCTAAAATGGCCGTGGTATCTACAATTTTCAACCGATTTGCACAAAACTTGGCACGAATTGTTTTGTTACAGATCTTAACTTATCTGCAACATTTCACCAAAATCGGTTCAGATTTGGATATAGCTCTCACATATATGTATCGCCCGATTTGCACTAAAATGGCCATATTAACTACAATTCTCAACCGATCGGCACAAGATTTGGCGCGAATTGTTTCGTTACAGATCTTAACTTATCTGCAAGATTTCATTAAAATCGGTTCCGATTTGCATATAACTACCATATATATGGATCGCCCGATTTGCACTAAAATGGCCCTAGTAACAACAATTTTCAAGCGATCTGTTCGAAAATAGTTGGTTCAGATTTAGATATAGCTCTCATGTACATATATCTATTGCTCGAATTTATAATTGTTGGGTAGGTGTAGGGTATTATATAGTCGGCTCCGCCCGACTTTTGTCTTTCCTCAGTGGTTTTTATCATAAAGGGTTGCCTAAGCAATGTGTAATCCACACTGCCCGGAACAGCGGGCACTGTATCCAGGATAATACAGCTCGCCGCATTACTAAAGAGAAAGCTCCCATAGACTCACTGCAGTGGTCGCGTCAGTTTATCTCGCCACATTGTCCAGAGGCATAAGGTGTAGCATTAAATTCAGTGCATCCGATGGTGTCGTCCTCAGTGCGGCTGTGATGCACAAACAAGTCATCCTTTGGATCCGGCTGAGTTTGAGCAGTGGATGGACTTTTGAAGCACCGTCCACTAGACCACAACACCATATAGCATAAAAAGTCTGACAACCTAGTGCATGACACGCGCTTTAAACCACCACATTTTGCCAATGGCTTTATTGTATTGGGTTGCCCAAAAAGTAATTGCGGATTTTTCATATAGTCGGCGTTGACAAATTTTTTCACAGCTTGTGACTCTGTAATTGCATTATTTCTTCTGTCAGTTATCAGCTGTTACTTTTAGCTTGCTTTAGAAAAAAAGTGTAAAAAAAGTATATTTGATTAAAGTTCATTCTAAGTTTTATTAAAAATGCATTTACTTTCTTTTAAAAAATCCGCAATTACTTTTTGGGCAACCCAATAGGTGTATAGGGCAAAAGTTGGCTTTTTGATTTGACGTTCAATTTCTTGTCCAGCCAAACGTCCTTATATAGGAGCTATATCTGTAATTAATTCAAACTTTTATTGTATTCCCCTAGCATTTATACAGGGGAATACAGTAAATAAAGAAAGCAAAATTTGCCTCTCCTCCAAATGCATGACAGCATTAATGACTTTCTGGATTCCCATGTGGCGAAATATAGCTAGATTTCATTTGGGGAATATTTAGTTACCACACACACACACACACATACACTCTCAGGATTAAGGATTTAAGAAAATGTAGGCATAGAAAAAAATAAATAAAATAAATTCATACACAAGATCTTTCAAGTATACAATCAGGGCGCTGTGATGCATTGTCGAACATAATAACATTCATCCCATTACCTAGCCTCCACACAAGTGTACATACATGAATGCATTCATTTATTGCTACACAAATTTGCATAAGGAAATGCTTGTATGCATGCCAATACTTTAATGTCCTGTAGCAGAACGAATGAATCATGGGAATCCTTGGTGCATGCATGCAGCACCAGGCCAGTGGCGGTGGTGCTGAGTAAACTTTTTATTTTGAGATTGCAAAGATGACGAATTCAACTCGAAACTTGTGCATCTCATGCATGAGGACTTGTACGAGTCGTAAACAAAAAGGATGTGTCATTGTTCGCAAACAAGTGTTTGTCTCGCAATGAGCCCATCAACCATGCATGGAGGCATTGACTTTCGCTTATGATGGCCTAGGTATTGTTTACACACTTGTGGGGTGGGGCTTGAGTGTGTGCGTGGGGGTGAGTTTGGGGCACAGAGATGTGCTCAAACCCCACTAAGCCATGACTTTCAGGAGCACAGTGGTGGCGATGAGAGGACGAGCTGTAGCATAGTAGAGCTTGCATGTGTCATTGACAATCGGTAATATGGTGTCTGTGGCATAAAGGATTCATCTGTGGGCATAAGGCTTTCATGCATCTTGCATGCGGCATTGGCAACAGCGACGGCAGCTCTTGACATGGCCATGTAAGTAATATGTCCTCCTCATATCATTGTGGCATAAACACATTCTTCTTCTACGGCACACTCACGCTTCTCTCGCTTGGATCTGTTCATGTCGCCCTACATGGAGAAGGAGGAGTTGTGCTTAAGTGGTTGCAGACGTTTATTGTTTGTTTGTTATTATGTTGCCTTGGCCTGGCTTTGCCTATGCATTTGCATTGTTGACGTTGTCCCTCGCTCATACCCCCACATTGATCCTTGTCGCTGTTGCAGGGTTCGTTGTTGCCATTATATCTGTTTTTAAGGTTGTTGTGTGTTGGTGGGATTTGCAATTTGCATTACGTTACCCATCATCATCATCATTTGTAATACAATGCACACAAATATTCACATGCATATGCAATCACACATGCACACACTCATCCACATGCTTACATGCCTTGCATTATCCTTGCTCTCATGCATCATGCCCTCAGGGGGGGGGTAGATAATGACGATGGATATCGTTCGTCGGTTTCATGTACGTCGATTGCTCTTGCTGTTGATGGTGAGAGTATGATATGTCATTTAAATGTACTTAACATTAAGTATGGAACAATTTTTGTAATGTATCCCGAACATGAAGGAACAGCGTTTTTTTTTTTTCCTGCACAACATTTTACAATGTGGTTCAAAAGTGAAGTGTTGTGTTGTTAAAGCCATCACATATCTACAATAAATGAAGTTTTCTCTAAGAACAACATTTTCATTAAGGAATCTGGGGGCAAAATTTTTATAGCTTTTTTTTTTTGTATGTAAAACAATAATGAGCAAATTGTACATACAGAACATAACATAACACAAACCTTTTTTCTTTAAATAAAAAATAAAATAAATTCATTTTAGAAACATTTTAGTTATACAATAATATCATTGTGACAAGACAGCTTATATAAATAAACTAGCCGCACCGGGCCCGCTCTGCAGCTCAGCTTCTTCTTTATCTCTCCAATGTCTTTTCAGGGCGGGACTCTTCGCCCTGAATGTGGCTATCGAATTCGTGCCACTGACGCTGAATGCCTGCCTTCGAATCCGGGCGAGAAAATCGAAAAAAAAACTTTCAAGCGTTGGTTATGCCCTGTTATTGCTGGCGACATTTACGAGGCACCATGCCATGCATGGTCATGTACAAAATTCTTCCCAAATAAGTGTCGCACTCACTCCCAAATGCCTTTCTTTAGAGTATAAGCTTCGTGCTCCACTTTCAAATACATCGAACGAATCGCATCGCCAATTTCCCAGATCTAGTGTTTTTGAAAAATGAGGGTAATGAGAAGTGCTTTTTAGGGGAGGGTTAACACCTCAGACATTTGGACTCAAATATCGGTATTATATTTGTGCTTCACTCCCAAATCCCTTTAATATGTGCTCCATATTGCCATGGTCGGTAAATATGAGCCATTTGTAGGGTGTTTTGGGGATGGGAAGGCCCAGTCACTTCTTTACTCCCAAATACCGTTGATTTGAGCTCCATATTGCCATAGTCGGCAATTAAGTTCAGTTTAAGGGGTGCTTAAGGGCCCACCCCCGAACGCTTCAAAATTGTATAAAAAATTGGTTTTTCACTCTCAAATGCTTTCCATTTGAGTCCCATTTTGTCATAATGGGTCAATGAACCTAATTGACGTATATGTAGAAGAAAAAGCGCCACCTAGACTTGATTTCAAATTCTAATGTCATATTCTACTCCCAAATACCTTTTCTTTGAGTCCCATAAAGCCATGATCGGCTAATATGCCCATTTGGGGGTATTTGGGAATGGAGCGACCTCCCATTAATTGGACCTAATTTAATATGCCATATTTGTAATCAACTGCCAAATACTTTTTATTTGAGTCCCATATTGACATGAACGTCGAATATTTCTGTTTAGATAAGTTTTGGGGTTGGTGCAGCCCGTTGAGTACTTGGACCCAAAATTTTAACACGATATTCATTTCCTAGTCTCTAAAACCTTTCATTTGATACACATATTATGCTTATCGGCCGATTTTTGATTTTGGGTGTTGTTTTCAGGGTATGGGGGAGGGTCCGCCCCCTTCCAATATCAAAAAATTATATAGCCTATGCTTCCTTCCGGACCAACCTACTCAATCCGTTTTTGAGTCTATGCAACAAACAACCAAACCGAGTCCCATAAGCTCATAACTGGCTAATATGCCCATTTAGGGCGTTTTGGGGGGGTTGTTCTGACCCCCTTTACTTCAATCTGAGTTTGTATCCCAGATTCGTAATCTACTCCCGAGTACCTCTCAGTTGAGCCCCATATTGATATGAACGTTCAATTTGTCTGTTTAGAGGAATTTTGGGGTTAGGTCGACTTCTTGGGTACTTGAATAAAATTTTTAATACCATATTCGCATTCTACTCTTCAATACCTTTCATTTGATAGCCATATTTTCATATTGGTGCACTTTTCATTTTGGGTGGTTTTTTGGGGGTAACGGGGAAGGGTCCGCCTCCTTCCAATATCAACAAATTATAAAGCCTTTCCTCTCTCCTGCCAATACATCCACAATCTATTCCCGAATACCGTTCATTTGAGTCTAAATTTGCCATGATCGTCCAATAAACCTATTTTAGGGGGTTTTGGGGTTGGCGCGGCCCCCCCGTTACTAGAACCCAATTTTTAATATGAAATTCGTACTGTACTCCTGAATACCGTTTATTTGAATCCCATATTGTATCGATTGGTACACTTTTATGTTTGGGTAGTACTTTTAGGGTAAGGAGGAGGATCCGCCCCCCTTACGATATAAAAAAATTATATAGCCATCGGTTCCTTCCAGGCCAACCTACACAATCTGTGAAAATTTCAAGGTAATCGGTTCAGGCTTTTTTGAGTCTATATGGAACAAACAAACAAACACAAATTGATTTTTATATATGAGACTAGCTGGACAGGGCTCGCTCCGCTGCGCCTTCTTTTACTCTCTTATTTTATCTGGGCCCTATACGATCACGTCAGGAAATAAGTCCAGTTGGGGGCTGCTGGTACGGCCTTTCAGATATTTCGCGCCAATGTGGATATTATATTTGTAAATAAAAATAAATATGTCCGGTATGGGGGTGTTTTTGGGGGTGCGACGGATCCCCATATATCAGAGTACCTTTCATTTGGATGAATTGAAGTGAGGCGTCCCTGAAACACTTGGCCATAAAACTGCCCCTTTTTGCCATAATCAGGGCTAAATACGAACACCCACGTACTTAGCCCTGAAAAAATATCAGCATTGTGCTCTACTCTCAAAGTTCTTTTATTTGAGCCCCAATCGAGGTGACACGACCCCCAAATATTTGGCCTCAAAATTAGATATCAAATTCGTTTTCTACTATCAAATACCTATTATTAATCACCATCGTAGGCAATCATAACCGGTTTGAAGGGAGTTTAGAGGCGAATCCTGAAGTAATTGGAGGCCCATGATATCAAGCATTTTGAAGGTGGCTATCAAGATATTCAGGGCTACGAGTCTCGTTCAGATTGGTTATCGACATTCAAAATCCTATTTCAAAGCGACCACTTGGGATAAAGATCAGGTCCTCCTGTGTTCATCCCAATTTGAGGGTAAACATTGAACTCTACTACCAAAGACCTTTTATTTCTGCCCTATTCTATCCTGATCGGACTTCATATATTATTTTTAATTCCTTTTGGGGATTGCCCTCTGACACGTCCTTTCATTTGAGTGCAATAAAATCTCGGTCTTCCTACATGACAGTTTGGCGTTGCATTTAGTGGCAGGAGAGGGTCGCCCTCCTCCCCCCCACCTCTTCGCTAAGGACCAAACGACAATTTATTTGAGTCTTCTATTGTCGCGATCTACTTGTGCTGCGGAACGGTAGGACGTGACCCAGATACTTGAATTCTTATACGAACTTTAGATTCGAAATCCTATTGAAGGGTGTTTAGTGGGTGGGCCGGTCACAGATTCTGTCCCAAAGACCTTTCATTCGATACCCATATTGTGGCTTTAGACATTAACGCCGGTTTTGGGGTTTTTTGGGGTTGGATATAGTCCCACATTGTGATTGGTTAATATATATATATTTTGTAGGTATTTGGGGTGGGCGGCCCTCTAGGTACCCCATCCGAAATGTAGATCCAAATTTTTTGCTTTTAACTTACTATAAGAGAGCACACAAATTTTCGCTTAAATCGCTCCACCCATTTCCGAGATCTGGCATTTCTGAAAATTATGGGGTAAAGGGGAGGGTCCGCCCCCCTTCATTCAGATATCATTTTCACCATGGATCCATCATGCACCATAATGAGTCGTAGACGAGTTTTGCGACTAAGATGGTGCGTCTAGAGAGGATCTGGCTCTCAGTAGAGTGAGTCTGGCTGGGCAATTAAACAGGTGACGTGTGCCGTGGGGGACATGCATCCTGCACGTTGACATCAATCCTTGCTCTGTAGGAATTCAGGCGGCTGCATTCGCTGGAACGTAATTGAGCCAGAACTACTCTGGTTTGCCGGGCGAGGTAAATTTCTTCAGGTACAATTGGAGGCGGTCGTTCTCCTAAGACAACATTCACCCGGTAGCCATTCACCGCAGATCTGCGGAGTCTAGCCCTCGACTCCGACATCGGGTCGGAGTATTAAGCCGGAGTCGGAAAGCGGTTCGGATTCTGGGCTAATGTGTTCAACTCCGAACCAAACTCCGACTTCGGCTCAATAGTCCGACTTCGACTCCGGCCTCAAAAACTAGACTCCGGTCGACTCCGCACCTGAACCTCGGTGAATTTCTATTCACAAGATGACGATTTGGATGGTGCCTGCGATAACAGCCCAGAAGGTATTGCTTTGACAGCATGTAGTTATGTCTTCGCACGGGTAGGATCTTTGTCTCCTGACGGAGGTGGTCCACAGGAGAACTGAGGAGACAGCCCGTCGCAGTTCGAAGAGTGGCATTCTGACAGATCTAAACATTATTCCACTGCTTGTTACAGAGCTTACGAGATCACACTGGCGCTGCATAACTTACCACAGGCCGGCCAATTGCTTTGTCAGCACCCCAGGTGACTTGAGAACCTTGTGTCTACTTTCGACTTTATCGCAAATTGCTGTCGCACTTGGGGAGAATGTGTAATAGCTGTCAAATGTGACACCAAATATGTTGGGACACTTGATGGTCGGAGTCATTTTTCCATCGACCATCACATTCAGATCATTATTCATTTCACTCGTATTTGTAATGAACAATGTGGCTAAAGATTTGGTGACATATATCTCAGATCTCTTGAAGCGAAGTAATAGGCGAGTTCGTTGTGATAGACGTTCAACCTATCGCAGATGTCCTCCGATGGGTGGTGGGCCTGATGCCATGATTGTACAATCGTCCACATATGATACGATCTCTATGCCGTCTGGACGGGGTGGAATGGAGGATAGGTAGAGTTTAAACAGTTCCCGCCTTGGGAAACTTCCTGTTTTACTCTACGGTGCTTCGACTTCTTATCTCTAAATTCCATAAATGACTGGTGAACACACAGATAATTCGCGACCCAGCGTTTCAGGCCTGGCTGGAGTGAAATGCTTACGATCTCCTCAAATAATTTGTCATGGATGACCGTGTCAAATGCTTTCAATTGGTTCAGTGCCACGTGGACCTTCTTATCACATGGCCTGGGCTGATTGAAACCACGGCAAATGTAAGCGGTAATGGCATACAAAGCAGTTGTCGTGCTATGTAGTCTTCGAAATCCATACTGGTGCTCGATGAACGGAAATTCTCCAACAAGGCTCAAAAGGAGTAGTCCCTCAAGCATCTCTACAAAAAGAGACTGGTGAGAAAAGGGAGATCGGTCTGTACGAATACCCCTTACCCGGGTCCTTTTCAGTCTTCAATAGTGGAATCACTGTGCCCATCTTCCAAACATCGAGTACTATAAGAGTGCTCAAAGACAGGTTGAGGGCAGTTGAAAGGTACTCGCCTTCAGATAGATTCAGATTCTTCAGCATCAAGGCCTAACAACTTGGATGATTTGTTGCCACGGATGACATTCGTTACTTCGTCCACGGTAAAATATGATGGCTGTCCTTCGGCTCGGTGACCACGAATACGACTAATGGCTCTCCTCCTACCCCTTTCACTCTTGTGAGGTACTATGTCATGTAAAAAGTTTTCGTCAAAAGAGGTGTCGTACTGCGGCACGCCGTTCGCACTTGGCTATAAAAAGAGGCCTTTATCATCGAGCTTAAACTTGAATCGGACTGCCCTCATTGATATGTGAGAAGTTTGCCCCTATTGCTTAATGGAATGTTCATGGGCAAATTTGTATTTTTGGTCTGATCCCAAAGAAATGACGGCTTGCCAGGTTACGTCACTGAGGAGATCAGGGGATGTCACGTAAATGTCTGGCGAGCTGCTGCACCTCCTCGTAATCATAGTGGGCGCATCCTCTTTCACCGTGCAAAACGTGGTGCCATCAATCTGCTCTGCTAAAGCTATGCCCCGCTATTCGTTACCTAGGGGTGATTGCCATGAAACGTGATGCGCATTAACCTATTATGGCCAGACAGTAGCCCACTTATATTGAGCTTGTAGGCTTGCCCATTAACTGGGTCACAACTACAAAGCGGCAGTATGTCGGCAGTACCGGACTTGACTGCTATCCCCTTGCACGCCATTTAGGGGTCACTAGCGCCAGGCGCAGTCGGGATGGGTCTATACTACACGGAATGGTGTATCACGAAGCCTGTCCCCCACCTCAATTCCCTGAACGATCCTTATGTAGCACATTGTATCCGTGGCAACTGTTCAGGCTGCAGGAGTTGGCCAGTTTTGTCTCCTGTATCGCTGCTACCAATATGTTCTTCCGACTCATAAAATTCACTATCTCGTCGATCTTGACTCGGAGTCTGATGCAATTCAATTGCAAGAATAATAACTTCGCAGCACTGTCCCGGTAGTATTGCTGCTGTTGCGTATATTGCCGAACGGTGGAGGTCGGAGGGGCCACACAATCCGACTACGATGACGCTTATGCTGTCTATTTTCGCCACCTTTCAACATATTCAGTGGGACTATACTCCTGTAGTGACGTGAGGCCAGAGCAAGATCGGTAATGCATCCACTCCATGCACCAGTTACAACTCACAAATACCAACCTATGATGGAGGCGGTTCTGGCAAACCGAACAGAACCAGGGTCCGGCTTTTGTTTTCAATCCCAACACGGACCAGAAACGTGCGAAAAAGGTACTCCGAGATTTAAATCTTAAACCAGAGGTTTAAGAGGGCGCAATTCTTATCAGAAATTTTGCACGATGACTTCTACTAGGCCTCCAACATACGTGCCAAGTATAGCCTAAATCGATATTAATCCTGATAAAGCTCCCATATGAGCCGATCTCCTGATTATACTCCTTGAACCCCTAAAGGGTGTAATTCTTATCCGAAATTTTGCACAAACACTTCTCCTATGACCTTCCACATACGTACAGAGTATGATCCGATCTCCTGATTGCACTTCTTGAGTCCCTATAAAGTGCTATTCTTATCCGATTAGGTTGAAGTTTCTACTATGGTCTTCAACATCCAAGTATAGCACGAATTGGTCCATAACCTGATATGGCTCCTTTATTTGCCTGTAATGATATACGGGACAAAGATCTTGACAAATGACATCAGCAAGTTTTTTATCTTCAAAATCTATTATCCAAAAAAAGTAATCGCGAAAAGAGAACATAGTACCAGAGCCTTCACAAAACATTTTCCACCTTTACTTCTAAAATTGTATTTTCAACTAAAATATGACATTGTCAAAATCTATTGAAGTAAACATTCCTCATTGCTTCACCATTGATTATCTCTCACCCTCTCTCAGAAACAATGTGGTGAAATGTTATATCGAGAGCATTACATGCGTGCCATCAGTTTTTCTTTTCATTCTTTTCGGTTCGGTTGCGCAATTTGGTGTCTCTGTTTAAAAATACAAATTACTAACTTAAAACACAATCAATTGTTCCAAATTATGGTTCAAAATCTTAAGCATTATTAAGTTAACAAGTGTGTATAAAAATTTTTACAACATAACGAGTTTAAAATGTGTTTAAAGTGTTTTAGAAGTTTTGCCATTGCCATTTTTTTACTTTCGTTAGAAATATGACATTAATAAGTGATCGTGGTGTATTACTCTTTTCCACCTTACCTTACATCAAGCGTATAGTTATTGTTTGTGTATTTGTGCGTAAAGCATTGCTGTGTTGAGTGTGAAAACTTTGTTAAGGGAGTGAGTGCAAGAGATTGCCAAAACCACAAATTTGTAGTGAAAGATAACAACAACAAACACTGCACCGGCTTAACAGCCATGAATCAACTAAAGTATGCACATGAAGAGATAGTGAGCCGGTGAGAGAGGGAAAAGGAGAGGGAGAAAGAGATTAGCTAAACCTCCGAAAGTAGAGTTAAACGACAATTTTCGTTCGTTCGTATATTAAACACAACAGCTTTAGACCAAATACGTACACATAGGCACCTGTTACAAAGCTATGGATGGGATGTCAAGTGGGAGACAACACTAAAGGTAAGTTTTCATTGCTATACTTTTCAATTTATGCGACGAAATCATGTACACAACAACATACCTAAATAATTAAAAAAAAAATGAAATGTGTTATTAAAATTTTGTGTTAAATTTTATCAATAACGTAGATTCAATCACAAAATGTTCTTTAGAGACGAAATTCCCATAATATTTTATCTCAAGACAGAATTTCCATGAAATTTTTTCTAAAGACAAAATCCAATGAAATCTTCTTCTTATACAATGTATAAAAATTAATTTGTGTTTGTAGGTTTGTTTGTTTGTTCCGTATGGACTCAAAAACGGTTGTGTAGGTTGGTCTGGAATGAAACATAGGCTATATAATTTTTTGTTATCGGATGGGGGGCGGACCCTCCCCCTTACCCCAAAATACTAGCCAAAAATAAAAGTGTACCGTTCGGAACAATATGGGATTCAAATGAAAGGTATTCAGGAGTAGAATACGAATTTAATATTAAAAATTGGGCCGCCAAACCCCAAAACCCCCTTAAATAGGTTTATTGGACGAGCATGACAATATGGGACTCAAATGAAAAGTATTCGGGAGTAGATTACAAATATAGTCTGGAAGAAGGAATAGGCTTTATATTTGGTTGATGTCGGATGGTGGCGAACCCTCCCCCGTTATCCCAAAAACACCACCCAAAATCAAAAGTGGGCCGATAAGGACAATATGAATATCAAATGAAAGGTATTTAAGAGCAGAAAACACATAAATGGTATTAAAAATTATAACCAGGTAACCAGGAAGTCGTCCTAACCCCAAAACTTCCAAAAGCAGTAAAATTGAACGTCCATATCGATATGACGCTCGGGAGTAGATTATGAATCTGGCATACAAAATCTGATCGAAGTGTTAGGGTTCACCTCACGCTCCAAAAACGCCGCAAATGGGCATGTGACCCATCATGACTACATGAGACTTGGACCGATTTTCTTAAAATTTTCACAGATTATGTAGGTTTTTGTGGAAGGAAACATCTTGTATAGGTTATATAATTTTTAGATATCGGATGGTGGCTGACCCTCCTCTTTACCCCTAAAACACCACCCAAAACTAAAAGTGGACTGATAGGCACAATATGGGTATCAATGAAAACGAATATCGTATTAAATTTTGGGTCAAAGTACCCAGCTGGCCGCCCTAACTCCAAAACTACTCTTAACAGATTTATTGGACGTTCCTATCAATATGGGACTCAAATGAAAAGTAATCGACAGTAGATTACAAATATGGCATAAAAAATTAGGTCCAAGTAATAGGAGGTCGCCCCACCCCCAAAATGGGCATATCAGCCCAACGTGGCTATATGGGATTCAAATGAAAAATATTTGGGAGTAGATAACGAATATGGCATTAAAATTTGCGTTCAAGTCTAGATGGCGCTTTTACTCCTAAAAATTCGTCGATTAGGTTAAATGACCCATAATGACGATATGGGACTTAAATGAAAGGTATTTGAGAGCAGAAAACGAATTTGATATCCAATTTTTGGAGCCATGTGTTTGGGGGTACGCCCTAAATCACCCCCTAAACTGAACTTCATTTCCGACTTTAGCAATATGTAGCTCAAATCAACGGTATTTGGGAGTAAAGAACGAATTTAATATCTATTTTCAAGCCAAAGTGCCGGTGGCCGCCCCAGCTCCAAAACACCCTCCGAACGGTTCATACTTACCGACCATGGCAATAACGGGCTCATTTAAAAATGGATTTGGGGGTGGAGCACGAAATTGATATCCATATTTGAGTCGAAATGTCTCCCCTAAAAACCATTTCTCATTACCCTTATTTTCAAAAATACCAGATCTCGGAGATTGGTAATGTCATTCGTTCGAAATTTTTTTGCACTCTCACAGTCATCAACAATAAAACAAGGTTTCTATTGCTGGGGTCGGGTGCCGCCCAAAACCCGCAAAATGGATATATAGGCCAATCACGACAATATCGGGTCATGTGTTTGGGGAGCTGCCCCACCCTAAATTACCTCGCTGCAATATAAAAGCTATTTAGGGTGGAAATTGATAAGCTTTCGGGAAATTGATATTCATTTTCGGGACAAAGTCACTGGGGTCCACCCCGAACCGTTTGGAGGGAGTTTAGAGGCTAGGGCGGGCACCGACACTTTGCACTGAAAATAGATATCAAATTCGTTCTTTACTCCCAAATACCGATGTTTTGAGTCCCAAATTGCTCTAATCGAAAATGAAATTCAGTTTAGGGGGTGCTTTGGGGCGTACCCCAAACACATGGCTCCAAAATTGGAAAACAAATTCGTTTTCTACCTTTCATTTGGGTCCCATATTGAGAAAATGTGTCAATCAATCTATTTGAGGTATTTTTAGGAGGAAAAACACCACCTAGACTTGAACGAAATCATATGCCCATTTGGGGTGTTTTTGAGGGGTGGGTTGACCCCCTATACTTCGATTTGATTTTGTACACCAGATTCGTAATTAACTCCCGAATACCTTTAATTTGAGCCCCATATTGATATTAACGTCCAATATGTCTGTTTGAAAGAGTTTTGGGGTTCGGGCGGCCCGATGCGTACTTAGACTCAAATATTAATACCATATTCGTATTCCACTCTCCAATACCTTTCATTTGATACCCATAATGTCCCGATCGGTCCACTTCTGATTTTGGGTGGTGTTTTTGGCATAAGGGGGAGAGTCCGCCCCCCTTCCGATATCAAAAAATTATATGGCCTAAGTTTCCTTCCAGACCAACCTTCACAATCTGTGTGTTTCAGCCGTTTCGAGAAAAAAACACAAATTGATTTTTATACCCTGCACCACTACCTTAGTACAGGGTATTATAACTGCATTTGTTGATAACACCCAGAGGGAAGAGATATAGACCCATTGATAAGTATACCGATGGACTCAGAGTCACTTTCTGATTCGATGCGATTTAGCTATGTCAGTTTGTTTGTCTGTCCGTCTGTCCATGTTAATTTGTGTACAAAGTTTAGGTCGCTATTTTCGTCCCATCGTCTTAAAATTTGTTACTGTTATGTTTCTCCGTCTAGGGACGAAGCGTATTAAAATTGGAAAAAATCGGTTCAGATTTGGATATAACTGCAAAAATATGATCGTGCAATTTGCAGTAATAATGCAATAAAATGGTCATTTGTTAACCGATTCTCTCGAAATTTGGCAGGAAAGATTTTCTCCTGACTCTCGACATTGCTGGTGAATTTCATAGAAATCGGTTCAGATTAAGATATAGCTCTCATATATATATATCGCCCGATTTTTACTTTTAGAGTCACAGCAAGCGCATTTCTTGACCAATCTTGCCAAAAGTTTGCACAACGCTCTTCTCGAAGACTATCAGAATATCTGAGAAGTTTGCTTGAAATCGGTTCAGATTTAGATATAGCTACCATATATATGTTCGTCCGATTTTGAGAAACATTGCAATAAAGTTCTAATTTGTTAACCAAGTCACTCGAATTTTGGCAGGAAAGATTTCCTTATGACTCTCGACATTACTGGTGAATTTTATAGAAATCGGTTCAGATTTAGATATAGCTGTCATATATGTATATCGCCTGATTTTCACTCCTAGAGCCACTGCAAACTCATTTACTGACCAATCTTCACAAAATTTTGTACAACGCTTTCTGCGACGACTTCCACAATATTTTTGAAGTTTGCTTCAAATCGGTTCAGATTTAGATATAGCTCCCATATATATATTCGTCTGGTTTTGAGAAATACTGCTTTAGAGTGCTCCTTTGTTAATCGATTCTCTTTAAATTTGGCAGGAAGGACTTTCTTATGACTTTCGACATTGCTGGTAAATTTCATAGAAATCTCTCATATATTTATATATCGCCCGATTTTCACTTCTAGAGCCACTGATAGCACATTTATTGAAGTTTGCTCGAAATCTAAGAATAAGTTTGCTCGAAATCGGTTCAGATTAAGATATAGCTGCCATATATATATTTCGTCCGATTTGCACCTCTAGGGTCACTGCATTATTGATCAATATTGCCAAAATTGTGCGCGACTCTTTCCTCGATTACTACCACAATATCTAAGGAGTTTAGTCAAAATCGGTTCAGATTTAGATATAGCTCCCATATATATGTTCCTCAGATTTTGGATAATTTGCAATAATATTGTCATTTGCTTGAGATTTTAATAACCCATTGTGGTTCAGTATTAGATATAGCTCTCAATTTGTACCTATAGTGTAGGTGTAGGGTATTATACAGTCGGCACCGCCCGATTTTTGCCCTTTCTTACTGGTTATATATAAGACGAAGGCGATTTGTATGAAATTCTTTGCAAAACCTAAATGTTTAAGAATTTTTCCTTAAATATTTCTCTCCTTCCCTTGGTTGAGTTTATAAAATATACTCGTGCGAAGATTTTAAATTGTGTTCCCTGCCTTTTTTTCATAAGAAACACTCTTTTGAGGCAAATATTTTTGTTAATTACTACATTGCCATAAAGTAAATGCCCTTAGGCATCTGTTTGCTGTTTTGTGGTTTGGCCACCTTGATTTCGTGATATTTATTCATTCATCGTAATGAATTTTCGCTTGCTAGTATGTTTCATTCGACCATTTTAGGAGATTGAATTCGTGTGTATGGCTTTCTTTAACTTCATTTTATTTCTACTTCCATCAACCATATAACCACTTAAATTCTCTTTTTGGCCATGTGTCCAACCAAACAAAGTGCATAAAAGTCTCTAAAGCAAAGAACAGCATTTGTTGACAAACGATGTGTTGCGTATCGTGTTCGATGTCATTTAGGCTGATGTTGATGATGATGACGATGGTCACTGTCACTGCATTCAATCCTCACTTACTTTAGTGGTTTTGCCTGCACGTGTGGCATTTTTGTTACAATGTTGCTTGGATTATGTCGGACATCAGCGTTTTTGCTATGTGGCATTGTGCTCTATTAACTACCTAGCCACTGCGATGGGTAGTTAGCAACAACGCTGTCTGGGGATTTGATTGTGGCCAATAATAATAAGGAAAAGTGCAGTTTGGATGTGTTAACTCTGCACCATTCAATTTTGATTTTGAAATTGAAAAGCATTAATGGCGGCATGGGAATAGTGAAACAATTAACTAATACCTTTTTTTCTGTTATGTAATACGAAGATTAACTGTAGCAATCACTGGACAAATCAAAAGACAAACAATATAATAAAACATGTCTGTCTGTAGTTTAAACACCGATGTAACGGTTATAAGTTTTGGATGAACATAATTTCCCAATGAGATAGATTCGTTGTAGAAAATTGCATGAAAATTTTACCTTTAGCTTTGGAATATCAACCGGCTTAAAAGATGGCTCAGCAGAGGAACACCTCAATTAGGTTTACTGCCTCCTCTACTTTGGAATATAGCTATCAACAATGTAATATTGTGTCTAGAAGAGAAAGTTGTAGAAGCGGTCGCGTATGCAGATGACATGGCTGTTGCTGTGAGGAAAGAAAGAAAGGAAAATTTACCGGCACTCTTAGAGATATACTTGAGGAATCCCTACATACGACGGCGAAGTGGGCTACTGAAAGTGGTTTTGGCGTAAAACCTTCAAAGACGTAAGTTTAGAAGGTTTTCTCTCCTCCCTGTCTCCTTAGGGGGAGAGAATATTATATTTACTTGAAGCGTAAAATATCTGGGTGTTTTGAAATTAAAATTTTGAAATTGAACTTCAAATCCAACATCTTGGAAAGGGCAATAAAGGCAGCTCTTACCCTTAACCTTTGCCAGAGTGAAATTGGCAAAAGCAGAGGGCTTACACCGCGTATCGTGCACTGAATATGTACTGCAGCTGTTAGACCTTTGATTCTTTATGGTGTTGTGGTCTGATGGACGGCGCTTCAAAAGTCCCCCATTGTTCAATATTCAGCCGGATCCAAAATATGGCATCTTCGTAATCTCAACCGCACTAAGAACGACACCATTTGATGCACTGAATTTAATACTACATCTTATGCCTCTGGACATTGAAGCTGGAAAATTTGATGTGAGGCGCTTTGCTGTCATTGGCTAGAACATACGTCTTAATGCAATGCAAGTAACATCTGTTGCAGAAGCTGGGTGGTCTTGAATAATAGGAGTTTATAGAACATCTTCTGTGTGTGTCTCCCGCTTTGCCAGGTAGAATGAGTTTCTCTTTAGGTTCTCATTTCTTTGAGATGTGAACATTCTCAAGTAAAGGGTGATTTTTTTGAGGTTAGGATTTTCATGCATTAGTATTTGACAGATCACGTGGGATTTCAGACATGGTGTCAAAGAGAAAGATGCTCAGTATGCTTTGACATTTCATCATGAATAGACTTACTAACGAGCAACGCTTGCAAATCATTGAATTTTATTACCAAAATCAGTGTTCGGTTCGAAATGTGTTCATTGACCGTAACGTTGCGTCCAACAGCATCTTTGAAAAAATACGGTCCAATGATTCCACCAGCGTACAAACCACACCAAACAGTGCATTTTTCGGGATGCATGGGCAGTTCTTGAACGGCTTCTGGTTGCTCTTCACTCCAAATGCGGCAATTTTGCTTATTTACGTAGCCATTCAACCAGAAATGAGCCTCATCGCTGAACAAAATTTGTCAAAATTTGAACACATTTCGAACCGAACACTGATTTTGGTAATAAAATTCAATGATTTGCAAGCGTTGCTCGTTAGTAAGTCTATTCATGATGAAATGTCAAAGCATACTGAGCATCTTTCTCTTTGACACCATGTCTGAAATCCCACGTGATCTGTCAAATACTAATGCATGAAAATCCTAACCTCAAAAAAATCACCCTTTAGTTGTTGGGCTTTAAAAGCGATCTGAATGGTTTAACGGTAGGAACATGATATTATCTTCCTTCTTCTATAACTATGGCATCACAATGGACGAAAACCTCTAAATGAGTCTGATGGCAGACTGCCACTGGAACGTTATCCAACCTAGATCATCAGTCTATTTGCTTTCATAACAAGAAACAAAAAAGTGTTGAAAGTAAGGACATACCCCTGAGCCAGTATTCGTTCACTAAAAAGTTCAAAAATAAAAATTTAAGTTAGAAGCTCCATGCTACTTACAAAATCCTTAATTGTTTTTCATAATACGCCCCCCCCCAGTTAGTTCATGTCTGGTATTGGGTCCCCACCTAAGTGATGGTATCTGTAAGCCGCAAAAGGCAGACAATGACATAGAAAATGCTGCATCCCCACATGCCCAGGACATGTTATCATTTGCCGCACCAATTTTGCATAAGTGAGCCCGTAGTCCTATGTGCCCCGTTATGATACCGAAAGCAATACTGACCTCCTTCTTACTTCCTTTCTGTAGTAGCCTACTATTCTCACGATCCAGATCTACATTTATTGTCAAATCATCTGCTCTTTCATTCCCCCTTACGCAGTAATCCGGCACCCAAACGATGCGGAGTGCTCCAGTCTCAGACAAGGCGTTAGTCTCCTTCTGATACTCTATGAATTTGTGTCCTTACCTTCATGGTTATTATTGCCCTGATGGCCAGTTTACTATCCCTAAAGATGTTCATATTTGACGTCCTCGCGTGAACACCACACCATCTCAGGTATTTCGTGATCGCCCGGATCTCTGCCTGCAGGATCGTATTATAGTCAGGCAGGCGAAAACGTATCTCAGTGCTTGGGTTCTCAATGTAGACCCCCAGACGCATTCTGTCCTCTAGCTTTGATCCATCCGTTTACAATGAGATCCCAGATGACAATATCAGAGTTCCGTCAATTCAAGAATGTGCCTCTGGCAGAATTGTCTCGCATTCGACCTCAGGTATAATCTCAGGTTTCCGATCGCAAATCTCTTCTAATCCATCTGGGATTCCTATCGTCGCCGCGATGGTATGACTTGCTCCTATCCTCTATCTATTCTCCTATTGCCTCATAGCTGCTGTGGCTGCCTCACACTTAAACTGTATGTAAAGAATAGTGTTCAGTGCCTGAGTGAGCGTGTTTCGCTCCGCCTGTGCCAAGACAACATGTTCTCTGAACCTGTTGTATGGTCCTTATGTTGCACTTTTCTTCCTTCCCGGTTCACCACATTACTGAGGGGTGTTGGTCTAATCACGCTCCTGTTGAGGCAGTGGACTATCCCCGTATTCGGGCCCCATTTCGAGCCTACGGCCGGTCTACATAGTGCCCAACATCTGTGTGCCTTCTCAGTACGATTTTGAGAGTGGCATTTCCAATTTAATTTCCCTTCCAATATCACTCCTAAGTTTTTGACCTTGCAGATATCGAAATCGTTCTATTAAGAAAACGTGGTGCGTTAAATTGGTCCACCTTAGTCTTCCTTGTGAACAGTCAGATTTCAGTCTTCTCTGGGTTAACATTAGGACCCCTGGGTCTAGTACACTCATATGCCATCTCCAAGACCCTTTTGGCCCTTCTGCATAGCTGATTCCGATCCATACCCCTTAGAAGTATTATAACATTGTGGTTCAAATCCCTTCTCAGTCATCATCCGTAATAGGTCACCAAAGGATGACCAAATCTTTCACGGGATAGATCCTCTGGCGATAGGAACCGGTCCCAGTTCTCGTCCCCTTACATGGGAGATATCTATCACTTTTATAAGGGTTTCTCGCTCGAGATGACGAATTGCCACATGTTTACGCATACCGCAAAGTCACTGTGAGTTTTGTCACCAATCCAAATCATATATCAAAATGAAGATCGCACCACAAATGCCTTTATAACCCGCCCAAAACGTCAAAAAATAAAAATTGAATGTCGAATATCCCCGAAAATCGGGCCGCAAATGTAGATTTAACAGCCCGAACAATTTTTCGAAAAGCCGAGGTGACCAACTTTTGGGTCCTCACAAGAGGCGCTCGGAAAACTTAGCCTTAAAATTTTGCACATGATCGCGATAACAACTCAGCTATAATCATTTCGAATTTCAAAGGGTTACCTACATCCGTTCTTAAATGGCATATCTTTTGAATTTTTTTTCCAATTTTATTCCACTGTGCGATCCCCCGATGAAAGGTCTAAGGCCCATTAAACCGCATTCATTGCACCATTACAGAGTCACAAGCTGTAAAAAAATTTGTCAACGCCGACTATATGAAAAATCCGCAATTACTTTTTGGGCAACCCAATATATACCTGAGGTGGTGGGTATCCAAAGTTCGGCACCATTGCACTTAACACATTTCTACTTATTTTTTGATTTAACCGTCTATGGCAAAACCATCATTTTGTTTTCAAAGCTTAACTTTTAGTTTGCACATTCTATTCTATCATTGTAAAAACTACAATTATTTGCTATACATTGTTCGCAATCAATTTTGTTAATGAATGCCAGCACTTATCCCTTATGGTTGAGGGATTTTCTAGGGGACTTTATTATGGAGTGTTTTTTTTTTATGGTATAGCATCACGCGAATTGCAATTCATAGACGTCATATTCAACACTCTATTGGTTTTCACTTCAATGGAGTTGGTAATGATTTGTCGAGGGTCTATTCTGCATCTATCTGTTGTATCGTTATGCTGTTGAATTCTGTATTGGAAACAACAACTTTTAAGAGGTTTAAGTAATTATGGAATGTTGCGAGTATAATTACTGATAGAAAAGCCATTGGCTCTAAGCATGGTAGTACAGCTAATTGGCAGTTTTTCTATAAGTTTTTTGCCATTACGAAAAAACGACAGAAAACCGCCGGTGTATGTGATTAGCAAGTTGTGGAAATCTAAATTAATTAGGTCGCTGATGTGGAAATTTGTCATTTCTTAATGCGGGGGAAAGGAGTTAGCAGGATAAGAAATTGGAAATAGCGTAGGTTTAAGTGGCAGTCTGCGTTTTCGTCCATTGTGATACCACAGGAACAGAAGAAGGAAGATGCCTTCTAGCTCCTACCGTTGAACCATCCAGATCGCTTAAAAAATCCCAACAACTTGCGAACGTTTACATCTGCTAAGTCAGCCAGGTTCTCAAAGAAATGTGAACCTAAAGTGGAACTCCTTCTGACTGCCGATGCGGGACAACAACACAGAAGGTGTTCTATAGTCTCTTCTACTCCAATGTCCTTTTAGCTTCTGCAAAAGTCGTTGCACGCAATGATCAGTCTGTCAGCATAGTTTCCGATTAGACCGTGACCTGTGATGATAGACACAATGACTGAGACGACAGTTCTGGCCAGTAACAGCAAAGCGGTAGACCTCTTCAATTATAGATTAGGCCACATAGTTTTGGAATACTCACAGCCCACATCAAATCCCCCTGCCATGAGGGGGACCTTAAATGCCGCCAAAGCGGCCTTACAATGGTGGAGATTTATCTGCAAAAATCGGACAATTGTCAGGATTCAGAATTACCATCACTGTTGCGTTGGCCTCGTCTTCCGAGTTCGCCAAGAGTTCATCTTCACAAGATTCGTTAGATCTTGCCATGGTGAGCTTCCGTACGAGATTTATCTGCAGAAATCGGACAATTGTCAAGATTCAGAATTTGCATCACTGTTGCGTTGGCCTCGTCTTCCGAGTTCGCCAAGAGTTCATCCTCGCAAGATTCGTTAGATCATGTCTTATGGTGAGCTGGCGCACACCTTGAGTTCAGCCTAACCGAATCACCCACCCCCACACAGGGTTTGTTGGGTCCCGTTTCGATGCATTTCCCTCTTGTTTCGATCGTGGCAGGGGGATTTTCAGTCTACAACCCGCCAGTCTTTAGAAGTGTGGTCCATAGTTCCTTGGACAAGTATACGTCAACAACTGCTGAGTCGTCTACTGATTCCCCAACCTCACCGTTTCTATAGACCTTTAGTTTCAACTTGTTGAATCCGTAGGATACAACCCCTTCAGACTGGTTGACGTCTGGGAGACAGCCGGAGTTTAGTATGAATACTGCATGTCTCCGGTCACCATCAAAATTGGAAATTTTCCCATGAACATTCCAATAAGGAATAGGCGAAAATTCTCACATATCAATGAATGTCCGATTCAAGTTTAACCTCAATGATAAGGGACTTGCTTTTTATAGTCAAGTCCGAATGTCCTGCTGCAGTGCGGCACTTCTTTGGGGAGAAGATTTTACATTGCTGTCTATACATGGCATAGTACCCCACAAATGTCGTCAGTATTAGGAGCGGATAATTACCGCTGTGTTGTATGATGTTCTTGCTCGGATTCGAACCCAGGCGTTCAGCGTCTGCGCTACGGTGGCCCCGATCACTATCAGCCTCATCCAATTTACCAATCTTCCAGTCGTTGGTTGACAGATAGGGATTACCTTCTCTTAGTCTTCCAAGTGTGGATTCACGATCTGAGAGAATCCTTGGTATCCAAGCTTGCGGCATTGGTCGAGAAGGAATATCTTGCTTCTTGACAAAATCCAGTGCAGCACCTGACCAGATCTCACCAGTCTTTTTCAGGGCGCAACAATACATTTCAATTGAGCCATGATCCTCGAAGGCCTCGATACTAGCCTGCATCGTCACAAACTGAAGGAGACCCAGGAAATTCCGCAAGAACATCGAAGTATGCGACAGTCCATTGACTATCCCACTCCAATTATTCCTAGGTATGCAGCCCTGTTCTTTTCCCTTGTTGACAATTGCCATCACCAAACTGTCCCTAGCGACATTAGCAAAGGTTCTTGGACCCATCTTACTATTGTTCGCCCTAGTTATTTTAGGCATGGGATGCCCTCCCGGTGACCGCAGCCTTTTGGCTGACTGCGGTGCAGTTTCCGAAGACGTGTAGTCTTTGGTGTGGCCTGTGCAGCAAATTCCCAAGCCCAATTTAGGGAATCTCTTTCCCTATTAGTGAGAGTCTTAGGATCATTCGCACCAAGCCTCCCAATAAACATGAGTGCGATGCGTCTTCTATTATAAAGAGCGTGTTGGTTTGCCGGGGAAAGCCGATGGCCTAGGCAAATTATAGGCATGCGAAAAAGGAAAATTGTCGTTTAGACTTGAACCAGGCGTCTTCGTCAAAAGCCCCTGCTGACCAGACGCCTTTCGGCTAGTGGAGCTTGGATCAGCCGCTCCACCAGTCGAGGTTTCAGTAGCAGACAACATGCTACTGCCAGGTACCACCACCGCAGCTATTGGACCTTTGGAGTCCATTCGAAGCCTGCTGCCGGGCTCTAGTTCTGCCGCTCCACTAGAAACAGACGCAGATCATCAACCGGCTAATGGACAACACTATCGAAGCTATCCTTGAAAAATTTACAGAAAAATTCATGCGGAGCGAAATAACAATACGTCCGCTTCACTCAACGGTTCAAACAAGAAAATTTGAAAAAGGAATATCTCTTTTTGAGTCGATAGGAACACTTGTGCCGGTACTATTGTAGTGGTAGGTAAAAACGTCTTAAAGTTACAAGCTAAAATCTTTCCCCTAATTTGAACGTGGACACTTTCATCATGAGGCAACATACACTTTTTATTATAGCCTTCCTAAGCACCTGCCTGTTCGAACAAATTGAAGTCAATTAGCACAAAAATGGTAGCCATCAATTGATTATCTTGCTGCACATAAATTGAACATATTCACACCTTTTGCGAGGACATTAATTTCACTACTAAAAGCGGTGTCCCTTTGAAAGAACCTTATAAAAGTAGTTACATGCTGTTATCGAACGGCCAAATCGACATTAAAAAAAGAAAGTCTGCAACATTCAAGAAATAAGGGGGGAAATGCAAATTGGTCTACATTTCGTCAGTAGACGCAACAACGTAATCAGGCGAACTCATCCCTTCCCTTATTCGAAAAGAAAGTATCGACAGTCTTGCAAAGGGTGAATGCTGCCCCAATACCAAGCTACTCAGACCCTTTCCCCACCTTAATGCAATGATCAACAATATAAAATACGAACCAAGGGAGGACATAATTATAAGGTGATAAATCATGGCTAAATGAATGAAACGCGAAAGGACAAAACACGTTCTTGAAAGCCACAAAATTCAGCTCTATATACTTGGGGGTAAACATTTTGAGTTTGTTATTCTTCTGATTTGTCACTGTCGCGTTGCGTTGCGTTACACAGCCAGATCTTAGCCGCACAATAAAGTTATAACTGCTTATAAAAGTGCGATTTAAGAGCGGCACTGCCCCCTTTTGCTGGGCTATCATCATCAGCATGCGTTTTTGTTGCGTCATCGCAAGGAGCAAAACATATTTAAGGACATTAAATATGTTCTGCTCTTCAGCATAAACAATCTTTGATAAATTTCGGTCATTTAAGTGACTGTCACAAACAGTTTGATATGATGATGTCAAGCGAAAAGTTTGTTAATGCTTTCTTTAACGCGCATCTATCTTGTTGCGGGCCGACTTGCTAAAAAGTTTACAAAATAAAGGACTCTTGTAAATGGGCCAAGGAAGACAAAGACAATGCTAAAAACAAAGAATCTTTGTGAGATGATGAAATGTTGTTTTGTGACGAACATTATCGCCTGATGTGAAATTTAAAATGAGTCTGTTTGCATTTCTTTTTTTTTTCAAAATCTAATATAAATTGTCCTCTGATTCATGCACCATAGTATGAGGGATATATTATAGCTAGGTCCTTCCCTTTCAAAGGCATCGAATCGTCTTGACCTTCGATGCTGATTTGATGTAATCCATTTGTCCTTTCATCCATCGAAATCACTTGGTCTTCTAAAGTTTTCCACCACAATTTGGCAAAAATAGCATTGAATGTATCGCAACGGGTTAGCATGTACACCTTAGATGCTGAAACTGACAAATCCTAGCCAGAACATCAGAAAACAAGTAAAAAGACATTAAGTTCACTATACCTTTCATCATAATCCGGTGAAAAATTCATAATTTGTGCCTCCATAGCAGCTATATTGAAATATGGTCCGATTTGGACCAAATTCGCCACGGCCATTGAGTGTTCTAACAAGTGCTTCAATTTTGTAGAACAAAATATTGGTCTTTTTGGTAGCTATATCCCAATATAGACCGATCTGAACCATATGCGACACGGATGTCGAAAAGCCATAATTCAATGTGTCAAATTTCAGCAAAATCAGATTATAAATGCGTCTTTTATAGGTCCAAGACCTTAAATCGAGAGATCGGTCTATATGGCAGCTATATCCAAATCTGGACCGAGCAAGGCCACATTGCAGAAAGTTGTCGAAGAGCCTAACGCAACTCACTGTCCCAAATTTCGGGGACATCGGACAATAAATGCGACATTTATGGGCCCAAAACCTTAAATCGTGAGATCGGTCTATATGGCAGCTATGTCCAAGTCTGGACCGATCGGGGCCAAATTGAAGAAAGATGTCGAGTGACCTAACACAACTCACTGTACCAAATTTTGTCAAAATCGAAAATAAATGCGCCATTTATGGGCCCAAAACCATAAATCGTGAGATCGGTCTATATGGCAGCTATGTCCAAGTCTGGACCGATCGGGGCCAAATTGAAGAAAGATGTCGAGTGACCTAACACAACTCACTGTACCAAATTTTGTCAAAATCGGAAAATAAATGCGCCATTTATGGGCCCAAAACCATAAATCGTGAGATCGGTCTAAGGCAGCTATATCCAAATCTGGACCGATCTAGACTAAATTGAAGAAGGATTTCGGAGGGCCTAACACAACTCACTGTCCCAAATTTTGGCAAAATCGGACAATAAATGCGCCTTTTATGCGTCCAAGACCTTAAATCGAGAGATCGGTCTGTATGGCAGCTATATCCAAATCTGGACCGATCTAGACCAACTCGCAGAAAATGTCGAAAGGCCTAACACAACTCACTATCCCATATATTGTCAAAATCGGAAAATACGGCTTTTATGGGCCCAAAACCTTAAATCGAGACAACAGTCTATATGGCAGTTATATTCAAATCTGGACCGATCGGGGCTCGCTGCCCCTTCTTTTACTTTATATGGGCAAGGTGGTCCACTAGACAATTGACCCGTAAAAAATGTCAGCATCTTGCTTTTGTCTCAAATAAGATTTATTTAAACCCCATATTGCCATAGGTTTAAGTAGAGTTTATAGGATGAGGCGTCCCCCAAACCCTTGGCCACAAAATTGGTTATAAAATTAGTTTTCTAATCTCAAATATCTTTTACTTGAGCCACATATTGGCATGGTCGGCAAATTTTTACCCTTTTGGGGGGTTTTGGGAAAAAAGCGGTGCCCCAATAACATGGTCCCACATTTGGATATTAGTATTCTACTCCCCAGTACCTTTATTTGAGCCCCATATTGCGATGGTCAGTAAATAATTGCTGTTTGTGGTCTATTTTGGGAAAGGGGTAGACACCCAGAAAATTGGTCCCGAAAGTGGGTATCAATTTCGTGCACTACTCCCCAAAACCTTTCATATGAGCCCCACATTGACATGGTCGGTAAATATGCGCGACTTAGGGGTGTTTCAGGGAGTGGGGTGGTCCCCCAAACACTAAGCCCTGCAAATATATCAGCATCATGCTCTATTCTCATGTATCTATATATCATCCAATTGAACCCCATATTGGGATTGGCCTCGAAAAAAATTATCAAATTCGTTTTCTAATCTCAAATATCTTTCATTTAAACCCATTATTCAGCAAATATATCCGGTTTGGGGTATGGGCCCCAGAAACTATCAATATCGGGCTCCACTGTCTTGAAGAGACAAAAATTATCTTGGTGAGCAAATACGTCCTATTTGGGGGTTACCAGGTGGTATGGAAGTCCCCTGTTGATATCAGATTCGTGGTCTACTCTCAAATACCTATCAGTTGAGCCCCATATTTCCATAGTCGGCAAATATGACCGGTTTGGAAGTGTTTTGGGGGATGGGGCGGCCACTCACACTGTGACTTGGCCTTTAAAGTATATATCATATTCGTGTTCTACTTTAAAATACGTTTTATTTCAGCCCCATATTGCAATGGTCACCAAATACTATATGTGTGGTGTTATGGGTGTGGGGTGGTCCCATAGATACTTTCCCGAATATTGATGTGAAATTCGAACTTTACTCGCAAAGATCTTTCATTTGAGCCCCATATTGCTATGGTCGTAAATTTGTCCTCTTTGGAAGATGTTTTTGGGGAGAAATGGCCTCTCAAATACTTGGTCTCACATTTGGATATCAGATTCTACACTCAAATAGTTTCTATTTAAGCCCCATATTGCCATGGTCAGTAAATAAGTCATGTTTGGGGGGTGTTAAGGGGAGGGGGTGGACCCCAGAAATTTGGTCCCACATTTGGATATCAAATTCGTATTCTACTCGCAAATACCTTTCATTTGAGTCCCATATTGCCATGGTCGGTAAATATGTCCGATTTAGGGGCATTTTGGGGGTTGGGGTGGTCCCCCAAACTCTTAATCCGACAATTGGATATCAGATACGTTTTCTAAACTTAAATACCTTTCATTTAAGGCCCATATTGTCGGGATTGTTGTATTAATATATTTGGTGGGTTTTGGGGTGGGGCGTCCCCCTCTAGGTCCCCCATCCGAAATTTCCATACCAAATTTTTGTTTGTAGGTTACTATAACAGAGCACACAAAATTCCCTTTAAATCACACTACTCATCTCTGAGATCTGGCGTTTCTGACAATTAGGGTAAGGGGAGGGTCCGCTCCCCCTTGAGATATCAAAAAATGTAGTACCCTATTTTCACCACGGGATCACTATGCACCATCTGTACAAATTTCAAGAAAATCAATTATATGATTTTTAAAGACTAGCGGACAGACGGACGGAGTGTCTATATGGTCTTATATTTTTACGACGATCAAACATATATATATATATACTTTATAGGGCCGGAAATAAATATTTCGATGCGTTGCAAACTGAATGACAAAATGAATATTCCCCCATCCCTCGGTGGTGGGTATAAAAATTTTAGCCTTTGTTATTCCGTCAGTTGATTCTAGTTTGAACCGTTGAGTGTAGCAGACGTTTTGTTATTTCGCTCCGTAAGAATATTCTGTAACTCGTAATAGCTAGGAGACGGGAATCCAAAGACCCAACAACTGTGCTGTTGGTATCAGGATGTAGTACGTTGTCTGCTACTGAGACCTCCACTGGTGGAGTAGGCTCCACTAGACGACAGACGACCGGTCAGCAAGAGCTTTTGTCGAAGAGACCTGGTTCGTGTCTTAAGAACAAGCCTGAACCTATTATTTCTTCGCATGCCTATAATTTGCCTAGGCCATCGGCCTTCCTCGGCAAATCAACAGGCTCTCTAAGATGTTGGAATAATAGAAGACGCATCGCTCTCAGGTTTATTGAAAGGCTTGGTGCGAATGATCCTAAGACTCTCAATAATTGGGAGATAGACTCCCTAAATTGGGCTCGGGAATTCGCTGCACAGGCTACCCCAAAGACTACACGTCTTGATTCGGAAACTGTACCGCAGTCAGCCAAAAGGCTGCGCTCACTTGGAGGGCATCCCATGCCTTAAAGAACTAGGGCGAACAATAGTGAGATAGGTCCAAGTACCTTTGCTAATGTCGCCAGGTGATGGCAGTTGTCGAAAGGGAGAAAAACAGGCCTGCATACCTAAGAATAATTGGAGTATTATAGTCAATGGACTGTCATCAGTATTCTCCGATGTCATTGCGGAATTTCCTGGGTCTCCTCTAGTTTGTGACGATGCAAGCTGCTATCGAGGCCGATACAGACTAATTGCCTTCGGGGATCAACGCTCAATTGAAATGCATCGCTGTGCGCTAAAAAAGATTAATGAGATCTGGTCAGGAGCAGTACTAGATGTAGTCAAGAAGGAATATATTCCTTCTTGAACTAAGGCGCATGCTTAGTTTCCAAGGATTCCCTCAGATCCTGAATTCATACTTGGAAGACTAAGAGACTGTACTCCCAATCTTTTAACCACCGACTGGAAGTTTGGTAGATTGGATGTGACTGAAGGCGGACATATGCAGTATTCGTACTTAACTCCGGCTGTCCTCAACCTAAATTCAGACGTCAACCAGTCTGAAGGTATTGTACCTAACGGCTTCAAAAGTTTAAACTGAAGGTCTATAGAAACGGTGAGGTTGGGGAATCAGTAGATGACTCATCAGTTGTTGCTAAACACTTGCCTGAGGAACTTTCGACCACATCGATAAAGTCTGGCGGATTGCAAGAGATTGAAAATCTCCCTGCCACAATCGAGTCAGGAGGGGAGGCATAGAAACGGGATCCGACAAGCCCTAGGTGGGTGGGTCGTCCAGTTGGACTGGGCTCAAGGTGTGAGCCAAGTGGGGAAGCACGGGACTCAAAAGGTACTTCGACAGCAGCAGCTAGTGCAGCATCTAAGGAGGAATCGTTCACACCTCAAGTGTCCAGTGTACTGAGGAAGAGTGGTTCCATTGCTTTCTTAACTGCCCCTAGATTCGTACAAAAACTCATCATGACAAGATCTAACAAATCTTAAGAGGATAAACTCATGGTGGACTCGGAAGACGAGGCTAACGCAACAGTGGTGGAAATTCTGAATCCTGACAATGCTCCGGTTTCTAAAGATAAAATCTTCCCCAATGTTAGCACGCTTCGGCGGCACTAAAGATCATTCTGATGGCAGGGGAATTTGACGTGGGTCTTATTCAGGAGCCATGGGTGTGTGGAGGAATGGTTCGAGGACTAAGTATAACTGGATTTAAATAATTCAAGGATACGGGAAATGGACACAGAGCCTTTATTCTTGCAAAGAGTAGTCTAAATTTTTTTCTTCTTCCGTCGCTGAAGACGGTAGATACAGTTGTTGTTGTAGCCACATCTTCATGTGAAGGTGGCGATCCTCGTCAAGCTCCTGTAGGTGATCAAACTTGTCCGGTCCAAAGCACCGATCGCCGAGGGAACATAGTGGCCATTGGTTTCGTCAATAACCCACCCTGTCACATCGAGCATCATAGGCGCTCAGTATTTGTGCAAGAGCCGGTGCCACCCGACCTCTCACTGCTCGATACCGCTGATTGTCCGCTACTGCAGTTACAACTACTCCGGATGAAGCATTCCACTATCCGCAACCTGTGGGCGCATCCGGTAGCTGACGGCTAAGCTTCTTGTGACAACAATGAACACCACACAGATCGGACTTCAATGTTCCAGTCTGTGTGGTGCTCACAGCTATCTCGCGCCGGGCGTAAGATTCAGTAGTAGCCAGGCTTGAAATAATAAGTCTCATTACTGGCTGCCTTTCCTATATATGGCACATGACTCAGAGATGCCGCCTTCAAACCTTAAGTTACTGTTTGAAGCCGCTTCTGAAGGGAAAAAGAGCCTCATTGTATGAAGTGATGCTAATGCACATTACCAGATATGGGGAAATTCGGATGTCAACGAAAGGAGTGAGCTGCTTATCGAATATATTATAAGTTCCAATCTGGCGATCTGGAACAGTCAGGAGGAACTAGATATTACCTTTGTATCGTAAGATATTAGGGCAAGAATATGCGACAGGGAATCGTTGGATGACCACAGCTTCTCCCATCATCGGTATATTAGTTTCAGCTTTGGAGAAAATACTGCAGGAGTGGTCCCTCGGCTAAACAGAAGAAAGACGGAAATTCTGCAGGTCCATCCCTTCTAGACCTGAGAAGGAAGTGGAAACTGCGGAGGATATAGGCATAATGATCAAGCGGATAACGAAGGTGTTCGCATGTCCTTGTGTCAAGTCAAGGGGCAAACAGCGACCGCCATGGTGGACCCCAGAGCTGGTTGGTCTAAGGAAAGTCTGCAGAAAACTCTTCAACAAAGCGAAAGCCACCAGAGCACCACACCATTGGCTAAGAAAATATAAGGGCGAGCTGAGAAAGGCTCAGAACAAATCCTGGGTACAATTCTGCAGCTCCATGGAGGATACATCTGAGGCCTCTAGGCTGAGGAAGATTCTGTCCGCAGACCTATTACAGTGGGGTATATTCAGAAGTCAGAGAATGTATGGACAATGTCTAGTGAGGAAACACTAGAACTACACGTTGATACACATTTCACGGGAAATTCTCCAACGGACAACATGGCGTCAGAAGAGGTTGTCACTAGTATGCATTCGTCGGAGGCTATTAGGGAAATTGTGACAGTGTCTCTCGGCGGTAAGAAGTTCGACTCCTTTAAGTCGTCAGGTTCTGGTGATGCATCACCGGTTGAAATACAAGCTTCTGTGTCTTTGGGCGATAGGAAGTTTCGACTTCTTTAAGTCGCCAGGCCCTGATGATGTATCACCGGTTGAATTACACAATTAGACCCAGCGGTCTGACAGACTGGTTCCTTGACTTAGGGAGATATACTCTGCTTGTATCACCCTGTCATATATACCTGTATGATGAAGGGACACGAAGGTTATTTTCATTCCGAAAGTAGGAAAACCTTACCACACGAATGTGAAAGATTTTCATCCTATTAGTCTGTCATCCTTCATGCTGAAGACTCTTGAGAGGTTGAGAGAAACATATCTTAGGGCAAAGATCCCTGGAGATCGCCTGTCTCGGCATCAGCATGCATATAGTAAAGGCGAATCCACTGAAGCAGCTCTTCACAACCTAGTCGGCTACATATAGGCTTTTCTCGCTGTCAAGAAATATACAATGGTAGCATTTCTTGACATTGAAGGTGCTTTCAATAATGTAAAACCGTCGTCATTCATGAAGGAGTTGGAGTTTCTAGGCATCAACTCTACCGTAAGAAAGTTTATTGAGAACTTACTTACAAAAAGATACATTACGGCAGGCTTTTGATCTGTGGATCTAAAAAGTTGGGTCAGCAGAGAAACGCCTCAAGGGGGCGTAGTGTCTCCTCTACTTTGGAATAAAGCTATTAACAATATATTTTTGCAATGTATTTTATATCATGCGTTGTGTATATAGTGCAGTATTCAGACCTACAATGCTATATGGTGTTGTGGTCTGGTGGACGGCGCTTCAAAAGTCCAACTACTGTTCAATACTTCAAATTAAGGCTTGTTTCTTCATCGCAGCCGCACAGAGGATGACACCGTCGCACAGATCAACAGGCAAAAAGTTAAGGAGTTATATCCATTTGGCCCACTCTGCGACGTCTGCAGCATGGTCAAAAATGGACATTAGTTACTTATGTGGCCAATATTTCACCACAATAATGCCAAAAATATGCAGCCAACTATGAAACGTTGATGATTAATTACCGCATTTTACTACCTTCCCCTAGTTTTATGTCTTTTGGTAGCAGCCATTTTTGTGCAGGAGCGAATATTAAAATGTTCGTATTTAATAAACAAGGGTCACCAAGCACATTGGGCTCAAAGGTTTTGCGAATTGTTGGGGCGACCTAACAAATGAAGCTAGCCGCTCTGAAGGCTGCACAAATACTTTTTGTAAAGGTGCATGGGTTGGGTGGCCAACGTTGCACAGTGGTAAGCATGTCCGCCTATGACGCTGAACGCCTAACTTCAAATCCCGGTGTGTGTACATCAGAAACATTTTCAGCGGTGGTTATCCCCTTTCTAATGCTGGCTACATTTGTGAGGTATCGCTCTGCGGCACGCCGTTCGGACTCGACATAAAAAAGGAGGCCCCTTATCGTTGAGCTTAAACTTTAATCGGGCTGCACTCATTTATATGAGAGAATTATACCCTGTTCCTTAACGGAATATTCATCGGAAATTTAGAATTAGTAGATGGGTAGTCCGTCCCATGTCACTATAGACATGCACCTAAGCCAGTAGTCGGCTTATTGTGCACTCTAATTACAAACAAGTAAAAGCGTTATAAGTTAGGCCGGGCTGAATCTTGGGAACTCACCACTACGGATTCTGCTAAAAATGTATACAAAATAAATTTAGTTGAAGGGCAAAATCTTATTCTGTCGCAATCAAATATAAAAATGATCAAAATTCTGTCAAACCAGCAAAAATTAAAGCTTATACGAACCGAACTAGCATATTCGAGAGATCGGCTTATAAGGGAGATATATCGAGTAATATACTGATTTGGGCTGTACTTTGCACAGTTGTTGGAAGTCGTAATAGAGCACTGCATGCAAAATTTCAACCAATCCGCAAAAAATTGCGGCTTGTAAATGCTAAAGAAATCGGTAGATCAGTTTATATGGGAGCTATATCAGGTTATAGTCCAATTTTAACCATACTTGGTACATTTGTTGGAAGTCACAACAGAAACCACATGCCAAAATTCAGCCAAATCGGACAAAAATTGCGGCTTCTAAATGCTCAAGAAGTCGAATCGGGAGATCGTTTTAAATGGGAGCTATATCTCTACCAGAACCGATATGGCCCATTTGCAATCCCCAACGACCTACATCGATATTAAGTATCTGTGCAAAATTTCAAGCGGCTATTTTTACGCGTTCGACCGTTATTGTGATATCGACAGACGGACGGATGGACATGGCTAGATCGATTCAGAACGTCGATTCGATCAAGAATAAATATGCTTAATGGACCTAAGACGAATATTTCGAGGTGTTACAATCGAAATAATTAGATTAGTATACCCCCATCCAAGGGTGGTGGGTATAAAAAAAGTAACCTCGAAAAAGAAAATCTAAGTCAGGAATTACGTGCTACATACAAAATCCTTAATTGTTTTCCACACCACGTCCCTAAGTTGGTTCATGTCTGGTATAGTATCTCAACCTAAGTGCCGGTATCTGTTAGACGGGCAATGACAAAAGAAATGCCCCAATGTCTCATCATGCTATCACTTGCCGCACCGATTTTACATAAGTCTGCTCGTAGTCCTATGTGTACCGTCATGACATCAATAGCTATACTGACCTCCTTCGTACTTCCTTTTGGAAATAGCCTCATCCTCCCACGATCTGGGTCACCCCATAGGATTTTCGCCGTCCTACCGAACGTTTCGCTGTTCCACAGTGTTGCATGCGCATTCATCGTCCTCGCCCTTAACTCGGACTGCGTCAATCCGAAAGGCTTCGGGTTAACCACGTTTATTGACGGCAGTCCTCAGGCCTTCGCCGCCAAATCATCTGCCCTTTAATTCCACCTTACTCCGTTATGGCCCGGCACCCAAACGATTTGCCTTCCTCGGAGAAGGCGTTAATCTCCTTCTTACATTCCAAGACTGTTTGTGACCTTTCCGTCCTGCTTGTTATTGTCCTTATTGCCTGTTTACTCTCCGTAAAGATGTTCACACTTGACGGCCTCGCGTTAGCACCACACCACCTCACACATTCCGTGATCGCCCGGATCTCCGCCTGCAGGACCGTATTTGGGTCAGCCAGTTTTAAAAAAGTTCTCAGTCCCTGGGTTCTCAATGTAGACTCGCAGGTCCACTCTGTTCTCTAGCTTTGATCCATCCGTGTAACATGATCTACCAGATGACAATGCTAGGGTTCTGTCAATCCAAGACTGTGTCGCTGGCAGCAGTGCCTCGCACTCGACCTCAAGTGTCGTCTCAGGTATTCGATATGAAATCTCTTCCATTCCTTCCAGGTTTCCTATCGTAGTCTCGTTTATACCGCGATGGTATGAGCTGTTCCCATCCTCAATCAATTCTTCCATCGCCTCATGTGTCAAAGCCGCTGTGGCTGCCTCGCACTTAATCTGTATGTCTATGGGTCAATAATCTAGAATAGTCTCCAGTGCCCTAGTGGGCGTGGCCCTCATCGCTCCTATTTATGTAGGTCGTTGGTGATTGGGCCATGTCGGTTGAGATTTGGATATAGCCCCAATATAAACCGTTTCCCTGATTTGACTTCTTGAGCCCTTAGAAACCTCAATTTCTACTTAATTTAGCTAAAACAATGACTTGTGTTACAACTTTTAACATCCATGCCAGGTATGATTCGAATCGGTCTAAAAACAGATGTAATCCTCACATAAACTTATCCCCGGATTTGACTTTTTGAGCCCTTAGAAACCTCAATTTTTATCCCATTTGGCTAAATTTTGGAACAAAGACTTGAAAATGGAACAAAGACTTGAAATCCCATGGCAGCTGGTTGTACGTACCGGATTGACCCGATGGATTTCTTCATCGGCAAGGGCTGCCTCCTCAGTGTTTAACACACTGCTACAACAACAACAACAAAGACTTGAGTTATGACTTCCAACATCAATGCCAAGCCATGCCATATAAACCGATCCCCGGATTTGACTACTTCAGCACTTGTTGTGAACTGCTCCTATCCATTCTCTCATCGCCTTAAGTCTCATAGTGGCAGTGGCTGCCTCACACTTGATATATATGTCTATTGGTCGGAAATCTAGACTAGTCTACAGTGCCCTAGTGGGCGTTGTACTCATCGCTCTGCCTATGCCAAGACAAGATGTTCTCTGATTTTGTTGTATGGTCCTTATGTTGCACTTTTTCTCCATCGCAATCATCCAAACTACTGAGGCATAAGCAAGTATCGGTCTTGTCACGTTCCTGTAGAGCCAGTGGACCATCCTAGGATTTAGGCCTATTTCGAGCCATTACAACATGGTGCCCAACATCTGTGATCCTTCTCGGTACGATCCTGAATGTGACACTTCACACCTAAGTATTTGACCTTGTCAGATATCGAAATCGTTCTATTGAGGAAACGTGGTGCCTTAAATTGGCCCACCTTCGTCTTCCTCGTGAACCGGCATATTTCAGTATTCTCCGGGTTAACATTGACTAGGTCTAGTCCGGTCACTTGCCATATGAAAGACCTTTTTGGCCCTTCTGTATAGATGGTTCGGATCCTTGCCCCTTAGAGGTATCGTAACATCGTCTGCATAGCAGGCGGGTCGAAATCCGTCCTCAATTAGCATTCGTAATAGGTCATTTATGGTGGTCACCCATATGAGTGGCGATAAAATGCCCCCTGTGTCGTGCCTTGTGCAGTTTCTTCCTTATATTTATGCCAAGGGACACACAATTTTTCCACCTGTTCCTTAGCATATGGTTTATCCAGTCTCTAGGAAACGTGGTGCCTTAAATTGGCCCACCTTCGTCTTCCTCGTGAACAGGCATATTTCAGTATTCTCTGGGTTAACATTGAGACCCCTAGGTCTAGTCCGGTCATTTGCCATATGAAAGCCCTTTTTGGCCCTTCTGTACAAATGGTCTGGATCCTTTTCCCTTAGAGGTATCATAACATCGTCTGCATAACAGACGGGTCCAAATCCGTCCTCAATGAGCATCCGTAATAGGTCATTTATGGTGGTCACCCATATGAGTGGCGATAAAATGCCCCCCTGTGGCGTGCCTTGTGCCACTTTCTCCCTTATATTTATGCCAAGGGACACACAATTTATTCACCTGTTCCTTATCATATGGTTTATTCAGTCTCTAGGAAACGTGGCGCCTTAAATTGGCCCACCTTCGTCTTCCTCGTGAACAGGCATATTTCAGTATTCTCTGGGTTAACATTGAGACCCCTAGGTCTAGTCCGGTCATTTGCCATATGAAAGACCTTTTTGGCCCTTCTGTATAGATGGTTCGGATCCTTGCCCATTAGAGGTATCGTAACATCGTCTGCATAACAGACGGGTCCAAATCCGTCCTCAATGAGCATCCGTAATAGGTCATTTATGGTGGTCACCCATATGAGTGGCGATAAAATGCCCCCCTGTGGCGTGCCTTGTGCCACTTTCTCCCTTATATTTATGCCAAGGGACACACAATTTATTCACCTGTTCCTTATCATATGGTTTATTCAGTCTCTAGGAAACGTGGTGCCTTAAATTGGCCCACCTTCGTCTTCCTCGTGAACAGGCATATTTCAGTATTCTCTGGGTTAACATTGAGACCCCTAGGTCTAGTCCGGTCATTTGCCATATGAAAGACCTTTTTGGCCCTTCTGTATAGATGGTTCGGATCCTTTTCCCTTAGAGGTATCATAACATCGTCTGCATAGCAGACGGGTCCAAATCCGTCCTCAATGAGCATCCGTAATAGGTCATTTATGGTGGTCACCCATATGAGTGGTGATAAAATGCCCCTCAGAGTTCGTACGACTTGCATATACTCCGAAAGCCTGGTGGGAGGCAAGGGCGGTATTTATACACAAGCCCGGCAAGGCAAGTGTCTCATAACTTTCCTTGCTGGGCTTGGGTATAAACACTACCCTTGCCTCCTGCCAGGAATATATGCAAGTTCTAGCCACACTGTGAAAATAGTGGCCATATGTGGCGCCAGATAGTCGGCCTCCTTCTGAAGTAACGCCGGAAATATTCCATCAGGTCCGGGAGACTTAAATGGTTTGAAACTCCTCAAGGATTCCTTCACCATAAATTCCGCAATTATAAACCTTCGATCAACGTCATTATCTTAAGATTCCGATGTCTCCGTGAGTCACGTCGTTTCCTGTGAAAAATGGGTTTTCATCAAAAGCCTCAACATGTCCTCCGTTGTCTCTGCTCTCACTCCCATGTCGTCTACTAACGTTTCTATTTGGACATGGGTCGTTCCTAGAGGCCGCAATTCTTTCAATTTGGTTGAAAGTTTGCATATGGTATTCTTTTATAATATCAGTACAAAGTATGTTCTTAATGGGTCGTGATCTGAAAAAGCTTGCATATAAACCGATCTACCGGTTTTACTTCTTGAACTCCTATATAGGACAAAAACTTTACTTACATATGTTTCAATCCAACTTTACACCTTAAGTAAATTTTATCTTAAGTTCTTAATTTAGGAATTTCATGAAATAAAATTCCTTTTTATTTCATTTGTCCTAACATTTCGTCAATTTCTTTAGTTTTTGTCTGTAAAATAATCGTTCAAAGAATCTGACAAATGCGATCCATGGCAGAGGGCCGACCAAGCTTAAGGTGCTCATAATTGTTCCCAGTGGGGTCTCCGGAAGTTTATGAGATATCATGTGCTATCACTTTAATAACCATACTGCACGATCTTTTTATACCCACCACCATAGGATGGGGGTATACTATTCTATATATATTTTGGATAATAGTAAAAATCTAAGACTATCTAGCCATGTCCCTCTGCCTGTCTGTTGAAATTACGCTACAAACAACAAACAAACAAATTTTGCCCATGAAAATTCCACTAAGGAATACGGCAAACTTCTCACATATCAATGAGTGCAGTCCGATTCAAGTTTAACCTCAATGATAAGGGGCCTCCTTTTTATAGCCGAGTCCGAAAGGCGTGCTGCTGTGCGACCACTCTTTGGAGAGAAGTTTTACATGGCATAGTACCTCACAAATGTTGCCAGCATTAGGAGGGGAAAACCACCGCTGAGTTTTTTTTCCTTTTGGTCTCGCCAGGATTCGAACCCAGGCGTTCAGCGTCATAAGCGGACATGCTAATCTCTGCGCTGCGGTGGTCTCTTTTAAAATAGAGATATTGAGCTGAAACTTTGTAAAGATTCTTTTTCTGTCCATAGGCGTGTTATGTTCGAAGATGACCTGTATCTGATATAGCCCCCATATAGGCCGACCTGCCGATTTAAGGTCTTAGGCCCATAAAAAAGCCACTCTTACTATCGGATTTTGCTGAAATTTGTGGCAGTGAGTTGCGTTAGGCCACTCGACTTCCTTCTTCAGTTTGGCCCAGATTGTTCCAGATTTGGATATAGCTGCCATACAGATCGATCTCTCGATTTAAGGTCTTGGGCCAATAAAAGTCACCTTTATTGTCCGATTTCGCTGAAATGTGAGAAAGTGAGTTGTGTTAGTCCATTCGGTTTTTTTTTCAATTTTCTCTGCTGCATGCTGTATATAATGCAGACCGATTCATTGGTTTTAGAGGAACCGCGACTTTTTCATATGTGGCGCCCTCACTTTTGTGGATGGTTATTGCTTCTGCAGGGACGATTGGGAACTGTTTTCGATCAACGTTGACTTGTTCATTGCGCCTATATTGAAAAGATTTTGTAACAATTTAAGTGGGCGTCCATGATAACTACGTTCTATGAGGCTTCTTGGAACGTGCCAATGATCCAACAGTTTATTCAGAAAATTTAATCCATAATGTGTTTGGAGTTCGGCTAAGAGCGGCTGGAAAACCTCATCTCCATTAGTTGTTCTGTTGCTCCATTTTACAAACCATCGCTGGTATCGATGTTGACTGTCACCTTGCACTTCGCAGTAGTCTTAAGTATTCATTTAAAGCGAAGACCTTGACATTCAAATACCTACAACGATTGGACAATTTCGAAAATTATATTTTTGCTGTCGGTAGTCAATCCCATAGCTTTTACCAGATCCTGAGCCTCTGCAAGGACCTCTTACGAGGGTATCGAATTAAACTTATCACTGTTAAACTTGTCGACCTCGTCATTTGAATAAAAGAGATGAATAGCATCTTCAGGAACAGCTGAGGGAATGACTATGCGTTGTCGCAACAGATTTATGTCTTCTTCGTTCATTTGACCCGAAGACATGTTGCTAAGTGCTATAGCAAAAGCTTGATCTTCTCCGCAAGTTCAAAATATATGAAGCTGTCCCAAACTGCATTGCCGTAATTTAAGCTGTAGGGGTCATTACATGGAGCTGAAAAGAACCATTGATCTCCAACGTCTGAAAACTGTTTCAAATATCCAAATACAATCGACAGATATGCCTCTGAAAATATCTGTGCTTTTAAATATTTGCTTCAGCCTTGCATCTAGAAAGGAGAACCTTCTCAATCCCACCATTGATATCTCATCAATTATAAGTAATTTCAAATTCATCACCATTGAGAACATGGAATTTATGGGGTCGGCAGTTAATGGTCTTTGGTCGGAATTAGATTGGTTAATTGGCAGTGCGAACATAGAATGCAAAATGCAAATTTGCCCATGAACATTCCACTAAGGAACTGGGACAAACTTCTCATATATCACTGAGTGCTGTCCGATTCAAATTCTAAGCTCAATGATAAGGGCTCTCCTTTTTATGGGAAGTTTAAACATGGCACAGAACCTCACAAATGTCGCCATCATAAAGAGGGGATAACCGCCGCTGAACATTTTTTCTAATGTTTTCGCCAGGATTCGAACCCCGGCGTTCAGCGTCATAGGCGGATATGCTAACCTCTGCGCTGCGGTGTTCTCCGCGAACATAGAGTGTAATTCCAAAAGCTGCCTTCCCTGTTGGTGCTGTTGGGAGGACTTTTATGCTGGTAAGGCGAGAAGCAGGAATGCTTTTTAGCCTGTGGTTAACGGACTGGTAAATTGCGGAAATTAATCTACTCTTGCCAACGATCTCTCAATTTAAGGTCTTGGACCCATAAAAGGAGCATTTTTTGTCCGATTTCGCTGAAATTTAGGACAGTGAGTTGTGTTAGGCCCTCCAAAATCCTTCTTGAAGATGGCCCAGATCGGCCCAGATTTGGATAGAGCGGCCATATGGACATATCTTGATCCCATAAAGGCGCATTTATTATCCGATTTCGCTGACACAGTGACTTATGTTTGGCTTTTCGACATATGATTCAGATCGGCCTGTATTTCGATATAGCTGCCAAAAAGACCAAAATTGAACCAAAATTGAACAGTGACTTGTATTTATTACAGCATTCTATTGTATGTCCGTGCTAAATTTGGCTTAAATCAGACCATATTTGAATATAGCTGGTATGGGTGCATAAATAATGAATTTTTCACCGGATTACGACGAAAGGTGGTTTACATATATACCCGAGGTGGTGGGGAACCCGGCCGAACTTAATGCCTTTTTACTTGTTTTAACTCACTGTGCAATATCGGCATATCTTCGTTCTGCTGCATGAGATCCAACTCAACTGTCTGACCAACCAGAGGGGAGCAAGTGAGCGGCCAACCATTCATATTTACCTAGTATTTCATTAATTCAAATTTAACGCTTCGAGCCAAACTTTGGTCAATTTGTCTTTATCAGCTCACTATCAACGTATGGGAACCTTTAGTACAGCGAACCTTTTTTTTTGGGCTTTGCAAAAAGCCAAGCAAGCAAGCAAGCAACCAACCAACAAGCAACTTCCTTTGGCATTTTGATCTACTTTTGCATCTTGTTTTTTATTTCCATTTTCGTGGGGACTCCCATTTTGCCAGTAATTACATACTGTCATCGCAAAACTGTTTTTACTGGGGCCTGTATCGCTGGCGGAACTAAAGTAGGCTGTAGTTGGCTGAAATGTCTTCTGTCCGGTTTTATTACGGTGCGTTTGTGGCGGCGTTCATCTTGCATTCGCTTTTGGGTTGGGGAAAATTTATTGATTGCATTATTATTGCATGCAGCAAAAAAAAAAAAAAAGAAAAAGCTGAAACATTTAAATTAATTTGCTCTGGTCATCGATGTAGCAGGCAACGTTATTGAGTGAACTTGTTATAAATGATCGCATAAATTGCCATTCAATATGCAACGGAGATATTAATTTGATTCGTTCCTACTGTGCACTCAGTCGAACCGTAAATGGATAAACAAATTACTTTACATAATTGAGGTGATTGTAGTTGAAATTATTTTCCAACAATGCATTGTCTTAATATTGTAAAAACTTTTGAAACTATTTTGTAAGAAAGAGGAAGCATGTCTTAAATGCCTTAATTTAAGGTGTGCTCAACGTTGATCTATCAATGGAAATCTGAAAATTGGCCTTAATGGCATATATATATCCAAATATAATGTGATCTCGGAAAAACCGATCTCCCTATGTTGATGAACCCCACAAACGTTTCAAGGGCCATGATTTGGGTATCTGCCCCAGGAATGTCCGCACTGTCTTTAGATAGGGGGCAGTATACACACTGGATATATTGGAGAAAGGCAGGGAGGACATTACCGCCATACAGGAAGCGATGGCTGGGGAAGGGTTCCACAACAACATCGAGAGGTGGCACCCTATATCTTGCCAACTTTACAGCGACAAATAAAGGAGAAGTATCGAAATAAAAGCAGAGAGGAGAAACGTCTATTCGTCAAGAAGATGAAGAAGGAAATGGATAGACGTGAGTGTAAGCGGATTGAGACACAAAATCCAAAGAATTAAAAATCAAACCGATGGCTTTGGTACAGGCACATCCTCCTGCAGAGACAAAGAATGAAATCTGACAACTAATACAGATAGTGTACTGAGGATATGGATAGAACACTTTTTCATACCACAGACCAAAACCTGACGATGGTATACAATGTTTACCTCCTAGGTAGAATAAGGTCCAAGAAGCAATGACCCGACTGAAAAATAAGAAGGCAGCAGGAGCCACCTAGGCAGAATGAGGTCCAAGAAGCAATGACCCGACTGAAAAACAAGAAGGCTTCAGGAGCCGATGGGTTGCCCGCTGAACTGTTTAACTATTTAAGACCAGAGGCGACACGATGATAAGGCGTAGGCATCAGCTTATCTGCGCAATCTGGCTAGAAGAACGCATACCCGATGATTGGAACCTCGTCATGCTATGTCCCGTACACAAGAAAGAAGACAAGACGGTATGTGCCAACTATAGAGTAATAAGTCGTCTCGTCATGGCATACAAGATTCTAACGAGCCTATTGTGTGAAAGATTAAAACCTAAAGTCAACGAAATAATTGAGCCCTATCAGTAAGGCTTTAGACCTGGTTAATCCATCATAGAACAGATATTTATACTGCGCCAAATCTTGGAAAGGATCCGTGAGGGACAAATCGCCACCTACCATCTTTTGGCTGATCACAAAACCGCCTTTGACATGCCTATACATTCAAAGGTAACAGATACGTCTTTGCAGGATGACACTCCTCAATTAATATACCAAATAACCTTTCCGAACCGTTTAATACAAAACTTTGGTAACCTGCTGGAGAAAATGATGCAAGATGCAGGTGAGAATTGGCATGGCACTCTAATCACAAGGTAACGTATGCTACTCACCTCTGCCGACGCCGTCGATATGTTTGGTCGGTCAACGGAAGAAGCAATGAAAATATCGAAGGAGTATCAATGAAAATGGCTTTGGCAGTAGATGGAGATAAAACAAAGTGGATGATATCAACTCCCACAAATCCCTGTAAGCCCGAGCATATAAAGAAAATGGAGAAAGTTGGGAACTACAACTTTGAGATAGTCAGCAACTTTATCTACCTCGACACCGCCGTTGCCGAAACAAATGAAACCAGTTTTGAAATAAGATGAAGATTAGTATAGGCTAACATGTGGTACTTTGGATTTAGCAAGCAGCTGAGAGGCAAAGCCACCTCTCGACAGACGCAGATTACACTATACATGGCACTGTTACTACCCGTGCTGGTGTATGACTCTGTAGCATGGATAATTGCGAAAACAGATAGGGAAGTTCTTTGAGTGTTTGAGAGAAGAGTACTTCGCAAAATATGTGGACCAGTTTCCGTAAATGGAGAGCGCCGTTTATAGGCCCAAGACCTTAAATCGAGAGAAGAAGGGTCTCGAATGGTCTAACACAACTCTCTGTTGCAAATTTCGGCGACATCGGATAATAAATGAGTTTTTTTTATGGGCCCAAGACCTTCAATCGAGAGATCGATTTATATGGCAGCTATATCCAAATCTAAACCGATCGCAGCCAAATTGATGAAGGATGTTGACTGGCCTGACAAAACTCACTATCCCTAAATTCAGCAATATGGGATAATACATGGGGCTTTTATGGGCCTAAGACCCTAAATCGGCTGATCGGTGTATATGGGGGCTATATCAAGATATAGTTTGATCAGTTGAAAATTTAGGCTTTCTAGGGCTCAAGAATTCAAAACGAAGGATCGATTTATATGGGGGCTATATCTATTTATAGACCGATTCGGTTTATTTTTGGCATGGATGTTGAAAGTCATAACACAGGTCTTTATTCCAAATTTATGGTTTACATGGGCGCTTTATCTCTTTATAGACCTATTTGCATCGTACTTGGCACAGTTGTTAAAAGTCATAGCGGAACACTACATGCAAAATTTTAGCCAAATCCTACGAAAATTGCGGCTTCCGAAAATTTAAGAAGTCAAATCGGGAGATCGGTTTAGATCGGAGCCATATCAGGTTATAGACCGATTTGAATCGTACTTGGCACAGTTATTAAAGAAGAATTTCAACCAAATCATACAAACATTGCGCCTTCCAGGGTCTTAAGACGTCTAATGGGGAGATAGGTTTATATGGTCGATTTGGAGCGTACTTGGCACATTTGTTAGAAGTCGCATCAGAACACTAATTGCAAAACGTCAGCCAAATCGGAAAAATGCGGCGTGGAAGCCGCTTAAGAGGTCAAATCCGGGGATCGGTATATATGGAACTATTGGGTTGCCCAAAAAGTAATTGCGGATTTTTTAAAAGAAAGTAAATGCATTTTTAATAAAACTTAGAATGAACTTTAATCAAATATACTTTTTTTACACCTTTTTTCTAAAGCAAGCTAAAAGTAACAGCTGATAACTGACAGAAGAAAGAATGCAATTACAGAGTCACAAGCTGTGAAAAAAATTTGTCAACGCCGTCTATATGAAAAATCCGCAATTACTTTTTGGGCAACCCAATATATCCCAATCTAAACCGATATGGCCCATTTGCAATCCCCAATGCCCTACATTAAAAAGAAATATCTACACAAAATTTCGAGCGGCTATCTAGCTTTGCGCGTCGACCACTATCTTAATTTCGACAGACGGACAGACATAGTGGCCCGGCTGGACGCGCTTTTTATACCCACCACCATAGGATGGCGTATACTAATCTAGTCATTCCATTTGTAACATCTCGAAATATTGATCTAAGACCCCACATAGTATATATAATTTTGATCGCCTCGACATACTGAGACGATCTAACCACGTCCGTCCCTCTGACGAAATGACGATAGCGGTCGATCGTGTATCGCTAGCTGCTTGAAATTTTGCGCAGATACTTAGTTTCAATGTGGGTCGCTGGAGATTGCAAATAGGCCACATCGGTTCAGCTTTAGATATGGCTCCCATATAGACCGATCTCCCGATGCGATTTCTTGAGCCCTTACAAGCCGTAATTTTTGAAGGATTTAGCTAAAATTTTGCACGAAATATTCAGTTATGACTATCAACAACTGAACTAAGTAAAGTCCAAATCGGTCTATAACCTGGTATAGCTCCCATATAAATCGATCTGTCGATTTGACTTCTTGAATCCTTACAAGCCGCATTTTTTGTCCGATTTGGCTGAAATTTTGCAAGCGGTGTTCCATTACGATTTCCAACGACTGTGCCAAGTAAGGTCCAAATCAGTCTATAACCTAATATAGCTCCCATATAAACCGGTCTCTCGATAATCCTTGTTCGGATTGCTGGTTTGGCAGAAGTTTGGTATGTAGAATAAAATTATGTCCTTCAACTAAGTTTAGTTTGTATAAATTTTGGAGGGTGTATAAGATTAGATTAGGCCGAACTTAGCGTCCTTTTTACTTGTTTTTTTTTATTATTTCTTTACTTTTAAAGTAAAACAAAACACAATCTGGAGTTTTTCTTTAACCAATATTTTGGTTTGATTTTTAAGGTCTTTAAGGAGGAGATAGCCATACTTTGTTTGCGCCTCAATAATAAATGCACAGTCAAACGAAATTTGTAAACTCTTTTATGAAGTCTTTGCCAACTGCATGACAAACTGACGGAAAGAAACAGTTTTATTGCAATGTCTACGCCATTTGTACGCCAATTGTTGGACATGGTTGCGATGATGCGATGCCATGCGATAACAATGTATTGACATTAGGATGGTTTGCCGAGTTAGGAAATAAGGAAAATAAAAGTGGATATTTTTGTATCATCATACAGATGATGATTGTTCAACCATAAGTTGCCTCCATTTGGTTTTACCTGTGTCGAGTTTTATCTTAGACTAGCTGACTAGCTGGGTGGTGTGGACCCACCCCCTTAACCCTTTTATTTGAGCCCCATTTTGACATGGTTGGAAAATTTTCTCCAATTATGTTCAATTTAGGGGTGTTTTCTGGGATGAGGAGGTCCCCCAGACACTTAGTCCTGAAAAAAATATCAGCATAGTGCTCTGATCGCAAATACCTTTTATTTAAACCCCATATTGCCATTGCTTTAAGGGGAGTTTACTGGATGAGACGTCCCCCAAACACATGGCCCCAAAATAGTTTATCAAATTCGTTTTCTTATCTCAAATACTTTTCATTTGAGCCACATATTGGCATGGTCGAAAAATTGTTTCCCTTTGGGGGTGTTTTGGGAAAGGGGTGATGCCCTAAATACATGGTCCTACATTTTGATATCAAATTCGTATTCTACTCCCAAATACCTCTATTTGAGCCCCATATTGCGATGGTCAGTAACAAATTGCTGTTTGTTGGGTCATTTAAGCCCCACATTGACATGGTCGGTAAATATGGCCAATTTAGGAGTGTTTTGGGGAGTGGTGGTGGTCCCCCAAACACTTAGCCCTGAAAATATATCAGCAACGTGCTCTATTCTCATATATCTCATTTATTTGAACCCCATATTCGCATTGGCCTCAAAATTGGACATTAAATCCGTTTTCTAATCTCAAATACCATTCATTTAAATCCATTATGGCAAAAGCCAGCAACTATGTCCGGTTTGGAGTATAGGCCCTAAAAACTATGATTTGGGGGTTGTTATGGTGGTGGGACGACGCCTAGACAGTTGATCCCTAATGTTGATATCAGATTCATGGTCTACTCCAAAGTATCTTTGATTTATCCATAGTCGGCAAACATGACCGGTTTGGGGGATGGGACGGCCACTCATTGACTTGGCTTTGAAAATATATATCAGATTCGTGTTCTTCCCTAAAAACCTCTTATTTGAGACTCATATTGCGATGGTCAGCAAATACTTCCTATTTGGGTGGTGTTATGGGGGTGGGGTGGCCCCATTGACACTTTTCCAGAATACTGATATCAGATTCGTGCTTTACTCCCAAATACCTTTCATTTGATGCCCTTATTGCTATGGTCGTAAAATTGTCCCCTTTTGGGGGTCGTTTTTTAGGGAGAGGCGTCCCCCGAAACACTTGGTCCCATATTTGGATATCAGATTCGTATTCTACACTCAAATACCTTTTGTTTAAGCCCCATATTCCCATGGTCAGTAAATAAGTCCTGTTTGGGGGGTGTTTTGGGAAAGGGGTGGACTCCCAGAAACTTTGTCCGAAATTTGGATATTAGTTTCGTATTCTACTCGCAAATTCTTTTCATTTGAGTCCCATATTGCCATGGTCGGTAAATATGTCCGATTTAGGGGTGTTTTGGGGCTTGGGGTGATCCCCCTAATACTTGGTCCGACAATTGGATATCTGATACTTTTTCTTATCCTAACTACCTTTCATTTGAGTCCCATATTGTTGTGATTGGTCTAAATATATGTTTTATAGGTTTTAGGATGGGGGAATTGCACCAACCATTTCCGAAATCTGGCGTTTCTGACAATTAGGGTAAGGAGGAGGGTCCGCTCCCCCTTCAGATATCAAAAAATGTAGTACCCTATTTTCACCATGGGATGATTATGCACCCTCTGTGAAAATTTTAAGAAAATCGGTTCCGCTGTTTCTGAGTCTATAGGGAACACACAAACAAACACAAATTGAATTTTATTTGTAAGAAGATATTCCAATTGAGGAACAACAGGCTATTTTATGAGTTCTATCCTAATCAAGCAGAGCTTTATAATAAAGAGTTCCCCTATGTATTGTTGGATACTTGTATATTGGAGATTTTTTACTTGGAATACCTCACAAAAGTCGCCAGCATTTGTAAGGGAATGACCAAAGCTGACAAGGTTTTTTCTGATGTAATTCGAACCCAGGTGTTCAGTCAAATAAAAAAACAACCCTAATGGCATGTTTAAAACGTGGTCACCGTGGAGCAGAGGTTATAAACGTCAGGTTTCGAATGCAAGAACATCATAAGCATTTTTACCGATGGTTTTTCCCTCCCAATGCTTTCGATATTTGTGGGAAACTATGTCATGCAATAGCAGCCATGTAAAAACTTCTCCTCAAAGAGATGACCCCTGAGGCACTCCGTTCGCACTCGGCAATACAATAGAGGTCCCTTATCTTTAAACTTGAAACGGACAACACTCATTCATATGTGAGAGTTTTGCCTCCGGTGCCTAGATGAACTATTTGTGGACAAATTTGCAATAAAATGTTGACCGTGTTTGCAACCGTAACGACTGAATACATATTAGCCACCCTATTAAATGTCTACAAATGTTGCAAACATAAAACTACAAAAATAAAAGTTATCAACATTTCCGGCGTCATTTGGTGCAGAGTTTGGTGCCATTTCAACTATTAGCAAGTTAAAGAAAAGTTTAAACAACAGTAACGCCATTTAGTATGGAAAAGAAAAGTAGCTAATACCTGTGGGTAAATAAGACCCAGTGTCCATACAAGTTTTTCTATTGGAGATAAATTTTTAAAGAGAAAGAAAGAAAAAAGAACAAAAACGTATAGACTCTGTATTGCCAACATGTTTTTGGCAATAGGATATGAGACGGGCATGTGATGTTCACAGCCATGTAAGAAGATCGGTTGAATGTTTAGTTTAAAAAAAGTTATCAATAACCTGAAAAGTAGAAGGAAAAACAAGAAGACTTAAACCGAAGCCCTTGCGGTCACGAATACAAAATTGTGTTTGAAAAACTCGCCAATCGGAGCCCAAAAGTGCAGAATATAGTCCACACACCCTTGCCCCGTCACGACCGTAGAGAGAGTAAAGCTTATGACGAGACTTCTGACAACATAAGCCCTTTACGAAAGAGGATCTAAGGACTACGGCCCCCAGCCTCTAGAACAGAAAAGCCCCCGGTCCCGAAGGAACACCGGCCGCGGCCATCAGGCAGATAGCTGAAAACAAACCAGAATTTCTTGTCAGAGTGTTTAACCGAGGCTTCTTGGAAGGTGTTTTTCCGGAGGTAGGAAGGAGACCAAAGGCAGTGCCTATAAGCAAGGAAAAAGGTGATTCCACATTTTCGTCCTCATACAGGGCACTGGATACGGCCGGCAAGCCTTAGGAGCGACTTATAAAGCCACAGCTCCGGAACGCCAGTATTGAGGGTGGTGGACTCTCAGTGAGACAACATGGATACGGCCGGCAAGCCTTAAGAGCAACTTATAAAGCCACGGCTCCAAAACGCCATCATTGAGGGAGGTGGGTTCTCAATGGGACAACAGGGCTCCCGGGCAGGAAAGTTCACAATTGGAACTCTCAGAGATGTGGTGGAGATAGTACAGGCGGTTAGGAAAAGGAACCACTACTGCAGGCCGATTGTGCTCTTAACCACACTGGATGTGAAGAACGCATTTAATAGCCTCAGATAGTTTGACATCCTTCAGAGCGGACTCTAATAGCCCGTCATATCTTATGAAGGCCAACGTGGCGAAGACTTTAGCGTGTTCACCTGTGATACCGAATGCCTGGTTTCATATCCCGTCGTGAACATCAGAAAAACTTTCAGTGGTGGTTATCCCCTTACTAATGCTGGCTACATTTGTGAAGTATCCTGTCATGTTAAAAATTCTCTACCAAATGGTGTCGCTATGCGGCACGCCGTTTGGACTCACCTCTTATCATTCAGCTTAAATTTATATAGGAATGCCCTCATTGATATCAGAGAAGTATCCCCTGTTCCTTAATGGAATGTTCATAGCAAATTTAGCACAACTTTAATCTGATGAGAATAATGAGAAGTTACTTGCATAACCGGGTACTTATCTATAACTCTAAGGATGGAACGAGTGAATATAAGGTCAGCGCAAGGTTCCATATTTGGAATACTGCAAATAGAAATGCCAGACGAAACCTTTTTGGTAGGATATGATGACGACATCGCTGCAGTCATCACGGCAACAGACACAAAGGGTGCAGAGCGCAAACTACGGCAGGTGATACTAAGGGCAAAGGGCTGGCTGGACCCCATGGCTTCGAGCTTGCGATGCAGTAGAAGTAGTTGCTACTCTTAACGAGAAAATACATCCCAGTGGAAGTGGCTATGCGCATAGACGACATACTGGTGAAGACCTAGTGATCGTTTAAATATCTAGGGATCCGACTGGATACAAAGCTGAACTATGTAGGCCCTGAGAATGTCAACGCAACTTAGTCGACTGATGGCCAACATAGGTCGGCCTCTCCCGAGCTGGCGCAGACTCTTAATGAAGAGATGCAATAGCATCCTTCTCTATTTAAGCGAAATATGGGACTAGATACTGCAGACAGCATGCCGAGCGAAGTCTCTGCTCTCGGTATAAAGGACGGTTGCTCTTAGGGTCATATCATCCTGCCGAACAGTCCTTATAATAGCTCCTATAGAACTACAGGCCATAGAGAGTATCATGATCTACAGCCAAATTCGACAACATCCAGAGAAAAGAAGGGGAATATTCAAACGAATCATACATGGGCCACACGAGAGAAGACTCCTGGTACGGTATAGCTTTAAGCACCGATTTCTGTGGTGTTCATTTCTGTCAAGGGAAGCTTAGCTGCGAGCTGCCGGGCGCGTCCACAGGTTGCGGAAAATGGAATATTTCATACGGAGTAGCTACAACGGCAGTCGCGGACGATCAGCGGTATAAAGCGGAGAGCCTCTGGGAGGCCGGGCGTCACCGGCTCTTGTACAAATACTGAGTGCCTATGATGCTTGACATGAAAGGGCGAGTTATTGGCGCCTTTAAACAACCAATGGCCACCCTTTTGACCGGAACGAGCATACTCATCTGCAGTAGCTTGACGAGGATCGCCATGATAATGTGACTATAACAACAACAACAAAGAAGACTAGAGTTTGCAACAAAGATGGACGAATGAGAGCCGGGCCTGGTGGATGCAGCGACTTTTCTCCGATGTACAGATGGGACAAGATAGAAATGACGGCAACGTGAACTATTGCGTTACTCAGATGTTGACTGGCTATAGTTATGAGACCTTATATACCCTACCCATGGATAGCATTTGTGAGAACATATTTGGCAATTAGCAATCCATCACTTGCCAGCTTCGTACCCTTCTACACCTTGATTACCTATGATCCAACAGAGCCTGACAGCTTTTCCCAAGGTTTGAAGAAGCTCTTTGCATCCACTAACGAGTTTTGTTCTCACCCGACCCAACGCCAGAGCCTTAAGCGCCGCCTGACTGTCCACGAATATGATGACAGTCTGATCGTGGCGCTGCTCCCGCATCAAAATCATCTGCAGTGAAGACCTCTGCCTCAAAGCCGCTGCATCCGTTCAGATTCCCTGATTCCAAGGAATACAAAGAACACTTCTGCTCCAGTGTCCCCATCCAATTTATACCCATCCCAGAGATCCCTTTTCGGCAAAACAACTTCCAACCCATCAACAAGGAAGGTCTCCTCTGGTACATAATAAGTCGCGCCGCATAAACCATATGACTACGCGACATCACCATCCCCCAGCAGAACAGAAGAATGACCGAAATTAGATTAGCGCCCTGACTCCCAGAGTCTCATGGCTGTTTTTGTTGTGTAAGATGGAGAATGCCATTCAGCATCTCTCTCAGGGCTCTTCTCCGTGCTCCAGAGATTAGCCACACCAGGCAACCGCAGCTGAGAATTGACCAAATGACCGCCGTAAACATCCAGTGCACTGTGCACGGCCATAGCCTTTATCTCCTTCCTATCGAGTTGTGACAGGAGTAGAGCGCACTCAGTCCCCTTTTGCTAAATTCTGCTAAAAATTTATACAAAATAAATTTAGTTGAAGGGCATACATTTATTCTAAACTTCTGTCAAACCAACAAAAATTAAAGCTAGTAAGGACTCAAAAAGTTAAATCGGGAGATCGGTTTATATGGGAGTTATATCAGGTTATATACCGATTTAGACCATTCTTGTCACAGTTATTGAAAGACATAGGAGTCATTCCGTCCGTCCTTCCGTCCGTCCTTCCGTCCGTCCTTCCGTCCGTCCTTCCGTCCGTCCTTCCGTCCGTCCTTCCGTCCGTCCTTCCGTCCGTCCTTCCGTCCGTCCTTCCGTCCGTCCTTCCGTCCGTCCTTCCGTCCGTCCTTCCGTCCGTCCTTCCGTCCGTCCTTCCGTCCGTCCTTCCGTCCGTCCTTCCGTCCGTCCTTCCGTCCGTCCTTCCGTCCGTCCTTCCGTCCGTCCTTCCGTCCGTCCTTCCGTCCGTCCTTCCGTCCGTCCTTCCGTCCGTCCTTCCGTCCGTCCTTCCGTCCGTCCTTCCGTCCGTCCTTCCGTCCGTCCTTCCGTCCGTCCTTCCGTCCGTCCTTCCGTCCGTCCTTCCGTCCGTCCTTCCGTCCGTCCTTCCGTCCGTCCTTCCGTCCGTCCTTCCGTCCGTCCTTCCGTCCGTCCTTCCGTCCGTCCTTCCGTCCGTCCTTCCGTCCGTCCTTCCGTCCGTCCTTCCGTCCGTCCTTCCGTCCGTCCTTCCGTCCGTCCTTCCGTCCGTCCTTCCGTCCGTCCTTCCGTCCGTCCTTCCGTCCGTCCTTCCGTCCGTCCTTCCGTCCGTCCTTCCGTCCGTCCGTCCTTCCGTCCGTCCTTCCGTCCGTCCTTCCGTCCGTCCTTCCGTCCGTCCTTCCGTCCGTCCTTCCGTCCGTCCTTCCGTCCGTCCTTCCGTCCGTCCTTCCGTCCGTCCTTCCGTCTGTCCTTCCGTCTGTCCTTCCTTCCGTCCGTCCTTCCGTCTGTCCTTCCGTCTGTCCTTCCGTCCGTCCTTCCTTCCGTCCGTCCTTCCGTGCCACGTAGCGTCCAACTGTGCCATGTAGCGTCCAAATCAATCAAGAATCTTATATAGCTCCCATATAAACCGATCTCCCGGTTTGACTTCTTGAGCCCCTTCAAGCCACAATTTTAGTCCGATTTGTCTGAAATTTTGGATGCGTTGTTCTGTTATGACTTCCAATAACTGAGCCAAGTACGGTCCAAATCAGTCAATAACCAGATATAGCTCCCATATAAACCGATCTCCCGATTTGACTTCTTGAGCCCCTACAAGCTGCAATTTTTGCCCGATTTGGCTGAAATTTTGCAAGTGGTGACTTCAAACATTTGTGCTAAGTACGGTCCAAATCAGTCAATAACCTGATATAGCTCCCATATAAACCGATCTCCCGATTTGACTTCTTGAGCCTTTACAAGCCGCAATTTTGGTCCGAATTGACTGAAATTGAGCATTTAGTGTTTCGTTTAATGTTTGACTTCTTGAGTCCTTAGGACACACAATTTTTGTCCGATTTGGCATGTGGTATTCTGTTACGACTTCCAACAAATGTGCCAAATATCGTCCAAATCAGTCTATAACCTGATATAGCTCCCAAGTAAAGCCGTCTCTCGATCATCCTCGTTGGGTTTCTAGAAGCTTTAATGTTTGCTGGTTTGACAGAAGTTTGATATGTACAATAAAATTATGCCCTACAACTAAATTTATTTTGTATAAAATTTTTGCTGAATTCATGGTGACGGGTTCCGAAGATTCGGCCGAACTAAGCATTTACATGTTATCTTTTGTTTTGACATATACGTAATCTACTCGCTGATACCTTTCAGTTGATACCCATAGTGCCTAGGTTGGAGAACCTCACCCCCTTTCTTTAGTGGGGGGTATAAATCATAGAATTTTTATATGTCCGGAATCGACTCCGGAGTCTGAGTCGAGCATTTGCCTGGAGTCACATACGAGTCAGAATTGCTCGACTCGGCAGCCATGGTTATAACACCCTCTACCACAATAATGGTGTAGGGTATAAAGATCTATTGTCTATCTATACAAGTCTCGTTCTCTGTTTGCCCGTAACGATTGCTGTGGAAGCTAAGGTAATGTGGAAGAGGAGTACAAACTGCAGTCTTTGGGTAGGCAGCTGGTGACATGTGGCCATACTATGCTATGGAATGGTAGAGAATATAAAAACTACTCCTGAAACAAAGTAACGCCTCAAACATTTGTCATTTGCAATACTCGTGTGTAGGTAATTGCCTGGCACGCATTTATGGTGTCACATTTCAAAGACCGACAATATTCAATTTGCAAATTGAAATTTTCCATTTGGCAAATCATCAATAATTATAGTATGGCCGGTGTTAAACCGCCTGAAAGCTTTCAGTGCTAAACAGCAAATACAGGTACTCAGAATGCCAACATAGGTAAATGATAAATTTGAAAGGCCTCAAGACAAGTGCCTTAATGGGTTATGCCCATTTTTTTTCAGGGGAATATGTTACTCCAACTAAAAAACACCATTCAATGGCTTATGATCGCAGTTAGCTAGAACGTATGGCATCCACTCTTTGTAATGAGGTAAAATGGTTCACCAACAAACTGAGCAAAAATATTTAAGGACTTAAGGCCCTGCTGTTATGAGGGTAATCAATAGGTGGCTCATCACTTTGTATTGTGGCCTTATTAATTGAAGACACCAATTGCTGTCTGGTTGTTGCTACTTTTTTTTCCAAATCGAATTTCCTTTGAATTTGTTTAGCAATTGGAAGCTACGTATGTTATTAGAATGCTTTAAGTTTAAGTGCAGTAATGATAGCCTCGGACTATTGTAACTGATAGTTATGTGGCATCATTTTAGAAGTTTCACAATGCGGTTATTGAAAAAAGTCGGATTGTAATGCAAAAAGTTTGCTGAAGGACAATGTGCCATTTGGTGTTCAGTCCATTCCAGTCCAACATATGCCAGTTTGTGATCTATATCTTCTTTTAGTTTTTGTCTCACCTTTAAACGTCTTTTCTAGACTAGCGCCTTAATATTTTTTTTTATATTTTCAGATGCATCCATGTCACAATCACCCACGAAAGAATGTCGTACTGGTAAGTTACAATCTTTAGTTGTCCTTTCCAATACCCTCGAAATATTTTAGCTTCTTTGTTGTTTTGATTGCTATGCGACTTCGCATAAAAATGCATTGAGAATTGATGATTTTGCCAAAGTTAGTCAGGGCCGAACATAACTAAATTTTTACATACCCCAATATTATTATTAACAAGTAAAAGCGTGCTATGTTCGACCGGACCGAATCTTATTTACCCTCCACCATGGATCGCATTTGTCGAGTTCTTTCCCGGTATCTCTTTTTCGACAAACAAAGGAAAAAGAAAAAAAAAATCATATGCTTTTGGAGCTATATCAAATTATGGTCCAATTCGGACCATAATTGAACTGAATGTTAGAGACCATATAAGAAGTCATTTTAGCCAAATCGAATAGGAATTTGCGCCCTTTAGAGGCTCAAGAAGTAAAATAGGGAGATTGGTTTATGGGGGAGGTGTATCAGGCTATAGACCGATGAAGACCATATTTGACGCGTATGTTGTAGGTCATGGGGAAAGCCGTTGTAAAAAATTTCAGTCAATTCGGAAAATCATTGCGCCCTCTAGAGGCCGTAGAAGTCAAGATCCCAGATCGGTTTATATGGCACTTATATCAGGTTATAGACCGATTTGAACCATATTTGCCACAATTGTTGGAAGTCATAACAAAACACGTTATGCAAAATTTCAGCAAAATCGGAAAAGAAATGCGCCCTCTAGTGGCTCAAGAAGTCAAGACCCCAGATCAGTTTATAGAGCAGCTCTATCAGGTTATGCACCGATTTCAACCATACTAAGGACAAGAAGTCAAAATCCCAGATCGGTTTTTATGCTAGCTATACCAGGTTATGAACCGATTTTTTTGTCACAGTTGTTGGAAGTCATAACGAAACACATTATGCAGAATTTCAGCCAAAACGAAAAAGAATTGCGCCCTCTAGTGGCTCAAGAAGTCAAGATCAGTTTATATGACAGCTCTATCAGGTTATGAACCGATTTCTTCCATACTAAGCACAGTTGTTGAAAGTCGTATCAAAACACCTCATGCAAAATTTCAGATAAATCGTATAGGAATTGCGCCCTCTTGAGGCTCCAGAAGCCGTGACCCCAGATCGGTTTTTACGACAGCTATTCCAGGTTATGGACCGATTTCGAAACACATCTATTTGCACGTCTAAAAGCTCAAGAAGTCAAGACCCGAGATCGGTTTTTTATGGCAGCTATATCAAAACATGGACCCCTATGGCCCATTTACAATCCCAACCGGACTATATCCTGATATAGCCTCCATATAGACCGATCCGCCGATTTAGGGTCGTAGGCCCATAAAAGCCATATTTATTATCCGATTTTGCTGAAATTTGAGACAGCGAGTTGTGTTATACCAGTCGAATTTCTCCTTCAATTTGGCCCAGATCGGTCCAGATTTGCATATCGCTGCCATATAGACCGATTTCTCTATTTGGGGCCTTGGGCCCTTAAAAGGCGCATTTATTGTCCGATTTCGCCAAAATTTGGTATAGTGAGTTATTTTAAGCCTTTCGACAACTTTCCGCAAATTGGCTTAGATCGGTCTAGATTTGGATATATCTGCCATATAGACCGATCTCTCGATTTAAGGTTTTGAGCCCATAAAAGCCGCATTTATTGTCGATTTCGCCGAAATTTTGGGACAGTGAGTTAAGTAAGGCCCCTCGATATCTCTCTACAATATGGCTCAGATCTGCCCATATTTGGATATAGGCCGTTCTCTCGATTTGAAGTTTTGGGTGTATTTATTGTCCGATTTTGTCGAAATTTGGGACAGTGAGTTTTCTTAGGCCCTTCGACATCTTTCTTCAATTTGGCCTTGATCGGTTCAGATTTGGATATAGCTGCCATATAGACCGATCTCTCGATTTAAGGTTTTGAGCCCATAAAAGGCGCATTTATTGTCTAATGTCGCCGAAATTTGGGACAGGGAGTAAAGTTAGGCGCCTTGAAATCGTTCTGCAATTTGGTTCAGATCTGTCTAGATTTGAATATAGGCCGATCTCTTGATTTAAGGTGTTGGGCCCATAAAAGGCGCATTTATCGTCCGATTTTTCAAAAGTTGGGACAGTGAGTTGTTTTGTGCCCTTCAACATCCTTCTTCAATTTGGTCCAGATTTGGATAAAGCAGCCATATAGACCAATCTCTCTGTTTAAGGTTTTGGACCCTTAAAAGGCGCATTTGTTGTCCGATTTCACCGAAATTTGGTGCAGTGAGTTGTGTTAGGCTCTTCGAAAACTTTCTGCAATTTGGCCCAGATCGTTGCAAGTTAGAATATAGCTGCCATACAGATCGATCTCTCGATTTAAGGTCTGGAGCCCATAAAAGGCGCATTTATTGTCCGATTTCGCCGAAATTTTGGAACAGTGAGTTGTGTTAAGCTCATCGACAACTTTCTGCAATATGGCCCAGATCGGTCCAGATTTTCATATAGCTGCCATATAGACCGATCTCTCGATTTAGGGCCTTCGTCCCATAAAAGGCGTATTTATTGTCCGATTTTGCCAAAATTTGGGACAGTGGGTTGTGTTAGGCTTCTTAACACTTTTCTGCAATTTGGCTCAGATCGGTCTAGATTTGGATATATCTGCCATATAGACCGATCTTTCGATTTGAGGTATTGAGCCCATAAAAGGCGTATTTATTGTCCGATTTCTCCGAAATTTGGGAAAGTGAGTTGTGTTAAGCCTTACGACAACTTTTTGCAATTTGGCTTAGATCGGTCTAGATTTGGATATATCTGCCATATAGACCGATTTCTCGATTTAAGGTCTTGGGCCCATAAAAAGCGTATTTATTGTCCGATTTCGCCGAAATTTGGGACAGTGAGGTGTGTTAGGCACTTCGTCATCCCTCTACCATTTGGCCCAGATCTGTTTAGATTTGGACATAGCTGCCATATACATCGATCTCTGGATTTAAAATCTTGATTCTTTAAAAGGAACTTTTATAGTCCGAATTCGCTGAAATTTTACACAGTGACTTATGTTAGGTTTTTCGGCATCCGTATCGTTTATGGTTCAGATCGGGTCACATACTGTATGGTCTATATTTGGGTATGGCTACCAAAGCTAACAATATTTTATTCTACAAAATTGAAGAATGACTTCTACTTATTAGACCACTTAAACTCCGTGTCGAATTTGGTCCAAATCGGACTATATTTCGATGTAGCTGCTATGGTGTTATACATTCGTCACATGATTATGACGAAGGGTGGTTTACATGTACACCCGAGGTGGTGGGTATCCAAATTTCGCCCCGGCCGAACTTAACGCCTTTTTACTTGTTTGTAATTTTAAATCCGTTGCCTTCATTTCCGGTTGATTCCTGTCCCTAATATAAGTTAATTATTTGTTGACAATTTTGTGCCTCAGACATAGAAAAGATTTGTAGTTTATGCTCAGTTTTTGTCTATGCTAGACAGAAATAAAAAGTGATAAGGTTTTTATTGTTTGAAAGACGATTTTCAATTGGCTTATATTTATAATTTTCGTTTGCCATGCAGCACAAGAACACAAATTTCAGGGCTAAGTTATTCAAACTAAGAGAAATTACAAAACTAAGTTAACTTGCTAAGATGATGAAAACACACAAAACGCTTATTGGTAAAAAAATGAAAAGCAAATAATATCAAAGCTATGTTGTTAAAATAACTAAACATAATTTAAAATTTTGAAATAAATCATTTCAGCCGCCACACATTAGAGTTTCCACAGACAGACGGACAGAAAGTTCAGTCCAAACCTCCCCCTGCTCCAACTTTACTTCCACGCAGTTTCACACTTATTCTCGTAGTTGTTGTTAAAAAAAGAAACAATTCTACTTTAAGTCTCTGATAATAGCTTTCCTGACCTTCCTTAGGTAATATATATCCAAGGCTATTTCTCATTCTACACCTATTCAAGCCACATGTTGGCATTGATAATTATATTGCGTCTAATTACATTACGCCACCGTTACATTGTATAAGGGTGCGTTTTGTTGACTTAAGTTTTGATGGTATGGAAGGATGGTTTCTAAGGTCCATCTTTGCTGGAAAACGTGCAAACGATTTATTTTGTTGCCTGTGGGCCAGCTTCGTAATCATAAGTTTAAAATTCCATTAACTTTCCTATGGGGCAAACGTCAGCGTAACTGGTGGGTAAATACTGTTTAATAAACATTTTTTGCAGTCAAGGCCAAAGTTTAATGATTTAATTAGACGAAAGTGTTTTTGGTCTGCAATTAAATGAGGTCAATGGGGGAGATGTATACAAAATGTAGAAAATAAATAAATAAAACTAAATAAGATAAGAAAACTAAATGTACAAAATAAATAAAATAAAATAATCCTAAGATTTTTCGAACATCTTCCAGCTCGAGATCATATTCAATACTTTCTATTCAAAGAATAGCCTAGCAAAGAACTTATAAAAGTTGAGCAAGTGTGTGTTGTTATTCAAAACACTTTGACTGGCTAGTGGATCACGATTTCTGTTAAGCCATGTAACTTTATCAGCACCTTTGTCAAATTGATTAAGGCGGCCCCAAATACCCAAAGACTATGGAGTACGATATAGAGCTCATTTTTGTTTCGAAACAAGACTCAATAAGTGCTCTGACTCTACTTAGCGCTGCAAGAAGGAAGCAAGCCTTACTTTCCACTTTTCGGATACAAACTAAACATCAATGCTAAGAACAACAATCACACATTGAAAACTTCTTGAATGTTACTGCAAGTGCTGTTTTGTGCTTAGGCTGCTGTGACCTACAGCACAGGGACGGGCCGTCCGTTCGGTTTGTCTGTTTAACCTCTTTTATTTTGATCTTTAAATCTTTTTGTGATTTTTCGAACATCTACCAAACAAACGAAAACGAAAAAAAATTACGCTGAATAATGGGGCATCATAAGGGAAAATTACCAAATGTTGTCAAAAATGCCCAATATCTTGGATTCATTAATTCTTAGGGCTCCAATTGGACAGATTCAGAAAGAGTGTGGTCCATATTATATTTCCACACACAGTGACCGTAGTGTGCCTATTTCTTCTATTGAGTGTTGAATTGAATTCGACATCTATACTTCCTTTATTGTAACCCAACCGGGCCCGCTTCGCTGCGCCTTCTTTAACTCTCTGATTTCTTGTAGGGTGGGGACACTTCGCCCTGAATACGGATATCGAATTCATGCCATTGTAGCCTATGACGTTGAAGGCGTGCGAATTCTGGCGAGAACATCGGACAAAACGGTGTTTATCCCCTTTTAATGTTGGCGACATTTGCGAGGTACAATGCCACGCATGGTCATTTTAAAAATTTTCCGCAAAGAGGTGTCGCACTGCGGTACGCCGTTCGAACTCGGCAATAAAGAAAGGTCTCTTATCATTGAGTTTAAACTTGAATCGCATTGATGTGTGAGAATTTGCCCCTTCTTGATTCCTGTTGGTAATGTTCTCACAAGGGGAGGGATGGCACCTCAGACATTTCGACTCAACTATGGAAATCAAATTCGTGCATCACTTTCAAATCCCTTAAATTTGAGCCCCATATTGCCATGACCGGTAAATATGAACCATTTGGAGATGTGTTTTGGGGCTGGAGCGGCCACCGGCACTTTGCACTGAAAATAGATATCAAATTCGTTCTTTATTCCCAACGGAAATGAAGTTCAGTTTAGGGGGCACCTAAGGGCGTACCCCAAAACACTTGGCTCTAAAATTGGATATCAAACTCGTTTTCTACTCTCAAATATCTTTCATTTGAGTCCCATTTTGTCATAATGGGTCAACTAACCCATTTGAAGTATCTTTACAAGGAAAAGCGCCACCTAGTCTTGAATGCAAATTTTAATGTCATATTCGTAATCTACTCCCTAACACCTTTCATTTGAGTCCCATATAGCCATGGTCGGCTAATATGCCCATTTGGGGGTATTTAGGAGGTGGGCGACCTTCCAATACTTGGACCAAATGTTTTATGCCATATTTGTAATCTACTGTCGAATACTTTCCATTTGAGTCCCATATTGACATGAACTTCGAATATATCTGTTTAGAGTAGTTCTGTGGTTGGGGGGCCCCGCTGGGTACTTGGACCCAAATTTTAATACAATTTTCATTTTTTGGTCTCCAATCCCTTTCATTTGAAATCCTTATTGTGCCCATTGGACCTCTTTCGAATATGGGTGTCGGTTTTGTGGTAAGGGAAGGGTCCCCTCCCCTCCCGATATCTAAAAATTATAAAGCCTATGTTTCCTTCCAGACAAACGTACACAATTTATGAAATTTTTAAGAAAATCGGTTCAGCCAAGTATCATATAGTCATAATGGGTCTAATGGCGTTTTTGAGGGGTGGCGTGAACCCCTATACTTCAATCTGATTTTGTATGCCAGATTCGAAATCTAATCCCAAATACCTTGTCATAAGGGAGAGGATCGATCCCCCTTCCGATACCGAAAAATTATATAGCCTATGTTTCCTTCCAGACCAACCGTCACAATGTGCGAAAATTTCGAGAAAATCGTTTCTGCCGTTTTTCAGTCTATACGGAACAAACAAACCGAGTCCCAAATATCCGTGATTGGCTAATGTGCCCATTTTGGGCGTTTTTTTTTTGGGGTGGGGTGACCCCCTATACTTCGACATGGATTTGTATGCCAGATTCTTTATCTACTCCCACGTACTTTTCATTTGATACCCATATTGTCCTTATCGGTCCACTTTTGATTTTGGGTTGTGTTTTTTAGGCTAACGGTGGAAGGTCCGCCCCTTCCGTTATCAATAAATTATAAAGTTTTTTCCTACTTCCTGACCATATTTAAGTCCCATATTGTCATGATCGTCAAATAAACCTGTTTTAAGGAGATTCGATGAGTTATCCGCGGTATAGTCCTCACTTGGCACCGAATGACTTCTTTTTATTCCCGTACGTAAAAAATAAAATGAGAGGTTAACGTTTTTCGACGCCAGAAGAATCGATTGATGCGTTCAGAATGCATTTGCATAGATCTTAATGGGGAATATATTGAGAAAAAATAAAGCTATTCGATGATAAATATTTGTTGTTGTGTTCTCTAATCCCGATAGATAAAAGGCAACCCTCGAATTTAGTGGATGGGCTGGTCCCATAGCTTGTCCCAAATGCGTATAACAGATTCGTAGTCAACTCCCAAAGACCTTTCATTTGAGGCCCATTTTATATCGTTGGATATTCATGTCCGTTCTGGGGTTTTTTAGGGTTGGGGAGGCCCCGTAGACACCTTGGTGCAAATTCTTACAACAAATCTATACTCAATTTCCAAACACCTTTCATTTGACACCCATATTGTCCCAATCGGTAAACATGCCCGTTCGGGTGGGTTTTGGGATGGGGCGTCCCCCCAGGTTATAAGATCCTAAAATTGTATACCAATTTCATGTTTTTGGGTACCATAAAGTGGCATACAAATTTCGCTTATATCGGTGCACCTATCTCGGAGATCTGGCATTTTTGAAAATTTGGGTAAGGGACCCTTCGCATTTCTGCTTTTAGGGATTGTACTGAGCAAAAAGGTCCACTGGACCATACATAATCTACAGTGAAAATCAATGCTCCAAATTCCGATTTCTCAGTGTTTTGTCACGTTTTTCTTTGTTATGGTGAAATTTTCAATTCGAACTCAGACAAAAATTGTAGCCAAGACAATATTAAAGAACTCACTAGTACATCGCAAAAGCATTAGAATGCTCCGGAATGGTGACGACAATTCGATCGGTCTATAATGGCAGCTATATCGTAATATACCCCGATTTGGACCATATTCGGTTTGGGCATCGGCAGGCAAATTTTCCAAATTTCAGCGAAATCGGGTAATAAATGCGGCAATCATGGGCTTAGGACTCAAAATCGGCAGACCGGTCTACATGGCAGCTATATCGAAATATAGTGCAACTTGGATTATATTCGGTTCGGACATCGGTAGGTAAAGTACAACTCACTGTTCCAAATTTCAGCGAAATCGATATAATTATGGGCTTAAGACTTAAAATCGGCAGATCGGTCTATATCGCAGCTATATCGAAATATAGTCCGTTTTGGACCATATTCCGTTCGGACATCGGTAGGCATACCACAATTCACGATTCGAAATTTCGTCGAAATAGGGTAATAAATGCGGTTTTTATGTATTTTTGGCTGCTCTTTCCACACAAGTCCACTGTGGTCGGATATTTCATAGGTGAGTTCACTTGGAGGCCAGTTTGGCCCATTGTGATACCCTAGAACAAAAGTGAAGGGAATGAGTCCTCCGACTTATTTCAGAGGCTATACACGAATGAAAAAGAAACAGGAGGAATGGAGAATCAGTGAGGCGGGTGAAAAATGCCCATCCTCACGCAAACACGGATGTACCATTGCCGGAGCTTATTCCATGCGCGCCTCCATGCAGCCTCTGGCACAGTGTTCGGTTATGATAGATATTATGGTACTCACCGACCTCTTATCGAACGGCAGTAATTCCCTAGTCCTCCTCCGATCAATGACAGGCCCGAGTGCCCTAGCGGTCCGGCAACCATCCGCCGAGTAACATCCCGCCACCAACGCCGCTCTAGCCATCTCTTGTACTGTGTTCAGTAGCTCTGGCACAGTGTCCGGTTATGATAGATATTATGGTACTCACCGACCTCTTATCGAACGGCAGCAATTCCCTAGTCCTCCTCCGATCAATGACAGGCCCGAGTGCCCTAGCGGTCCGGCAACCATCCGCCGAGTAACATCCCGCCACCAACGCCGCTCTAGCCATCTCTTGTACTGTGTTCAGTAACTCGACAAATGGCATCTAGGCAAAAGCGATGGCTGATTCGTTAGGCGCATTTGTCCGCCCCCTCAGTCCCTGGAATTCCCTCATGTAAACCATGTCAACGTTACATCGTGGACTCGGAGCCTATCCAGGGACTCCAAACAATCCGCCATGCACCTCGAACTCATCGACCTCAACCCCACCGTTTTCGAACCAACCGTTCTCGATCCTACCGTTCTCGTCCCACCGTCCTCGACCCCACCTTCCTCGAACATGAGAGCAGCCATACTGTTCACACAAAGCCTGAGTTTTAGGGGCGGTAAATCCCTTACCAAAATTTCTCTTGCGGCTACTGTAATGGCACATCGCCCGGTAGTCTCAGAGACATACCGATATTGAGTGCGTCGGTTTAGATCCCCATTCCAGTACCATCTTGGAGACATCGGTGGAGATCGAACTCTCATCCTCCTCAAACACTGAATTCGCTTTCCATTCATCAAACCCAGGATGTCGCATCCTGAAAGCCCTTATCGCAGTCGGTACTAGTAGCAAGGTATTCGGAGATCCTCCTCAGTCCGCATCCATAACATCCAGAAGTGAACTGTGGCCGCAATTGTCCTCCTTCAGAATGCCGAGCTCGCTCAGCCTAAGCTAGATCTAGCGGCGCAGATTCGAATATATGCCCAAATAGGCTGCATATCCAGCATCGCTTCTAGACCTGCCTGCGGTGCGGATGTCAGTGCCCATGTAATCCCGGCGCAGGCCAGTCTCTGGACCTTCTCGAATTCCCTCATACGAGTCCTCTTTTCCACCATAGCAGTACCAGCAGTACAATTGTTGGAAATCAAAACAAACCACTTCATGCATAATTTTAGCCAAATTGGATAATACTTGCGAGATCTAGAGGCTCAAGAAGTCAAGATCAGCGTTCGGTTTGTATGGGAGCTATAGCAGTAAAATGAACCGATTTAGACCATACTGGTCACAGTTGATGGAAATCAAAACGTACCATTTCATGCAAAATTTCAGGATATCGGTTTATACGGGAGCTATATCTGGTTATGAACCGATTTAGGCCATACCTGCACTGTTGTTAGAAATCAAAAAAAAAGAAAAGCCATTCATGCAAAATTTCAGCCAAATCGTGTAACACTTGCACCCTCCAGCGGCTCAAGAACTCAAGATCCGAGATCGGTTAATATGGGAGCTGTATCAGGTAATGAACTGATTAGGACTAGACTTAGCACAGTCATTGGAAGTTAGAACAAAACACTTCATGCAAAATTTTAGCCAAATCGGATAATAATTGCGCCCTCTAGAGGGTCCAGAAGTCAAGATCCAGGATCGGTTTATATGGCAGCTATATCAGGTCATGGACCGATTTGAACCATACTTGGCACAGTTGTTGGATATCATAACAAAATTCATTCCAATCGGATAAGAATTGCGAACTCTAGAGGCTCAAGAAGTCAAGACCCAAGATCGGATTATATGACAGCTATATCAGGTTATAGACCGATTCGAACCATACTTGGCACAGTTGTTGGATATCATAACAAAACACGTCGTGCAGAATTTCATTCAAATCGGATAAGAATGGCGCCCTCTAGAAGCTCAAGAAGTCAAGATCCAGAATCGGTTTATATGGCAGCTATATCAGGTCATGGACCGATTTGAACCATACTTGGCACAGTTGTTGGATATCATAACAAAACACGTCGTGCAAAATTTCATTCCAATCGGATAAGAATTGCGCACTCTGGAGGCTCAAGAAGTCAAGACCCATGATCGGTTTATATGGTACCTATATCAAAATATGACCCGATATAGCCCATTTACAATCCCAACTGACCTACACTAATTAGAAGTATTCAAACTCCCAGACAGACAGGGCTAAATCGACTTAGAATGTCAAGACGATCAAGAATATATCAAGAAAATATCTCAGATTAGCATTTCAATGGTGGAGGGTATAACAAGTGAGGACGGGCTAAAGTCGAACGAAAGTCACCTACACCACATTGGGTATGCGGGCTAAGTCGTCGAAACTAAAATCTGCCATTCATGTATATATTACAACCTTTTCATCCAGTCCGCTCAATCGCTTGACAAATAGCACTTATGCAGCTATCGAAGTTCGCAGACCCCTGCCTGAAAGGCTATACGCCCATCCAAAAGTCTTAGCGACATATCGATATAGAGTGCATCGGAGTTGACCCCCAATCCCGTGCACGACTTCAACTTGGAACTATCTTTGAAGAATGAGGTTATATCGTCTTCAATCATAGTACCCGCTTCCCAATCCTTTGTTTAGGGATAGTAAATCCCAAAGATCTTAACTTGTACAGGTTTAATTGTTTATTATGTATTTTTTGGCGTCGTTAATTCATAGTTTGATATGTTGCAAACGGAATAAACAATGTTTATTCCTAAGGTGGTGCAAAAAATATGTAGAATTACAGTTGAAAATATCACAACGAATGCTTAATTGTTGGCATAGCAATTTAAGTTATCCCTAATTTTTTTTTGTTCACTCTCACCCCACCATGGCTTGTACAGTACCGTACCTTCAACATACGGAACTTTCGTCTGTCAATGTTTAATCCAGATTTTCCTTTTGACAGCAAACAAATAATCTAAACGAAGTCAGTCAATTGCAGACTTTTTCCAATTTTTTATTTAACTTTATTTGATTATATTTCTACCCCAAATCCATTCGTCATATCAACCATTTGCAAAGCCTTAATAAAAGATGTATGGATGAATGAATGTTTGAGTGCGTTGCCTGATTTTTCTATTTTTTTTTGTATTTTTTTTTTGTTCAAGACTTTAACCAAATTTACTGCAACTTTGTTCGTTATTTTCCCCAATTCGATGGAACTCAACTGTCTTTGTTGTTGCAGTTGCCACTGCCATTATACACAATAAGGACTTGTGCAAATATGGATGAATGGCGACTGGTGTATGTATGTCTAGGATATACTTCTATGCAATAAGTCTAAGGTTCCTTGCAAATTGAAGAAGGAGAGAAAAACATCAAAAAATACTGGCAGACATCACAGTATGAGGCTTGTGCAGGGGATGGACGGCTTTTTTGATTTAAATTTAACATATACAGATCCTAAAGCAATTCCTAAGACAAGGGTCTATCTTATTAAACAAAAAAGACTTTTCCAAAACTCCGATTTGTGCAAGTTACTCAGTACTCAGAAGGCACTGAAGTTGTATTTTTCATACGGTTTTAGTGAAATTTAGATTGGTGAGTGGGTAGTATTATTGCAGCCGTAACATATAGTGGTATGGAGAAGAAACAAGTGTGCTAAGTTCAGGCTGAATCTTATATACCCTCCACCATGGATCGCATTTGTCAAATATATTGCGTTGCCCAAAAAGTAATTGCGGATTTTTTAAAAGAAAGTAAATGCATTTTTAATAAAACTTAGAATGAACTTTAATCAAATATACTTTTTTTACACTTTTTTTTCTAAAGCTAGCTAAAACTAACAGCTGATAACTTACAGAGTCACAAGCTGTGAAAAAATTTGCCAACGCCGACTATATGAAAAATCCGCAATTACTTTTTGGGCAACCCAATTTATATGAGCTATATCAAGTTACAGACCGATATGAACCGTACTTGTCATGGCTGTTAGGTTAGGTTGAAAAGAGGTTGCAGATATTAATACGCCCCATGCCACTATGGACATACACCTGAGCCAGTAATCGGCTTGTTGTGTGCTCAAAACAAGTAAAAAGGCATTAAATTCGGCCGGACCGAACTTTGTATACCCAACACCTCGGGTGTATATGTTAACCCCCTTTCGTCACAATCTGGTGAAATTGGATAACTTATGCATCCAAATTCGGCACAGACATTGAGTGGTCTAATAAATATAGGTTAGGTTAGGTTGAAAAGAGGGTACAGACATTAATCCGCCCCATGCCACTATGGACATACACCTAAGCCAGCAATCGCCTTGTTGTGCGCTCTAAAAACTATAAAGTAACCTTTAAAAAGAAAATTTTAAGTTAGGAATTCCGTGCTACTTACAAAATCCTAAATTGTTTTCAATGCCACTCCCCTAAGTTGGTTCATGTCTGATATTGTGTCTCCACCTAAGTACCGATATCTGTTGGAAATGCTCCAACGTCTCATCATCTTACCCACATGCCCTACTCGTGCTATCACTTACCGCACCGATTTCCCATAAGTGAGCTCGTAGTCCTATGTATCCCGTTATGATACCAATAGCTATACTGACCTCCTTCTTACTTTCTTTCAGTAATAGCCTCGTCTTCTCAAGATCTGGATTTCCCCATAGGATTTTCGCCGTCCTACCGACCGTTTCGCTGTTCCAAAGGTTTGCATGCGCCTTCGTCGCCCACGTCCTTAACTCGAAATGTGTCGACCCGAAAGACTTCGGGTTATCCAAGAAGGTCCTCTGGCATTCACCGCCAAATCGTCTGCCCTTTCATTCCTCCTTACTTCGTTATGGCCCGGCAACGATGCGGATCTTGCCATCCACAGAGAAGGCGCTAATCCTCTTCTTACACTGCAAGACGACGTCTTGTGGTTCGGTGGTAGCGAAAGACAGGTGTGGTCTATATCTACAAAACAATAACTTTCAAGTATCGGTATTACAAAATCTTCGGAGCAAAACGAATTCTAGAAGAGGAGCGTGTACTACGACCAGCTATCTTCAGCCGGCTTGGGTATATGGGTATGCGACTGGCGCCCCATCTGGCCACTATTTTCACAGTGTGCCCAGGCCTTGCATGTACTACGAAAGCCTGACAGGAGGCAAGGGTGGTATTTATACCCAAGGCAATCGAATATGCGAACAATGTGCGGACCGATACACTGATCCAATCCTTAGACCAATACCCGATGGAACGGGTCCTTAGAGAGTGGATAAACCATATGCTAAGTAATAGGTGGATAAATTGTGGGTCTTATGACATAAATGTAAGGGAGGCTCAGGGCACGACACTCCCATGAGTGACCACCATAAATGACCTATTACGGGTGCTGACTAAAAAGGGAGTTGAAGCCGTCTGATGGACACTATGTAGATGAGCCGTAGTCTCGAAATGAATTCAAATATAGTCCACTGGCTCTACAGGAGCATGATTAGACCAATACTTACTTACGCCTCAGTGGTTTGGTGAACTGCTATGGAGAAAAGTGCAACATAAGGACCACACAATAGGTTCAAAGAACATTTCGTCTTGGTATAGACGGAGCGATGAGTACCACGTCCACGTCCATACAGATTAACTGTGAGTCAGCCACTGCGGCTTTGATACTTAAGGCAATGAGGATAGGAAGAGGTCACAACATCGCGATATAATCCAGGCGACGATAGGAAACCTGGATGAATAAGAAGAGGTTTTCGAACGGATTTCTGAGATGACACCTGAGGTCGAATACGAGACAATGCTGCCGGCGGCACAGTCTTGGATTGGCGGAACTCCGGTATTGCCATCTGAAAGAGTATGTTACATGGTGAATCAAAGCTAGAGTACAGAGTGGGCCTGGGAGTCTATATTAAGAACTCTGTGACTGAGATCTGTTTTAGACTGCCTGACCCTATTAAGGTCCTGCAGGCGGAGATCCGGGCGATCACGGTGTGGTACAAATGCAACTAAGCGCTGATGCAACAAAGTGCGAATGCAAGCTAAGTGGAGCTAAGTGGGCAAACACCTGTAACTATGTCAGGACAAGTAATTTCAATTGTGGTTGTGGACACTACCATTTATCTACTCAAGTCTGTCTTAAGGATAACACAGCAGGTTCAGAGAAAATGATGTCTTGGCATAGGAGGAGCGATGAGGGCGACGCCCACTGGGGCTATTCAAGATATCCGACCCATAGACATAAAGATTAGGTGTGAGGCAGCCACTGTGACTATGAGACTTAAGACGATGGGAGATTGGATAGAGGAAGCCTGGACGGAATGGAAGATGTTTCCGATTGGATACCTGCTACCATGCGTGAGGTTGAGTACAAGGCACTGCTGCCAGCGGCACAGTCTTGTATTTACGGAACTCTGATATTGCAATCTGGCAGATCATGCTACTTCGATGGATCAAAGCTAGAAGACAGAGTGGGACTGGGGATCTATATTGAGAACCATATCACTGATATCTGATCCAAGCGATTGCGAAATGCGTGAGGTGGTATGTTGTTAACGCGAGGACTTCGAATATGAACATCTTTGCGGATATTAAACTGGCCATCAGGGTAAAAACAAGCAGGTTATCAACGCCTTCTCTGAGGATAGCACGATCCGCATCTGCCGTCAATAAACTAGGTAAACCCGAAGCCTTTCGGGTCGACACAGTTCGAGTTAAGGGCCTGGTCGATGAACCTGGTTGTGGAACAGCGAAACGGTCGGTAGGACGGCGAAAATACTAAGAGGAGATTTGGATCGCGAGAAGACGAGGCTGTTACTGGAAGGAAGTAAGATGGAGGAAAAGAGAAGTGCGACAAGTGATAGCAAGTGTAGGGCATGTGTGGAAGATGGTGAAACGTTGGAGTATTTCCTATATCACAACCCGGCTATCTCAGCTAACAGACACCGGTACCTAGGTGCGGAAACAATACCAGACATGAACCAACTTAAGGGCGTGGTATGGAAAACAATTAAAGATTTTGTAAGAAGCATGGAATTTCTTAGATTTAGATTTTCAATCGTCTCCCCATAGATTGTCTCCACAACTCATTGGTGGAGTTGTTATGGGTATACTAGTGAATGCAAGCCCTGTGTGCGTCTGATCGAATCATCCGAAGGTATTCGGGGAGTAGTCAAAACTCAAGAAATGTATGTTAGGCCTCCTAACATCTTTCTTCAATACGGCCCAGATCGTTTCAGATATAGATGACATATACACGATCTCTCGATTTAAGGTCTTGGGCGCACTAAATGTCAGATTTCGGTGAAATTAAGGACAGTGAGTTATGTCACGCCGTTTGACATCCTTCTTCAATTTGGCCCCGATCGGTTCAGATTTTGATATAGCTGCCATACAGACGGATTTCTCGATTTAAGGTTTTAGGCCTATAAATGGGAAATTTATTGTCCTATTTCGCTGAAATTAGAGGCAGTGAGTTGTATTAGGTCCCTTGATATCCTTGTTTTTATACCCTCCATCATAGGATGGGGCTATACTAATTTCGAAATATTCGTCTAAAACTCATAAAGTATATAAATTCTTGATCGTCGTGACACTTGAAGTCGATCTAGCCATGTCTGTCCGTCTGCCATTCGAAAGCAAGCTAACTTTGGAAGGAGTATATCTAGGCTCTTGAAAATTTGCACAAATTTTTCTTATTAGTATAGGTCGGGTGGGCTTGTAAATGGGTTATATTCGTCCATGTTTTGATACAGCTGCCATATAAACCGATCTTGGATCTTGACTTCTTGAGCCACTAGAGGGCACAATTCTTTCCCGATTTGACTGATATTTACCACGAGGTGTTTTATTATGGCTTCCAACAACTGTATTGAGTATGGTTGAAATCAGTCCATAACCTGAGCGAGCTGTCATATAAACCTAATTGGGGTCTTAACTTCTTGAGCGTCTAGATGGTGCTATTCTTATCCGATTTGGCTGACATTTTGCACGACATGTTATGTTATGACTTTCAACATATGTGCTAAGTATGGTTTAAATCAGTCTATAACCTGATATAACTGCCATATAAACCTATATTGAATCTTGACTTCTTGAGCCTCTAGAGGGCTCAATTCTTATCCGATTCAGCTGAAATTTTGCGTAACGTGTTTTGTTATGACTTCTAATAACTGTACCACATATGGTTCAAATCGATATATAACCTGATATAGCTGCCGTTTAAACCGATGTTGAATTTCGACTTCTTGAGCCTCTAGAGGCCTCAATTCTTATCCGATTAAGCTGAAATTTAGCATAACGTGTTTTGTTATGACTTCTAATAACTGTGCGCAAGTCGGTACATAACCTTTTATAACTGCCATATACACCGATCTGGGTTCTTGACTCTTTGAGCCTCTAGAGGGAGCAATTCTCATCCGATTTGGCAAAAATTTTGTACAATCGGCTTCTCTCATAACCTTGAACATACGTGTCTAATATGGTCTGAATCGATCAATAGCTCCATACAGCTCCCATATAAACCTATCTCCCGATTTTGTTTCTTCAGTCCTTACAAGGTGCAATTCTTATCCGAATAAACTGAAATATTACACAATGACTTCGACAATGTTCAGCACTCATTTTTGGTCTGAATCGGACTATAACTTGATATAGCTTCAATAGCATAACAGTTCTTATGCAATATTCTTTGTTTGCCTAAAAAGAGATACCGTGCATAGTACTCAACAAATGCGATCCATTGTGGAGGGTGTATAAGATTCGGCCCGGCTGAACTTAGCATGCTCTTACTTGTTTTTACCTAGATCGGTCCAGATTTACATATAGCTGTCATATAGACCGATCTCTTTTGATTTAAGGTCTTGGGCCCATAAAAGGTGCATTTACTGCCCGATTTCGGTGAAATTTGGAACAGTGAGTTATGTTAGGCTCCTCGAAATCCTTGTTTCCTTTGGGCCACATCGATCTAAATTTGGATATAGCTGTCATATAGACCGCTCTCGAGATTTAAGGTCTTGGGCCAATAAAAGACGCATTTATTGTCCGATTTCGGTGAAATTTGGGACAGTGAGTTATGTAAGGCTCCTCGTCATCCTTGTTTACTTTGGGCCAGATCGGTCCAGATTTGGATATAGCTGCCATATAGACCGAGATTTCAATTTGAGGGTTTAGGCCCACAATAGGCGCATTTTTTAACCGATGAATTTGGTAAAGTGAGTTGTTTTAAACCCTTACATAGCCTTACTAAGTATGGTGCAGATCCGACTATATATAGATATAATTGAGAGCAAGTTCATAAATAATGTATTTTTCACCATATAACGACGAAAGGTGATTTATACAGGTGGTGGGTATCCAAAGTTTGGCCCGGTGGTGGTGGGTATCCAAAGTTTGGCTCGGCCGAACTTAATGCCTTTTTTACCTGTTTTATTTTTTTTTTAATATTATTAAATGCTGCTGGTCCGAAATTTCAAACATTTTGCTATAACAGCGGAACAACTGCTGTAATGGCAGCAAAATTAACCACTTACAGTCAGCAAGTAGTGCTTGTTGCTATTATCAGCATGCCTTTTTTTTTTATGAGTGTAAGGAATTTCTCTTGATTTTCAATTTTGCAGACAGCCCTCTCTATTGCATTATGGTTACAAAATATTCCGACATTGGAAATAAATTCTATTTGCCTTAAATCAATTTAAAGAGCCTTTTTTTGAATTTTCCTCCTTCAGATGCTCTGCCTAGACTAAGGCATGAAAGTCCTGTGCCAGTGTCTTGCTGCGATTGCAGTACAAGGAAACACATTAAGACGGGTTGCGCTCTCCCACTATGGCGGAGTAATGTGATTTTAAAGCCTCCATTTCCATCGAATAAGAAGCCATCCTTCTCAGTTGACTATTACTTAAAAGGGCAGGCAGTGCCTCCAACTTAAATTGTTGTAAGTTAAACATTTTGTTACGATGAGTATCACGAAATTCAGTCGTCTATAAATTAGAAGCATTCCAAATTGAAAGTCGCGTTAAAATGCAGTTAAAGTTTGTGTTTATTTCCGTTTTTGTTATAGTCAAATTTGTATTTACTAGCTGGTCTTATGTACTCTGCCATTACATTGACCACTCAAATCAAGGAAAAAGAAATGACCAGAATTCTTAACACATGTTCTTGTCCCAGTTTTGGGGGAAAAAAGTAACGGTTCATGAAGTATGTCCACTACAAAGTTGTGACTGTCCATTCGTCCTTTGTCCTTGTCAAATTTCCATCCTTTCTTCTGTCAGTATTTTAGTCTTCAGTCCATCCTTAAGTATTTTCCTCCTTCCATCAGTATGTCCAATTTTCAATTTTCACTACAAAGTTGTGACTGTCCATTCGTCCTTTGTCCTTGCCAAATGTCCATCCTTTCGTCTGTCAGTATTTTAGTCTTCAGTCCATCCTTAAGTATTTTCCTCCTTCCATCAGTATGTCCAATTTTCAAATTTTTTAAGGAAACAATTTCTTTGATTGGCGTTTTTTACTTGACATTTAAGATTTTTTAATCTTAAATAACTTCAATTCGTCTACTTGATTCCAGATCCAGGAACTTTGCCACTAAGATGGGGTGCGTCCAGAGGGACCTGGGTCTGAGTCGATTGGGTCTGGCTGGGCAAATAAAAAGGTGACGTGTGGTTCCTGGTCACAATCGGGACATAAATCCTGTACGTAGGCATCAAACCTTGCTCTGTAGAAGTTGAGTTGGCTACATATGCCGGATCGTAATTGGGTCAGAACTACTCAGGTTTGCATGGGGGAGGTCAATTTCTCCAGGTACAATTGGAGGCAGTCGTTCTCCAAGGACTACATTCACCCGGTAGCCATTTACCGCATCTGCTACCGTGTCTGCATGAATTTTGTCTAGACCCTCTTGATGCGCTTGATCTAAAGGTTTTCTCTTGTAGCGCTGACCCTCACGCTCTACCTCATGTAGTTCTACCTTATGGCGGTGGATACCAATCCACAAGATGATGATTCGGATGGTCTCTGCGATAATAGCCCAAAAGGTATGGCTTAGACAGCAGGTAGTTATGTTTTCGCACGGAAGGGATCTTTGACTCCAGATGGAGGTGTTCCGTCGCAGTTCGAAGGGCTGCATTCTGACAGATCTGAACATTATTCCACTGCGCGTCACAGAGCTGACGAGACCACACTGGCGCTGTATAACTTACCACAGACCGGCCAATTGCTTTGTACGTGGTCAACAAGGTTTCTTTGTCTGCACCACAAGTGCTGCCGGCAAGTGACTTGAGGACAATTCTGCTTATTGACGTACCAATTGAGCCAAAAATGAGCTTCGTCGCTCAATAGAAGAAGAGAGCGATGCACTTTCTTAACAGAGCACACATTTTGATACTGTAATTCAAAAATTTGCAAGCACTGTTCGTTTGTAAGACGATTCATGGTTATATTATACAACCAAACTGAAGATGTTTGACAGTGAAACAAAGCAGTGTTGTTAAATAGTTGACAATTGGACAACAGTAACAATCTGTACCTTGAGTAAAAATATACATGGGCTCACAGACTGACTTGGCTAAATGGAATCAGAAAGTGATTCTAAGGTGGAGAAATTTGGCACAGATACGTCTTTGATGCACGCTGGTTACGTTCTTCAACGGGCCAAATCGGACCATATTTGGATATAGCTGGTATATAGACCGATTTTCCTAAAGGGCCCAATGCCCGTATGTACTTTATTTTTCATCCGATTTCGCTGAAATTTGAAACAATGAGTAGTTTTAGGCCTCCCGACATCTGACCCAAATATATGGTCCATATCGGACTACATTTACATATAGCTGCCATATATAACGATCTGCCGATAAAGGGTCTGAAGTCCATAGAACCTTTATTAATACCCAATTTCGCTGAAATTTAAAGCAGTGGGTTATTTTAAGCCTCCCGACATCTGACCTAAGTATGATTCTGAACGGACTATATTTAGATATAGCTGCCATATACACCGATCTCCCGATAAAGGGTCTGAAGCCCATAACAGCTTTATTTTTTAACCGATTACGCTGAAATTTTAAACAGTGAGTAGTTTTATGCCTCCTAACGTTGGACCCAAATATATGGTCCATATCGGACTATATTTACATATAGCTGCCATATATAACGATCTGCCGATAAAGGGTCTGAAGTCCATAGAAGCTTTATTAATACCCGATTTCGCTGAAATTTAAAGCAGTGGGTTATTTTAAGCCTCCCGACATCTGACCTAAGTATGATTCTGATCGGACTATATTTAGATATAGCTGCCATATACACCAATCTCCCGATAAAGGGTCTGAAGCCCATAACAGCTTAATTTTTTAACCGATTTCGCTGAAATTTTAAACAGTGAGTAGTTTTATGCCTCCTAACGTAGGACACAAATATGGTTCTGATTGGACTATATTTAGATATAGCTGCCATATATAACGATCTGCCGATAAAGGGTCTGAAGTCCATAGAAGCTTTATTAATACCCGATTTCGCTGAAATTTAAAGCAGTGGGTTATTTTAAGCCTCCCGACATCTGACCTAAGTATGATTCCGATCGGACTATATTTAGATATAGCTGCCATATACACCGATCTCCCGATAAAGGGTCTGAAGCCCATAACAGCTTTATTTTTTAACCGATTTCGCTGAAATTTTAAACAGTGAGTAGTTTTATGCCTCCTAACGTAGGACTCAAATATGGTTCAGATCGGATTATATTTAGATATAGCTCCCATATAGACCGATCTCCAGATAAAGGGTCTAAAGCCCATAAAAGATTTATTTTTTAACCGATTTCGCTGAAATTTGAAACAGAGGGTAGTTTAAGGCCTCCCAACATCTGAATCGAATGTGGTCCATATCAGACTATATTTAGATATATTAGCTGCCATATACACCGATCTCTCGATAAGGGTCTGAAGCCCATTAAAACTTTATTTATTGCCCAATTTCGCTGAAATTTAAAGCAGTGGGTTATTTTAAGCCTTCCCACATCTGACCTAAGTATGGTTCTGATCGGACTATATTTAGATATAGCTGCCATATGTACCGATCTGCCGATAAAGGATCTGATGCCCATAAAAACTTTATTTATTGCCCAATTTCACTGAAATTTAAAGCAGTGGGTTATTTTAAGCCTCCCGACATCTGACCTAAGTATGGTTCTGATCAGACTATATTTAGATATAGCTGCCATATACACCGATCTCCCGATAAAGGGTCTGAAGCCCATAAAAGCTTTATTTATTACCCGATTTTGTTGAAATTTGAAATACAAAAAACCAAAAGTGACTTATATTTATAAGCCCGCTCAATATCCGTGTCGAATTTGGGTGCATAAGTTATCCAATATTCACCGGATTGAGCCGAAAAGGGGTTTTCATATATGTCCGAGGTAGTGGGTATCCAAAGTTCGGCCCGGCCGAACTTCGGGAAGGAATTTCGCTTTCGAATTTCTCAGGGTTTTTTTTTTCAGATTTCGTTCCGAAAACGGAACAAATTTGTTCCAATTTCTCTCCGAAACTTTGACGTTTTGTCCAGAACTCATATCAACCACTCCATGTAACTTGCATAAAGATTTCGCAACGTTTTTGGATCCGAAGTCGGAAGAATCATCCGAAGTTTGTATAGATTTCATTACGATTTCGTAACGATTGGTTTGCTGGGCTACTATCCAATAAGTGTTCATATTACTGGATTTTTCCCCACCATAACCTTAATACAAAGTTTTCCTTTTTTTTTGAAGAGACACTAATTGCAAGTTTATTGCCAAACTCATACATACACATATATTCAAAATTGCAAAAGATAATTACCACCGGAAATGCCCACACACATAGCAGCAATTATTTTGTTTGGAAGTTAGCTTTTTCAAAGCTCTTTTTGCTAACGAAAATTCATTGATATTCTCTGTTAGCTCAATAATCGCCTATTTCGTTGCCCTTGTGCATTTCAATGTGCTTAGTGTCCTCTATGCGTCCATAAATATTGAAAGTGAAGGCCTTTTGTCCATTGACATAATAGTCGGAAAGTATGGCCCAATTGGCCTCAGGTATATTTTCGGGCAGAGCTATGGCATTGATGGGATACTTAATGGCTTTATAGAGTATGCCCTAAAACCAAAGGAAATATTAGAAGAGAAGAAGGAAGAATGTCAGAAAACCAACTCTTACCTTTTGTAATGGACAGTCGAGAGGTAATACAGCATCTTGTTGAGCTTTGGCAGTGATTATTTCTACCACCACATGATCCGGGTCTGAGGATAAAGCTTGGCACAAATCCATATCGAAGGCAACAAATGTCTCTGTTGGCTTATTGTTGCGTTTTATGGTGATCGTTATGTGGCCAGTAATGTTTGACGAGTCTTCATTTAGCTGAAGGGCCAGATTTACTAGAGAGTCGCCTTGACGGTTGTTTCGAAGCGAACAATTGTAAAGGGCCACGACATTGTTATATTCATGGGGACATTCTACTCCTGAAATGTGTATTATCTGTAAAGAACCCCAGGATAATTAAGCTTGCAGGTGAGTTTTTTATTTTTCTTCTTACCTTGGCGGCATCAATAGCTTGGAGATAGCAAAAGAGTGCCACTAGAATTTTTACTGCTCCCATGGTGAACTTTACTCTTACAGCTATAGAACTTGAATGATTGAAAGGCACTTTGATCTCAATATCAAAAAATGTATATTCTTTGTTGCCAACTGCTGGGAAGCCATAATGATTGAAAAAACAAAACTATTAAAAATGATAATTGTTGTTCTCATCCTTTTTTTTTTTTTTGCTAATGGTTTTAGTTTTTCTGATCTCTTTCGATAAGCGTGTGTTTGCGATTTTTCTTTTTGTTTTGTGTTTTTGCTATCGAATATTGAAAATATCGCAATTTCAGCGAACAGCTCATCCAATATGAATTAAAGCTAATCGGTATTTGCCATCTATTATGTGTCATATATAATTCGCTTAAAACAAAAAGATAAAAATACTTTAGACATTAACGTTGTTTTAATTACCCAAAAAAAGGAAACTTAAAATATTTTAAATGTTTTGTATAATGCAAAAAATGCAAATTTACCTATGAACGTTCCACCAAGGAACACGGGGGACTCTTCTCTTTTGTATACTTACCTTACTTTAATTAGCCACAACAGAATATTTATTCCTCCAGCCGAACGCAGAACCGATGCCCAATCGCCTCGATCTTCTGCGCGAGCTTCTACAATTTCTGACACCCAGTTTCTAGATGTCGCTCTCCAATAGGTCACTGCATCACAGTTTAGTTTTTTTCCTTTTACATTTTCTTTTACGATCGCCTTTAAAAGACTTCTTTGCCGGAGCTTCTTCATCCATTCTGACAACATGACCGAGCCAACGCAAAAGTTGTATTTTGTTGCCTTGAACTATGCTATCGTCCTCATACAGCTCGCGGTTCATACGATGCCTATATTCTTCATAAACTCAAATAGGTCCATATATTTTACGAATGATTTTTCTCCCAAACACTCCAAGTACTTACTCATCGGCTTTCGTAAGTACTCATGCTTCGGGGGTAGTATCGCTGTCTGGTATAGTGTAATTTTTGATTGTTGAGAGGTGGCTTTGCTTCCCCTCTGCTTGCTCAGGTCGAACTAGCATATGTAAGCAGATGTTTGACCAATCTGAACCTACCTTAAAGCGAAATATCGATAAAGATTTTGTCTGTAGAAAACTTTTAATCAAATATTTTCTAAGAGAAGGTTGGTTAGGTTAGGTTAGGTTTAAGTGGCAGTCTGCCATCACACTCACTTAGACGTTTTCGTCCATTGTGATACCACAGTAACAGAGAAAAGAATATGCCTTCTAGTTCCTATCTCTTTGAAAGGCCCAATAACTTGCGAATGTTCACATCCGCTAAATCAGATAGGTTCTCAAAGAAATGAGAACCTAAAGTGGAACTCCTTCTGACTGCTAGTGCGGGAGGACACATACACAGAAGGTCTTCATAGTCTCTTCTTCTTCCATATCCTCAGAGCTTCTGCAAAAGTCGTTGCTGGCAATCTTCAGTCTGTCAGCATGTTTTCCGATTAAACAGTGACGTGTCATGACGGACACTATGACTGAGACGTCTGTTCTAGCCAAGGACAGCATTTCAGTAGACCTCTTCAAGTCTAGATTAGGCCACAAAGTTTTGGAATGCTCACAGCCCCCTCTTTGTGACCATCTATCATTCGTTGTTCTTCGGGCCTGGTCCTCAAAACTTAGCTTACATGTCGCTAGTGGCATACCCACAGATTCCAATATTCCTGGAATGTCTAGGGTAGTTCCTGGTCTCGCAAGCTCGTCCGCTTTACAATTCCCTGGGATATCTCTGTGGCCCGGCACCCAGAACAGTTGAATTTGGAGCGGGCACGGTTCGGCTATTAACTCCATATAAACCGATCTCCCGATTTAAGATCTTGAGCCAAGGGAAGCCGCAATTGTTATCCGAGTTGGCTGAAAATTTGCATGTAGCTACATTTTATGCCTCTGGACATTGTGGCTAGACAAATCGCAACGACCACTGCCGTAAGGCTGAGGGAGCTTTCTCATTGGTCATGGGGCGGCTACAGGAGCTGTGTTATCCTTGATATAATATTCGATGTTCTAGGCAGTGTGGATTACACCCTACCTGAGCCTTTTTATGCCCTCCACCATAGGATGGGGGGTATATTCTTGATCGTCATGACATTTTAAGTAGATCTTGCCATGTCCGCCCGTCTGTCCGTCCGTCCTTCCCTCTATCGAAAGAACGCTAACTTTCGAAGGAGTAAAGCTGGGTGCTTGAAGTTTTTGCACAAATACTTCTTATTAGCGTAGGTCAGTTGGGATTGTAAATGGGGCCAAATGGGTCCATGTTTTGATATAGCTACCATATAAACCGATTTTGGGTCTTCTTCTTCTTCTTGAGCTTTTAGAGGGCGCAATTCTCGTCCAATTTGGCTAAAATTTTGCACGTGGTGTTTTATTATCACATACGACAACTGTGCCAGGTATGGTCTAAATCGGTTCATAACCTGATATAACTGCCTTATAAACCGACCTTGGCTCTTGACATCTACAGCTTCTAGAGGGCGCAATTCTCATCCAATTTGGCTGAAAGTTTGCATGAAGTGTTCTGGTATGACTTCCAACAACTGCGACAAGTATAGTCTATATCAGTTCATAACCTGATATAGCCGCCATATAAACCGATCTTCCGATTTGACTTCTTGGGCTTCTGGAGGGCGACATTTTTATCCAATATGGTTGAAGTTTTGCATATGTCGTTTTGGTATGACTTTCAACAACTGTTCTAAGTATCTAAGATCTAAATCGGTATATAACCTGATAAAGCTGCCATATAAACCGATCTCCCAGTTTGACTTTTTGAGCCTCTAGAGGGCGCATATGTTACTCGATTTGCCTGAAATTTTGGAAGTGGTGTTTTTCTATTCGATAAAGTCATTTAAAGAACTTGACAAATGCGATCCATGATGGAGGGTATATAAGATTCGGCCCCGCCGAACTTGGCACGCTTTTATTTGTTTTGATAAAAAGTACAGTACCACTATTCCTGATTGGAACTACGATATCCCTGGTGCTAAAAGTTACATAGACTTCTATACGGATGGTTCCAAACTAAACGACCAGGTGGGCTTTGGGGTGTACTCTGAAGATCTAGAACTGGTTATATCGAAAAGGTTACTCGACCACTGCAGTGTGTATCATGCGGACTTACTTGCAATTGAGGAAGTGGTGGAATGGCTAAGATAAAATTTTATAACGAGGAGCCAGGCAGCCATTAAATACCTGAAGAACGTACTTCTGAACACAAAAACCGCCCTCGACTGTCGCAGATCTCTCAACGAGATGGCTGAATAGTTCAAAATTTGCCTGTTCTGGGTGCCGGGCCACAGAGATATCCCAGGGAACTGTAAAGCGAACGTGATTGCGAGACTAGGAACACACACCCTACACATTTCAGGGATACTGGAATCTGTGGGCATGCCTCTGGCGACATGTATGCTAAGTTTTCAAGACCAGACTCAAAGGACAACGAAGGATAGATGGTCAAAAAGAGCGGGTTGTGAACATTCCAAAACTATGTGGCCTAATCTAGACTTGAAGACGTCTATCGCTTAGCTGTCATTGGCTAGAACTGACATCTCAGTCGTTGTGTCCGTTATGACAGGCCTCTGTCTAATCGGAAAACATGCTGACAGAAGCTGTGAGGACATCGAGAAGAGGAGACTATAGGACACCTTCTGTGTGTGTGTGTCCCGCACTAGCAGTTAGAAGGAGTTCCACTCTAGGTTCTCATCTCTTTCAGAACCTGTTTGATTTAGCGGATGTGAACATTCGCAAGTTATTGGGCTTTTTTCAGTGATCTGGATGGTTCAACGGTAGGAACTAGAAGGCATCTTCCTTCTTCTGTTCCACTTGGTCTAGCGGGGTGCGCCTTATTGAAATGACTTAAAACTGCTGAAAAATATATTTTGATCTTCTTGCTGGAATTCCAATGCAGGCATTCATCTTCATTGGCTTACATTTTAACATGTGCTTTAGATTGACTTCATGTACTATTCGATGGTAGTTAAAAATTTGGTTCATACTTCATTTGCAAAATGTCGCAGGCTTTCATATCATTCTCAAAAGCAGTTACGCAAATTCCCTCAGGGCGATGATAAAGATTAAATGCTCTAAAGTTTCACATGAAACATTTTTGGTACAGCTAATGAAAAAAATATGTATCCTACTTGTAAGGAAGATGTATCCTTCTTGTAAGGAAAATAAACACAATAAGTCATTCATATACCAGCATGGCACTACGCACTTGACAAGTCTTTCATTTCCTGGAACTCGTTTAGTGTTAATACTTGAATGGAATGCCATTCGTTTCAATTAAACACTTTTTGTGTTTCGTCTTCGTTACAACTTGTTGCCAGCATACACTGCAATAATGTAAATCTATGGCCTGCTATAAAATTGTTTAACATTACTGACCGTCATTATCATGTAATTCGATATTATTTATAAGCCAAACTTAAAAATGTGTAATGGCCCCTGTGCGAAACTGCAGGCATGTGGGAATCAGCTGGGCTGCATTCACCACCATGCCAAAGGATGCAATTAAATGGCAATGACTCGCGGTTAGCAATGTGTCTCAATTAAAATTACATAAATTGTATCCTTGTTATTCTCTTAAAATAGCATTTAAATTGAAAAATTACACCAATAAGCCATTTAATGCCATGCATTTGTATCCTTCTCACCTGCAATGTTGGCGATGTGACGAATAATGAGATCCTTTCACTTTAATTTGCATGCACACGTGTTGTGTAGCACTTAGTTACTGATGTTATACCCATCATTGTAGGATTTAGGATTCATTTCGTTTGCAACACATCGAAATATCAATTTCCGACCCTACAAAGTATATATATTTCGGATCGTCGTAAAATTCTAAGACGATTTAACGATGTCCGTGTGTCTGTCCTTCTGGCCATCTACGTATGTCCGTCCGTCTGTTGTAATCACTCTACAGCCTTCAAAAATTGACATATTGAGCTGAAATTTGGCACACATACGTCTTTTTGATGCACGCTGGTTAAGTTCTTGAACGGGCCAAATCGGACCATATTTGGATTTAGCTGCTATATAGACCGATTTTTCGATAAAGGGTCTAATGCCCATAAATACTTTATTTTTCATCCGATTTCGCTGAAATCAGTGTGAGTAGTTCTAGGCCTCCCGACATCTGGCCAAAATATGGTCCATATCGGACTATATTTATATATAGCTGTCATATATACCGATCTCCCGATAAAGGGTCTGAAGCCCCTAAAAGCTTTATTTATTACCCGATTTTGCTGAAATTTAAAACAGAAGGTTATCTTAAGCCTCCTGATATCTGAACTAACTATGGATCTAATCGGACTACATTAAGGTATAGCTGCCATATAGACCGATTTTTCGATAAAGGGTCTAATGCCCATAAACGCTTTATATTTCATCCGATTTCGCTGAAATCAGTGTGAGTAGTTCTAGGCCTCCGACATCTGGCTAAAATATGGTCCATATCGGACTGTATTTATATATAGCTGCCATATATACCGATCTGCCGATAAAGGGTCTGAAGCCTATAAAAGCTTTATTTATTACCCGATTTTGCTGAAACAGAGGGTTATCTTAAGCCTCCTGATATCTGAACTAAATATGGATCTAATCGGACTATATTTAGGTATAGCTGCCATATAGACCGATCTCCAGATAAAGGGTCTAAAGCCCATAAAAAATTTATTTTTTAACCGATTTCGCTGAAATTTAAAACATTGAGTAACTTAACGCCTCCAAATATAGGACCAAAATGTGGTCCATATGGACCGATCTTCCGATAAAGGGTCTGAAGCCCATAAAAGCTTTTTTTCTTACCCGATTTCGCTGAAATTTGAAACAGAAGGTTATTCTTAGCCTCCTGATATCTGAACTAAATATAGATAAAATCGGACCGATCTCCAGATAAATGGTATAAAACCCATAAAAATTTTATTTTTTCACTGGTTTCGCTGAAATTTGAAACATTGAGTAGTTTTACGCCTCCTAACATAGAACTCAAATATGATTCAAATCGGACCATATTTAGATATAGGTATTGGGTTGCCCAAAAAGTAATTGCGGATTTTTCATATAGTCGGCGTTGACAAATTTTTTCACAGCTTGTGACTCTGTTATTGCATTCTTTCTTTTGTCAGTTATCAGCTGTTACTTTTAGCTTGCTTTAGGAAAAAATGTAAAAAAAGTATATTTGATTAAAGTTCATTCTAAGTTTTATTAAAAATGCATTTACTTTCTTTTAAAAAATCCGCAATTACTTTTTGGGCAACCCAATACATACAGGCCTGGTCGACATTCATGCAGAAATAGTAGCAAATGCGGCGTATATCCATTCCATTAAGGAACAGGGGCAAACCTCTCACATATAAGCCTCTCACTGAGTGCTCTTACCTCTCACTGAGTGCTATCCGATTCAATTCTGAATTCAATGATAAGTTTCTTTCTTTTTATAGCCGAGTCCTAGAGGCGTGTCGCAGTGCCACACCTCTTTGGGGAGACGTCCCCCATTGCATCTGAAGAAGTTGAACTCCTTCGGCAAACCACAGTAGTTTTCGGCTCAATTATGATCCGGCAGATGCAGCCGCGTCTACTCCTACAGAGCGAGAATTGATGCCAACGTGCAGGATGTGTGTTTCGATTGTGACCTGGGACCACACGACACACATCACCTGTTTAACTTCCCAGCCAGACGCACTTTGCTCAGATACATATCCCTCTGAATGCAATCCATCTTAGAATTGGCATAAATATCTTCTTAGACAGCCAGGCAGCCATTAAATCCCTGGAGAACGTATTTCTGAACACAAACCGGGCTCGACTGTCGCAGATCTCTCAACGAGATGGCTGAATAGTTCAAAATTTGCCTGTTCTGGGTGCCGGGTCACAGAGATATCCCAGGGAACTGCAAAGCGGACGTATTTGCGAGACTAGGAACTACCCTACAGATTTCAGGTATACTGGAATCTGTGGGCATGCCTCTGGCGACATGTCTGCTTAGTTTTCAAGACCAGACCCAAAGGACAACGAAGGATAGATGGTCAAAAAGAGCGGGTTGTGAACATTCCAAAACTATGTGGCCTAATCTAGACTTGAAGACGTCTACCGCTTAGCTGTCATTGGCTACAACTGACATCTCACTCATTGTGTCCGTTATGACAGGCCATTGTCTAATCAGAAAACATGCTGACAGAAGCTATGAGGACATCGAAGAAGAAGAGACTATAGAACACCTTCTATGTGTGTGTCCCGCACTAGCAGTTAGAAGGAGTTACACTTTAGGTTCTCATTTCTTTGAGAACCTGTCTTATTTAGCGGATGTGAACAATCGCAAGTTATTGGGCTTTTTTATAGTGATCTGGATGGTTCAACGGTAGGAACTAGAACCCCACCCACCCACGCACCCCACCTTAGTCGCAGAGTTCCTGGATCTTGATATTCGACAGAATCAAGCAGACGAAAGACAGAACACCACACACTGCTACAACAACAACAACTAGGGTTCTTTCTATGCTTAAATAGCGGGCTCAATCTGCCCATCTTTCAGACATCAGGTACTATAGGAGTGTTCCAAGACAGGTTAAGAACAGTAGTCCTATGTTACTGGACTCTAGATAAATCTAGATTCTTCAACATCAGTGTTAAGATTCCGTCGGGGCCCAACGCCTTGGATGACTTGGCGCCACAGATAACATTCGTAACTTCGTCCACGGTAAATTTTGAGGGCTGTTCTTCGGCTCGCATACCATGGATACGACGAATGACTCTCCTCCTAACAATAAATTGACGGTTGAACAACCTGGCGCATCTCTTGGGATCAGTCACAATTACGTCATCAAAAGTGACTGAGGACCTGTCATCCCTTTTTCCCGGGTTCGAGAGTGACCAAGACCAAGGGTTGCTTAAACCGGTACCTAAGTTATATTGCTCCAAGTGTTCAAGCCACAAATTCCGCTTAAATTCCCTCAAACTGCGAGTACCGCTGCTTGCGCCGGGATATTAAGCCGCACTTGGGGTATTTGTCCGCCAGGTAGAAAGGAATTTCCGCTCGGCAACTAGAACATTTGAGGGGGTGCCAACTCACTCACTGAAGTTGCCAACCCAATTGGGTGAAAACCAAAACCGATTTCATAACCTCTGACCTCGGAGGTCGGGCGATGGTGAATATAATGGGAAGGTGGTCTGATGCCAAAGAAATGGCTTCACTAAAGAGATCAGAGGATGCAATGGAGTTGTTTGGCAAGCTACTGTCAATGTTGCCAGTATTTTTTCGTCCCTTATCCCCAAGTTTCGAATCCTTTATCCCCAAAAATCCTCGATTTGAAGTGAATATCACCAAACAATTTTGAAAAACACTGATCTGGGATCATGATTTCTTGAGCCGCTAGAGGGCACAATTCTTATCCGATTTGGCTGAAATGAATGCATGAGGTGTTTTATTATGACTTCCGACAACTGTGCTGAGTATGGTTCAAATCTATCCATAATCTGATATAGTTGCCATATAAACCGATCTGGGGTCTTGACTTCTTGAGGCTCTACAGGGAGCAATTCCTATCCGATTTAGCTGAAATTTTGCACGAGGTGTTTTGTTACGACTTTCAACAACTGTGCAAAGAATAGTTCAAATCTATCCATAATCTGATATAGCTGCCATATTAACCGATCTGGGGTCTTGACTTCTTGAGCCACTAGAGGGAGCAATTATTATCCGATTTATCTAAAATTTTGCATGAGGTGTTTTGTTATTACACTCAACAACTGTGCTAAAAATAGTTCAAATCGGTCAACAACCTGATATAGCTGCCATATAAACCAATCTGGGTTCTTGATTTCTTGAGGCTCTACAGGGAGCAATTATTATCCGATTTGGCTGAAATTTTGCTTGACGTGTTTAGTTACGACTTTCAACAACTGTACTAAAAATTATTCAAATCGGTCCATAACCTGATATAGCTGCCATATAAACCGATCTGGGGTCTTGACTTCTTGAGGCTCTACAGGGAGCAATTCCTATCCGATTTGGCTGAAATTTTGTTCAACGGCTTCCCCCATGACCTTTAACATACGTGTCGAATATGGCATGAATCGGTTTATAGCCTAATGCAGCATCCCTATAAACCGATCGCCCTATTTTACTTCTTCAGTCCCTTAAGTGCGCAATTCTTACTAGATTTTTTTGTTTGATGTTCTCACCAGAAGTCGAACCCTGGCGTTCAGCGTCATTGGCGGACGTGCCAACCTCTGCGCTACGGTGGCCTCCACTTAAAATTGTTAAAAAATTTTTTGGATTTGAACGCTCGACCTTGCATAAATAAGCGAAGCTTGCTATTCATCAACTCCTACTAATCTAGAGTCCTTCAATTCCTTCAAGTTTTCCTATAGCCGGCATAATTAGTCACACTTTACTTGCTGAATACATTAAAATTTTTAATCGGCCCTACCGCTACTTAACAAATTATCAGACACTCCATTTGACCAATTAACAAAAAGTTTTTATTTTTTATAGAAAATATTTACATTAAATATAAAATCACATAAAATAAGAATATAACCGCCTTAAAAACAATAAACCCCACATAATTTATTGCAACTATTGGTGCTTTAAACACGGCTCCAGCTTAGAGCTCTATTTTCTCCGAAAGTTTTCCATGAGAATTGAAGGTTGCCACTGTCTGCTGGCTAATATTGAAGTGTGACAAAACTGTCCAACTTAACTCAGGCAAATAGGTGGGCAGAGCAGATGAGTCAATGGTATAGCCGTGAATGTTGTAGGCGAAATCCTGAAAAAGTACAAAAGTGACCAAAAATCAATAATTTTAAAAGAGTAAAAAAAAAAAACACACAACAAAAATCATTTAAGCAGGGTTGATTTTTGCCCAATTTGTGAGAACTCAATTTTCAAAAATGCTATATCTCGGATATGGGTACACCTTGTTAAGCAAAATTTGGTGCGCAATCTTAGGGTACCAAACTTTTGGGTCAAATAACAAAGGGGGAACGCCATTTCATTTCGAAAGCAGGAAAACCTTACCACACGAATACAAAAAATTTTCGTCCTATTAGTCTGTCATCCTTTATGCTAAAGACTCTTGAGGGGTTGATAAAAACATATCTTAGGGCAAAGATCCTTGGAGATCGCCTATCGCTGCAGCCTCATGCAATATAGTGAAGGCAAATGCAACAGCCCTTCACGACCTAGTCGGCTACATAGAGAGCTCTCTCGCTGTCAAGGAATATAGTATGACATTGAAGGTGCTTGGGATCTGTGGATCTAAAAAGATGGGCCAGAAGAGGAACTCCTCAAGCATGTGTACTGTCTCCTCTACTTTGGAATATAGCCATTAATAATATATACTACTGGGAGGCCACCGTAGCGCAGAGGTTAGCATGTCCGCCTATGACGCTGAACGCCTGGGTTCGAATCCTGGCGAGACCATTAGTAAAAATTTTCAGCGGTGGCTTTCCCCTCCTAATGCTGGCAACATTTGTGAGGTAATATGTCATATGAAACTTCTCTCCAAGAGGTGTCGCATTGCGGCACGCCGTTCGGACTCGGCTATGAAAAGGAGGTCCCTTATCATTGAGCTTAAACTTGAATCGGACTGCACTCATTGATAGGTGAGAAGTTTTTCCCTGTTCCTTAGTGGAATGTTCATGGGCAAAATTTGCAATTGGCAATATACTAATGTCTCTTAAAGGTAGTCACTGTGGCAATTGCGGTTAGGGGAAAGTTTCCAAGTACTCTAAGAGATATACTTCAGGAAGCTCTACGTGCAACAGCAAAGTGGGCTACTGAAAGTGGTCTAGGTATAAATCCGTGCAAGTCAGGATTAGTTTTTTTTAACAGGAGGTACAATTTGTCTACAGCGGCACCTGCCTCCTTGGGAGGAGAGAATGTTCCATTTACAGAAAGCGCAAAATACCTGGGTGTTGTGCTGGAAACTGAACTTCAAATCCAACATTTTGGAGAGGCCAATCAAGGCAACTCTTGTCCTTTACACCTTCAAGAGATTCATTGATAAAAGTTAGGGATTTACACCCGCGTCATGCATTGGATATATACTGCAGTTGTCAGATCTACAAGGCTTTATGGTGTTATGGTCTGGTGGACGGCGTTTCAAAAGTCCACCCACTGTTTAATACCCAGCCGGATCTAAGTTAAGGCTTGTTTGTGCATCACAGCTGCACTGAGGACGACTCCATCTAATGCACTGAAGTTAATGCGACATCTAATACCTCTGGACATTGTGGCTAGACAAATTGCTGCGAACACTGCTGTGAGGCTAAGGGAGCTTTGCCTTTGGTCATGTGGCGGCTCCAGCACTGCGTTTTCCTTAATACAATGTCCGATGTTCCAGGCAGTGTGGATTACACCCTATCTAAGCCGCTTTTTGATAAAAAAAAGCATTGTACCACTACACCAATAAGAAGTATTTGCGCAAAATTACAAGCAGCCAGCTTTACTCCTTCGAAAGTTAGCGTGCTTTCGTCAGACAGACGGACGGACGGACAAACAGAATGACGAAATAAAAATCAAAGAGACATATTATGCCACCGGGGCAATTGAAATATTAATGGGTGCCGCCTACTTAAAATAAACCTAAAACCGACATGTTGGGCGTTTGGGACAAAATAAGACATTAATGAAAGGCTTTGATGATTCGGTTAGGTTTAGCTAAAAAGAGGGTGCTCCATGCTAATATGGACATGCACCTAAATCAGTAATCGGCTTGTTGTCCTCTCTAAAGCCTAATACGTACGAAAGTGCCAAATTCGTGTGTGCCGAATCTTATACACCCTCTACCATGGATCGCGCATGTTATGTTCTTTGCCCGATATATTTTTTATAGACAAACAAAGGATAATAGATAAGAATAACTATGCCATTGGAGCAAAACCAAGCTCTGTACCAATTGGGGTCATACTTGGTTTGGAGACCAAAGTGGAATTGATTGTGCAAAATATCAGCCGAATCGGATAAGATTGCGCCCTCTAGAGGCTGAAGAAGTATAGTTGGGAAATCGGTTTACATGAGAGTTATTTCAGGGTATGAGCTGATTTAGACCATACTTAGCACAGTTTTTCGAAATCAAAACAAACAATTTCATGCAAAATTTTAGGCAAAGCGCCCTCTAGTGGCTCAAAAAGTCAAGATCCCAAATCGGTTTATATGGGAGATGTACACGGTTATGAACCGATTTGGACCATACTTAGTACAGTTGTTGGAAGTCATAACAAAACACTTAGTGCAAAATTTCACTCAAACTATATAATAATTGCGCCCTCTGGCGGCTCAAAAAGTCAAGATCCAAGATCGGTTTATATGGGAACTCTATCAGGTTACTCACTGATTTAGGCCATACTTGGCACAGTTGTTGGAAGTCATAACAAAACACTTCATGCAAAATTTCAGCTAAATCGGACAAAACATGCGCCCGCTAGCGGCTCAAGTAGTCAAGATCCGAAACCGGTTTATATGGAAGCTATACCAGGTTATGAACCAATCTAGATCATACATGCCACAGTTGTTGGAATTCATAACAAAACACTTCATACAAAATTTCAGCTAAATCGGACAAAACATGCGCCCTCTAGCGGCTCAAAAAGCCAAGGTCCGAGATCGGTATATATGGCAGCTATATCAGTTTATGAACCGATTTAGACTACACTGGACACACTTGTTTGAAGTCAAAACAAAACACTGCATGCAAAATTTTAGATAAATCGAATTAGAATTGCGCCTTCGAGAGGCCCAAGAAGTCAAGACCATGGATTAGTTCATATGGCAGCTGTTTCGAAACATGGACCAATTAGGTCCATTTACAATTCCAACCATTAAGAAGAATGTGTGCAAAATTTTAAGCGCCTAGCTTTATTCTTTCGTTAACTTGCCTTCGACAGACGGCAATTATATTAAAATTTTATTATTAAAAATTTTTTAATAAACATACTCGGTGCGAATATCGAGGGGCCTAACACAACTCTTTGTGCATAACTTCAGCAAAATCGGGCCTTAGACCTAAAATCGAAAGATCGGTATATATGGCAATCTGGGGCCACCGGACTACAAATGAAAATTTGGTAAACCAAACAATTTTTGGTGACCGAGGGCCCTGCCAAGAGGCGCCCATACCACCTAGGGCCTTGCACATGATCTCAGCTCCAACCATTTCAATGGACAAAAAGTTATCTCTGTCCGTTCTTAATTTGCATATTTTTTACCAGTTTTTTTCGATTCTATGCCACTGTGCGTCATCAGCAGGCTTTACCACTTTTCACTACTTTGTACTAGAGACATAAATATTTCGTTAAGGGCTACCTTTCAATGTAGTGGAGGCATTATGCCTTCTTGAGGTGTCTCTTTACTGAACCCATTGATACAGTGATAGGACCTTCCGTGGTTGTCTAACAGGGCGAAAACCTTTTGCTTTCGTATGGAACGGAACTCCACCATTATAGAATGTAAGTATTTGGATATAGCTCCCATAAAAACCCTAGGATGTATGGTTGACAATCATATAAACATAAGTCAGACGGACAGACAGAATAGAAATTAATTTTTTGCATTGCTAATTTGAGTTTGTCGTTATCAATACTTCTTCTGAAGCAACCACAAATTATGTTATAATAAAAATCGTTGGCACTCACCTTCTTTAAAGGACAATCACTGGGCAGATTACTAACTCGACGCAATTCATTGAAAATCATTTTCAAAAAGTAATGCTCATGAGCTGCTCCCAAGGCATCGCAAACATTCAGATCGAACACTAGTACAGTCTCTTCGGGTTTTTCTCCATATTTGGCTCTCACTTTGAAGTGCATGGTTATGTTGCTGGTGTCTTCCTTCAATTTAAAGGAGACATTCAGTAGGGGAATACCTTCGGCATTTTTCACCAAGGAGCAGGTATAGTCATAAACTTGGTCCGACAGTGGAGTAGGGCATTCAATATGGGTAAAATAGGCAATCTACAAGAGCGAGAGAGAGAACGGAGAGAGGATGAGCGTTAATTATTATTTAAAAAGGCTCATAGTTGTATCCTTATAAAATAGGGATCGATTTTTGTCAAACTGTACCTTTTTGGCTTGGCCTGTATGAATGATGCTCCATATGAAGAGTATGCCGAATATTAACTTCATGTTCCCGTTGTTTTTCCCTTAAACTTTCAACATAGAATGAATTTGTTTTTTATAAAATGATGGCTTAAATAATGCATATTGGACTTTGTAGGTTTTTTGGAGCAATAGACCATGAAAAGATCAAATTTTCCCCATTGAATATAGCTTTGTAATGATGATGGAAGAATTTTATCAAATTTTAAGATCGACCTAAATATGTATGTATATTTTGGTAACCCATTTAATAGCAAATTTGAATAGCATTACAATAATTCGTATCAGATGCTCATTAATCGCAATTTAAAGTTTTTGGTTTTTATTTTGATACGCAATTTTATGTGGCATTGCTTTTATGAAAATCGACTTCATGATGCAAACAAATTTTGTTTATATGTATTTGCCTAATTCGCTGCTTGTAAGGTTTAAATTTTGACCGATTTAGACCGTACTTGCCACAGTTGGTGAAAGTCATAACAGATAGAGGATATCGTACAAAGAGGATAGGTAGAGGTTGAACAGTGCCGGAGATATCACCACTCCTTGGGGAACTCCCTGTTTCACTCTACTGTGTTTTCACTTCTTACCCCTAAATTCCACAAATGTATGGCGACCACACAGATAATTCACCACCAACGTTTCAGGCCTGGCTGGAGGGACGTGTTGGCGATGTCCTTAAATAGTTTGGCATGGCTGACCGTATCGAATGTCCTCGCTATATCCAGTGCCACGAGCACCGTCCTATCACATGGCCTGGACTGATTGAAGCCACGGCAAATGTGTACGGTGAAGGCATGCGATGCAGTTGTTGTGCTATGCAGTCTTCGAAATCCATGTTGATGCTCGGCGAATGAAAATTCTTCTACGAGGCTCGGGAGGAGTAATGTCGCAAGCGTCTTTGCTAATGGTGAGAGAAGGGAGATCGGTTTGTACGACTCCCCCAAACTCAGGCCCTTTCAAGGCTTTAGTAGCGGGATCACTCTGTCAATTTTCCAGACATCGGGTACTATAAGAGTGTTCAAAGACAGGTTGAGGACAGTAGTAAGGTACTCAACTCCAGGTAAATCCCGATCCTACAACATCAATGTAGAGATTCCGTCGGGGCCCTTCGATGATTTGGCGCCACGGATGACATTTGTAACTTCGCCCACGGTAAATTGAGATGGATGAAATTGAGATGTCCATCGGCTCGGAGACCACGAATACGGCGAAGGGCTCTCCTCCTTGCCCTGTCGCTCTCGGGATGCACAATACATTGACGGTTGAACAACCTGGAACATCTTTTGGGATCAGTCACGGTTACGTCGCCAAAAGTGACTGAGTTCCTGTCATCCCGTCTACCGGGTTTCGAGAGTGATTTAATAATAGACCACAGCTTGCCTAAACCGGTGCCTAAGTTACATTGCTCTAAGTGTTCCAGCCACAAATTCCGCTTATGTTCGTTGACTACCCTGTTTATTTCCAGACTCAGCTCGCTGATTCTGGGGTTAGTGGAGTCCATACAACGAATCCCATTACGCTCGTCTGCGAGAACCATTGCCTGTGCCGCACTTTTGGTATTCGACCGGCTGGCATAAAGCGAGCGGCTGCTGCGTTAATGATATCTCGGAATTTCCTCTCGGCAACTAACACATCCGAGGGGGGTGTCAGTTTACTGAAACGGCGTTTGGTGTACTCTCTGAAGCCAGCCCAATCGGCCTTCTTCTTGAAGGCCTTGAGCGATCCATACGTAGCACATTGTATCCGTAACTTGTCTCCTAAATCGTTGCAACCACTATGTTCTTCCGACTCAAAAATCCACAATCTCGTCGATCTTGCCACGAAGACCGTTGCAATTCAATTGCATAAATTATACACTTCCCGGCACTAGCGACGACGCTTGTGACCCACTGCTGCAGGAGGCCACCGTATCGTAGAGGTTAGCATGTGCGCCTATGACGCTGAACGCCTGGTTTCGAATCCTGGCAGGGACATCAGAAAAATTTTCAGCGGTAGTTATCACCGCCTAATGCTGCCGACATCTGTACTTTGCCATATAAAAACTTCTCCCCAAAGAGGTGTCGCTCTGCGGCACGCCGTTCGGACAAAAGGAGGTCCTTTATCATTGAGCTTAAAACTGAATTGGACAGCACTCATTTGTTTGTGAGAAGTTTGCCCCAGTTCCTTAATGGAATGTTAATGGGCAAATTTGGATATGCATATTCCATAGTGACGTAAGTCCAGAGAAAGATCGGAAATGTGCCCACTCCATGCACCGGTAGCACCTCACCGACACCGACCGATGATGGATGCGGTTTTGGCAAACTGAACAGAACGAGGGTCCGGGGTTCTTTTCAACCCACCAGAAGCGTGCGGAAAAGGCACTCCGGGGTGTGTCCCTCCCATGCAGATGAAGAATTCCATCGGGTCAATCCGGTACGTCATGGGATTGTTTGAACGCAATTGTAGTGACTTGATCGACACTTGCTTGCCGAACTTGGTACGATTTTACTTGTTATTTATAGTTCTCCTGTAAATCCACTAGTTCGGATAGGTAGAATTACAAGTAAACTATAAATAACAAGTAAAAACGTACCAAGTTCGGCTAGGCCGAATCTTACATACCCTCAACCATGGGTCGCACATGCCAAATTCTTTGCCCCATTTCTCTTTATAGGCAAACAATACAGATTTGGATGTAACTTCCATACATTTATGTTTAGCCCGATTTGGACCAATTCGTCGATAATTCGGTAATTTCTTAACTGATCCTCACGAAAGACAAAGTTGTAGACTTATTTCAATTTTTTGCCGTTTGGCCCACTACGCGTCGCTTTTGAGAACTGGGGGATGTTAATTTTTCTCTCCAAGTCGAGGGGATACTTCCAACGATCAATCATTCTGCTGACGCAAAGCGCAGCGTAAAGATGTCCCCTCTATACTCACAGCTCATCATTGGTATGAGTGGGCCCTCTTCAGAGTTCCTTTTCAGAGTTGTTCGCAAACTCGTTTGTTAATTAGATCCTCTATTTCGGATCGATGATCTGGTGGAGTCCTACCGGATGCATTGCCGATATTCATGACTGCATACGTCAGCTCTGTTGTGTTTTTGTATTTCCTTGACACTCTGGCTTAAGAGGGCGGCTCCTTGCTTTTTTCAGCGACCATTTTCCCCTTCCGTGATAGCTGTGGCGTCCTTTTGGAAGTCGCAGTCCGCCATAAAGACTCATGGGCCGTGCGCGCCTACTTCATTGCTATTCCGACTTTGTCTCCCTCCGCAGGACACTGCCTGGAGTCTCCATTTCGAAAAGGGCTTAATCTTTCCAGAGTATTTGGAAGCGGGGAGCTCTTTTTATACCCTCCACCATAGGATGGGGGTATACCAAATTTCGTCTTTCTGTTTGTAACACCTCGAAACATGAGTCAAAGACCCCATAAGGTATATATATTCTTGATCGTCACGACATTTAAAGTCAATTTAGTCATGTCTGTCCGTCCTGCTGTCTGTCGAAAGCACGCAAACTTTCGAAGGAGTAAAGCTAGGCGCTTGAAATTTTGCACAAATACTTTTTATTAGTGTAGGTCGGTTGGGATTGTGAATGAGCCAAATCGGTGCATGTTTTGATGTAGGTACCATGTAAACCGATCATGGGTCTTGACTTCTTGAGCCTCTAGAGGGCGCAATTCTCTTCCGATTTGACTGAAATTTTGTACGTGGTGTTTTGGTATCCAGCAACTGTGCTAAGAATCGGTTTATAACCTGGTATAGCTGCCATATACGGCGATCTTGGATCTTGACTCCTTGAGCCGCTAGAGGTCGCAATTCTCATACGATTTAGCTGAAATTTTACATGAAGTTGTTTGTTATGTCTTCCAACAACTATGCCAAATATGGTTTAAATCGATCTTTAACCTGATATAGCTGCCATATAAACATTTCTTGACTTCTTGAACCACTAGAGGGCGCAATTCTTATCCGATTTGGCGCAAATCGGTACAGCTGCCATTTAAACCGATCTGGGATATTGGCTTCGTGAGCCTCTAGAGGGCGCAATTCTCATCAGATTTGGCAGCGATTTTGTACAACGACTTCTCCCATGATCTTCAACATACAGCTCCAATATAAACCGATCTCCCGATTTTGCTTCTTGAGCCCTTACAAAGCGCAATTCTTATCCCAATGGACTGCAATATTACACAACGACTTCTGTTTGGAATTTCTATTCCATAACTTCCAGCATTCTGCGCTTTCGCCAGTTTCGCCTATGCGCTGCCGGTGCATACTTTTTCTTCTTCTCCGTCGTGCCCTGCATTACCTTCTTGGCCTTCTTATGAGCTTAGCAAAGCCCTCGCTTACTACTTCCGTCATTGCGCTGTTCTCATCTCTTGATTAGGCTGGAATGACTGTTTCAATGACATTGTCACTGTCTGAATCTGAATCGGAAACACCACCTTTACTTAAAGACTGGGGACTAGCTGCGCTTCCTTCTGAGTTATCCGTCTCTGCCTCATTTGTTGGTCTGACGACTGGTTGTGCGTTTGAATCATTATTCTCGACTACAGGTGCCAAAGCACCTACACCTCTGGGAGGGTCCGATACCATCACCGCAGCTGTTGGGTGTTTGGAGTCCATTTTGAGCCTACTCCTGAAAGGCTTTAAAAGTTTTGCGTAGTAGGTAGTACCTATTACGAGATAGAGATATTTTTCTTTGAGGAGTGAAATGAAAACACATCCGCTCTGCTAAACGGTTACTTTGCCTTTCATACTTACAAATCGTAATACGTTTCACACATCACCGATATCCAAATGCAAATTGCAAATTTACCCATGAACATTCCATTTAGAACTTTTCATTTAACTTTTCCATTTAACTTTTCTCAAATCAATGAGTGGTGTCCCATTCAATTTTAAGCTCAATGATAAGAGACCTCCTATCTATAGCCGAGTCCGAACGGCGTGCCGCAGAGCGACACCTCTTTGGGGAGAAGTTTTTACATGGCAAAGTACTTCACAAATGTCGCCAGCATTAGGAGAGAATAACCACCGCTGTAAAATTTTCTAGTGTTCCTGCCAGAATTCGAACCCAGGCGTTCAGCGTCATAGGCGGGCATGCTAACCTCTGCGCTACGGTGGCCTCCTGATATCACCGATATTCAGTGTTTTTAAAAATTGGGGAAATGAGGAGGGTCCACCTAGTTCAGATATCGAATATTGAAGTACCTCATGTTCATATTTTGCATTGCAACCATTGTGGTAGCTCTTGTCTAGACCTGGATTGTGTGTTCAACAGTCCACAGGGCATTTCTTTGTAACACCTAGAAGAAAGAGAGATCGAGATAAGTATACCGATTGACTCAGAATCAATTTCTGATTCGATTTAGCTATGTCCGTCTGTCCATGTTAATTTGAGTACAAAGTACAGGTCACAGTTTTCAGCCGATCGTCTTAAAATTTGGTTCAGGCGTGTTTTTCGACCAAGCCTATTGAAATTGGAAAAAATCGGTTTAGATTTGGATATAGTTCCCATATATATGTTCGTCCGATTTGCAGTAATAAGGCAATAAAATAGTCATTTGTTAACCGATTCTTTCAAAATTTGGCAGGAGGGAGTTTCTCTCGACATTTCTGGCGAATTTTATGGAAATCGGTTCAGATTTAGATGTAGCTCTCATATATATATATCGCCCGATTTTAACTTCTAGAGTCACAGCAAGAGCATTTGTTTACCAATCTTGTCAAAATTTTGTACAGCGCTTTCTTCGATTACTACCACGATATCTGAGAAGTTTGCTTGAAATCGGTTCAGATTTAGATATAGCTTCCATATATATGTTCATCCGATTTTGAGAAATATGCCAATAAAGTGGTTATTTGTCAACCGATTCTCTCGAAATTTAGCAAGAAGGACTTTCTCTTGACTCTCAACATTACTGGCGAATTTCATTGCAATCGGTTCAGATTAAGATATAGCGCTCATATATATGTATATATCGCCCGATTTTAACTTCTAGAGTCCCATCAAGAGAATTTGTTTACCAATCTTGTCAAAACTTTGTACAGCGCTTTCTTCGATTACTACCACGATATCTGAGAAGTTTGCTTGAAATCGGTTCAGATTTAGATATAGCTCCCATATATATGTTCATCCGATTTTGAGAAATATGCCAATAAAGTGCTCATTTGTCAACCGATTCTCTCGAAATTTAGCAAGAAGGACTTTCTCTTGACTCTCAACATTACTGGCGAATTTCATTGCAATCGGTTCAGATTAAGATATTGCGCTCATATATATATATCGCCCGATTTTCACTCCAAGAGCTACTGCAAGCGCATTTATTGCCCAATCTTGCCAAAATTTTGTACAACGCTTTCCTTGGGGACTACCACAATATCTGAGAAGTTTTCTCAAAATCGGTTCAGATTTAGATATAGCTCTCATATATATATATCGCCCGATTTTAACTTCTTGAGTCACAGCAAGCGCATTTATTGATCAATCTTTTCAAAACTTTGCACAACGCTTTCCTCGAGGACTACCCAAATATCTGAGAAATTTGCTCGAAATCGGTTCAGATTTAAATATAGCTCTCTATATGTTCGTCCGATTTGCAGTAATAAGGCAATAAAATAGTCATTTGCTAACTGATTCTCTTGAAATTTAGCAGGAAGGGGTTTCCTTTGACTCTTGACATTACGGGTGAAATTCATGGAAATAGGTTCAGATTTAGATATAGCTCTCATATATATATCGCCCGATTTTAACTTCTTGAGTCACAGCAAGCGCATTTATTGACCAATCTGTTCAAAACTTTGCACAACACTTTCCTCGACGACTATCACAATATCTGAGAAATTTGCTCGAAATCGGTTAAGATTTAGATATAGCTCCCATATATATGTTCCTCCGATTTGCAGTAATAATGCAATTAAATTGTCATTTGTTAACCGATTCTCTCGAAATTTTGCAGGCAGGGTTTTCCTGTGACTCTCGACATTACTGGTGATTTTCATGGAAATCGGTTCAGATTTAGATATAGCTCTCATGTATATATATCGCCCGATTTTAACTTTTAGAGTCACAGCAAGCGCATTTATTGACCAATCTTTTCAAAATTTTGCACAACGCTTTCCTCGATGATTACCAGAATATCTGAGAAGTTTGCTCGAAATCGGTGCAAATTTAGATATAGATCCCATATATATGTTCATCAGATTTTGGGTAATTTGCAGTAATGTTGTCATTTGTTAACCGTAGTTATTAGAGTTTAAACATATTTGCTCGAAATTTGATACGAATTGTTTAATAACATCCACCGAGGTCCATCAAAATTGGTTCAGAATTGAACAAAGCTCCCACATTGTACTTATAGGGTAGGTGTAAGGTATTATAAAGTCGGCACCGCCCGACTTTTGCCCTTCCTTACTGGTTTATTTTCAAGTTGTGAGTAAGTAATTTCGAAATAGCATCCATAAAAGCTCACAATTTTCTGCAATTTTATATTTTGTTGACTTTTCACTTCTCCCTCTCCTTTGGTAGGATGTTAAGGGTTTTGCCTCAAAAATGTACAATACTTCAATTTGCCATGCGATATTCCTGTGTTTGGTTTAATGATCACATCTTAGTTTAAGGTACACCTCATCACGTGAACTTTCCATTAAATGTGTAGTGTGTAAATTACATTAAGGCCGCATAATTACAGGTTCACTTTTATGGGATGACACCAATCAGAACGGTTGCATGTCTTGCAAGGTTAGCCTGATCGAGTGAAGTAAACTTTTCAACTTCCATTATTGGACATAAACTACACTTGGCCGTATCATGCTTCGCTTGATATTATAAATTTTTAATAATAGGTTGTTGAAATTAATTCAGGCCATAGATTACAGTAGCCACAATGGAATTGGTGAGAAAAAGTAAAAGTTTTCGACCTCTACATTGGCACAAGGCACCAAAGCTTAAGGACAAGCACATATGACATTATTTTAAATTCATTGAAAAAGTATTCGAAAGTTTTTGTTTGGGCATATTTCTGCACTTTTTTTTTTTTTTGCAAGAGGTACGCAGTCCCTTTACTCTTGAGTGTCATACGAAATGTGTTGGCTTGAGATTCGGGCTACACAGCCAAAAAGTAGGCTATAAAATATTTGTTGGAAAAAAAATATTTGTTGTTGAGGTTCAGGTTTAGTTGGCATCAAGCAAAACATTTTTGGAATATGGTTAATTTGGTGCTCAATTTATGGAAATTTTCGCGCCCTAAGTAATTCCGCTAATTCGAAAATTTAAGGGCGGTTTAAGCACCAAGGGAGTGTAATAGGTAAAGAAGCACCGCTAGATGGCAATTTATTTTTCATATTTTTGCGACAACATACAACACCACTAAGGTAAGGAGTATAAGAAATTAGTGACCTGGCAAAGTTTACCGTTCAACTCAAAATCATTTCCCCATTCGGTTTAAGCCATATCCGTTTGTCTGATTGCCTGTGTGACAGAGCGACTGATTGTCTGTCTATCTGGCGAATGGGGATGTTAGGCGGCTTAAGGCACATCTTTTTGGCCGTTTTCCTCTCAGGTGACCAGTCCGGAACCGTTTGGGGTTCAACTGGTAGTAGCTTCGGCTACGAGGTCTGACCGGAGTCCCTAATCTGCTACCACGGGAGTCGGGGGCCCCTGGAATTTCGATTCCAGCCCGACTATGGTGAGGCCCCAGTGGGGAGTAACGTGGTGTCTGTGGTTTGGACCCAAATCGCGGGTAGAGCGCAAGCTCGATGTGAAGTTGCATTGCAACCGAGTGTCGTGACCCATAGATCGGAAGGAGTTTTAGATAGTGCTCCGCCCCTAATCAAGGGGGAGAACACGTCCTGACAACGTGAACTCGAATTGGTACCCATGCATAGCTTGGGCTATGTGTGGGGGCGTTGGTGGACGCATTATATTCACCCGGGGTTAAGAGCCCTGCAGGATTAGGCCAACGCGGCAGGTGCCCGCATTAGACACCACTAGGACTTGACTGTCTGTCTATTAGGCGAATTGGGATGTTAGGCGGCTTAAGGCACATCTTTTGGAGTGAATTTATGATAGGTGGAGGACACGTTGAACTGACAGTGACAATGGACGGGTTACTTACCGATTTATTGATGGACAGATCCGATTTTGGCTTGGCTGAGTCTTGGGTTTTTACTGACAGGACATAGCTCTCTCAATGCATTTTTGCATAAGAGGGGTCTGGCGTCAACTGCAGGTTGTCCTGCCTGCAAGGGTGTGGTTGAGGACGTGGTGCACTTACTCACTGAGTGGCCGTACTATTCGGACATCGGGGACTTAGGCGCTAAGGCTATTTCCTATGGAAAGGGGGTGTGGGATTTGAGCAGGGCCTTGTTGGACTCTGGGACGTTTGCGAGGTTGGCCACCTTTGCGAGGGCGGTGTTTCATAGAAGGAGGATGTTAGGTGGGCGGTGATAGGCCTCTGGTGAGGTCATCCCATGGTTTGGCTCTTGATGTTTGTCCGTTTTTTTGTGCGCTCGTCCGTTTTGTCCGTAGTGGGAAGTGTCTGTTCTCGTCCGTCATGTCCGTATGGGGAATTGTCTGCTTTTGTCCGTGTAGGGTTCTGGTCCGTGTTTATGTCCGTGTTTGCGTATTTCGTCCATTTTTACATCCGTATTGGGTTTTAGTCCGATTTGTTGGCGACCATGTTTTGATCTTGGTGGTGGTGGGGGTTTTGGGGAAATGGCTTTGGCCGTTTTCCTTTCAGGTGACCAGGCCGTAACCGTTTGGGTTTCAACTGGTAGTAGCTTCGGCTACGAGGTCTGACCGGAGTCCTTAATCTGTTACCACGGAAGTCGGGGCCCCTGGGATTTCGATCCCAGCCCGACTATGGTGAGGCCCCAGTGGGGAGTAACGTGGTGGCTGTGGTTTGGACCCAAATCGCGGGTAGAGCGCAAGCTCGATGTGGAGTTGCATTGTAACCGGGTGCCGTGACCCCTAGATCGAAAGGAGTTTTAGATAGTGCTCCAACCCTAACCAAGGGGGAGAACACGTCCAGACAACGTGAACTCGAATTGGTACCCATGCATAACAAAGGCGTTGGTGGACGCATTATATTCACCCGGGGTTAAAAGACCTGCAGGATTAGGCCAACGCGTCAGGTGCCTGCATTAAACACCATTATGACTTGACTGTCTATCTCCCCCACGGGGGTGAGACCATTTAGGTGAAAAGTATATCCTAGCTCTTCACCACTGAAGTGTAATATTAAAGCTACCCAGGGATCGTGTTGTTTTGGGATTTCCTTAGCTATTGATCTCCTGGGTACGACACTATGTGGGAAAATACTGATAAACGTAGTGATGTGGAGTAGGAAGGAAGGCGGGGAGGATGGGTGAAGTGAAAGGACGATGGATGGATGAGCTGTTAGTAGGCTGCATCGAACGAGTCGGTGAGCTGAAGATGGTTGGACCATGAAGTTGCGGTCGTGAGGGGATGGATGTGGTGATGGACGGGTGAAGCGAAATGACGATGTATGGGATGAGTTATTAGAAGGCTGCATCGAGCTGAGTCGGTGAGCTGAAGATGGCTGGACCATGAAGTCTTGCAGCTGGTCGAGCGGCTGTGTGTAAATTTCTGATGTTTTGAAACTTTTAACACGGTGTCGATGTTATTCCTCGTGACGAACATATTGTATATCGTGTGTTTGAATGTTTCGGTGTTTTGACTCAGATTTGTGCTGAGTCATTTCGGGTTATGTCACCTATTTTCTGACTGTTTCTGAACGACGTGTTGCTACGGGATGGTGCTTGGATCATCCCCTAAGGTAATCAGTCCGGAACTGTCTGGAGTTCAACTGGAGCTTCGGGGGCCCTGGAGCTTCGGTTCCATCCTGACTATTGGTGAGCCCCCAGTTGAGAGCAACGTGGTGGCTGTGGTTTAACACCTTTAATCGCAGGAAGGGCATTTCGATTCTCGGTGTGGAGTTGCATGTACTCAACCGGGTGCCGTGACCCATAGAACGGGAAGAGTTTTGGATAGTGCTCTGCTCCTAACCGGGGGGGAGGACACGTCCAGACAACGTGAACTCGAATTGGTACTCATGCTAGCTTCGGCTATGTATGGAGGCGTTGGTAGACGCATTGTATTCACCCGGGGTTAGGAACCCTGAAGGATTGAGCCAACATGGCAGGTGCCTGCATAAAAAACACCATTAGGACTTGACTGTCTGTCTGTGCGACTGACTGTCTGTCTGTCCTTCTATTCGAGGTAATAGCATAATATTAGTTATTAATTTTTTTTTTTTGAAAATCCCAAAACTTTTGAATTTTTAAAACATTTACCTAACAACTACAATTTTATGACTCAAACTTTCTTAATTTGTGTGATGATCCATTACATTTCTTTTGGTGTAGAGTGTTATCTACACATGGACGCATAATTGTTACTTGGAGACAATTCGTTGCCCATACTGCGTGTAGTTGAGAAAGCTATGGAGGCATTGAAATTATTTTGTGACCCACCATTTTTACTCCCCCCTTTTGCTTGCTGTTGCGCCCGACGGTGCTGTGATGCCACTCGTGGTGAAGTGTGTCCTGGCCAGTGTTTATTTATGGCTCATTTTTTTTTTTGTGTTGATTTTTTTTCGTTCCTTGTTATTTATGAAAACAATTTTAACAACTGTTTTTCTTTTGTTCAAGCACGTTGTTATACGTTTAGACTTTCTTGAGTTTTCTTACACCAAATGGGTGGAGAGGGGGTAGAAAGGTGGGGATGTTGGGGAAACCAACTGGCCATATCCCTTAAATAAACTTCAAGTATTTTACAGTGCATTTTGTATCAAAGATACGTTGTACTCTTCGTTTGTTGTATCTATCAAACATTCACTTTGTTACAATTGTCATCTGCACTCATTTGTGAAAGGAACATGGATTCAGAGAAAGCGGATAGTAAATCAGTTACTGAAACGAATACACAGTACACTAGTAATCTCAAATATTTTAGTGTGTTATATGTAAGAGTCGATATCAAGGAGGATCTTTGGCCTTTCACATGAATTGGAGTAGTGGAAATACTTGGTCTATAATGGATCTAACACATCTATCTACAGCTTCATCAATATCGCCCGATTGCCAGCGTTAATTCTGATTTCGAACTTTCACCCAATATGCTTGAGACTTTATGGTATGCAATGAGCAGACAAACTTATTCCTCCATAGTTAGCACTTACTGTCTTGGGTCCGTTCATGTTAACCTCACATAGTTTGGCGAGGTTCCAATTATCAGCTATAAGTTCTTGTAGCCGGATTGCTCAGACGGTCTTAAAAATTTAAGCTCGCTACCCATCGCCTCCCGCAGCTTGTTCTTCTAAAGCTGGGCTAGTATTATTGGGTTGCCCAAAAAGTAATTGCGGATTTTTCATATAGTCGGCGTTGACAAATTTCTTCACAGCTTGTGACTCTGTAATTGCATTCTTTCTTCTGTCAGTTATCAGCTGTTACTTTTAGCTTGCTTAAGAAAAAAAGTGAAAAAAAGTATATTTGATTAAAGTTCATTCTAAGTTTTATTAAAAAAGCATTTACTTTCTTTTAAAAAATCCGCAATTACTTTTTGGGCAACCCAATATAATGACGGATATGCATTCTGTACCGTCTAAGAGATCGGTTCTATGGTACCATCGTTGCAGCCACTGTAGAATAGCAACAGCTGGGAAAAATTTTTCTTTTCATATCTGTAGCCCACCATCTGTATTGGTTACTAGAATTCCTTCTTTGTCATTGCTGGAGGATATGTCTCAACTAAAACCGTAGGTTTGATGTTTAATCGTACGATCATAACAATATGGATATCAAAGGTATTTGGGACTTGAAAATGTGAGGTCAAAAACGGACAGTGTTGCCAAATCGAAAAATTGTTGAAATAATTCTGGAACTTATGAACGGATAAAGATATGTACGCGAACATGGTCAATGTTGACGTGCTCCTCTTAAGTATGCAAAATTAGGGGACCCTAGTAAGTCTAGAGGCATATCCATGGGGCTTGAAAGTTGATTACCTCAAGCATGTTAAATTTTGAATTGCTAGCCAAACAATCGGCTTGAATTTTAGAGATAGAGCTCGTAAAACCCCAAAAAATATGCGGAAAAGTCTGGAATATCTCAAATAGCTTAAAAAGGTACTGGACTTTTTTTCGTTGAAAATTTTAGTCAAAGTGTCTGTTTTTTGAAATTACCGGATTATTTGTGACCATTTTGAAAAGTTTACAAAATCCTACGAGTAGTGAGTAACAAATTGGTGCAGATTGTCTCTTTATACCAAAATTTATTCGCTTCTTCCGAAACAAAGATTAAAATTTTGCATTTGTTGGCAAGAAGCTTCACATCATTATTTCCTTCAAAATTGCAAATTTTGCCCATGAAAATTCCACTAAGGACAGGGGCAAACTTCTCATATATCATTGAGTGCAGTCCGATTCAAGTTTTAAGCTCAACGACATGGGGCCCCCTTTTTATAGCCGGGTGCGAACGGCGTGCCGCAGTGCGACACCTTTTTGGAGTGAAGTTTTACATGGCATAGTACCTCACAAATGTTGCCAACATTAGAAGAGGAAAACCACCGCTGAAAATTTGTTTGATTGTCTCGCCAGGATTCAAACCCAGTCGTTCAGCGTCATAGGCGGACATGCTAACCTAACTTCTGCGCTACGGTGGCCTTCTTTCATAACACTTTTTTTCTTCCAGTAGGTGTCATTTGCCTTTTTATACCCTCCACCATACGATGGGGGTATACTAATTTCGTCATTCTGTTTGTAACAACTCGAAATATTCGTCTGAGACCCCATAAAGTATATAAATTCTTGATCGTCGTGACATTTTATGTCGATCTAGCCATGTCCGTCCGTCTGTCGAAAGTACTCTAACTTTCGAAGGAATAAGCTAGCCTCTTGAAATTTTGCACAAATACTTCTTATTGGTGTAAATCGGTTGGGATTGATAATGGGCCAAATCGGTCCATGTTTTGATATAGCTGCCCTATAAACCTTGACTTCTTGAGCCTCTTGAGGGCGCAATTCTTACCCGATTGGAATGAAATTTTGCACGACTTGTTTTGTTATTATATCCAACAACTGTGCCAACTATGGTTCAAATAGGTCCATTACCTGATACAGCTGCCATATAAACCGATCTTGGATCCTGACTTCTTGAGCCTCTAGAGGGCGCAATTCTTATCCGATTGGAATGAAATTTTGCACGACGTGTTTTGCTTTGATATCCAACTACTGTGTCATCTACGGTCTAAATCGGTTCATAACCTGATATAGCTGCCCTATAAACCGATCTTGGGTCTTGGCTTCTTGAGCCTCTAGAGAGCACAGTTCTTATCCGATTGGAATGAAATTTTGCACGACGTGTTTTGCTTTGATATCCAACAACTTTGCCAAGTATGGTTCAAATCGGTCCTTAACCTGATATAGCTGCCATATAATCCAATCTTGGGTCTTGACTTCTTGAGCCTCTAGAGAGCGCAGTTCTTATCCGATTGGATTGAAATTTTGCACAACGTTTTTTGTTATGATATCCAACAACTGTGCCAGGTGTAGTTCAAATCGGTTCATAACCTGATATAGCTGCTATATAAACCGATCTTGGGTCTTGACTTCTTGAGCCTCTAGAGGACGCAATTCTAATCCGATTGGAATGAAATTTTGCACGACGTGTTTTGCTATGATATCCAAAAACTGTGCCAAGTATTGTTCAAATCGGTTCATAACCTGATATAGCTGCCATATAAACCAATTTGGGATCTTTACTTCTTGAACCTCTAGAGGTCGCAATTATTATTCGATTTGCCTGAAATCATCAACATACGTGTTTATTATGGTCAGAATCGGTCTTTTGAATGATTCAGCTCCCATATAAATCTTTCTCTCTATTATACTTCTTGAGCCCCCAAAGGGCGCAATTCTTATTCGAATTGGCTGACATTTTACACAGGTCTCCAACATATAATTTAATAATATCTTGACATCGCTCGAATAGCAGAGCAAATCTTTTCTTTTAATCTTTTTTTTGCATAAGAAGAGATGCCGGGAAAGAACTCGACAAATGCGATCGATTGTGTAGGGTATATAAGATTCGTCCCGGCCAAACTTAGCACGCTTTTACTTGTTTTATATCTTACTATGACTAAATGTAGATGCGAAATATCGACTATATAATAAAGGGTAATTTTTTAAGAGCTATAGGAAAGTTTCTCAAAAAAAAAAAAAAAAAATCAGAAAAATTCACGAAACTTTACTTAAATCGATGGTACGATCTATATAGTTTAATTTTTGAAGATTATTTCATGCAAATGTTGTCCATGGCCATGGACCAGCCGTTAAGTCCAATTTTGCCATGCTCTTTCCAACATTTCGGCCGGTATCTCACGATGAAGTACGGTCCAATGATGCCGCCAGCCCATAAACCGCACCAAGTTGCGACTTTTTCTGCATGCATTGTTAGCTCTTGCAATGCTTCTGCATGATCTTCACTCCAAAATCAACATTTCTGCTTATTTATGTACTCATTGAGCCAAAAATGAGTTTCGTCGCTTACCACAATTTTTCAATAAAAAAAGTGGATCTTTGGTCAACTTTCCAAGAGCCCATTCACCAAAAATTCTACGTTGCGGTTGAAAGTTCTGCTTCAATTCTTGCACCAGCTGTGTTTTGAAAAGCTTCACACCTAAATCCTTCCGCAAAATTTTCTACGTTGTTGAGTAACAGAGGCCCAATTGCTGCGAACGGCGACGAATCGATAATTGATGGTCATCACTAACACTGGCCGACACAGCCGCGATATTTTCTTCAGTCCGCACTCTACGTAAGCGTGTTGGTTGTTTAATGTCCAACAATGTAAATAGCTGGATAAGCCCCTTCAGTGGGCTGATTAAACTGATCATAAAGTGGAAGAAGCACGCGATGAACTTTCAGAGCATGCATTTTAATAAAAAAAAATTCAATAATTTGCAAGCGTTGTTCGTATCTAGGACGATTCATGGTTAAATTATAGACCAAACAGAAGATGATCGGCAGAGAAACAAAACACAAAACTTGCTCTAGCTGTTCAAACCAATGTTGCCTAAAATATAACAGCTAAAAAATCACCCTTTATATTTTGTAATCCTTTATTGACTTTCAATACAGTAATATCCACAATTTTGGTTCGATATTAACAAAATTTTGCGCGAGATGTTTCATTTCATTGAAATATGTGTGCAAAACATACCTTAGCCGGTTTTTGATAAAAATTACTGTACCACTATTCCTGATAGAACCGATTGGAACTACGATATCCCTGGTAACAGAAGTTACATAGACTTCTTTACGGATGGTTTCTTACTTAACGACTCTAAAGATCTAGAACTGGTGATATCGAAAAGGTTACCCGACCACTGCAGTGTGTATTAAGCAGATATCCTTGCAATTAAGGAAGTGGTGGAATGGCTTAGATATAATGTCATTACGACGTTTGGCATGAATATCTCCTCAGACATCCATAAAATCCCTGGAGAATGTATTTCTGAACACAAAAACCTCCCTCAACTCTCGCAGATCTCTTAATGAGATATCTGAACAGTTCAAAATGCATCTGTTCTGGGCGCCGGGCCACAAAGATATCCCAGGGAATTGTAAAGCGAATGAGCTTGCGAGACTAGCAACTACCCTACACATCCCAGGGTCACTGGAATCTGTGGGTATGCCTCTAGCGGCATGTAAGCTAAGTTTTCAAGACCACGCCCGAAAGACAACGAATGATAGATGGTCACAAAGAGGGGGCGGTGAGCATTGTCTTATCGGAAAACATACTGAAAGATTAAAGGTTGCTAGCAACGACTTTTGCAGAAGTTGTGAGGACATCGAAGAAGAAGAGACTATAGAACACCTTCTGTGTGCGTGTTCCGCACTGGCAGTTAGAAGGAGTTACACTTTCTTTGAAAACCTGTCTGATTTAGCGAATGTAAACAATCCCAAGTTATTTGGCCTTTTTAGGCCATCTGGATAGTTCAACTGTAGGAACTAGAAGGCATCTTCCTTCTTCTGTTCCTGTGGTATCACAATGGATGAAATCGTCTAAGTGAGTCTGATGGCAGACTGCCACTTAAACCTAACCTCTTGTTCACTTTGATTCATTCAGATTATATTTTTCAGCCTCTAGAGGGCGCCATTCTTATCCAATTTGGCTGAAATTTCGCACGTGATGTTTTGTTTTGACTTCCAACAAGCAAATATGGCTCAAATCGGTTCACTACCCGATATAACTGCTCTATAGACCAGTCTTCTGATTGTCATTCTTGGGCCTCTAGATGGCGCAATTTTTATCCGATTTGGCTGTAAGTATGGTGCAAATCGCACATTTCCTGGTATTGCTCCCATTAAAACCGATCACCTGATTTGACCTCTTCAGCCTTTAGAGGACGCAATGACTATCTGCTTTGTTTTAAATTTTGAACGTAATGTATTTGCCATAACCTGACGGAACTCCAATATTTTTGAAAAAGTCTTTCAAAAAACTTATCCCATGCGATCCTTGGTGGAGGGTATATAAGATTCGGCCCCGCCGAACTCAGGCGCTTTTACTTGTAGTCTTTGACTTAGTGCAGAGCATTTGTTGTCTAATGAAACTGTTCACGCGAGTTCTAAACGAAAACATGGACACAAGCGTATAGATGATCTCTAGGGATGCACCGCAGTCCAAAGTAAATTAAAAATTCTGCCTTACTTACACGTTGTTGTTTCTTAATTTGAGTATAATTTCTCAAGCACCAAAAAAAAAAACGATGTAGAAAAATATACGACAGTTCAGTGGTAACAAAATAACGCCCCCATCTTAGAAGAGACATTCTTTAACCATTGCTAAAATACCCCAAGCATTGCTGCATCATACTCATCATACTCTGTGATGCAAGCCAGCTACACCAATTGCAAAAGGACTTTCATTCAAATTCTTTTTTCTTTACGTTTTTCTGTTAGCATTACAAGTGTGTATTTGTCATACTCAACTCGAGATTTTTTTCACGTTTTTCGAGTTGTGTTTTATTTTTACCTTAAGGAGGCAGAAAACAAATAGACTTAAGTATTTTTTTTTCTAGGGTATCGCAGCACGACACTGTTACCAATGTCGAACGGGAATAGCAGCTCGACAAATGTCTGCGACACTTCGATATCATGTTGAGTTAATGGGAAGGGGGCCTACATGCCTAAAAAAATGGGAAAGTTAAATAAGGGACTAGAGAGAGAGAGAGAGAGAGAGAGAGACACACACACATAGTCAACAGAAGTTATGTATGTACTCGTGTTCTGTAGATGTTTTTTTATGCATTTCCCATGGATCTTAGCCTGAAGCACCATTTTATGATCAGACAGGCGATAAAAGAGCCTGATCCTTGGATCAAAAATGTTGATACCCATATCAGTTTCCTCCGCCAAGTTCGAGTCACCCGTGTAGCAACAGCTACCAGGTGCCAGGGTTCATAATACTTTCGAAGATCCCTGGATCTACAAGATACGGCTGGACATTCTTGCCCCTTCTCTTTCCCATATTCGAGTCATCTGTGCAGCAACAGCTACCAGGTGGCATTTGTGCCAGGGTTGCTCTTGTCTATTCCCGCATACTTCGTGAACATCTCAATACGTTTCCTCCATCCCTTTTGCCAACAGTTCACACCGATTAACCGGCCATTGTTCGATCTGCTTCAATCCATTTCCCCATGATCTTAGGTCTCTTAGGGGGGCAAAACAACGAAGGACATGTTGAGGGTCTTGATGAAAACGCATTTTCCACGGGATACGATGGGACTCACAGAGCCACCGTAATCTTGGAATAATAATTTGGTTGATCGAAGGTTTATCATAATGGAATTTATGGTCAAAGAAGCCTTGAGGAGCTTCAAACCATTTAAGTCACCCGGACCTGATGTAATATTTCCGGCGTTACTGTAAATGGAGGCCGACTATCTGGCGCCTCATCTGGCCACTATTTGCACAGCGTGCCAAGGACTTGCATATACTCCGAAATCCTGGCAGGAGGCAAGGGTGGTGTTTATACCCAAGCCCGGCAAACCAAGTTATGCGGCCTACATATCTAAAAGATTTTGGTCCTTTCTTCTCAAATCCATTGAACGTTAGTGGACACCATGATAAAGAGTATGACATTCAGCGAACTGCTCAAATACCAACAGCATGCCTATGTCAAGGGAAGGTCGGGGGAGACTGCCCTGCCCTGCATAAAATAGAAGAATCCTTCGATGCCAAGACGTACCCATTTGCGGTTTGCATTGACATCGAGGGAGCGTTTAATAATGTGCGGCCCAACACATTGATCCAATCCTTAGACCAGTACCGAGTCCTTAGAAGACTATTCTAGATATCCGACCTATTGACATACGGATTAACTGTGAGGCATCCACTGCGGCTATGAGACTTAAGGCGATGGGAGAATGGATTGAGGATGGGAGCAGCTCATACCATCGCGGTATAATCGAGGCGACGATAGGAAACCTGGAAGAAAGAGAAGAGCTTTCCGATCGGATACTTAAGACGACACTGCTGCCATCGGCACAGTCATGTACTGACAGAACCCAAGCATTGTCATCTGGAAGATCATGTTATAGGAAAGGATCAAAGCTGGAGAAGAGAAGAACCTGGAAGGAAGAGAAGAGCTTTCCGATCGGATACCTAAGACGACATTTGAGGTTGAGTGCGAGGTACTGCTGTGCCGCTGGCAGTTTTGGACTGACGGAACCCTAGTATTGCCATCTGGAAGATCATGTTACACGGATGGATCAAAGCTAGAGGACAGAGTGGGCCTGGGGTCTACATTGAGGGCCCAAGGACTGAGATCTGTTTTAGACTGCCTGACCATAATACGGTCCTGCAAGCGGAGATCCGGGCGATCACGGAATGCTTGAAGTGGTGTGGTGCTAACGCGAGGATGCCGAGTGCTAACATCTTTACAGACAGTAAAATGGCCACAAGGGCAATAACAACCACGACGGTAAGGTCACGAACTGTCTTGCAGTGTAGGAAGGAGATTAACGACTTCACTGAGGATGGCAAAATCTGCATCGTTTGGGTGCCGGGTCAATAGCGGAGTAAGGGGTAATGAAAGGGCAAGGGACGGCGAAAATTCTATGGGGTGGTCCGGATCGTGAGAAGACGAGGCTTTTACTGAAAGGATCTAAGAAGGAGGTCAGTAGAGCTTTTGGTGTCATAACGGGACACATAGGACTACGAGCTCCTTTATGCAATATCGGTGCGGCAAGTGATAGCATGTGTAGGGCATGTGGGGAAGATGATGAGACGTTGGAGAATTTGCTATGCCATTTCCCGGCTTTCGCGATTAAAAGACATCGGTACTTAGGTGGGTACACAATACTTGACATGAATCAACTTGGGGGAGTGGTATGGTCAATTAAGGATTTTGCAAGTAGCACGAAATTCCTAACTTAAAATTTTCTTTTTCGAGGTTACTTTTTATACCCACCACCATAGGATTGAGGTATAATAATCTAGTCATTGCGTTTGTAACACCTCGAAATATTAGTCTAACAACCCATAAAGTATGTATATTCTTGGTCATCTCGTCATTCTGAATCGATCTAGCCATGTCCATCCGTCCGTCTGTCTGTCGAAATCACAGTAGAAGTCGAAGCGTAAAGCTGGCCGTTTGAACTTTTGCACAGATACTAAGAATCGACGTTGGGGATTGCAAAGGGGCCATATCGGTTCAGATTTGGATATGGCTCCCATATAAAGAGATCTCCCGATTAGACTTCTTGAGCCCCTGGAAGCTGCAATTTTAATCCGATCTGGGATTCTGATTTCTTGAGCCTCTAGAGGGCGCAATACCTATCCGATTTGACTGAAATTTTGCATGAGGTTTTCTGTTATGACTTCCAACTACTCTGCTGATATAGCTGCCATATAGAACGATCTGCTGATTTACGGTAATTATTTAGCCGTAATTATTACCCGTTTTCACTGAAAATTTTGAACGGTGAGTTCCGCCCGACATTCGACCCAAATATAGTTCAAATCGGACTATATTTCGATATAGCTGCCAATAGACCGATTTGCCGATTTGGGTCTGAAGCCCATAAATTCCGCAATTATTATCAGCTTTCGCTGAAATTTTAATCAGTAAGTTGCTTTGAGCCTCCCTACATCCGACCCAAATATGGATTCAATTGGACTATATTTCGATACAGCTGCCATATTAGACTGCTCTGTCGATTAAGGGTCTGCAATATAGTGCATATTGCATATAGTGGTTTTGAGTCCTCCGGCATCTGAACTTAATATGATTCAGATGGAACGATATTTAGATATAGCTGCCATATAGACCGATCTGCCGGTTAATAAAAGCTTTTTTTTATTACCCGATTTCGCTGAAATTGTAATCAGAGAGTTGTTTTGAGTCTTCCGACATCTGACCTTAATATTTTTTTTCACGTAACCAACACGCAGGGGATGTCCCCTATATATGCAGTGCATTGCGTTTGCAATTAGGAAAGTTAAGGGTTGGAGGGGGGAAAAAGGGAGTAGTGTTTATTGATATATTAGTCTTAAATTTCTGATCGTCAATGTAGGTGGGAAAGACATTAGCCGGAAGTTGATTCCACATCCGAATGGTTCGGGCGAAAAATGAATTTTGTCGGTAAAGCATGGTTCGGTCGGTTGGCCAATCAATTACAAACGGGTGTGAGTTCCTGACAAGTCTTGTATTCCTGGTGAACAACCTAACCTCAGGGATAAGAAGACGAATATGCCTGGAACACACGCCATGAAAATAACGATAGAGCAATACAACGCTACCCATATTCCGACGATGTTCAGGAGAAGCAATATACCCTACTGTCCCCAATCAACACCATCGCTCTCCGTTGAACCCGGATGATTTTGGAGCTCCTGCCCATATATGAGAGTTATACACCATCCTCGACCTGATGTAGGTAGTATAGATATTGAGTAGATCAGAACAGGTGAAATATTTCTTGCACAGCTCAAGAAAGCCCAAACAATTGAATGCTTCTTTCGACACTTCGAATATGTGTTTTGACCAACGGATCTTTATGCCCAGAACATCAAGAGCATCTGACTGCTCAATATCTATACCGTCGATAGACATTGACGATTGAAGTGGGTTAATGAATCGCTTGTGAGACAAGAAACAGCACTGCGTCTTCTGTACATTAATGTCTACTCTGCTCATTCTACTCCACTCGGAATGGCCAACAAATCCTGGGAGAGCGTCTCATCCATAATGCGCCTCCTGTCCACAATTTCTTGAGGACTGAGCCTATGGTCGAATGAATATGAATGACACAGTCTACTGTCATCGGCAAATGAGTAGACTGGATTCGTAGTTTGACCCAATAGATCGTCAATGAAAATAAGAAGAAGGGAAGGGGAAAGGACAGAGCCTTGTGGCACACCTGCGTGTCAGAATCCATCTACATCAGAACGCATCTACAACAACTCGTATAGTGCCATCTCTGAGAAAGCTCGATATAAATCGAACGAAGTTATTACTGACACCAAAATCGACAAGCTTTGATAAAATTGCACCGTGCCAGACCCTATCAAATGTCTTGGAGATATCCAGAGCCAAGACCATACTCTCGCCAAACTGGTTGATAGAGCGACTCCATCGTTCCGAAAAAAACACCATTAGGTCTCTCGTAGTGCGATTTCTGCGGAACCCATACTGCCTGTCGCTAAGAAGGCCATTAAACTCTTAAGTATCTGACAAGATGAGGCATAGAACTAGGTACACTATCAATCACGGGGAGTAGTTGATTGCTAAACGGCAAGGAAGAATTTCCTGCAAACATTTCAGCCAGTAGATTAGCCTTATCAACCGGGTCAGTGAATACCTGATCATCCTTAATAAGAGTTGGGATGGTTCAGATCGAACGATATTTAGATATAGCTGTTATATAGACCGATCTGCCGGTTAAGGATCTGAAGCTCATAAAAGCTTTATTGATTACCCGATTTCGTTGAAATATGGTAAAGTGAGTTGGTTTAAGTCTCTCGACATCCGATCCAAATATGTTCCATATCAGACTACATATCGACCGATCTGCCGATTTAGGGTCTGAAACCCATAAAAACTGCATTTATTATCCCATTTCGCTGAAATTTGGGACAGTGAGTTGTGTTAGGCGCTTCGACATTCTTCGTCAATTTGGCCCAGATCGGTCTAGATTTGGATAAAGCTGCCATATAGACCGAGCCTCCGATTTAGGGTCTTAGGCCCATAAAATCCACATTTATTATCCGATTTTGCTGAAATTTGGGACAGTGCGTTGTGTTAGGCCCTTCGACATTCTTCGTCAATTTGGCCCAGATCGGTCCAGATTTGGATAAAGCGGCCATATAGACCGAGCCTCCGATTTAGGGTCTTAGGCCCATAAAAGCCACATTTATTATCTCATTTTGCTGAAATTTTGGACAGTGAGTTGTGTTAGGCCCTTCGTCATCCTTCGTCAATTTGGCCCAGATCGGTCCAGATTTGGATATAGCTGCCATATAGACCGAGCCTCCGATTTAGGGTCTTAGGCCCATAAAGGCCACATTTATTATCCGATTTTGCTGAAATTTAGGACAGTGCGTTGTGTTAGGCCCCTCGATATCCTTCGTCAATTTAGCCCAGATTGGTCCAGATTTGGATATAGCTGCCATATAGACCGATCTCTCGATTTTAGGTTTGTGGCCCATAAAAGGCGCATTTATTGTCCGATGTCGCCGCAATTTGGGACAGTGAGTTGTGTTAGGTCCTTCGATATCCTTCTTCATTTTCACACAGATCGGCCCAGATTTGGATATATCTGCCATATAGACCAAACTCTCGATTTAATGCTTTGGGCCCATAAAAGCCGCATTTATATTCCCATGTTGCCGAAATTTGGGACAGAGAGTTAAATTAAGCCCCTCCATTTATATCTGCAGTTTGGTCTTAATCGCTGAAGATTTGGATATAGCAGCCATATGGACCGATATCTCGATTTAATGTCTTGGCCCCAAAAAAGGGGCATTTATTATCCGATTCAAATGAAATTTGACACATTGACTTATGTTAAGCTTTTCGACATCCATGTTGTATTGGGTTGCCCAAAAAGTAATTGCGGATTTTTCGTATAGTCGGCGTTGACAAATTTTTTTACAGCTTGTGACTCTAATTGCATTCTTTCTTCTGTCAGTTATCAGCTGTAACTTTTAGCTTGCTTTAGAAAAAAAGTCTAAAAAGTATATTTGATTAAAGTTCATTCTAAGTTTTATTAAAAATGCATTTACTTTCTTTTAAAAAATCCGCAAATACTTTTTGGGCAACCCAATATATGGTTCAGATCGATTTATTTTTAGATATAGCTACTAAAATGACCAATATTTTGTTATACACAATTGAACAATGACTTGTAGTCATTAGTATTTGATCCAAATCGGATATTTTATTCCATATAACTGCTATGGGACATAAGGTATGCAATTTTCACCGGATTTTGATGAAAGGTGGCTTACATATAAACCCGTAGTGGTGGGTATCCAAAGTTCGGCCCTCTACTTGTGTGCATTCCGTTTTTTTTTTACTTGTTTCCATTCCGTTCGTACCTGCGTATGTTAATCAAGAGCCTTATCATGTACTCCGTAGTTTGTGTTCTGTAACATATGTCGTCTACCACCAATATCACGGATTGGGTACGAATTTTCGAGAGAGTCTGCTCGCAGTTAAGCTTCCAGTAGCTACATTTTGTCCCTAAGATTATATTGTTGTTATCCCTAAGTCCCATTATCAGGCAATTTCTTACCGCGTGCTCTTTTATAAATTCTGTGGTAGAAAAAAATCTCCTCAGTGGTTAAAAAGCCTGAATTATGCCATATTTTTCTTCAAACCTGAATAAATTATTAAAATTGCCTTAGTTCAACCCATCCAACGCCCACCACCAACACCGCCAACACCGCCAACACCATCATCCAATTATTTTGTTTAATAAAACCAAATCACTTATTTGCTTCCTAAGCAGAAGCACAAGTAGACGACGTTGGGCCACATGTTCCGCCTTCATCAACAATCAATTCCATTAACAATTTCTGTCAACGAAGTTATGATCCAAAATATCCAAAGACAATTACATTTTGTGGCCAATAAAGATGAACTGAAACATAAAAAAAGGAACAGGAAAAAGAAGCGTGGACTGTCCTAATGTGCCATTAAACAGTTATCACGCCACTGCTTAAAGTTCACAGTGGTCTGAGCAGGGGCCAGAATGGGGGCCGAAGTGGGCCAACATCAATGCCAAATACCAAATGTGTCGCTGTTTAGGGATGCTTGTCAAGCCAATAACAACTCAATCCAGTTATATGCGTAAAGGACACTCTTGTGCTGTGGGTTCAAAAGGACTGCTTCGCTGCCCATCTCAAATTCGTTAGACATCTATGGCACATACTCCTCGTTTAGAAGACATTTTTATCCATCAGCCAAGCGCATAAAAATTATTATAATTTATAATAAAAATAGAATAAAACAGACAATACAATCATCTTGGCCGCGTGGTCGCCCTTGTCATCATCGCTTTAGCTATCGTTTTTTTTTGTTGTTGTCATTCTAGCAAATTGAAGTGAACTGTGAGGAAAAATAAACGTACCGTAAACGTAATGGAACGAAACGAAACGAAAGGAACAAAATCAACGCAATAAAAAATTATGAAATTTAAATTTCGAGACACAGGGTAAATGGTAATTTTATCTCCCTCACTACATGTGACTCGTTTTCTGCAAAAAAAAGACTTCAGGACCTTTAGACCAGGGTGCCAAAAGTGTTTAGAAAGCCCCATATGCATTTGTATGAATATTTCTTATGACAATGTCTATTTCGTACATGTCTGGCGATGCCACATTGAAGTGATGTCATGGTCACATGCTATTGCATGTCTTAGACTCATATTTGGATGCTTCAAATGTTCACGATGGACAGAGTGATAAATGTTTGGAGATACATACAAAGAATCCAATGAATATAAAGCTTATGTATCAAGCCAGCTACAATGAATGTTTTTCGATAATTTTCCAAAAAACTCTCAAACCCCCGAAACTTTAGCAACTTCGAATAACTAAATCGAAACTCATGGGCCATATTGATGATTGAAGATCGTGACCAATCTCTTTTTGAACAGGTATAGCTAGCCGCTACGAGGGTTGCCTTTTATATTTTGGGATTAGAGAACACACAAACAAATATTAAACATCGATAATCGCTTTATTGGTTTTCAAAATATTCCCCATTAAGATCTATAAACTTTTGCATGCGTTTGAACCAATTGTCGATGCATTCTGAATGCATCAACCGCTTTTTCAGGTGTCAAACCAGTAAGGAAGGGAAAAAGTCGGGCGGTGTCGATTGTATAATACCCTACACCCACCCTATAAGTACAATGTGGGACCTATACCCAATTCTAAACCAATTTTAATGGACCTCGGCAAGCAAATATGTTCCAACTGTAAAAACTACGGTTGACAAATGACAACATTATGGCAAATTACCCAAAATCTGACGAACGTCTATATGGGAGCTTTATCTAATTCTGAACCATTTCCGAGCAAACTTCTCAGATAATGTGGTAGTCGTCAAGGAAAGCGTTGTGCACAATTTTGGCAAGATTGGTTAATAAATGCGCTTGCAGTGACTCTAGAAGTTAAAATCGGGCCATATACATATATGGCAGCTATATCTAAATCTGGGCCGATTTCTATGAAATTCACCCCTAACTTTGAGAGTTAAGAGAAAATCCCTCCTGTCAAATTTCGAGAAAATCGGTTAACAAATGATAATTTTATTGCAATATTACTGCAAATCGGACGAACATATATATGGGAGCTATATCTAAATCTGAACCGATTTTGACCAAACTCTTTAGATATTGTGGTAGTCGTCGAGGAAAGCGTTTTGCAAGATTTTGGCAAGATGGATCAATAAATGCGCTTGCTGTGACTCTAGAAGTTAAAATCGGGCGATATATATTTATATGAGAGCTATATCTAAATCTAAACCGATTTCCATGAAATTCATCGGTAATATTGAGAGTTAAGAGAAAATCCCTCCTGCCGAATTTCGAAAAAATCGATTAACAAAATACCATTTTATTGCAATATTATGGCAAATCGGACGAACATATATATGGGAGCTATATCTAAATCTGAACCGATTTTGACCAAACTCTTTAGATATTGTGGTAGTCGTCGAGGAAAGCGTTGTGCAATATTTTGGCAAGATTGGTCAATAAATTTGCTTGCAGTGGCTCTAGGAGTGAAAATGGGGCGATATATATATATGAGAGCTATATCTAAATCTAAACCGATTTCCATGAAATTCACCAGTAATATCGACAGTCGACAAAAAAATGCTTTCTGCCAAATTTCGGGGAAATCTGTTAACAAATGACCATTTTATTGCATTATTACCGAAAATCGGACGAACATATATATGGGAGCTATATCCAGATCTGAACCGATTTGTTCCAATTTCAATAGGTTTCGTCTATAGACCGAAAAACATGCCTATACCAAATTTGAAGACGATCGGATGAAAACTGCGACCTGTACTTTGTACACAAATTAACATGGACAGATGGACGGACAGACAGCCAGACAGACGGACGGATAGCTAAATCGAATCGGTAAGTGTTTCTGAGTCGATTGGTATACTTATCAAGGGGTCTATCTCTCTTCCTTTTTGGGTGTTACAAACTAATTCACTAAGTTATAATACCTTGTACCACAGTAGTGGTGTAGGGTATAAAAACGTTGACATCTCATATTATTTTCTTTCGGTGCCAAGTCAGGACTATACGGTGGATAACTCATCAAATCGTTGTTTTGAGTGCTCAAAAATGCAGTTGTTTCGTATTTTTGGAGCATTTTTTCTTTTGACCAATCGACACAAGCCTTTTTTAAACAATTGACAAATTGTGTGGGATCCACCATGAACAAGTCAAATGTTCATGCAATATTGAGTGTATGCTGGTCCCACTAATGCCTAAGGTTGTCTGAATCTAGCGATAGATCACATGACGATCTTGCAATATCAGTTGGCGCACACCATCAATGGTTTTTGGAACAACAACTGATTTTGGACAACCTTCATGCAATTCGTCTTGGAGTGAACTACGACCTTGGTTGAATTCACCATACCATCGATGAACACTGGTCCTTGATGATTCATCGATGTACTGTTGTTGAGTTACTCCACATCAAAAAATGGTAAAAGAATAATCGTACGAAAATATTCACGATTTAATTCCATTTTTTTGGCAAAATGAATCTTTCAAGTCACTGTAAGCAACGCAAATAGCGTTCGTATGTCAAAAAGTTCTGCGTACGTATAACCTAAAAAATACCAAGCCTAAGGATAGAGCTGTCAGTTGGCAGGTTGCAGCACAAGGATTGTCAATCCCGAAATATAAAAGGCAACCCTCGTACGTTATAGTTTCGTACGTTTCGTGTTTTGTTTCACTGTCTACAGTGAAACACATTTGGTCTATACTTTAAACATGAATCGTCTTACAATCGAACAACGCTAACAAATTATTGAATTTTATAATCAATATGTATGCTCTGAAAAGGAAGTTCATAGCGCGTTTCTTGTATTGAGCGATGAGGCTCATTTTTGGCTCAGTGGCTACATAAATAAGAAAAAGTCACAATTTAGTGCGGTTTATGGGCTGGTGGCATCATTGGACCGTACTTCTTCAAAGATGATGTGAATCGCAACGTAACTGTGAATGGTGAGCGTTACCGTGAGATGATTTTCCACTTTTTTTGGCCAAAATGCAAGAGATTGACTTGCATGACATGTGGTTTCAACAAGACGGTGCCACATGCCACACTGCACGCGTAACAATCGATTTATTGAGAGGCGATTTCGGCAAACATTTTTTTTCACGTTCGCGACCGGCCAATAGGCCGCCTAGATCGTGTGATTTAACGCCTTTAGACTATCTTCTGTGGGGCTATGTTAAAGCTCATGTCTACACAATCAAGCCCGCTTCAATTGACGCATTGGAAGACAACATTAAAGCATTTATTCGTGAGAAACTGGACGAAATGTTAGAAAGAGTATGGCAAAATTGGACTAAGCGGATGGACTTTTTGAGGCGCAGACGCCGTCAACATTTGCTTGAAATAATCTTTAAATATTAAATTATATGGACCGTACTATCGATTCAAATAAGGATTTCATACATTTTCCCGAATTTCACGTTTTTTTATACCCTCCATCATAGAATGGGGTATACTAATTTCGTCATTCCGTAAAAACTCGAAATATTCGTCTCAGAACCCATAAAATATATATATTCTTGATCGTGAAGACATTTAATGTCGATCTAGCCATGTCCGTCTATCCGTTCGACTGTCGAAAGCTCGCTAAATGTCGAAGGAATAAATCTATGGGCTTGAAATTTTGCACAAATACATCCTATCAGTGTAGGTCGGTATGAGATTGTAAATGGGTAATATCGGTCTATGTTTTGATATAGCTGCCATTTAAGCGGATCTTGTATCTTGACTTCTTGAGCCACTAGAGAGTACAATTTGTATCCGATTTGGCTGGAAATTTGCATAACGTATTTTGGCTTCCAACAACTGTGCTGAGTATGGTTCAAATCGGCCTATAATCTGATATAGCTGCCATATATAAGGATTTTGATCTTGACTTCTTGAGCCACTTATCCGATTTGGCTGAAATTTTGCATGACGTGTTTTGGCATGACTTCCAACACTTACAACTGTGCTAAGTATAGTTCAAATCGGTCCATAACCTGATATAGCTGACATATAAAACGATTTTGGATCTTGACTTGTTGAGCCACTAGAGGGCGTTATTCTCATCCAATTTGGCTGAAATTTTGCATGAGGTGTTTTTTTTATGAATTTCAACGACTGTGCTAAGTATGGTTCAAATCAGTACATAACCTGATATGGCTGCCATTTAAACCGATCTTGCATTTTGACTTCTTGAGCCACTAGAGGACGCAATTATTATCCGATTTGGCATTTGCATGACGTGTTTTGCTATGACTTCCAACAACATGACCTGATATAGCTGCCATACAAACCGATCTGGGATCGTGACTTGTTTTGGACTCTAGAAGGCGCAATTCTCATCCGATTTGGCTGAAATTTTGAGTGACGTATTTCGGTATTACTTCCAACAACCGAGTATGGTACAAATCGGTCCATAACCTGATATAAATGGATTTTTGATCTTGACTTGTTGAACCACTAGAGGGCGTAATTCTCATCCGGTTTGGCTAAAATTCAGGTGTTTTTGTATGACTTCCAATAACTGTGCTAAGTATGGTTCAAATCGGTCCATAACCTGATATAGCTGCCATATAAACCGATCTGGGATCTTGACTACTTCAGCCTCTAGAGGGCGCAATTCATATTCTTATTTAGCTGAAGTTTTGTACAACGGCTTCTCCCATGACCTTCACCATTCATGTTAAATATGGTCTGAATGGATTTATAACCTGATACATCTCCGATATAAACCGATCTCCCGTTTTTGCTTCTTAAGCCCCTATAGGGCACAATTCTGATCCGATTTGGCTGAAATTTGGCACAATGGTCTTCAACATTCAATTCACTTATGGTCGGAATCGTACTATATCTTGATATATTGGGTTGCCCAAAAAGTAATTGCGGATTTTTCATATAGTCGGCGTTGACAAATTTTTTCACAGCTTGTGACTCTGTAATTGCATTCTTTCTTCTGTCAGTTATCAGCTGTTACTTTTAGCTTGCTTTAGAAAAAAAAAGTGTAAAAAAAGTATATTTGATTAAAGTTCATTCTAAGTTTTATTAAAAATGCATTTACTTTCTTTTAAAAAATCCGCAATTACTTTTTGGGCAACCCAATAGCTCCAATAGCATTACAAATCGTATTCATTATTCTTTGTTTGCCTAAAAGGAGATGCCGGGCAAAAAAGTTGACAAAGGCGATCCATGGTGGAGGGTATATAAGATTCGGCCCGGCCGAACTTAGCACGCTCTTACTGTTTTTTTCTTTTTTTTTTGTAAAGAGAACAAATTGTAGATGCATATGTTCTTCAAAATTGGCAATTATTATACCCACCACCATAGGATGGGGGTTTACTAATCAAGTCAGTCCGTTTGTAACACCTCGAAATATTGATCTTGGACCCCATATAGTATATATATACTTGATTGTATCCACATTCCGAGTCAATCTATCCCGTCCGTCCATCGGTCTGTCGAAAACACGTTAGCGGTCGAACGCTTAAAGCTAGCCGCTTGAAATTATGCACAGATACTTCTAATTGATTTAGGTCATTGGGAATTTCAAATGGACCATATCGGTTTAGATTTGGTTATAGCTCCCATATAAACCGATCTCCCGATTTGACTTCTTGGGCCCCTAGAAGCTGCAACTTTTGTCAGATTTGTCTAAAATTTGGTAACTTTGTGTTCTGATGTGACTTCCAATAACTGTGTCAGCTACGGTTGAAATTGGTCTATATCAATATATAGCTCCCATATAAACCGATCTCCCGATTTGACTTATTGAGCCCCTGGAAGCCGCAATTTTAGTCCGATTTGGTTGAAATTTTGTATGTCGTGTTCTGTTATGACTTGCAACAACTGTGTCAATTACGGTCCAAATCAGTCTACAACCTGATATAGCTCCCATCTAAACCGATCCCTCGATTTGACTTCTTGAGACCCTGGAAGCCACAATTGTTCCCCGATTTGTGCAAAATTTTTGCAGCTAGTGTTCAAATATGACTTCCAACAGCTGTACCAATTACGGTCCATATCGTTCTATAACCATATATAGCTCCCATATAAACCGATATCCCGATTTGACTTCTTGAGTCAAAAATTTAGGCTTCCAGTGACACAATTTTTGTCCGGTTAGGCTACAATTTCGCAAATTGTGTTCTGTTATGACTTCTAACAACTGTGTTAAGTATGGTCCACATGGGTCTATAACCTGATATAGCTCTCATGACAACCAATCTTCCGATTTGACTTCTGAACCCTTACAAGCCTCAATTTATGTCCGATTTGGCTGGAATTTTGCATGTGATGTTCTGTTAGGACTCCTAACCACTGTGTTCGGTACGGTCTAAATCGGTCTATAACCTGATATATCTCCCATATAAACCGATCTCCCGATTTGTCTTCTGGAGCCCTTACACGACGCAATTGTTGTCCGATTTGGCTGAAATTTTGCATGTGGCGTTCTGTTGTGACTTGCAACAAATGTGTCAAGTACGGTTGAAATCGGTTTTTACCCTGTTATAGCTCCCATATAAACCGAACTCCAGATTTGACTTCTTGAGTCCTTATAAGCTGCAATTTTCGTCCGATTATTCTGAAATTTGGCATGCGGTGTTCTGTTACGACTTCCAACAACTACTCCAATTACGGTCCAAATCAGTCTATTACCTGATATAGCTCCCATATAAGCCAGAGGTCTTGATTATCCTTGTTCGGTTCTAAGAAGCTTTTATTAGCTGTTTATTAAAAAATTAGAAAAACCTCTCGATTGCAAAATTTCTGAAGTCCAGATCCCCCAATTGGGCACATGTGCTGTTTACTCCATATGTCCCTTAAATCCATGCAAAATAGTTTTTGCACCTAACTATAGTTGTAGCCTCCAAAGCTTATTTACTAAAAATTCCGATTTTAAAACCATCTTTGCCCGAAAGGAGATTTTTATGAATTTTCGTAAAAAAATTCGGTCGAAATTTATTTTTAGTTTTTTACGGCACTTTTATCTGCAAAGTTTAAAGAGAATTACTAAGATATCTTTGTTAGTTTTGTTCTATCCAACTTTGGGGGTCTACCAAAAAGGCGCCCAATCCCATGGCAGCCGGTCGTACGTACCGGATTGAGCCTATGGATTCCTGCTACAAAAACAACCAAAAAGCCGCCCGGACAAGAAAGCGCCTTGAATTTTGCACATGACCTCGCTAAGACCTCAGCTCTAATCATTCCACATTCCAAAAAGATATCTCTACCCTTTCTCACACAGCATATTTTTTACAATTTTTTTCGAATTTCATCCACTGTGCAATGCGGTTATTTATCGGTTTGAGACTCTTAATCGCTAGATCGGTTTATATGGCAGTTAAATCCGAATATATTCCGATCGGTTAAAAACTTATTCCGTGTATGGATAAAACTCCTGGCATAGTTTCAATGTTATGTGCGGGAGAGCATTCATATGTTCTCTCCATGCATTTGTAAAATATATCCTCATATGAGATAGAATTGTGACTAGCCTTCATTCGCCAGAATAAATCTAAAAACTAGGTGTTTAGGTCTCCGTGTAACCAAAAATCCACAGCCAAATTCCCGTATCATGGCAGCTATTAGGGTTATCTTATGCTGACAGTTCCAGTCCATCTCACATTCAGTAGAGCAGCACATGCACTTTTCTATTACATCGGCCAGTGGGTATGCTGTATCTTCTCTATATAGAGTTGGTACATTCTAAGTGGAGACTCTCAAACAGTGGTCGTTGATTCGGTTTTGCGGTTTGTGCTGTGTGTTGTCCTTTTTACTGATTATTTGTTTTACATTCAAAATAGTGGCGGTTTGTTATGGAGTCTTTTGACAATTTCTAGTCCATTGTGATAACACTGTAGCCAAAGACCAAAATCTCTGTTGGGAATCGAACTTACGACTACCGCACAAGGAAGCCAAACTGGTTACAAACGCAAGCATTGGGTTTAAAGGACCAATTATATTCCAAAACTTAGATGTGCCATACCAATTTTACAAGGCGTCGAAAATTGGGCTTAAAATCGTTTAAGACGACCGTAGTCCCTCACTTTCCTGTTCCTATGGCATTTTAAGGTATTTTAAGTACAAATATTACCCATTGACTATACGACCACTGTCCTGCCCTCTGTGGCGCCTTATGCCACAATCACACGCATACACCGATACACCCTTGTGGACAGCAAGGACATTAAGATGAATGTAATTCTCGACAAGAGTGTTTTACTCTAGGCAAGTGAAGCGACTATGACTATGAAAAATGCTGATGTGGCACACGTCATTTCCAGCAGAGCTTACTTAACATTTTATGCCGATTTTCCTTAGATGAAACAACCAAAAAAAAACAAGAGAGGAAAAACTGAAGCAACAAAAAAAAAAAAACAATACCAATCCTCAGACATAGTCCTCGGCTCAAAAAGGAATTTCAAATGGATTGTACATGTTAAGCTGATACTTTATTATATCAAATGGTACAGGAAATAAATATTCCTTGGCGTTTTCTTTAGTTGTCTCCCCCGAAAAGGTACAACGTGGATGAAGTGTCCCTTTGGCTTTGTTTTCTGTGGATGGGTGACAATATTTTGGAAAGTACAACTGGGTGTTTATTTTGTTTCTGCGAAAAAATATTTTGCAGTTCTATGGCCATCATGTGGAGCCAGCTGGCAAACCTCACATTTGTGAAAATAGTAAATTTTTGATCGGGGTTGCCACAATTTGAATTTGAGAAAAATGAAATTTTGCATTTTCTTGCAACAAAAAATTTAAGAAAATTACATTTTGTTGAATTCTAAATAGCCATTAAGGGTAGGCGAACAGTCTTGTAATGTAAGAAAGAGATTAACTCCATCGTTTGGGTGCCGAGCCATAGCGGAGTAGCTGGGAAGTGAAGGCCAGAGAACGGCCGTCAATAAACTTGGTTGATCCGAAGCCTTTCTGCTTGATGCAGTTCGAGTTTACGGCGTGGGCGACGAATGCTCACGCAACCCCATGGAACAGCGAAACGGTCGATAGGACGGCGAAAATCCTATGGGGAGACCCAGATCGTGAGAAGACGAGGCTATAACTGAAACGAAGTAAGAAGGAGGTCAGTACAGCTCTCGATATCATAACGGGACACATAGGACTACGAGCTCACTTATGTAAAATCGGTGTAGCAAGTGGTAGCATGTGTAGGGCGTGCGGGGAAGATGATGAGACGTTGGAGCATTTCCTATGTCATTGCCCGGCTTTCGCGTCTAACAGATACCGGCACTTAGGTGGGGGACACAATACCAGGCATAAACCATGGATGGATTTTGTAAGTAACACGGAATTTCAAACTAAGAATTTCTTTTTCGAAGTTACTTTTTTTTGCATTTAGAGCACACGATAAGCCGATTACTGGCTTAGGTGTATGTCCATAGTGACATGGGGCGGATTAATATGTGCACCCTCTTTTCAACCTAACCTAACCTAGGTATAACGAAGCAGAGGTTGTATGCCTTAAGGGGTTGTACTGCCTTAAAAGCTCAGAAAACTTGGCCAACAAATTGTTTAACTAAACCAGGATTGCTATATTTGCCTTGATTATCTCGCGACGGTATGCTCCTTTCTTCTGTCACATCTTCTTCCCTACAAAAATTGGTCGTCATTTTGGTAGAGTATTCGTCCCCATGATGAATTAAACAAACATCTGGCACATTTTTACGCAAGTGTTCTTCAGTAGCAGTCGTGAAACACTCTTCTAGGTTATCATTAAACGATCTATTGCATGTGCGGAAGTTTAAGCCACTCTTCACGGCGACTCTGTTACAACCCAATGCGTTTTAATCGTCCGTATGACTCATTAAACACTCTTCTAGGTTATCATTAGACGATCTATTGCATGTGCGGAAGTTTAAGCAACTCTTCACGGCGACTCTCTTACAACCCAATGCGTTTTAATCGTCCGTATGGCTCGTGAAACACTCTTCTAGGTTATCATTAGACAATCTATAGAGTGTGCTTAGAACCCATTGCGCTTTAATCGTCCGTATGACTCGTGAAGCACTCTTCTAGGTTATCATAAGAAAATCCCTTGCTTGTGCGGAAGTTTTAGCAAACTATTTCCGACGATTATCTTGCAACCCGATGCGTTATAATCTTTGGTATGACTCTTGAAGCACTCTCCTAGGTTTTCATTAGATAATCCATTGCATGTGTGGAAGTTTGGCAACTCTTTGCGGCTTTTGTCTTACAACCCATTGCGTTATAATCTTTCGTATGACTCGTAAAACGATCTATTGCATATGTGGAAGTTTTAGCAACTCTTTGCGACGTTTCTTTTAGATCCCATTACGTTTTAATCGTCCGTATGACTCGTAAATCACTCTTCTATGCTATCATTAGACAATCCCTTGCTTGCGCGGAAGTTTTAGCATCTCTTTGCGACGATTCTCTTGCAACCCATTGCGTTCTAATCGTCCGTATGACTCGTGAAGCACTCTTCTAGGTTGTCATCAAACGATCTATTGCATGTGTGGAAGTTTGGCAACTCTTTGCGGCTTTTCTCTTACAACCCATTGCGTTTTAATTGTCCGTATGACTCGTGAAACACTCTTCTAGGTTATCATTAGACAATCGATTGCGTGTGCTTTAGTTTTAGCAACTCTTCGCTACAATTCTCTTGCAACCCATTGCGTTATAATCTTTCGTATGACTTGTGAAGCACTCTTCTAGGTTATCATTAAACGATCTATAGCGTGTCTGGGAGATTAAGGAACCCGTATGACTCGTGAAATACTCTTCTATGTTATTATTAGACAATCCCTTGCGTGTGCGAAAGTTTAAGCAACTCTTTGCGACGATTTGAACGCAACCCATTGCATTATACTCTCTCAGAAGATTTATTTGTTTATCACCTGAGCTATCTTTTCGCGATTGTTTTCATTTTCAAACCTGGTACGTTAAGGACTTGTATGGAATTATGTTATTCGATGTTTTGTGTTAAGTCGACAATTTCCACAACACCAAAAAAAATTCTCACTTGGCTTATATGACGATTGGTACTTATATGAAGAATAACATAAAAATAAAAATACCCTCCACCATAGGATGGTGTTATACTTATTTCGTCATTCCGTTTGTAACACCTCGAAATATGCGTCTAAGACCCCATAAAGTATATATATATTCTTGATGACGTCATGACATTTTAAGTCGATCTAGCCCTGTCCGTCCGTCCGTCTAGCCGCTTGAAATTTTGCACAAATATTTCTTATTACTGTAGGAGGGCACAGTAGCGCAGAGGTTAGCAAGTCCGTCTATGACGCTGAACGCCTGAGTTCGAATCCCGGTGAGACAATCAGAAAAAACTTTCATCGGTGGTTTTCCCCTTCTAATGCTGGCAACATTTGTGAGGTACTATGCCATGTAAAACTTCTCTCCAAAGAGGACTCGGCTATAAAAAGGAGGCCCCTTATCATTGAGCTTAAACTTGAATCGGACTGCACTCATTGATATATGAGAAGTTTGCCCCTGTTCCTTAGTGGAATGTTCATGGGCAAAGTTTGAAATTTGCGATTTACTTCTTATTGGTGTAGGTTAGGTTAGGTTGAATGGGTCGCCCACCAAAGACGAGCTCGGAGGCCAGTTTGGTGTTCTTACAATTTTTAACAAATTTACAATCCTAACCGACCTACACTGGGAATGTAAATGGGCCAAATCGGTCTATGTTTTGATATGGCGGCCATTAAACCGTTCTTGGGTCTTGACTTTTTGAGCCACTAGAGGGCGCAATTCTTATCCGATTTGGTTGGGATATTGCACATGGTGTTTTGTTACCACTTCCAACAGTTATGCTAAGTATGGTTGAAATCGGTTCATAACCTGATATTGCTGCTATATAAACCGATCTTGGGTCTTGACTTCTTGAGCCACTAGAACGCGCAATTCTCATCCGATTTGGTTGAAATTTTGCATGAAGTATTTTGTTATGAATTCCAACAACTGCAATAAATATGGTCTAAGTCGTTACATAACCTGATATTGCTGCCTTGTATACCGATCTTGGATCTTGACTTCTTGAGCCAATAGAGGGCGCAATTTTCATCCGATTTGGCTGACATTTTGCATGCATTTTGTACAACGGCTTCTCACATGACCTACAAGGCGCAATTCTTATCCGAATGGACTGAAACATTACTCAATGACTTCTACTATGGCCTTCAACATTCAATTAACTTATGGTCCGAATCGGACTATAGCTTGATATTTCTTCAATAGCATAGCAATTCTTTTCCATTATTCTTTGTTTGCCTAAAAAGAGATACCGCGCAAAGAACTCCACAAATGCGATCCATGGTGGAGGGTATATAAGATTCGGCCCAGCCGAACTTAACACGATTTTATTTGTTTTTTGAATTGTTTCGTAGTTGTTGCGTTTTTGATGAACAGCTGATCTTGATATGCATTTTTAAATGGTGACTTTTAAAAAACTGTAGGAAAGTTTGTCAAAAAAACACATAAAATTCAAAAAAACAAATGCATTAGCTCTTTATTTGAATCGATAGTACGGTCGATTTAATGTTTGAAGATCATTTCATGCTAATGATGACCGTGACTGCGTCTCAAATGATCCATCCGCTTGGTCCAATTTGGCATACCCTTGCCAACATTTCGTCCGGTATCTCACCAATAAATGCTTTAATGTTGTCTTCCCATGCGTCAATTGAAGTGGGCTTGTCTGTATAGACATGAGCTTTAACATAGCCCCACAAAAGATAGTCTAAAGGCGTGAAATCGCGCGATCTAAGCGTCCAATTGACCGGTCGCGAACGTCAAATAAAATATCCACCGAACTCGCCTCTCAATAAACCCATTGTTACGCATGCTGTGTGGCATGTTGCACCGTCTTGTTGAAACCACATGTCCTGCAAGTCAAGCTCTTGCGTTTCGGGCAAAAAAAGTTAGATATCATCATTTCACGGTAGCGCTCACCATTCCCAGTTACGTTACGATTCACATCATCTTTGAAGAAGTACGGTCCAATGATGCCACCAGCCCATAAACCGCTCCAAACTGTGACTTTTTCTGAATGCATTGGTCGATCTTGCAATGCTTCTGGCTGATATTCACTCAAAAATCGACAATTCTGCTTATTTACAAACCCATTGAACCAAAAATGAGCTTCCTCGCTGAATGGTAGAAGTGCGCGATGAAATTTCTTAACAGATCTCGCATTTTGATAATAAAATTCAATAATTTGCTAGCGTTGTTCGTTTGTAAGACGATTCAAGGTTAAATTATAGATCAAACTAAAGAAGTTTGACAGTGAAACAAAATGCGCAACGTGCAGGAGCTGTTTAAACCAGTGTTGCCAAAAAGACAATAGCTAATAAATCACCCTTTATATTCATTAGGGGGTCTTCGCGGTGCGAAGAAGACGAATTATACCCCCATCCTATGGTGGAGGCTATAAAATAGGTCTTACCCTTAGCTCATTGTTACCAATCTCATTTTATGGTACACATTTTTCACAAAACCACGGCAACCCTTGACGATTTGTGAAATACTTAAAACCACAAAATATTGTAATGCTCATGTTGTGGCAATGGCAGCGGATTTAAGTAACTTGATGGAGAAAAAGAAAAAAGGTATTAGCAAAGAAGCAAGTCCTATCAACAGAAAAATAGCATTCTTGGCGAAAATCAAGAGAATCCCTTTCACGAATCTCTTTTGGGCTTATCTTTAAATGAGAGATTCCACGGGAAAATGCGGTGTTCAATTTTAAGACTTACAACGCCATGTTCTGACAACTGAACATAACCGTCTTGCCTTCTTTAAACGACACGGAGAAAATACTCAATTCCCGTATCCTGCCCATTTTAGTAGGCTAAAAGCAAAACATTTGTTTCCAATAGGAAGAGTCATGATGCAAAAAATATCGAGCAATAAATCTTTTTCCAAGAATATACACATTCACCTGGTACATAGTATCTGCTGTGTGCCTTATGTGGGTGGGTGGGTGTTTGGATTTTGCTGTCTTGCTGGGTGTGTGGCATGGTTGAGGTGTTGCCCAGGAAAGCAATTTAAAATGCGTTTTCCCCTCTTCTCTGAGATTTGTTCATTGCCCTTGCATGTTGATATTTGTATGCAAATCGACATAGTTAACAAATGGTGGTTGTGAGTCTTTGCGAACATCACATCCTTGAGATACACATTAAGGGAATCTCATCATAGTGAGTAAGCAGCCCGGGGGGTGTATGAGTGAGGGTGGTTGGAACAAGACGACTACCATTTTATCACGTTTTTTGCAAGCAGTTGCGCGAAAAAATTCATATGCGAAATATTTGCGCCATTATTATTTAAGCCTGGTGGAGCAAAGCACATCTCCTACTCAAATGTCCTGGGCTTTTGGTGGTGGCAGTGGTGCTGCTGGTGGTGGCGGCTTTCATATACCACCACACATGTGTTGTTAACTGTTTTATTATACCACATGTTGGCTGTTTTGAGGGGAAACCCTTCGGCGACCATGATGGTTGGCAATTCAACCATCCATTCATTCACATTGTCATGCCTGTTTGCCTCTGTTGCTAGTGGGGGCCTTTGTTCCTGCCACATGCTCGCATCTTCGTATATGGGATATGCGATTCGCGCATGTGGTACGTGGTAAGTTTTCATTATTTAAACGCCCCGAATTGCTTTTTCAATATTGTTTGCTATTGCGCTTGCTGCCACTGTTGTCGTGGTGCATGACATGACTTCCAAAACTATTATTGTACGCCCTTTAGTCAGTCATTCGGTCCGTTGGTCGGTCGGTGGTAGAGCAAGTCAAAAAATATGGAACGTAACTGCAAAGCAACAGGAATACCAACATCGCCATCATTATCATGGCCATTGCCATCTGTGATGACGAGTAGCTTCAAAGTTCGAACTCACCCGCCCCTCGAGTAAACAAAGTTAGCGTTAAATTGTATTTACCTCCTGATATACTGATGGCAGCCAACTAACATGCAACGATGCGTCGTTCGTTCGTTCGTTCGTTCATCATATGTGCCATAATCCCATTTAATTGAATTGAATGCAGTGTTTACTAAACTTAAATGGCTGTAATGAAATTGCCGCAAGTAGCTTTACGAATAGGAGGTTTAAGATGAGACCATGGGATTCCTATGGCATATTTGAAAGGTCGTATATGATTTCTATGGGAATGGCAAACCCCATATTGCCCCATCAACAATCATAGTTTAATATATTTCTAGAATTTTTAATATATTGAACCCATGCCTAGTGGCTGCTGTTAACTTAAGAACCAACTAAACAAAACTACCAAAATACATGCACTGATTATATATGGGGTTCCCTCAATATGCCGCATATTTTTATACCCTCCTCCATTAGATGGGGGCATACTAATTTCGTCATTCCGTTTGTAACACCTCGATATATGCATCTAAGAACCCATAAAGTCTTGATTGTCATGACAATCTAAGTCAATCTAGCCGTCCGTCCGTCCGTCTGTCGAAAGCACGCAAACTTTCGAAGGAGTAAAGCTAGGCGCTTGAAATTTTCCACAAATACTTCTTATTAGTAGTGGAGGCCACAGTAGCGCAGAGGTTAGCATGCCCGCCTATGACGCTAAACGACAGAGATTGCAGTTCGATTCAATTTTAAGCTCAATGATAAGGGACCTCCTTTTTATAGCCGATTCCGAACGGCGTGCCGCCGAGCGATACCTTTTGGAGAAAAGTTTTTGCATGGCATAGTACCTCACAAATGTTGCCAGCATTACGAGGGGAAAGCCACCGCAGAAATTTTTTTTCTGATGGTCTCGTCAGGATTTGAACCCAGGTGTTCGGGGTCATAGGTCAGTATGCTAGCCTCTCCGCTACGGTGGCCTCCAAGCTCGCCGCTTGAAATTTTGCATAGTTATTTCTTATTGATATGGGTTAGGTTTGGTTGAAAAAAGCCTGCGGTTTTTAATCATCAGCCCCATACCACCATAAACATACACCTAAAACAGTTATCGGTTTGTTGTGCCCTCTACTGAAAAACTAACCTCGAAAAAGAAAATTTTAAGTTAGGAATTTCGTGCTACTTACAAAATTCTTTATTGTTTTCCACACCACTCCTTGATTCATGTCTGGTATTGTGTCGCCATCTAAGTACCGGTGCTTTTAGATGCAAAGCCTGGCAATGCCACAGGAAATGTTCCAACGTCTCATCATCTTCCCCTCATGCCTAACACATGCTATCACTTGCCGCACCAATTTTGCATAAGTGAGCTCGTAGTCCTATGTGTCCCGTTATGATACCAAAAGCTATACTGACCTACTTCTTACTTCCTTTCAGTAATAGCCTTGTTCTCTCACGATCCTTGATTACACCATAGGATTTTCGCCGTCCTACCGATTGATCCGCTGATCCGTATATCGCTCACGCCCTTAACTCGGACTGCGTCGATCCGAATGGCTTCGGATTAACCAAATTTATTGACGGCAGTGCTCTGGCCTTCACCGCCAATCGGTCCCTAACTCCATTATGGCCTGTCACCCAAACGATGCGGATTGTGCCATTCTCAGAAAAGGCGTTTTACTGTCCCTAAAGATGTTCACACTCGACGTCTTCGCTTTAGCACCACACCACCTGACACATTCCGTGGTAGCCCGGATCTCCGCCTGCTGGACCGTATTAAGGGCAGGCAGTTTAAAACAGGTCTCAGTCTTTGTCTTTTCAATGTAGGCCACCAGGCCCACTCTGTCGTCTAGCTTTGATTCATTAGTGCAACATGATCTACCAGATGGCAATACTAGAGTTTCGTCAGTCCAAGACTGGCGGCAATGCCTCGCACTCGACCTCAAGTGTCGTCTCGGGTATCCGATCGGAAACCTCTTAGCTACCTTCCAGGTTTCCTATCGTCACCTCGATTATACATCCCATGGTCTTAAATCTCATAGAGGCTGCCTCAAATTTAATCTGTATGTCAATGGCTCGGATATCTGGAATAGTCTCCAGTGCCCTAGTGGGCGTGGAGACTATTATTGATGTAGGTCGTTGGGATTGCAATTGGGCCATATAGGCTCAAAAATTAATATAGCCCACATCTAATCCGGTCCCCGGATTTGACTTCTTGAGTCCTTAGAAGCCTCAATTTTCAACCGATTTGACAGAAATTGGGAACAATGACTTTCAGTATGCATGCCAAGTATCATCCAAATTGGTCTCTAAACAGATATAGCCCCCATATAAACCGATCCCCGGATTTGACTTCTTGAGCCCTTAGAAGCCTCAATTTTCATAAGATTTGGCTGAAATTTGGAAAAAAAGACTTGGGTCATGTCTTCCAATAGCCATGCCAAATATGATCCCAATCGGTCTATAAACAGATATAGTCCCCATATAAACCGATTCCCGGATTTGAATCCTTGAGCCCTTACAAGCCTCATTTTGAACATCCATGCCAAGTATGTTCCGAATCGGTACATAAACAGATACAGCCCCCCATATAAACCGATCCCCTTCTTGAGCCCTTAGAAGCCTCAATTTTCATACGATTTAGCTGAAATTTGGAACAAAGACTTGCGTCATGACTTTCAACATCCATGCCAAGTAAGATCCGAATCGGTCGATATACTAACGTAGCCCCCATATAAACCGATCTCCGGATTTGACTTCCTGAGCTCTTAGAAGCCTCAATTTTCAAACGATTTGACTGAAATTTTGAATTGTGACTTTGAACATCCATGCCAAGTATGATCCAAATCGGTCTATAAACAGATATAGCCCCCATATTAACCGATCCCCGGATTTGACATCTTGAGCCCTTAGAAGCCTTAATTTTCAACCGATTTGGCTGAAATTCGGAACAAAGACGTCATGACTTTCAACATCCATGCCAAGTATGATCCAAATCGGTCTATAAACAGATATAGCCCCCATATTAACCGATCCCCGGATTTGACTTCTTGAGCTCTTAGAAGCTTCACTTTTCATCCGATTTGGCTGAAATTTGGAACAAAGACTTGCGTCATGTCTTCCAACATCCATGCCAAGTATGTTCCGAATCGGTATGTAAACAGATACAGCCCCCATATAAACCGATCCCCGGATTTTATTTCTTGAGCCCTGGGAAACCCCAGTTTTCATCCGATGTTGCTGAAATTTGGAACGGAGGCTTGTGTTATGACTTTCAACATCCATGCCAAGTATGATCCGATTCGGTCGATATACTAACGTAACGCCCGTATAAACCGATCCCCGTATTTTACTTCTTGAGCCCTGGGAAACACCAGTTTTTATTCGATTTTACTGAAATTCGGAACAAAGACTTGCGTTATGACTTCCAACATCCATGCCAACTATGATTCCAATCGGTCTATAAACAGATGCAGCCCCCATATAAACCAATACCCGGATTTGACTTCTTTAGCCCTTAGAAGAAGACTTACAATATCAGTGCCAAGTTTTGGCCGAATCGGTCAATATGGTGATATAGGCCACCCTAGGTACACATATCCCCATATGACGTCTTGAGACCAAAATAATTCAAATACAAACTCATGTAATATGGGTACATTTGTAGCGGAATCCCTGGTGGTGGGTATCCAAGATTCGTCCCGGCCGAACTCAGCGCACTTTTACTTGCTCAATATCAACTTTGTCCATATTCCACATTCAAAATTGAAAATTTTATGCAAATTGATGTGAAAAAATCTGTTTAAATTTCCATTAAAACGTGCAACATTCAATGTATTTGTGCGGCATTTATGTTGTTGCTGTTGCTATCATAATAAATCATACACTCTCGCACACAAAGACATTGGAAGAGAGAAAATTATGAAACAATATGCGGCCCCGGGTGAATATCCTTTACGCTTAACAAAGCATTGTGCATTGTGTCTATCTATCTATGCACCTAGACACAAATGCTTCCTTCCACATATACACACACACACACACACCACTACGGCTGATTGTGTTTTGTTTTTGTAGATATTATTCCTCTTTTTTTACCCAGCTTGATGATAGTCTCGCATATTTTTTTATAACCATGTTATTGCATTTACGGGTGTCGTTTTTTGTGGTATTTTTTTAATAGTAGTTCCACGCCGAAATCAACCAAGTCTGCGGAGTAAGTATTAAATTTATTAGCCTGGGTCGATAAAAACAGGCAAAAATTGAGAAGGAGTAAAGTTCGGACCACGGGCGAGCTAGTCAAGATATTGTGGGGATTTTTTCCAACATTTGGATTATGATAGACACAATCCGCATAAAGGTCAATCCGCATAAAGGCCAATCCGCATATAGGCCAATCCACATAAAGGCCAATCCGCATAAAGGCACACAGCATTTCGATTATGATAGCCACAATCCGCATAAAGGCCAAATTCTTCAACATCAGCTTTATTTGGAAGATAAGGACGAACAGACCAAGGACATTTTCTACGGGCGCCTAGAAAAAGAAAATGACAGCTGTCCCGTCCATGATATTAAAATCCTTCTGGGAGATTTTAATGCGAAAATAGGGAAGAAAAATATCTTTGGCACAATAGTCGGAAAGTTTACGCTATACGAAGAAACTTCCCATAATGGATTGAGACTAATTGACTTCGCCGCGGCGAAGAAGATGAAGGTGGTCTAATTTGATGCACCACATTTTCTCAACAAAACTTTTGATAAATGACAAGGTTAAATACTTAGGTGTGATCTTGGATAGGAAACTTAATTGGAAGTGTCACATTCAGGGGCGTATTGAGAAGGCTCACAGATGTTGGGCACTATGTAGACGGGCCGTAGGCTCGAAATGGGTCCTTACTCGGTGGATAGTCCGCTAGCTCTCTAGGAGCGTGATTAGACTAATACTTACTTACGCCTCGGTAGTTTGGTGGACTGCAGGTCCAACAGGTTCAGAGAACATGTTGTCTTGGTATAGGCGGAGCGGTGAGCACCACACCCATTAGCACACTGGAGACTTTTCTAGATATCCGACCCATTGACATAAAGGTTAAGTGTGAGGCAGCCACTGCGGCTATGGGACTTAAGGCGTTGGGAGAATGGATTGAGGACGGGAGCAGCTGATACCATAACGGTATAATCGAGGCGCGATAAAAAAGTTAGAAGGAAGGGACGACGATTCCGATCGAATACCTGAGATGAACCTTAAGGTCGAGTGCGATGCCCCTGCTGCCAGAGGCATAGTCTTGCACAGACGGAACCCTAACATTGCCATATGGTTGATCATGTTACACGGTGAATCAAAGCTAGAGTACAGAGTGGGCCTGGGTCTACATTGAGAATCCAAGGACTGAGATATGTTTAAGACTGCCTGACTATAACACGGTTCTGCAGGCGGAGATTCGTGCGATCACGGATTGCATGAGGTGGGTTGGTGCTAACGCGATTACGTCGGGTGTGATCTTCTTTACGGTCAGTAAAATGGCCATAAGGGCGATAACAACTACGACGGTAAGGTCACGAACAGTCTTGCAGTGTAAGAAGGGGATTAACGCCTTCTCTGAGGATGGCAAAATCCGCATCGTTTGTTTGTCGGGCCATAAGTGTAAAGGGGAATGAAAGGGCAGACAATTTGGCGGTGAAGAAACTTGGTTAACCCGCAGCCTTTCGGGTCGATGCAGTCCGAGCTAAGGACGCTGGGCAACGGAACAGCGAAGCAGTCGATAGCACGGCGAAAATCATAAGGGGTGATCCAGATCGTGAGAGGACGAGGCTAATACTGAAAGGAAGTAAGCAGGAGATCAGCAAAGCTTTTGGTATCATAACGGGACACATAGAACTACTAGCTCACTTATGCATAAGCGATGCGGCAAGAGATAGCATGTGGGGAACACGATGAGACTTGGATCATTTCCTATGTCATTGGTCGGCTTTGCGGCTAAAAGACATCGGTACTTAGGATACAATACCAGACATGAACGAATTTAGGGGAGTGGTGTGGAAATCAATTAAGGATTTTGTGAGGAGCACGAAATTCCTATATTAAAATTTTCTTTTTCCAGGTTACTTTTTAGTTTTTAGAGCGCACAACAAGCCTATTACCCGCATAGGTGTATTTCCATTTTGGCATGGGGGAATTAATATCCGCTCCCTCTATTCAACCTAACCTAACCTGAGTCGAATGTCGGGAGGCTTAAAACCGCTCAATGTTTCCAATATCATCGAAATCGGATAATAAACGTGCCTCTAATGGGCTTAAGGCCGTTAACCGGTGTATCGGTCTATATTGCAGCTATATGTAAATATGGTTCGATATGGCCCATATTCGGTTTGAATATCGGGGTCCCTAGTACAACTTCCTATTTCAAATTTCAGCGAAATCGGAAAAAAATGCGGCTTCCACGGGCTTGTAGAACTCACAACAAGCCGATTACTGGCTTAGGTGTATGTCGATACTGGCATGGGTCGGATTTATATCAGCACCCTCTTTTCAACGTAACCTACGGCCTTAAGACCCTAAATCGCCAGATCGCTCTACAAGGCAGCTATATCCAAATATTGTCCGATTTGGCCCATTCAAGAACATAACCTGCGTATAGCTATGAGTCTGTGCAAAATTTCACCTCAATATCTCAATTTTTAAAGACTGTAGCGTGATTACAACTGACGGACAGACATACGGTCGTCGTTAAATCGCTTTAGAATTTTACGACGATCCGAAATATATATACTTGGTGGGGTCGGAAAATGATATTTCGATGTGTTGCAAATGGAATGACTAAATGAATGCATTCCCTATCCTAAGGTGGTGGGTATAAAAAGATAGGCGAAGAACTGTTTGTGGGGGAGTTTTATCTTCGATATATAAAAAGTATTTATCAAAATTTTGAGAGGTAAGATTTTTTTAAAAAACGGACAGTCATAACAGTGCTGTTGGGTCTTAAAAAGTCTCCAATTCAATAAACAAGTAGACGTGTTAAGTTCGGCCGGGCCGAATCTTGGGAATCCGCCACCATGGATTCTGCTAAAAGTTTACACAGAGGATATTGACCATACTAACTTACGATTGTAGGAAGTCATAATAGAACTCTACGTACAAAATTGCAGCCCCATTGGAAAAAGATTTGAGGCTTCCAGGGGCTTGAGATGTCAAATCTAGACATCAATTTATTAAGGAGCTATATCACGATATACACCGATTTGGGCCATACTTGTTACGATTGGTGGAAGTCATAACAGAAGCCTACGTGTTAAATGTCAGTTCAATCGGATGACAACTGCGGTTTTTGGGGTTCAAGATGTCATCGGTTTATATAGGAGATATATTCTTGGAAGTCTTAACGAAAGACTATGTGAAATTACACCCCAAATAGTTTTACCCGTTTGCAATCTAAATGTCCAAAATAACAAAATATTTGGGCTGATTATTCAAACTTTGGGGTCTTTTTGCATGTTGATGGTTGGGGTGAAATTGTTTAATGCAAATACAACACAAATTCTAAAACTAATTTTAACCCCGATTTGATATTGGGGCAAAAATTGCATTTATTTTAGAGGTAAATCTACATACTTTGGAGTGCATTTGTTTTGGGGTCATTTTTCATAATGCTAAATCATCCCCAAATTTGGGGTCTATTTTCTTTTTCAATTTGGGTGGCATTTGCCTTTGGAGCCTACGACCATGGAGCGCCTCTATCGATTAAAATAGTTAAGAATACTTGAACAGATAAAAGTAATTTTTTTTTCATCCAGTTTTATTAAATTTGTCTAAACCTATTGCTGCCTATGCCATCGACTAATCTTCTGAGTGTCATAAAAAGTCTATTTATAACCAACTAGCTGAACCGGGCCCACTCCGCTGCGCCTTCTTTTACTTTATACGGAGCAACATTTTCCTTTGAATATTTATTTTCGACAATAGAAGAGCTTTAGTATAACCATGCTAACTTGACTAACAGTTTAACAATATAAGTGCCTTTATCTGAATCCCATATGCTCTTTATTGGTCTACAAATTAAGATGTCTTCCATTCTTAAAATACTTTATTTCAGCCCGATATTCTAATGATGTCTGATTTAGTGCTGTTTTCGGGGGTGAGGTGTTTCCCCAGGGCACGTGGCCCTGAAAAAATATCAGCATCGTGCTCATCTTTCAAATACCATTTATTTTAACCCCATATTGCATTGGTTTAGGGAAGTTTACAGGATGAGGCGTCCCCCAAAGCACATGGCCCCAAAATCGGCTATCAAATTCGTTTTCTAATCTCAAATACCTTTCATTTGAGCCACATATTGGCATGGTCGAAAAATTTTTACCCTTTGGGAGGTGTTTTTGGAAGGGATGATGTCCCAAATACATGGTCCTACATTTGAATATCAAATTCGTATTCTTCTCCCGAATACCTTTATTTAAGTCCCATATTGCGATGGTCAGTAAAAAATTGTTGTTTGTGGGTTATTTTGGGAAAGGGGTACACCCCCAGAAAATTGGTCCCGAAAATGGGTATCAATTCTTGCTCTACCCCCCAATTCCTTTCATTTAAGCTCCACATTGGCATGGTCGGTAAATATGGCCGATTTAGCGGTGTTTTGGGGATTGGGTTGGTCCCCCAAACACTAAGCCCGGAAAATATATCAGCAACGTGCTCTATTCTCATATATCTATATGTCATTTATTTGAACCCCATTGGCCTTAAAATTGGATATCAAATTTGTTTTCTAGTCTCGTTTAAACTCCTTATTGCAAAAGTCAGCAAATATGTACGGTTTGATGTATTAGCCCTAAAAACTATAAATGTTTAGTTCCACTCTCTTTAAGACCCAAATTGTCTTGGTGAGCAAATACATCCTATTTGGGGGTTGTTATGGTGGTGGGACGTCCACTAGACAGTTGGTCCCTAATGTTGATATCAAATACGTGGTTTACTCCCAAATACCTTTAATTTGAGCCCCATATTTCCATAGTCGGCAAATATGACCGACTTGGGAGGTATTTTGGGGGATGGGCAGGCACTCAGTGAGTTGGCCTTGAAAATATACATGGGATTCGTGTTCTACTCTAAAACCCCTCTTATTTGAGCCTCATATTGCAATAATCAGCAAATACTTCCTATTTGGGTGGTGTTGTGGGGGTGGGGTGACCCCATAGACACTTTACCCGAATATTGATATCAGATTCGTGCTTTACTTCCAAAGACCTTTCATTTGAGCCCCTATATTGCTATGGTCGTAAATTTTTCCCCTTTGGGGGTTGTTTTGGGGAGAGATGGCCCCCAAACACTTGGTCCCATATTTGGACATCAGATTCGTATTCTACACTCAAATACCTTTTTGTTTAAGCCCCATATTCCCATGGTCAGTATATAAGTATGTATGGGGGTGTTTTGGGGAATGGGTGGACTCCCAGAAACTTTGTCCGAAATTTGGATATTAGTTTCGTATTCTACTCGCGAATACTTTTCATTTGAGTCCCATATTGCCATGTCCGATTTAGGGCTGTTTTGGGGCTTGGCGTGATCCCCCTAACACTTGGTCCCACATTTGGGTATCAGATGCGTTTTCTAATCTTAAATACCTTTCATTTGAGTCCCATATTATTGTGATTGATGTATATATATATATATTTCGTAGGTTTTGGGGTGGGGCGGCCCCCCTAGGTAACCCAACCGGAATTTGGATATCAATATTTTATTTTTAGGGCACCATATGAGAGCACACAAAATTTCGCTTAAATTGCACCACCCATTTCCGAGGTATGGCGTTACTGAAAATTAGGGTAAGGGGGAGGGTCCGCCCCCCCCTTCAGATATCAAAAAATGTAGTACCCTATTTTTACCACGGGATCATTATGCACCATGTGTGAAAATTTGAAGAAAATCAGTTCAACCGTTTCTGAGTCTATAAGGAACACACAAACACAACCAACACACCCATACCATTCAATCTCACTACATTGGTAAAGGGTGATTTTTTTGAGGTTAGGATTTTCATGCATTAGTATTTGACAAATCACGTGGGATTTCAGACATGGTGTCAAAGAGAAAGATGCTCAGTATGCTTTGACATTTCATCATGAATAGACTTACTAACGAGCAACGCTTGCAAATCATTGAATTTTATTACCAAAATCAGTGTTCGGTTCGAAATGTGTTCAAATTTTGACAAATTTTGTTCAGCGATAAGGCTCATTTCTGGTTGAATGGCTACGTAAATAAGCAAAATTGCCGCATTTGGAGTGAAGAGCAACCAGAAGCCGTTCAAGAACTGCCCATGCATCCCGAAAAATGCACTGTTTGGTGTGGTTTGTACGCTGGTGGAATCATTGGACCGTATTTTTTCAAAGATGCTGTTGGACGCAACGTTACGGTGAATGAACACATTTCGAACCGAACACTGATTTTGGTAATAAAATTCAATGTTTTGCAAGCGTTGCTCGTTAGTAAGTCTATTCATGATGAAATATCAAAGCATACTGAGCATCTTTCTCTTTGACACCATGTCTGAAATCCCACGTGATCTGTCAAATACTAATGCATGAAAATCCTAACCTCAAAAAAATCACCCTTTATAAGGCTGCCTTTACGTTAGGTGTATAAAAACTCAATACCTGTACATTGATCCTGTGGGATTTAAAAATGATTTTTTTTACCGATTCTGTTCATACTTGGCATATGTTTAGTATGAAAGCCATAACAGTTGATAAAAAAATCGACCCACTGTAATATCTTTGATACGTGTGTTTTGACTGCAACTTCAAAATGGAGGACAGTATCTGCGATATATATACAACTTTGTTCGACTGGCGAAACTATAAACGGGTAAATTATGGAACGTAGACCAAAAAAATATTAGTCGCACTGTTCGAACACTGAAAAAGAAATTACACAGGCACAGTTGTTGAAAGTTATAACGGAACACTACGTGCAAAATTTGAGCCAAATCGGACAAATCGGGAGAGAGGTTTATATGGGAGCTATATCAGCTTAGGTCAGGTTGGTGGCCACCGTAGCGCAGAGATTTACATGTCCGCCTAGATATGAATCCTGGCGAGACCATCAGTAAAAATTTTCATCGGTGGTTTTCTCCTCCTAATGCTGGCAACATTAGTGAGGTACTATGCCATGTAAATCTTCTCTCGACAGAGGTGTCGCACTGCGGCACGCCGTTCGGACTCGGCTTTAAATAGGAGGCCCCTTATCATTGAGCTTAAACTTGAATTGGACTGCACTCATTGATATGTGAAAAGTTTGCCCCTGTTCCTTAGTGGAATGTTCATGGTCAAAATTTGCATTTGCATATCAGGTTATAAACAGATTTGGACTGTACTTTACGTAGTTGTTGGAAGTCATAGCATAACACCACGCTTGCGGTGTTCAAAAAATTGCGGCTTCCAGGGGCTCAGGTCAACATGGGAGCTATATCAGGTTATTGACTGATTCAAACCGCCCTTGCACAGTTGTTGAAGGTCATAACGGAACACTACGTGCAAATTTCAACCAAATCGGACAAAAATTGGCGCTTGCTAGGGCTCAAGAAATCAAATCGGAAAATAGGTTTATATGGGAGCTATATCATGTTGTAGACCGACTCGGACTGTACTTGGCACAGTTGATGAAAGTCATAACAGAATACTGCATGCAAAATTTCAGCCAAATCTAACAAAAGTTGCGGCTTGTAAGGGCTCAAGAAGTCAAATCGGGAAATCAGTTTATATGGGAGCTATATCAGGTTATAGACCGATTTGGACCGTACTTGGCACAGTTTTTAAAGTCATAACGGAACATCGCATGCAAAATTTCAGCCAAATTGAACAATAATTGCGGTTTGTAATGGCTCAAGAGGAAGGAGGAGAGAAAAGTACGATCTGACACTGCACGGAAGCTGGACATTGAAACACAACAAATGGCAGCGGCATACTCCACTCGACTGACCCAACTGCTTGATGAAAGCACTCCTTGTTCCGATGATATAATGGCGTAGTGGCAAACTATTGCCCACTCCATTGCAAATGCCGCGAAATCCGTACTTGGGTACCGGAAGCCTCCTCAAAGAAACCCATGGTACGACCAAGAGTGTCCAGATGCTACTGAAGCCAAGAATGCGGCATATAGAGCAACCCTGCAATCAGTAGCAACGCGCCAGTTGAAGGAGATGTATCGGGAGAAAAGGAGAGAGGAGAAACGTCTATTCCACAGAAAGAAAAATGAAATGAAAAGACGTGAGTGCGAGCGAATTGAGATGTAAAGGAGTCAGTGTGAAGTCCGAAAATTCTACCAAAGAATTTAACATCAATCCGATGGCTTTGGTGCAGGCACATCCTCCTGCAGAGACAAAGAAGGAAATCTGGTAACTGACACAGATAGCATGCTGAGGATATGGAAAGAACATTTTACCCAATTGCTAGTGTCCGACGTTGACGGCGAAGAGGATACCGCAGAACCAATCCCTGATGATGTTTACCTTCTAGTCAGAATTAGGTCCAAATAACACGGCAGCAGAAGCCGACGGGTTACCCGCTGAACTATTTAAGACCGGAGGCGACCGATAAGGCGTATGCATCAGCTTATCTGCGCAATCTGACTAAGAGAACGCATACCCGATGATTGGAACCTCAGCATACTATGTCCCGTACCAAGATAGGAGACAAGAGGGAATGTGTCAACTACAGAGGAATTAGTCTCCTCCCCATCGCATACAAGATACTTTAGAGCGTACTGTGTGAAAGATTAAAACCTAAAGTCAATGAGATAATTGGGCCCTATCAATGCGGCTTTAGACCAGGTAAATCCACCCCAGATCATATATTCACACTACGCCAAATCCTGGAAAATACCCGAGAAGGACAAGTCAACACATACCATGTCGTTGTTGACTACAAAGCCGCCTTCGATACTCCTTTACGTTCAAAGGTATTTCAAGCCATGTCTGAGTTTGGTATCCCTGCGAAATTAATAAGACTCTGCAGGATGACACTTGCTGATACGCGTTCCTCAGTAAGAATCTCTCCGAACCATTTAATACCAAATGAGGTTTCAGACAAGGAGACAGCCTATCGTGTGATCTCTTTAATATCCTGCTGTAGAAGATTATACGAGATGCAGAAGTGAATAGATATGACACACTAATCACAAGAGAACACATGCTACTCGCCTATGCTGACGACATCGACATCATAGGTCGGTCACTGGTAGTAGTAACTGCTGACTTTGAAAGCATCGAAAAAGTGTCAGTGAGTGAGTGAGTGGGTCTGGCAGTAAATGGAGATAAGTCAACTCCCAAGAAGCCTTGCACAACCGAGCAGATAAAGAAATTGGAGAAAGTTAGGGAGCACAACTTTGAGACACTCAATAACTTTATCTACCTCGGCACCGCCGTAAGCGAAACGAATGACACCAGTTTTGATATCAAGCGAAGAATAATACTGCCAAACAGATGCTACTTTGCACTAAGTAAGCAGTTTACAAACAAGGCGGACTCTGGACAGACGAAGATTACACTTTACAAGACACTGATACTACCCTTGCTGTTATATGGTTCTGAAGCATGGGTACTTGTGAAAGCAAATGAGGCAGTGCTTGGAGTATTTGAGAGAAAGATTCTTCGTAAAATATATGGACCACTTTGCGTTAATGGAGAATATAGGCGGAGTATGAACCACGTGCTGTATGACGGCGCACAGTGGGCCAAATGGCAAAAAAATTGGAAATAAGTCTACAACTTTTTATCTGTTGATTTTAGCCATACAAAATGTTCTAGACATTTGTAGAGGAGGACATAGGCTTTCAGAAAAGTGCTGTTGTTGGTCCATATCTTTAATACAGGGTGAGCTACAGGGTGTCAAAGTTGACCACTTTTGACTTCTCCAAGCTTCTGGGGGCCATAACTTTTGATCTACTGAACCGATTTACATGATTTAGGACTCTAGAGAAAGAGCTTGACAAGATCTAAAAAACTTATGCATAAAGTACCATGCCATCGTGTACTGTTAAGGAGTTATGAATTGTTTAATTTTAAAATATGAAAATTTGGCCTTGGTTTTTTTCAGTGTTTTTTAAATAACTCCGTCAATTTTAAAGCTATAAACTTCATACTTCACACAAATTATGCCAGCATATGTGTGCATAAAATACAAAAGGAATCACGTGAATATCTTTGGCGGTTTAAAAATGGCATCGTTTTCAATATGAAAAATATTTTTTTTGTCAAAAAATTGCAAAATTTTTCAAAAAAGATACTCCCATTTCCTTTAAGTTTTCGCAAACTTTGGCCGTCAAAGCATTATCATTTCTTTCCATTTTCACAAAGTCGAGGTATTAAGAAAAGTTTTAAGTGCTAATTTGGCTAATTTCGATATCAAACAACACCGTTATCTTAAGACCAAAATGGCCAATTTTTTTACTAAACTTCAAAAGTTTCTCACTGGAAAAAAAGTTCCACGGGGATTTTTTCGCTTTTTTTGAACTTAAATGAAAGCTTAAAATGTTCCCAACATTTTAAGGTATGTCTCGCCATATCCTAGCCATAAATGAGATCGTAGCGATCAAAATACTGAAAAAAGTCAATTTTCAAGTAGTGCTATATTCATTGCTAAAAAACAAGTATTACGTCACATTTTATTGCAAAGATGTTAAATAAACTTTTATTTGGTAACACTTCTTCTACAAAACACAAAAAGAATCATGGAAATATCTCTATTCTATTCCATTTTATGGAACCGGCAATAAAAAAGTCAATTTTTCAAAAAAGTCGAATTTCCCAAATTTTGTTTTTGTTGTCCTAATTGCACATGACACACTATAGCCATATTTACGCAACATACCTTATCGTAAAGGAAATTTTCATACCTTTCCAACAATGTATAAAACATTTCTCAACTCGGATTCTATCTACTCTAAAATTCATTTACACTTCATTAAACTCTATATAAAAATGTCTATTTGTGAAATGGAACCTTATATGGGGCCTACACTAAAACATTGATAGATTTGCCCAGGGTTTACAATACAAATGTGTTAGAATAAAAAAAGGTCTCCTGCCAAAGTTTAAAAAAATTGGAATAAAAATATGTGTTTTAGAGCGAAAACACTTCGCATCGGCGTGCGTTTGTATAGTACCTACATCTATTTTTAATGTAAGCTGATGATTTTTGAATAAAAAGTAACCTAGAAATATACCTGCATATATATATATATTTGTGTTAAGATTTGATGCAGACAAATGTTACCTGTTTCGCTATGTCGAATTCCCAGGAAATCCACCGTATCAATGAATGTGAAAAAACCTACCCATAAAAAATTCATTGTCATTTTTTTTAACCAAATTCGAGTCCAGGTAAATAATTATAGAAGAGTAAGTAAAAAGAGGCACTTTGGACCCCTTTTTACGATTGCGTCTGATACCTGAAATGGGTCATTAATTGTGAATATATTGCATAAATATTTGAACAAAATCCAAATTTTCTTCATTATATTTTGTAGAGGCGTAAAGGACATTTATAAGTTATGGAAGTCATACTGAAGTATTCCACTCTTTCGAAAATTGTATGGGACATCAAAAATGATTCCAAATCATACACGGAGTCATTTAAGGAACTTGTTTACACTTTGGACCACATATATGGAATAAGGCTAAATAAAGACGCTTTAGACAAACTTGAAAAATTCTACAAATCATTTGAGAGAAGGTTGCCAGAATGTTCATTCGCAAAAATCAAGTTTTTCAAAATGTATGAGAAGTGGCTGAAATCGGATCTACTTATTGAAATTAAACCGCTGATTCCCGGCCGGCCTAGCAAAGCATACGACGAAGTTACGGAGAAAACCAAAAAGAAAAAACAAGAGGAACTATTGGCGGCACATCCGCCAAATTTAATAAAAGATACGTTCAAAACAGCATTGTTAAAAACACAACCAAAAAATGTTGGACGAATTGTCGATGTTTTACCATTAGCATCTCCGAAAAGGGTAAAGAGAATGGTAGAAAGTATTCCAACTCCAAAATCGACTACAGAATTCACGGAGGAAGATGCACTGGCCCTGATTTTGAACCTAGGCCTCTCAAGAAACAAATACTCAACAATGAGGAAGGCTCTTCGTGAAAAAGGATGGGGTTGTTTACCCTCAAAACATAAATTGTACAACACCAGGACGAAAATGGTGCCATCAAATATATACGTGGACGAATTAAAAGCAAGAGTGAAACTTGCTGATCTTGTTGAAAATACAGCTGTTAGAATTATTTCTAATTTTACTGAAGAACAGTTGAACACATGTAATAATTCCGAAGTGGTTTTGATCAGCAAATGGGGTTGTGATGGATCATCTGGATTTTCCGAATATAAGCAACAAACAGAAATAGATGCCAACTTCGCATCAATTTTCATGGCATCATTAGTACCATTGAGAATGAGATTGTACAAGGACCAATCTTCATCATCGAAAGAAAATGCATTTCAAGATATATGGATAAATAGAACACCTGGGTCAAAATATTTATGTCGCCCAATTCGGTTTGAGTATACAAAGGAAGACCGGAACACAACACGATCTTTGGTGAACGAAATAAAGGAAGAAATTGCTGCATTACCCATGATTGTTATAAACCAATTGGGAAGAAATATAAAAGTTTCGTTTCAACTACAACTCACTATGATCGATGGAAAGGTGGCAAACGCATTAACTGGCGTTATGTCCAATTGGAGATGCAATATTTGTGGCAAGAAGAATGGGCAATTCGAGGACAAGTCTGATGAAAATTTAGTAAACGAAAATGCGCTCAATTTCGGTATTTCGCCCCTGCACTGTAGAATTCGATTCATGGAGTATTGTTTGCATTTATCGTATGACCTTAAATATCGGACTAGCCCTGGAAACCGCGATGTCTCTGCTAGAAACAACCAAGATCTTCACAAAATGAGGCAGGAAGAGAAGAATCGAATCCAGTTGGAGTTTAAACAAAAGGGACTTATAATAGATAAACCTCTTTACGGATACGGAAGCACAAATGATGGCAACTCGGCAAGGCGGTTTTTTGAGGACCCCGTATCGACATCTAAAATAACCGGTCTTGATGAACACTTGCTAAGACGATTCAAAGTGATTTTGGCTGTAATCAATAGCAAAAAGATGATAAATTCAACCAAATTTGAAGCTTATAGTAATGACACAAAAAACATTTTATCTGATTTATATTCGTGGAAAGCTTTAACACCGACAGTACATAAAGTCTTACATCATGGCAAGGAAATTGTGGAATACAACATACTTCCGTTAGGAGAACTTACAGAAGAAGCTCAGGAATCCCGTAATAGAGATGTTAAACAGTTCCGGCTTTTCAATACCCGAAAGAGCACCAAATTTAACCAAAATTATGATTTACTTCAATATTTATTGTTATCGTCTGATCCGGTACTATACAGCATCAGAACTAAATGGCTACCAAAAATATGTGACGATATAGATAAGGACGATCCCGATGCCATTCAAATTAAAGAGCTTTTAAATTTTGATACCTTAGATTATTTGGTAGAGAATAAAATCAAATAATACAAAACTAAAATGCTTTTTTATTTTGGGAGTAGCTAATATACATATAAACGCACGCCGATGCGAAGTGTTTTCGCTCTAAAACACATATTTTTATTCCAATTTTTTTAAACTTTGGCAGGAGACCTTTTTTTATTCTAACACATTTGTATTGTAAACCCTGGGCAAATCTATCAATGTTTTAGTGTAGGCCCCATATAAGGTTCCATTTCACAAATAGACATTTTTATATAGAGTTTAATGAAGTGTAAATGAATTTTAGAGTAGATAGAATCCGAGTTGAGAAATGTTTTATACATCGTTGGAAAGGTATGAAAATTTCCTTTACGATAAGGTATGTTGCGTAAATATGGCTATAGTGTGTCATGTGCAATTAGGACAACAAAAACAAAATTTGGGAAATTCGACTTTTTTGAAAAATTGACTTTTTTATTGCCGGTTCCATAAAATGGAATAGAATAGAGATATTTCCATGATTCTTTTTGTGTTTTGTAGAAGAAGTGTTACCAAATAAAAGTTTATTTAACATCTTTGCAATAAAATGTGACGTAATACTTGTTTTTTAGCAATGAATATAGCACTACTTGAAAATTGACTTTTTTCAGTATTTTGATCGCTACGATCTCATTTATGGCTAGGATATGGCGAGACATACCTTAAAATGTTGGGAACATTTTAAGCTTTCATTTAAGTTCAAAAAAAGCGAAAAAATCCCCGTGGAACTTTTTTTCCAGTGAGAAACTTTTGAAGTTTAGTAAAAAAATTGGCCATTTTGGTCTTAAGATAACGGTGTTGTTTGATATCGAAATTAGCCAAATTAGCACTTAAAACTTTTCTTAATACCTCGACTTTGTGAAAATGGAAAGAAATGATAATGCTTTGACGGCCAAAGTTTGCGAAAACTTAAAGGAAATGGGAGTATCTTTTTTGAAAAATTTTGCAATTTTTTGACAAAAAAAATATTTTTCATATTGAAAACGATGCCATTTTTAAACCGCCAAAGATATTCACGTGATTCCTTTTGCATTTTATGCACACATATGCTGGCATAATTTGTGTGAAGTATGAAGTTTATAGCTTTAAAATTGACGGAGTTATTAAAAAAACACTGAAAAAAACCAAGGCCAAATTTTCATATTTTAAAATTAAACAATTCATAACTCCTTAACAGTACACGATGGCATGGTACTTTATGCATAAGTTTTTTAGATCTTGTCAAGCTCTTTCTCTAGAGTCCTAAATCATGTAAATCGGTTGAGTAGATCAAAAGTTATGGCCCCCAGAAGCTTGGAGAAGTCAAAAGTGGTCAACTTTGACACCCTGTAGCTCACCCTGTATTAAAGATATGGACCAACAACAGCACTTTTCTGAAAGCCTATGTCCTCCTCTACAAATGTCTAGAACATTTTGTATGGCTAAAATCAACAGATAAAAAGTTGTAGACTTATTTCCAATTTTTTTGCCATTTGGCCCACTGTGCGGCGATAGCATAGTTACACGCATCAAAATACAACGGCTGCGTGGGCTAGATCATGTTGTCAGAATGAATGAAGAAGCTCCATCAAAGAAGTCTTTTGAAGGCAAACACGGTGGTACATGCAAACCGGGAAGACCAAAAGCCATATGGAAAGATCAAGTTGTGGGAGACACCTCGAAACTTGGTGTCAGAGATTTTAGAATGAGCGCAGAAGATCGAGGCACTTGAAACGCATTTCCAGCGGTAATTAAAGTAAACTAAAGTAAGGGCTCAAGAAGTCAAATCTGGAAATCGGTTCATATGGGAGCTATATCAGATTATAGACTAATTTGGACAGTACATGTCACAGTTATTGTAAGTCATAACAGAATTGCGGCTTTCAGGAGCTTAAGGAGTCATATCGTTAGATCAGTTTATATGGGAGCTATATCCAAATTGTAACCGATATGGCCCATATGCAATCCCCAATGACCTACACCAATAATAAGTTTCTTTGTAAAATTCCAAGCTGCCAGCTTTACGCGTTCGACCGCTATTGTGATTTCGACAGACGGACGGACGGACATGGCTAGATCGATTCAGAAGGTCGAGGCGCTCAAGCGTTTATATACTTTATAGGGACTTAGACGAATATTTCTAGGTGTTCCTAACGCAATGACTAGATTAGTATACCCCCATCCTATGGTGGTGGGTATAAAAATACCAGAAGCCCAAACAATGTTGCTGTAAATCCGCCACTACATACTGGCGGCTATGCCGCGGGTTTGTATGCAAATTAATTTTTTTTCTCTGCCGTTTTGCAGCCCTTTGGCTATGCTGACTGCTGTTATTGTCGCCGTCGTAGTGTGTTATCCTTTAAAAATCCTGTATCCTGTGCCTTTGGCTTATGACGGCCACCGCCATAAACGAGTATTCGAATGAAATCTTCATGCAGGCAGCGGGCGAGAGAGAGAGAAAAAGAAACAACAGCATCATAAAACGTGACCCGTTTTAAAGTAAAACTCAAAGCATAAAAAAGGACGAGTCCTACGTATTCTACTGCTATTGTTATATATTTTTTTTCTATATTTCTTTTATGACTTTTTTGTTGCTGTAGTGGCGTTATAGTGTGTTGCCAACTATCCATGTGTGTGGGTAAATGTCTGTCGACTTTACGCCTTTATTGCTGTTTGTTTGTCGGTATAGGCGTTGTTGTTGTTGTTTTATTACACAGTTTTGTGAAGAAAATCAAGTTTATGAAAAATAACGATGAAAATATGCAATATTTTGTCGTTAGTTATGGAAAATTGAAATAGTAGCGATTAAATTGCTGCACCAACTCTTTGTCTCGAAAGAGGCAGGCACAATGAAAGGAGGGTGGATGATGCTACTGAAAACTATACATATTAGAATGTAAATGTTTTATTGGAGTTTATGACAATATGTTGTGTTTACCTTCAAACTCATAGAAAAACGAGAAAAACTTATGAGCAATACAAGCGCATTGCAGTTTTATGATTAATGCAGGCACCATTTAGCTTTCAACGCCAAATCACCACAATATTTCATAGAAAATAAAGCAATGTCAACTACAAATCCTTACAAGAACTATGCTGAAAAGTGATTGAAAACGTGTCAATTTATGAACTCACAGGTGCCATTTGCCTAAGATGGGTTATCGGTTGAAACATCGAAATAACATGACATGTGGGGTCAAATGACCGAGAAGGTTTATCTAAATCCTCCAGTCTAGGGGCTGATATAACTTAATAATTCAAACGAGGCAGTGCTTGGAGTATTTGAGAGAAAGATTCTTCATAAACTATATGGACCACTTTGCGTTAATGGAGAATAAAGCGGAGTATGAACCACGAGCTGTATGAGCTGTATTTCTTCGAAGTCGGTTATTAATTCCTCTCCAGCATCGAGAATCAAAACTGGAGGTCGGTATATAAAGGGCCAATAGGTTAGGTTAGATTGAAAAGAGGGTGCGGATATTAATTCGCCCCATGCCACTATGAATATACACCTAAGCCATTAATCGGCTTGTTGTGCGTTCTAACTACAAAGAAAGGAACCTCGAAAATGAAAATCCGTGCTACTCACAAAATCCTTAAATGCTTGCCATGCAACTCCCCTTAGTTGGTTCATGTCTGTTATTGTGTCCCCACCTAAGTGCTGGTATCTGTTAGACACGAGAGCCGGGCAATCACAAAAGAAATACTCCAACATCTCATCATCTTCCCCGCATGCCCTACATATGCTATTACTTGCCGCGCCGATTTTACATACATGGCTCGTAGTCCTATGTGTTCCGTTAAGATACCGAGCACTATGCTGACCTCCTTTTTACTTCCTTTAAATAATAGCCTCATCTTGTCTCGATCATGATCTCCCCATAGGATTTTCGCCATCCTACCGACTGTTAGCTTCTGGTTGCAAATGCAAATTTTGCCCATGAACATTCCACTAAGGAATAGGGGCAAACTTCTCACATATCAATGAGTGCAGCCCGATTCAAGTTTTTAAGCTCAATGATAAGGCGCCTCCTTTTTACAGCCGATTCCGAACGGCGTGCCGCAGTGCGACACCTCTTTGGAGAGAAGTTTTATATGGCATAGTACCTCACAAATGTTGCCAGCATCAAGAGGGGAAAACCACCGCTGAAAATTTTTTTCTGATGATCACGCCAGGATTGGAATCCAGGCGTTCAACGTTATATGCGGACATGCTAACCTCTGCGCTACGGTGGCCTTCAAGGCTTCGGACTAACCAAGTTTTTTGACGGCAGTTCTCTGGCCTTCACTGCAAGGAGGCAATAAATGTGTCTTTTGTAGGCCCGATTGTCGATTGGGCGGCTATATATGATATAATCCTTCAATGAAAAAAGGTTTGTCCCTAGATTAGCAAACTTAGCTTAAAGATGATCAATTATCCAACTGTTAAAAAAAAAAATTCTCTTTGGTGAAAACTATTTTCCTTCATATAAAGGATTTTTATGCCCACCATAGGATGACTAAGGGAATATCTCCCTTAGTCATTCCGTTTGCCACACATCGAAATATCCATTTCCGATCCTACACAGTATATATATTTCTGATCGCCGTCAAATTCGAAGACGATTTAACGATCTCCGTTTGTCCGTCAGTTATAATCATGCTACAGTCTTTTAAAATTGAGATATTCAGTTGACATTTTACACAGATTCGTTCTATACGCAAGTTAAGTTCTTGAATGGGCCAACTCGGACTGTACTTGAATATAGCAGACATACAGACCGTGCTAAGTTCGGCCGAGCCGTATCCTATATACCCACCACCATGGATCGCATTTCTCAAGTTCTTTTCCCGGCATCTCTTCTTAGGCAAAAAAGAAGGATGAAGGAAAAGATTTGCTCTGCAATTAGAGCGATATCAAGTTATTGTCCGATTCTGACCATAATTGAGTTCTATGTTGGAGACCTGTGTAAAATTTCAGCCAATTCGAAAAAGAATTGCTCTCTTTAGAGGCTCAAGAAGTAGAATAGGGAGATCGGTTTTTATGGGATTAGTATTAGGCTATGGACCGATTCAGATCCTATTCGATACGTATATTGCAGGTCATGGGGGAAGCCATTGTACAAAATTTCAGCCAAATCGGATAATATCTGCGCGCTCTAGAGGTTCAAGAAGTCAGGATCCTAGGTAGGTTTATATTGCTGCAATACCAGGGTATGGACCGATTTAAACAATATTTGGCACAGTTGTTGGTAGTCATACACAAAAAAACGTCATGCAAAAATTCAACCAACCAGGTAGGAATTGTACCCTCTAGAGGCCCAAGAAGTCAAGACCCGAGATCTGTCTATATGACAGCTATATCAGGATATAGGCAGATTTCAAACATACTTAGCACAGTTGTTTGAAGTCATAACAAAAAACGTCATGCAAAATTACAGCCAAAATGGATAAGAATTGCGCCCTCTAATGGCTAAAAAAGTCAAGATTCAAGATCAGTTTATATGACTGCTATATCAAAACATGGACCGATGTGGCCTATATACTACCACAACCTACTTACACTTATCTTATATATAAATCAATTTGTGGTCGTTTGTCGGTCGGTTTGTTTGTTTTTTTCGTATAGACACAAAAACGGCTGAACCGATTACCCTAAATTTTGCACAGAATGTGTAGGTTGGTCTGGAAAGAAATATTGGCTATATAATTTTTTGATATCGGAAGGGGAGCGGACCCTCCCCCTTACCACAAAATGAATGTGAACCGATCGGGACAATATTGGACTCAAATAAAAAGTATTCAGCAGTAGAGTACGAATTTCATACTAGAAAATGGGTCCATGTAACTGGGGGGCCGCCCAACTCCAAAAGCCTCTAAACTAAAATTATTGGGTGGTCATGACAATATTGGAATCAAATGAAAGGTATTCGAGAGTAGATTGCGGATATAGGCTGGAGGGAGGAACAGGCTTTAAAATTTGTTGATATCGGAAGGGGGTGCACCCTCCCCCGTTACCCCAATATCAAAACCCACAATGAAAAGTGGACAGACAATGACAATATGGATATCAAATGAAAGGTATTGAACAGTAGTATGAGAATATGGTATTAAAATTGAATATTTTCTCTGCTATTAGAGCGATATCAAGGTATGGTCCGGTTTGGACCACAATTAAATTATATGTTTGAGGCCTGTGTAAAATGTCAGCCCATTCGAATAAGAATTGCGCCCATTGGGGGCTTAAGAAGTAAAATAGAGAGATCGATTTATATGGGAGCTGTACCAGGCTATAGACCGATTCAGACCATAATAAACACGTATGTTGATGGTCATGAGAGGATCCGTCGTACAAAATTCCAGGCAAATCGGATAATAATTGCGACCTCTAGAGGCTCAAGAAGTCAAGACCCAAGATCGGTTTATATGGTAGCTATACCAGGTTATTGACCGATTTGAGCCTTATTTAGCACTGTTTTTGGAAGTCATAGCAAAACTCGTCGTGCAAAATTTCATTCAAATCGGATAAAAATTGCGCCCTCTAGAGGCTCAAGAAGTCAAGACCCAAGATCGGTTTATATGGCAGCTATATCAGGTTATGGACCGATTTGAACCATACTTGGCACAATTGTTGGATATCATAACAAAACACGTTGTGCAAAATGTCATTCCAATCGGATAAGAATTGCTCAAGAAGTCAAGACCCAAGGCTCAAGAAGTCAAGACCCAAGATCGGTTTATATGGCAGCTATATCAAAACATGGACCGATATGACCCATTTACAATACCAACCGACCTACACTAATAAGAAGTATTTGTGCAAAATTTCAAGCGGCTAGCTTTACTCCTTTGGAACTTAGCGTGCTTTCGACAGACAGACGGACGGACGGACGGACATGGCTAGATCGACATAAAATATCACGACGATCAAGAATATATAGACTTTATGGGGTCTCAGAGGAATATTTCGAGTAGTTACAAACAGAATGACGAAATTAGTGTACCTCCATCCTATGGTGGAGGGTATAAAAATAGTTTAAAAAATTAATTTTTTTTTATCATTTTTTACTTTTTTGTCCAGAGTCGGAGTCAATATAATTTTTTCGACTCCGGATCCCACTTCGGACAAAATTGCTCGACTCCGACTCCAAAACTCTGACTCTGACTCCGTCTCTCCAGCCCTGCACACAACCTGTAATTTCGGTTCGATTTGGCTAAAATTTTGCATGAAGTGTTCTGTCACGATTTCCAACAACTGTACCAAATAAGGTCCAAATCAGTACATAACCGGATATAGTTTCCATAAAAACCGATCTACCGATTTGGAGTCTTAAGCCCCTGAAATTTTTTGTCCGATTTGGCTAGAATTACACGTAATATTCTGTGTCGACTTCCAACGGCTATGCAAAGTACGGTTCAAATCGGATATAGCTCCCATATAAACCAATCTCCCAATTATCCTTTTTAGGTTCCTAGAATCTTAAATTATAGCCTGGTTTGGCAAAAATTTGGTACATAGACTGAAATCATGCTCACCAACTAAGTTTATTTATTGTACATTTTTAGCAGAACCATGATGTTGGGATCGTAAGTTTCGGCCCGCCACATTTTTACTTGTTTTTCCCATAATAAGATACCGAGCAAAGCACTTGATAAATGCGATCCATGGTGCACGACTTAGCACTCCATCTGACATACATTGATGCCATTTAAACCTATCTTCCCATCATCGGGGGGACAAATTTCTTCTCCCATTGGTTAGAAATTTTGACTTTATGACTTTCATTGCCCTTAGCTAATGTTGTACCAATCGGACCAAAAATGGATATATTGCCCAGATCTTCAGATTTGAATTCTAAAGGGATTTATTATGATATTTTTATTTAATTTGGGCAATATTTTCAATGATAATTTCATTATACCCACCACCCTAGGATGGGGGTATACTAACCTAGTCATTCCCTTTGTAACACCTCGAAATATTTATCTGCCACCCCCTAAAGTATACATATTCTGCATCGTCTCGACATTCTGTTTCGAGTTAGCCATGTCCGTCCGTCCATCCGTCTGTCGAAATCACGATTGCTGTCGAACGCGTAAAGCTAGCCGCTTGAAATGTTGCACAAATGCTTAAGGTCGTTGGATGCCACCGTAGCACAGAGGTTAGCAAGTCCGCCTATGACGCTGAACGCCTGGGTTCGAATCCTAGAAAACATTTTCAGCGGTGGTTTTCCCCTCCTAAAGCTGGCAACATTTATGAGGTACTATGCCATGTAAAACTTTGGACTCGGCTTTAAAAAGGAGGCCCCTTATCATTGAGCTTAAAAACTTGAATCGGACTGCACTAGTTGATATGTGAGAAATTTGCCCATGTTCCTCCAAAATTTGCATAACTTAAGGTCGTTGGGTATTGCAAATGGGCCATATTGGTTCAGATTTGGATATAACTCCCATATAAACTGATCTCCCGATTAGATTTCTTGAGCCTCTGGTAGCCGCAATTTTCATCAAATTTCGCTGAAGATTTGTATGTTGTGTTCCTTTATGACTTTCAACGACTGTGCCAAGTACGGCCCAAATCGGTTTATAACCTGATATAGCTCCCATATAAACCGATCTGCCGATTTGACTCTTGAGCCCCGCATTTCTTCCGATTTGGATGAAATTTTGCACATAGTGTTCTCTGATGACTTTCCACAATTGTGTCAAGTGCGGTCCAAATCGGTCTATAACCTGATATAGCTCCCCTACAAGCCATAATTTTTGTCCAATTTAGCTACAATTTTGTACAGAGTGTTTAGTTATGACTTCCAACAGCTGCTAAATACGGTTCAAATGGGTCTATAACCTGATAAAGCTCCCATATAAACCGATATGACTTCTTGAGCCCTTACAAGCCGCAATTTGTGTCCGATTTTTGCCCCCCCCCCAACAAAATAAAATCCTGGCTACGTCCCTGGCTCCCATATAAACCGATCTCCCGATTCGACATATTTAGCTGCTAGAAGCCTCAATTACTTTCCGATTAGGCTGAAATATTGCACATAGTGTTGTGTTATGACTTCCAACAACTGTGGCAAATACGGTCCAAATCGGTCTATAATCTGACATAGCTAATATATAGCCCGATTTCACTTCTCGAGTCCCTGCAGTCCGCAATTCTTGTCCGATTTGGCTAAAATTTTGCATGTAGTGTTTTGGTATGATTTTTAACAACTGTGCTAAGTACGGTCCAAATCGGTCTATAATCTGACATAGCTACCATATAACCCGATCTCCCGATTGGACTTCTTGAGCCCCTGCAGTCCGCAATTCTAGTCCGATTTGGCTAAAATTTTGCATGTATAGTTTTGCTATGACTTTTAACAACTGTGCTAAGTACGGTCCAAATCGGTCTATAATCTGACATAGCTAACATATAACCCGATCTCCCGAATTGACTGCTGTCCGCAATTCTTGTCCGATTTTGCAAAACACTATGATTTTTAACAACTATTCTAAGTACGGTCCAAATCAGTCTATAACTTGATATAGCTCTCATATAGCCCTGCAGTCCGCAATTCTTGTCCGATATGCCTAAAATTTTATGGGTGGTGTTTAGTTCCATGAGTTCCAAAAACTGCGCAAAGTACGGTCCAAATCGGTCTATAACTTGATATAGCTCTCATATAAACCGATCCCTCCATTTCACATCTGGATCCCCTGGACCCCATTATTTTTGTTCGATTTGGCTAAAATTTTACACGTGGTGTTCTGTTACGACTTTGAACAACTGTGCCTAGTATGGTCCCAAATCAGTCTTTAACTTGATATAGCTCCCATATAGACCGATCTCTCGATTATCCTTGGTCGCTTCTTAGAAGCTTCCATTTTGCCTGTTTTGGCAGAAATTTGGCACGTAGAGTAAAATGATGTCTTTCAAGTCATTGTATTTTGTGTTAGTTTTACGCAGAATCCATGGTGATGGGTTTCACAGATTCGGCTGGGCCGATCTCCTGATTTGGTTTCTTGGTCGCACTGATGGCACATTTGGTCGATTTAAATGAAAGCTGGAATGGAAGGAAATGTAAGCACTTTCCTCTTTACATGATGTTATAGCATAGTTTAACTTTTCCATATATCCTCCATAGAAACCTATCTTCGAATGTAGCACTGTCCTTAATAAGGTTTAAATAAGGATTGTTCACGATTTAGTTGCTACTGCTTCTAAGTGAGTTTATAATATCACATTTTAATCACATTTTACGTACAAATATAAGCATTTTCCAGATATTAGAGTTAAAAACTTTTAATCCTTTGGTATATGAGCAGATAAACTCCGATCACATGGTATCTTACCAATCCCATCTCATTACTTCAAATTATTTTAACAAACTGATCGTTTCAGAGTTTCTCTCCACACAATACTGCATTACCAAATGTCACATTTTCTCACAGTCTTTGGTAGTTTTGCAGCGGAAGGATTTGGGCCAGACAATAAAAATTGTAGGTCTAATTATAATGACAATAGAAGGATGTAGAGACATTTGGTTTATCAAAACAAAATATTCGTCATTATTTTGTCAGCCTTAGATTGAATAAGGGAAGCAGTTTTATAGCCCTTCAAGGGTTAGTGTAGTCGCAGTTGTCTTTCCTTCGAGGTTATTGTAAAGGCATTTGATGGCATTCTGAAAAGGGATGTGACAGGATGAGAAAAGAAATGTACCATCCGGATGTTGCTCGACATTTAAGACTATCACAATAAATGACAATGGACCTGAAGAAAGCTTAGAAAGAGCATCCCAAGAAAGTAAAGTGATGGCAAATGTAAGATTGTGAGAAAATATGCGATCATAAAGAGATTTCTCAAAAATTAATATGCAAATAGAGGAAGTGTTTTGAATATTAATTTGTGATTTTTTTTACGATGAGAAAATCATGTAAATTGTGTTTGATGGGATGGTGAGAAAAAATAAATTTTTGAAACGCACCAGGTTCTGTTATGGGAAGAAGGAAATAACTCATGAAAGATGAAGACAAACCTGGGAACGTTAAAACGATATAAAGGCTTTTTTTTTTTTTGGGCCCTCCATCATAGAATGGTTCGCCCCGCTTTTTTTCAAAATCGAAAAATTGCGAAAATGTTTCTGTTACCATGATATTGTGAGAGATACCTCAAAATACCATCTGCTGCGAAGTTTAGTCATAAAGTCAGAGCTAAATTCTATACTGCTTGCCAACACACTATCTGTTAAAATGTGCTTGTCCTTGAGAATAATTTAGTTTTATAGTGATAGTTTGGGTTGTCATGGTCGGGCTGGCACTACGCAACATTGCCCTAAAAAATAGGTATCTTATTCGTTTTTTACTTCCAAAAAACTTTAGTTTAAGGCCATATATGTTCGGGCAATAAGTTCAGTTGGGTGCCTTAGGGTTTACCCACAAACACTTGGCCCCAAAACGGCATTCCTTTAGTACTCTCAAATACCTTGCATTTGAGTCCCATAATGTTATGATGAGGCAAATTAGTTTAGCGCCACCTAGATTTTAATGAATTATTGCTAATCTACTTGCAAATTGCTTTCATTTGAGTCTCACTAATCGGCTAATAGGCCCATTTGGAGCGTTTTTGGGGATGAAGAAACCACCCATTACATGAATTAAATTTGTTTGCCATATTCGTAATCTACTAGGGGGGTTGAGGTGACCCCTATACTTCGACCTGATTTTATATACCACATTTGTAACCCATTCCCGAATACTTTTCATTTGAGCCCCATATATGGACTTTCAATTTGTCTGCTTTTAAAAGTTTTGGGGCTAGGACGACTTTTTGGGGTAATTGAACCCAATTTTTAATACCATATTAGTATTCTACACTTCAATACCTTTCATTTGATCTACGGACCCACCCCCTCATACCCCAAATGCACGACCCAAAAATAAAAGTGTATCGAACGAGACAATATTAGATTCAAATTAAATGTATTCGGCGGTGAAGTACGAATTAGGTATTAGAAATTGGGTCCCGATATCTAGTCGCGATATAAATGCGCCTTTTATGGGCGCAAAACCTCAAATCGAGAGATCGGTTTATATGGCAGCTATATCCAAATCTGGACCGATCTGGACCAAATTGAAAAAGGATATCGAATGGCATTAACCCAATTCACTGTCCCAAATTTCGACAACATCGGCCAATAAATGCACCTTTTAATGGCCCAAGACCTTAAATCGAGAGATCGGTCTATATGTCAGCTATATCCAAATCTGGACAAATCTGGACATGTGGAGGATCCTAACACAACTCACTGTCCCAAATTTCGGGGACATCGGACAATAAATGCGACTTTTATGGGCCCAAGACCTTAAGTCGGGAGATCGGTTCAATGACAGCTATATCCAAATCTGGAACAAACGGGGACAAATTCCAGAATAATGACGAGGATCCTAACGCAACTCACTGGCCCAAATTTCGGCGATATCGGACAATAAATGCGCCTTTTAGGGCCCCAAGACCTTAAGTAGAGAGATCGGTCTACATGGCAGCTATATCCAAATCTGGAGCGACCGAGCGACCAAATAGAAGAATGATGTCGACTGGCGTAACACAACTCACTGTTGCAAATTTCACCAAAATTGGATAATAAATGTAGCTTTTATCGGCCTAAGACCCTAAAGCTGTGGACCGGTCTATATGGGGGCTATATCAAGATATGATCCGATATAGTCCATCTTTTAACTTAACCTGGTAATGGAATAGAAAAGAATCTGTGCAAAGTTTCTCTTTCTCTTTTTTGAATGACTGTAGCGTGATTTCAACAGAGAGACGGACGGACATGGCTACATCGTCTTAGATTTTTACGCGATAAATTTTGACCACTCTGCCATCTTTCTGTTAGCTTCTCCAAATTAGCGCCATTTACTAGCTGTTTTTAATTGGATTAACTATCTATTTGAAAACAGCCAGAAGATGGCGCCAACTTAAATGTTAAAGTGCTTTTAGTGAAATGCCATCGCATGACTAACAGTATACCAATATAAGAGCCTTTATCTGAGTCGAAATTGATCTTTATGGGACTACGAATTTTACTCGGAGGATTTAATGTCATTTAAGTTTAGATGTTTGATGTACTCCATTTTTAAAAGTCTTTATTTCAGCCCAATATTCTCATGATGTCCGATTTAGGGGTGTTTCCGGGGATGAGATGGTCCCCCAGTGCTCTTCTCGCAAATAAGGAGAGTTTATAGGCGTCCCCCAAACACTTGGCCCAAAAATGGTTATCAAATTCGTTTTCTAATCTCAAATACCTTTCATTTGAGCCACATATTGGCATGGTGGGTAAATTTTTACGCTTTGGGGAGTTATTTTTTTCCACATTTGGATATCAGATTCGTATTCTACTTCCAAATACCTTTATTTGAGCTCCATATTGCGATGGTCTGTAAATAATTGCTGTTTGTGGGGTATTTTGGGCGAGGGCTAGCCCCACAGAAAATCGGTCCCAAAAGTGGAAATCAATTCCGTGCTCCATTCTCCAATTCCTTTCATTCGAGACCCACATTGACATGGTCGGTAAATATGGCCGATTTATGGGTGTTTTAGGCAGTGGGGTGGTCCCCCACATACATAACCCTGAAAATATATCAGCATCGTGCTCTATTCTCATATATCTCAAGTACCTTTCATATGAATCCCATATTGTCATTGGCCTCGAAATTGGATATCAAATTCGTTTTCTAATCTCAGGTACCTTTCATTTAAACCCCTTATTGTAAAAGTCAACAAATATGTCGGGTTTGCGGTATGGGCCCTAATAACTAGCAATATCGAGGGCCACTGTCTTGAAGACCCAAATTGTCTTGGTGAGCAAATACGTTCTATTTGGGGGTTGTTATTGGGGTAGTTGGTCTCGAATGTTAGATTCTGGGTCTACTCCTAAATACCTTTCATTTGAGCCCCATATTTCCATAGTCGGCAAACATGACCGGGGGCTGTTATGGAGGATGGGGTGGCCACTCAGTGACTTGGCCCTCAAAATGTATATCAGATTCGTGTACTACCCTAAAATACGTCTTTTTTGAGCCTCATATTGCAATCGTCAGCAAATACTTCCTATATGGGTGGTATTATTGGGGGTGTTGTGGCCCCAAAGACACGTTTTTGCGAATATTGATATCAGATTCGTGTTTTACTTCCAAAGACCTTTTATTTGAGCCCCATATTGCTATGGGCGTAAATTTTTCCCTCTTGGGAGATGTTTTTGGGGAAGGGTGGACCCCTAGGAGCTTGGTCCCACATTTGGATGTCAGATTCGTACTCTACTCGCAAATACCTTTCATTAGAGTCCCAGATTGCCATGGTTGGTAAATATATCTGATTTTGAGGTGTTTTGGGGGTTGGGGTGGTCCCCCAAACACTTGGTCCGACAACTGGATACCAGATACGTTTTCTAATCTTAATAACCTTTATTTGAGTCCCATATTGTCGTGATTGGTCTATATATATATTTAATAGGTTTTGGGGGTAGGGTGGTCCCCCTAGGTACCCCATCCGAAATTTGGTTAGCAAATTTTTGTTTTTTGTTTACTTGAGAGAGCACACAGAATTTCGCTTAAATCGCACCACCCATCTCCGAGATCTGGATCAGGATAAGGGAAATGGTAAATACCTTTTGGGTATTTACCCATCGCCCATCTCTATAAATGGGCCAAATCGGTCCATGTTTTGATATTGCTGCCGACCATCCAACCGATCTTAGATCTTGACTTCTTGAGCTACTAAAGGGCGCAATTCTTATCCGATTTGGCTGAAATTTAGCATGAGGTGTTTTGTTATGATTTCCAATAACTGTGTTAAGTATGGTTGGAATCTGTCTATACCTTGACATAGCTATCATATAAACTGCTCTGGGGTCTTGACTTCTTGGGCCTCTAGAGGGCGCAATTCCTGTCCGATTTGGATGAAATCTGGCATGAAGTGTTTTGTTTGGAATTTCAATAGCTGTGTCAAATAGGGTTGCAATCGGTCTATAACTTGATATAGGTGTCATATAAGCCGACTTTGAATCTTGACTTCTTGAGCCACTAGAGGGCGCAATTCTTATCCGATTTGGCTGAAATTTTGCATGAGGTGTTTTATTATGATTTCCAACAACTGTGCTTAGTATGATTGAAATCTGTCCATAACCTGACAAAACTGTCATATAAACTGATGTGGGGTCTTGACTTCTTGAGCCTCCAGAGGGCGCAATTCTTGCATAAAGTGTTTTGTTTGGAATTCCAATAACTGTGTCAAATATGGTTCAAATCGGTTTATAACCTGATATAGCTTGCATATAAACCGATCTGTGATCTTGACTTCTTCAGCCTCTAGAGTTTACAATATGACCCCTGGAAGGTTGGAGTAGTGGAAAGTGGTAAATTTTTATAACCTGTATCTCATCCTATATTAAACATATACGCCAACAACGCCATTCTTCTGAAAGCCTTTGTCTTCCTCTGCAAATGTCTGGAACATTTTTTACCGCTCCGATCAACAGCTAAAAAGTTGTGAATTTATATACAATTTGGTAGCTGTTTGGCCCACTGTGCAACGGAAGGATGTAGAAGACATCTTCCTCTTTTTGTTTCTGTGGCATAACTGAGCAAATCTAAACTGAAACTCTGTTGTGTATTAAATTTTTGAAAAACTCCCATCATTAAGCAGCGAAGATAAATGATTTGCCTTGAATGGAAATGGCATTTTCCCTAGGGATACAAGTTTTTAATTTACATTCTGATAGTAGCTCATTCACACCTCTACGTTAAAAGATCATAAATAATTTAATTTTAACACTTTTATGTTTTGGCAAAAAAACTAAAAACGTAAATGCCAAAGACCAACCAACGAAACTTTTTCGCAACAAATAAATCATGGTATAGAAAATTTGCATAATTTTTGCATAACAAAGCCAGTAAGGGAAAATGGTCGCTCGAAACTGTTAAACACACAAATCGGGATTTATCAAACAAACACGGCACTCCCATAAACGTGCAGTGTTGTTGTTTTGGAATTTTCCTTTTTTCCAGGGGGTCCCTAATCAAATTAGCAACAGTTGGCAGTAACTCTCTCTCTCTCTCTCTATGGCATTGCGAAAATTATTTTAAATTTTTCAATCTCACCAAATTTGCATAAACTTTTAAAACCAAAACAAAGAACTCACACAGTTCTGGATGCCAAGTGTGAATGATTGTGGCTTGATTGTTGAGTGTTGGGACTCCTTTTTGGCATTGTTTTTAGATGTCCTTGTATTGTAATTCGCATTCATTTGCAAATTGTAATGACTCTCACATTTTGTGGATGACTTTTTGTACCTTTCACCACGCACACAGGGGTGAAAGGTAATGTGTAAGATTACATTGCAGTGCGTCAAGGTATGCTTAGCTGCTGGGCAATCGTAGTTTTTTGCACTTCATTCGGGGTGTATTTGTTTACCAATAATGCCATTGTGAACAAAATTCAATAGATGCGATTGAGAGACTTATGGGAGTCCTTTCATTTCATTACGGATCCGTTAAGCTGTTAATTGAACATAAGCCGCTTTTGAACAATGGCCACACAATTGATTGAGTCAATTTGCCATTATTGGCAATGGATTATGATAGTCAATAATAGGTGAGCTAAAGCAGCAGGCAGTTATTGGCATCAATTCCTCAAATATTGTAATTGCAATTAGACAAAAGAAACAAGTAAGAGCGTGCTAAGTTCCGCCGGGCCGAATCTTATATACCCTCCACCATTGATCGCATTTGTCGAGCTCTATGTGCGGTATCTCTTTTTAGACAAACCATAGAATATTGAATACGAGCTCTTATGCTATTGGAGCTATATCAAGTTGTAGTCCGATTCGGATCATAAATGAATGCTGAACATTGCAGAAGTCACTGTGTAACGTCAGTTCATTTGGATAAGAATTGCGCCTTGTAGGGGCTCAAGAAGCAAAATCGAGAGATAAGTTTATATGGGAGCTGTATCAAGCTATTGATCGATTCCGACCATATTAGACACGTATGTTGAAAGTCCTGTGTGAGGCCGTTGTACAAAATTTCTGACAAATCGGGTGAGAATTCCGCCCTTTAGAGGCTCAGGAAGTCAAAATCCCAGATCGGTTTTTGTGGCAGCTATATCAGGTTCTTTACCGATTTACGCCATACTAAGCACAGTTATTGGAAGTCATAACAAAACACCTCATGCAAAATTTCAGCCAAATCGCATGAGAATTGCGCGCTCTATTGGCTCACGAAGTCAAGATCCAAGATCGGTTTATATGACAGCTATACCAGATTATGAACCGATTTGAATCATACTTAACACAGTTGTTGGAAGTGCTACCAAAACACTACATGCAAAATTTCAATAAAATCGGATAATAATTGCGACCTCTAAAGACTCAAGAAGTCAAGACCCCAGATCGGTTTATATGGCAGCTATATCAAAACATGGACCGATTAAAATCATACTTAGCGTAGTTGTTGGAAGTGCTACCAAAACACTACGTGCAAAATTTCAGTAAAATCGGATAAGAATTGCGCCCTCTAAGGGCTCAAGAAGTCAAGACCCAAGATCGGTTTATATGGCAGCTATATGAAAACATGGACCGATTAAAACCATACTTAGCGTAGTTTTTGGAAGTGCTACCAAGGCACTACGTGCAAAATTTCAGTAACATCGGATAAGAATTGCGCCCTCTAGAGGCTCAAGAAGTCAAGACCCAAGATCGGTGTATATGACAGCTATATAAAAACATGGGCCGATTAAAACCATACTCAGTGTAGTTGTTGGAAGTGCTACCAAAGCACTACGTGCAAAATTTCTGTAAAATCGGATAAGTATCGCGCCCTCTAGAGGCTCAAGAAGTCAAGACCCAAGATCGGTATATATGGCAGCTATATCAAAACATGGACCGATTTGGCTCATTTACAATACCAACCGACCTACACTTACAAAAAGTATTTGTGCAAAATTTCAGGCGGCTAGCTGTACTCCTTCGAAAGTTAGCGTGCTTTCGACAGAATGACGGACGGACTTGGCTGGATCGACTTAAAATGACATGACGATCAAGAATATACTTATGGGGTCTTAGACACATATTTCGAGGTGTTACAAACAGAATGACGAAATTAGTATACCCCTATCCTATGGTGGAGGGTATAAAAACGGGTATGTAAATCTGTCATTATCTTAAAGCTTAGGGTAGTCCATGTGGTTAAGGGATGTCATAAAAAATAGCTCGATTTAAAATTTGTGCCCTTTTAAAGGTGCATTTATTAAACAGTTTAGAAGAAAATCTTCGATGAAAGAGTTGTATTAGACACCATATACCGGATTTAGATAAATTTGGAACAGTGAGTCATAAAGATGTTATATAAATATACTAGCTGGATAGGGTCCGCTCTGCAGCGCCTCCTCTCACTCTCTTATTTTATCTAAGCCCTATACTAGCACGGTCAGCATAGTCCTGTTTGTGGGTACTGATAGGGCCTTTCAGATATTTTCCCCAAATGTGGGCATCAAATTGGTGCTCTACTCCCAAATTTCTTACAATTGAGCCTTATAGTGCTATGGTCCGTAAATAGTTCCGGTATGGGGGTGTTTTTGAGAGTTAGGCGTATCCCCATATATCAGATTCGTGCTCTGGTCTCAAATACCTATCATTTGAGTCCCATTTTGTCATTATTGGCTTATATTCCATTTGGCTGGTGGCTTTGAGGTTGGGCAGCCCACCAGATAGCCCACCCATCACCGAGACCTGGATAAGGGAAGCGGTGGCCCATTAAAATCTGGATGTTAGATCTACTTCATTCTCTTGGATTTAGGTTAGGTTAGGATGAAAAGAGGGTGTAGATATTAATCTGCCCCATGCCACCATGGACATACACCTAAGCTGCTCTAAAAACTATAAAGTAACCTCTAAAAAGAAAATTTTAAATTAGCAATTCCGTGCTCCTTACAAATTCCTTAATTGTTTTCAATACCACTCCCCTAAGTTGGTTCACGCCTTGGATTGTGCCTCCACCTTTGTGCCGGTATCTGTTAGACGCGAAAGCCGGGCAATGACAAAGGAAATGCTCCAACCTCCCATCATCCTCCCTGCACGCCATACACATTCTATCACTTGCAGCACCGATTTTACATATATGAGCTCGTAGTCCTATGTGTCCTGTTATGATACCAATAGCTATATTGACCTGCTTCATATTTCCTTTCAGTAATAGCCTCGTCTTCTCACGATCTGAATCCCCCCATAGGATTTTCGCCATCTTACCAACCGTTTCGCTGTTTCACAATGTTGCATGCGCATTCGTTGCCCACTCCCTTAACTCGGACTGCGTCGACCCAAAAGGCTTCGGGTTAACCAAGTTTGTTGACGGCAGTCCTCTGGCCTTTACCGCCAAATCGTCTGCCCTTTCATTTCCCCTTACTCCGTTATGTCCCGGCACCCAAACGATGCGGATTTTGCCATCCTCAGAGAAGACTATAATCTCCTTACACTGCAAGACTGTTCGTGATCTTACCGTCCTGGTTGTTATGCCCTTATAGCAATTTTAAAGATGTTCACACTCGACGTCCTCGCGTTAGCACCACACCACCTCACTCATCCCCGTGATCGCCCGGATCTCCGCCTTCAGGACCGTATTATGGTCTAGCAGTCTAAAACAGGTCTCAGTCCCTGGGTTCTCAATGTAAACCCCCAGGGCCACTCTGTCCCATAGCTTTGATCCATTCGTATAACATTATCTTCCAGATGGCAATACTTGGTTTCCATCACTCCAAGACTGTGTCGATGGCAGCAGTGCCTCGCACTCGATTTCAAGGTTCATCTCAGATATCCGATGGGAAATCTCTTCCCTTCCTTCCAGGTTTCCTATCGTCGCCTTGACTTCTTGAGCCTTTAGAGGGCGCAAGTCCTATCCGATTTGGCTGAAATTTGGCGCGACTTGTTTCGGTGTGACTTTCAACAATTGTGCTAAGTATGGTGGAAGGCGCAATTATCATCCAATTCGGCTGAAATTTTGAACAACGGTTTCTCCCATAACCTCCAATGTACGTGTCAAATGCGGTCCGAATCGGTCTATAGCCAGATACAGCTCCCATATAAACCGATCTCCCTAATTTACCTATTGAGCCTCTAGGGGGCGTAATTCCTATCCGATTTGGCTGCAATTTGGCATGACGTGTTTTGCTTTGACTTCCAACAACTGTACTAAGTGTGGTTCGAACCGGTCCATAACCCGATATAACTGTCACATAAACCGGTCTGGGATTTTGACTTCTTGAGCCTCTAAAGGGCGTAATTATTATCCGATTTGGCTGAAACTGTGTACAACGGTTTCCCACATGACCTTCAACATACGTATCGAATATGGTCTGAATCGGTGTATAGCCTGAAATAGCATCGATCTATAGCCTGAAACAGCACAACAGAGATACCAGGAAAAGAACTCGACAAATTTGATCCATGGTGAAGGGTATATAACATTCGCCCCGACCGAACTTAGCGTGCTTTCACTTGTTTGATTTGAAACTCGCATAACTTTTGACTAAAGAATCGGACCTTAGCAAATATGCGACAAAAGAATAGTAAAGCTTTTATTAGCTTTTGAAATCGGTTCCGAAGCGCTTTCACAACCAACAAAAAAAAAAGACCGGCATCTGCGAAAATTTCAAAAAAAAGAAAATTGTTAGACAAATTTCTTGGACACTATAAAATATATCTCGCACATTTAGGTCTGTTTTTTGTAGGGCTTTTTAAGTCAGGGAAAATTTTTATTTCAAAATCGGACCATAAATGCTCTTTTGACAGCTCGAAGAAAATTTTGTAGGACTGAGGTGGCCAAATTTGAAGGCCCTCCAATGGGCTCCTGGGACTTTTAGGGCCCTGAAATTTTGCATAAACACCTCATCTGGATTACATCTTAGCTATAATTATGTAAAATTTCATGAAGATATCTCTATCCGTTCCAAGACGGCAGACTTATTTCCACTTATTTTTTTCCCAACCCACTGTGCGTCATTTCGTACACACAGAGGCTGTCTGGTTTTATTCAATTAGGAAGCGCTAAGTAAAGCCAATTAAAGGGAAATGGGCAAAATACTGGCAGATTACATTCGTGAGTCTTGACCGACTCAGAGCAATAGTCAAGGCAAAAAGTGTTCGTGTCGAGCTAAAGTGAATGGATTCTGTAATTCAGATTACTTCTACATGTTTTGGCTCTTTGAATCGAAAGGGAAAATATTTTTTACACAAACATAATGGGATCATTTGAATTGGTAACACTTCGTTTCAGCTACTCTGTAGCTACCATAAGTATGGCTCTGGCCGAATTTTGTTATCTTCAACCTAATATCGATGTTAGTTGTGTTTTATCCCAAATCACATGACTTATTTTTAACTAAAGACCTCAAGGAAATGACAAATGAAAGACAAAAATGTCTTGAGAAGCATATTCTCTTTAATTGCTTAACGATTGCACTGAGGACATTTCTCACACCTAATTGAGCTCACAACACTACAGGCGTTTTAAACAATTATTACACCAATTAACACAATTATTATGTCAGTTTGTGGAAACCAAACACGACCAATGAAAAAAAAAAAAACAAACTCATGGAAGCCATAAAACAACTCAGGGGAACATTTTCACAAGAAAGCCCTGCACTGGGAAAAAGTGGCGGTCAAATGTGTAAAAGAAAACCCACCGAAACAATTATGAAAAACAAATAACAATGAAAGAATAACATACCCAAAAATCTGTGAAGGTCCGTCTGAAATTAGGCAAGAGGCGATGAGCAGGGTTACCATTAAGTTTTGAAAAACCCAAGTTTGAGAAATGACCAATGGTAAGCTAGCGGTGAAGACACTTCATCACATTTACCAGGTGTAGTTTGCTTATCCATATTGCGTATCAGACCTATGGAGGGTACTTCCTCGAAAACAGAAACATCATTAGCTGGCTGGTTGAAGTGGTGAAAGACATCCCACAAATGGTTGCCAGGGTTTGGAGCAAAAGCACAGAAGATCAAGGCGCTTGGAAATCTGTTCTAAGTTGGGCTATTGGCTTTTTAACAGAGCACGTTATAAAAAAGCGGAAGTTTATTGGGATGTGTATTACACACGGCTCAAGGAATACAATAAGATTATAAGAGCGGCAAAACGAGCCTCCTGGAAGTTTTTCTGCGACCAGGTCGATAGCATTAATGACAAGACAAAAGAGTTTCTCCCAAAAACCCATGTCCAAACTGAAACTTTAGTGGACGACATGGGAGTGAGAGCAGAGACAACGGAGGTTATGTTGAGGCTTTTGATAAAAACCCATTTTCCACAGGATACGAAGGGACTCACGGGAACACCAGAATCTTGGAATACTAACATTGATCGAAGGCTTATAATAACGGAATTTATGGTGAAGGAATCCTTGAGGAGCTTCAAACCATTTACACCTTCACCCCGAACTGATGGAATATTTCCGTCGTTACTGCAGAAAGAGACAGACTATCTGGCGCCTGATCTGGCCAAAATTTTCATAGCGTTCCTAGGACCTGCATATACTCCGAAAGCCTGGCAGTAGGCAAGGGTGGTGTTTATACCCAAGCCCGGCAAGGCAAGTTATGCGACACCAAAGGCCTACAGACCCATAAGCCTTACGTCCTTTCTACAGAAAACCATGGAACGTATTGTGGACACCATGATAAAGAGTAGGATATCCAGCGAACTGCTCAAATACAAACAGCATGCCCATGTCTAGCGAGGTCGATGGAGACTGCCCTACACAAGGTTGTTCATAAAATAGAAGAATCCTTCGATGCCGAAACGTACACACTGGCGGTATGCATTGACATCGAGGAGGCTTTTAACAATGTGCGGACCGACACACTGATCCAATCCTTAGACCAGTACCGGGTGGACCCGGTCCTTAGAGACTGGATGAACCATATGCTAAGGAACAGGTGGATAAATTGTGTGTGAATGCAAATTTTGCTCATGAACATTCCACTAAGGAACAGGGGCAAACTTCTCACATATCAATGAGTGCAGTCCGATTCAAGTTTAAGCTCAATGATAAGGAGCCTCCCATTTATAGCCGAGTCCAAACGGCGTACCGCAGCGCGACACCTCTTTGGAGAGAATTTTTACATGGCATGGTACCTCACAAATGTTGCCAGCATTAGGAGGGGAAAACCAACGCTGAAATTTTTTCGTTTCTGATGATCTCGCCAGGATTCGAACCCAGGCGGACATGCTAACCTCTGCGCTACGGTGGCAGGATAAATTGTGTGTACCATGGCATAAATATAAGGGAGAAAGTGCCACAGGGCACGCCACAGGGGGGAATTTTATCGCCACTCCTATGGGTGACCACCATAAATGACCTATTACGGAAGCTGACTGAGGAGGGATTTGAACCCGTCTGCTACGCAAACGATGTTATAATACTTCCAAGGGCTAAGGATCCGAACGAGCTATGCAGAAGGGCCGAAAGGGTTTTGCATATGGCAAATGACTGGGCAAGACCCAAAGGTCTTTATGTTAACCCAGAGAAGACTGAAATATGCCTGTTCACGAGGAAGGCGAAGGTCATTTTAACGCACCACGTTTCCGGTGTGTGATCTTGGACAGGAAACTGAATTGGAAGTGTCACATTCCGTAGCGTACTGAGAAGGCTCACAGATGTTGGGCACTATGTAGACGGGCCGTTGGCTAGAAATGGGGCCTGAAACCGGGGATTGCCCATTGGCTCTACAGGAGGCTGATTAGACCAATACTTACTTACGCCTCAGTAGTTTGGTGAACTGCTATGGAGAAAAAGTGCAATATAAGGACCATACAACAGATTCAGAGAACATGTTGTCTTGGCATAGGCGGAGCGATGAGGACCACGCCCAATAGGGCACTGGACACTATTGTAGATACCCGACCCATTGACATACAGATTAAGTGTGAGGCAGTCACTGCGGCTATAAGACTTAAGGCGATGGGAGAATAGATTGGGGATAGGAGCAGCTCATACCATCGTGGTATAATCGAGGCGACCATAGGAAACCTGCAAGAAAGGGAAGAGGTTTCCGATCGGATACCAGAGATGAACATTGAAGTCGAGTGCGAGGCACTGCTGCCATCGGCACAGTCTTGGATTGACGGAAACCTAGTATTGCCATCTGGAAGATCATGTTACACGGATGGATCAAAGCTAAAGGACAGAGTGGACCTGGGGGTTAACATTGAGAACACAGGGACTGAGATCTGTTTTTGACCGCCTGACCATAATACAGTCCAGCAGGCGGGGATCCGGGCCAGGAATGCGTGAAGTGATGTGGTGCTAACGCGAGGACGTCGAGCGTGAACTGACAGTAAGATTGCCATAAGGGCAATAACAACCAGAAGGGTAAGGTTACGAGCAGTCTTGCAGTGTAAGAAGGAGATTAACGCCTTCTCTGAGGATGGCAAAATCCGCATCGTTTGGGTGCTGGGCCATAACGGAGTAAGGGAAATGAAAGGGGATATGATTTGGCGACGAAGGCCAGAGGACTGCCGTCAATAAATTTCGCAATCCGAGTTAAGGGAGTGGGCGACGAATGCGCATGCAAAATTGTGGAACAGCGAAACGGTCGCCAGGATGGCGAAAATCCTATGGGCGGATCCAAATCGTGAGAAGACGAGGCTATTACTGAATGGAAGCAAGAAGGAGGTCAGTATAGCTATTGACATCATAACACGACATATAGGACTACGAGCTCACTTATGTAAAATCGGCGCGGCAAGTGATACCATGTGTAGGGCATGCGGGGAAGATGATGAGACGTTGGAGCATTTCCTTTGTCATTGCCCGGTTTTCGCGTCTAACAGATACCGGCACTTAGATGGGGACACAATACCAGACATGAACCAACTTAGGGGAGTGGTATAGAAAAAAATTAAAGATTTTTTAAGTAGCACGGAATTCCTAACTTAAAATTTTCTTTTTAGAGGTTACTGTATAGTTTTTAGAGCGCACAACAAGGTGGTGGTTATCCCCTAATGCTGGCTATGTTTGTGAGGTATCCTGCCATGTAAAAAATTCTATACAAAGAGGTGTCGCTATGCGGCACGCTGTTCGGACTCGCCATTAAAAAGGAGGCCCCTTATCATTGAGCTTAAACATTAATCGGACTGCACTCATTGATTTGAGAGAAGTATCCCCGGTTCCTAAATGCAATGTTTATAGGAAATTTAGTAGTATTACGGAATTATGATAGACAAATATTGCCTTGAATGGCAACACTGTTTGCGAGTATTAGCATAAAACTCGACAACGAACAATTTAACACCAATTACAATATCCGCAACATCTAATTACAGTAATGCCCAAAAAACAACACCGATGCCTCTTCACCCACTCTTCCCCTGGTCAAACGAAGCCATGCATCAGACCCATTCTGCCCACTCGTTTGGGTGGTAAAGAGTGACAGGGAAAGAGAGACGAATAAAAATTAAACAAAAAAAACATGACAACGACCAAATTAATGGCCGCCAAAATCAGAAGGAGGCAATGTGTTGACAGAGCAGCCCGACGGAAGTATATGAAACAGAATAAGTGCCGGCCGAACGAACGAACATCTTGAAGTAAAGCATTCCATCCACTTTGGCAGGCCAGGTCCAGGCAATGGCACTAGCCTCTGGCCAGGATCGCAGAAAAAGACATTGCCAGGAAACACCAAACTGTGCGCGTCATTAACAAGGCCCTTGCCATACTCTCGTAGTGAAGCGAACAGTAAACACAGGCATTAGGGCATAAATTCGCCGTGTGGTGAAGCTTAAGCTGGTTGGGAGCGTGAGTTGGTTTCCGTTCATATTAACCCCCTATCATGTTTTCAGTGGTTCCAGGTCACTTTGTGTGTGGAGGATGAACGGCAATGTTGGACAAAACAAAGATATTGTCATCAAATGATGATGCTGCTGATGTGGGTGATATTAAAAGAGAACGCCCTTCAAGCCATCTGCACTTGAAGACAATCAAAAGCAGAACGTTAAGCATTTCTCAATTTTTTTCACAGTTTCCAGGAAAACTAACATCATATCCCCCAACGGAGCAATACTTGCATTTAATGACGTTGGTTTTTGCGACTTGACGTAAGCTAGGTGTGAGCTGCGTGGAAAATAATGTTGCACAAATGATTGCTGCAATAAGGTTTTATACCCTACACAACATAAAAAAACGAAAATAAAAAATAAAATAAAATAAAATAAAATAAAATAAAATAAAAATAAAATAAAATAAAATAAAATAAAATAAAATAAAATAAAATAAAATAAAATAAAATAAAATAAAATAAAATAAAATCAAAATCAAAATCAAAATCAAAATAAAATAAAATAAAATAAAATAAAATATAATAAAATAAAATAAAATAAAATAAAATAAAATAAAATAAAATAAAATAAAATAAAATAAAATAAAATAAAATAAAATAAAATAAAATAAAATAAAATAAAATAAAATAAAATAAAATAAAATAAAATAAAATAAAATAAAATAAAATAAAACAAAATAAAATAAAATCCTGGGAGCCCACCACCATGGATTCTGCTAAGATTGTATTCAACATAAATTTTGTTCAAAGGCATAATTTTATGGTTTTTTTAACCGTACTTGGCACAGTTGTTTGAAGTCATAATAGAACGAATGTGGCTTTCAGGGGTTAAAGATGTCAAATCGGGAGATTGGTTTATATGGAAGCAATATCTAAATCTGAACCGATCTGGCCCATTTGCAATCCTCAACGACCTACATCGATACTTAGTATTTGTGCAAAATTGCAACCTGCTAGCTTTACGCGTTCGACCGCTGTCGTTATTTCGACAGGCGGACGGACGGACATGGCTATGTCGAATCAGACACAGCTGTTAGAAGTCATAACAGAACGCTACATGCAAAATTTCAGCCAAATCAGATCGAAAGCCTGCTGTAATGCATATTTTAGTAAGTAAGTTGTTAATAAAATTTCTTACGGTAAAGTTGATGCCTAGAAACTCCATTTCCTTCGTGATTCATGTCGATTTTGCTTAATTGAATGCACCTTCAATGTAAAGAAATGCTTTACTTAACTTTAATTGGACGCGACAGAACATTTGTTCCTCAAATACTCCAAGCACTGCCTCATACGCTTTCCCAAGAACCCATGCCACAGAACCATATAACCACACGGGTAATATCAGTGTCTTGTGTAGTGTAATCTTCATCTGTCGAGAAGTGGTCTTGTTTCTAAACTGCTTACTTAGTCCAAAGTAGCATCGGTGTGCCAGTATTATTCTTCGCTTTATCTCAAAACTGGTGTCATTCGTTTCGGTTACGGCGGTGCCGAGGTAGATAAAGTTACTGACTATCTCAAAGTTGTGTTTCCCAACTTTCTCCATTTTCGTTATCTGCTCGGTTGTGCTAGGCTTCGTCTTATCTCCATTTACTGCCAGATCCATTTTCATTGACTCTCTTTCGATTCTTTCAAAGGCTGCAGTTACTACTTCCGGTGACCGACCTATGATATCGATGTCATCGGCATAGGCGAGTAGCATGTGTTCTCTTGTGATTAGTGTGCCATCTCGTATAATCTTCTCCAGCAGGATATTAAAGAGATCACACGATAGGCTGTCTCCTTGTCTGAAACCTCCTTTGGTATTAAATGGTTCGGAGAGATTCTTTCCTATTCTTACTGAGGAACGCGTATCAGCAAGTGCCATCCTGCAGAGTTTTGTTAATTTTGCAGGGATACCAAACTCAGACATGGCTTGAAATACCTTTGAACGTAAAGGAGTATCGAAGGCGGCTTTGAAGTCAACAAAGAGATGGTACGCGTTGATTTGTCCTTCTCAGGTCTTTTCTAGGATTTGGCACAGTGTGAATATCTGGACTATAATGCATTTACCAGGTCTAAAGCCGCATTGATAGGGCCCAATTGTCTCATTGACTTTAGGTTTTAATCTTTCACACAGTACGCTCGAGAGTATCTTGTATGCGATGGGGAGGAGACTTATTCCTCTATAGTTGACACATTCCGTCCTGTCTCCTTTCTTGTGTACGGGACATAATATGCTGAGGTTTCAGTCATCGGGTATGCTTTCTTCTAGTCAGATTGCGCATATAAGCTGATGCATACGCCTTATCAGCGTGTCGTCTCCGGTCTTAAATAGTTCAGCGTGTAACCCGTCGGCTCCTGCTTCCTTATTGTTCTTCACTCAGGTCACTGCTATTTGGACCTAATTCTGACTAGTGGGTAAACCATCTATGTCATTATGGTTCTGCGGTATCCTCTTCGTCGCCAACATCGGACACTAGCAGTTGGGTAAAATGTTCTTTCCATATCCTCAGCATGTTATCTGTGTCAGTTACCAGATTTCCTACTTTCTGTCTCTGCAGGAGAATGTGCCTGCACCAAAGCCATCGGTTTGATGTTTAATTCTTTGGTAGAATTTCCGGACTTCATTCTGACTCCTGTACATCTCAATTCGCTCACACTTACGTCTTTCCACTTCATTTTTCTTTCTGCGGAATAGACGTTTCTCCTCTCTCCTTTTCTTCCGATACCTCTCCTTCATCTGGCGCGTTGCTACTGATTGCAGGGTTGCTTGGCTTCAGTAGCATCTTAACACTCTTGGTCATACCATGGGTTTCTAGGAGCAGGCTCCCCGTACCCAAGTACGGATTTCGTGGCATTTTTCATGGAGTGAGCAATAGTTTGCCACTGCGACATTATATCATCGAAACAAGGAGTGATTTCATCATGCAGTTGAGTCAGTCGAGTGGAGTATGCCACTGCCATCTCTTGTGTTTGCAGCTTTTCAATGTCCAGCTTCCATGCTGTGTCAGATCGTACTTTCCTCGCCATGTTCAAACGGTTGCGAACCTTTGCTCCAACAATGTAGTGATCGGAATCTATATTCGCTCCACGGAGCGATCGTACATCTAACATGCTGGATGAATGCCTTCCATCTATCACAACGTGATCAATTTGGTTCCTCGTGTTTTGATCGGGTGACAGCCGTGTGGCTTTGTGAATATTTTTATATTGAAATCTGGTGCTACTAACTACCATGTTTTTTGGCGCGGTGAAATCAATCAGCCTCAACCCGTTACTGGACGTTATTTCGTGGAGGCTAAACTTTTGACTGTTGGACCAAAAATGTCTTCCTTCCCTATTTTCGCATTAAAATCTCCCAGAACGAGTTTAATACCATGGGCAGGGCGGCGGTCATATTCTCTTTAGGCGCTCGTAGAAAATATCCTTGGTCTGCTCGTCTTTGTCTTCCCTCGGAGCATGGGCACACAAAAAAGGCTGATGTTGAAGAATTTGGCTTTTATGCGGATTGTGGCTAGCCTCTCATCTACCGGAGTAAAGCTGGAACCAAGGTGTTTAAGTCTCCGACTAACCACAAATTCACAGCCAAATTCATGTCTCGTGTTATGGCAGCTATAGTTTAGTTCGTTACCGTTTGGTGTTTTAGTGACACCATTCCCAATCCATAGTACTTCCTGTAAGGCGATAATATCTGCCTTGTACTTCTCTAATACATCCACCAGCGCGTATACTGCACCTTCTCTATAGAGAGTGCGGACATTCCAGGTGCAGATCCGCAAATCATGGCCCTGTTTTTCGTTTGAGTGGGTCGTTAACGTTGGGGGAGGTCCGTTTTTACTATTCCTTTGTTTCTCATAGTTTTCCGGGGACGGGTTACTGGCCCAGCGCCCCAACCGCATGGGTTTTGTGGGATTGCACATGTATCCCTCATTATGGCGAGCCGCTTGCTCCAAGATCCGACGCTCGTTGTTCTAGTGTTTCCTCACTAGAATTTGTCCATGCATTCTCTGACTGCTGAATATATCCCATTGTAATAGGTCTCGAAGGCCACCGTAGCACAGAGGTTGGCATGTCCGCCTATGGCGCTGAACGCCTGGGTTCGAATCCTGGCGAGACCATCAGAAAAAAAATGTCAGCTGTGGTTTTCCCCTCCTTATGCTGGCAACATTTGTGAGGTACTATGCCATGTAAAATTTCTCTCCCAAGAGGCCGTGCGACGGCGGCACGCCGTTTGGACTCGGTTATAAAAAGGAGGCCCCTTATCATTGAGCTTAAACTTGAATTGGACTGCACTCATTGATATGTTAGAAGTTTGCCCCTGTTCCTTAGTGGAATGTTCTTGGACAAATTTGCAAGAAACTCCTATCAATTTCATCCAAACCAACATGACTACTAATTGATGCATTATAACTTCCTACTATCACTCACTTCTCCAAGTATCTTTCGTGTTCAATGCCTATTGAAATTTAACACAAAATAAACTATTTTCTTCGTCTTCATACAAGAAGTGGTCTGATTTCTCGCACGCTTGTAATCATTAAAGAGTTCTGGTATTCTAAAACGCTACCATCGAGAGTACGCACAATCTCTATTACGTATCAATAGTTTAATATCATTCTGAAACCACTGATTCCCATTCGTAAAATAGTTCCTTCCGCTAAAATCTTCCAATACAAAGATAACCTTTAGTACCTCCAGCTTGTTCCTGGTAACAAAGGTCGGTTTACAAATGCAAATTTTGCCCATTAGCATTCCACTAAGGAACAGGGGCAAACTTCTCACATATCAATGAGTGCAGTCCGATTTTAAATTTAAGGGCCACCTTTTTATAGCCGAGTTCGAACGGCGTGCCGCAGTGTGATACATCTTTGAAAAGAAGTTTTTAGATGGCATTGTACCTCACAAATGTTGCCAGCATTAGGAGGCGAAAACCACCGCTGAAATTTTTTTCTAATGGTCTCGCCAGGATTCGAACCCAGGCGTTCAGCGTCATAGGCGGACATGCTAACCTCGGCGTTACGGTGGCTTCGGTCGGTAAAGGTAGGTTTATCCCCTTCATTACAAATCGCCAGATTGCAACTTATATTGGGTTGCCCAAAAAGTAATTGCGGATTTTTTAAAAGAAAGTAAATGCATTTTATTAATCAATTATACTTTTTTTACAATTTTTTTTATAAAGCAAGCTAAAAGTAACAGCTGATAACTGACAGAAGAATGAATGCAATTACAGAGTCACAAGCTGTGAAAAAATTTGTCTACGCCGACTATATGAAAAATCCGCAATTACTTTTTGGACAACCCATTGATTGAATTCGATAAGCAGCTCACCCTTTTCGTTTATATCCGAACTTCCCCATATCTGGTGATGTGCATTAGCATCACTTCCTACACTGAGGCTCATTTTCCCTGCCATCATCCATGCTGATGGGTTGCCAAAATTCGACCCGGCCGAGCTTACCTCGTTTTTACCTGTTACATGTCCAAATTTAAAATCAATTAAGCCATACTTGGCAAAGGATGATTTCAATCACATTCCGCTTATGACAATGACCAAAGTAAATCAACTGGCATGGTCTTTAATGAGCAGGAAGAGTAATAAAACGTATTGGGAATGAATTAATTAATAATTTTCTTAACCCAATTAGCCCTCATTCAATGGCGATGAAGGAAAATGAAAACGGAGTAAACCCCCTGTGCGCGCCCTCTATGAATGAGTAGTTGTTGCCACAATGCCTTCCAGTTTTTTTTTTATTGGAATTGGATAGGCCAATTTCAATAGAAGTCAACTTGACTTAAAAGGGGATGTGCATGAAATAAAAATACGCAATGATTGGGTTCTGCCTTTCGACAGAATTTAAAGGATCAATGGCAATGCTCTGTGTGCGTGTGTGTATGTCTCACCTTACAAACACAAACCATAGTCTAAGTAGGAATACATTTCTTTGAGGTACTTCGTTGAATATTTTAATGATGAAATTTCATAAAGGTATACTCGTACCTATGTCCTTATGTCTTATGCCTTTACCGCTCTCAGCACTCTCTGTTGGCGTCAGCGTTCTGCTGCTATTCTGTTCGAGGACTTTCCATTTCAGTTTGATTATTGCCAGAACTGTGTATGTTCAGTGCTCGACTCAACTTCCAATTTTATATTGTTTGCCCTCGTAGGCTATTGTGTGCGTTGTTGTATTCGCTTGGCTTTCTTGTAACTCCGCTATTTGGGGGGTAAACACTGAAGTGCGTTTATCCGTCTGAACTAACGCCCGCCCGCCCGCCGCCTCTTCGTCCTATCGACCAAATGCTGTGTGTCAGGCACACAACGAACGAGTATTGAGATTGTCCTTTGCTGCTACCTCCGCTGCCGGCTCTGGTTTTTGGTGTTGTTATTGTTGTTGTTTGTCCTGTCCTATTGTTGTGTTGGTACGTGTCTCTGAAATGGAAAAAATGAGGGTTTTATTTATTTCTTACAATACCCATTATGGCCACACCTTTCAGGGGTGAGTTTGTTTTTTGCTTTTCCTTACGAGTCGAAAAAATTATCCTCAGCGCTTGTAGCGAGAGCTTGTGTGTGTGTGTGTGTGTGTGTCATACATGAGTGTGGGTAGGTGTGCATGTTGCCGTTGTGTACTTTACTTTTTATTTGTTCCTTTAAAATAAATTTTTGTTGGTTTTTTCCTGATATTTTCCTCAAACGCGTATAGGTTTTTTTTCGCATTCAAAATTTAGTTTAAAGCGGAAGCTATGGGTGGTACCCTACAGACAGTAGAAGTTTCTCTGAAAGCTTTTGTGGAAATAGAGAAGCTGGAAATGATAATCACTATAAAAACAAAACCAAACCACAATTTGAATATATTTTTAAGCAGATACGAGGGCTGCTATATAAATTTCTGGCCTAGTAATGAAAACGCCAATATTTATCATCAGCAAGTAAAAGCGTGCACAGTTCGAATGGGCCCTATTTTGGGAACCCACCACCATGGATTCTGCTAAAAATTTATACAAAATAAAGCTTTTAGGAACCGAACAATGATGATCGAGAGGCCGCTTTACATGAGAGCTATATCAAGTTATAGACTGATTTGGAAAGTATTTTTTATCAATTGTCGAAATCGGACAAAATTTGCGGCTTGTAGAGGCTCAAGAAGTCAAATCGGGAGTTCGGTTTATATGGGAGCTATACCAGGTTATAGACCGATTTGGACCGCACTTGGCACAGTTGTTGAAAGTCATAACAGAACATCGCATGCGAAATTTCAGTCGAATCGGAGAAAAATTTTAGCTTCCCGGCCGACACGGGATAACTATGAGCACCACACCGGATGGAACTTTGAGCTCCGACTTGTGTGGTGTCCATCGTTACCATGGGAAGCTTAGCTGAAAGCTACCGGGCGCGTCCACAGCTTGCGGGTGGAGGAAAGCTCCGTTTTTTTTGCGGAGTAGCTGCAACTGCGGCCGCGGGCAGTCAGCGATTTTCGAGAGGAGTGAGTCTGGTGGCACTGGCTCTTAATTAAATACTGAGTGTCAATGAAACTCGAGATGACAATGAGCACCACACAGGCTGGAACTGTGAGCGCCGACTTCTGTGGTGTCCATCGTTATCACGGGAAGCTTAGCTGAAAGCTACCGGGCGCGTCCACAGCTTGCGGATGGTGGAAAACTCCGTTTTTATGAGCAGTAGCTGCAAATGTGGCCGCGGGCAGTCAGCGATTTGCAAGAGGAGAGTCTCAGTGAGGAGTCAGGTGGCGCTGGCTCTAAATTAAATACTGAGTGCCAATGATACACGAGATGACAAGGCGAGTTATTGGCGCCTTCAAATAACCAATGGCCAACATCAACGTCTGTTCCCAGGTTGGGGGCGGCTGGAGGCGAGCTTCGGATCTTGGAGCAAGCGGCTCGCCACAACGAGGGATACATGTGCAATCCCACAAAACCTAAGCGGTTGGGGCGTTGGGCCAGTAACCCGCCCCCGGAAAACTATGAGAACTACTATGAGAAACAAAGGAATAGTAAAAACGGCATGCAAACGAAAAAACGATCATGATTTGCGGATCTGCACCTGGAATGTCCGTACTCTTTATAGAGATGGTGCAGTATACGCGCTGACGGATGTACTAGAGAAGTACAAGGCAGATACAACCGCGTTACAGGAAGTGCGATGGACTGGGAATGGCGTCACTAACACGAGGCATGAATTTGGTTGTGCCTTTGTGGTAAGTCGGAGACTGAAACACCTTGTCTCCAGCTTTACTCCGGTGGATGAGAGGCTAGCCACAATCCGCATAAAAGCCAAATTCTTCAACATCAGCCTTATTTGTGTGCCCATGCCCCGACGGAAGACAAAGACGAGCAGACCAAGGATATTTTCTACGAGCGCCTAGAGAGAGAATATGACCGCTGCTCCGCCCATGATATTAAAATCGTTCTGGGAGATTTTAATGAGAAGATAGGAAAGGAAGACATTTTTGGTCCAAAAGTCGTAAAGTTTAGCCTCCACGAGATAACGTCCAGTAATGAGTTGGGGCTGATGGATTTCGTCGCGGCCAAAAACATGGTAGTTAGTAGCACCAGATTTCAACATAAAAATATTCACACAACCACACGGCTGTCACTCGATCAAAACACGAGAAACCAAATTGATCACGTTGTGATAGATGGAAGGCATTCATCCAGCAAAGTAGATGTTTGATAGACCCAAGGAGCGTATATACATTCGGAGCATTACCTTGTTGCAACAAAGGTTCGCACCCATTTGAACATGGCGAGGAAAGTACGATCTGACACTGCACTGAAGCTGTACATTGAAAAGCTGCAAACAGAACAAATGGCAGCGGCATACTCCACTCGACTGACACAACTGCTTGATGAAAGCACTCCTTGTTCCGATGATATAATGGCGCATTGGCAAACAAATGCCCACTCCATGGAAAATGCCGCGAAATCCGTACATGGGTACCGGAAGCCTCCTCCAAGAAAACCATGGTACGACCAAGAGTCTCGAGATGCTACTGAAGCCAAGAATGCGGCATATAGAGCATCCCTGCAATCAGTAGCAACGCGCCAGATGAAGGAGAGGTATCGGGAGAAAAGGAGAGAGGAGAAACGTCTATTCCGCAGAAAGAAAAAGGAAATGAAAAGATGTGAGTGTGAGCGAATTGAGATGTACAGGAGTCAGTGTGAAGTTCGAAAATTCTACCAAAGAATTAAACATCAATCCGATGGCTTTGGTGCAGGCACATCCTTCTGCAGAGATAAATAAGGAAATCTGGTAACTGACACAGACAACATGCTAAGGATATGGAAAGAACATTTTACCCTACTGCTAATGTCTGACATTGGCGGTGAACAGGATACCGCAGAACCAATCCCTGATGATGGTATAGAATGTTTACCTACTAGTCAGAATGAGGTCCAAGTAGGAGTGACCCGACTGAAGAACAACAAGGCAGCAGGAGCCGACGGGTTACCCGATGAACTATTTAAGAACGGAGGCGACACGCTGATAAGGCCTATGCATCAGCTTATCTGCGCAATTTAGCTAGAAGAACGCATACCCGATGATTGGAACCTCAGCATACTATGTCCCGTACACAAGAAAGGAGACAAGACGGAATGTGCCAACTACAGAGGAATAAGTCTTCTCCCCATCGCATACAAGATACTCTCGAGCGTACTGTGTGCAAGATTGAAACCTAAAGTCAGTGAGATAATTGGGCCCTATCAATGCGGCTTTAGACCTGGTAAATCCACCCTGGACCAGATATTCACACTGCGCCAAATCCTGGAAAATACCCGAGAAGGACAAATCAACACCTACCATCACTTTGTTGACTACAAAGCCGCCTGTGATACTCCTTTACATTCAAAGGTATTTCAAGCCATGTCTGAGTTTGGTATCCCTGCGAAATTAATAAGACTCGGCAGGATGACACTTGCTGACACGCGTTCCTCAGTAAGAATAGGAAACAATCTCTCCGAACCATTTAATACCAAACGAGGTTTCAGACAAGGAGACAGCTTATCGTGTGATATCTTTAATATCCTGCTGGAGAAGATTATACGAGATGCAGATGTGAATAGATATGGCACACCAATCACAAGAGAACGCATGCTACTATGTCGGTCACCGGAAGTAGTAACTGCAGCCTTTGAAAGAATCGAAAGAGAGTCAGCGAAAATGGGTCTGGCAGTAAACGGAGATAAGGCTAAATGGATGGTTTCAACTCCCAAAAAGCCTTGCACTACCGAGCAGTTAAGGAAAATGTAGAAAGTTATGAACCACAACTTTGAGACAGTCAGTAACTTTATTTTCCTCGGCACCGCCGCAACCAAAACGAATGACACCAGTTTTGAGATAAAGCGAAGAATGATACTGGCAAACAGATGCTACTTTGCACTAAGTAAGCAGTTTAGAAACAAGGCCACCTCTCGACAGACGAAGACTACACTTTACAAGACACTGATACTACCCGTGCTGTTATATGGTTCTGAAGCATGCGTGAAAGCAGATGAGGCAGTGCTTGGAGTATTTGAGAGAAAGATTCTTCGTAAAATATATAGGCCAGTTTGCGTTAACGGAGAATATAGGCGACGTATGAACCACGAGCTGTGTGAGCTGTATGACGACGAAATCATAGTAACAAGCATCAAAATACAAAGGCTGCGTTGGCTAGGTCATGTTGTCAGAATGGATGAAGAAGCACCGGCAAAGAACTCTTTTGAAGGCAAACACGGTGGTACACGCAAACCAGGAAGACCAAAAGCCTGATGGAAAGATCGTGTGGTGGAAGACACCTCGAAACTTGGTGTCACCATGGGAGACACCTCGAAACTTGGGAAACAGTGCAAATCCGTCGATAAAAATGTATTGTTGCTACATCCGATTTTGATGAAATCTCGCAGATATGTTAAGATGATTAACAAAACAGTTCGTGCTAAATTTTGTGCAGATCGGTTGAAAATTTTAGCTACTACGGCCATTTAAGTGGAAATCGTGCGATCCATATACATGACAGCTATATCTAAATCTGAATCGATTCTGATTAAATCCTGCACATATGTTAAGATCAGTAACAATACAATTCGTGCCAAATTTTGTGCAGATCGGTTGAAAATTGTAGCATCTACGGCTTTTTAAGTACATATGGGGCGATACGTATATATGGGAGCTATATCTAAATCTGAACCGATTTTAATGAAATTTTGCAGATATGTTAGGATTAGTCTGGAAACTGTTCGTGCCAAATTTTGTGCAGATCGGTTGAAAAATGTAGCTACTGCGGTCATTTAAGTGCAAATCGGGCGATACATATATATGGGAGCTATATCTAAATCTGAACCGATTTTAATGAAATTTTGCAGATATCTTAGGATTAGTCAGAAAACTGTTCGTGCCAAATTTTGGTGAGATCGGTTGAAAATTGTAGCTACTGCGGTCATTTAAGTTCAAATCGGGCGATACATATATATGGGAGCTATATCTAAATCTGAACCGATTTTAATGAAATTTTGCAGATATCTTAGGATTAGTCAGAAAACTGTTTCTGCCAAATTTTGGTGAGATCGGTTGAAAATTGTAGCTACTGCGGTCATTTAAGTTCAAATCGGGCGATACATATATATGGGAGCTGTATCTAAATCTGAGCCGATTTTAATGAAATTTTGCAGATATGTTAGGATTAGTAAGAAAACTGTTTGTACCAAATTTTATGCAGATCGGTTGAAAATTGTAGTTACTGCGACCATTTAAGTGCAAATCGGGCAGTACATATATATGAAAGCTATATCTAAATCTGAACCGATTTTTACAAAAATCAATTGCGTTCGTCGTTTGGCAAAAAAAACGATGTGTGCAAAATTTCGTGATGGTTGGACAACAAATACGACCTACACTTTGATTACAAAAATACATGGACTCACAGACGGACAGACGAACATGGCTAAATCGAATCAGAAAGTGATTTTAAGTCGATCGGTATACTTATCAATGGGTCTAGCTCTTCTTCTTCTTAGCGTCTTAGTCTTAGTTGGATATCATCTCACGATAGCGCTCACCATTCACAGTTACGTTACGCTTCGCATCACATTTGAAGAAGTACGGTCCAATGATGCCGCCAGCCCATGAACCGCACCAAACTGTGTTTTTTCTGGTAGCTCTTGCAATGCTTCTGGCTGATCTTCACTCCAAAATCGAAAATTCTGCTTATTAACGAACCCATTGAGCTTTGTAGCTCAATGGAAGTGGCGCGCGATGAACTTTCTCTCCACCGTTACCCCAAAAACACCACAAAAACGCCCAAAATGGACACATTAGCCAATCTCGGATATATGACACTCGGTTTGTTTGTTCCGTATAGACTGAAAGACGGCAGAAACGATTTTCTTGAAATTTTCGCATATTGCGTAGGTTGATCTGGAAGCAAACATAGGCTATATAATTGGTGTCGGAAGGGGGGCGGACCCTCCCCCTTATGCCAAAAACACAACCCAAAATCAAAAGTGTACCAATCGGGACAATATAGGTATCAAATGAATGATATTGGAGAGTAGAATACGAATATGGTATTAAAATGTGGGTCGAATCGGTCGAATCTGTCATACAAAACTAGATTGAAGTATAGGGGGTCACACCAGCCCTCAAAAACGCCATTAGACCCATTATGACTAAATGATACTTGGCCGAACCGATTTTCTTAAAATTTTCATAGCTTATATACGCTTGTCTGGAAGGAAACATAGGCTATATAATTTTTTAGATATCGGGTGGAGGCGGACCCTTACCCCAAAAACGCCACCCATATCCGAAAGTGGTCCGATGGGCACAATAAGGGTATCAAATGAAAGGTATTGGAGAGCAGAAAACAAATATGGTGTTAAAAATGTAGGTCCAAGTACCCAGCGGGCTCCCCAACCCCGGAATTCCTCTAAACAGATATATTCGAAGTTCATGTCAATATGGAACTAAAATGACAGTAGATTACAAATATGGCATAAAACATTAGGTCCAAGTAATGGGAGGTCGCCCACCCTCAAATACCCCCAAATGGGCATATTAGCCGACCATGGCTATATGGGACTCAAATGAAAGGTGTTAGGGAGTAGATTACGAATATGACATTTAAATTTCCGTTCGAATCTAGGTGGCGCTTTTCCTACTAGTGATTACTCAAATGGGTTCTTTGATTCATTATGACAATATGGGACTCAAATGAAAGATATTTGAGAATTTTATATCCAATTTTGGAGCCAAATGTTTTGGGGTACGCCCTAAAGCACCTAAATTGAACTTCACTTCCTTTGGGAATAAAGAACGAATTGGATATCTATTTTCAGTGAAAAGTGTCGGTGGCCGCCCCAGCCCCAAAACACCCTCCAAACGGTTCATATTTACCGGCCTTGGCAATATGGGGCTCAAATTAAAGGGATTTGAAAGTGCTGCACGAATTTGATATCCATATTTGAGTCGAAATGTCTGAGATGCCATCACTCCCCTAATAATGAGAACATTACCACCAGAAATCGAGAAGGGGCAAATTCGCACACATCAATGAGTGCTTTCCGATTAAAGTTTAAACTCAATGATAAGGGACCTTTTTTTTAGCCAAGTCCAAACGGCGAGCCGCAGTGCGACACTTATTTGGAGAAAATTTTTTTAATGACCATGCATAGTATTGTACCTCACAAATGTCGCCAACATTAAAAGGGGATAAACATCACTTTGTCCGATGTTCTCGACAGGATTCGAACGCGTTCAGCATCATAGGCTACAATGGCACGAATTCGTTATCCGCATTCAGGGAGAAGTGTCCCCACACTAAAAGGATATTAGAGAGTTTAAGAAGGAGCAGCGGAGCGGACCCACTTCGGCTAGTTGATCGTTTGTACGGCGATTCATGGTTAAATTGTTGACCAAACTGAAATTGTTTGACAGTGAAACAAGACACGAAACGTGCGTGAGCTGTTTAAACCAGTATTGCCGAAAAGATAATAGCTAAAAAATCACCCTTTATTTATATCTTTCATTTATTTGAAGCCATTAGAGTTAAGTCAATGTAATATTGTTTTTCTATAAAAAAAAACTCCATAGTTTATGCGACAATTATTTTTTCTTCCTTTCAGGCGATGATAGTGTCCTGCCAGTTCGTTATAAGCCCACAACACTCCTGCTTTCATCGTGCACAATTTGAATATGACTGTGAGTACTACTTTGGTGTTTGTTTATTCTTCTACTTGTGTTGTTGTTGTTGTATTCAGTTTTTTTTTCGTTCGTTTATACTTTGCGTTTTCCTAAATCTGAGCATAGAGATTGGGGTGATTTCATCGTTATTTTTCGTTTATTCTATATCTCGACGTTATTATAATTTCTTTTTATCATAAACATATTTGAACTTGAAGCAAATCTACTTTATGGAAAATGTCAAAAACTTCAAAGAAACTGTAGGCACACACACACACACACGCAGATACTAACCATAAGCAATGCTATACAACGTTTACGGTGCCAGGGAGGGAGGTAGCGACACACGCGCGCTCCTTGATTTCCAAAATTGCACGAAAATGAGAAAATCTTCACATGAATGAGTTTCAGATATTTCTCTGTACGATTTCATACAGATGGGTATTGTGTACAGTGGACGTTGGGCAAAGTGCAAGAGGTCCTTGTGGGAAGGAAAGGATTTTTGTTGAATATTTGAAAGATTATGGTGACAGTATTTTGTTGATATACCCAAAAAAAAAACTCCCATGATTCAAACAAATAAAATATGAAAAGTTCAAAACTAATTCGGCACATAATATGAAGTTTGTCCCTGTTCCATAATGGAATTTTTATGGGCAAATTTGCAATATGGAAGGCAACGATATCTGAAGGAAGATTCATATATTGGCCGCCGTTAAAGCCGTTTCCCTATTTAGCACGGAAAAGTCAAAAGTGACTCTTGGTTTTCAATAAAAAACCAGTAAGGAAAGGCAAAAGTCGAGCGGTGCCGACTATATAATACCCTATACCACCTAGTGTATTTAGTACTTTTTATACATAGAACTTATCTCGAAATCTAGTCAGAGTTTAATTTGGATAGCAAAGGCAATTTAGAAACTTGTAAAATTTTCCTACCATAGGACAAAAGATTTGGATTTCCACATCTTGAAAAGGCCAAATCGGATAAAAGATTATATGGGGAGTTATATCGAAACCTGTGCCAGTTTTAATGGCACATACTGGGACATGAAATAGAACATCTCTCGCCCTATATTGTAGAGATGTGACCAATATTTTTGGATTTTACTGCCTTTAAAGTCCATATCGGGGCTATATCTAAATTATGACCGATTTTAATGAAATTTTGCACACATATGAAGACGTTAAATAAAGCACCTCATGCAAAATTTTGTAAAGATCGGACCAAAATTGTGGCTTCTACAGCCTTAAAAGGCCAAATCGGATGAAAGATATATATGGGAGCTATATCTAAATTTGAACCGATTGTCATAAAATTTTTCCACACATACTAGAACGTCAAATAAAACACCTCGCGCAAATTCTTGTAAAGATTTGACTAAAACTGTGACTTCTACAGCCTTAGAAGTCCATATCGGATGAAAGATATATATGGGAGCTATATCTAAATTTGAACCGATTTTGATGAAATTTTCCAAATATGTTAAGATCAGTAACAAAACAGTCCGTGCCAAATTTTGTGCAGATCGGTTGAAAATTGGACCCACTACGGCCATTGAAGTGCAAATCGGGCGATACATATATATGGGAGCTATATCTTAATCTAAACCGATTTTAATGAAATTGTGCACACATATGATAATGTAAAACAAAACCCCCCATGTAAAATTTTGTAAAGATCGGTAAAAATTGTGGCTTCTACAGCCTTAAAAGGCCAAATCGGATGAAAGATATATATGGGAGCTGCATCTAAATCTGAACCGATTGTCATAAAATTTTTCCACACATATTAGAACGTCAAATAAAACACCTCGCGCAAATTCTTGTAAAGATCTGACTAAAACTGTGTCTTCTACAGCCTTAGAAGTCCATATCGGATGAAAGATATATATGGAAGCTATATCTAAATCTGAACCGATTTTGATGAAATTTTCCAGCTATGTTAAGATCAGTAACAAAACAGTCCGTGCCAAATTTTGTGCAGATCGGCTGAAAATTGGACCCACTACGGCCATTGAAGTGCAAATCGGGCGATACATATATATGGGAGCTATATCTTAATCTGAACCGATTTTTATGAAGTTTTGCACACATATGAAGACGTCAAATGAAGCACCTCATGCAAAATTTAGTAAAGATCGGACCAAAATTGTGGATTCTACAGCCTTAAAAGGCCAAATCGGATGAAAGATATATATGGGAGCCAAATTTTGTGCAGATCGGTTAAAAATTGGAGCTACTACGGCCACTGAAATGCAAATCGGGCGATACATACATAAGGGAGCTATATCTTAATCTGAACCGATTTTGATGAAATTTTGCACACGTATGGAGACGTCAAATAAAACACCCCATGCCAAGTTTTATAAATATCGGTAAAAAATTATAGCTTCTACAGCCTTAAACGGCCATATCAGATGAAAGATATATATGGGAGCTAAATCTAAATCTGAACCGATTTTTATGAAATTTTTCACACATATTAAGACGTCAAATATAGCAACTCATGCAAAATTTAGTAAAGATCTGACTAAAATTGTGGCTTCTACAGCCTTTAACGACAATATCGGATGAAAGATATATATGGCAGCTATATCTAAATCTGGACCGATTTTTATGAAATTTTGCACACATATGCAGACCTCAAATAAAATACCCAATACCAAAGTTTGTAAAGATCGGACGAACATTGTGGCTTCTACAGCCTTAAAAAGCCATATCGGATGAAAGATATATATGGGAGCTATATCTAAATCTGAACCGATTTTTTTTTTCAAAATCAATACCGTTTGTCCTAGGGGCCAAAAAAGTGACTTAGGCAAAATTTTGTGGCAATCGGATAACAAATACGATTTGCACTACATCGAATCAGAAAGTGATTCTGGGTCGATCGGTATACTTATCAATGGGTCTAGCTCTTCTCCTTCTTAGCGTTGCAAACAAATGCACAAATCTATAATACCCTGTACCACAGTGGTGGTGTAGGATATAAAAACAATAAGGTTAGGTTAGGTTGAAATGAGGGTGCAGATATTAATCCCCTCCAAGCCACTAGGGACATACACCTAAGCCAGTAATCGCCTTGTTGTGCGCTCTAAAAACTATACAGTAACCTCCAAAAAGAAAATTTTAAGTTAGGAATTCCGTGCTACTTGCAAAACCCTTAATTGTTTTCCATGCCACTCCCCTAAGTTGGTTCATGTCTGGTGTAGTACCCCCACCTAAGTGCCGGTATCTGTTAGATGCGAAAGCTGGGCAATGACAATGAAAATGCTCCAACGTCTCACCATCTTCCCCGGTGAGGCCTTCACATGCTATCACTTGCCTCGCCGACTTTACATAAGTGAGCTCGTGGTCCTATGTGTCCCGTTATGATAGCAATAACTATACTGACCTCCTTCTCACAATCTGATCAATGCCAAACGACAAGGAAAGTTCCTTCCCCCTTCTTCTCCCTGTGGAAGACCTCCCACTTCTTTGCGACCAAACCATGGTTTTGCTTGCCCAAGAATCTCAACATGCGTTCCTCCGCAAATTTAATGTCCCATCCCTTGATGAAGACCGTCGCCTTTGTGAGTTGGGGGACATCCATATTTCTCACCAGGTCGAGTTTTACGCCCTCCCAGGGAGCATGAATACCTCTGACGAACTGTTTGATGTCCCTCAGCGTAAATATGTCCCCTCTAAACTCGCAGCTCATCATTTGTATGTGATGAGAGTTCCACACATGTTCGAAAATCCGATCGTTAACCGAATCCTTCTCTTGGAACCGATGATCTGGTGGTATCCTACCGGATGCACAGCCGATTTTGATGGCTGCATAAGTCAGATCACCTCTGTTGTGCTTCCTTGCCACTCTGGCTATAAGGGCGGCTCTTTACCATTCACAGCGACCATCTTCCCTTTTCACGATGGCTGTGGTCTACTCTTCCTCATTAGTTAATCTGACGACCAGAAGTTACCTCGAAAAAGAAAATCTAAGTTAGGAATTCCGTGCTACTTACAAAATCCTTAATTTTTTTTGTTTTGTGGGGAGTGCTCCTAAGTTGCTTCATGTCTGGTATAGTGTCCCCAACTAAGTGCCGGTGTCTGTTAGCCACGAAAGCGGGGCAATGACAAGGAAAAGGCTTCAACGGCTCATCATCTTCCCCTCATGCTATCACTTGCAGCACCGATTTTACATAAGTGAGCTCATAGTCCTATGTGCCCCGTCATGATATCTAAAGCTATACTGATCTCCTTCTTACATCTTTTCAGTAATAGCCTCGTCTTCTCACGATCCGGATCCCCCGATTGTTCGCTGTTCCACAGTGTTGCATGCGCATTCATCGCGGACTGCGTCGACCCGAAAGGCATCGGGTTAACCAAGTTTATTGACGGCAGTCCTCTGGCCTTCACCGCCAAACCATCTGTCCTTTCATTTCCCCTTACTCCGTTATGGCCCGGCACCCAAACGATATGAATTTTGCCATTCTCAGAGAAGGCGTTAATCTCCTTCTTACACTGCAAGACAGTTCGTAACCTTACCGTCATGGTTGTTATTACCCTTATGGCGCGAGGACGTCGAGTGTGAACATCTTTACGGACACGAATGTCGTGTTTAACGCAGACGCCTGCCATCACGGCCCAAACCTGCAAGGGCCAAGGGTGAATATAATGCGTCTACCGACGCCCCCACATGTGGTAACCCACATATGAGTACCAATTTGATCCCACGTATTTCGACATTTTCACCTCCTTGGTTAGGAGCGGATCACTACCTACAACTCCTTTCGATCTATGGGTCACGGCACCCGGTTGAAAACGCAACTCCACGCCGAGCTTATGCTCTACCCGCGATTTGGGTACAAACCACAGCCACCACGTTGCTCCCCACTGGGGTCTCACCATTGTCAGGCTGGAACCGAAGTTCCAGGGGCTCCTGACACCCGTGGTACCAGATTAAAGTCTCCGGTCAGACTTCGTAGCCTTAAAAGACTACTACCAGTTGAACCCCATGCAGTTCCGGACTGGACACCTGGATGAAATGAATCGCCCTAAGCCGACCTCAAGCCAGCATACAAGAGTATACATCAAACATACAACAGGACGATATACACAAACATAACACGGCAGCCCTCACGGGCTACGCCACACATATCTGCATCAACATGGGACTCACAATCAACGCGGCCACCCTCACGGATGACCGAACACAACCACAACAGCTACGAGAACCAACAATGGGCAAACGCCGCTACATCAACATGGGCAAGGCAGGTGCCAGGCTATGTCAGGCCAGGCAGCACCAAATCACTCGGTCGCGCCAGTACAGCGACACCTCGTTATGGATAACTAGCTTGTATTCATCCCTCCACTAAGTCTTGTGCGGCTAAAAAGCAATACTTCCCGGGAGAAGGTGTCAAGCCTTGCAACAGTCGTCTCGTCTTCAAGGGCCCTACTGAAATCCCACACCGCCTCACTAATCCCCATCGCACCTAAATCTCTAATGTCTGCATGGTACGGGCATTCTGTCAGTACATGCCTCCAGTACTCAGGTCTCCCACAGTCGCACAGATCAGTCGCGGACAAATTCCTTTGATGCAAAAATGCATTAAAGGAACCATGTCCCGTCAGTATGAAGCCCAGACTTAGGCCGAAGCCAAAGTCCGGGCGGTCTCGTACGAACGTCGCGTCACGATTAAATTCGTAAGTCACCCGACGATTGTCACTGTTCGCCCATCTAGTTATCCACCTATCATCTAGACGCTCCAAACGGAGAGCCTTGAGCCGCCTAACATCCCCATCTACAAGCTCAGCAGCGGTGAGCCATTCCCCACGCACTAATGGAATTCCCTTTTTCACACTATACAGAACGGTCATGTAACTCACGAGTGAATCAAGCAGGGGCGCGCCAAGCAATACCTGTAGTGCATCTCTCGAAACAGTCCTACAAACAGGCAACCAAGCCAGCATTGCCACCCTCTGACAAGAGAGGATCTTCTTTCGTCCTAAGACTGTCGCAGCACTTCCGTGCCATACAGGCGCTCCATAAGTTGCGCAAGAACAAATAGACCACCATATATGGACCGAACAGCGCAACGACTTCTTTGAACACTCTTAACCACACCGGCTACTCCAGTCATCTTCTCCTTCACCCGATCTAAATGAACCAGGAAACCCATTTTCTCCGAAACTTGCACCCCCCTTACAACCGCCTTCGGGCCCAGCTTCTCGCGGACCTCTACCTCCAACCCCACCTCCGCGATCTTGCCGTTCGCCCTAATCCGCTCCCTCTTAGCCACCGACGGGGTGCGGATAACCGCCCCGCCATCTCGAGTCGGTCGGACACCGTGAACCCTCACACCAAGTGTGGGGCCCACCTCCTATACCACCTTCTTAACAACCTCCGCCGAAGTTGTCATCGCCTTCCCCTTGCCCTTCACCACCACTGACCACGTCTCCACCGGCTTCGCAACCGGCACAGACGGGACGGCAGTGACAGCGACAGCGACGGGGGCAGCGGGGGCAACAAACGTGCCAGTGCACAGGCACCGACTGTGAAACAGCCGCACGCCCACCCACCAACGCGCCGCGACCAACCATCGCCTCATAAGCCGACAACTTCCCCTTTATCGCCTCATTCTCCAGCATCAGCCGCATGAGGAGTTCCTCATACTGCCCAGCGTACTCGATCACCCTCTTCGCCATACTCCCACTCATACACCAGCCTCATACACCGCACCCACCAAGGCATCTGTCACCTCCTTCATCTCACCTACCGTGACCCCTTGCCTCCCCAACGGTGCAAATACCCGCCTGCGAGCCCTACATTCCCGCTGCTCTGCCTTCCTTGGAGTCGATGGCCCCCCACCTTCACTGGCAACACCACCAACACCAGCACCGCCATCAACCACTACTGCACTGACACTACCACCAGCGCCATCAACCCACACCAGCTGACTTCACATTAGCTGTCGTCGTCCTCCGACTCCCAGATGGCAATTCACCACCTGCCACCACCTTACCCCTCTTGCCAACCGCCACACCAGGCGAACCTAGTTTCAGGCGCTTCCCATCCTCGCCACCACTGCCACTGGACAATAAATCCACCGACTCCTTCCTCATCTTTGCATCCCTTCCAGCACGGGCCACCGACGAATCGGTGCTAATGCCACCATCCGACGTTCCCTCCCCCCTCCCCCCCCCCCCCCCCCCCCTTCTTCCTCTTAACCATCACCACTTCGCAAATTCCAACTCCTCCGTCTAAGCTGTCTCAATTTGGTCAAAGCAACCCGTTAGGGCCCGTCACCCAAACGATGCGGATTGTGCCATCCTCAGAGAAGACTTTAATCTCCCTCTTACACTCCAATACTGTTCGTGATCTTACCGTCTTGGTTAGCATTGCTCTTATGGTCATTTTACTGTCCGTTAAGATGTTCACACTCAACGTCCTCGCGTGAGACCTGAAAGACATCGGGTTGACCATGTTTATTGACGACAGTCTTCTGGCCTTCGTCGCCAAATCATCTCCCCTTTCATTCCCCCTACTCCGTTATGGCCACGCACCCAAACGATAAGAATTTTGCCATTCTCAGATAAGGCGTTAATCTCCTTCTTACAATGCATGACTGTTCGTGACCTTACCCTCCTGGTTGTTATTGCCCTTACGGCCATTTTACTGTTCACGCTCGATGTCCTCGCGTTAGCACCACATCACTTTCCGTGATCGCCCGGATCTCCGCCTGCAGGACCGTATTATGGTCAGGCTGTTTAAAACAGATCTCAGTCTCTGGGTTCTCAATGTGGACCTCCAGGCCCACTCTGTCCTCTAGCTTCGATCCATCCGTGTAACATGATCTTCCAGTTGGCAATACTAGGGTTCTGTCAATCCAAAACTGTTTCGCTGGTAGCAGTGTCTCGCACTCGACCTCAAGGTTCATCTCAGGTATTCGATCGGAAACCTCTTCACTTCCTTCCAGGTTTCCTATCGTCGCCTCGATTATACCGTGATGGTATGAGCTGCTCCCATTCTTAATCCATTCTTTTATCGCCTTAAGTCTCATAGCCACAGTGGCTGCTTCACACTTAATCTGTATGCCAATGGGTGGGATATCTGGAATAGTCTCCAGTTCCCTAGTGGGCGTGGTCCTCATCGCTCCGCCTATGCCAAGACAACATGTTCTCTGAAGCTGTTGTATTGTCCTTATGTTGCACGTTTTCTCCACAGCAGTCCGCCAAACTACTGAGGCGTAAGTAAGTATTGGTCTAATCACGCTCCTGTAGAGCCAGTAGACTATCCCCGGATTCAGGCCCCATTTCAAGCCTACGGCTTGTCTACAAAAGAACCATAAAAGTTGTTGTTGTTTTTTTTTATCGAAAACCAAGAATCACTTTTGACGCTTTTGGACATTTTGCCATCTCATGGCCCACTGTATTCAAAAGTGTGTATGGGGAGCATATTTTGGTGGCGCTTTCAGCTATTATTTGTCGCTGTTACTGCTGTTCTTGGTATGATAATTTTGTTGATTTTTGCCTCTTTTTATTAAATTTTTTTTTCTCTCCTCTTGATTTTCTTTTGATTTGGATATGTAATCTGACTTGGTATTGTAGGCGATGTTTTACTTTGAGGGATGTTGCTGCGTTTTGACGAAAATAGAGTGAAGAATATTTGGTATGGGAGTTAAGATGTTCCAGTTGACTTGTAGCATGTAGCTTCTCATGTATTCGCTAGTAATGAGTATTTTCCAAAAGTTCAAATACAGATGAACAAGTGCGGAAATTTATTTAGAATGGGCAATCTATGCAGATTTTTAAAGCATTAACCTATGGAATCTCATGTTTAGAAAAAGTAATTATTTTTGTTTTAATATTAAAAATATTCAAAGAATTTTAATAAACCGTTTTTAACAGTTTGAAGTTGCATTCAAATACAATTAAATGTACATCATTTGTAGCATTTGGCAAGATGGAAAGTGGAGGGTATGTAAATAAGATTAATATTCGGACCAATGGAGTTTGGAAACAAACAAAAACAAATTTTGCCCATGAACATTCCACTAAGGAACAGCGGCAAACTTCTCACATATCAATGAGTGCAGTCCGATTCAAGTTTAAGCTCAATAATAGCCGAGTCCGAACGGCGTGCCGCAGTGCGACACCTCTTTGGAGAGAAGTTTTACATGGCATAGTACCTCACAAATGTTGCCAGCATCAGGAGGGAAAAACCACCGCTGAACATTTTTTTTCTGATGATCTCGCCAGGATTCGAACCCAGGCGTTCAGCGTCATAGTCGGACATGCCAACCTCTGCGCTACGGTGGCCTCCGGGGTTTGGAAAATATTCTTAAAAAATATCAATTTTCCCTTATATAGAGGAAAGATTTCTCCCATATAAATGAGTTTTCACCGATTAAAGTTCTAAGTTTGCAAAATTTCCAGCAGAATGGCGGAAGAGTTTCTCTGGCATCAATGAGTGCTTCGTTTTATATAGCCAAGTTCGAGTGGTATGACCCTAAGCGAGGTATAGCTTCGTTAAGTTCCAACCTTACACATGTTGTCTGTATTAGTGGTTAGGTTATAGAGGCCCTTACATAATTCTTGTCCATTGTGATACCCCAGAGTAGCTCCAGACCAAAGTTTTTGAGCGGAATCGAAACCTCAAACCCCACACTCCCAGTAATCCAAATTTCGGATATCAAACATTTCTGTGCAAATTCTGAACTCTTCCGACAAGATCTTACTGAAATCGTTTCGAATTCTGTTTGATTTTCTAAGGGATTTTTTCCCCAACAGTTTTGAGCGATTCTGAACTTCTGTAGGAGTTTTTTTTTTAACTTTTCGTTCAATGGTTCGACAGGAATTATGAACGAATTCCGGTGTGCTTGTCTATAGGAATTGTTTTCTGATAGGTCTGAAAGAATTCTGAACGATATCTGATCGTCCTGTCGTACATTTTCTAATACCCACCATCATAGGATGGGGGTATACTAATCTAGTCATTCCGTTTGTAACACCCCAAAAAAGTTTTTTCTGGGACCCATTCATATTCGAACTTGCCATGTCTGTCCGTCCTTTTGTCGGTCGAAATCACGAGAGCGGTCGAACGCGTAAAGCTTGCCGCATAAAATTTTGCACAGAGACTTAATATTGATGTAGGTCGATGGGAATAGCAAATAGACCATATCTGTTCAGATTTAGACATAACTCCCATATAAACCAATCTCCCGATTTTACTTCTAGGGCCCCTGGAAGCCGTAATTTTCGTTCAATATCGCTGAAATTTTGCACGTAGTGTTCTTATATAACTTCAAGCAACTGTGTCAAGTACGGTCTATGTTGTTGTTATAGCAGTTTATTGCGTTCTATCTTTCGTCTGCTTGATTCTGTTGAGTGTCAAGACCCCGGAACCCTGCGACTAAGTTAGGGTGCGTCCACAGGGATCTGGGTCTGAGTGTATCGTGCAGTCGCTGGTTACTATCGGGACATACATCTTGCACGTCTGCATCAATCTTTGCTCTGTAGGAGTTGAGGCTGCTGCATCTGTCGGAACGTAATTGAGCCAGAACTACTCTGGTTTGCCGGGGAAGGTCAATTTCTTCAGGTGCTATGGGAGGCGGTCCTTCACCCAGTAGCCATTTACCGCATCTGCTACCATGTCTGTAGGAGTTGAGGCGGCTGAATCTGCCGGAACGTAATTGAGCCAGAACTACTCTGGTTTGCCGGGGCAGGTCAATTTCTTAAGGCGCAATAGGAGATGGTCGTTCTCTAAGGATTACATTCACCCGGTAGCCATTTGCCGCATCTGCTACCGTGTCTGCATGAATGTTGTCTAGACCTACTTGATATGCCGCTTGATCTAGGGGTTCTCTTTTGTAGCGCTGAACCTCACGATCTAGATTATATAGATCTACCTTAAAGCTTCTGGGTGGATATCTACCAAAAGAAGATGATTTGGATGATTTTTACGATAACAGCCCAAAAGGCATTGCTTAGACAGCATGTAGTTATGTCTTCGCACTGGTAGAATCTTTGTCTCCTGATGAAGGTGGTCCACATGAAAACTGAGGAGACAGCACGTTGCAGTTCTGAGGGCGGCATTCTGACAGATCTGAATATTATTCCACTGCGTGTCGCAAAGCTGACCAGACCGCACCTGTGCTGCGCAATTAGCCACAGACCGGCCAATTGCTTTGTACGTGGTCAACAGGGTTTCTTTGTCCGAACCCCAAGTGCTGCCCGCAACTGACTTGAGGGCTTTGTTTCTACTTTTGACTTTATCGCAAATTGCTGTGGCATTTGGGAAGAATGTGTAAGAGCTGTCAAATGTGACTCCAAGTATTTTGGGACACGTGAAAATCATTTCTCCATCGACCGTCACAGTGATATCTTCAGATTTCTTGCAGCGAAATATGAAGCAAATTCGTTGAGGTAGACGTTCAACCTATCACAGATATCATCTATGGATGGGGGGCCTGATGCCATGATCGTACAATCGTCTGCATATGATACGATTTCTATGCCGTCTATTGGGGGTGGAATGAAGGATAGGTGGAGGTTAAACAGTGCTGGAGATGCACCCCACCTTAGGGAACCCCCTGCTTCACTCTTCGGTGCTTCGACTTCTTATCCCTGAATTCCACAAACTACTGGCGACCACACAGATAATTCGCGACCAAGCGTTTCAGGTCTGACTGGAGGGACGTGTTGCCGTGGCTGACCGTGTCGAATGTCTTCGGTAGGTTAAGTGCCACGAGGACCGTCCTATCACATGGCCTGGGCTGATTGAAGCCACCGCAAATGTATGCGGTGATGTCCTGCAAAACAGTTGTTATGCTATGCAGTCTTCGAAATCCATGTTGATGCTCGGCGAATGGAAATTCTCCTACGAGACTCGGGAAGAGTAATGCCTCAATCGTCTTTGCTAATGGTGAGAGAAGGGAGATCGGTATGTACGAATCCACCAAACGCGGGTCCTATCCAGGCTTTTTCCAGACATCCGGAACTATAAGAGTGTCAGGTTGGGAACTGAAGTAAGGCACTCAACTCCAGGTAAATCCAGATTCTTCAACATTAATGTAGAGATTCCGTCGGGGCCCAACGCCTTGGATGATTTGGAGCAACGGATGACATTCATAACTTCGCCCACGGTAAATTGTAATGGCTGTCCATCGGCTCGGAGACCACGGATACGGCGAATGGCTCTCTTCCTTGCCCTGTCGCTCTCGGGATGCACAATAAATTGACAGTTGAACAACCTGCCGCATCTCTTCGGATCAGCGACGAGGTCCTATATCCCATCTACCAGGTTTCGAGAGTAACTTAACAGTAGACCACAGCTTGACTAAACCGGTGCTTAAGTTACATTGTTCCAAGTGCTCCAGCCACAATTACCGCTTATGTTCGTTCGGGGGGCTCATAGTCTGCAGACGAGGACGCTGAAGGCGATGACGTAACTGGCTATGTTCGCACAGCACCTTGAAACATATCCAGTATGACTATACTCCCGTAGCGAAGTGAGGCCAGAACAAGATCGGAAATGTACCCACTCCATGCACCGGTTACACCTCACCGACACCGACCGATGATGGAGGCGGTTCTGGCAAACCGAACGAACCAGGGTCCGGGGTTCTTTTCAATCCCGACACGGACCAGAAGCGTGCGGAGAAGGCACTCCGGGATGTGCCTCACCCATGATGAAAAAAGACAAACACGTAAACTGAGGCGGCAGCTCTTGCCAATGAAGAGTTCCATCGGGTCAATCCGGTGCGTACAACCGGCTGCCATGGATTTGAAATCGGTCTGTAACCTAATATAGCTCCCATAGCTCCGATTTGACTTCTTGAGCCCCTGGCAGCCGCAATTTTTATCCGATTTGGCTGAAATTTTGTGTTCTGGTATGGCTTCCAATAACTGCGCCTAGTACGGTCCGAATCGGTCTATGACCTGATATAGCTTCCGTATAAACTGATCTCCCAATTTGACTTCTTGAGCCCCTGAAATACGCAATATTTTTCCGATCTGGCTGAAATGTTGCATGTAGTGTTCTGGTCTGACTTTCAACAACTGTGCCAAGTACGGTCCAAATTGGTCTAAAACCTGATATAGCTCCCGTATAAACTGATCTCCCGATTTGACTTCTTGAGTCCTTACAAGTCACAATTTGTGTCCGATTTGACTGTACGATTTCGCTGAAGTTTGAAAAAACTTCAGCCCACCGTTGAACGCCTGGGTTCGAATCCTGGCGAGACCATCAGAAAAAATTTTCAGCGATGGTTTTCCCTCCTTATGCTGGCAACATTTGTGAGGTACTATGCCATGTAAAACTTCTCTCCAAAGAGGTGTCGCACTGCGGCACGCCGTTCGGACTCGGCTATAAAAAGAAGGTCCCTTATCACTGAGCTTAAACTCGAATTGGACTGCACTCATTGATATGTGAGAAGTTTGCACCTGTTCCTAAGTGGAATGTTCTTGGGCAAAAATTGTGAGTTTGTATTTGAAAAAAACTAGTTGTATAACGCTTCCCGACTTCCCTTTACAACACGGCTCAGATCGGTACAGATCGACGGGGGGTACCATAAGCTCCGGCGTATGTACATCCGTGCTTGCGTGGATATGGGCGTTTCTTAACTGCCTGCTCGTTTTCTCAATTCCTCCTGTCTTTCTTTTATTCGTGTATAACCTCTGGCCCGAGGTCTCAAATCTTCTTTCTCGTCCCCTTCCTAGGGTAGCACAATGGGGCAAACTGGCCTACGAGTGAACTCACCTTTGGTGGGCAACCCATTCAACTTAACCTTACCTTATTTGAAGAGTAGATTTGTATACCCTCCACCATAGGATGGGGGTATACTAATTTCGTCATTCTGTTTGTAACTCCTCGAAATATTAGTCCCAGACCAGACCCCATTGATCATCATGACATTTTAAGTCGAACTAGCCATGTGCGTCCGTCCGTCTGTCTGTCGAAAGCACGCTAACTTTCGAAGGAGTAAAGCTAGCAGCTTGAAATTTTGCACAAATACTTCTTATTAGTGTAGGTCGGTTGGGATTCTATATTGACCATATCGGTCCACGTTTTGATATAGCTGCCATATAAACCGATCTGGTATCTTGACTTCTTGAGCCGCTAGAGGGCACAATTCTCATCTGATTTGGCTGAAATTTCGCATGATGTGGTTTATTATGACTTCCAATAACTGTGCTGAGTATGGTTGAAATCGGTCTATAACCTGATATAGCTGTCATATAAACCTATCTGGGGTCTTGACTTCTTGAGCCACTAGAGGACGAAATTATTATCCGATTTGGTTGAAATTTTGCATGAAGTGGCTTAATATGACTTCCAATAACTGTGTTGAGTATGATTGAAATCGGTCTATAACCTGATATAGCTGCCATATAAACCGATCTGGGGTCTTGACTTCTTGAGCCACTAGAGAGCGCAATTATTATCCAATTTGGCTGAAATTTTGCACGACGTGTTTTGTTAGGACTTCCAACAACTGTGTTAAGAACGGTTAAAATCGGTTGATACCCTGATATAGCTGCCACATAAACCGATCTGGGGTCTTGACTTCTTAAGGCTCTCCAGGGAGTAATTCTATCCGATTTGGCTGAAATTTTGCACGAAGTGTTTTTTTTATGACTTCCAACAACTGTATAAGGAATGGTTTAAATCGGTGTATAACCTTATATAGCTACCATATAAACCGATCTGGGGTCTTGACTTCTTAAGCCGCTAGAGGGCGCAATTATTATCCGATTTAGCAGAAATTTTGCATGAGGTGTTTTGTTATGACTTTAGCAACTGTGCCAAGAATAGTTCAAATCGGACCATAACCTGATATAGCTGCCATATAAACCGATATAGGATCTTGACTTTTTGAGCCACTAGAGGGCGCAAGTATTATCTGATTTGGCTGAACTTTTGTACAACGGCTTCTCCCATGACCTTTAACATACGTGTCGAATATGGCATGAACCGTTTTATAGCCTAATACAGCTCCCCTATAAACCGATCTCCCTATTTACTGCTTCAGCCTCTTAAATGAAATTTTACACAATGACTTCTACCTTGGTCTCCATTATTCAATACTCTTTTATCCTTTGTTTGCCTAAAGAGAGATACCATGGAAAGGGCTCGACAAATGCGATCCATGGTGGAGGGCATATAAGATTCGTCCCGACCGAACTTAGCACGCTTTTACTTGTTTAGCCTAAATTGCATACCGAAATGTTTGGTAAAACAACAACTCTATGTTTGTCAAGTGTGCTTTCTCATTTTCAGTAGACAATAACTGCTGCATTGCAAATTGCAAATTTTGCCCATGAACATTCCACTTAGGAACTGGGGCAAACTTCTCACATATCAATGAGTGCAGTCCGATTTAAGTTTCAAGCACAATGATAGGGGGTCTCCTTTTTATAGCCGAGTCCGAACGGCGTGCCCCAGTGCGACACCTCTTTGGAGAGAAGTTTTACATGGCATAGTACCTCACAAATGTTGCTAGCATTAGGAGGGGAAAACCACCGCTGAAAATTTTCTCTGATGGTCTCGCCAAGATTCGAACCCAGGCGTTCAGCGTCATAAGCGGACATACTAATCTCTGCGCTACTGTGGTTTGTATTAGAAAACTTTTTTTTTTTTTGTTGTTTTGAATGACTATACTGGTTGAGTGTGAGTTTGAAGATTGGAATTTCTTTACCGCTTCCTTTTTGAATATCATTTTTACATAGCTAAAGGACTCACATTGTTGGCATGGTTCAATAATTCAAAAAGGTTTTCTTGTAAGCCTATTTTTGAAGAAATTTTCTAAAGGGCACTGTCAATGTTGCCTAATGACAACTAAGTTATTGTACCCCTAAGGCAGTACCCACAACCTGAGAAATGTTTATTGGCTATATTTAATCCCATGAACATTATAGAAGTTTCTTCCAGAGATGTTCTGTTAACGGAGAATACCCTCATCACTTCACTCATTATGAATATTTCTATATTCGTCACCACCCACCTCTCTAAGTACATCACTAATATCAGCCGGAAGTTTTGGTCCTTCAATGATGACTGCTGATTTGCTGACGTCTACAATGTGAGGTTTTTTGTCGCCAATATTTTATGTGGAATATAAAATTAAAGGGAAATTCGATTTATGGATATTGTAAAGGCAACAAATATGACGGCCATCTTTATGCGGAATACCAAATAAAAATAAACGAGAATGCCAAATGATGACAGTCAAATCAAGTATTCAGTTGTGCCGCATTTTTTTCCAATCAACAAATCTAAATTGTATTCGCCAGCTATCTGGATGACTTGAATAGATTTTCAAGAAACCTCATATAAATAAGCGAATTGTTGGTAAATGTTGATGCAAAAGGGTTGCCAATGTGCTGAATAAGGAAAAATGGTCAAGCTCGGAGGTCACCATAGCCCACAGGTAAGCATGGCCGCCTATGATTCTGAACGCCTGGATTCGAATTCTGGCGGGAACATCATAAAACAAATTTCAGCTGTAGCTATCGCCTTCGAATGCTGGCGACATGCCATATAAAAACTTCTCCCCAAGGAGATTTCACTCTGCGGCACGGAGTAGGGCCCTTTTCATTGAGCTTAAACTTGAATCGGACACCACTCATTGATATGTGAGGAGTTTGCCTCTGTTCCTTAATAGAATGTTCATGGGCAAATTTGTTGTAATGTAGTCATGCTTATATGTTTTGAATAGGGGATGGTTAGATGAAATTCAGAAAAATGCCTGAAACCTTCATTTGAGTCGATAGTACGTTCCATATAATTTAATGTTTGAAGATTATTTCATGCAAATGTTGATCGTGGCTGCGCCTCAAATGGTCCATCCGCTTAGTCCAATTTTGGCATCCAACATTTCGGCCGGTATCTCACGAATAAATGCTTCAGTGTTATCTTCCAGTGCGTCAATTGAAACGGGCTTGTCTGAATGTGATTTGAGCTTTAACATAGCCATACAAAAGGGCGCCCGATAGCCGAGTTGATAGCGTGCTTGGATTACCAGTGCAGAGGTTGTGGGTTCGATTCCCGCCAGAAGCCTTGGTCTGTCGCTACTGTGGTATCATAATGGACTTGAAATTGTCTAAGTGAGTCTGTAAAGGACTGTCACTCTTACCTAACCTAGCCCCACAAAAAATAGTTTAAAGGCGTTAAATCGCACGATTAAAGTGGCCAACTGGCCGGTCCCGAACGTGAAATAAAATGTTCACCGAACTCGCCTCTCAATAAGTCCATTGTTACGCGTGCTGTGTGGCATGTGGCACCAATTGACCGATCCCACACGTCAAATAAAATGTTTACCGAACTCGCTTCTCAATAAGTCCATTGTTACTCGTACTGTGTGGCATATGGCACCGTTTTGTTGAAACCACATGTCATGCAAGTTAAGCTCTTGCAGTTTGGGGAAAAAAGTTTGATATCATCTCACAGTAGCGCTCACCATTCACAGTTACCTTACAATTCGCATCATCTTTGAAGAAGTACGGTCCAATGATGCCACCAGCCTATAAACCGCACTAAACTGTGACTTTTTCTGGATGCATTGGTGGCTCTAGCAATGCTTCTGGCTGATCTTCACTCCAAAATTGACCATTCTGCTTATTTACGTACGCATTGAGCCAATGAGCGCAATGAGCTTTGTCGCTTAAGAAAAAGAAGCGCGCGATGAACTTTCATAACAGAAAACGCATTTTGACAATAAAATTCAATAAGTTGCAAGTGTTGTTCGATTGCACGACGATTCATGGTTAAATTATAGACCAAACTGAAGATGTTTGACAGTGAAACAAAACTTGTTGGTTGGTATTGTAAATTGGCCAAATCCGTCCATGTTTTGATATAGCTGCCATATAAACCGATCTTGGGTCTTGACTTCTTGATCCTCTAGAGGGACCACTTCTCGTCCGATTTGACTGAAATTTTGCACGTGGTGTTTTGGTATCACTTCAAACAACTGCGCTAAGTATGGTTCAAATCGGTCCATGTTTTGATATATCTGCCATATAAACCGATCTTGGGTCTTGACTTCTTGAGCATCTAGAGGGCGCAATTCTTATCCGAGTTGGCTGTCGTTTTGCACGTGGTGTTTTGGTATTACTTTCAACAATTGCACTAAGTATGGTTTACATCGGTTCCTAACCTGATATAGCTGCCATATAAACCGGTCATGGGTCCTGACTTCTTCAGTTTTTAGAGGGCGCAATTTTTGTCCGATTGGGTTGTAATTTTGCTCATGGTGTTTTGGTAGCACCTCCAACAACTGCGCTAACTGTGGTTTAAATCGGTACATGTTTTGATATGGCTGCCATATAACCGATCTTGGGTCTTGACTTCTTGAGCCTCTAGAGGGCGCAATTCTCATTTGACTGAACTTTTGCTTTGGTACCACTTCCAACCACTGCGCTAAGTAAAGTTCAAATCGGCTCATAACCTGATATACTTGCCATATATACCGATCATGGGTCTTGACTTCTTGAGCCTCTAAAGAGCGCTATGCGCATCCGATTTTGCTGAGGGCGCAATTCTCATTTGACTGAACTTTTGCTTTGGTACCACTTCCAACCACTGCGCTAAGTAAAGTTCAAATCGGCTCATAACCTGATATACTTGCCATATATACCGATCATGGGTCTTGACTTCTTGAGCCTCTAAAGAGCGCTATGCGCATCCGATTTTGCTGAAATTTTGCACGACGTGTTTTGTTATGACTTCCAACAACTGCGCTAAGTATGGTTTAAATCGGTTCGTAACCTGATATAGCTGCCATATAAACCGATCTTGGGTCTCGATTTCTTGAGCCTCTAGAGGGCGCTATTCGCATCGGATTTGGCTGAAATTTTGTACAACGGCTTCTCTCATGGGAAGCCGTGTCTAATATGGTCTAAATCGATCAATAGCTTGATACAGCTTCCATATAAACCTATCTCCCGATTTTGCTTCTTCAGCCCCTACAAGTCGCAATTCTTATCCGAATAACTTGAAATATTGCACACTGACTTCTACAATGATCAGCATTCATTTATGGTCCGAATCGGACTATAACTTGATATAGCTCCAATAGCATAACAGTTCTTATTCAATATTCTTTGTTTGTCTAAAAAGAGATGCCGCGCATAGAACTCGACAAATGCGATCCATGGTGGAGGGTAAATAAGATTCGGCCAGGCCGAACTTATTACGCTTTTACTTGTTATCTATTGTTTTCAATCGTTTGGAGAAATTTCGTTCTTCTCCCATATACGTCCGATTGCAGCTCATTTGTTATGATAAAATGATAATACTTTCCGCTTTTCTCTACTATAAAACCTTCTTTTAATGACTTTGTAGCTGAAAATGTCTTTGCCAACATGGCAACCCTGACACATTCCTCTTCATTCGCATCGAAAACTTCACAATCAAATTGATTGAAGACGAAATGTGGTGCGCAAAGCAACAAACTGCCAACGAGAGACAAGCAGTCAGCGCGAAATATGGCCGTTTCCGTCAGCCATAATTTTATTTAGCACACCTCATTACATGGTTAGATTTTAGATTCAATCAACTTTGAGTTACTTTGCTCTGTCGCCCAACCTGGCTGCGCAAGGAACACAAGCAGAAGATGAAGAAAACTTAGAGGATGAGACCGGAGGTGATGGTTGGCAGCTCCTCAAAGTTTTGTGAAACAACAAAGTTTGCCCAAGTAAAAATTTATTTCATAGATTAAATTTTTTCATTATATTTTCTTATGAAATCCAACTGTTGTTGGCATTCTGGTTTTCATCTTGCCACGAAATGACATCAACACTATAGTTGAGAAGAAGCGGAGGGTCTTTGTTTTAATGCCAATGTGCATAAACTAAGCGATGGCCACCATCATATGATGAGAATGTTGATGATGACGATGTTGTTGATGATGATTCATTGAAATGTAATCCTGATAAATGTTTTCAACAATTACCGTTAATGCTTGCCAGAGAGAGAGAGAGAGAGAGAGAGGGAGAGACAGAGACAGAGAGAAGAACCGTAGAATCGCAGTCGAATAATATGAGAATGCCATGTGGAAATATTGTTTCAAAAAGCTTCAATTTTAGCATTGGCGGCCCATTGCCTACGCATTCCTCTCATCCATCCATTCATCCATTCCAGGCACTAGGGTTGGTTGGAATTATTTGTGTACAAACAAATGCTCAAGTATATCCATCATCATCATTCAGTTCATAAAACATGGCCACAATCTCTGGTAATTTTTTATGTCCACTTTTATTACAACTACTGACACACACACACACACAGGCATATCCACACCGGCAACAGCAACGGTAATGGTAACGGTAACTACTGCTAAAACTCAACTTTAAATTTATAAACTTCATTAGGGTGGCAATGTTGTTTAATCCTCCTGAGAGGTGGTGAGAAAAAACTCTGTAGCAGGCTATATAACTACGATTATGGTAGAGATTCACAGTGGTATGATGTTTTATAAAAAATCTATTTTCCAGTAAATTGGGCAGAAAGACAATCTAGTTTATTAAAATAACCCAGGAACAACCAAAGTTTTTTTACTAACCTGATCACTGATCTGGCTGATAGTAGGAGACTAAAAATCACCCTGTCACGATCTTAGCAGGGCCTCGTGGTAGCAAGTGCTGCTAATGCACCTGACCACATTTGGGGATGTTCGGATATCAACGAAAGGATGAGCTGTTTATCGAAACTATCGGGTTTTTCAACAAGAGCCTTACCAAAGTTAAACAAGTAAGGAAGAGCAAAAGTCGGGCGGTGCCGACTGCATAATACCTTACACCTACCCTTAAAGCTAAATGTGGGAGCTATATCTAATTTGAACCAATTTTGATAGACCTGGGCGAGCAAATATGTTCAAACTGTAATAACTACGGTTGAAAAATGAAAACATTATTGCAAATTGCCCAAAATCTGACGAACATATATATAGGAGTTATATCCAATTCTGAGCCGATTTCGAGCAAGGGTAGGTTAGGTAAGAATGCCAGTCCTTTACAGACTCACTTAGACAATTTTAAGTCCACTGTGATACCACAGTAGCGACAGACCAAGGCTTCTGGTTGAAATCGAACCCACGACCCCTGCACTGGTAAACCGAGCAAATTTGAGCAAACATCTCAGATAATGTGTCAGTCGTCGAGGAAAGCGTTGTGCAAAATTTTGGCAAGATTTGTCAAACAATGCGCCTGCAGTAGCTCTTGGGAGAGAAATCTGGCAATATACATATATGACAGCTATATCAAAATCTGGGCCGATTTCCATGAAATTCCCCAGTAATATCGAGAGTCATAAGAAAATCCTTCCTGCAAAATTTCGAAAGAATCCGTTTAAAACTGAGCACTTTCTGGTAATATATCCCAAAATCGGACGAACATATATATGGGAACTATACCTAAATCTGAACCGATTTCAAGCAAACTTCTCAGATACTGTGGCAGTCGTCGTGGAAAGCGTTTTGCAAAATTTTAGCAATAATATGCGCTTGCTGCGACTCTAGGAGTGAAAATCGGGCGATATATATATATGAGAGCTATATCTAAATCTGAACTGATTTTGATGAAATTCACAAGTAATGTCGAGAGTCATTAAAAAAATCCTTCCTGCCAAATTTCGAGAGAATCGCTTAACAAATGAGCAATTTATTGGGATATTTCCCAAAATTGGACGAACATATATATGGAAGCTATATCTAAATCTGAACTAATTTCGAACAAACTTCTCACATACTGTTGCAGTCGTCGAGAAAAGCGTTGTACGAAGTTTTGGGAAAATTGGTCAATAAAGGCGGTTGACGTGGCTCTAGGAGTGAAAATCGGGCGAGATATATATATGAGAGCTATATTTAAATCTGAACCGATTTCGATGAAATTAACCAGTAATGTCCAGAGTCATGAAAAAATCCATCCTGCCAAATTTCGAAAGAATCCGTTTAAAACTGAGCACTTTCTGGCAATATATCCCAAAATCGGACGAACATATATATGGAAGCTATATCTAAATCTGAATTCATTTCGAGCAAACTTCTCACATACTGTAACAGTCGTCGAGGAAAGCGTTGTACGAAGTTTTGGGAAGATAGGTCAATAAATGCGCTTGCAGTGGCTCTAGGAGTGAAAATCGGGCAATATATATATATGTGAGAGCTATATCTAAATCTGAACCGATTTCGATGGAATTCGCCTGTAAGTCGAGAGTCATCAAAAAATCCTTCCTGCCAAATTTCGAAAGAATCCGTAAACAAATGACCATTTTATTGCATTATTACTGATAATCGGATAAAAATATATATGGGAGCTATATCCAAAATTTGAACCGATTTGTTTCCAATTTCAATAGACTTCGTCTCTAGGCCGAAAAACATGCCTGTACCAAATTTTAAGACGATCGGATAAAAACTGCGACCTGTACTTTGTACACAAATTTGCATGGACAGACGGACAGACAGACAGACAGACATAGCTAAATCGAATCAGAAAGTGATTCTGAGTCGATCGGTATACTTATCAATGGGTCCATTTCTCTTCGTTTTGGGTGTTACAAACAAATGCACTAAGTTATAATTCCCTGTACCACAGTAGTGGTGCAGGGTATAAAAAAAAAGTTATTGTTCATTTCGGACCATAATTGAATTGAATATTGGAGACCATAGTAGAATTCACTGTGTAAAATTTCAGACAAATCTAGTTAGAATAGCGCCCTTTAGGGGCTGAAGAAGTAAAATAGGGAGATCGGTTTATAGGGGAGCTATTTTAGGCTATAAACTGATTCAGACCATGTTTGATACGTATCTTGAAGGTCAAGGGAGAAGCCGTTCTACAAAATTCCAGCAAAATCGAATAATACTTGTGCCCTCTAGTGGCTCAAGAAGTCAAGACCCCAGATCGCTTTATATGGCAGCTATATCAGGTTATGAACCGATGTAAAACATACTTAGCACAGCTGTTGAAGGTCATAACAAAATTTCAGGTAAATCGGTTGATAATTGCGTCCTCTAGTGGCTTAAGAAGTCAAGGCCCCAGACCGGTTTATATCGCAGCTATATCAGGATATGGACCGATTTGGACTGTTCTAAGCACAGTTGTTGAAAGTCATAACAAAACACCTCATGCAAAATTTCAGCTAAATAGCATAATAATTGCGCCCTCTAGTGGCTAAAGAAGTCAAGACCCCAGATCAGTTTATATGGCAGCTATATGAGGTTATGGACCGATTTGAACTATGGTAAGCACAGTTGTTGGAAGTCATAACAAAACACTTCATGCTAAATTTCAGGTAAAACGATTGATAATTGCGCCCTCTAGCGGCTCAAGAAGTCAAGATCCAAAATCGGTTTATATGGCAGCTATATCAAAACATGGACCGATGTGGCCCATTTACATTCCCAACTGCAAAATGCAAATTTTGCCCATGAACATTCCACTAAGGAACAGGGGCAAACTTCTCACATATCAATGAGTGCAGTCCGATTCAAGTTTAAGCTCAATGATAAGGGGCCTCCTTTTTATAGCCGAGTCCGAACGGCGTGCCGCAGTGCGACACCTCTTTGGATAGAAGTTTTACATGGCATAGTACCTCACAAATGTTGCCAGCATTAGGAGGGGAAACCACCGCTGAAAATTTCGCCAGGGTTCGAACCCAGGCGTTCAGTGTCATAGGCGGACATGCTAACCTCTGCGCCACGGTGATCTCCAATTCCCAACTGACCTACTCTAAAAAGAAATAGTTGTGCAAAATTTCAAGCGGCTAGCTTTACTCCTTCGAAAGTAAGCGTGCTTTGGACAGACAGACGGACGGACGGAGATGGCTAGATCGACTTAAAATATTATGACGATCAAGAATATATATACTTTATGGGGTCTTAGACGAATATTTCGAGTAGTTACAAACAGAATGACGAAATAAGTGTACCCCCATCCCATGGTGAAGGGTATAAAAACAAAAACGGTTGTGGATATCAATAAAAATCTTTGATATCCACTGTGAAAGTACATTCGATGCCAATATGTATGGAACTCGATTTCTTTTGCATGGCCACTACGGGCACGCTTGCAGAAGTCCAGACGCTGAACATAATTTTCGACGGTTCTCAAGCATACATCGCCTGATACTACTGCAATTTCGTGTTCCATATTCGTAGGAAGTTCATTAATCGTCGCTGGCTAGATGGCACAGACCATAGACTTGACGTAGACCCACAGGAAATAATCTAACGGCGCCAAATCTCACGACCGAGATGGCCAATCTACTGGACCATTTCGTGGGATGACACTTTCTCCAAACTTGGTTTTCAAAAAATTGATTGTGACATTCGCTGAGGGGCTTGTGGCGCCGTCCTGTTGGAACCACATGTCCTCCAAGTCCATATCATCTAAATGGCTTGTGGCGCCGTCCTGATGGAACCACATGTCCTCCATGTCCATATCATCCAAGTGGAGCCAAAAATATTCAGTTATCATCGAATGGCAGCGATTCCCATTCACAGTAATGTGCCGATCGTGATCATCACGGAAGAAGTACGGCCCAATGACGCCGCCGGCCCATGAACCCCACCAAACCGTAATTTTTTCGGTATGTAATGATGACTCATGGAGTACCTGTGGATTGCTGTCTGACCAATAACTCATACTTTGCTTATTGACGAATTCATTCAGCCTGAAATGAGCCTCATAGCTGAAGATGATTTTCCGATTAAAACGATGAGGACAATGACTCCGAATTCCGGTGGTAGATTTTAATGATTTCGACGAGTTGTTTGTTTGTATATCTTTGCATCATGAAATGGCCAACCTTACTGAAGAGAAATTTAAAAAGAGCGGCAAAAGATATAACGTTGTTTGCTGACCCTATCAGTCTACTTTTGTAGCGTCCCTGAAAAAAACCCTGTATTATACAAAAACAAGTAAAAGCGTGCTAAGTTCGGACGGGCCGAATCTTATATATCCTCCACCATGGATTGCGTTTCTCGAGTGCTTATCTCTTTTTAGGCAAACAAAGAATAAGAACTGTTATGCTATTCGAGCTATATCAAATTATAGTTCGATTCGAACCATGAATGAATTGAATGCTGAACATTGTAGAAGTCATTGTGTAATATTTCGGTGCATTCGGATAAGAATGAGCCTTGTAGGGACTCAAGAAGCAAAATTGGGAGTTCGATTTATATGGGAGCTGAATTAAGCCATAGATCGATTCAGACCATATTGAACTCGCATGGGAGAAGCCATTGCACAAAATTTCTGTCAAATCGGATTAGAATTTCACCCTCTAGAGGCTAAAGAAGTCAATATCCCAGATCGGTTTATATGGCAGCTATATTAGGTTATGCACCGATTTGCGTCATACCTAACACAGTTGTTGGAAGTCATAACAAAATTTCAGCCAAATCGGATGAGAACTGCGCCCTCTAGCGGCTCAAGAACTCAAGATCAAAGATCGGTTTATATGGCAGCTATATCAGGTTATGAAGCGATTTGAACCATACTTAGCACAGTTGTTGGAAGTGATACCAAAACATCTCATGCAAAATTTCAGCGAAATCGGATGAGAACTGTGCCCTCTAACGGCTCAAGAACTCAAGATCCAAGTTTGGTCTACACTTCAGTAAATTTCAGTCAAATCAGACGAGATTTGCGGCGCCCTCTATAGGCTCAAGAAGTCAAGACCCAAGATCGGTTTGTGTGGCAGCTAAATCAAAACGACTTGGCCCATTTACAATCGCAACTGACCTACACTAATAAGAAGTATTTGTGCAAAATTTCAAGCGCCTAGCTTTACCCCTTCGAAAGTTAGCGTGCTTACAACGGAATGACTAGATAAGTATACCCCCCATCCTATGGTGATGGGTATAAAATTAGTACCGATAACGGGAGAAAACGTACGTTTAGTACAGCAATTGGTACCATTTTGTACATTTTTTTTTACAGATGGAGCAAGGGGTCTTAGACGAGTATTTCGAGGTGTTACATCGGAATGACTAGATAAGTATACACCTACCCTATGGTGATGGGTATAAAATTAGTACCGATAACGGGAGAAAACGTACGTTTAGTACAGCAATTGGTACCATTTTGTACATTTTTTTTTACAGATGGAGCTAGGGGTCTTAGGCGAGTATTTCGAGGTGTTACAACGGAATGACTAAATAAGTATACACCCATCCTATGATGATGGGTATAAAATGGTACCGGTAACGGGAGAAAACGTACGTTTAGTATACCAATTGGTACCATTTTGTAAATTTTTTTACAGATGGAGCTAGGGGTCTTAGACGAGTATTTGGAGGTGTTACAACGGAATGACTAAATAAGTATACACCCATCCTATGATGATGGGTATAAAATGGTACCGGTAACGGGAGAAAACGTACGTTTAGTATACCAATTGGTACCATTTTGTATTTTTTTTTACAGATGGAGCTAGGGGGAAATATATGATGGTTGACTAAATCTTTTGGGTAGCAAAATTGATACCATTTGGTACTTTCTTTGTAGATGGAGCTAGTGTTCTGAAATTTGTCGGAAAGAATATAATGGGTGACTATGTGCTGTTTACCAAAGTTGGTACCATTTGGTACATACTGTGCAGATTGAGCTAGATGTATGAGATTTGGCATAAAGGTAAAACTTAGATATATATGATGGGCGATCTAATAATTTTTGTTTTTCACACTTTGAAAATTTTATAGTTGGAGCTATAGGTACAAAATTTGGCATAATCTATTCAAAATTCTTACATTTTGGTACCAAAATTGGTGCCATTATGTACTATCTGTTCACTTAAACCTAACCTAACTTAACCTACGATGCACATCATCTTTGAAGAAGTACGGTCCAATGATGCCACCAGCCTATAAACCGCACCAAACTGTGACTTTTTCTGGATGCATTGGTAGCTTTAGCAGTGCTTCTGACTGATCTTCACTCCAAAATCGACAATTCTGCCTATTTACACATCCATTGAGCCAAAAAATGGGCTTCGTCCATAAAAATGGGAAAAAAGGCGATATGAACTTTCTTAAGAGAGCACGCATTTGAATTGTTTGTAAGACGATTCATGGTTAAATTATAGACCCAACACAAGGTGTTTGACAGTGAAACAAAACACGAAACGAGCGTGAGCTGTTTAAACCAGTGTTGCCAAAAAGACGAAAGCTAAAAAAATTACCCTTTTTATACTTTATAGTGTCGGTTAAGGATATTGAGATTTGGTGCAAGCGGAATATACTTCGGTGGTGGGTATGAAAAGCAATTTTTGTCTCCCACAGACCATTGTGCGATTGCTGCCTTCGCAGCACATCGTCTACCTCATTGCAGTTTCACATAAAAAATTAGAGCCTGCTATATTTTGCTGTAATACCAAATCTTTTGTTTCTCACCAAAAAAAGGAGATTTTTTATGAAAATCCTTCCATAAAAAAACGTTTTTTCTCAGTAGCCTCCCTCCGTTTAATGCTTTCGTTTTTTGCATTTATTTTCATACAAACATTTTGATTAATGATGCATTTATAAGAGCGGTATTTTGGCGTTTTTATATCATTTTTTTTGGTGAACAAAATGTTTGAAAGTTTGGTGTATTTTCTGTTTTTTTTTTTTTTTTTGGCGGCGAACGGCGACTGTTCGCTGCTTGCTGGGTTGATGGAACACTTGGATTGTTTTTATGAGCATAACGTGTTAATCTCTTTTTCTGGCGGAGTTTAAGTGAATTAAAGGACGAATGATGATTTTTCATTGTCAGCATGAATTAAAATCATTATTATGGCGGTTGTTTTTTCTCTAACGCTAATATGTCATTTGCCAAAAGTGAAAATATGCGGATGAGACAGTGGACATAAGCCATAAGACTTGGGTTTTTCTGGTTTAAGTGAAAAAAATATTGCCCCCACCTATAGTGAAATTTTCTGGAGACCAACTGCTTTAGAATTAATTGAAGGTCTACTTAAACTTAAATAATATTGCTTGGAAAAACTGACAAAAATGAACTGAGGAGAGTAAAAATTCAATTGAACTAAAAATGAAATTTACTAAATTTAGGTAAACAGATTTTATTCTCTTGGGTTCTATGGGGGGTTAAATGCTTGGGTTAGGTTTAATTGGCAATCTACCAACTGTCTCACTTGGATGTTTTCGTCCATTGTGATACCACAGGAGCTGAAGAAGGAAGATGCCTTCTAGTTCCTGCCGTTGAACTATCCAGATCGCTTTTAAAAGCCCAACAACTTGCGAATTTTCATATCCGATAAATCCGACAGGTTCTTAGAGAAAAAAGAACCTAACTTGGATCGCTTTCTGACTGCCAGAGCGGAACACACACACAGCAGGTGTTCTATAGTCTCTTCTTCTTCGTTGTCCCCACATCTACTGCAAAAGTCGTTGCTGGCAGTCTTCAGTCTGTCAGCATGTTTTCCTATTAGGCAGTGGTCTGTCATGAGGGTCTTTCATGAGAGACAGTGACATAGCAATGGTAGACCTCTTCAAGTCCAAATTAGGCCACATAGTTTTGGAATGCTCACAACCGCATCTTCGGGCCTGGTCCTGAAAACTTAGCTTACTCTCTTGCTAGAGGCATACCCACAGATTCCAGTTTCTCTGGCAAGTGCTAGGTAGTTCCTAGTCTCGCAAGCTCGTCCGCTTTGCATTTCCCTGCGATATCTTTGTGGCCCGGCACCCAGAACAGTAGAATATTGAACTGTTCAGCCATATCGTTGAGAGATCAGCGACAGTCGAGGGCGGTTTTTGTATTCAGAAATACGTTCTCCAGGGATTTAATGCAGGCAGCCATTAAAGATATTTAAGCCAATCGCCGCAATGATATTAAATCTTAGCCATTCCACCACTTCCTTAATTGCAAGGATCTTCGCTTGAAACACACTGCAGAGGTGGGGTAACATTTTCTAGGTCTTTAGAGTACACCCCATAGCCCACTTGGTCGTCTAGTTTGGAACCATCCGTATAGAAGTCTATGTAACTTCTATTACCCGGGATATCGTGGTTCCAATCGATTCTTTCAGGAATAGAGGTACAGTACTTTTTATCAGAAAGCGGCTCAGGTAGGGTGTAATCCACTCTGACAGAAAAATCAGATATTGTATCAAGGACAACACAGAGTCCGTAGCCGCCACATGACCCAAGAGAAAGATCCCTTAACCTCACAGCAATGGCCGCAGCAATTTTTCTAGCCACAATATCCAGAGGCCTTTACTTACTTTACTTTAATTGGCTATGATAGAACATTTGTTCCACTAGCCGAACGTACAATAGCGTTCCAAGCGCCTCGATCTTCTGCGCTTATTCTAAAATCTCTGACCCCAAGTTTCGAGGTGTCTCCCACCACTTGATCTTTTCAACGGGCTTTTAGTCTTCCCGGTTTGCGTGTACCACCGTGTTTGCCTTCAAAAGACTTCTTTGCTGAAGCTTCTTCATCCGCTCTGACAAAATGATCTAGCCAACGCAGGCGTTGTATTTTGATGCGTGTAACGATGCTATCGTCGTCATACAGCTCATACAGCTCGTGGTTCATACGTCGCCTATATTCTCCATTATCGCAAACGGGTCCATATATTTTACGAAGAATCTTTCTCTCAAATACTCCAAGCACTGACTCATCTGCTTTCACGCATGCTTCAAAACCTTATAACAGCACGGGTAGTATCAGTGTCTTGTATAGTGTAATCTTCGTCTGTCCAGAGGTCGCCTTGGTTCTAAACTGCTTACTTAGTCCAAAGTAGCATCTGTTGGCCAGTATTATTCTTCGCTTTATCTCAAAACTGGTGTTATTCGTTTCGGTTACGGCGGTGCCGAGGTAGATAAAGTTGCTGACTATCTCAAAGTTGTGGCTCCCAACTTTCTCCATTTTTTTATCTGCTCGGTTGTACAAGGTGTTCTGGGAGTTGAAACCATCCATTTCGTCTTATCTCCATTTACTGCCAGACCCATTATCACTGACTCTCTTTCGATGCTTTCAAAGTCAGCAGTTACTACTTCCGGTGACCGACCTATGATATCGATGTCATCAGCATAGGGGAGTAGCATGTGTTCTCTTGTAATCATATCTATTCACATCTGCGTCTCGTATAATTTTCTCCAACAGGATATTATAGAGATCACTTGATAGGCTGTCTGCTTGTCTGAAACCTCGTTTGGTATTAAATGGTTCGGAGAGATTCTTTCCTATTCTTACTGAGGAACGCGTATCAGCAAGTGTCATCCTGCAGAGTCTTATTAATTTTGCAGGGATACCAAATTCATACATGGCATGAAATACCGTAGATACGTTCAAAAGGGTATCGAAAGCGGCTTGTAGTCAACAAAGTGATGGTAGGTAGGCTGATTTTTCCTTCTCGGGTCTTTTCTAGGAATTGGCGCAGTGTGAATATCTGGTCCAGGGTGGATTTACCAGGTCTAAAGCCGCATTGATAGGGCCCAATTATCTCATTGACTTTAGGTTTTAATCTTTCACACAATACGCTCAAGAGTATCTTGTATGCGATGGGGAGGAGACTTATTCCTCTGTAGTTGGCATATTCCGTCTTGTCTTCTTTCTTGTGTACGGGACATAGTATGCTGAGGTTCCAATCATCGGCTACGCGTTATTCCAGCCAGATTGCGCATATAAGCTGATGCATACGCCTTATCAGCGTGTCGCCTCCGGTCTTAAATAATTCAGCGAGTAACCCGTCGGCTCCTGCTGCCTTGTTGTTCTTTAGTCGGGTCACTGCTATCTGAACCCCAATCTGACTAGGAGGTAAACATTTTATACCATCATCATTGATTGGTTCTGCGGTATCCTCTTCGCCGCCAGAGGCATTAGATGTGGCATTAAATTCAGTGCATCAGATGGTGTCATCCTCAATGCGGCTGTGATGCACAAACAAGCGACCCTTTGGATCCGGTTGATTATTGAACAGTAGTTGGACCTTTGAAGCGCCGTCCACCTGAACACAACACCATATAGCATTATAGGTCTGACAACTGCTGTATATACCCAATGCATGACGCGCTGTCTAAACCTCCAACTTTTGCTAATGGCTCACTTGCAGGTGCATAGGGCAAAAATTGCCTTTTGTTGACCTTTCGAAAATGCTTGGGTTATATGCGGCTGCTTGCTTCCAATATTCTAATCGTTTCCAACGTATGGCAATTATGTAAAAATCCCAACTTGGACGATCGGTTAATATGAAGACTAGCTGGACAGGGCCCGCTCCGCTGCGCCTTCTTTCACTCTCTTATTTTATCTGAGGCCTATGCTGGAAAGGACAGGAAATAAGTCTTGTTTGCAGATGCTGTTACGGCCTTTCAGATATTTCGACCCAATGTGGATATCATATTGGTGCTCTTCTCTCAAATATCTTCCATTTAAGCCATATACTGCTATGTTCGGTAAATGTATCCCATATTGTCATTATTGGTTTATATTTCCTTTTGGCGGGCTTTGGAGGTGGTGCGGACCCCTTAGATATCCCACCCTAAATAAGGATACCAAATTTCTGATATTGACCTATTATGAACAAACTAAATTTCTCTTAAACTGCCCCACCCAATTTCCGAGATCTGGTGTTTTTGGTACAAGAGCAAGGGGAGGGTCCGCCTAATTAAGTTTAGATGTTAGACTTACCTCATTCTCTTGGTCTGGGTGGTAAACTGGAGTAGCCAATCACTTTGCCCCGCAAGTGGATATAAAATTTATACTCTACTCTACCAAAAACTATATTTGAGCTACATACATATGTGTGGTCTAGGAAAAGTTTATGAGGTGTGGCATCCCTGAAACACTTGTCCATAAAAGAGATATCAGATCTGAGTCCCTATTTGACATAGACCACAAATATATCCAGTTGGAGGGGTATGCAGGGTGGGGCGGCCACCCACGCACTTAGCCCTGATAAAATATCAGCATCGTGCCCCAATTGCCATTGGTTTAGGGAGAATTTATTTCATGAGACCACTCCCAAATACTTGGCCTCAAAATTGGATTTCCAAATCGATGTCTACTATCAGATATCTATCATTTGAGCATCTTATTGCCATAGTAGGCAAACACGGCCAGTTTGAGGGGAGTTTAGGGGGCGGACTCTGAAATAGAGCACGATTTTGTTTGAGCACCATAATGCTCAAGCATTATGAGCCCCATAATGTCAAGCATTTTGAAGATGGCACTCAAGGTATTCAGGGCTACGGGTCTCGTTCAGATCCACATTAATTAATTTTGGATTGTATTGTATCGCTTATCTATATTCAAATTCATATTTTACAGCAACCACTTGAGATTCCACATTTTAAAGATTCGCAAATCCTGCTGCGTCTTTTCCAATTTGAGGGTAAAAAGTGTACTCTACTACCAAATACGGTTTATTTGTGTTTTAGTCTATCCTGATCGGCCTTCATATGGAAATGCAAATTTTGCCCATGAACATTCCACTTCTCACATATCAATGAGTGCAGTCCGATTCAAGTTTAAGCTCAATAATAAGGAGACTCCTTTTTATAGCCGTGTCCGAACGGCGTGCCGCAGTGCGACACCTCTTCCGAGAGAACTTTTACATGGCATAGTATCTCACAAATGTTGCTAGCATTAGGAGAGGAAAGCCACCGCTGAACATTTTTTCTGATGGTCTCGCCTGGATTCGAACCCAGGCGTTCAGCGTCATAGGCGGACATGCTAACCTCAGCGCTACGGTGGCCTCCGATCGGGTTTCATATATTTTTTTAAATTCCTTTTTTCTTTTGGGTTGGAGAGGGGGAGGGGGATTACCCCCTGGCGCAACTTTTTATTTGAGTACGATATATTCTTGGTCGTCCTACATGACAGTTTGGTGTTGTTTTTATTGGGAGGAGAGGGTCGGTCCGTCCGACGCTAAGTCCCAAAAGACCATTTATTTCAGTCCTTTATTGTCGCGATCTACATGTCCTGCTAAACGGCTGGACATGATTCACGTACTTGAATCCTTATATCGACATTAGATTCGAACTCTACTGTCATAGGCCTTTCTTTTAAATCCGGAATCGGCTAAGAAAAGGAGGCCCCTTATTATTGAGCTTATACTTTAATGGGACTGCACTTATTGATATGAGAGTAGTATTGCCTGTTCCGTAGTGGAATGTTCATGGGAAATTTAGTAATAGGACGTAGATAAAAATGGACAGACGGACGCATATAATGACGGTTGTACAGCCAAGATTTAGAATGTAAAGGCGTTAAAAAGCCTGTTCACTCTTCAAGATCTTAGATCAATTTTTTCGATTTATTACAAATGGAAGGGCATTAGAGGAGGCTAAAAAAACTACAAATATTCTCTCCACAATGGACTATTTAAATATGCAAATATTTATTTAGGTTGGCAAGACACGTACTTTCTAAAACGAACGCTGAAAGAAATTGATTACAATGCATTCTTGTTGTTACCTTTCCCCAGCAGCAGCAAGTGGTGATAAAAAGGATCAACCAAAGCATAGGTAAAAAGGAGGTGTCGTAAACCAAACATCCTTCTGATTCACTACATCTGTGCCGCAGGATGTTTTGCAGATGATTGAAAAAAGAAACTCAACAAAACTATTACAAAGGCTTTCAGATTTTTTCCTGTGCAAAGCTCAAAAAAAAAGGAAACCCAACAGGATTGGTGTTAAAATTATGATTGCTATGTGTATGAAATTCCTTTACTTGGGCGACAGGATGTGATGTGTAGCAATGCTTTCGCATAAAACGAGGTTGAAGGATATCCCATCGTGACAGTCATATGCAAATGAAACACGTTATTCGCAGCATAATTCCACTCGTTCAAGACAATCTGCCGTTTTGATTCACGATGAGACGTTTTGGTGACTGTTGATATTAATTAGAATTCTAATTGAAAAGGACACAACAGATGCCTGCTTTCTTTGTCAAAGTCCTGGCGTTCTAGACAAGAAGAAAACAAACCAGCCGAGTAAATGAAGGGTTGCTGAGACAAAATACACATCAATTTGAAAGGTGCGATATTTTTTCTTTATTTAACCATCCCTAGGATAAATGAGGTAAGACGTCAGCTTATTAATCTTGTCGTCATTTAGGCTTTCCTTTGTCTTCTTTTCCAGCATTTCAAAGTTTACAAATTATTTTCAAATCACCTTGTCCCTGAATGGGGGTCGGCGTTTTTTCTTTCGTTTGAAATTTTCAATGAAGGTTGATTTTTTTTCAATTTCTAAAACTTCAATGAAGGTAAATGTTATTTTTTGCCACTGTTATTAATACTGGACGTGCCGAACATGACAAGTGACATGTTATGAGTCCTTTTACTGTGATGGTTTTGTTTTTTTCCTTTTTGACAGCGGTAATGTTTCAAAAATATGTTGTTGCCTTCGGTTTTTTTTTTTTGGGTTTTTGTGGGTAACAAGGGTTATTTTTGTGTCTATCAAGTGATTTCATCCGTGGTGTTTTTCTCTTTTTTTTTTTGGGGTAAAAAAAACTCTTGTAAGTAATTTGCATTTAACTTTCATTAAATTTTCATTTTGGTGTTTTTTTTTTTTTTCTTGCGTAGTTTTCAATTAGCTCTGCCTTTGTAGAACAAGTTTTGAAAATTCTTAACACAAACCTAAAACAAAGAACTGCCAACAAAACGGTTACAAAAAAAATCTGGATTGGTTATGGACTGATTTTGACCTAGGGTGAGGACTAGAATACAATGCTTCTTTCCCAAAGCAAGAAGGCTGTCTTCTTGATGATAGATTGTGGATAAGTTAGAGTAATTCAAATGGCTGCGATCTATGATTGTATTGGGTTGCCCAAAAAGTAATTGCGGATTTTTCATATAGTCGGTGTTGACAAATTTTTTCACAGCTTGTGACTCTGTAATTGCATTCTTTCTTCTGTCAGTTATCAGCTGTTACTTTTAGCTTGCTTTAGAAAAAAAGTGTAAAAAAAGTATATTTGATTAAAGTTCATTCGAAGTTTTATTAAAAATGCATTTACTTTCTTTTAAAAAATCCGCAATTACTTTTTGGGCAACCCAATATCATACCAGTATACCTATACACTACAACTATTGTGTAATGCCTGGAATCTAAGGCCATTGCGAATCAGTAGAATCCCTCTGACTATTGGTATCTGGGTACTGTAGCTGCAAGAACCCGTAGCCCTACAAACATTTTCCATGATTTTTGAAGGATATTCGTCCCCGCGACGAATTAGTCAATCCTCTGGTTGATTTTTATGCAATTGTTCTTCCGCATTAGTCGCGAAACACTCTTCTACGATATCATTGGACCATTCATTGCGAGTGCGGAAGTTTTAGCAACTCTTTGCGAAGATTCTCTCACAAACCAATCTTCCGTATGACTCGTGAAACACTCTTCTAGGTGAGCATTGGACAATCCATTGGGTGTCTGGAAGTTTTAACCACTCTTCCTGACGATTGTTACGCAATTCATTGCGTTATAATCGTCCAGAATTCAAATTGACTCCCCTATGGACTGCCCAATGATATCGTAAAAGAGTATTTCGCGACTAATGCGGAAGAACAATTGCGTAAAACTCTTCCAGAAGATTGCTTATTTATCGCGGGGACGAATAGCCTTCTGCCTTCTTGACAGAACAATTGCGTAAAACTCTTCCAGAAGATTGCTTATTAATCGCGGGGAAGAACACTCTTCCAAAATTATGAAAAATGTTTGTAGGATGTTCACGCATGACCGCAGCCTTTGCCCAATTATCGATTCATGAGTATCTGTGGTGTCGGAGTATGAGTATCCGTATGTAGGCCCTGCATACATTTTCGATCGCCAAACAATCTTCCGCCAATCTTCTAGAAGAAGGTTACGATCGCGGACAAGCCCATCTAAGAGTCGTTGACGATTCCCCAGTCGCACAGTGGGATGGGAAAAAAATAAGTGGAAATAAGTCTGCCATTTTGGAACGGATAGAGATATCATCATGAAATTTTACATGGTTATAGCTGAGGTGTTATCAAACTTCAGGGCTCTGGGATCTTGACTTCTTGAGCCACTAGAGGGCGCAATTCTCATCCGATTTGGCTAATATTTTGCATTAAATATTTTGTTGTGACTTCCAAGAGCTGTGCTAAGTATGGTTCAAATCGGTAAATAACCTGATATAGCTGCCATATAACCCAATCTGGGATCTTGGCTTCTTGCGCCACTAGAGGGCGCAATTCATTTCCGATTTGGCTGAAATTTTGAATGAAGTATTTTGCTACGACTTACAACAACTGCGCTAACTATGGTTTGAATCGGTACCTAACTTTATATAGCTGCCATATAAACCGATGTGGGATCTTGACATCCTAAGCCTCTAGAGGGCGCAATTCTTTTCCGATTTGACTGACATTTTGTACAACCGCTTTTCCCATGACCTTCAACATACGATCTATAGCCTAATACAGCTCCCATTTAAACCGATCTCCCAATTATGCTTCTTGAGCCCCTACAAGACGCAATTCTTATCCGAATGGACTGAAATGTTACCCAGTAACTTCTACTAGGGTCTTCAACATTCAATTCATTTATGGTGCAAATCGGACTTCGTGCCATGGTAGCCTATGACGCTGAACGCGTTCGAATCCTGGCGAGAACATCGGACAAAGCGATGTTTATCCCCTCTTAATGTTGGCAAGATTTACGAGCTACAATGCCATGCGTGGTCAGTTAAGTTAAGTTTTCCCCAAAGAGGTGTCGCACTGCGGGACGCCGTTCGGACTCGGCTATAAAAAGAAGGTCCCTTATCATTGAGTTCAAACTTGAATCGCATTGATGTGTGAGAATTTGCCCCTTCTCGATTCCTGGTGGTAATGTTCTCACAAAGGGAGGGATGGCACCTCAGACATTTCGACTCAACTATGGAAATCAAATTCGTGCAGCACTTTCAAATCCCTTAAATTTGAGCCCCATATTGCCATGACCGGTAAATATGAACCATTTGGAGGGTGTTTTGGGGCTGGAGCGGCCACCGGCACTTTGCACTGAAAATAGATATCAAATTCGTTCTTTATTCCCAACGGAAATGAAGTTCAGTTTAGGGGGTGCCTAGGGGCGTACCCCAAAACACTTGGCTCTAAAATTGGATATCAAACTCGTTTTCTACTCTCAAATATCTTTCATTGGAGTCCCATTTTGCCAACTAACCCATTTGAAGTATCTTTAGGAGGAAAAGCGCCACCTAGTCTTGAATGCAAATTTTAATGTCGTATTCGTAATCTACTCCCGAATACCTTTCATTTGAGTCACATATAGTCATGATCGGCTAATATGACCATTTGGGGGTATTTGGGGGTGGACGACCAGCCATTACTTGAACCTAATGTTTCATGCCATATTTGTAATTTACTGTCTAGAACTTTTCATTTGAGTCCCATATTGACATGAACTTCGAATACATCTGTTTAGAGAAGTTTTGTGGTTGGGTGGGTCGCTGGGTACTTGGACCCAAATTTGAATACCATATTCGTTTTCTGATCTCCAATACCTTTCATTTGATACCCTTATTGTGCCCATCGGACCACTTTCGGATATGGGTGGGGTTTTTGGAGTAAGGGGGAGGGTCCGCCTCCACCCAATATCCAAAAAATTATAAAGCCTATATTTCCTTCCAGACCAACGTACACAATCTATGAAAATTTTAAGTAAAACAGTGCAGCCAAGTATCATACAGTCTTAAAGGGTTTAATGGCGTTTTTTAGGCGTAGCGTGACCCCCTATACTTTGATCTGATTTTACTCCCGAATACCTTTCATTTGAGCCCCTTATTGAAATAAACGTCCAATAATGTCTGTTTGGGGAGTTTTGGGGTTGGGGCGGCCCGATGGGTACTTAGACTCAAATTTTAAAACCACTTTCGTATTCTACTCTCCAATACCATTCATTTGATGCCCATATTATCCCGATCGGTCCACTTTTGATTTTGTGTTGTGTTTTTGGCATAGGGGGGAGGGTCCGTCCCCCTTTCGATACCGAAAAAAATACCGACTGCCGTTTTTCAGTCTATACGGAACAAACAAACCGAGTCCCATATATCCGTGATTGGTTTAGGTGCCCATTTGGGGCGTTTTTGTGGGGGTGGGGTGACCCCCTATACTTCGACATGAATTTGTATGCCAGATTCGTTATCTACTCCCGCATACTTTTCTTTGGATACCCATATTGTCCCGATCGGTTCACTATAGATTTTGGGTGGTGTTTTTGGGGCAACAGAGTAGGGTCCGTCCCCTTCCGTTATCAATTAATTATAAAGCCTATTCCTAATTCCTGACCATATTCGTAATTTACTCCCGATTACCTTTCATTTGAGTCCCATATTATAATGATCGTCAAATAAGCCTATTTTAAGGTGTTTTGGGGCTGGGGCGGCCCCCCAGGTACTTGGACCCATCTTTTATTATGAAATTCGTACTCTACTCTAGAATACCTTTCATTTGAATCCCATACTATTGCGATCGGTTCACTTTAATTTTTGGGTAGTACTTTTGGGGTAAGGGGGAGGGTCCGCCCCCTCCCGATATAAAAAAAATTATATAGCCTATGTTTCCTTCCAGACCAACCTACACAATCTGTGAAAATTTCAAGGTAATCGGTTCAGCCGTTTTTGAGTCCAAACACAAATTGAATTTTATATATAAGATATTCCGGATCGTCATAAAAATTGGACCATCGAACCATGTCCGTCCGTCCGTCTGTCTGTTTGAAATTTCTTTACACAGCTTCATTTTCCCATCTGCCATTTGGGGTCTTAGGCTCCTAAGAGCTGTATTTATTATCCAATTTGGCACATTGATTTGCGTTGAGATCCCGAACAAACGTGGCCTAAATCGGTATGGTTTAGAGCGTATGGTTTAGAGCGTATACGCTCTAAACCATACCATAAAACAAATTAAAAATGTCCTTATTGAAGTGTATCTTGGAAGGACAATTGCAAATCTCTATGATTACCATTCATTAACACCTAGATCAACAAGTCATCAATAATGCCATTGTTGTGAATTGAATTTGATTGTTCTATTGACACAGCGACCCTAATTTGCTAATTGCAAAATCGTAAGCCAAATATTCGTTTCGCACTTAAATGCTTCTAATCCTAGACAAACAAAGCCATTTTGTCCTTGCTGCTGTTCACTACACTGTGCCACACCCATCAAACGTTGGGAGGGAGGGAGGCATTCACATTCGTTCATTCACACTGACGAAGGAATTAACACAACAAAGGCCAGCCAATGTGGCTCATCTGTTTGGCATTGCTTTAAAGAGGGAGAGAAAACATTCATGAAATTCAATCAATACTCATCAATAGGTGAGGAGGTTGTCCTCTTTTGGTGCTTTGTTTTATTGTCCTCTTGTGTCCTCATGTCACCATCGCAACCGAGAGTCCTCTTCTTTGTTTGGTCGTTGACATTGTTTTTATTTGGATGATTGGCAGTGTCTGTCAGAATAACATTGAGGTGCTTGCACCTTTGTCAGTCTGTCCTCTCTTCTTGGTCGTTAGTCGGTTGGTTTGTTCATTTTATTTGCAATTAACAAAAACCCAATAAAATCGAGCCATAGCAAAAAAACACCCCCCCGTAAATAACGCACTTTGGCATGGTGTGCTGTGGTGGTACGCCAGATTGGAGGGAATACCAGCTGTAGTTGACAATTAATAAATGAGTGACAGTGTTTGTGGTGAAGGTGAAAATTGATTGGCTTCATGGGATAATTATAAGGCGTTTTATTTGATTGAAAACAAATAATTTGCAATGATTAAGTGATGAAGCATGTGGGTGGTTTAAGTGAAATGGCCAATTTTATAAGACGCTTAGAGCAATGAGCTCTTAATTGTGTAGCTAATAGTTACAGGGTAGCTGACATGGAGTGTTACCAAATTCACACTGCTATCTCTGTGACACTAGCCATGATAGCTACACGATATTTGTTTTATTGACAGCTCATTATATTCTTTACAAGCCACCACAATCATTTGCTTCTGAGTTTATTTAAAAAGAAAGTTATGCGTCATGAAGTTCAAGCGATGTAGAGTGGTTGTGTTATAGTTGATTAGAAAATCACTACCACCTATTGTTGGCGAACTAAAACAACTCAAAGTGTACAAAATGTTTGTGTATCTTATCAATTAATCGATACTGGTACTGTTGTCAAACGCCGCATTGGCAATCAAATGGCTAAAGATCTGAAAGTACTCCGTGAAAGCATGCAACATACAGAGTGCGCCAGAGAAATTTACTGTTTTGAAAGGTCAATAAAAACAAAAGTAAAGTTGCCAATTTTGCCCATAAACATTCCACTAAGGCAACGGGGGTTAACTTCTCACATATCAATGAGTGCAGTCCGATTCAGGCTAAAGCTCAATGAAAAGGGGCCTCTTTTTTATAGCAGAGTCCGAATGGCGTGCCGCTGTGCAACACCTTTTTGGAGAGAATTTTTACATAGTACCTCATAAATGTTGCCAGCATTCGGAGGGGAAAAACACCGCTGAAATTTTTTTCTGATGGTCTCGCCTGGATTCGAACCCAGGTGTTCAGCGTCATAGGTGGACATGCTAACCTCTGCGCTACGGTGGCCTCCTAACACAACTCACAGTCCCAAACTTCGGCGACTTTATGAGCACAAAACCTTAAATCGAGAAACCGGTCTATATGGCAGCTATATTTAAATCTGGACCGATCTGTGCCATACTGCACAAATTTGGCAAAGGGCTTAACTTAACTCACTGTCCCAAATTTCGGCGAACTCGGACAATAAATGCGCCTCTTATGGCCCCAAAACCTTAAATCGAGAGATAGGTCTATATGGCAGCTATATCCAAATCTGGACCGATCTGGGCAAACTCGAAGAAAAATGTCAAAGGGCCTATCATAACTCAGTGTCCCAAATTTTGGCGAAATCGGGCAAAAAAAGGCGCCTTTTAAGGGCCCAAGACCTTACATCGAGAGATCGGTCTATATGGTAGCTATATCCGAATGTGAAGCGATCTGGGCCAGATTGAAGAAGAACGTCGAGGGGCTTAACTTAACTCATTGTCCCAAATTTTGGCGACATCGGTCAATAAATGCGCCTTTAATGGGCCCAAAGCCTTAAATCGAAGGGATCGGTCTATTTAGCAGCTATATCCTAATCTGGACCGATCTATGCCAAATTGTAGAAAGATGTTGAAGTGCTTTACACAACCCACTGTCCCAAATTTCAGCAAGATCGGATAATAAATGTGGCTTTTATGGGCCTAGGACCCTAAATTGGCATATCGGTCTATATGGCAGCTATATCCAAATGTGGAGCGATCTGGGCCAGATTGAAGAAGAACGTCGAGGTGCTTAACTTAACTCACTGTCCCAAATTTCGGCGAAATTGGACAAAAAATGCGCCTTTTATGGACCCAAAACCTTAAATCGACAGATCGGTCTATATGGCAGCTATATCCAAATCTGAATCGATATGGGCCAAATTGAAGAAGGATATCGAGGGGCCTAACACAGCTCACTGTCCCAAATTTCAGCGAAATCGGACAATTAATGCGCCTTTTATGGACCCAAGGCGTTTAATCGAAAGATCGGTCCATATGGCAGCTATATCCAAATCTGGACCGATCTGGGCAAACTAGAAAAAAGATGTCAAAGGGCCTATCATAACTTAGTGTCCCAAATTTTTGGCAAAATCGGGCAAAAAATGCGCCTTTTATGGCCCCAAGCCCTAAACCGAGAGATCGGTCTATATGGCAAGTGGTGGGTATCGAAAGACGAGGTGGTGGGTATCCAAAGTTCGGCCCGGCCGAACTTAATGCCTTTTTACTAGTTGTTTTTTTTTTTCAAGAAGGCAAAATTCCTCACAAATGTCGCCAGCATAACCACTGCTGAAAATGTTTTCTAATGTTTCGCCAGGATTCGAAAACAGGCGTTCAGCGTCATAGGCGGACATGCTAACCTCTTAACTACGGTGACCTCCAAAAGTACTTCAGATATTTTCTTACCCACCACCATATGTCCGTCACTTGTAATCACGCTACAGTCTTTAAAAATTGCGATATTCAGTAGAAATTTTGCACAGACTTGTATTTCTTCTATACGCAGGTTAAGTTCTTGAATGGGCCACATCGGACTATATTTAGGGTCTTGAGCCCATAAGAGGCGCATTTTTTGTCCGATTACGCTCAAATTTAAAATAGTGGGCCTCCCTCGACATCCTACCCGAATATGGTTCAGATCGGACTATGTATTTAGATATTGCTCCCATATAGACCGAACTGCTGATATAGGGTCTTAACCTCGTAACAGACGCATTTATTACCGAATTTCGCCGAAATTTGGCAGAGTGAGTTTTATTAGGGCCCGTCGATATCTGAACCGAGAATGGTACAGATCGGAAACTATTTGGATATAGCTGCCATTTAGACCGATCTGCCAAATTTTTTCTAAGACCTATAATAGGCGCATTTATTACCCGACATCGCTGAAATTTGGAACAGCGAGTTGTATCAACTGACATCTGTCCTGAATATGGTCCTGATTGGGCTATAGTTAGATGTAGCTGCCATAGAGACCGATCTCCAGCTTTAGGGTCTGAAGACCATAAAAGGCGCATTTATTCTCCTATTTGAAATAGTGACCTGCACAAGGGGCCTCAACATCGGATCCGAATATGGTGTATATCGGATCATATTTACATATAGCTGTCATATAGACCTATATGCCCTCTTAGGGTCTTAAACCTATAACAGACGCATTTAATACCCGATTTTGGAGAAATTTGGAGTCGTGAGTTGTACTGGTGTCCCCGATATCCGAACCAAATATGGTCCAGATCGAAACATATGTAGATATAGCTGCCATATACACCGATCCACCGATTTAGGGTCTTAGGCCCATAAAATCCACATTTACTACCCGATGTTGCTGAAATTTGGGACAGTGAGTTGTGTTAGAACTCTCGACATTCTTCCTTAATTTGGTGCTGATCAGTCCAGATTTGGATATAGCTGCCATATAGACTGATCTCTCGATTTAAGGTATTAAGCCCATAAAAGGCACATTTATTGTCCGATGTGGCGCAAATTTGGGACAGGGAGTTGTGTTAGGCCACCTGACATCTTTCTTCAATTTGGCCTAGAGCGGTCCAGATTTGGATATAGCTGCCATATAGACCGATCTCTCGATTTAAGGCTTTGGGCCCATAAAAGGCACATTTATTGTCCGTTGTCGCTGAATTTTTGGGACAATGAGTTGTGTTAGGCCCTTCAAAATTTTTCTTCAATTTGGCCCAGATCGGTTCAGATTTAGATTTAGCTGCCATACAGAGCGGTCCGCCGATTTAGGGTCATAGACCCATAAAAGCCACATTTATTATCCGATTTTGCTGGAATTTAGGACAGTGAGTTGATTTAGGCCCCTCGACATCTTTCGTTGGTTTGACCCAGATCGGTCCAGATTTATATATAGCTGCCATATAGACCGATCTTTCGATTTAAGGCTTTGGGCCCATAAAAGGCGCATTTATTGTCCGATTTTGCCAAAATATTTGGGACAATGTGTTGTGTTAGGCCCTTCAACATTCTTCTTCAAATTGGTCCAGATCGGTTCAGATTTGTGTATAGCTCCCATTTAGACCGATCTCTCGATTTAAAGTTTTGAACCCACAAGAGGCTCATTTATTGTCCGATTTTGTCAAAATTTGGGATAGTGAGTTGTGTTAGGTCCTTCGACATCCTTCTTCAATTTTGCCCAGATCGGTCCAGATTTGGATATAGCTGCCATATAGACTGAACTCTCGATTTAAGGTTTTAAGCCCATAAAAGGCGCATTTATTGCCCGATGTGGCAGAAATTTGAGACAGGGAGTTGTGTAAGGCCACCTCACATCTTTCTTCAATTTGGCCTAGATCGGTCCACATTTGGGTTTAGCTGCCATATAGACCGATTTTTCGATTTAAGGTTTTGGGCCCATAAAAGGCACCTATATTGTCCAATTTTGCCAAAATTTGGGGCACTGTGTTGTGTTAGGCCCTTTAACATTCTTCTTCAATTTGGTCCTGATCGGTTCAGATTTGGATATGCTATGGGTCATAAGGTATGCTTTTGTCACCCGATTTTGACTTATATACCGGAGGTGGTGGGTATCCAAAGTTCTTCCTGGCGGAACTTAACTTCTTTTTACTTGTTTCTTATGAATATAGGAAATCTGCAAGCTGTATTCTAAACCTTAGTGGTACACCTTTTGCTATGCTATGGGTTGTTGGGTGCAGGCTTCTGGAACCCAAGATTGCTAGAGTGCGATTTATATTCGAATATTGATAACTGGTATAGTTTTGTGCCAAATTTAAACAATTTAAATATCATCTCTGATAGATTTCTTAACATAAAATTTCCCCCCCTGAAACACTCATCTCTATTGGTGGTGATAAACAAAAGGAAATTGTGTGAGTCTTCCCTTGACTTCGATTGCTGGGCGGGCTTCTGCTATTGTGGCGGCGGTGGCGGCCATTTAACTTCTGTTTTTGCCAACACAAAGCAAAATAATTTCTAAACAAGAAAATGTTTATTTCGTAAAGTTTATCCCCCAAATAACAACAAGGATATGAGAAAACAATTTCTTTTATGGCCATTTGGTTGGAGATGTTGTTGTTCTTGTTGTTGCTGTGCTGCGAGACTTACGCATCACAAAATTGGTTTTTAAAAATATTTTCCCCATTCAGTTTGGTTTTGTTGTTGCTGTAGTTGCTCAACGGCTCTTATCCACATTCCAATTCCCAAAAGTCGCATTACAACGGCCAAAAATATGAAAAGAAAAGAAATTAAAGTGGGTTTTTGGCCATCGTCTAAGCGAAATCTTTGGCCACAGATTCACATACAGCTACCGCCTCAGCTACATTACCGAAAGGTACGGATTCCAAAGATAAAGATATGCTCGTTCAAATGGTAAGTGGGATAATAAATAAAATTTTGCTTACCTGGGAGTTTTTTTTTCGCTTCATTCATTTTTGTGGTGAGCAAGAGATAGGGGGGTACTAGGCCGCCCCCCCATCAGAGAGTTCTGCTATAGGCAGAGTTGGCTGGTTGTCTGAAAACAACCTCAAAGAATTCACAAAAATTGAAATTGAACTTTTTACTTGGAATCTGCTGCCTCTTCTACATCTTCTGGAATGCAGTGTATTGCAAACCAAAATTTGGGGAGTCGAAGCCATCGACTTTAAAGCCAGCCTCACTGCTCGGACTATGAAAAGATGAAAACTGGCATCAGTGTATTGGATTAAATGTAAAGTTTTCCTATCCATAAGGATTTGTTTGCCATGAATAACTTGAACTGCTTGCTGCCTGCCCGTGAGGAGGGTAAGTGTAGGTTGCAGTTTGGTTCTTTGCTTTTGTCGTTAAGAGATGAAAACTTATGTTTTGTGGCAATAAAATTAAATAAGTTGAGACTACGTTGTATAAATAAGCACTAAAATGGAATTTGTAAACTGAATTCACACATATTTTGCGGGACCAGGAATTATGGCTTATGGAAAAGTGATTGTATTTATGAACTTGTATTTGTTCTTTTCTGAGTCTCTGCCATGTCAACTTCAGCAGCATTGCGCTTGTACTTGGTATCACCTGTCACTTGAACAGGGCTCTGAGAACAAACTGCGGAAGGAATAACCTTAACATGTGCCTGATTACATCGAATCTGTCTGAAGTTAAAAACTTCTGAAAATGTTTAAAGTTGGAAATATTTGATTAGCATTAAAACCACATATTTTGTCATAACTGCTAAAGGTGCCCATATCCCGACCGAAGACCAGAACGAACACACCAACTTGTAAATTGCAACTTTCGCCCATGAACACTGGGGCAAACTTCTCACATATCAGTGAGTGCAGTCTAATTAAAGTTTTAAGCTCAATAATAAGGGGTCATCTTTTTATAGCCGAGTCCAAACGGAGTGCCGAAGTGCGACATCTCTTTCGAGAGAAGTTTTACATGGCATAGTTCCTCACAAATGTGGCCAGCATTAGGAGGGGAAAACCACCGCTGAAAATTTTTTTCTTATGGTCTGGCCAGGATTCGAACCCAGGCGTTCAGCGTCATAGGTGGACATGCTAAGCTCTGCGCTACGGTGGCCTCACTAACTTATTTTACTTCAATTGGCTATGACAGAACATTCGGCCCATTAACCGAACGTAGAATAGCGTTCTCAGCGCCTCGATCTTCTGCGCTTATTCTAAAATCTCTGACATCACGTTTCAAAGTGTCTCCCACCACTTGATCATTCCACCGGGCTTCTGGTCGTCCTGGTTTAGGTGTACCATTGGGATTGCCTTCAAAAGACTTCTTTGCTGGAGTTTCTTCATCCATTCTGACAACATGACCTAGCCAACGCAACCCTTGTATCTTGGAACGTGTAACTATGCTATCGTTGTCATACAGCTCATACAGTTCGTGGTTCATATAACGCCTATATTTTCCATTAACGCAAACTGGTCCATATATTTTACGAAGAATCTTTCTCTCAAATACTCCAAGCACTGCCTCATCTGCTTCCACAAGTACCCATGCTTCAGAACCATATAACAGCACGGGTAGTATCAGTGTCTTGTAAAGTGTAGTCTTCGTCTGTCGAGAGGTCGCCTTGTTTCTAAGCTGCTTACGTTACCCAAAGTAGCATCTGTTTGCCAGTATTGTTCTTTGCTTAATCTCAAAACTGGTGTCATTCGTTTCGGTTACGGCGTTGCCGAGGTAGAGAAAGTTGCTGACTCTCTCACATTTGTGGTTCCCATCTCTCTCCATTTTCTTTATCTGTTCGGATGTATAGAGCGTTTTGGGAGTTGAAACCATCCATTTCGTCTTATCTCCATTTACAGCCAGACCCATTTTCACTGACTCTCTTTCGATTCCTTTAAAGGCTGATGTTACTACTTCCGGTGACCGACCTATGATATCGATATCATCGGCATAGGCGAGTAGCATGCGTTCTCTTGTAATTAGTGTGCCATATCTATTCACATCGGCATCTCGTATAATCTTCGCCAGCAATATATTAAAGGGATCACACGATAGGCTGTCTTCTTGTCTGAAACCTCGTTTGGTATTAAATGGTTCGGAGAGATTCTTTCCTATTCTTACTGAGGAATGCGTATCAGCAAGTGTCATCCTGCAGAGTCTTATTAATTTTGCAGGGATACCACACTCAGACATGGCTTGAAATACCTTTGAAAGTAAAGGAGTATCGAAAGCGGCTTGGTAGTCAAGAAAGATATGGTAGATGTTGATTTGTCCTTCTCGGGTCTTTTCCAGGATTTGGCGCAGTGTGAATATCTGGTCTAGGGTGGATTTATCTGGACTAAAGCCGCATTGATAGGGCCCAATTATCTCATTGACTTTAGGGCTAGAACTTGCACACAGTACGCTCGAGAGTAGCTTGTATGCGAGGGGGAGGAAACCTATTCCCCTGTAGTTGGCAGATTCCGTTTTGTCTCGTTTCTTGTGTGCGGGACATAGTATGCTGAGGTTCCAATCATCGAGTATGCGTTCTTCTAGTCAGATTGCCCAGATAAGCTGATGCATACGCCTTATCAGAGTGTCGCCTGCAGTCTTAAATAGATCAGCGGGTAACCCTTCGGCTTCTGCTGCCTTATTGTTCTTCAGTCGTGTTACTGCTACTTGGACTTTATTCTGACTAGGAGGTACACATTCTATACCATCATCAGGGATTGGTTCTGCGGTATCCTCTTCGCCGCCAACGTCGGACACTAGCAGTTGGGTAGAATGATCTTTCCATATCCGCAGCCTGCTATATGTACCAGTTACCAGATTTCCTTCTTTGTTTCTGGAAGAGGATGTGCCTGCACCAAAGCCATCGGTTTGATGTTTAATTCCTTGTTAAAATTTCCCGACTTCTTCCAGACTTCTGTACATCTCAATTTGCTCACATTCACATCTTTCCATTTCCTTTTTATACCCTCCACCATAGGAAGCCACCGTAGCGCAGAGATTAACATGACCGCCTTTGACGCTGAATGCTTGGGTTCGAATCCTGGCGAGACCACCAGAATAAGTATTCAGCGGTGGTTTTCCTCTCCTAATGCTGTCAACATTTGGGAGGTTCTATGCCATGCAAAACTTCTCTCCAAAGAGGTGTCGCACTGCGGCATGCCGTTCGGGCTCGGCTATTAAAAGGAGGCCTCTTTTCATTGAGCTTTGAACTTAAATCGGACTGCACTCATTGATGTGTGAGAAGTTTGCTTCTGTTTCTTAGTGGAATGTTCATGGGCAAACTTCGTAATTTGCCATAGGACGGGGGGTATACTAATTTCGTCATTCCGTAACACCTCCTAATATGCGTCTAAGACCCCATAAAGTATATACATTCTTGATCGTCATGACATTTTAAGTCGATATAGCCAAGTCCGTACGTCCGTCCATGTATCCGTCCGTCCGTCTGTCGAAAGCACTCTAACTTTCGAAGGAGTAAAGCTAGCCGCTTGAAATTTTGCACAAATATTTCTTATTAGTGTAGGTCGGTTGGGATTGTAAATGGGGAAAATCGGTCCTAGTTTTGATATAGCTGCCATATAAACCGATCTTGGGTCTTGACTTCGTGAGCATCTAGCCGGCGCAAATCTTAGCCGATATTGGCTGAAATTTTGCACATGGTGTTTTTGTCTCACATCCGACATCTGTGCCAGCTACGGGCTAAATCGGTTCATAATCTGATATAGCTGCCATATAAACCGACCTGGGGTCATGACTTCTGGAGCTTCTAGAGGGCGCAATTGTCATTCAATTTGGCTGAAATTTTACATGAAGTGTTTAGGTATGACTCTTAACAATTGTGCCAAGTATAGTCTAAATCAGTCCATATCCTGATATAGCCGCCATATAAACCGATCTCCCGAATATACTTCTAGAGCCTCTAGAGGGCGCAATTCCTATCCGATTTGTTTTGCATGACATGTTTCGTTATGACTTCCAACAACTGTGCAAAGTATAGTTCAAATCGGTCCATAAACTGATACAACTGCCATATAAGCCGATCTAGGGTCTTGACTTCATGAGCCTCTAGAGGGCGCAGTTATTATCCGATTTGGCTGAAATTTTGCATGAAGTGTTTTAGACTTCTTGGGCTTTTAGAGGGCGAAATTCTTATCCAATATGGTTGAAATTTTGGGTATGTCGTTTTAGTATGACTGCCAACAACTGTTCTAAGTATGGTCTAAATCGGTATATAACTAGATATAGCTGCCATATAAACCAATCTCCCAGTTTGAATTTTTGAGCCTCTGGAGGGCGCAATTATTACTCGATTTGCCTGAAATTTGGAAGGTGGTGTTTTTATATGGCTGATGTTTTTCTATTCGAAAAAGTCATTCAAAGAACTTGACAAATGTGATCCATGGTGGAGGGTACATAAGATTCGGCCCGGCCAAACTTATCACGCTTTAACATGTTTTACGTTTTCCTCCATAACTTTGTTCTACAATTCTATTTTGAACTAAATAACGACATTGCCAAAATCTATTAAAGTTTTGCATTAACATTGCACTTTGCCTCAACATTGATTATCCCCCACCCACTCTCAGATGCCGTGAGGTGAAATGTTATACTAAGAGCATAACTTGCATGCCATCAGTTTTTCTTTTCATTCTTTTCGGTTCGGTCGCGCAATTTCGTGTCTCTGTTTAAAAATACAAATTACTAACTAAAAATACAATCAATGGTTCCAAATAATGATTCAAAATCTTAGGCATCATTCAGTTAACTAATGTGTTTAAAATTTGTTGCACCATAACCATTGAAAATGTGTTAAAAGTGTTTAAGAAGTTTAACTATTGACAATTTTTTCCTTTCGTTAGAAATGCGACATTTAATTAGTGATCGTGGTGTGTATTGTTTTCCCCCTTACCTTTTGTGTGTAGTTGTTGTTTGTGAATTTGTGTGTAACAGCAATGCCAAGCAGAGTGAGAACATTTTGGTGAGAACAAAGAGTAAGAGGAATAGAATACCAAAACGACACACAATTTGTAGTGAAACATAACAACAACAATAATGTAACGGCTACAAGTCTCGAATTAAATTAAGTATATACACAAAGAGGTAGTGAGAGGGAGAGACGGGGGGAAAAAAGGGAGAAATAAATTCGCTAAACCTCCGAAAGTAGAGTTAAAAGACTTTTTAAAATCAAATACTCGTGTGTTCGTATAATTATAATAAACACAACAGCATTTAACCAAAGCTTTGGATGGGTTAGAAGTAGAAGACAACAGTTAAGGTAGGTTTTCATCGCTATATTTTAAGATTTGTGTGATGAAATTATAAATACTTAACAACATAAATGATTTAGAAAATTGAATGTGTGTGCTTTTGTATTTTATCATAAACTAGCTGGACAGGGCCCGCTCCGCGGTGCCTTCTTTCACTCTCTTATTTTATTTGAGCCCTATGCTGGCACAGACAGGAAATAAGTCCGGTTTGGGGTGCTGTTACGGCCTTTCATATATTTCGCTGCAATGTGAATATCAAATTGGTGCTCTACTCCCAAATAACTTCCATTTGAGCCTTATGTTGCTATGGTCGGTAAATATATCCCATATTGTCACTATTGGTTTATATTTCCATTAGCGGGCTTTGGAGGTGGCGTGGCCACCCTAGATATACCAACCATAATAAGGATACCAAATTTCGGTTTTTGAGCTATTATAAACAAACTAACTTTGGCATAAATCCCCCCACCCATTTCCGAGATCTGGCGTTTTTCAAAATAGGGTAAGGGGAGGGTCTGTCCATTAAAGTTTGGATGTTGGATTTACTTCATTCTCTTTGTTTTGGTGGAGGACTGGAGTAGCCAAACCCTTTGCCCCGAAAGTGAATATCAGATTCATACTCTATTCCCAAAAACTATATTTTAGCTATATATACAGTGCCATAGATATATCTACATACCTTTTTATAAATAGCGTTACGTCAACTGGCAGTAACGTAGTTAGCATAAGATTTTAAACCAAAAATTTTAACCGATTATAGCAGAGGGAACTATGGTAAAAAATTTTAGCAACAATAGACTTTTGGCAAAAACTATTTTTTTTTTGGGCGGGGTATGTAGTGGCACACTGTATTTATAGCATAGGGATGGTTTACGAGGTCAGGCGTCCCTGAAACACATCAGACATCAGATTTGACCCCTTTTTGCCATAGTCCACATATATGTCCGTTTGGAGGGGTATGTAGGGTGGGGCGGCCACCCACGCACTTAGCCCTGAAAAAATATATATTTACTTGTGCCCCAATTGACATTGGTATAGGGAGAGTTTATGGGGTGCGGCGACTCCCTGTCCGTAACACGGTATTAAGTGTCCCGCCACTACACCATGCTGCATGTGGTGTTCCATTATGACTTTCAACAACTGTGTCAAGTCTTTAACCTGATATAGCTCCCATATAAAACGATCTGCCGATATGACTTCTTGATCCCTTACAAGTCTTATTTTTTGTCCGATTTGGCTGAAATTTTGCATGAAGTTGTTTGTTACGGTACATAGCCCATTTACGACTCTATAGGATATATATATATATATATATATATATACATATATATATATATTTGATCGTCGTAAAAATCTAAGACAATCTAGCCATGTCCGTCCGTCTGTCTGTCTGACCGTCTGTCTGTTGAAATCACGCTACAGTCTTTCCAAATAGAGATATTGAGCTGAAACTTTGCACATATCCTTTTTTTGTCCACAAGCATGTCCAGTTCGAAGATGGTCTATATCGGACTATATCTAAATATAGCCCCCATATAGACCGATGCGCCGATTTAGGGTCTTCGGCCCATAAAAGCCACATTTATTATCCGGTTTTGCTGAAATTTGGGACAGTGAGTTGTGTTAGGGCTTTCGACATTCCCCTTCAATTTGGCCCAGATCGGTTCAGATTTAGATATAGCTGCCATATAAACCGATCAGCCATTTTAAGGTCTTAGACCCATAAAAGGCACATTTATTACTCGATTTTGCCAAAATTTGGGATAGTGTGTTGTGTTAGGCCCTTCGACATCCGTCTTTAATTTGGCTAAGATCGGTTTAGATTTGGATATAGCTGCCATATAGGCCGAACTCACGATTTAAGGTCTTAGGCCCATAAAAGCCGCATTTATTATCCACTTTCGCCGAAATTTGGGATAGTTAGTTATGTTAGGCTCCTCGACATCCGTCTTCAATTTGGCTCAGATCGGTTCAGATTTGGATACACCTGCCATATAGGCCGATCTCTCGATTTAAGGTTTTGGAGCCATTAAAGGCGCATTTGTTGCCCGATTTTGTCAAAATTTGGGACAGTGAGTTGTGTTAGGCTCCTGCAATTTGCAATCTGCAATTTGGCCACGATTGGTCCGGATTTTGGATATAGCTGCCATATAGACCGATCTCTCGATTTAAAGTCTTGGAGCCGTAAAAGCCGCATTTATTGTTTAAGTTCTTCCAAATTTGGTATAGTAAGTTGTATTTGGCCCTTCGACATCCTTCTGCTATTTGGCCTAGATCGACCATATAGACCGATCTTTCGATTTAAGGTCTTGGATCCATAAAAGGCGCACTTATTTTGCGATTTCGACGAAATTTGGGACAGTTAGTTGTGTAAGGGCCTTTGACATCCTTTTTCAATTTGCCCCAGATCGGTTCGGATTTGGATATAGCTGCCATATAGATCGATCTCTCGATTAAAAGCTAGATTTATTATCCGATTTTGCTGAAATTTGGAACAGTGGGTTGTGTTAGGCCCCCTTCAATTTGGCCCAGATCGGTTCAGATTTGAATATAGCTGCCATATAAACCGATCTGCCAATTTTAGATCTTGGACCAATAAAAGGCGCATTTATTGTGCGATTTCGCTGAAATTTAACACAGTGTCATATGTTAGTCTTTTCGACATCTGTGTCATTTATGGATCACATCGCTCTATATTTGGATATAGCTACCAAACAAATTATTTTTTTTATTTATTTTGTGTTAAAGTTTTGTTACTACTTTCTGCGGAGTCGGAGGCGAAAAAATTACCTCGTCTCTAGACAAAATTGCTCAACTACGACTCCGCAGCTCTGCGTATAGCCTGACATAGCTGTAATATAAACCGATCTCCCGATTTGAGATCTTGAGCCCATGGATGCCCCAATTATTTTCCCATTTGGCTGAAGTTTTGCACATAGCATTATATTGTGAATACATATATCCATTGTAAGTATTTGCCAAATCTGTCTATAGCCTGATATAGCTCTCAAAGAAGCAATTTACCCCAGTAGTCTTCTTAGGCCCCTAAATGTTTCAATTTTTGTCAGATTTTGCTGAAATTGGGTACATAAACTACACTCGTGCCGTTTGCTTAGTTCATATGTAGAATCCATGGTGATAAGTTCGCAGAATGCGGACCGGCCACACTTATCACATTTTTATACCCACCACCGTAGGATAGGGGGTATATTCATTTAGTCATTCCGTTTGCAACATATCGAAATAACAATTTCCGACCTTACAAGGTACAGGGTGGCTGATGAAAGCCGCTACCAAAAAAAAATGTAATAACTTTTTTTCTATTTAATAATAATAATTTAATAATTAATTTAATTAATTAATTAATTAATTTAATTAATAATAATTTAATAATTAATTTAATAATTTAATTTAACATGAATAAAAGAAAAATGTATTCCATACACCGAAAAAAAAATGTAGCAATATTCATCATTGTAGCAATATTCATCAGCCACCCTGTATATATATTTCGGATCGTCGTAAAATTCTAAGACGATTTAACGATGTCCTCGTGTCTGTCCGTCTGTCCGTCCGTCTGTTTTTAATCACTCTACAGTCTACAAAAATTGAGATATTGAGCTGAAATTTGGCACAAATGCGTATTTTTGATGCACGCTGGTAAAGTTTATGAATGGGCCAAATAGGACCATATTTGGATATAGCTGCTATATAGACCGATTTTCCGATAAAGGGTCTAATGCCCATAAATGCTTTATTTTTTATCCGATTTTGCTGAAATTTTAAACAGTGAGTAGTTTAAGACCCCCCGACATCTGACCCAAATATGGTTCAGATTGCACTATATATAGATATAGCTGCCATATAGACCGATCTCCCTAGTAAGGGTCTGAAGACCATAACATTTTTATACCCACCACCGAAGGATGGGGGTATATTCATTTTGTCATTCCGTTTGCAACACATCGAAATATCCATTTCCGACCCTATAAAGTATATATATTCTTGATCAGCGTAAAAATCTAAGACGATCTAGACATGTCCGTCCGTCTGTCCGTCTGTCTGTTGAAATCACGCTACAGTCTTTAAAAATAGAGATATTGAGCTGAAATTTTCCACAGGTTCTTTTTTTGTCCATAAGCAGGTTAAGTTCGAAGATGGGCAATATCGGACTATATCTTCATATAGCCCCCATATAGACCGATCCGCCGATTTAGGGTCTTAGGCCCATAAAAGCCACATTTATTATCCGATTGTGCTGAAATTTGGGACAGTGATTTGAGTTACGCCCCTCGACATCCTTCGTCAATTTGGTTTAGATCGGCCCCGATTTGGATATAGCTGCCATATAGACCGATCCTCCGATTTAGGGTCTTAGGCCCATAAAAGCAACATTTTTTATCCGATTTTGATGAAATTCGGGTCAGTGAGTTGTGTTAGGCCCCTCAATATTCTTCGTCAATTTGGTTCAGATCGGTCTAGATTTGGATATAGCTGCCATATAGACCGATCCTCCGATTTAGGGTCTTAGGCCCATAAAAGCAACATTTTTTATCCGATTTTGCTGAAATTTGGGACAGGGAGTTGTGTTAGGCCCTTCGACATTCTTCGTCAATTTGGCCCAGATCGGTCCAGATTTGGATATAGCTGTCATATAGACCGATCCTCAGATTTAGGGTCTTAGGCCCATGAAAGCCACGTTTATTATCCGATTTTGCTGAAATTTGGGACGGTAAATTGTGTTAGGCCCTTTGATATCCCTCATCAATTTGGTGCAGATCGGACCAACTTTGGACATAGCTGCCATATAGACCGATCTCTCGATTTCAGGTTTTGGCCCATAAAATGCTCATTTATTGTCCGATGTCGCCGAAATTTGGAACAGTGAGTTAAGTTAAGCCCCTCGACATTACCCTACAATATGGTACAGATCGGTTAAGATTTGGATATAGCTGTCATATAGACCGATCTCTCTTTTTAAGGTTTTGGGCCCATAAAAGGTACATTTATTATCCGATGTCGCCGAAATTCAGGTATACAATTTCATCGGATTTTGATGAAAGGTGGTTTACGTATACTCCCGAGGTGGTGGGTATCCAAAGTTCGGCCCGGCCGAACTTAACGCCTTTTTACTTGTTATTTATTACCCGATTTCGCTGATATTTGAAACAGTGGGTTATTTTAAGCCTCCCGACATCTGACCTCAACATGGATTAGATCGGTCTATATTTAGATATAGCTGCCATATAGAACGATCTCCGGATAAAGGGTCTGAAGACCATAACAGCTTAAGGGTTTCAGACTGACATTTGAAACAGTGGGTTATTTTAAGCCTCCCGACATCTGACCCAAATATGGTTCAAATCGGACTATATATAGCTGCCATATAGACCGATCTCCCGATAAAGGGTCTGAAGACCATAACAGCATTATTTATTACCCGATTTCGCTGATATTTGAAAGGGAGCGTTATTTTAAGAACCCCGACTTCTGACCCAAATATAGTTCAGATCGGACTGTATTTAGATATAGCTGCCTATAGACCGATCTGCCGATAAAGGGTCTGAAGCCCATAAAAGCTTTATTTACTGCCCGATTTCGCTGAATTTTTTTTTTTTTTTTTCGTTTCTTTAAAAACTCAAAAGCATAGAAACACACTTAAAGATGGCACAACTAGAAGGCTTCCATATTGTTCTACTCATTTTTTTTAGCCAATACAGTCTTTCTCATTGCTTGCAGACCTGGAAAATATATAACGTTTCCGATAAATTAAGATTTGTATGTAAAGGTATTCCAAAGCAAACATTAAAATGAGTCAATTTATATGCGAATCGCTGTTACAACTTTGAAAATCCTGGTCTTAAAGCCAATAAGCCTCTATTTGCGGAGCAATGCCGCCAATGGCCAAGACATTTAGTCATTGACTACAATTAATCCCCACTGGTGCTTTCAACCACTATGCCACAAGGGACGGACAAAAGGCAGAATGGAGGAAGGCGTGGATGTACCACCGGCTAAGATCTATCAATATTTATGGATAGAAATTACAGTTTAATTGCTTTTCGAACAATCCTTCGACCACAAGATGGTCGGTGTAAAAAAGAGAATAATGGAAAATGAAAAAAAAACAAAACATCTCACAAGTAATTACCATGGCCATGGTACAAGAGGTGAAAAGAAAAATCCCTGAACACGGCAAGGAAAAATTTACATTTTCTTCAAGATACAACATGGCTGGGTCTTCCATACTTCCATACTTCACTGCTTACAATGCTAGCAACACCACCACGCAAATGTAAGAATCTAAGAACTCAGAAATTAACATACAAAATTAGCTTGTAAAATTAATCCGCAATAAGACAATACCAAGCGAAACAGACGCACAAATGAATTGGCGGATCAACAGACACATTTGGATAAAAATAAATGAGGACAGTAAGATGCTCTGTAGATTTCGACCACGCAAATAAGTTCGAAAGAAATTTTAAGCATTAGGAAGCAATTAGCTTCTGCCCAATACCCTGTGGACATTGGCAGATAAGAATTTAGGTATTCCTAACATTTCATCGAATAACATTGGAAAATCATTTTGCCCTGGAAAAATGTGAAATGGTATTTGCTGCACACTGGACACATAAGGTTTTTGTAGGTTACAAAAAATACCATATGAAAGGATGTTGAACTCAGCAGGAAATTATTTTATATGCTAGTCTAATCTATGAGGCCACCGTAGCGCAGAGGTTAGTATGTCCGCGTTTGACGCTGAACGCCTGGGCTCAGATCCCCGCGAGACCATCAGACAAAATTTCCTCCTAATGCTGCCAACATTTGTGAGGTACTATGCCATGTAAAACTTCTCTCCAAAAAGAGGTGTCACACTGCGGCACGCCGTTCGGACTCGGCTATAAAAAGGAGGCCCCTTATCATTGAGCTTAAACTTTAATCGGAGTGCACTCATTGATATGTGATTGGTTCCTGCTCCTGTTCCTTAGTGGAATGTTTATGGGAAAATTTCTTGTTGTTGTAGTCTTTCCAATATTTAGGGACATCATTGGCGATTTTATTTTTAAGTCCTTAGGACTTCAAAATCTTCGAAAGTACTTGAGTTGTACCTCAACTAACTCATCTGTATGGAGCTACATTTTCAAAGCCTGCCATAATATATCTTTTAGCAAGTAGGTTAGGTTGAAAAGAGGGTGCGGTAATAAAACTCCCCAAGCCACTATGGACAAACACAAAAGACAGCAATCGTCTTCTTGGGCACTCTAAATACTAAAAAGTAACCTCGAAGAAGAAAATGTAAGTTAGGAATTGCTTGCTACTTACTTAACTGCTACTTACTTAACTGTATTCCATACCTCTCCCCTAAGTTGGTTAATGTCTGGTATTGTGTCCCCACCTATGTACCGGGTGTATGTTTGGCGCGAAAGCTGGATAATGACATAGGAATGTCTCTTCGTCTTCCCCACATGCCCTACCCATGCTATCACTTGCCGCTTCGATTTTGCATAAGTGACCTCGCAGTCCTATGTGTCCCGTTATGATACCGAAACCTAAACTGACCTCTTTTAGTAAAAGCCTCGTCTTCTTATGATTCGAATCTCCCCATAGGTTTTGCCGTCCTACCGATGGTTTCGCTATTCCACAGTGTTACATGCGCGTTCGTCGACCACGCCCTTAACTCAGACTGCGACGACCCGAAAGGTTTCGGGTTAACGAAGTTTATTGACGGCAGTCCTCTGGCCTTCACTGTCAAATCGTCTGCTCTTTCATTCTCCCTTACTCTGCTGTGGCCCGGCACCCAAACTATGCGGATCGTGCCATCCTTAGAGAAGGCGTTGAATCTCCTTTTTACACTCCAAGACTGTTCGCGATCGTTCCGTCCTGGTTGTTAATACCCCGATGGTCAGTTTACTGTCCGTAAAGATGTTCACACTCGACATCCTTGCGTGAACAACAACAAAAAACAACAAATTTTGCCCATGAACATTCCACTATGGAACAAGGTCCGGAATGTGTGAATATCACATCACCTCACGTATTCCGTGCTCGACCGGATTCCCTCCTGCAAGACCGTTTTTGTTGTTTTAGCCACTTTTTCATGTGCAGGTGGCGATCTTCGTCAAGCTCCGGTAGGTGAGCAAGCTCGTCCGGGCCCAAAGAACCCATCTCCGCAGGAACAGGGTGGCTATTTAAAGGCGACAATAACTCGCCTTGTCATATCGAGCATCATAGGCACTCAGTATTTGTGCAAGAGCCGGTGCCGCCCGACCTCTCGTTTCAGGAACAGGGTCCGGAATATGTGAATACCACATGACCTCACGCATTCCGTGATCGACCGGATCCCCTCCTGCAAGACCGTTTTTGTTGTTTTAACCACATTTTCATGTGGAGGTGACGATCCTCGTCAAGCTCCTGTAGGTGAGCAAGCTCGTCCGGGTCCAAAGAACTGATCTTCGTGGGAACAGGGTGGCTACTTAAAAACGCCAATAACTCGCCTTGTCATATCGAGCATCATAGGCACTCAGTATTTCTGCAAGAGCCGGTGCCGCCCGACCTCTCACTGAAACTCTCCGCTCGATACTGCTGATTGCCCGCGACTGTCATTGCAGCTACTCCGTATAGAGCATTTTACAAACCTCACTTGGTAGCCTGCAGCTAAGCTTCTCACGTCAATGTTTCAGCCTGTCTGGTACTCACAGCTATCCTGTGCCGGGTGCAAGACCGTATTATGGTTAGGCAGTCTAAACGAACAGATCTTAGTGCTTGGGTTCTCATTGTAAACCCCCAGGCCCACCCTATTCTTCAGCTTTGATCCATCTGTGTAACTTGATCTTCCAGATGGCAATACTTGGGTTCCGTCAATCCAAGACTGTGCCGTAGCAGTGCCTCGCACTAGACATCAAGTGTCGTCTGAGGTATACAATCGAAAACCTCTTCCTATCGTCGCCTCGATTATACCGCGATGGTATGAGCTGCTCGCATACTCAATCCGTTCTCCCACCGCCTTAAGTCTAATAGCCGCAATGGCAATATTCCTGATGGAGTCGATTGGACATACGATATCCCTGGTAACATAAGTTACAAAGACTTCTATACGGATGGTTCCAAGCTAAACGACCAGGTGGTTGTACTCTAAATATCTAGAAATGGTCATATCAAAAAGGTTACCCGACCACAGCAGTGTGTATCACGCGGAGATCCTTGCAATTAAGGAAGTGGTGGAATGGCTAAGATATAATATCATTACGACGATTAGCATAAAAATCTTCTCAGACAGCCAGGGAGCCATTAAATCACTGGAGAACGTATTTCTGAGCACAAAAACCTCCCTCAACTGTCGCAGATCTCTCAACGCTATGGCTGAACAGTTCCAAATTCACCTGTTCTGGGTGCCGGGCCACAGAGATATCCCAGGGAATTGTAAAGCGAATGAGCTTGCGAGACTAGGAACTACCCTACACATTCCAGGGATACTGGAATCTGTGGCTATACCACTACCGACATGTAAGCTAAGTTTCCAGGACCAGGCCTGAAGGACAACGAATGATAGATGGTCACAAAGGGGGTGATGTGCGCATTTCAAAACTATGTGGCCTCATCTAGACTTGAAGAGGTCTACTGCTTTGCCGTCATTGGCTAGGACAGACGTCTCAATCATTGTGTCCGTCATCACAGGTCACTGTCTAATTGGAAAACATGCTGATAGACTGAAGGTTGCCAGCAACGACTTTTGCAGGAGCTGTTAGGACATCGAAGAAGAAGAGACTATGGAACACCTTCTGTGTGTGTGTCCCGCGCTAGCAGTCTGAAGGAGTTCCACGTTAGGTTCTCATTTCTTTGTGAATCTGTCTTATTTAGCGGATGTGAAGAGTCGCAAGTTATTGAAGTTTTAAATCGTTCTGGATGGTTCAACGGTAGGAACTAGAAGGCATCTTCCTTCTTCTGTTCCTGTGGTATCACAATGGACGAAAACGTCTAAGTGAGTCTAATGACAGACTGCAACTTAAACCGTACCTAACCTAACTTGGGTCGGATATCTAGAATAGTTTCCAGTGCCCTCGTGGGTGTGGTCCTCATCGCTCCGCCTAAGCCAAGAGAGCATGACCTGTTGTATTGTACTTATGTTGCATTTTTTCTCCATAGCAGTCCACCAAACTACTGAGGCGTAAGTAAGTATTGGTGTAATCACGCTCCTGTTGAGCCAGAGGACTATCCTCGGATTCAGGCCCCATTTCGAGCCTACGGCCCGCCTACATAGTGAACAACATCTGTGAGCCTTCTCAGTACGCTCCTGAATGTGACCTTTCCAAGATCACACCTAACTATTTGAACTTGTCAGATATCGAAATCGTCGTATTGATGAAACGTGGCGAGTTCGTCTTCCTCGTGAGCAGGCATATTTCAGTTTTCTCTGGGTCCACCCGGTACTGGTCTAAGGATTGGATCAGTGTCTCGGGCCGCACATTGCTAAAAGGCCCCTCGATCGCAACGAAGAATTCTTCTTAAGGCACGATCCAGGCGGCCAATTGACCGGTCCAGAACTTGAAATATAATGTTCACCGAACTCGTCCCTCAATAAGTCCATTGTTACGCGTTCTGTGTGGTATGTGGCACCGTCTTCTTGAAGATACCACAAGTCATGCAAGTCAAGCTCTTGCATTCTGGGGAACAAAAAGTTGGATATCATCTCACGATAGCGCTTACCATTCACAATTACGTTACGATTCGCGTCATCTTTGAAGAAGTACGGTCCAATGAAGCCACCAGCCCTTTAACCGCACCAAACTGTGACTTTCTCTGGATGCATTGGTAGCTCTTGGAATGCTTCTGGCTGATCTTCACTCCAAAATTGACAATTCTACTTATTTACGTACCCATTGAGCCAAAAATGAGATTCGTCGTAAAATGGAAGAAGAGCTCGATGAACATTCTTTACAGAGCACGCATTTTGATAACGAAATTCCATGATTTGCAAGCGTTGTTCGTTTGTAAGACGATGCATGGTTAAATTAAAGACCAAACTGAAAATGTTTGACAGTGAAACAAAACAAGAAACGTGCGTGAGCTGTTTAAACCACAGTTGTCAATAAGATAATAGCTAAAAAATCACCCTTTATTTTGTGTACAACCTCGTGCATGGCAGTCTCCACCGACCTTCCCTTGACATAGGCATGCTGTTTATATTTAAGCAGTTCGTTGGATGTCCTACTCGTTACCATGGTATCCACAATGCGTTCCAGTGGTTTGAGTAGAAAGGAGGTAAGGCTTATTGGCCTATAGGTCTTTTGTGTCGCATAACTTGCCTTGCTGGGCTTGGGTATAATTACCCCTCTTGCCTCCTGCCAGGCTTTCGGAATATATGCAAGTGCTAGGCACTCTGTGAAGATATTGGCAAAATAGGACGCCAGATATTTCGACTCCCTCTGCAGTAACGCCGGAAATATTTCATCAGGTCCGTGAGACTTAAATGGTTTGAAAATCATCAATTCCTACTAAGATAAGCCTTCGATCAACTTCATTATTCCAAGATTCAGGTGTCTCTGTGAGTCCTGTCGTGTTCTGAGGAAAATTGCGTTTTCAACAAAAACCTCAACAAACCTTCCTTTTCTCTTCTTTCACTCCCATGTCGTCTATTAACGTTTCAGTTTGGGCATGGGTTTTTGAGAGAAACTTCTTCATCATTAACGGTATCAACCTGTTCGCGGAAAAGCTTGCAGGAAGCACCATGTTTTGCCGCTCTGGTAGTCTTATTGTATTCGTTGAGCCATGTGTAATGCACATCCCAATAAACTTCCCCTTTTTTGCGAGGTGCTCTGTCATAAAATCTGCGTACCTTTTCCCAATATTGAGAATCTCCCCGATCATCCAGGGTTTTTCTTAGACTGATTTCCTTTTCGAAGAGGACAACTATCTTTGAAGAAAGGCAGAATAAGTGCAGTCCTAATCCTGTTGATATTGTCGTCAACGTCTTTTAAGTTTGGACATTCTAAATTTTATTGCCCAGGTCTTCTTCTGAGTAGTCTTCCGTATTTTGGCCATTTGGTTTTCAACTTATTGCTGAAGTTTATCGGTTTCGACGCTGGATGAGCTATTTTAAACCTAATGTAAACCTATGGTCTGGGATAGAGTGCTCCAGGGAGACCCATGGAACACTCCTGAGCCTCATTGATTAGATTTTTCGAACATATTGTCACAAACCTCCTCCCTAATCCTATTAACGAAGGTGGCGGTGTTACCAATATTAAGTGTTATTAGAATTCTGCCAGGGCTTGGCCCCGCTTATAAATGTTCGTACTACCCAACGAAATATGGTGAGAGTTCGCATTGCACCCTATCCTTACCTCATTTCCTGTCTGTTTAGCTTTCCTCACCAGCCGTTGCAGCTCCGACGTGGGTGGCGGTGTCGCAGAATCGAAAGGCAGATAAAGTGATGCCAGGTATGGTCCAACCTCTCCCTGTCTCATCACTGTTGCATCCGACAAATAACGCAGCTCCTCAGCCGAGTTCCAGTGTTGGCATAGAATAATTGGTAGTTGATATGGTTCAGTCCAGATACTTTGTTCCGGGACGTCCATGGCTGATTTCCTTGCCCCTGCTGATTTTCTGCATCAGAGCTTGTGTAACTGCTTCGCTCCGCTGGAGGTTTATCTGCATGACCTCAATCATTGGTCCTCCGGTAAATGGGCTTTTTGGGAGTGTGTGATGGTTACACACTCCCTGTCACTGCACTGCCTGATGTTCCAATATTAGGATCTTTGCCTTTTCTAGTCTTCAAAATTTAAAGTAAATGGCCTTACTGGGAGTAGGTGATGGTTTCATCATCGGCTGCCTGTTCGTTAGGCTGCATTGAGATTCCTGTCTCTGCACTGCCTGACGTTTCAGTATTAGATTCTTTGGCTATCCTAGTCTTCCTAATCTTGAGGGAGTCTGTGCTGGTTTCATGGTTAGGATCTTCGCTTGTACTAGACTTTTCATTTTTGTGACAGTCGGCGATGGTTTCGTCGTCAGCCTCTTGCTTGTTAAGCGGTATTGAGTCACCTGCCACTGCACGGCATGATGTCATGAGGATATTTGCCTATCCTAGTCTTCCTAATCATTAAAAGGACAGTCTTGGACCCATAATGCGCCATGCCTTTAGTCTTTGTCAAACTTGTCTCGGAGATGTGATCAATGCCTACCGCAAGGGGAATTCGTTTGCCCTTCACCACCCTGGGGAAAATCTCATATTTCTCTACGACCAAACCTTGGTTTTGCTACTCAAAAATCCCAACATGCGTTCTGTTACAAATTTGCTGCCCCATCCCTTGAAGAAGACCGTTGCCTTTGTGGGCTTGGGGATATCCATCTTGTTCACCATTTTATACCTTCTATCATATGATGGGGCTGTACTAATTTCGTCATTCTGTTTGTAACATCTTGAAATATGCGTCTAAGACCCCATAAAGTAGATATATTCTTGATCGTCGTGACATTTTTAGTTGATCTAGCCATGTCCGTCCATCTGTCTGCCGAAAGCACGCTAACTTTTAAAGGATTAGAGCTTAAAATTTTGCACAAATATTTTTAATGGGTGTAGGTCGGTTGGGATTGTAAATGGGCCAAATCGGTCCATGTTTTGATATAGCTGCCATATAAACCGAACTTGGGTCTTGACTTATTTAGCCTCTAGAGGGCGCTATTCTCGTTCGATTTGACTGAAATGTCGCACCTGGTGTTTTGGTATCACTTCCAGCAATTGTGCTATGTATGGTTCAAATCGATTCATGTTTTGATATAGCTGCCATATAAGCCGATATAGGATCTTGATTTACTGGGCCGCTAGAGGGTGCAGTTCTCATCCGATTTGGCTGAAATTTAGCATGAGGTGTTTTAAGTTCCAACAACTGTGCTAAGTATGACGCAAATCAGTTCAAATCGGTTCATAACCTGGTATAGCTGCCATATAAACCGATCTGGGATCTTGACTTCTTGCGGATTTTTCATATAGTCGGCGTTGACAAATTTTTTCACAGCTTGTGCATTCTTTCTTCTGTCAGTTATCAGCTGTAACTTTTAGCTTGCTTTAGAAAAAAAAGTGTAAAAAAAGTATGTTTGATTAAAGTTCATTCTAAGTTTTAATAAAAATGCATTTACTTTCTTTAAAAAAATCCGCAATTACTTTTTGGGCAACCCAATAGCATCTTGACTTCGTGAGCCGCTAGAGGGCGCAATTCTCATCCGATTTGGCTGAAATTTTGCATGAGGTGTTATGACTTCCAACAACTGTGCTTAGTGTGACGGTAATCAGTTCAATTCGGTCCATAACCTGGTATAGCTGCCGTATAAACCGATAAAGGATCTTGACTTCTTCAGCCGCTAGAGGGCGCAATTCTCATCCGATTTAATAAGAATTAATGTAATTTTGTTCGCGGTGTTTTGGAATGACTTTCAACAACTGTGCTAAGTATGGTCCAAATCGGTCCATAACCTGGTATAGCTGCCATATAAACCGATATAGGATCTTGACTTCTTGAGCCGCTAGATGGCGCAATTCTCATCCGATTTGGATAAGAATTAATGTAATTTTGTCCGCGGTGTTTTGGTATCACTTTCAACAACTGTGCTAAGTATGGTGAAAATCTGTCCATAACCCGATATAGCTGCCATATAAACCGATATAGGATCTTAACTTTTTGAGCCGCTAGAGGGCGCAATACTCATCCGATTTGGATAAGAATAAATGTAATTTTGTCCGCGGTGTTTTGGTATCACTTTCAACAACTGTGATAAGTATGGTCCAAATCGATCCATAACCTGGTATAGCTGCCATATAAACCGATACAGGATCTTGACTTCTTCAGCCGCTAGAGGGCGCAATACTCATCCGATTTGGATGAGAATAAATGTAATTTTGTCCGCGGTGTTTTGGTATCACTTTCAACAACTGTGCTAAGTATGGTCCAAATCGATCCATAACCTGGTATAGCTGCCATATAAACCGATACAGGATCTTGACTTCTTCAGCCGCTAGAGAGCGCAGTTCTCATCCGATTTGGATAAGAATTAATGTAATTTTGTCCGCGGTGTTTTAGTCTCTTTGTACATAACCTGATATAGCTGCCATATAAACCGATCTGGGATCTTGACTTCTTGAGCCTCTGGAGAGCGCAATTCTCATCCGATTTGGCAGAAATTTTGTACATCGGCGTCTTCCATGACCTTCAACATCATGTCCAATATGGTCTGAATCGATGTATAGCTTGATACAGCTCCCCCTATTTTGCTTTTGAGCCCCTACAAGGAGCAATTCTTATCCGAATGGACTGAAGCATTACACAATGACTTCTACAATGTTCAGCATTCAATTCATTTATGATTCGAATCGGACTATAACTAGATAAAGCTCCAAAGGCATAACAGTTCTTCTTCATAATTCTTTGTTGGCTTAAAAAGAGATACCGCGCAAAGAACTCCACTAATTCGATCCATGGTGGAGGGTATATAAGATTCGGCCCGGCCGAACTCAGCACGCTCTTATCTGTTGCAAGCCCCGGTAGCGCCCCGGAAGCCGAGTTGGTAGCATGCTTGGGTTCTTGGATTACCAGTGCAGGGGTCGTGGGTTCGATTCTCTCTAGAAGCCTTGGTCTATCGCTACTGTGGTATCACAATGGACTTAAAATTGTCTAAGTGAGTCTGTAAAGGACTGCCACTCTTACCTGACCTAATCTACTTGTTGTAAGTCATTACTTAACCTTCTTGTGGTAGTATCGATGCCCATAATGTTCATTCATTTCGTGATTGAAGTTAGTTTTACATTATTGAAGGCATTCTCATGTTACTTTCTATGCTACCGATTAGAATCTGAAGGACGAATTCAATATACTTGACCTTGCTGTAAGAGTGCTGTTGTCTGGACTGGCGATCTTTTGGAATCGTTGCAGTAAATCATCTTTCAAAATACTGTGTGAGTTTCCAAGTGCCAGTGGGCGAGAAAAATGTATACCAAGTATGTGCCATTAAACGGCACATGGAAAAACATCAACTGGCTGTCAGTAATGTGTTAACGATGGTGGAATGGACACCAGCAGCAGCTATAGCACATTGTTGCTAAAGTTACCAAGAAGATTCGATTTCGTTAGCAAGGTTACAATGAAATTAAAAAATTAATAAAATAACGAGAGTATACCAACAACCACACACATCCATAACAACGTTAGTAAGCCAAAGTAGACATTATCCTTAGAAACTTATATTGCCATCTATCCCCAGCAGAAGCTCTCGGGAGCTTTGCTTGCACCAACCCTACTTAAAAGCAACACCCACAAAAAAATAACATAATAATATGCCATGAAACAAAAGCAATAAATGACGATATTTCGTTAGAAATCAAATATGGAAAATAAATGCAAACATCCGCCATCAAGTGGAGTACACACTGGAGCGCACACTTTCAGGAAGCCATTAGGCTACAAAAACTCAGCAAGAAGACCCACGCCATTTCATTGTCATACTTGTTTTGATGGAGAAAATAAAAAGAACAAAATAAAAAGCAACTAATGTCGCTAAAGCGCGTTGTCATCGACATTTATCGATGGCGTTTTTCATGCGCTAGCACTAAAAGTAAATTTTTTTTATAGCACGGATGAGAAGTTTCATATTAAGGACGAAGCCAACAAAAATCGAAAGATAACCTCAAAGTATGAAGTCGGCATGGAACACTAAATGCAAAATTTCAGCCAAATCGGACAAAAATTGCGGGAGATCGGGAGATATATTAGAACTATAACAGGTTATAGACCGATTTCAACAATACTTGGCACAGTTGTTGGAAGTCATAACAAAACACTATGTGCAAAATTGTAGCTAAATTGGAAACAAGTTGCGAGTTGTAAGGGCTCAAGAAGTCAAATCGGGAGATTGGTTTATATGGGAGCTATTGGGTTGCCCAAAAAGTAATTGCGGATTTTTTAAAAGAAAGTAAATGGATTTTTAAAAAAACTTAGAATGAACTTTAATCAAATATACATTTTTTACACTTTTTTCTAAAGCAAACTAAAAGTAACAGCTGATAACTGACAGAAGAAAGAATGCAATTACAGAGTCACATGCTGTGAAAAAAATTTGTCAACGCCGACTATATGAAAAATTCGGAATTACTTTTTGGGCAACCCAATATATCAGGTTATAGACCGATGTTTTGTTTTCACTTCCAATAACTGTGCTAAGTATGGTTCAAAACGGTTAATAACCTGATATAGCTGCCATATAAACCAATCTTGGGTCTTGACTTCTTTAGCCTCTAGAGGGCGCAATTCACGTTCGATTTGACTGAAATGTTGCACCTGGTGTTTTGGTATCACTTTCAACAACTGTGCTAAGTATGGTGCAAATCTGTCCATAACCTGATATAGCTGCCATATAAACCGATATAGGATCTTGACTTCTTTCGCCGATTTGGCTGAAACTTTCTATGAGGTGCTTTCACTTCCAAAAACTGTGTTAAGTATGACGCAAATCAGTCAAAATCGGTCTATGTATAGCTGCCATATAAACCGATATAGGATCTTGACTTCGTGAGCCGCTAGATCTTGTCTTCTTTCGCCGCTAGAGGGCGCAATTCTCATCCGATTTGGCTGAAATTTTCTATGAGGTGCTTTGACTTCCAACAACTGTGCTAAGTATGACGCAAATCAGTCAAAATCGGTCCTGGTATAGCTGCCATATAAACCGATCTGGGATCTTGACTTCTTAAGCCAGTAGAGAACGCAATTCTCTTCCGATTTGGCAGGGAGATTGGTTTATATGGGAGCTATATCAGGTTATAGACCGATGTAAACCGTACCTAGCACAGTCATACGTCGCCTATATTCTCCATTAACGCAAACTGGACCATATATTCTAGGCAGAATCTTTCTCTCAAAAACTCCAAGCACTGCCCCATCGGCTTTCACATATAACAACACGGGTAGTATCAGTGTCTTGTTTAGTGTAATCTTCGTCTGTGAAGAGGTGGCCTTGTTTCCAAACTGCTTACTTAGTCCAAAGTCAATAAACTTGGTTGACCCGAAGCCTTTCGGGATGACGCAGACCGAGTTAAGGGAGTGGGCAACGAATCCGTAAGCAACATTGTGAAACACCGAAACGGTCGGTAGGATGGCGTAAATCCTATGGGGGGATCCAGATCGTGAGAAGACGAGGCTATAACTGAAAGGAAGCAAGAAGGAGGTCAGTATAGCTATTGGTATCAAAAAGGGGACACATAGGACTACGAGCTCACTTATGTAAAATCGGTGCGGCAAGTGATAGCAAGTGTAGGGCACGTGGGGAAGATGATGAGACGTTGCAGCATTTCATTTGTCATTGCCCGGCTTTCGCGTCTAACAGATACCGGCACTTAGGTGGAGACACAATATCAGACATGCACCAATTTAGGGGAGTGGTATTGAAAACAATTAAGGATTTTGTAAGTAGCACGGAATAACTAACTTAAAATTTTCATTTTCGAGATACCTTTTTTAGTATTTAGAGCGCACAACAAGCCGATTTCTGGCTTAGGTGTATGTCCATAGTGGCATCTGCACCCTCTTTTCAACCTAACTTCACCTACCAGTTTTGAGAAAAATCGAAGAATAATTTATCTCAAGACTGGTGTCATTCGTTTCGGCTACGGAGGTTCCGACTTATATAATGTTACTGATTATCTCAAAGTTGTGTTTCCCAAACTTTCTCCATTTTCTTTGTCTGCTCAGCTGTACCAGGTGTTTTGGGAGTTGAAACCATCCATTTCGTCTTATCTCCATTTACTGCCAGACCCATTTTCACTGACTCTCTTTCAATTCTTTCAAAGGCTGCAGTTACTACTTCCGGTGACCGACCTGTGATGTGGATGTCGTCGGCATAGACGAGTAGCATGAGTTCTCTTGTGTAATGCCGATGTGAATAGATATGGCACGCTAGCCATATCTATTCACATCGGCATTACACATCCATCCATCTGCATCCATCTCGTATTATCTTCTCCTGCAGGATATTAAAGAGATCACATAATAGGCTGTCTCCTTGCCTCAAACCTCGTTTGGTATTTAAAGGTTTGGAGAGATTCTGTCCTATTTTTACTGAGGAACGTGTATCTGCAAGCGTCATCCTGCAGAGTCTTATTAATTTTGCAAGGATACCAAACTCAGACATGGCTTGAAATACCTTAGAACGTAAAGGAGTATCGAAGGCGGCTTTGCAGTCAACGAAGAGATGGTAGGTGTTGATTTGTCCTTCTCGGGTCTTTTCCAGGATTTGGCGCAGTGTGAATATCTGGTCTAGGGTGGATTTACCAGGTCTAAAGCCGCATGCATAGGGCCCAATTATCTCACTGACTTTAGGTTTCAATCTTGCACACAGTACGCTCGAGAGTATCTTGCAAGCGATGGGGAGGATACTTATCCCTCTGCGGTTGGCACGTTCCGTTTTGTCTCCTTTTTTGTGTACGGGACATAGTATGCTGAGGTTCCAATCATCGGGCATCATCGTTCTTGTAGCCAGATTGCGCTGATAAGCTGATGCATACGCCTTATCAGCGTGTCGTCTCCGGTCTTAAATAGTTCAGCGGGTAACCCGTCGGCTCCTGCTGCCTTGTTGTTCTTTAGTCGGGTTACTGCTACTTGGACCCCATTCTGACTAGGAGGGCAAATATTCTATACCATCATCAGGGATTGGTTCTGCGGTATCCTCTTCGCCGCCAACGTCGGACACTAGCAGTTGGGTAAAATGTTATTTCCATATACTCAGCATGCTATCGGTGGCAGTTACCAGATTTCCTTTCTTGTCTCTGCGGGAGGATGTGCCTGCACCAAAGCCATCGGTTTGATGTTTAATTCTTTGGTAGAATTTCCGGACTTCATTCTGACTCCTGTACATCTCAATTCGCTCACACTCACGTCGTTCCATTTCCTTTTTCTTTCTGCGGAATAGACGTTTCTCCTCTCTCCTTTTCTCTCGATACCTCTCCTTCATCTGGCGCGTTGCTACTGATTGCAGGGTTGCTCCATATGCCGCATTCTTGGCTTCAGTACCATGGGTTTCTTGGAGGAGGCTTCCGGCCTCCCAAGTACGTATTTCGCGGCATTTTCCATGAAGTGGGCAATAGTTTGCCACTGCACCATTATATCATCGGAACAAGGAGTGATTTCATCAAGCAGTTGGGTCAGTCGAGTGGAGAATGCCGCTGCCATCTGTTGTGCTTGCAGCTTTTCAATGTCCAGCTTCGGTGCAGTGTCAGATAGTACTCTACTCGCCATGTTCAAACGGATGCGAATCTTTGCTGCATCAAAGGTAATGATCCGAATCTATATTCGCTCCACGGATCGATCTTACATCTAACACGCTGGATGAATGCCTTCCATCTATCACAACGTGATCAATTTGGTTCCTCGTGTTTTGATCGGGTGACAGCCATGTGGCTTTGTGAATATTTTCATGTTGAAATCTGGTGCTATCTATCTACCATATTTTTTGCCGCTGCGAAATCAATCAGCCTCAACCCATTACTGGACGTTATCTCGTGGAGGCCAGACTTTCCGACTGTTGGACCAAAAATCTCCCAAAACGATTTTATTATCAGGGGTGGGGTAGAGGTCATACTCTCTCTCTAGGCGCTCGTAAAAAATATCCTTGGTCTGCTCGTCCTTGTCTTCCGTCGGGGCATGGGCACAAATAAGGCTGATGTCGAAGAATTTGGCTTTTATGCGGATTGTGGCTAGCCTCTCATCCACCGGAGTAAAGATAGAGACAAGGTGTTTCAGTCTCCGACTAACCACAAATCCACAGTCAAATTCATACCTCGTGTTATGGCAGCTTTGGTATAGATCTTCACCGTTTGGTGTTGTAGTGACGCCATTCCCAGTCCATCGCACTTCCTGTAAGGCGGTTGTTTCTGCCTTGTACTTCTCTAATACATCTGCCAGCGCATATACTGCACCTTCTCTATAAAGAGTGCTGACATTCCAGGTGCAGATCTGCAAATTATGGTCCATTTTTCGTTTGCGTGGGTCGTCAACGTTGGGGGGGTTCGGTTTTACTATTCCTTTGTTTCTCATAGTAGTTGTCATAGTTTTCCGGGGGCGGGTTACTGGCCCAGCACCCCAACCGCATGGGTCGCACATGTATCCCTCGTTGTGGCGAGCCGCTTGCTCCAAGATCCGACGCTCGCCTCTAGCCGCCCCTAACCTGGGAACAGACCCTGATGTTGGCCAATCATTATTTGAAGGCGCCAATAACTCGCCTTGCCATCTCGAGTATCATTGGCACTCAGATTTTTTATTAAGAGCCAGTGCCACCTGACTCCTCACTGAGACTCTCCTCTCGAAAATCGCTGACTGCCCGTTGCCGCATTTGCAGCTACTCCGCATAAAATCGGAGCTTTGCACCATCCGCAGCCTGTGGACGCGCCCGGTAGCTTTCATCTAAGCTTCCCGTTGTAACGATGGACACTACACAGCGCTTAAACCAACCGAACAAGGATAATCGAGAGATCGGTTTGAATGGGAGAAGACAGATTTGGATCGCACTTGGCCCTGTTGTTTAAAGTTGTAATAGAACACTACGTACACAATTTTAGCCAAAGCGCTCAAAAATTACGGCTTCTAAGGGCTTTCGACGTGAAATCGGTAGATTGGTTTAGATGGGAGCTATATCAGGTTATAGACCGATTTGGACCGTAGTTGTCACCGTTATTGGAAGGCATAAGAGAACACTATATGCAAAATTTCAGTCAAATCGTCCAGAAATTGTGGCTTCGAGGGGCTCAAGAAGTCAAATCGGGAGGTCGGTTTATATGGGAGCAATATCTAAATCTGAACCGATATGGCCCATTTGCAACCCCAACGATCTAAATCGATGTTAAGTATCTATGCAAAATTTCTAGCGGCTTTACGCGTTCGACTTCTATGGTGATTTCGACAGACGGACGGACATGGCTATATCAATTCAGAACGACGAGACAATCAAGAATATATGAGCTGTATGACGACGATAGCATAGTTAAACGCATCAAAATACAACGGCTGCGTTGGTTAGGCCATGTTGTCAGAATAGATGAAGAAGCTCCAGCAAAGAAGTCTTTTGAAGGCAACACGGCAGTACACGCAAACCGGGAAAACCAAAAACCCGTTGGAAAGATCAAGTGGTGGAAGACACCTCGAAATTTGGTGTCAGAGATTTTAGATTGAGCGCAGAAGATCGAGGCGCTTGGAAGGCTATTCGACGTTCGTCGAATGGAACAAATGTTCCACATAGTCCATTAAAGTAAAGTAAGGTAAGGAGGAAAAAAAAATTTCAGAGGTGGTTTTCCCCTCCTAACGCTGGCAACATTTGTAAAACTTCTCTCCAAAGAGGTGTCGCACTGCGGCACACCTTTCGGACTTGCCTAAAAAAAGGAGGCCCCTTATCATTGAGCTTAAACTTGAATCGGAGTGCACTCATTGATATGTGAGTCCTTTGCCCCTGTTCCTTAGTAGAATGTTCATGGGCAAAATTTGCAAAGTGAGGTTGCTTTAAGCTTTAATCATTGCCTGGCATGGCAGAAAATTTGTCTTGTAGAATAAAATTTTACCCTTAAACTAATTTAATTTTGTGTGAATTTTTAGCAGAATCCATGGTGGTAGGTTGCCAAGATTCGACTGGGCCGAGCTAAGCACATCCTTACTTGTTTCTATTTAGTTTAACTATTGCTCGCAATATGAAAATATAAATCAAATTCAAAATCAAATTTTTTTTGCGTGAAAACTAGTAAGGAAGGGCAAAAGTCGGGCGGTGCCGACTGTATAATACCCTACACCTACCCTCTGAGTACAATGCGGGAGCTATATCCAATTCTGAACCATTTTTGATGGACCTCGGCGATCAAAAATATGTTCAAACTGTAATAACTACGGTTGACAAATGACAACATCATTGCAAATTACCAAAAATCTGACGAACATATTGTATATAGGGGAGCTATAACTAATACTGAAGCGATTTTTATGAAATTAACCAGTAATGTCGAGAGTCATTAGAAAATCCTACCTGCAAAATTTCGAGAGAATCGGGTAACAAATTACCATTTTATTGCATTATTACTTCAAATCGGACGAACATATATATGGGAGCTATATCCAAATCTGAAGCGATTTTTATGAAATTCACCTGTAATGTCGGGAGTCATAAGAAAATCGTTCCTGCCAAATTTCGAGAAAATCAGTTATTAAATGACCATTTTATTGCAGTATTACTGCAAATCGGACGAACATATATATGGGAGCTATATCCAAATCTGAATCGATTTTTATGAAATTCACCTGTTATGTCGGGAGTCAAAAGAAACTCGTTCCTGCAAAATTTCGAGAAAATCGGTTTACAAATGACCATTTTATTGCATTATTACTGCAAATCGGACGAACATCTAAAGGGTGATTTTTTTGAGGTTAGGATTTTCATGCATTAGTATTTGACAGATCACGTGGGATTTCAGACATGGTGTCAAAGAGAAAGGTGCTCAGTATGCTTTGACATTTCATCATGAATAGACTTACTAACGAGCAACGCTTGCAAATCATTGAATTTTATTACCAAAATCAGTGTTCGGTTCGAAATGTGTTCAAATTTTGACAAATTTTGTTCAGCGATGAGGCTCATTTCTGGTTGAATGGCTACGTAAATAAGCAAAATTGCCGCATTTGGAGTGAAGAGCAACCAGAAGCCGTTCAAGAACTGCCCATGCATCCCGAAAAATGCACTGTTTGGTGTGGTTTGTACGCTGGTGGATTCATTGGACCGTATTTTTTCAAAGATGCTGTTGGACGCAACGTTACGGTGAATGAAAACATTTCGAACCGAACACTGATTTTGGTAATAAAATTCAATGATTTGCAAGCGTTGCTCGTTAGTAAGTCTATTCATGATGAAATGTCAAAGCATACTGAGCATCTTTCTATTTGACACCATGTCTGAAATCCCACGTGATCTGTCAAATACTAATGCATGAAAATCCTAACCTCAAAAAAATCACCCTTTATATGGGAGCTTTATCCAAATCTGAAGCGATTTTTATGAAATTCACCCGTAATGTCGGGAGTCATAAGAAAATCGTTCCTGCCAAAGTTCGAGAAAATCGGTTAACAAATGACCATTTTATTGGAGTATTACTGCAAATCGGACGAACATATTTATGGGGGCTATATCCAAATCTGAACCGATTTTTTCCAATTTCAATGGGCTTCGTCTCTAGGCTGAAAAACACACCCATACCAGATTTCGAGAAAATCGGTTAACAAATGACCATTTAATTGCAGTATTACTGCAAATCGGCCGAACATATATATGGGAGCTATATCCAAATTTGAATCGATTTTTTCCAATTTCAAAAGGCTTTGTCTCTAGGCCGAAAGACATGCCTATACCAAATTTGAAGACGATCGGATGAAAATTGCGACCTGTAGTTTGTGCACAAATTAACATGGACAGACGGACGGACAGACAGACGGCCATAGCTAAATCGTATCAGAAAGTGATTCTGAGTCGATCGGTATACTTATCAATGGGTCCATCTCTCTTTCTTTTGGATGTTACAAACTAATTCACTAAGTTATAATACCCTGTACCACCACTACTGTGGTAGGGTATGAAAAAATGCCACTTTTCACCCTCGTTTTGGTGGCAATTTTGTGTGTGGCATATCTACGTATATGTCTGCCTCAATGGAGGTTTTGGATGATCGATTTTGCTCTTCTTACACACATATGCGATACATACTTTGTGACGTTTCTGCAAAAACTCTAAGGCACTCACACACATGCCCACGTCCACCCCATAAGACCCATGGAGGTTTTTTTTTGTCTTGCACCAGCCTCACTGTGAAAAAACCACCCCTGTTATAGCCCAGTGCAATGTGGCCACACAGCGCTACCCTGGAAGCCAAGTGAGTGAAGCTTTTTTTTCCATTCTTTCGGCACTCACATTCATCCATCCAAGCGCTGTGTGTGAGTGATTCTGAATGTAAATGTGGAATGGCAAATACCGACGAGAAGAAAAGAGGAGAGTGGAACATGCTTGAAAAGTTGCTCATCCGCAAGGAACCATTAAAGTTGTTTCTACCACCCCACCCCCGCTGGTGCTGTGTTGTGAAATCCATCATTGAAAGGCAAACTTCCGTGCAGTCATCCATGTTTGTTTCCATTTCGATTTTTTCCATATCATTTTCCATATTTTTGTTGTTAGCGTTCGTTACAAAGATACTTGGCAATGCTGTGTGGGTTGCAGCCTACACTGCCTTGAAGTGCCACCCTCATGGCCTGAGGGGTGGCAAGTTTTTTTGTTTTATTTTTGCCAAGCATTTGGGCGGTGTTAAGGGGAATAAGGTGGATAATCTTCTACTCTGAAATGTTTTATTATGAAATATTTTTATTTATTTTTTCTGCTATTATAAATTTTTTTAAAGAGTGATAAATTAAATAAAAATAAAGCTTAATTTTCGGCCCACAACAGAAATACGGCCAATTCTTGCTAATAGCATAATGATCAAGGAGTATGTTCCATATAGTGTCAGAGATGAATACCTGGAAGTGTTTTGGACGAGATGTCACTTTTGAAATAAGGTTATTCTAAAGAAAATTTGGCTGTGGATATGCTGCTTGGCAGTATATACAGTGCCACAGAAAAATCTACATACTTACTTACTTTAATTGGCTATGGCAGAATATTTGTTCCACTAGCCGAACGTAGAATAGCGTTCCAAGCTCCTCGATCTTCTGCGCTCATTCTAAAATCTCTGACACCAAATTTCGAGGAGTCTCCCACCACTTGATCTTTCCATCGGGCTTTTGGTCTTCCCGGTTTGCGTGTACCACCATGTTTGCCTTCAAAAGACTTCTTTGCTGGAGCTTCTTCATCCATTCTGACAACATGACCTAGCCAACGCAGCCGTTGTATTTTGATGCGTGTAACAATGCTATCGTCGTCATACAGCTCATACAGCTCGTGGTTCATACGTCGCCTATATTCTCCATTAACGCAAACTGGTCCATATATTTTACGAAGAATCTTTCTCTCAAATACTCCAAGTACTGCCTCATCTGCTTTCACAAGTACCCATGCTTCAGAACCATATAACAGCACGGGTAGTATCAGTGTCGAGAGGTGGCCTTGTTTCTAAACTGCTAACTTAGTCCAAAGTAGCATTTGTTTGCCAGTATTCTTCGCTTTATCTCAAAACTGGTGTTATTCATTTCGGTTACGGCGGTGCCGAGGTAGACAAAGTTGCTGACTCAAAGCTGTGGTTCCCGGCTTTCTCCATTTTCTTTATCTGCTCGGTTGTGCAAGGCTTTTTGGGAGTTGAGACCATCCATTGCGTCTTATCTCCATTTACTGCCAGACCTATTTTCACTGACTCTCTTTCGATTCTTTCAAAGGCTGCAATTACAACTTCCAATGACCGACCTATGATATCGATATCGTCGGCATAGGCGAGTAGCATGTGCTCTCTTGTGATTAGTGTGCCATATCTATTCACATCTGCATCTCGAATAATCTTCTCCAGCAGGATATTAAAGAGATCACACGATAGGCTGTCTGCTTGTTTGAAACCTCGTTTTGTATTAAATGGTTGGGAGAGATTCTTTCCTATTCTTACTGAGGAATGCGTATCAGCAAGTGTCATCCTGCCGAGTGATATTAATGTTGCAGGGATACCAAACTCAGACATGGCTTGAAATACCTTTGAACGTAAAGGGGTTTCGAAAGCGGCTTTTTAGTCAAGAAATGTATGGTAGATGTTGATTTGTCCTTCTCGAGTCTTTTCCAGGATTTGGCGCAGTGTGCATATCTAGTCTAGGGTGAATTTACCAAGTCTAAAGCAGCATTAAAAGGACCCAATTATCTCATAGACTTTTGGTTTTAATCTTTCCCACAATACGCACGAGAGTATCTTGTATGCGATGGGGAGGAGACTTATTCCCCTGTATTTGGCACATTCCGTCTTGTCTCCTTTCTTGTGTACGGGACATAGTATGCTGAGGTTCCAATCATGGGGTATGCATTGTTCTAGCCAGATTGCGTAGATAAGCTGATGCAAACGCCTTATCAGCGTGTCGCCTGCTTTCTTAAATAGTTCAGCGGGTAACCCGTCGGCTCCTGCTGCCTTGTTGTTCTTTAGTCGGGTTACTGCTACTTGGACCTCATTCTGACTAGGGGCGTAAACATTCTATACCATCATCAGGGATTGGTTCTGCGGTATCCTCTTCGCCGCCAACGTCGGACACTAGCAGTTGGGTAAAATGTTCTTTCCATATCCTCAGCATGTTGTCTGTGTCAGTTACCAGATTTCCTTCTTTGTCTCTGCAGGAGGATGTGCCTGCACCAAAGCCATCGGTTTGATGATTAATTCTTTGGTAGAATTTCCGGACTTCATTCTGACTCCTGTACATCTCAATTCGCTCACACTCACGTCTTTTTATTTCCTTTTTTCTTTCTGCGGAATAGACATTTCTCCTCTCTGCTTTTCTCCCTATACCTCTCCTTCATCTGGCGCGTTGCTACTGTTTGCAGGGTTGCTCTATATGCCGCATTCTTGGCTTCGGTAGCATCTCGACACTCTTGGTCGTACCATGGGTTTTTTGGAGGAGGATTCCGGTACCCAAGTACGAATTTCGCGGCATTTTCCATGAAGTGGGCAATAGTTTGTCACTGCGCCATTATATCATCGGAACAAGGAGTGCTTTCATCAAGCAGTTGAGTCAGTCGAGTGGAGTATGCCGCTGCCATTTGTTGTGTTTGCAGCTTTTCAATGTCCAGCTTCCGTGCAGTGTCAGTGTCAAAAATCTACATACACCACTCAAAAACACGTTTCACAACACGAAATTTTTTTACACAAAAGTTTTTCTGCCAAATGTCCATTGTTGCTAAAATTGTTTACCATGGTCCTCAGTACTAGAATTAGTTAAAATTTTATCCTAACAAAGTTAGTGGCAATTTTCATAACAGCTGTTTATGAAAATGTATGTAGACATATCTGTGCTACTGTATAAAAAATAATTGAAAATGACCTGAGTTACAACCCATTTACCCTGTTTTCCCTATTCTCTCTCTCTCTCTCCATGTTGCCTAGTGGTGTTGAACTGACAAAAATGTTTTCCATGTCTTGTATTTTATTTATTGCCTTTAGTTGATAATGGGGAAAAGTCAGACACACTACTAGTCCATGTTTACTACTGCAAGGTGCACAAAGCGAATAATTTTCCAATAAATTGTCAAAGTGAAGAGTGGTTCCGCAACAAAGACCATTCTCGAGTTTTCATGATGGCCATAATTTTATATAAAGTTTTTTTTATTTGACACGTAAGAATTTGAACAGCAGTGCAGCCTTTGCTTTGCTTGGGATATCCACAATTCTCTGGCGTTGTCAACTTCGATGCCATTTTCGCATATTTTGTAAGAGGTGTTAAACACTGCATCATTGATCACCCTGGGGCCTTACAATTTGTCCACACACACACACACACACACACACAAAATTCCATGATGGACTTTATTGCCACAACAACAGCGTGTTGAGAGAACCAAAAAAACAAGACAAAATTAATTTCAATTTAATTTCGCAGTTACCGCCTATGGGAAAATTATACACAAACACTGACTGCTGCAACTGGCTTTCATGTCAAACATTTCATACGAGGCTTAAATGAAAAGTAAGTTGAGCATTATTATTTTTGCATTAGTTCGATATGCACAAAGGTGCCTAAATAGACAACAAGTGAAAACGTTTGTAGTTCGACCGGGCTGAATTTTGAGAACACACCACCATGGAATCTGCTAAAAATTTATACAAAATAAATTAAGTTGTAGGGCCTAACCAGCAAAAATTAAAGCTTCTGGGAACCGAACAAGGATGATCGAGAGACCGGTTTACATGGGAGCTATATCAGGTTATAGACTGATTTTGGCCATATATGGCACAGTTGTTGAAAATTGTAACAAAACATCGCATGCAAAATGTCAGCCTAATCGGACAAAAAATGCGGCTTATAAGGGCTCAAGAAGCCAAATTGGGAGATCGGTTTGTATGAGAGCTAAATCAGGTTATAGACCGTTTCGGACCGTACATGACATGAACACTTCATGCAAACTTTCAGCCAAATCGGACGAAAATTGCGGCTTCTAAGGGCTCAAGAAGTCAAATCGGGAGAACGGTTTATGTGGGAGCTATATCAGGTTATTGACCGATTTGAACCGTACTTGTCATAGTTGTGGAAAGTCATAAAAGAAGACCACGTGCAAAGTTTCAGCCAAATCGGACAAAATTGTGGCTTAGAAGGGCTCAAAAAGCAAAATCGGGAGATCGGTTTGTATGAGAGCTATATCAGGTTATAGACCGATTTGAACCGTTTTTGGCATAGTTGTTGAAAGTCATAACAGAACACTTCATGCAAAATTTCAGCCAAAACGGACACGAATTGCGGCTTGTAAGGGCTCAAGAAGCCAAATCGGGAGTTCGGTTTGTATGGGTGCTATATCAGGTTATCCACCGATTCGGACCGCACTAGATACAGTTGTTGAAAGTCATAACAGAACACTTTATGCAAAATTTCAGCCAAATCGGACACGAATTGCGGCTTGTAAGGGCTCAAGAAGTCAAATCGGGAGATCGGTTTATATGGGAGCTATACCAGGTTATAGACCGATTTGGACCGCACTGGGTACAGTTGTTGAAAGTCATAACAGAACACTTTATGCAAAATTTCACCCAAATCGGACAAAAATTGCAGCTTTCAGGGGCTCAAGAAGTCAAATCGGGAGATCGGTTTATATGGGAGCTATACCAGGTTATAGACCGATTTGGACCGCATTTGGCACAGTTGTTGAAAGTCATAACAGAACACTTTATGCAAAATTTCAGCCAAATCGGACAAAAATTGCAGCTTCCAGGGGCTCAAGAAGTCAAATCGGGAGATCGGTTTATATGGGAGCTATACCAGGTTATAGGCCGATTTGAACCGCATTTGGCACAGTTGTTGAAAGTCATAGCAGAACACTTTATGCAAAATTTCAGTCAAATCGGACAAAAATTGCAGCTTTCATGGGCTCAAGAAGTCAAATCGGGAGGTCGGTTTATATGGGAGCTATATCTAAATCTGAACCGATATGGCTCATTTCCAATCCCCAATGACCTACATCGATATTTAGTATCTGTGCAAAATTTCAAGCGGCTAGCTTTACGCGTTCGACCTCTATCGGGATTTCGACAGACACACGGACGGACAGACGGCCATGACTAGATCGACTCAGAATGTCAAGACGATCAAGAATATATATATACTTTATGGGGTCTTAGGCGAATATTTCGAGGTATTACAACACGGAATGACTAGGAAAATATACCCCCATCCCATGGTGGTGGGTATGAAAAGTCACAATTTGGTGCGGTTTATGGGCTGGTGGCATCATTGGACCGTACTTCTTCAAAGATGATGCAAATCGTAACGTAACTGTAAATGGTGAGCGCTATCGTGAGATAATATCCAACTTCTTTTTTGCCCAAAAGACGGTGCCACATGCCATACAGCACGCGCAACAATTGACTTATTGAGAGGCGAGTTCGGTGAACATATTCTTTCACGTTCGGGACCGTTCAATTGGCCGCCTAAATCGTGCGATTTAACGCCTTTAGACTATTTTTTTGTGGGGCTATGTTAAAAATCATGTCTTTACAGACAAGCTCTCTTCAAGTGACGCATTGCAAGACAACATTGAAGCATTTATTCATGGGATAACGGCCGAAATGTTGGAAGTAGTATGCCAAAATTGGACTTAGCGGACGCTCCATTTGAGGCGCAGCCACGGTCAACATTTGCATTGAAAAATCTTTTAACATTAAATTATATGGACAGTACTATCGAGGAGGCCACCGTAGCGCTGAGGTTAGCATGTCCGCCTATGACGCTGAACGCCTGGGTTCGATTCCTGGCGATACCATCAGAACAAATTTTCAGCGGTGGTTTTTCCCCTCCCAATGCTGGCAACATTTGTGAGGTACTGTGCCATGTAAAACTTCTCTCCAAAGAGGTGTCGCATTTCGGCATGCCGTTCGGACTCGGCTATAAAAAGGGAGGCCCCTTATCATTGAGCTTAAATTTGAATCGGACTGTATGGCATTGCTACGTTTTTTTTTGTTGGTTCCCAACCTCTGGATTCTGATTAAGGAAAATAAATGTTTTTCTAACTAGGCTATGACTTTCTTTAACGAACTTAATTTCTTTATATTTTTCACTTGCTTCTTCAATTGGTTTTGTAAGCATAGCAAGCATTGGGTTTTGTTTCTTCATATTCTGTTTCTTTTGCTTTATGAGAATAGAGAAATTTTATTTTAAATTTTCAAACTTCTAAAAGACAGTCGCTTTGGTCGCAGCAGGAATTTTCATTTGGTCTGATAATTTGTGTGTTGACCGTGAACCCGGAAATATTAGTATTACTTAAAAACCGTTAGTTTAGTGTTCCGCGAGCTTTTTATTAGTGGAAAATTTTAAAGAATATCGCTCAAGGAATCTTCAATTCATCTTTTCGGAGTCTTTTTGAGACTTCCCATCTGGAAGAGGTTGTGAAAAACCTGCATTTTCGATTGTCCAATTGTTTTGTGGACCGATTGGCAAGAAGGGAATATCTTGAAGCCAGAATCAATATTTTTGTTCCTCTTGATTACGATATCTTCGAGACGCTTCAAAGGATATTCGACTGGAAGCAGACATTTGGAATTTGACTGGAGGTCAGAAGTTCCTCCGAACCACCTGGGTTCGGAAGACCCATATAGAAACTTTAATTGAATATAAAGATATTTCAAAACATGGAAAACTAATCAAGGACACGACACATTATTGTAGAGATTTCAATCATTAATTTTAATATCACACATCTAAAAATAATCTTTTTATGACGTCATTTTTCGTCATTTAAAACATCCTGAGACATACCTTTATTATTTAATATAACCGTTTAATACATTCTTATTTAACATCTCGGTCTTTTTTATCCGAGTTTAAAAAAAAAAAAAAGTCTGATTTAATCGTCTTAAGTCTACTTTTTGCGGTATTTTTCCTTAATACGAACTTAGTTTAGACACATCAAATATTTTTCATTAGATTTACTCTTTTTGTTACATACATTTTTAAACACTTGAATTCTCAGTGAGCTATGCAATTTTGAAATATCTTTTATAACGTAATTTCAAACCCTCAGCAAGTGGCTGCATATCCGAAGTCATCAGGCCTGGAGACAACTAAGGATTAATTTGGTGAGTCAAGTTATATATTTCATTTTTGTATACGCTCTTTCACACATTTTGTTTTAACTTTTACATCACATTTATTAAGTTTTTAATTCTATAATTTTTTTTGATAATTTTTGTAATTTAAATAAGAATTTGAATTTTACTTACGGTCAGGACTTTTTTTTTGTTTCCAAACTTATCCAGTTACTTTGTTATTAGTTTTAATGTAAAATACAAACCTACAATATGAACTATTAAGTTTTAGTTTTCCTTACGAAAAGTGAAGTACACCAAGTAGAGGATGGTTACGTGGCTCAACATTGTAATTTAGACAGGGTTGGGTGAGAAATTTAAGAAGATGCGGCGAATTAACATCTAATGCTGCAGACATCATTCAAAATTTTCTGTTTCTATCCTATTTTAATATCTCCCTTTTCTCATCTATCCCCTAATCAAAGAGCTACCTTATTTTACTTATATGAAAACGATTCCGTGTCTGCTTCTAATGAGTAAGAACCGCCCCATGACTGAGCACGGCCGGCGGCAAGGAGGTAGCCACACTCGGAAGAAGCAGGGCCCGCGAAGGTGGAACGTTACAACTGTACTCATTGCTATGTGAGAAGTTTGCCCCTGTTCCTTAGTGGAATGTTTATGGACAAAATTCGCAATTTTACTATCGATTCAAATAAAGATTTCATGGATTTTTCTGAATTTTATGTGTTTTTTTTTAACTTTCCTTTTATATTCTTGATCGTCGTAATAATCTAAGACGATCTAGCTATGTACATCCGTCTGACAGTCTGCCCGTCTGTCTGTTGAATCACGCTACAGTCCTTAAAAATAGAGGTAATAAGCTGAAACTTTGCACAGATTGTTTTTTTTGTCCATAAGCAGATTAAGTTCGAAGATGGGCTATATCTTGATATAGCCCCATGTAGACCGATCTTGGAACAGTGAGTTGTGTTAGGCCTTTCGACATCTTTCTTCAATTTGGCCCAGATCGGTCCAGATTTGGATATAGCTGCCATATAGACCGATCTGCCGATTTGAGGTCTTGGACGCATAGAAGGCGCATTTATTGCCCGATTTTTCCGAAATTTGGGACAGTGAGTTGTGTTAGGCCAGTCGAGATCATTGTTCAATTTGGCATAGATCGGTTCAAATTTGGATATAGCTGGCATATCGACCGATCTCTCGATTTAAGGTCTGTTACGATTTTCAACATCTGTGCTCAGTACGGTCCAAATCGAACTATAACCTGACATAGCTCCTTAGTCCTTACAAGCCGCAATTTTTATCCGATTTGTTTTCAATACCACTCGCTTAAGCTGGTTCATGTCTGATATTGTGTCTCCACCTAAGTACCGGTATCTGTTGTACGCGAAAGCCGGGCAATGACAATGGAAATGCTCTAACGTCTCACCATCTTCCCCGCATGCCCTACACATGCTATCACTTGCCGCAATGATTTTATATAAGTGAGCTCGTAGTTCTATTTGTCCCGTTATGATACCAATAGCTACACTGACCTCCTTCCTGCTTCCTTTCGGTAATAGCCTCGTCTTCTCACGTTCTGGATCCCCCCTTAGGATTTTCGCCGTCCTACCGACCGTTTCGCTGTTCCACAATCTTGCATGCGCATTCATCGCCCACTCCCTTAACTCGGACTGTGTCGACCCTTACTTCGTTATGCCATCCTCAGAGATCTTACAGTCCTGATTGTTATTGCCCTTATAGCAATTTTACTGTCGGTAAAGATGTTCACAATCGTCGTCCTCGCGTTAGCACCACACCACTTCACGCATTCCGTGATCGCCCGGATCTCCGCCTGCTTTACCGCATCATGGTCAGGCAGTCTAAAACAGCTCTCAGTCCCTGGGTTCTCAATGTAAATCCCCAGGCCCACTCTGTCCTCTAGCTTTGATCCATTCGTGTAACATTATCTTCCAGTCGGCAATACTAGGGTTCCTTCAATCCAAGACTGTGCCGATGGCAGCAGTGCCTCGCACTCGACTCATCTCAGGTATCCGATGGAAAGCCTATTCCCTTTCTTTCAAGTTTCCTATGGTCGCCTCGATTATACCGCGATGGTATGAGCTGCTCCCATCCTCAATCCATTCTCCCATCGCCTTAAGTCTCACAGCCGCAGTGTCTGTCTCACATTTAATCTGTTTGTCAATGGATCGGATATCTAGAATAGTCTCCAGTGCCCTAGTGGGAGTAATCCTCATCGCTTCACCTATGCCAAGACAACATGTTCTCTGAACCTGTTGTATGGTCCTTATGTTGCACTTTTTCTCCATAGCAGTCCACCAAACTACTGAGGTGTAAGTAAGTATTGGTCTAATCAAGCTCCTGTAGAGCCAGTGGACTATCCTCGAATTCAGGCCCCATATCGAGCCTACGTTCCGTCTACATTGTGCCCAACATCTGAGAGCCTTCTCAGTACGCTCCTGAATGTGACACTTCCCATTCAGTTTCCTGTTCAAGATCACATCTAAGTATCTGACCTTGTCAGATATCGAAATCGTCTTATTGAGGAAACGTGGTGCGTTAAATTGACCCCCCTTCGTCTTCCTCGTGAACAGACATATTTCTGTCTGCTGTGGGTTAACATTGAGACCTCTGGGTCTAACTTTGTCATAAGCCATATGCAAAACCTTTCGGCCCTTCTGCATAGCTGGTTCGAATCCTTACCCCTTAGTAGTATTATAGCATCGTTTGCGTACCAGACGGGTTCAAATCCCTTCTCAGTCAGCATCCGTAATAGGTCATTTATGATGGTCACCCATAGAGGTGGCAATAAAATGCTCCCCCCTGTGGAGAGCCCTGTGCCACTTTCTCCCTTATATTTATGCCATGGGACACACAATTTATCCACCTGTTCCTTAGCATATGGTTTATCCAGTTTCTAAGGACCGGGTCCAGCCGGTACTGGTCTAAGGATTGCATCAGTGTGTCTGTCCGCACATGGTCAATGCATACCGCCAGTGAGTACGTTTTGCCATCGAGTGACTTTTCTACTTTATACACAACCTCGTGCAGGGAAGTCTCCACCGACCTTCCCTTGACATAGTCATGCTGTTTGTATTTGAGCAGTTCGCTAGATGTCATACTCTTTATCATGGTGTCCACAATATGTTCCATGGTTTTGGGTAGAAAGGACATAAGACGTAAGTTTGAGCCCTTACAAGCCGCAAATTTTATTCCGATTTGGGAGATGCTTTGCATGAATGATTCTGTTATCACTCTCAGCAACTGTAACAAGTACGGTTCGAATCGGTCTATAACCTCATATAGCTCCCATATAAACCGATTTCCCGATATGACTTCTTGAGCCAATACCACCCGTAATTTTTAATCGATTTAACTGAAATCTTGCATGCGGTGTTCTGTTACAACTCCCAATAACTGTACCCAATACGGTCTAAATCGGTCTATAACCTGATATAGCTCCCATATTAATCGTTCTCCCGATTTGAGAACGGTGGGCAAAGTACGGTCCAAATCGGCCTATAACCTGATACAGCTCCCTTATAAACCGATCTACCGATTTGACTTCTTGAGCTATTACAAGTGTCAATTTTTGTCCGATTTGGCTGAAATTTTGCATGTGGTGTTCTGGTACGACTTTCAACTACTGTGCCTAGTACGGTCCAAATCGGCCTATAACCTGATACAGCTCCCTTATAAACCGATCACCCGATTTGATTTCTTGATTTTGTCCGATTTGGCAGAAGCTTTGCATGAAGTGTTCTGCTATCACTTTCATCAACTGTGCTTAGTACAGTCCAAATCGGTCAGTAACCTGATATAGCTCCCATATGAACCGATCTACAGATTTGTTTTCTTGAGGTCTTACAAGATCCAATTTTTGTTCGATTTGGTTGAAATTTTGCGTGTAGTGTTTTCTCGTGACCTTCAACAACTGTGCTATGTACGGTCCAAATCGGCCTTTAACCTGATACAGCTCCCTTATAAACCGATCTACCGATTTGACTTCTTGAGCTATTACAAGCGGCAATTTTTGTCCGATTTGGCTGAAATTTTGCACGTGGTGTTCTGTTATGACTTCCAACAGCTGGACCAAATCAGTCTTTAACCGGATATAGCTGGCATGGAAACCGGTCTCTCGATCCTCCTTGTTCGGTTCTCAGAAGCTTTGTTTGCTGGTTGGACAGAAGTTTGGTATGTGGAATAAGATTATGGTCTTCAACTAAATTTATTTTGTATAAACCACCATGGTGGTGGGTTCCAAAGATTCGGCCCCTCCCCGCTTTTACTGGTTTGCTTTAGGTTCTTTCAAGAGTAACGCAAACTTTCAGTCGTTGCTTGATTAATTTTTTAAGAACTGTTACAACTTTTTACTATCCATTATTGCAGGCCATACAATGATACACCATCGCTTTTTCGATTTATTTATTTTTATTAGAAAAAATAGCGAAAATTAAACGACATGTGCTGTACAAACAAACAGACAGGCAGGATGGCCAAACCATCGACATTAGGTCCTGGGGCAAAAAACAGGATTTTGATAATACGAGTACAGAAACAAAAAAAAAAACACCAAATATAGCATCCCAAAAAATGACAATCATAAAACAATGGCAGGAACAAAACCCAAACAACAAAAAAGTGAAACTGAATGTGAACCTGAATGAATGCTGAATCCTATCCCAGCTAATTTCCATGCAGATGCACGAAACATTAATCTCTCTATAAATAGATGGATGTTCCAAACCAAAAACAAAAAAAAATCATTTCCCCAGTTTTTTTCATGAGAATTCAATATCAGGGAGCAAAAAAACAACAGCAACCCAAGAATAGATGAAAAAATTCGGCTGAAAAAAACTCATTTTAATAACAGATTTCCAACATATGCAAATCAGTTCTCGTTTTTTTTTTTTTTTTGTTTTTGGCCATAGTCCTTGTTTTCGAAGGAAATGAGAAAAAACTTTATGTCGAATTGATAAAAAAAAAAAAATCGAAATGAGGATTGAAAAAAAAAGGATTTAATGTCTGTTGGCTTGTTTTTTTTCCATTGTGTTTATCAATAGGGGTTGAGCAGCGATGAACTGCTCTTCGGAAAGTGATATCCTTTAATGTGGGAAACAAAAAAAAAAAAAAAAAACACAACAAAAGTAAAATCAGGCAAAGAAAGGATAGTAATGAGAAGTTCAAATAATGACTATGGCAAATAGTGCCCCCAAGAAACAGACTGACACATAGACTGACAGAGGTAGACTGGCATGCAGACTTGCCGCCAACCCAGGTTAATGATAAATAACTGCTGAGCGAAGGCGAAATTTGAAAGTGAAATTAATTTCTAGTTTCTAGGGATGGCATGATGGTTACTTGAGTTCTTATAAATCTAATGGCAGAGCATGAGAAAAAATCATAAAGTCTAACTTTTGGCTTATATGTATTTAGATGGCCACTGCAAAAGTGTTTAGATGCGAAAAATTTTTAGCAAAATTCTTAGAAAATTTTAAGATAATGTGGCCTTAAAAGCGAAAATCGGAACTTTTTTTTATAAAAAAAAAAAAAAATTATAAATTCGGCCGGGCTGAATCTTAAATACCCTCCTCCAAGCTACAAATGCCGATTCTGGGCATAGTTAGATTGAATGTTAAAGACCATAGTAGATGCCAAATTTCACCCAAATCCGATAAGAATTGCGCCCTCTTGAGGCCAAAAAGTCAAATTGGCATATGGGTTTATATGGGAGCTATACCACACTATAGACCAACTTGGACTTTGTACAGTTGTTGAAAGTCATAACAGAACACTACATGGAAAATTTTAGCCGAATCGGACACAAAACGTGGCTTCCAAAGGCTCTAGAAGTCAAATCGAGAGATCGGTTTATATAGGAGTTTAATCAGGTTACAGACCGATTTGGACAGTACTTGGTGAAAGTCATAACCCAAATTTTAATACCATATTCATTTTCTGGTCTCCAATACCTTTCATTTGAAATCCTTATTGGGCCCATCGGACCACTTTCGGATATGATTGGCGTTTTTGGGGTTAAGGGGAGGGTCCGCTTCCACCCGACGTCTAAAAATTATATAGCCTATGTTTCCTTCTAGACAAACGTACACAATGAAAATTTTAGGAAAATCGATTCATCCGAGTTTCATATAGTCATAATGGGTCTAAAGGCGTTTTTGAGGGATGGCGTGACCATCTATACTTCGATCTGATTTTGTATGCCAGATTCAAATCTATTCCCAAATACCTTTCGTTTGAGCCCCATATTGAAATGAACGTTAAATATGTCTATTTGGGGCTGGGGCGGCTCGATGGGTACTTAGACTCAAATTTTAATATCATAATCGTATTCTACTCTCCAATACCTTTCATTTTATACCCATATTGTTCCACGTTTGATTTTAGGTTGTGTATTTGGCATAAGGGGGAGGGTCCGTCCCCCTTCCGATATCGAAAAATTATATAACCTTTGTTTCCTTCCAGACCAACACAACACGGTTCTGCCGCTTTTCAGTCTATACGGAACAAACAAACCGAGTCCCATATATCCGTGATTGGCTAATGTGCCCATTTTGGGCGTTTTTGCGGGGGTGAGGTGACCCCCTATACTTCGCCATGAATTTGTATGCCAGATTCGTTATCTACTCCCGCATACGTTTCATTTGATATCCATATTGTCCTGTTTGGTCCACTTAAGATTTTGGGTGGTGTTTTTGGGGTAACGGTGTAGGGTCTGCCCCCTTCTTCCGAAAGGGGGGCGGACCCTTTCCCATTCCTCAATTTTCAACAACGCCAGATCTCAGAGATGCGTGCACCTATTTAAGCGAAATTTCTTACTACACCTTATGGTACCCAAAAAACACGAAATCGGTATAAAATTTAGGGGTCAAATAATCTGGGGGGACGCCCCATCCCAAAACCCACCCGAACGGACAAGTGCACCGATTGGGACAATATGGGTATCAAACGAATGGTATTTAAGAGTAGAGTACGAACTTAGTATACAAATTTTGCCCAAAGTGTTCGGGGCGTCCAACACCGCCAAATAGAACTCTTTCATCACTTGGGACAATATGGGTACAAATCTGAAATACAAATTTATTCCTTGGTGTCTGAGGAGCCACCCATTCCTAAAAACCCCCCACACGGACATGTTTATCGTTTGGGACAATATGGGCATCAAACTAAAGGTATTTAAGTAGTAGTAGTAGTAATAAGTAGAGTACGAATTTGGTATACAAATATCGCCCAAAGTGTTCGGGGAATAAAAATGTATTCCTTCGTGTCTAAGGGGATTCCCCACCCTCCAAAACGCCTCAACAGGCCATATTTATCAATTGGCACAATATGGATATCAATGAAAAGGTGTTTAGAAATGGAGTACACATGTGTTATAAGAATTTGGTCTAAGGTGTCTATGGAGCCTCCCAAACCCCAAACCCCTTAAACGGGCATGAATGTTCAACGTCACAAAATGGGTATCAAATGAAAGCTCTTTGGGAGTTGACTACGAATCTGGTGTACATATTTGGGATAGAGTCTGGGACCGGTTCACTCACTAAATACCCTTCAACAGGATGTGTAGTTCGAGCGGGATAGTATGTGAATTAAAAGAAAGGTATATGTCAGCAGAATTCAAATCTAATTTTGATATAAGGATTCAAGAATCTGGGTCACGTCCAGCCATTCAGCAGGACTTGTATATCGCGACAATCAAGGACTGAAATAAATTGTCTTTTGGGTCTCAGCGTCAGGGGGACCGACTCTCTCCTCCCAATAAAAACAACACCAAACTGTCATGTAGGACGACCGAGAATATATTGTACTCAAATGAAAGGATGTGTCAGAGGGCAATACCCCTTCCCTCGATCCTACCCAAAAAAAAAAGAAATGGAAATTATGTTTGACGGCCGATCAGGTTAAAATAGAACAGCAATAAAAGGTCTTTGGTAGTAGAGTACACTTTTTGAGACCCGTTGCCCTGAATATCTTGAATATCCTTCAAAATGCTTGACAAAATCGTGCTCAGATCGATGGTGATGTTATTTCAGGGTCCGTCTTTAAACTCCCTTCAAACCGGCCATGTTTGCCTACTATGGCAATAAGGGATCCAAATATTAGGTATTTGATAGTAGAAAACAAATCTGATATCCAATTTTGAGACCAAGTGTAATCTCACCCCATAAACTCACCCTAAACCAATTGCAATTGGGCCTCAAATAAAAGGAATTTAACATTAGAGCACGATGCTGATATTTTTTTAGGAATAAGTGCGTGGGTGGCCGTTTTACCCTACATACCCCTTAAACTGGATATATTTGTGGATTATGGTGAAAAGGGGCTCAAATCTGATATATGTTTTAAGGCCAAGTGTTTCAGTGAAGCTTCATCTCATAAACTTTCCCTAAACCATACATATTTGCCGACTTTAGCATTATGAATCTCAAATGTTGTTTTTGGGAGCAGATATCCACTTTCGGGGTAAAGGGTTTGGCTATTCCAATTCACCACCAAAACCAAGCGAATGAAGTAGATCTAACATCCAAACTTTATTGGGCGGACCCTACCCTTACCCCATCTGTGAGCCTTCTCAGTACGAACCTGAATGTGAAACTTCCAATTCAGTTTCCTATCCAAGGTCATACTCAAGTATTTGACCTTGTCAGATATCGAAATCGTCTTATTGAGGAAACGTGGTGCGTTAAATTGACCCACCTTCGTTTTCCTCGTGAACAGGCATATTTCAGTTTTCTCTGGGTTAACATTGAGACTTCTGGGTCTAGCCCAGTCATATGCCATATGCAAGGACCTTCGGCCCTTCTGCATAGCTGGTTCGGATCCTTACCCCTTAGAAGTATTATAACATGGTCTGCTTAGCAGGCGTGTTCAAATCCTTCCTCAGTCAGCATCCGTAATAGGTCATTTATGATGGTCACCCATAGGAGTGGCGATAAAATGCCCCCCTGTGCCACTTTCACCCTTATATTTATGCCATGGGACACACAATTTATCCACCTGTTCCTTAGCATATGGTTTATCCAGTCTATAAGGACCGGGTCCATCCTGTACTGTTCTAAGGATTGGATCAGTGTTTCGGTCCGCACATTGTTAAAAGCCCCCTCGATCTCAATGCATACCGCCAGGGTGTACGTTTTGGCATCGAAGGATTCTTCTATTTTATGCACAACCTTGTGCAGGGCACTCTCCACCGACCTTCCCTTGACATAGGCATGCTGTTTGAATCTAAGCAGTTCACTGGATTTCCTACTCTTTATCATGGTGTGCACAATACGTTCCATGGTTTTGATTAAAAAGGACGAAAGGCTTATGGGTCTGCAGGCCTTTAGTGTCGCATAACTTGCCTTGCCGGGCTTGGGTATAAACACCTCCCTTGCCTCCTGCCAGGCTTCCGGAGTATATGCAAGAGAATCGGTTAGCAAATGACCATTTTATTGCATTATTACCGAAAATCGGTTGAACATATATATCGAAGCCATATCTAAATCTGAACCTAGGCCGAAAAACATGCCTGTATCTAATTTGAAGACGATCGGTTGTAAATTGCGACCTGTAGTTTGTACACAAATTAACATGGACGGACGGACAGATAGATAGACGGACATAGCTTAATCGAATCTTATCAATGGGTCTTTCTCTCTTCCCTCTGTGTGTTACAAACAAATTCACTAAGTTATAATACCCTGTACCACAGTAGTGGTGTAGGCTATAAAAAATACATCTCATACATTTTTCATTTAATAAAACCACAAAAAATCATCCTTGCACGCTTTTGATTAAAAAATATTCAGTAAAGGATTCTTTTTTTTTACCGCAACAAATTTACCCCAGTTTCGTATGTAAAAGAACTGCAGGCTCTTATTGTATAAAAGAACTACAGGCTACATCGTGCGCAAAAGTACGATATGGCACTCAATGTGATATGGTCCACATCGGACCATATTGGATATAACTGATATATGTATCGATCTAACGATTGATGGTCTCGTACCCATTAAGACTCTTTTATTCCAAGATTTTGCTGAAATTTTGAACAGTGAATTTTGACGAGTTTTATCCAATTGGTACCATATTTCGATAAAGTTTCTATTGGTTCAGAATCGTGCATCGTGCAACGTATTTAAAGAAATATTGTTTATGTATGTACATGCTAGGTGGTGGATATCCAAAGCTTAGCCCAGCCGAACTTAATGCATTTTTTCTTGTTATGAACTCGTATGCATCACTCAAGGAGTTGAAAAAAAGAATGCAATAAGCACTCAGACAAGAACAAAAGAAAGGACGACTACTGCGACAGATGAAAATACAATTTCAGATCTAAATTGTAAAGGTTTTCGCAGGTTAGCAAATAGTGGCGTTACATTTGTGATGTCCCTTGGATGAAAATGAATAGACAGACATTCGTATGATGACGATGATGAAATGAATCCCACATGCACTTCCACATAAGTCCGACTGTAGCATAATTTTCATTAAAAGCAACAACACTCTTGAGAATATGAGAATATGAAATGCGCACCACTCATACATGCATTTCCTTAGATGAGCGACTATCAAGGAGCTATTCAACCCGGCAATGTGCAGCAAGGATATGTTAAAATGCAAAAGGGTTATAAAATATAGGGAACTGTGTGCAGCAAAGATGCGTGTAACTATGCTATCGTCGTCATACAGCTCGTGGTTCATACGTCGCCTATATTCTCCGTTAACGCAAACTGGTCCATATATTTTACGAAGAATCTTTCTCTCAAATACTCCAAGCACTGCCTCATCTGCTTTTACAAGTACCCATGCTTCAGAACCATATAACAGCACGGGTACTATCAGTGTCTTGTAAAGTGTAGTCTTCGTCTGTCGAGAGATGGCCTTGTTTCTAAACTGCTTACTTAGTCCAAAGTAGCATCTGTTTGCCAGTAGTATTCTTCGCTTTATCTCAAAACTGGTGTCATTCGTTTCGGTTACGGCGGTGCCGAGGTAGATAAAGTTACTGACTATCTCAAAGTTGTGATTCCCAACTTTCTCCATGTTCTTTATCTGCTCGGTTGTACAAGGCTTTTTGGGAGTGGAGACCATCAATTTCGTTTTATCTCCATTTACTGCCAGACCCATTTTCAATGACTCTCTTTCGATTCTTTCAAAGGCTGCAGTTACTACTTCCGGTGACCGACCTATGATATCGATGTCGTAGCATGTGTCGAGTAGCATGTGTTCTCTTGTGATTAGTGTGTCATATCTATTCCCATCTGCATCTCGTATAATCTTCTCCAGCAGGATATTAAAGAGATCACACGTTAGGCTGTCTCCTTGTCTGAAACCTCGTTTGGTATTAAATGGTTCGGAGAGATTCTTTCCTATTCTTACTGAGGAACGCGTATCAGCAAGTGTCATCCTGCTGAGTCTTATTAATTTTGCAGGGATACCAAACTCAGATGGCTTGAAATACCTTTGAACGTAAAGGAGTATCGAAGGCGGCTTGTAGTCAACAAAGAGGTGGTAGGTGTTGATTTGTCCTTCTCGGGTCTTTTCCAGGATTTGGCGCAGTGTGAATATCTGGTCTAGGGTGGATTTACCAGGTCTAAACCCGCATTGATAGGGCCCAATTATCTCATAGACTTTAGGTTTTAATCTTTCACACAGTACGCTCGAGAGTATCTTGTATGCGATGGGGAGGAGACTTATTCCTCTGTATTTGGCACATTCCGTCTTGTCTCCTTTCTTGTGTACGGGACATAGTATGCTGAGGTTCCAATCATCGGGTATGCGTTCTTCTAGCCAGATTTCGCAGACAAGCTGATGCATACGCCTTATCAGCGTGTCGCCTCCGGTCTTAAATAGTTCAGCGGGTAACCCGTCGGCTCCTGCTGCCTTGTTGTTTAGTCGGGTTACTGCTACTTGGACCTCATTCTGACTAGGAGGTAAACATTCTATATCATCATCAGGGATTGGTTCTGCGGTATCCTCTTCGCCGCCACGCATCAAAATACAACGGCTGAGTTGGCTAGGTCATGTTGTCAGAATGGATGAAGAAGCTCCAGCAAAGAAGTCTTTTGAAGGCAAACACGGTGGTACACGCAAACCGAGAAGACCAAAAGCCCGATGGAAAGATCAAGTTGTGGAAGACACCTCGAAACTTGGTATCAGAGATTTTAGAATGAGCGCAGAAGATCGAGGCGCTTGGAAGGCTATTCTACGTTCGGCTAGTGGAAGAATATATATTCTGTCATAGCCAATTAAAGTAAAGTAAGTGTGCAGCAAAGCGAAATATTCATATACGTCTTATATATAACAAGTAAAAGTGTGCGTGTAAAGTAAAAGTTCGGCCGGGCCGAATCTTATATACCCTCCACCATGGATCGCATTTGTCGAGTTCTTTTCCCGGTATCTCTTCCTAAGCAAAAAAAAAAAGGATATAAGAAAAGATTTCCTCTGCTATTAGAGCGATATCAAGATATGGTCCGGTTTGGACCACAATTAAAGTATATGTTGGAGACCTGTGTAAAATGTCAGCCAATTCGAATAAGAATTGCGCCCTTTGGGGGCCCAAGAAATAAAATAGAGAGATCGATTTATATGGGAGCTGTATCGGGCCATAGACCGATTCAGACCATAATTAACACGTATGTTGACGGTCATGAGAGGATCCGTCATGCAAAATTTCAGGCAAATCGGATAATAATTGCGACCTATAGAGGCTCAAGAAGTCAAGATCGCAGATCGGTTTATATGGCCGCTATATCAGGTTATGAACCGACTTTCAACAACTGTGTCACAGTCATAATAAAATGCGTCATGCAAAATTTCAGCCAAATCGGATAGGAATTGCGCCCTGTAGAAGCTCAAGAAGTCAAGTCCCCAGATCTGTTTATATGACAGCTATTTCAGGTTATGGACTGATTTGAACCATACTTGGCACAGTTGTTGAATATCACAACAAAATACTTCCTTCAAAAACTCATTCAAATCGAATAAGAATTGCGCCCTCTAGAGGCTGAAGAAGTCAAGACCCAAAATCGGTTTATAGGACAGCTATATCAGGTTATGGACCGATTTGAACCATACTTGGCGCAGTTGTTGGATATCATAACAAAACACGTCGTGCAAAATTTCATTCCAATCGGATAAGAATTGCACACTCTAGAGGCTCAAGAAGTCAAGACCCAAGATCGGTTTATATGCCAGCTATATCAGTTTATGAACCGATTTGAACCATACTTGACACAGTTGTTGGATATCATAACAAAACACGTCGTGCAAAATTTCATTCCAATCGGATAAGAATTGCACACTCTAGAGGCTCAAGAAGTCAAGACCCAAGATCGGTTTATATGGCAGCTATATCAAAACATGGACCGGTATGGCCCATTTGCAATACCAACCGACCTACACTAATAGGAAGTATTTGTGCAAAATTTCTAGCGGCTAGCTTTACTCCTTCGAAAGTTAGCGTGCTTTCGACAGACAGACGGACGGACGGACGGACATGGCTAGGTTGACATAAAATGTCGCGACGACCAAGAATATATACTGGGGTCTCAGACGAATATTTCGAGTAGTTACAAACAGAATGACGAAATTAGTATACCCCCATTCTATGGTAGAGGGTATAAAAATCAATTTGTGTTTGTGTTATGACTTCCAACAACTGTGTCAAGTACGGCCAAAGTCAGTCCATCCTATGGTGGAGGATAAAATTGCAAATTTTGCCTATGAACATTCCACTAAGGATCAGGGACAAACTTCTCCCATATCAATGAGTGCAGTCCGATTCAAGTTTAAGCTCAACGATAAGGGGCCTCCCTTTTATAGCCGTGTCCGAACGGCGTGCCGCAGTGCGACACCTCTTGGAGAGAAGTTTTACATGGCATAGTACCTCACAAATGTTACCAGCATTAGGAGGGGAAAACCACCGCTGAAATTTTTTCTTTTTTGATGGTCTCGCCAGGATTCGAACCCATGCTAACCTCTGCTCTACGGTGGCCTCCAAAGGCAGAGGGTATAAAACTGAATTTATGATTGTTTGTTTGTTCCGTATAGACTCAAAAACGACTGAACCGATTATCTTGAAATTTCCACAGATTGTGTAGGTTGGTCTGGAAGGAAACGTAGGCTATATAATTTTTTGATATCTGAAGGGGGGCGGACCCTCCCCCTTACCCAAAAGTACAACCTAAAAATAAAAGTGTACCGATCGGGACAATATGGGACTCAAATGAAAGGTATTGAAGAGTAGCGTATGAATTTCCTATTAAAAATTGGGTCCAAGTAACTGGGGCGCCGCCCCAACCCCAATACCTCCTAAAATAGGTTTATTAGACGATCTGGACAATATGGGACTCAACTGAATGTTATTCGGCAGTAGATTGCCGATATGGGCAGGAGGGAGGAAAAGGCTTTATAATTTTATGAACCCCCTCAAAACCAAATTTGAACCGATAATGACAATATGGGTATCAAATAAAAGGTATTGAAGAAGGGTCCAAGCACCTGGGAAATCGCCCTATTCCAAAAACTCTTCCAAGCAGACAAATTCAACTTTCATATCAATATGGGACTCAAATAAAAGGAATTCGAGAGTAGATTACGAATCCTGCATGCAAAATCAGATTAAAGTTTAGGAGTCACACCAACCCCCCGAAAACGCCCCAAATAGGCACATTAACCAATTATGAAGGGACTCGATTTGTTTGTTTGTTTTCTTAAAATTTACACAGATTGTGTAGGCAGGTCTGGAAGGAAACCTAGGCTATACAATTTTTTGTAATTAGATGGGGGCCGGACTCTCCCCCATACCCCAAAAATATCACCCAAAATCAAAAGTTTTTGCCGAGAAGCACAATATGGGTATCAAATGGAAGGTATTAAAGACTAGAAAACGAATATGGTATTAAAATTTTGGGTCCAAGTACCCAGCGGGCCGCCCCAATCCCAAAACTCATCTACACAGATATTTTCGACGTTCATGTCAGCATGGGACTCATATAAAAAGTATTTGGCAGTAGATTCCAAATATGGCATATAAAATTAGGTTCAAGTTAGGGCGCCCCGGTAGACGTGCTTGGATTACCAGTGCAGGTGTCGGGGGTTCGATTTCCGTCAGAAGCCTTGGCCTGTCGCTACTATGGTATCACAATGGACTTAAAATTGGCTAAGTGAGTCTGTAAGGACTGCCACTCTTACCTAACCTTACCTAAGGGGGGCTCCCCCCATCTTCAAAACCCCCAAATGGCCATATTAGTCGATCACGGATATATGGGACTCAAATAAAAATATTTGCAAGTAGATTAAGTATATGACATCAAAGTTTTCATTCAGCCAAAAATACGTAAAATAGGTTCATTGACACATTATGACCATATGGGACTCAAAGGAATGATATTTGAGAGTAGAAAACGAATCTGATATCCCATTTCGGAGCCAAGTATTTGGGGATACGCCCTAAAGCACCCTACAAACTGAACTTCATTGGCGACTATGGCAATATGGAGCTCACGTAACATGTATTTGAAAGTGGAGCGCGTGGTCAAGGTCAAGTGTCTGGGTGGCCACCCCACCCCCGAAACACGCCGTAAACAGGAAATATTTACCAAAGTGAAACTATAGGACTCAAAAGAAAGGCATTTGCGAGTAGAATATTATTTTGCCTATGAACCGAGCAGGGGCAAACTTCTCACACATCAATGAGTGCTTTCCGATTCAAATTTAAACACAATGATAAGGGACCCTTTTTATATAAGGGGACGAATTCGACATCCACATTCAGGGCGAAGTGTTCCCACCCTAAAAAGACAAAGAAGGCGCAGCGGATCGGACCCAATTCAGCTAGTATTAAATAAAGATACGGGTTTTCATGACATATTCTGGGCTTTCATAAAACTTTTAAATGATTAAGCTATGTCTGTCCTTCTTTTTTAATCGAGCTACCATCTCTAAAAAATTAATCTCCCTTGTGAACAAATTCGACAAAGACAGGAGTACTGGAGAAAACTCGAGCGGAAGGTGAGGAACCGCCCTTCACTACGCAAGAACGGACCTTCCTACGTCGGAGCCTGTGTCACCTCCCTTTGGAACCATCCTGTTCCCACAACAAATCTCGATGCCAGAGGTACGTTCGCAAGTTCACCCAGATCACAGAAGAAACGGCTCCCCAGAAAGGAATGCCTACGTCTCTGCAGACCCGGACACAAACAAAGCAATTGCTCAATAGTCTCCTACTCATCCTCATCTAGGCAACTCCTACAAATGTCATTGTGCGGTATCCCCATGCGCGCTGCTATGCGGCTTATGGCAAAGTATCCGGTTATGACCCCTGTCAAAGTACTCATCGTCCTCTTATCGAACGCCAGCAATTCCCTCGTCCTCCTCCGGTCGATGACCGGCCATAGTGCCTTCGCAGTTCGGCAATCATCGACCGTGTCCCACCTCACCACCGACGCCGCCCTGGCCATCCCCTCTACTGTATTCATTAGCTCGACAAATGGCACGTGGGCAAGACCGATGATTAGTCCGCCCGGCGCAGACGAACCTCTCCTGGCGCACTCGTCCGCCCTCTCATTCCCTGGAATCCGCTCATGCCCAGGAACCCATGTCAGCGTCACATCGTGGGCCCGAAGCCTATCCAGAGATTCCAAACAGTCCGCCACGCATCTCGACCGCAAGGCCTTATGCATCGCCATACTGTCCACATAAATTCTGAGTTTCGAGGGCGGTAGGCCCCTTGCCAGAATTTGTCTTGCGGCTACTGCAATAGCATAGACCTCTGCCTAAAAGACCGTACACTCGTCCGGCAGTCTAAGAGTCATACTGTTATTGAGTGCATCAGCCGAGGACTCCATCTTGGAGCCATGTGTGTAGATCAACCATCCTCCTTCAGCATGCCGAGCTCTCTCAGCCTAAGCACAACCCTGGCGGCACTGTACTAAATATAGGCCCCAATGGGCTGCATATCCAGCATCGCCTCCAGGCCTGTCGGAAGTGCGGATCTCAGCACCCCAGTGATCCCGACGCAGGCCAGTCTCTAGATCTTCTCGAACTCCTTCGCACGCGTCTTCTTCCCTACGGCGTACCACAATACCAGTGCTCTATTGGCCAGTACTGGTCTCACGATGGCTGTATACATCCAATAAATCATCTTGGGAGTCACCCCACACTTCCTACCGAACATCCTCCTGCAGGTGTAAAAAGCGCACAGTGCCTTCCGGTTTCTTTGCTTTTTAGACTAAGTCGTTGAAATTTGCAACAGTGACTTGTATTTCACGTCTTGCAATTTGACTTATTCTTTAATATGGCTGCTATAAGGTCCCATTGTCGTAGCTTCTTTTGAAATCATTTTGTTCCATGAGAAAGACAGATGGTTATCATAACATGTGATAATCCAATGCGATAACCCTTTATTGTGGACAACAATCATCCATGCATTCGTGCAGTTCTCTCATTCTTGCATGCATAATTCAAATCATTGGGATGCAATTAAGACAAGTGCTTAAATGAATGCATTCCATCGACACAAATGCCTCCTTTCATGGGCATGGACATAAAGAAATAAACGCAACTTGCAAGCGGCCGCCTGACTGTCTATATCCTCTCATTCCCATTTGCCCTGTATTGGCATTGTCCTTAGCCTTGTCGTTTGTATTCTAAGTATTGTTGCTTCAGCTAAGCACTTACTTTTATTTAGATTCATATAAGCATGTTTTTTTTATATTCACATATACAGTGAAGAGCAAAAGTGTAGCAAACTGATGTCTAAATTATAACAAAACAAGTAAAAGCGTGCTAAGTTCGGACGGGCCGTATCTTATATACCAACCACCCGGTATCTCTTTATAGGCAAACAAATTACAATGGAAAATGCCGTTGAAGATGTCAAAGTACAAAATTTCAGCCAAACGCATAATAGTTACGCCCTCTAGAGGCCCAAAAAGTTAAATCGGGAGATCGGTTTATATGGGAGCTATTTCAGGTTATAGACCAATTCAGACCATACTTCGCATATTTGTTACAGATCATAGATACAGTGACTGTGGCAATTTTCAACGAAATCGGATAAGAATACGCCGTCTAGAGGCTCAAAAAGTAAAATCGGGAGATCGGTTTATATGGGAGCTATATCAGGTTAAAGGCCGATTTGAAATAACTTGGTTTATCCATTAAATGTCATTGAAGACGTCATAGTACAAAATTTCGCCCTCTAGAGGCCCAAGAAGTAAAATCGGGAGATCGGTTTATATGTGAGCTATATCGGGTTATAGACCGATTCGAAGCATACTTGACACATCCATTAAATGTAATTAAAGACGTCATAGTACAAAATTTCAGCAAAATCATATAAGAATTACGCCCTCTAGAGGCTAAAAAAGTAAAATCTGGAGATCGGTTTGTATAGGAGCTATATCTAAATATAGACCAATATGCCCATTTACAATCCCAACCGACTTTGGTGGAAGGTGGAAGTATTTGTGCAAAATTTCAAGCGCCTAGCTTCACTCCTTCACATGGCTAGAAGGACTTAAAATGTCATGACGATCAAGAATATATATATTAAGGGTGATTTGTTAGCTATTATCTTTTTGGCAACACTGGTTTACACAGCTCACGCACTTTTCACTGTCAAACATCTTCAGTTTGGTCTATAATTTAACCATAAATCGTCTTACAAATGAACAACGCTTGCAAATTATTGAATTTTATTATCAAAATGCGTGCTCTGTTAAGAAAGTTCTCAGCGCTCTTCTTCCATTTTATGGACGAAGCTCATTTTTAACTCAATGGCTACGTTAATAAGCAGAATTGTCGATTTTGCAGTAAAGCTGAGCCAGAAGCATTGCAAGAGCGACAAATGCATCCAGAAAAAGTCACAGTTTGGTGCGGTTTATTGGCTGGTGGCATCACTGGACCGTACTTCTTCAAAGATGATGCGTATCGTAACGTAACTGTGAATAGTGAACGCTACCGCGAGATGATATCCAACTTTTTTTTTTCCCAAAATGCAAGAGCTTGACTTACATGACATGTGGTTTCGACAAGACGGTGCCACATGGCACACAAAAAATGCAAATTTTGCCAATGAACATTCCACTAAGGAACAGGGGCAAACTTCTCACATATCGATGATAAAGGGCCTCCTATATATAGCCGAGTGCGAATGGTGTGCCGCCACCATGGTGTGCCGCCACAAATGTTGTCAGCTTTAGGAGGGGGAAAACCACTGCTGAAAATTTTTTCTGAAGGTCTCGTCAGGATTCGAACCCAGGCGTTAAGCATCATAGGCGGACCTGCCAACCTCGGCGCTACGGTGGCCTCCACTTTACTATTAATTATGCCTCATTAATCTCATGCTGAGCCAGTGAACCGTCTTCATTTCCCATCCAAGATTGCACCCAAGTTTTAATAAAAGTCAATTTTTAAAAGCGTCCTTTTGAGTTGCAAAGCCTTCCTCTTCCTCGTAAACAAACTTTAGACTTCCCGGTGTTATCGTTTAGACTCCTAAGTCTAGCCCAGTTGTTTAGAATAATTTTTCATTTTTTTCAAATGTAAATAAAATCGGACGATATACGCCCATCATTCGTTGAAGCAACTTTGTAAAAGAATAACTCCAAAATACCCTTTCAAACCTGACGATCAATGAATTGCATAGCAAAAAACCCCAAGAAAATTATGCATCTGAGAAATCATCTCACAGTTAAGGGCATAATGATGGGTACCATGCAGCACTCATATTTACATGTTTCGTCATAATGTCAAGTTGCCACGATACCAAGAAACCATTGACAAAACCATTTCAAAACTGATGGTTGTAGAGGCGGGAATATCTCATTTATTCAAGTACCACCAAATCACTTGTGCGACATCTGCACGAGTGTGGCGGGACACTCTTCAATTGGTTAATGCATATGCAGAATTAATTATATATCGCATGCCCCATACTCCATGCAACTCCAAGCCCAATACAAAGTTGCCGCATGCTGTTTCAATGCGCCTTCCTTGGCATTATTGTTAAGCGTTCTTAATGAAAGGGTTTCGCATCCATAAGATGCACACATAATGGGCGTACAACGCTATCATATTTCGTAAACGTGGTATGCTGGCATTCTCTTTTCTCTTATTTCGTTTTTGCCAAGGTAGACAAGTGCTTTCTTGGGTAGAGGACACATTTTGTGTTCCTGTTGGAAACAAGATCGTTAGGCTTTAGGTTTGTTTTTTTTTTTTTTTTGTTCTAAAGAAACAAAAGGTCTTTTCAAGGAGACTACTTGATCAATACAATAAAAATAAACATTTTTGTCAAAGGCAATTTGGGTCAAAATCATCGGGTAGAGCTTTTTTTACCAGATTGTTTACTATCCGAAATTATATGGCCGAATCCACACCTGAAGAGGTCTTCCGTTGTAGGCTAGAACAGACGTCTTAGTCATTGGGTCCATCATGACAGGTCAAATGATCGAGCATGTGAGCACGTCGAAGACTGCGATTTAAACCTATCCTTAGCATGTCCGCCTATGACGTTGAACGCCTGGGTTCGAATCGTGGCGAGAGCATCGGAAAAAATTTTCAGCAATGGTTTTCCCCTCCTAATGCTGGCAACATTTGTGAGGTACTATGCCATGTAAAACTTCTCTCCAAAGAGGTGTCGCACTGCGGCACGCCGTTCGGACTCGGCTTTAAAAGTGAGGCCCCTTATCATTGAGCCTAAACTTGAATCGGACTGCACTCATTGATATGTGAGAAGTTTGCTCCTAGTCCTTAGTGGAATCTTCATGGGCAAAATTTGCATTTGCAACCTTTAATTTCATAAAAAATCTATCTTATTTCATAGCAAATTTTGTCAAAGTTTCATTTCCATTGCAATTTTATCAAAAAATGGTATTTTGGAATACTTATCACAGCTTTATTTCTATACAAAAATTTTGAAATTTTTATTTTTATTAAATTTATTTTTTTTTTTCTGCAGAAAATGTTAAAATTTTTTTTTTTCCTTGGAAAATATTGCCGCAGTTTTATTGTCTAGAAAATTTTGTTAAAATTTTATTTCTTAGCACATTTTTGTAGAAATTTTATTTCACACGTTGTGCGCTAAGTTTCGGTCTTGAAATAATTCATTCAATCGGATATTGATTGAAGTATTGGAATGCTCTGTTTCTAGGTTGCCCTTTTCGGGATTGGACAACCCTAGGGTTGCAATCTGCCAACTGACAGTTCTATTATAAAGCTTAAAATTGTTGATGTTATACGTACTTAGAAGGTTTTGACATAAGAGCGCTATTTGTGTTATTTACAGTAACTTAATTAAATCGCGAAAATTTTCGTGCGAAAGGTTAAAAAGAGGGTGCAGATATTAATCCGCCCCATGCCACTATGGGCATAGACCTAAGCCAGTAATCGGCTTGTTGTACGCTCTAAAAATTATAAAGTAACCTCTAAAAAGAAAACATTAAGTTAGGAATTCCGTGCTACTTACAAAATCCCTAATTGTTTTCATTACCACTCCCCTAAGTTGGTTCATGTCTGCTATTGTGTCCCCACCTAAGTGCCGCTATCTGTTGGATGCGAAAGCCGGGCAATGACATAGGAAATGCTCCAACGTCTCATCATCTTCCCTTCATGTCCTACACATGCTATTTCTTGCCGCACCGATTTTACCTAAGTGAGCTCGTAGTCCTATGTGTCCCAATATGATACCAATAGCTATACTGACCTCCCTCTTGCTTCCTTTCAGTTATAGCCTCGTCTTCTCACGATGTGAATACCCCCCATAGGATTTTCGCCGTCCTACCGACCGTTTCGCTGTTCCACAATGTTGCATGCGCACTCGTCGCCCACTTCCTTAACTCGGACTACGTCGTCCCGAAAGGCTTCGGGTTGACCAAGTTTATTGACGTCAGTCCTCTGGCCTTCACCGCCAAATCGTCAGTCCTTTCATTTCCCCTTACTCTGTTATGGCCCGGCAACCAAACGATGCGGATTTTTCCATTCTTGGAGAAGGCGTTAATCTCCTTCTTACACTGCAAGACTGTTTGTGACCTTACCGTCCTGGTTGTTATTGCCCTTATGGCAATCTTTCTCTCGGTAAAGATGTTCACACTCGACGTCCTTGCGTCAGCACCACGCCACCTCACGCATTCTGTGATCACCCGGATCTCCGCCTGCAGGACCGTATTATGGTCAGGCAGTCTAAAACAGATCTCAGTCTCTGGGTTCTCAATGTAGACCTTCAGGCCTACTCTGCCTTTTAGCTTTGATCCATCCGTGTAACATGATATTCCAGATGGCAATACTGGGGTTCCTTCAATCCAAGACTGTGCCGATGGCAGGAGTGCCTCGCACTAGACATCAAGTGTCGTCTGAGGTATGCGATCGGAAACCTCTTACATTTCTTCCAGTTTTCCTATCGTCGCGTCAATTATAACGCGATGGTATGAGCTGCTCCCATCCTTAATCCATTCTCCCATCGCCTTAAGTCTCATAGCCGCAATGGCTGCCTCCCACTGAATCTGTATGTCAATGCGTCGGATATCTAGAATAGTCTCCAGTGCCCTAGTGGGCGTGGTCCTCATCGCTCCGCCTATGCCAAGACAACATGTTCTCTGAACCTGTTGTATGGTCCTTATGTTGCACTTTTTCTCCATAGCCGTCCCCCAAACTACTGAGGCGTAAGCAAGTATTGGTCTTATCACGCTCCTGTAGAGCCAGTGAACTATCCTAGAACTCAGGCCCCATTTCAAGCCTACGGCCCGTCTACATAGTGTACGCTCCTGAATGTGACACTTCCAATTCAGTTTCCTGTCCAAGATCACACCTAAGTATCTGACCTTGTCAGATATCGGAATCGTCTTATTGAGGAAACGTGGTGCATTAAATTGGCCCATCTGCGCCTTCCTCGTGAACAGGCATATTTCAATCTTCTCTGGGTTAACATGGAGACCTCTGGGTCTAGCCCAGTCGTATGCCATATGCAAGACCCTTTCGGCCCTTCTGCATAGCTCGTTCGCATCCTTACCCCTTAGAAGTATTATAACATCGTCTGCGTAGCAGACATAATAGGTGATTTATGGTGGTCAGCATCCGTAATAGGTCATTTATGGTGGTCACCCATAGGAGTGATGATAAAATGCCCCTCTGTGGCGTGCCTTGTGCCACTTTATCCTTTATATTTATGCCATGGGACACACAATTTATCCACCTGTTCCTTAGCATAAGGTTTATCCAGTCTCTTAGGACCGGGTCCAGCCGGTACTGGTCTAAGGATTGGATCAGAATGTCGGTCCGCACTTTATTAAAAGCCCCCTCGATGTCATTGCATACCGCCAATGTGTACGTCTTGGCATCGACATTTTTTTCTAGTTTATGCCCAACCTCATGCGGGCCAGGCTCCACCGACCTTCCCTTGACATAGGCATGCTGTTTGTATTTAAGCAGTTCACTGGATATGCTACTCTTTATCATGGTGTCCACAATACGTTCCATGGTTTTGAGTAGAAAGGACGTAAGGCTTATGGGTCTGTAGGCCTTTAGAGTCGCATAACTTGCCTTGCCGGGCTTAAGTATGAATCCCACCCTTGCCTCCTGCCAGGCTTTCGGAGTATATGAAAGTCCTAGGCACGCTGTGAAAATTTTGGCCAGACGAGGCGCCAGATAGTCTGCCTCCTTCTGTGGTAACGCCGGAAATATTCCATCAGGTCCGGGTGACTTAAATGGTATGAAGCTCCTTAAGGATTCTTTCATCATAAATTCCGTTATTATAAACCTGCCATCAGCGTAATTTTTCCAAGATTCAGGTGTCTCCGTGAATCCCGTCGTATCCTGTGGAAAATTGGTTTTCATCAAAAGCCTCAACATGTCCTCTCACTCCCATGTCGTCTACTAAAGTTCCAGTTTGGATATGAGGTTTTGAGAGAAACTTGTTATACCCTCCACCATAGGATGGTGGTGGGGTCGTCTAAGACCCCAAAAAGTCGAAAAGTCGAACTAGCCATGTCTGTTCAAGCTAGCCGCTTGAAATTTTGCACAAATACTTCTTATTAGTGTAGGTCGGTTGGGATTGTAAATGGGCTATATCGGTCCACGTTTTGATATAGCTGCCATATAAACCGATATGGGGTCTTGACTTCTTGAGCGTCTGAGTGCGCAATTCCTATCCGATTTGGTTGAAATACTGCATGACGTGTTTTGTTATGACTTCCAATTACTGTATTAAGAATGGTTCAAATCGGTCCATAACCTAATATAGCTGCCATATAAACCGATCTGGGGTCTTGAATTTTTGAGCCACTAGAGAACGCAATTCCTATCCGATTTGGCTGAAATTTTGTGCAACCTGTTATGACCTTTAATATAGGTGTCGAAAATGGCATGAATCGGTTTATAGCAGTTCCCCTATAAACCGATCTCCCTATTTTACTTCTTAAAGTGCGCAATTCTTACTAGATTTTGCTGAAATTTTACACAATGGCTTCTACTATGGTCTCCAATATTCAGTTCACTTATGGTCCGAAATGAGATATATCTTGATATTGTTCCAATAACATGGCAATTCTTTTCTTTTATCCTTTGTTTGCCTAAAATGATATACCTTGGCAAGAGCTCGACAAATGCGATCCATGGTGGAGGGTATATAAGATTCGGCCCGGCCGAACTCAGCACACTTTTGCTTGTTAGATCTTTTCTGTTAAAATGTTAGCAGAGCTAAGCTCGTAACAGGGTGCTGCTAATTGAATGGGTTTGTGTCTCTGCTAGTTAAAGCTAGCTTTGTCTTTACGGGCATTGACATCCACCATGTCAGTCAAAATTTTTTTGACAACAGCACTCTCTTGCAAAACTTTATCCAAAATTGTGTTTCTATATTGTCAAAATTTTATTCCTATAGCAAATTTTGTTAAATTTGTACTTCTCAAATTTTTATTCTATAGGTAATTTTGTAAAAAATTTATTTCGATATATAAATTTTATATCTTTAGAAAATTTTTCAATTTTTATGCCCAGCACCGTAGGATGGGAGTATATTTGCTTTGCCATTCTGTTTGCAACACATCGAAATTTCCATTTCCGACCCTATAAAGAATGTATATTCTTGGTCATCGTAAAAATCTGATACCATCTAGACATGTCCGTCTGTCTGTCTGTTGAAATCACGCTACAGTCTTTAAAAGTAAAGATATTCAGCTGAAAATTTGCACAGATTCTTTTTTTGTCCATAAACAGGTTAAGTTCGAAGATGGGCTATATCGGACTATATCTTGATGTAACCCCCATATAGACCGATCTGCTGATTTAAGGTCTTAGTCCCATAAAATCCACATTTATTATCCGATTTTGCTGAAATTTGCGTCTGTGAGTTGTGTTAGGCCAATCGACATCCTTCTTGAATTTGGCCCAGATCGGTTCAGATTTGAATATAGCTGCCATATAGACCGATCTCTCGATTTAAGGTTTTGGGCCCTTTAATGGCGCATTTATTGTCCGATTTTGCCAAAATTTGGGATGGTGAGTTGTGTTGGGCCCATCGATATTCTTCTTCAATTTGGTCCAGATCGGTCTAGATTTGGATATAGCTGTCATATAGACCGATCTCTCGATTTAAGGTTTTGGGCCCATTAATGGCGTATTTATTGTCCGATTTTGCCAAAATTTGGGATAGTGAGTTGTGTTGGGCCCATCGATATTATTCTTCAATTTGGTCCAGATCGGTTTAGATTTGGATAAAGCTGTCATATAGACCGATCTTTCGATTTTAGGTTTTGGTTTTCGATACAAGGCGCATTTATTGTCCGCTTTCGTCTTAATTTAAACTATTTTATTTTGTTTTCTATTCGAAATAAAAAAGTCTTTTGGTTTCAACTAGACACACAATTTTTTTTAGAAAATTTTGTCAACGCTTTAATTCTGTAAATATTTCGTCAAAGTTTTATTTCCTTAGACAGAAAGTTTCGTGAGAATTCTATTTCCACAGAAAACAGCGATACACTCTTTTTTAAGCCAACTCAAAACTCGCTCCAATCTATTAAACAGTTTAAAATGTTTAAGTGCTCTCTTTTATCGCAAGTCAGTTACTTTTCCATAAAACATTCAATACCTAATAATTCAGTTGATTAACTGTAAATGGCCCTCTCAAAGAACAGTTAACATAGTATTTAGAGCATGACCGGCGCTTCCTTTCCAGGCTCTTCAATGCGCTTCGCATGTGTGTTAGTGGTTCAGAGTTAACAGAAATTATGGATAAGCTCTCAATATGAATTGCAAAAGGGACGTGCTCGAAAGTCGATTAAATTAATCGTTTTTAAGCCATTAAAACCTTTCTCAGTGGCAATGCTTAAATCGACACGATCAATTTATGTTCTGTTAACGATCATATGGCTATTGATAACGATTAACTGTAGTTGCAGCCTATACATACTACCATTCAAATTTGGATGTTTGTTTAAGCCAGGTTAAGACTCGCCACATACACACACACATATATGTATGAGCAGACTTGAGGCATGTCCAGTTAACAATTTTCGTCTCCTGACAGTCTTGATGAAAAAAAAAAAACTTACGCATGTTTCAGTGACGTGTAAGTAATTGGTTGCATAAAACATGTGTATGCCTTGTTTTAGAATTCTTTGTTAAAAAATATAAGACGAAACGAATGTCCATTGGGCGATAACAATACATGGACGCTATATCTAATTCTGAACCAATTTCGATGGACTTCGGCATAGGAGTTCTGATGGGTTATAAAACAAGCCGTACCCAATTTTGAAAAAAATCCATAGAAAAGTTTATTAACTTAGGCCCCATAAGTGCAAATCGAGCAAAGCGTTTATATACATCTTTTATATAAAAACCAGTAAGGCAAAAGTCGGGCGGTCCTGACTGTATAATACCCTACACCTACCCTATAAATACAATGTGGGACCTATATCCAGTTCTGAACAAATTTTGTTGGACCTCGGCGAGCAAATATGTTCAAACTGTAAAAACTACAGTTGACAAATGACAACATTATGGCAAATTACCCAAAATCTGACGAACATATATATGGGAGCTATATCTACTTCTGAACCGATTTCGAGAAAAACTTCTCAGATAATGTAGTAGTTGTCGAGGAAAGCGTTGTACAAAGTTTTGGCAAGATTGGTCAAACAATGCGTTTGCAGTGGCTCTTGGAGTGAAAATCTGGCCATATACATATATGACAGCTATATCTAAATCTGGGCCGATTTCTATAAAATTCACCAGTTATATTGAGAGTCATAAGAAAATCCTTCCTGCAAAATTTCGACAGAATCGGTAAACAAATGAGCACTTTATTGCAATATTTCTCAAAATCGGACGAACATATATATGAGAGCTATACCTTAATTTGAACCGATTTCGAGCAAACTTCTCAGATATTGTGGTAGTCGTCGAGGAAAGCGTTGTGCAAAGTTTTGAAAAGATGGGTCAATAAATGCGCTTGCTGTGACTCTAGAAGTTAAAATCGGCCGATATATATATATATATATGAGAGCTATATCTAAATCTGGGCCGATTTCTATAAAATTCACCAATAATATTGAGAGTCAAGAGAAAATTCCTCTTGCCAAATTTCGAGAAAATCGGTTTACAAATGACCATTTTATTGCATTATTACTGAAAATCGGACGAACATATATATGAGAGCTATAACTAAATGTGAACCGATTTGGACCACACTCTATGTATATTGTGGTAGTCGTCGAGGAAAGCGTTGTGCAATATTTTGGCAAGATTGGCCAATAAAAGTGCTTGCAGTGTCTCTAGGAGTGAAAATCGGCCGATATATATATATATGACAGCTATATCTAAATCTGAACCGATTTCCATTCACCAGTAATGTCGAGAGTCGTAAAAAAATCCTTCCTGCCAAATTTCGAGAGAATCGGGTATCAAATGACCATTTTATTGCATTATTACTGAAAATCGGACGAACATATATTTATGGGAGCTATATCCAGATCTGAACCGATTTGTTTCAATTTCAATAGGGTTCGTCTCTAGGCCGAAATACATGTCTGTACCAAATTTTAAGACGATTGGATGAAAACTGCTACCTGTACTTTATACACAAATTAACATAGACAGACGGATAGACAGATGGTAGAGTTAGAGCCTGCGGTGAAAATAGGGTACTACATTTTTTGATATCCATAGGGGGGCGGATCCTCCCCCTTACCCAAATTTTCAAAAATGGAAGATCTCGGAGATGGGTGCACCGATTTAAGCGAAATTTTTTTTATGTCACCTTATGGTACCTCAAACACACGAAATCATATAACCTGGGGGGACGCCCTATCCCAAAACCCACCCGAACGGACATGTTTACCGATTGGGACAATATGGGTATCAAACGAAAGCTATTTAAGAGTAGAGTACAGACATGGTATACAATTTTCATCTTAAGTGTTTGGGGAGGTCCCGCACCTCCAAAAAAACGCCCCAACAGGACTATTTCACAGCTTTGGGCAATATGGATATCAAATAAAAGGTATTTAAAAGTAGAATACAAATCTCACATAAAAGTTTATTTCTTGATGTCTGAGGCGCCCAACCCTCCCCACCTCCACAAACCCCCCAGCAGGACATATTTACCGATTGGGACAATATGGGTATCAAATGAAAGTTATTTATGAGTAGAGTACGAACTTGGCATAAAAATGGCACCCTAAGTGGGGGGGGGGTACCCCACCCCCAAAAACACCACCCAACAGGACACTTTTACAAATCTGACATAAAAATTTATTCCTTGGTGTCTGAGGGGCCCCAAAACGGGCATGCAAGTCTAACGTCACAAAATATCCTTCAATACGAACTGTAGCTCGATTGGGATAATATGGAAATTTAACGAAAGGTCTATGAAATAAAAGTTCGAATCTGTTGTTTATATAAGGATTCAAGAATCTAGGTAACGTCCTGCCGTTCTGCCGGACATATAGATCTGGGCATTAAGGACTCAAATAAATTGTATTTTGGGTCTTAGCGTCGCTCGCGACGCTCTCCTCCCAATAAAAACAAACAAGACCAAACTTTTTCCCCCAAAATGCAAGAGCTTGACTTGCATGACATGTGGTTTCAACAAGACGGTGCCACATGCCGCTCAATTGTCGCCTCGGTTAGCATGTCCGCCTATGAAGCTGAACTCCTGGGTTGGAATCTTGGCAAGAACAGAAGAGAGTTTTCAGCGGTGGTTAGCCTCTCCTAATGCTGGTGAGTGACATTTGTGAGCTACTATGCAATGGAAAAACTTTTCCGCACAGCGGCAGGCCGTTCGAAGGCCCCTTATCATTGAGCTTGAACTTTAATCGAACAGCACTGAGTAGTTTGTCCCCGATTTTCCATATACTTTTTGTGCTTTATAAATATTTGGGGTATACAATATCTCCATTGGTTTCGGGGATATACAAATTTTAATTTTTATTTCTTGAAATTTTGTCAGAGATTGGCTTCGTATTATGCAATTTACGAAGTCACTTGTGGTTCAATTTTTATATTTATGCTTGATTTGTTAAAATTAGAAAAAGAAACTTCTGAAAATCGGACCGTAATCCATTCTCAAATGGCATTTTTTTTAACAAATTTTTTCGATTTTCTCCCACTGTGTGACTTCATCATTTTGATCCTTCAGGGCGTGCTTAGAAAGCTGTGTAGATAGGCAAGGGCCAATGGGTTGGCATAAATCCGGGAAAGACAGATCTGGTGTTATTCAGAAGAAGGAGGACGTAGGGCTATTTCAGGGAACCGATCCTAGATGGAGTGGAGCTGCCGCTATTTAGGGCGGCTAAATATCTGGGCGTTATTCTTGCCCAGAAATTGAACTGGAGAAAAATAGTTGAGGAGAGTCCAACAGGAGCTGAATGCGCTCAGCTCATATTGCAACTCCGTAGGTAGGAGTTGGGGACTTAGGCCAAATATGGGCCACTGCATATACACTGCTGTGGTTTGTGCGATCCTTACAGTATGGGTGCCTAGCGTGTTACCGGGCTTTCAGAAGGTGGTTCTGAGCGGTATGATGGAGAAGGAACAGGGTAATGCGGCGGTGCTGATATCTGGGGCGAGGAGGAGAGCCCCGGGGCATCACTGAATGCATTACTTGATCTGAAACCTTTGTGCTTGTATGAGGTATACTGCCCTCAAACTGAGGGGGTCAGGGGTATGTCGCTCTTCGTATTTCGCGGCCTTTAGGACTGCCCTCAGACTGAGGGGGCAAGGGATATGTCGCTCTTCGTATTTCGGGTATTTGCTTATTCTGCGGAAGGCTGCTAGGGTAGGACTACTACTTGACATTGGCAACGCGATGGACTATACGCCGGTCGAAACTTTCTTAGATTGAAATCTGGAGATCTTTGTCTTCCCGGAGAGGGGCTGTGGTCGTCTAGCTCTTCTTGGGTCCTTTCGCTCTTCGTATTTTGGGTATTCGTTTGATCTGCGGAAGGCCGCTAGGATAGGACTACTACTTGGCATTGGCAACGCGACGGACTATATGCCGGTCGAAACTTTCTTCGATAGAAATTTGGAGATCTTTGTCTTCCCTCTCCGGGAGGGAAGGAGCTGTGGTAGCTCCTGTTTGCACGGATGGGTACCAGACGAATGGGGGCATCAGGGCAGGGGTTTTTGTTGAATGCGTAGTAATAAGGGAGTCACATAGACTTATGGATGGGTACAGTGTTCTTCAGATTGAGGTCTACCTCAGAGCCTTGCATGTGATACCGAGTCAGGAGCGACAGGCCTCTCATACTTTAACGTTGTATGTGGATAGTCAGGCGACGCGGAGGTCCTGGCTGTGGGCCATATGAGTTGAGGCTTGTCGGGAGATGTCAGATTGTGGGGGTTCGGGGCCATCACGGAGTGACGAAGAACGAGATGGCTGACGAGACAATGGTAAACCCCTTACCATGCCGGTGTTTGGGATGGTGGATGCCTACAATATCGAATGCGCAAATCTGGTGTAAGCTAAAGCTGGAGGCTGCAGGGTTGCCAAGGACTTCAATTGCCCTTTGGCTGGGGAAGCGCCACCTTGGATTGTTCATGGGAGTCCTAATCGTCTTGTCGCGCTAGGCATGTGGCGATGGGGATTTCTGCAGGGTCTATGGAGGTGAGAAACAGTTGCAGACGGTCGAGCATTTGCTGGGTCAATTCCCTGTAATGTCTGGGAGAAGGAGAATCTGACACCAGCCCCCACACGTTCAAGACGCTCCTTGCATTTCCCGACATGCCTCAACTCACATTATCCACAGCCAGGGCCTTCCACGCCACCTGGCTTTCCACGTGAATCGTGAACAACCGAGAGGGCCACTGCTCTTGACTCAGGAGCATATGCAAGGCCCTGAGGATGGACCTCAGTCTGAAAGACACTGCACCTATCTATTAGTCTATGTGAGTAATTTATTCCTATGGAACAAAGTGGCCTTTCGCAGAACAAAGAATGCCCGAAATCGGATGACCGTCATGTCAATGACTCGCTCATCCTTAGGACAGTTTTTAACGCCGGGCATTCCTCGTACAAGTGCAAAAATATCAGATCATGTAATGCATTCAGTGCTGCCCCGGAGCACTCCTCGTAGCCATCAATACCCTGTACCTTCTCCACCATACCGCGCAGGCCCACCTTCTCAAGGGCCTGGTACCACACCAGTCACCAATAGGTGAAATTTACTGACTACGAAGAGTAAATTACTCACTACCAAAGCCATTCAAAGCCCGCACGGACATCTGACATCATCCACAGAAGACAGCCAAAAGTTCTCGAACAACTATAAATCGACTGCCTACTGCATTGCAGCTCTGTTCTAAGGCAACAATAAACGAGACTCGAAATTGCCAGGGCCTCACTGCCGACCTAAGATCACTCATCCCCCTTAACGCCACTACAGGCACATGCCTGTAAGAAAGGGCCAAAGCCACAGACAATAGCTGACTCACACCCACAGCTTGGTCATATTAAAACATAACAGATGAAGATTGTAACACATAATATGCCAAAAAGTGACTCCCCATTCTATGTTATTTGTTTAATCACCACCATACAAACGGCGCCCGAGCAGGGACCTGCTGCAAGAATGCATTACGGAAATTGGAAACTTTCCGCCAACATATATACTGATCTGCCGAGTTTAGGTCTTGGGGCTAATAAAGCTACGTTGATTATCCGATTTCGCTAAAACTTGATTTGATTTGTTAGTCCTCTCGGTACCCTTGTTCAATATAACCCAGATCGGTCCAGATTTAGACATAGCTAACAAATAGACCGATCTCTCGATTTAAGGTCATGGTACAATAAAGCCACATTTATTATCCGATTTAGCTGAAATTTTACATAAAGAGTTGTTTTAGGCTCCTCGACAGCCCTGTTCAATACGGCCCAGATCGGTTCATGTTTGGATATAGCTGTCATATATACCGATCTCTCACTGTAAGGTTTTAGGCCCATTATGGGTGAAGGAATAGCGCATTTAATGAGTGAGTTCGATGAAATTTAGGATGGCGGGTTGTGTTAGGCTCCCCGAGATCCCTGTCAAATACGGATTTGGATGTAGCTGGCATATATAATGATCTTCCGATTTAAGGGTTTTGGTCCATAAAGATGATTTTGTTAACCGATTTTGCTATAACTACCATATAGACCGATTTCTCAATTTAAGGTCTTGGGCCCATAAAAGGCGCATTTAATTTCCGATATCGCTGAAATTTAGGATGGCGAGTTGTGTTAGACTCCCTGATATTCCTGTGCAATTAGGCCCAGATCGGCCCAGGTTTGGATATAGCTGTCATATAGACCGATCTTTCGATTTATGGTCTTGGGCCCATAAAATGCGCATTTATGTTTCGATTTCGTCGAAATTTGGGAGAGTGAGTTGTGTTAAGCCCTTCGAGATATTCTATCAATTTGCCCCAGATCGGTCTAGGTTTGGATATAGCTGTCTCATAGACCGATCTATCGATTTAGGATCGTGGGCCAATAATATGCGCATTTATTGTCCGATTTCACCGAATTTTGGAACAGTGAGTTGTGTTAGGTCCTTTGACATCCTTCTTGAATTTGGTCCATAAATGGCGCATTCATTTTTCGATTTCGTCTTAATTTAGGAGAGTGAGTGGTGTTAGGCCAGTCGATATCCTTCTTAAATTTGGCCCAGATCGGTAAAGATTTGAATTTAGCTGCCATATAGACCGATCTCTCGATTTAGGGTCTTGGGCCCATAAAATGCGCATTTATTAGCCGATGTCGCCGAAATTTGAACCAAGAGTTGCATTAGGCTCTTTGACATCCCTCTTAAATTTGGCTCAGATTGGTCCAGATTTGGATATAGCTGCCATATAGACCGATCTCTCGATTAAAAGTTTTGGGTCCATAAAATGCGAATTTATTTTCCGATTTTGCCAAAATTAGGCACTTCGACATCCTTCTTGAATTTGGTCCAGATTAGGATATATATGCCATATAGACCGATCTCTCGATTTAAGGTCTCGGGCCCATAACAGGCGCATTTATTTTCCGATTTTGCCAAAATTTGGGACAATGCTTTGTGTTAGGCCATTTGTCCGATTTCACCGAAATTTGGGTCAGTTAGTTGTGTCGACATCCCTCTTCAATTTGGCCTAGATCGGTCCAGATTAGGATATAGCTGCCATATAGTCCGATCTCTCGATTTAAGGCTTTGGGCCCATAAAAGGCGCATTTATTGTCCGATTTCGCAGAAATTTGGGACAGTGAGTTGTGTTGGGCCTTTCGACAACCTTCTTCAATTTGACTCAGATCGGTCTAGATTTGGTTATAGCTGCCATATAGACGGATCTCTCGATTAAAAGTTTTGGGTCCATAAAAGGCGCATTCATTTTCCGATTTTGCCAAAATTTGGGATAGTTATGTTAGACCGTTCGACATTCCTCTTAAATTTGGTTCAGATCGGTCCAGATTTGGATATAGCTGCCATATAGACCGATCTCTCGATTTAAGGCCTTGGGCCCATGTCGCAGAAATTTGGGACAGTGAGTTGTGTTAGGCCTTTCGACACCCTTCTACGATTTGGCCCAGATCGGTCCAGATTAGGATATATCTGCCATATAGACCGATCTCTCGATTTAAGGTCTCGGGCCCATAAATGGCGCATTTATTTTACGATTTTGCCAAAATTTGGGACAGTGAGTTGCGTTAGGCCCTTTGACATCCTTCTTCAATTTGGCTCAGGTCGGTCCAGAATTGGATATAGCTGCCATATAGACCGATCTCTCGGGTCTCGGGCCCATAAAAGGCGCATTTATTGTCCGATTTCGATGAAATTTGGGATAGTTAGTTATGTTAGGCCGTTCGACATTCCTCTTAAATTTGGATCAGACCGGTACAGATTTGGATGTAGCTGCCATATAGACCGATCTCTTGACTTAAGATCTCGGGGTCATAAAAGGCGCATTTATTGTCCGATTTCGCCGAAATTTGGGAGAGTGAGTTTTGTTAGGCCCTTTGACATCCTTCTTCAATTTGCCTCAGATCGGTCCAGATTTGGTTATAGCTGCCATATAGACCGATCTCTCGATTTAAGGTCTCGGGCCCATAAAAGGCGCATTTATTGTCCGATTTCGATAAAATTTGGGATAGTTAATTATGTTAGGCCGTTCGACATTCCTCTTAAATTTGGATCAGATCGGTACAAATTTGGATATAGCTGCCATATAGACCGATCTTTCAATTAAAGGTGTTGGGCCCATAAAATGCGCATTTATGTTCCGATTTAGCCGAAATTTTGGACAGTGAGTTGTGTAAGGTCCTTCGACATCCTTCTTCAATTAGGCTCAGATCGGTCCAGATTTGGTTATAGCTGCCATATAGACCGATCTCTCGATTTAAGGTCTTAGGCCCATAAAAGACGCATTTATTGTCCGATTTTGCCAAAATTTGGGACAGTTAGTTGTGTTAGGCATTCCGACATTCTTCTTTATCTTGGGGCCATAAAAGGCGCATTTATTTCCCGATTTTTTTTTCAAAATTTGGGACAGTTAGTTGTGTTAGGCCCTTCGACATCCCTCTTCATACCCAAGGTGGTGGGTATCTCAAGTTCGCCACGGCCGAACTTTACACCTTTTTTACTTGTTTTAAGTTTGTGCCAAACAGATGATAGATTGCCATCTCCTTGAGTTGAGTTTACGTTGAGCTACCATTTTGCAAACAAAACAAAAAACCATTTGCGATAATTTGCCAAACTCTTCAGAAAAACCAACATGTTAAACGTAAAATTAAATAAATTGAGAACAAATTATGTGGCCTTGCGTGAATATCAGCAATTTTATTGGTTTAACTTAAATTGCACCAATGATCGATTATTGAGTTGGGAAAGGCATTCAAAGGGAATTTCTTAAACGAACCAAACAAAGTGAAATAATCATATGGGGTGGCTTCGACAGTTTGTACAAACCATACAGGCGCAATCAATACGCGATTGATCGCTACAAAATTCTGCTAGGATCTGTCTCTCAGCCAGTGGGACATGTTTTAGTTATAAACAATCTACAGTATTTTTTAAGTTTAAAGCTTTTGAGCAGAAAAAAGTTTCTATACTTAAATGTTCTAAAATTTGCTAAAAAAAAGTTATGACCTTTATACAATTGGTTATTGTTAGTGAAGTTTTTAAACACACAGTTTCTTGCAATTATTAGTAAGTGTCCTTGTTTTGGTACGCCTATAAAAATGGTATTGAAAAACATCATTGATCCTCTGGGTTGCATTGCGGTAAAGCAAAACTTTGATAATGTCATAAAGATACCTATCACCATATAAACTGTGGCAGCCCATGGGCGGGTCTTACTGATTTCACTCTCAAGGGAGAGAGTAACGAAAATTCCTGACAAACTACTCCCCGATCGTTTGCACAAACTCTTTTACAAATGATTGCCACTTTCGACAGTTAACGATTAAAACGTGATCAACAGTTTTTTCCAAGTCTTCCTTTTTTATGGCAAATTTTTCATATTTTGACTTGTATGTAAGGCACTAAATCATCACCTGTTTTTATGTTTGGCCACATTTTGTAAGACACTTAGGGTCATTTACTTTAACATACATTTCTTGCTGTTGGCAAATTTATGCATTTCATTTTTTTTCCATCTTTGTGCAGTGGGTAGACGTTTAGGTTTTAATATTCATGTTTACATTTTTCTCGATTTTACTTTTAAAATTTTAATATCATATTTTAATTAAAAACTTCAATTTTTGCGCCCCATAATGGCCTCGACCGATGACAATGGCTGACAGTAATTTAACAAGGCTATAATGAACGATTGCATTTAAGTTGTTGCAGAATAATGGTAGTTAACATACAACAAAATGCAACCCATAGCAGCAACCTGTTGCATGTAAGGGCGTTTTCTTGTAAGAAGTCATAGTAGTTTTGGCAGGCAAAATTTAAATGATGGCAAATGGAGATGAGCAATGTTAAACTAAAATAATAACCATTTAAATTCAAACTTCAAGTATAGATGTATTCCCTATGCCATGAAGTGTTACCGTTTCAAACGACCAAATTTTTGTGTTTGAAAATAGTTTTTAATGATCAAAATGACAACAATGTGTGGAAGTAATTAAAATTTTAGAATCCATTCACTCTTACTCTATATGACCACCTTTTGCCTTGACTATTGCTCTGAGTCGGTCAAAACGAATGTTATCGGCCGGAATTTTGACCTATTTCTTGGCCTACCATACAGGCATATTTTTTAGTCCTAACCTTGTTCTCTTACGAACAGGGATCCGATGATGGAAGCCCACTCCCAAGAAGCCCATTTACTCAAGATTTGGAAGACTAGGATAGGCGAAGATCCTAATATTAGGCCGTCAGGAAGGACAGTGTAGGGAAGGTTAGATTAGGTTGAAAAGATGGTGCAGATATGGGGCGTATTAATGTCTGCACCATCTTTTCAACCTAACCTAACCTTCCCTTCACTGCCCTTCCTAACGGCCTAATATTAGGATCTTTGCCTATCCTAGTCTTCCAAATCTTGAGTAAATGGGCTTCTTGGGAGTGGGCTTCCATCGTCGGCTCCCTGTTCGTAAAAGAACAAGGCTACTATGGGCACACACCTAAGCCAGTATCGGCTTGTTGAGCGCTCTAAAAACTATAAAGTTACCTCTTAAAAAAAATTTTTTTTAAGTTACCAGTTCTGTGCTAAAAAATCCTTAATTGTTTTCAATACCACTCCCCTAAGTTGGTTCATGTCTGGTATTGTGTTTTTCCACCTAAGTGACGGTATCTGTTAGAGGCGAAAGCCGGCCAATGACCAAGCAAATGCTCCAACGTCTCATCATCTTCCCCGCATACCCTACACATGCTATCACTTGCCGCACCGATTTTACATAAGTGAGCTCGTTGTCCTATGTGTCGCAATATGATACCAATTGCTATACTGACCTCCTTCTTGCTACCTTTCAGTAATAGCCTTGTCTTCTCACGATCTGGATCGCCCCATAGGATTTTTTCCATCCTACCGACCGTTTCGCTGTTCCACAATTTTGCATGCGCATTCATCGCCCACTCCCTTAACTCGGACTGCGTCGACCCAAAAGGCTTCGGGTTAACCAAGTTTATTGACGGCAGTCCTCTGGCCTTCACCGCCAAATCATCTGCCCTTTCATTACCCATTACTCCATTATGGCCCGGCACCCAAACGATGCGGATTTTGCCATCCTCAGAGAAGGCGTTAATCTCCTTCTTACACTGCAAGACTGTTCGTGACCTTTTCGTTCTGGTTGTTATTGCACTTATGGCAATTTTACTGTCGGTAAAGATGTTCAAACTTGACGTCCTCGCGTTAGCATCACACCACTTCACGCATTCCGTGATCGCCCGGATCTCCGCCTGCAGGACCGTATTATGGTCAGGCTGTCTAAAACAGATCTCAGTCCCTGGGTTCTCAATGCAAACCCCCAGGCCCACTCTGTCCTCTAGCTTTGATCCATCCGTGTAACATGATCTTCCAGATGGCAATACTAGGGTTCCGTCAATCCAAGACTGTTCCGATGGCAGCAGTGCCTCGCACTCGACTTCAATGTTAATCTCAGGTATCCGATCGGAAACCTCTTCCCTTCCTTCCAAGTTTCCTATGGTCGCCTCGATTATGCCGCGATTTTATGAGCTGCCCCCATCCTTAATCCATTCTCCCATCGCCTTAAGTCTCAGTGGCTGCCTCACACATAATTTGTATGTCAATGGGTCGGATATCTAGAATAGTCCCCAGTGCCCTAGTGGGCGTGGTCCTCATCGCTCCGCCTATGCCAAGACAACATGTTCTCTGGACCTGTTGTATTGTCCTTATGTTGCACATTTTCTCCATAGCAGTCCACCACTGAGGCGTAAGTAAGTATTGGTCTAATCACGCTCCTGTAGAGCCAGTGAACTATCCTAGAACTCAGGCTCCATTTCAAGCCTACGGCCCGTCTACATAGTGCCCAAAATCTGCGAGCCTTCTCAGTACGCTCCTGAGTGTGATACTTCCAATTCACTTTCCTGTCCAAGATCACACCTAAGTATCTGACCTTGTCAGATATCGGAATCGTCTTATTGAGGAAACGTGGTGCGTTTAATTGGCCCATCTGCGTCTTCCTCGTGAACAGGCATATTTAAATCTTCTCTGGGTTAACATTGAGACCTCTGTGTCTAGTGCAGTCATATGCCATATGCAAGGACCTTCGGCCCTTCTGCATAGCTCGTTGGGATCCTTACCCCTTAGAAGTATTATAACATCGTCTGCGTAGCAGACGTAATAGGTGATTTATGGTGGTCAGCATCCGTAATAGGTCATTTGTGGTGGTCACCCATAGGAATGGCGATAAAATTTCCCCCTGTGGCGTGCCTTGTGCCACTTTCTCCCTTATATTTATGCAATGGGATCCGCAGTTTATCCACCTGTTCTTTAGCATATGGTTTATTCAGTCTCTAAGGACCGGATCCACCCGGTATTGGCCTAAGGATTGCATCAGTGTGTCGGTCCGCACATTGTTCAAAGCCCCCTCGATGTCAATGCATACCGCCAGTGTGTACGTTTTGGCATCGAAAGATTCTTCTATTTTATTCACAACCTTGTGCAGGGCAGTCTCCACCGACCTTCCCTTGACATAGGCATGCTGTTTGTATTTAAGCAGTTCGCTGGATGTCATACTCTTTATCATGGTGTCCACAATACGTTCCATGGTTTTGAGTAGAAAGGACTTACGACTTATGGCTTTTGGTGTCGCATAACTTGCCTTGCCGCGCTTAGGTATAAACACCACCCTTGCCTCCTGCCAGGCTTACGGAGTATATGAAAGTCCTAGGCACGCTGTGAAAATTTTGGCCAGACGAGGCGCCAGATAGTCTGCCTCTTTCTGTAGTAACGCCGGAAATATCCCATCAGTTGGGGGTGACTTAAATGGTTTGAAGCTCCTCAAGGATTCCTGCACTAAAAATTCCGTTATTATAAACCTTCGATCAACGTAATTTTTCAAAGATTCCGGTGTCTCCGTGAGTCCCGTCGCATCGTGTGGAAAATGAGTTTTCATCAAAAGCCTCAACATGCCTCCCATATCGTCTACTAAGGTTGCAGTTTGGACATGGGTTTTTGAGAGAACTCGTTTATCTTGGCGGCGTCATTAACGCTATCGACCTGTTCGCAGAAAAGCTTCCAGGGGGCACGTTTTGCCGCTCTGGTAATCTTATTGCATTCCTTGAGCGGTGTGTAATCCACATCCCAATAAAATTCCGCTTTTTTACGACGTTCTCTGTTAAAAATTCTGCGGACCTCTTTCCTCCAGGGTTTTTCTTGGGCTGATTTCCTTTCCCGAAGAGGACAACCATCTTCGAAGGATCCCACCAGTCCAGTCGTAATCCTGTTGACATTCTCGTCAATCTCTTCTATGCTTGGACAATCTAAATTATCTTGCCCAAGTCTTCTTCTGAGTAGCCTTCCGCAATTTGTCCAGTTGGTCTTCAACTTATTCCGGAAGCTTATCGTATTCGGAAGCCACCGTAGCGCAGAGGTTAGCATGACCGCCTATGACGCTGAACGCCTGGGTTCGAATCCTGGCGAGACCATCAGAAAAAATTTTCAGCGGTGGTTTTCCTCTCCTAATGCTGGCAACATTTGTGGGGTACTATTCCATATAAAACTTCTCTCCAAAAAGAGGTGTCGAACTGCAGCACGCTGTTCGGACTCGGCTATAAAAAGGAGGCTCCTTATCATTTAGCTTAAACTTGAATCGGACTGCACTCATTGATATGTGAGAAGTTTGCCCCTGTTCCTTAGTGGAATGTTCATGGGCAAAATTTGCATTATCGTATTCGGCGCTGGCCATGCCATTCTAAACCTAATGTAGCGATGATCTGAGTAAGAATGTTCCATGGAGACCCTCCAATTCTGAACCTCATCGATCAGATTTTCTGAACATATCGTCACATCTAATACCTCCTCCCTAATCCTATTAACAAAGGTAGCGGTGTTAGCAATATTAAGCGTTATTAGTATTCTAGTTAGTATTCTAGAACTCTGCCAGGGCTTGGCCCCGCTTATTGGTGTTGGTACTACCCCCATTAAAATGTGGTGAGAGTTCTCATTGCACTCTTTTGGTAACTCGTTTTCTGTCTGTTTTGTTTTCCTCACCAGCCGTTGCAGCTTCGACGTGGGTGGCGGTGTCGGAGAGTCGAAAGGCAGATATAGTGATGCCAGGTATGCTCCACCGTCTCCCTGTCTCACCACTGTTGCATCCGACGTTGACAACGCTGGGGAAAATATATAATTCAAATGTTAATGACAAATAACGCAGGTCCTCGGCCGAGTGCCAGTGTCAGCATTGAATAATTGGTAGTTCATATGGTTCAGTCCAAAAATTTTGTTCTGGGTGGTTCATGGCTCCTGTATTAAGACAATATGAATCTTGCCCTTGCTGATTTTCTCCATCAGAGCGGGTGTAGCAGTCTCGCTCCTGTGGAGGTTTATCTGGATTACCTCAATCATTGGTCCTCCAGTAAATGGCCATATTGGGAGTAGCTGATGATCTCATCGTCTGCTCCCTGTTCTTTAGACTGCATTGACTTTCCTCTCACTGCACTGCCTGATGTCATCGTTTTAGATTCTTTGCCTAGTCTAGTCTTCTGACTTTTTATTATGTCGGTAATGGTTCCATCGTCGGGTCCCAGTTTATTGGGTTTCCATTCCCTGTACTGCCTGATGTTTCAATACTACGATCTTTGCCTATCTTAGCCTTCCAAATCCGGAAGTAGGTGATGGTACCATCATGGGCTCCTTGTTCGTTGGGTTGCATTGAGTGTCCTGTCGCTGCGCTGCCTAATATCTCAATATTAGGATCTTTACCTATCCCAGTATTCCAAATCTTTAAGTCGGTGATGGGTCCGTCGTCGGGTTCCTGTTTGTTAGGCTGTGTTGGGTCTCTCGCCACTGCACTGCCTGATATTTTAGTATTAGGATCATTGCTTCTCCTAGTTTTTCCAATATTGAGAGATTCCATGATTGTCTCGTTGTCAGCCGCCTGTTTGTTGGGCGGTGTTGAGTCACCTGCCACTGCACGGCCTGATGTCGCAGAATGAAAATTTCTGCCTATTCTAGACTTCCCAATCTTGAAAAAAAACAGCTTTGCTCCCGTAGTGCGCCATGCCTTTAGTCTTAGTCAAACTTTTCACGGAGACCATAATCAATGCCAACCACAAAGAGAGTTCCTTCCTCCTTCTCCTCCCTGTGAAAGACCTCTCACTACTCTGCGACCAAACCTTGGTTTTGCTGTGCGTTCCGTCGCAAATTTGCTGCACCATCCGTTGATGAAGACCATAGCCTTTGTGAGCTGGCGGATATCCATCTTTCTCACCAGGTCGAGCTTTGCGCCCTCCCAGGGAGCGTGAATACCTCTTACAAGCAGTTTGACGGTATCAATACATTCCGCAGACGCAAAACGCAGCGTAAATGTCCCCTCTAAACTCTCAGCTCATCATTTGTATGGGTGGACCCTCTACAGAGTTCCACACATGTTCGAAAATACGATCGTTAACCAGATCCTCCACTTGGGACCGATGATCTGGTGGAATGCTACCGGATGCACAGCCGATATTGATGACTGCACTCTGTTGTGCTTCCTTGCCACGCTGGCGTAAGAGGGCGGCTCCTTACCATTCTCAGCAACCATCTTCCTTTTCCACGATGGCTGTGGTCTCCTATTGGAAGTCACAGTCCTCCATGAAGACTCAGGGGCCGTGCGCGCTTCATTCGTTCCAGTGTCAACTTTGTCTATCTCCGCAGGACACTGTCTGGAGTCTCCATTGCGGTATGGCTGGCTTGGTTTGCACAAAGTACTTGAAAGCGGGGGGCTCTTTTTCTTCTTCAGTATTAAAGCAGTGTTATGCTCTTCGGGTGATCTGATTCTTTTTCCAGCTTCCGTAAAAGTGCTTGGAATGTCAGTTATATCCCTTCCAGCATCCTGCACTTTCGCCCGATTACGCTGCCGCTACATACTCCTCTGTCTCCTTCGTCGTGCACCGAATCGCTTTCTCGGTCTTCTTGTGAGCTTAGCAAAGCCATCACTCACTTCTGCCGTCATCCCGATGCCCTCATCTCTCGATTCGGCTGCGATGACTGTTTCACTGACACAGTCGCTGTCTGAATCAGAGTCAGAAACACCACCCTTACTTAAAGGCTGGGGACGAACTGTGCATCCCTCTGGTTTTTCCGTCTCTTCCTCATTAATTACTCTGGCGATTAGTTGTGCGCTTGGAGCATTACTCTCGACTACAGGTGCCAAGGCACCCACACCTATAGGAGGGGAGGACAACATACTGCGGTCTGTCGCCACCACCACAAATGTTGAGTCTTTGGGGTCCAATTCTAGCCTACTACAAAAGGCTTAAATTTTTTTTTTTCGTAATAGGTGGTACCTAATCCGAGATACGCATATATATTTATTATACCTACCACCGAAGGATAGGTGGTGGGTATAACCACCATTTCCGACCCTATAAAGTGTATATATTCATGATCAGCGTAAAAATCTAAGACGATCTAGACATGTCCGTCCGTCTGTCCGTCTGTCTGTTGAAATCACGCTACAGTCTTTAAAAAAAGAGATATTGAACTAAAACTTTGCACAGATTCTTTGTTGGTCCATAAGCAGGTTAAGTTAAGAAGATAGGCTATATCGGACTATATCTTGAAATAGCCCCCATATATACCGATCCTCCGATTTAGGTTATTAGGCCCATAAAAGCCACATTTATTATCCGATTTTGCTGATATTAGGGACAGTGAGTTGTGTTAAGCCCCTCGACATCCTTCATTGGTTTAGCCCAGATCGGTCCAGATTTGGATTTAGCTGCCATATAGACCGATCATCCGATTTAGGTTCTTAGGCCCATAAAAGCCACATTTATTATCCGAGTTTGCTGAAATTTGGGACAGTGGGTTAAATTAGGCCCCTCGACATCCTTCGTTGGTTCAGCCCAGATCGGTCCAGATTTGGATATAGCTGCCATATAGACCGATCCTCCGCTTAAGGGTCTTAGGCCCATAAAAGCCACATTTATTATCCGATTTTGCTGAAATTTGGGACAGTGAGTTGTGTTAGGGCCCTCGACATCCTTCGTTGGTTTAGCCCAGATCGTTCCAGATTTGGATATAGCTGCCATATAGACCGATCCTCCGCTTAAGGGTATTAGGCCAATAAAAGCCACTTTTATTATCCGATTTTGCTGAAATGTGGGACAGTGAGTTGTGTTAAACCCCTCGACATCCTTCGTTGGTTTGGCCCAGATCGGTCTAGATTTGGATATAGCTGCCATATAGACCGATGCTCCGATTTAGGGTGTTAGGCCCATAAAAGCCTCATTTATTATCCGATTTTGCTGAAATTTAGGACAGTGGGTTGTATTAGACCCTTCGACATCCTTCGTCAATTTGGCCCAGATCGGTTCAGATTTGGATATAGCTGCCATATAGACCGATCCTCCGCTTAATGGTCATAGACCCATAACAGCCACATTTATTATCCGATTTTGCTGAAATTTGTGACAGTTAGTTGCGTTAGGCTCTTCAATATCCTTCGTGAATTTGGCCCAGATCGTTCCAGATTTGGATATAGCTGCCATATAGACCGATCCTCCGCTTAAGGGTCTTAGGCCAATAAAAGCCACATTTATTATCCGATTTTGCTGAAATGTGGGACAGTGAGTTGTGTTAGACCCCTCGACATCTCGTTGGTTTGGCCCAGATCGGTTCAGATTTGGATATAGCTGCCATATCGACCGATCCTCCGCTTAAGGGTCATAGACCCATAACAGCCACATTTATTATCCGATTTTGACGAAATTTGAGACAGTGAGTTGCGTTAGGCGCTTCGACGTCCTTCGTTGGTTTGGCCCAGATCGGTTCAGATTTCGATATAGCTGCCATATAAAGGGTGATTTTTTTGAGGTTAGGATTTTCATGCATTAGTATTTGACAGATCACGTGGGATTTCAGACATGGTGTCAAAGAGAAAGATGCTCAGTATGCTTTGACATTTCATCATGAATAGACTTACTAACGAGCAACGCTTGCAAATCATTGAATTTTATTACCAAAATCAGTGTTCGGTTCGAAATGTGTTCAAATTTTGACAAATTTTGTTCAGCGATGAGGCTCATTTCTGGTTGAATGGCTACGTAAATAAGCAAAATTGCCGCATTTGGAGTGAAGAGCAACCAGAAGCCGTTCAAGAACTGCCCATGCATCCCGAAAAATGCACTGTTTGGTGTGGTTTGTACGCTGGTGGAGTCATTGGACCGTATTTTTTCAAAGATGCTGTTGGACGCAACGTTACGGTGAATGAACACATTTCGAACCGAACACTGATTTTGGTAATAAAATTCAATGATTTGCAAGCGTTGCTCGTTAGTAAGTCTATTCATGATGAAATGTCAAAGCATACTGAGCATCTTTCTCTTTGACACCATGTCTGAAATCCCACGTGATCTGTCAAATACTAATGCATGAAAATCCTAACCTCAAAAAAATCACCCTTTATATACCCGAGGTGGTGGGTATCCAAAGTTCGGCCCGGCCGAACATAACGCCTTTTTACTTTTTTTTTCTTTGAGGAGTGAAATAAAAGCACGTCCGCTTCACTCAACGGCTACAAGGGCTAGGATCAGATAGAAGTCAAACAATTTTGGCTTCAACCGACATAAAATCTAAGGCATATACTTGAAAAATTAAATCCTAAACATTTTTAATTGCATTTATGTTCTCAAAGAAAATTATCCCCTTTATCATCACAGAGATCAAAAATGTTTATAATTTTGCTGGTAATGTATCTTATTTGAAATTATCCACGAAAGTTATATTGAAAATGTCGCCTTAAGGATCGCAAATATTTGAACAATAATTACAGCGAAATATGTTTAGTGAGAGCGGCATAAAGTCACGTTTTGCCAATAGCTTAAGCGACTTCTGCAAGCAAATTAGTATCAACTAATAATTTACTCTAAACTCCAGGAGTTGTTTATCTGCTGTCGCCGCTGCTGCTGCTGCTCATGCTCAACAGCAAAATATAGCAATTTGCCATTGCAACGGTTCATAGAACCAGCAGCAGTGGTCAGTCATTCGATCATCCCAGGGCTGGCAAAGGGCGCAGTTGTCATAAGACGCGGTTTATCATCGACATTATCCTTAAAGTTGTAACGCCACACAAAACTATCAATACGAAAACGCAGCTGTCATTACATTTCGAACTTACAGAACCCAGTTGACGAAGCCATTGGCACGTGCAGTCTGCATTTGTATGGAGGCGCTGCTTTTCAGCCGTCCTTGCTGTGGACATTTATGGCATTCATGTTCATTAAAATTACATTCATTACAAGCTGTCTTTTTATGACAGACGGATGGACGTGTCTGCCAGGACGGACACTATAACCCTTTACCCACAATGACCATGCCAAGTAACCCGAGAAGATCTTTATGATGGCACACCTATTGGCATTGGCTTTCAATGAAGCAAGCCATGTGTGTGTGTGTGTGTGAGTGCGATTCTACTCCTCCTCGTCTGCTGCTGATGGCGATGGCCATAAGTGGTAACCTAATACAAGGCAAAGAAAAAAGAAAAAATTACCCACATCGAAAACATGCAGTTAAAATGCAATTTTACCCGGTCATTTATAAGCAAGTTCATGAAACTTAATTACATTTTAATAGATTCAAGGATAACGAGACACTTGATACATATGCTGCAACCATCTCAATAAATTGTCACAAATTGTTGCGAGTACGCGTATGTTGTTCTGGCAACATTTGCCTTTAAATTCAATGAACATTGAATTTCCAAATGGAAGGCAGGGGTTGTAAACAGGCAAACATTTCATGACTGATGGCTGAGTTTTGTGTATAGGAAAGAGTTTTGTTTAAATTCTTATTGGAAATGTTCTAATCATCATTGCAATGGGAATACGATTTACGCATGTTGCTTAAACTGTATTATCGACATAATGAGAAACAAAAACTGTATGCAAATCCTCACACACATACATATCCTTGACAAAGGATGCTGTTTACTTCACAAGTTTTACAACAGATGGCGGTATAACAAAAATGTATAAAAGTTGGACTAAGCACAACATCCCTAACAAACATTCTTCGAAGGTTGAAAAGGCAAACTCATAACACACTTACATAGGTTGCTGTTAGAGATATTTGTTATACCCTCCACCATAGGATGGGGGTATACTAATTTCGTCATTCTGTTTGTAACTCCTCGAAATATGCGTCTGAGACCCCATAAACTATATATATTCTTAATGGTCATGTCATTATACCCTACACCACTACTGTGGTACAGGGTATTGTAACTTAATGAATTTGTTTCTAATACCCAAAAGGAAGAGAGAGATAGGGCCATTGATAACTATACCGATCTTTTGAGTCGATCGGTATACTTATCAATCACTTTCTGATTCGATTTAGCTGAGTCTGTCTGTGCGTCCGTCTGTCTGTCCGTCCGTCTGTCCATGTTAATTTGTGTACAAAGTACAGGTCGCAGTTTTCCTCCGATCGTCTTAAAATTTGGTACAGGCATGTTTTTTGGCCTAGAGACGAAGCCTATTGAAATTAGAAAAAATCGGTTCAGATCTGGATATAGTTCCCATATATATGTTCGTGCGATTTTCAGTAATTATGCAATTAAATGGTCATTTGCTTACCGATTCTCTCGAAATTTGGCAGGAAGGATTTTTTACGACTCTCGATATTACTGGTGAATTTCCTGGAAATCGGTTCAGATTAAGATATAGCTCTCATATATATCGCCCGATTTTAACTTCTAGCGTATTTATTGACCCATCTTGCCAAAATTTTGCCAAACGCTTTCCTCGACGACTACCACAGTATCTGAAGGATTTGCTCGAAATCGGCTCAGATTTAGGTATAGCTCTCATATATATGTTCATCCGATTTTGGGTAATTTGCCATAATGTTGTCATTTGTCAACTGTAGTTTTTACAGTTTGAACATATTTGCTCGCCGAAGTCCATCAAAGTTGATTCAAAATTGGATATAGTTCCCACATTGTATTTATAGGGTGGGTGTAGGGTATAATACAGTCGGCACCGCCCGACTTTTGCCCTTCCTTACTGGATTTAAGTCGATCTAGCCATGTCCGTCCGTCTGTCCGTCTGTCTGTCTGTCCGTCGGAAGCACGCTAACTTTCGAAGGAGTAAAGCTAGTCGCTTGAAATTTTGCACAAATACTTTTTATTAGTGTAGGTCAGTTGGGGTTGTAAATGGGTCAAATCGGTCCATGTTTTGATATAGCTGCCATATAAACCGATCTTGGGTTTTGACTTCTTGAGCCACTAGAGGGCGCAATTCTTATCCGATTTGACTGAAATTTTGCACGTGGTGTTTTGGTATCACTTCCAACAACTGTGCTAAAAATGATTCAAATCGGTACATGTTTTGATATACCTACCATATAAACCCATCTTGGGTCTTGACTTCTTGAGCCTCTAGAGGGCGCAATTATTGTCCGACTTAACTGAAATATTGCACGTACTGTTTTGGTATTACTTCCAACAACTGTGTTAAGTATGATTCAAATCGGTTCATAATTTGGTATAGCTGTCATATAAACCGATCTTGGATCTTGACCTCTTGAGCCACTATAGAGCGCATTTGTCATACGATTTGGCGAAAACTTCGTATGAGATGTTTTATTATCATTTCCAATAACTGTGCTAAGCATGGCGCAAACCGGTACGCAACCTGATATAGCTGTCATATAAACTGATCAGGGGACTTGACTTCTTGAGCCTCTAGAGGGCGCAATTCTTATCCGATTGGAATGAATTTTTGCACGAAGTATTCCATTATCTCAAACAACTGTACCAAGTATGGTTAAAATCGGTTCATAACCTGATCAAACAACTGTACCAAGTATGGTTAAAATCGGTTCATAACCTGATATAGCTGTCATATAAACCGATCTGGGGTCTTGACTTCTTGAGCCTCTAGAGGGCGCAATTCTCATACGATTTGTCTGAAATTTCGTATGAGTTGCTTTGTTATGACTTCCAATAACTGCGCTAAGTATGGCGCAAATCGGTACATAACCTGATATAACTGCCATATAAACCGACCTTGGATCTTGACTTCTTAAGCCTCTAGAGGGCGCAATCTCATCCGATTCGGAATAAATTTTGTTCAACGATCAGGCCAGTCTAACACCATAATACGGTCCTGCGAGCGGAGATCTGGGCGATCACGGAATGCGTGAAGTGGTGTGGTGCTAACGCGAGGACGTCGACAGTAAAATTGCCATAAGGGCAACAACCACCAGGACGGTAAGGTCACAAACAGTCTTGCAGTGTAAAAAGGAGATTAACGTCTTCTCTGAATATGGGAAAATCTGCATCGTTGGGATGCCGGGCCATAACGGAGTGGGGGGAAATGAAAGGGCAGACGATTTGGAGGTGAAGGCCAGAGGACTGCCGTCAATAAACTTGATTTGTCGGAGATCAAACATGTTTTTAAACCAAGAATGTCTTACTAATTTTATTTCTACCGATAATACCTAGATTTAAGATGTCTTCTTCAACTTTATCATTCCTTTGAAGACATGGTGTTAAGTTTGATTATTTAATTTTATGTAATTTCTTCTATTTTCAGAACGTAGCTAATAAAGATTCTGTTGCAAAATGATTCATAATCCAAGCACTGCCACATCTGTTTCAGCAAGTATGCATGCTTCTGACCGATATAAAAGAACACAGGTAATTTTAGAGTCTTAAATTCATTTCATTATACCTAACATCCTCACTGTGGTAAGGGGTATTATAGTTTTGGGCATTTGTTTGCAATTTTAAGGAGGGGAAGAACTAGAACCATTGATATATCAACCGGTCGGATTAGAATCACATACTGATGCGTTTTAGTTTTGTAACAGAACACCGCATGGAAAATTTCCGCCAAATCGGACAAAAATTGCGTTCTCCAAGGGCTCAAGAAGTCAAATCGGATGATCAGTATATATAGAAGCTATATTAGGTTATAGACCGATTTGGACAGTACTAAGCACTAGTGTTGAGAGTCACAATAGAATACTTTGTGCAAAAGTTCAGCCAAATCGGACAAAAATTGCGGCCTACAGGTGCTCAAGAAGTCTAATCAGAGGATCGGTTTATATGGGAGTTATATCAGGTTATAGACCGATTTAGACCGTACATGACGCAATTGTTGGCAGTCATAACGGAACACTACCTGCCAAATTTCAGCCAAATCGGACGAAAATTTCAGCTTCCAGGGGCTCATGAAGTCAAATCGGGAGATCGGTTTATATGGGATCTATATCAGGTTATAGACCGATTTAGACCGTACTCGGCACAGTTGTTGGAGGTTATAACATAACACTTCGTGCAAAGTTTCAGCCAAATAGGACGAAAATTGCAGCTTTCAGGGACTCAAAAAGTCATATCGGGGATGGGTTTATATGGGAGCTTTATCAGGTAATAGACCGACACGGACCGTACTAAGCAATGTTGTTGAAAGTCATAACAGAACACCACATGCAACATTTCAGCCAAATCGTACAAAATTGCGGCTTCCATGGACTCAAGGGTCAAATCGGGAGATTGGTCTATATGGCAACTATATCTAAATCTGAACCGATATGGCCCATTTGTAATCCCCATCGACTTACATCAATACAAAGTATCTGTGCAAAATTTCATGCGGATAGCTTTACGCTTTCGACCTCTATCGTGATTTCGACAGACGGACATGGCTAGTTCGACTCAGAACATCGAGACGATCAAGAATATCTATACTTTATGGGGTCTTAGGCGAATATTTTGAGGTGTTACAAACGGAATGACTAGATTAGTATACCCCCATCCTATGGTGGTGGTTATAAAAATGCATGAAATCTTTATTTGAGTCGATAGTGCTGTGCAAATGTACAAATGTTGACCGTGACTGCGTCTCAAATGGTCCATCCGCTTAATCCGCTCTGGCATACTCTTTCCAACATGTCGGCCGGTCTCACACGAATAAATGCTTCAATGTTGTCTTCCAATGCGTCAATTGAAGCGGGCTTGTCTGTATAGACATGAGCTTTAACATAGCCCCACAAAAAAAAAGTCTAAAGGCGATAAATCGCACGATCTAGGCGGTCTATTGACCGGTAGCAAACATGAAATAAAATGTTCACCGATTTTGCCTCTCAATAAGTGCTTTGTTACGCGTGCTGTGGCATCGACTTGTCGAAACCACATGTCATGCAAGTCAAGTTCTTGCATTTTGATGTCATCTGAGAATAGCGCTCACCACTCACAGTTACCTTACGATTCGCATCATCTTTGAAGAAGTACTGTCCAATGATGCCACCAGCCCATGAACCGCACCAAATTGTGACTTTTTCTGCATGCATTGGTAACTCTTGCAATGCTTCTTGCTGATCTTCACTTCAAAATCGAAAATTCTGCTTATAAACGCACACAGTGAGCCAAAAATGAGCTTTGTCGCTCAGTGGAAGAAACGCGCAATGAACTTTTTTAACAGAGCACGTATGTTGATAATAAGATTCAATAATTCGCAAGCGTTATTCATTTGTAAGATGATTTATTGTTCAATTATAAACCAAACTGAGGATGTTTGACGGTGGAACAAAACACGAAACTTGCGTGAGCTTCTTAAACCAGTGTTGCCAAAAAAATTATAGTTAAAATATCACCCTGTAGAATAAATTTATGCTCTTCAACTACATTTAGTTCGTATAAATTTTTTAGCAGAATGTATGATGGCAGGTTCTCAAAATTGGGCCGTCCGAACTTAGGACGCTTTTACTTGTTCCAGTAGATGTACACCCTATTGCGGAAGCTTCCACCAAAAAAAAAAAACAAAATAGCAGACTTATTATTTAAAAGCTTTGGACATATTTCCATTTTTGTGCGTTTTGGAACTCTGCGTTAGTTCACATTTACATCAGTCTTTGGTGATATGCAATTTGGTTGTATGGGTTTTTGTCCTTCCCAGATTTGAACTTCAAACCAAAGCCAATAGAACTGTGACAAGGATTACGATAAATGAAAAACACATTTAATGAACTTAGCATTCATTAACATCTAACAAATTGAAACTTTGTGTAACTGATTTAAATACCCTGCCTTGCGTTATCCACAAATAATCGTTTATTGAAAGTTGATACGTTTTCGCTAAATTTTAACTATGCCGAACAACCCTTGGAAAAACATCATGCCGTGCAAAGGATTTTAATAAATGTTTCTACGCTAATTTAATTAATTTACTGTCACCACTGTTTGACAACCCTGATTCGGTATCCCTAGGCTCCTTGGTCTTTACTGTGTGTGTGTGTGTGCGTGTGTATGTGTATGGGTTTTCATATGCCAATGAAACAATCCTCCATAATTTGCATACAACAAATCGAACTTTGGGAAATTTGCAAAATTTGCATACGAGTCGCTTGCGGCAATTGCGCATGTGCAAATTATAACGTCTGTGTCTGGCTTTCGGGGATGTGATGGCAAATGCCACAAAGAAAATGCATTAGAATGAAAATATTAATTTTCACAGTATGACCCTTTGACACACACAACAACAATTTATTGATGATCACAATCAACGGCACAATTCAAATGCAAATTTTTCACTTTCATTTGCTTAAGGTTCGTTATTTTATGTCGTTTTTTTTTCCAAGCACTGACATTTGATCGTTTTGCATAGAATTTCACATAGGACCCCACAATAAAACTAAAAGTGACTCATTGTTCTGGAAAAGGAAGTAAAGGTCCCGCATAAGAAGTGCCTTGTTTCCACGTCATTCCCATTAATCATTTATTTTTTTTCTTACTAAGAGATTCCTTGACATGTTTCGCCGTTGTTTAGACTCCTCTTTCTAACAGCGACACACACACACGCACACCTAGGGGGAAAAGGTGAAAGTAATAAATTTGCATTAATACGCAGCGCAAAGCGTCCCAACGACACCGGTGTGTCCTGAAAGGATGCTCTAATTTCCTAACCCTTCGCTATGAAAGAGAATCTAATTTACATATTCTATTCATTCGCTCATTTGATGCGATCATCCCCCCTGACATTTGCACAGAGGTCTGGGAAGTGATCTGTAAAGGGTTTGCAATGTTGTGCAATTTGCCAACATCCTTTTAAAGTTTCTTAGCCTTAAGAACAAGGGGTAGGTTTCTAAGACACTGCATGATGTGCTATGTGAGTAAGGCACATCTGCCGCTAAAGACGTTTTGCTAACAGCACATCTTGTGATCATTGAACACTGAAGTAGGAATGAAATATATCATAGGGGACTAGCTTCTAATTAGTTGGTAGTCTTCTTTTGTTTTCTAGCCCAGTTTCGAATACTTACTTTACTTTAATTGCCTATGACAGAATATTTGTTCCACTAGCCGAACGTAGAACAGCGTTCCAAGCTCCTCGATCTTCTGCGCTCATTCTAAAACCAATGACATCAAGTTTCGAGGTGTCTCCCACAATTTGATCTTTCCAACGGGCTTTTGGTTTTCCCGGTTTGCCTTCAAAAGACTTCTTTGCTGGAGCTTCTTCATCCATTCTGACAACATGACCTAGCCAACGCAGCCGTTGTATTTTGATTCGTGTAACTATTGGGTTGCCCAAAGTAATTGCGGATTTTTCATATAGTCGGCGTTGACAAATTTTGTCACAGCTTGTGACTCTGTAACTGCATTCTTTCTTCTGTCAGTTATCAGCTGTTAATTTTAGCTTGCTTTAGAAAAAAATTGTAAAAAAGTATATTTGATTAAAGTTCATTCTAAGTTTTATTAAAAATGCATTTACTTTCTTTTAAAAAATCCGCAATTACTTTTTGGGCAACCCAATATATTGCCGTCATACAGCTCGTCGCCTATATTCTCCGTTAACCCAAACTGGTCCATATATTTTACGAAGAATCTTTCTCTCAAATACTCCAAGCACTGCCTCATCTGCTTTCACAAGTACCCATGCTTCAGAACCATATAACAGCACGGGTAGTATTAGTGTCTTGTATAGTGTAATCTTCGTCTGTCCAGAGGTCGCCTTGTTTCTAAACTGCTTAGTTAGTCCAAAGTAGCATCTGTTTGCCAATATTATTCTTCGCTTAATCTCAAAACTGGTGTCATGCGTTTCGGTTACGGCGGTGCCGAGGTAAATAAAGTTACTGACTATCTCAACGTTGTGATTCCCAACTTTCTCCATGTTCTTTATCTGCTCGGTTGTACAAGGCTTTTTGGGAGTGGAGACCATTCATTTCGTCTTATCTCCATTTACTGCCAGACCCATTTTCTCTGACTCTCTTTCGATTCTATCAAAGGCTGCAGTTACAACTTCTGGTGACTGACCTATGATATCGATGTCGTCGGCATAGGCGAGTAGCATGTGTTCTCTTGTGATTAGTGTGCCATATCTATTCCCATCCGCATCTCGTATAATCTTCTCCAGCAGGATATTAGAGAGATCACACGATAGGCTGTCTCCTTGTCTGAAATCTCATTTGGTATTAAGTGGTTCGGATAGATTCTTTCCTATTCTTACTGAGGAACGCGTATCAGCAAGTGTCATCCTGCAGAGTCTTATTAATTTTGCAGGGATACCAAACTCAGACATGGCTTGAAATACCTTTGAACGTAAAGGAGTATCGAAGGCGGCTTTGTAGCCAACAACGACATGGTAGGTGTTGATTTGTCCTTCTCGGGTCTTTTCCAGGATTTGGCGCAGTGTGAATATCTGGTCTAGGGTGGATTTACCTGGTCTAAAGGCATACTGATAGGGCTCAATTATTTCGTTGACTTTAGGTTTTAATCTTTCACACAATACGCTCGAGAGTATCTTGTATGCGATGGGGAGAAGACTTATTCCTCTGTAGTTGGCACATTCCGTCTTGTCTCCTTTCTTGTGTACGGGACATAGTATACTGAGATTCCAATCATCGGGTATGCGTTCTCTAGCCAGATTGCGCAGATAAGTTGATGCATACCTTGCCTTATCAGCGTGTCGCCTCCGGTCTTAAATAGTTTAGCGGGTAACCCTTGGGCTCCTGCTGCCTTGTTGTTCTTTAGTTGGGTCATTGCTACTTGGACTTCATTTTGACTAGGAGGTAAACATTTTATACCATCATCAGGGATTGGTTCTGCGGTATCCTCTTCGTCGCCAACGTCGGACACTAGCAGTTGGGTAAAATGTTCTTTCCATATACTCAGCATGATATCGGTGTCAGTTACCAGATTTCCTTTCTTGTCTCTGCGGGAGGACGTGCCTGCACCAAAGCCATCGGTTTGATGATTAATTCTTTGGTAGAATTTCCGGACTTCATTCTGACTCCTGTACATCTCAATTCGCTCACACTCACGTCTTTTTATTTCCTTTTTTCTTTCTGCGGAATAGACATTTCTCCTCTCTCCTTTTCTCCCGATACCTCTCCTTCATCTGGCGCGTTGCTACTGTTTGTAGGGTTGCTTTATATGCCGCATTCTTGGCTGCAGTAGCATCTGGACACTCTTGGTCGTACCATGGGTTTCTTGGAGGAGGCTTCCTGTATCCAAATACGTATTTCGCGACATTTTCTATGGAGTGGGCAATGGTTTGCCACTGTGCCATTATATCATCGGAACAAGGAGTGCTTTCATCAAGCAGTTGGGTCAGTCGAGTGGAGTACGCCGCTGCCATTTGTTGTGTTTGCAGCTTTTCAATGTCCAGCTTACGTGCAGTGTCAGATTGTAAAGGGTGATTTTTTTGAGGTTAGGATTTTCATGCATTAGTATTTGACAGATCACGTGGGATTTCAGACATGGTGTCAAAGAGAAAGATGCTCAGTATGCTTTGACATTTCATCATGAATAGACTTACTAACGAGCAACGCTTGCAAATCATTGAATTTTATTACCAAAATCAGTGTTCGGTTCGAAATGTGTTCAAATTTTGACAAATTTTGTTCAGCGATGAGGCTCATTTCTGGTTGAATGGCTACGTAAATAAGCAAAATTGCCGCATTTGGAGTGAAGAGCAACCAGAAGCCGTTCAAGAACTGCCCATGCATCCCGAAAAATGCACTGTTTGGTGTGGTTTGTACGCTGGTGGAATCATTGGACCGTATTTTTTCAAAGATGCTGTTGGACGCAACGTTACGGTGAATGAACACATTTCGAACCGAACACTGATTTTGGTAATAAAATTCAATGATTTGCAAGCGTTGCTCGTTAGTAAGTCTATTCATGATGAAATGTCAAAGCATACTGAGCATCTTTCTCTTTGACACCATGTCTGAAATCCCACGTGATCTGTCAAATACTAATGCATGAAAATCCTAACCTCAAAAAAATCACCCCTTACTTTCCTCGCCATGTTCAAACGGGTGCGAACCTTTGCTGCAACGAGGTAATAATCCGAATCTATATTCACTGCACAGATCGATCGTACATCTAACACACTGGAAGAATGCCTTCCATCTATCACAACGTGATTGGTTCCTCGTGTTTTGATCGGGTGACCGCCATGTGGCTTTGTGAATATTTTTATGTTGAAATCTGGTGCTATTAACTACCATGTTTTTTGCCGCGGCGAATTCAATCAGCGTCAACCCATTACTGGACGTTATTTCGTGAAGGTTAAACTTTTCGACTGTTGCACCAAAAATGTCTTCCTTCCCTATTTTCGCATTAAAATCTCCCTGAACGATTTTAATATCATGGGCGGGGTAGCGGTCATATTCTCTCTCTAGGTAGAAAATATCCTTGGTCTGTTCGTCCTTGTCTTCCTTCGGGGCTTGGGCACAAATAAGCCTGATGTTGAAGAATTTGGCTTTTATGCGGATTGTGGCTAGCCTCTCATCAACCGGATTAAAGCTGGAGTTAAAGTGTGTCAATCTCCGACTAACCACAAATCCACAGCCAAATTCATGCCTAGTGTAATGGCAGCTTTGGTATAGTACGTCACCGTTTGGTGTTGTAGTGACGCCATTCCCAGTCCATCGTACTTCCTGTAAGGCGATAATATCTGCCTTGTACTTCTCTAATACATCTGCCAGCGCATATACTGCACCTTCTCTATAAAGAGTGCGGACATTCCAGGTGCAGATCCGCAAATTATGGTCCATTTTTCGTTTGCGTGGGTCGTCAACGTTGGGGGGGTTCGGTTTTACTATTCCTCTCAGTTTGCCGAAGGGCGGGTTACTGGCCCAGCGCCCCAACCGCATGGGTTTTGTGGGATTGCACACGTATCCCTCGTTGTGGCGAACCGCTTGCTCCAAGATCCGACGCTCGCCGTCAGATGCCCCTAACCTGGGAACAGACGCTGATGTTGGGCATTGGTTATTTGAAGGCGCCAATAACTTGCCGTGTCATCTCGAGTATCATTGGCACTGAGTATTTAATTAAGAGCCAGTGCCACCTGACTCCTCACCGAGACTCTCTTCTCGAAAATCGCTGACTGTCCGCGGCCGCATTTGCAGCTTCTCCGCATAAAAACGGAGCTTTCCACCATCAGCAACCTGTGGACGCGCCCGGTAGCTTTCAGCTAAGCTTCCCGTGATAACGATGGACACCTTACAAGTGGGAGCTCAAAGCGTCTTCGTGCCAAAGTTATTGCTTGTCCGAGAGGAAGCAAGAGCTTTTGGTTATTCGTAAAAAGAGAAAAGGACAACCCTTAGACAATCCCAACCCTTGCTAAGGATGATCAGGTATTCAGTGACCCGGTTGATAAGGCCGAAATGTTTGCAGGAAATTCTTCCTTGCCGTTTAGCAATCAACCACTCCCCGTGATTGATAGTGTACCTAGTTCGATGCCTCAGATATTCCCTCGAACACGTGGAGTTAAAAGAGTCCTTGCGGATCTCGACGTTAATAAATCTCCGGGCCCGGAATGGTATATCAACACTTGTTCTTCGTAAGTGTTCTTCGACGCTTGCTCGTCCACTATGCAACCTTTTCAACCTTGCTTACCGTGCGGAAGTCTTCCCAGCGCGTTGGAAGGTTGGGAACGTTCAGCCCATCCCCAAGAAAGGTGGGGCAAACAACCATGAGAATTACCGGCCGATTGCGATATGCTCCACGCTCTCCAAGGTTATGGAGAGAGTATGGTTAACCATCATCTTGTCGGATACTTAGAGTTCAATAGCCTTCTTAGCGACAGACAGTATGGGTTCCGCAGAAATCGCTCTACGGGAGACCTAATGGCATTTTTGTGGGATGTCTGGTGTCGCTCTATCCACCAGTTTGGTGAGAGTAAGATTGTGGCTCTGGATATCTCCAAGGCATTTGATTGGGTCTTTCACGGTGCACTTTTATCAAAGCTTGTCGCTTTAGATGTCGGTAATAACTTTGTTCGATTTATATCGAGCTTTCTCAGAAATCGCACTATACGAGTTGTTGTAGATGGGTTCTCATCAGATGAGTATACATTGACCGCAGGTGTAGCACAAGGCTCTGTCCTTTCCCCTTCCCTTTTTCTTATTTTCATTGACGATCTATTGGTCAGACTTCGAATCCAGCCTACTCATTTGCCGATGACAGTAGTCTGTATCATTCATATTCATTCGACCATAGGCCCATTCCTCAAGAAGTTGTGGACAGGAGGCGCATTATGGATGAGACGCTCTCCCAGGATTTGTTGGCCATTTCCGAGTGGGGTAGAATGAACAGAGTAGATTTTAACGCACAGAAGACGCAGTGCTGTTTCTTGTCTCACAAGCGATTCACTGACCCACTTCAATCGTCGATATCTATCGAGGGTATAGACATTGAGCAGTCAGATGCTCTTAATGTTCTGGCCATGAGGATACAATGTGATGTCCGTTGGTCAAAACACATATTCGAAGTGTCGAAATATGCATTCAAGTATTTGGGCTTTCTTGAGCGGTGCAAGAAACATTTCACCTTTTCTGATCTTCTCAATATCCATACTTCCTACATCAGGCCGAGGATGGAATATAACTCTCATATATGGGCAGGAGCTCGAAAATCATCCTTGAAGCTACTTCACCGGGTTCGACGGAGAGCGATGGAGTTGATTGGGGACAGTAGGGTATCCAACTCTATTGCTTCTCTTGAACATCGTCGGAATGTGGGTAGCGTTGTATTGCTCTATCATTATTTTCATGACATGTGTTCCAGGGATATTCGTCTTCTTATCCCTGACGTTACGATGTTCACCAGGAATACAAGACTTGCCAGGAACTCACACCCGTTTGTAATTGATTGGCCAGTCGACCGAACCATGCATTACCGAGAAAATTCATTTTTCGCCCGAATCATTCGTATGTGGATTCGACTTCCGGCTAATGTCTTTCCCTCCGATATTGACGTTCAGAAATTTAAGACTAATATCATTAAACACAACTCCCTCTTCACGATCTGATAAAAATTGTGAACTGCTCTTTGTACACAAATTTACATGGACAGACAGACGCACATAGCTAAATCGAGTCAGAAATTTATTCTGAGTCGATCGGTATACTTTTCAATAGGTCTATCTCTCTTCCTTCTGGTTGCTACAATTAAATTCGCTAAGTTATAATACTCTGTACCACACTCATAGAAAAAGTTTGCTGAAAATAGCAAACACTGTCTGCTGAATATAAGGAGTTACTTTTGTTGCTATTGTAGCAGTAGTTCTGCTATTGCAGCAGTAGTACGAACATGGCTAAATCGATTCAGAATGAATGAGCCCATAAAGAGTATATACTTTATGGGCTATTAGACGAATATTTCGCAGAGGTTAGCATGTACCCCTATGACGCTGAACGCCTGGGTTCGAATCCTGGCGAGACCATCAGAAAATATTTTCAGCGGTGGTGTTCCCCTCCTAATGCTGGCAAAATTTGTGAGGTACTATGTCATGTAAAACCTTTCTCCAAAGAGATGTCGCACTGCGGAGCGCCGTGCGGATTCGGCTATAAAAAGGAGTGCCCTTATCATTGAGCTTAAAACTTGAATCGGACTGCACTCATTGATATGTGAGAAATTTGTCCCTGTTCCTTAGTGGAATGTTCATGAACAAAATTTGTATTTGCAAACGGAACGGCCGTAGCTCCTAAACAAAAAATGTTGGAGACCTGTGTTAAATGTCAGCCAATTCGAATAAGAATTGCGCCCTTTGGGGGCTCAAGAAGTAAAATAGAGAGATCGATTCATATGGGAGCAGTATCAAGCTATAGACCGATTCAGACCATAATAAGCACGTATGTTGATGATCATGAGAGGATCCGACGTAAAAAATATCAGGCAAATCTGATAATAATTGCGACCTCTAGAGGCTCAAGAAGTCAAGATCCCAGATCAGTTTATATGGCAGCTATATCAGGTTATGAACCGCTTTGAACCTTATTTGGCACAGTTGTTGAACGTCATCAAAAAATACGTCATGCAAAATTTCACCCAAATCGGATAAGAATTGCGCCCTCTATTGGCTCAAAAAGTCAAGATTCAAGATCGGTTTATATGACAACTATAACAGGTTATTGACCGTTTTGTACCATACTTGGCACAGTTGCTAGATTTCATAGCAAAATACTTTGTGCAAAATTTCATTCCAATCGGATAAGAATTGCGCCCTCTAGAGGCTCAAGAAGTCAAGACCCAAAATCGATTTATATGGCAGCTATATCAGGTTATGGACCGATTTAAGCCATACTTGACACAGTTGTTGGATATCATAACAAAACACGCCGTGCAAAATTTCATTCCAATCGGATAAGAATTGCGCCCTCTAGAGGCTCAAGAAGTCAAGACCCAAGATCGGTTTTATATGGCAGCTATATCAGGTTATGGACCGATTTAAGCCATACTTGACACAGTTGTTGGATATCATAACAAAACACGCCGTGCAAAATTTCATTCCAATTGGATAAGAATTGAGCCCTATAGAGACTCAAGAAGTCAAGATCCCAGATCGGTTTATATGGCAGCTATATCAGGTTATAAACCGATTTGATCCTTATTTGGCACATTTGTTGAAAGTCATCAAAAAATACATCATGCAAAATTTCACCCAAATCGGATAGGAATTGCGCCCTCTAGAAGCTCAAGAAGTCAAGTCCCCAGATCGGTTTATATGAGAACTATATCAGGTTATTGACCGATTTGTATTATACTTGGCACAGTTGTTAGGTTTCATAACAAAATACTTTGTGCAAAATTTCATTTAAATCGGATAAGAATTGCGCCCTCTATTGGCTCAAGAAATCAAGATTCAAGATCGGTTTATATGGCAGCTATATCAGGTTATTGACCGATTTGAACCATACTTAGAACAGTTGTTGGATATCATAACAAAGCACGTTTTGCGAAATTTCAATCTCATTCCAATCGCATAAGAATTGCGCCCTCTAGATGCTCAAGAAGTCAAGACCCAAGATCGATTTATATGGCAGCTATATCAAAATATGAACCGATTTGAACCATAGTTGACACAGTTGTTGGATATCATAACAAAGCACGTCGTGCAAAATTTAATTTTAATCGGATAAGAATTGCGCCCTCTAGATGCTCAAGACCCAAGATCGATTTATATGGCAGCTATATCAAAATATGGACCGATTTGAACCATAGTTGGCACAGTTGGTGGACATCATAACAAAGCACGTTGTGCGAAATTTCAATCAAATCGCATAAGAATTGCGCCCTCTATTGGCTCAAGAAGTCAAAACCCAAGATCGGTTTATATGGCAGCTCTATCAAAACATGGACCGATATGGCCCATTTACAATTCCAACCGAACAACACTAATAAGAAGTATTTCTGCAAAATTTCAAACGGCTAGCTTTACTCCTTCGAAAGAGTAAAGCCATCATCATTTCGAGGGACAGACGGACGGACGGACATGGCTGGATCGACATAAAATGTCACGACGATCAAGAGGTCTCAGACGAATATTTCGAGTAGTTACAAACAGTATGACGAAATTAGTATACCCCCTATGGGGGGGTATGGTATCCTATGGTGGAGTGTATAAAACGAGATCAGTGGTTTTCATGTTGTCGGAACGACACGGCTGAGGGAAATCTGATATATTTATCGCCATATCGTATCAATGTCGTACCGATGTCGGAGCAAAGTTCCAGGGAATTTAAGATGAAAAATTTTGCGTCGTACCGAATTGGGACAGAATTCGAAGACGATTGTGGACCGGCAAATGCGGATGATTTTGCCTACGAATCGGTCCGATTTCTTGACGAATGTCTTACAACTGATCAAACAAAACAAGAATTTCAAGGCAACAGTTAACGGCACCATATGCAATTTCAAAAACAAAATATCCACCCTACAACACTGGTGTACATTCTATGCAAAAATAAAAATGATCCAAACCAAACAATCCTTCGACACACTGTTCAGATATCGTTACGATTTCGTGCTTGTCGAACCGATTTCTTTACGGATTTGGTAAGAATTGTCGAATGTTTTGTCCGACTATGTGCAGACATGTCGGGCGTCAGACAAAGTGTTGTAGGCGGTATAGTAAAATAACAGAAACCCTCCATACCATGGTGAGCGTTTGAAGTAGCTTGCTATACAACATTTTTCAAATGCACTGTAGAAGGAGATTGCCAACATCATCAGCGTTTCAGGATGTTACCAACGGATACATTTCCACTTTGCCAACTTATCTTCAAAAAGTAATACGTTTTCTTTGTGTGTGTGTGGTAGTGTGCGCATGTATATGTGTGAAACGGTGGGTGGAGAGCGGGCGTCCATATGCATGGGTATGTGCAAATTTTATTCTTTCTCTTGCTCTCACTCTCCTGCCTTCTATTGAAATTTCCCTTACCTCGTATTTGTATGCATGAACCATGTTGTTTTATATCCTTTCGTTGCTTGTGTCTGATAAGGATATTTTTGAGAATACATCATAAAGAAATTATGGCATTTTTTTTTCTTTCGGGGATTTTTTTTTTTTTTTTTTGCAACCATACTCTGCTGTACACATCTGTAAGTATTCGCATACGACGAGTATGTGAGTGTCTACACACAACATACTCAAGAATTCCGAACAAAAATATTCTTAAGGAATTTAATACAAATCTTATCATAATCCAACGCAGAACAGCTTCCTGTTGAGCATGCATTCCATTCATTTTATGGCTCTACGATAGCTGATAAAATGAATACCTAATTATGACTCTCTTATCGAATATTGTGAATAGATGGGGCCTAGGCCATTATATGACAATAAGCATGCAGAGAAAAAGTAAAGAATTTTACAGCATTATGATGAGATTTTTAGTGCATTCATGGTAATGTCAAGCAATGAAGTATTCCCTTTGAATTGGCAAAATCAAAAATCAATTTATGGTACCCATCGTTGCCAAAATCTAGCATAGAAGCTTTGAATATATTTCGAAACTTAAAGACAACTTTTTTTTTGCGTTGGTTAGTGAAAGAAGGGATTTAGTAGCATATAGTAGCAATCTAGCGTCTAGCTTGTTAAATAAAATAAAATGAAACAAGTAAAAAGGCCTTAAGTTCTGCTGGGCCGAACTTTGGATATATATGTAAACCCCCTTTCGTCACAATCCGGTGAAAACTGCATAACTTATGCACTCAAATTCGGCACGAATATTGAGTGGTCTAATAAATCTGGACCGTTCTGGACCACCTTTAAGAAGGATACAGCCATCATCCTATTTTATTATAACACCACTACCATATCCGAAGTTATATCTTAATAGCGCCTGGTCTTGATCAATGAAATTTCAATGAAATTGGGTAAAAATAAAGCTACAGACCCTTAATCGGCATATCGGTCTATATGACAGCTATATCAAAATACAGTCTGATCTTTACCATATTCGGGTCAGATGGTGTGTGGCTTAAAACAACTCGCTGATTCAAATTTTCAGAGAAATTCGGTAATAAATGCAGCTTTTATGGGTTCCAGACCCTTAAACGGCAGATCGGTCTATATGGTAGCTATATCTAAATATAGTTCGATCTGAACCATATTTGGGGCGGATGATGGGAGGCTTAATATAACTCACAGTTTTACATTTCAGCGAAATCGGATAAAAAATAAAGCATTTATACCCTTTAACGGCAGATCTAAATATTGAGTTGCCCAAAAAGTAATTGCGAATTTTTTAAAAGAAAGTAAATGCATTTTTAATAAAACTTAGAATCAACTTTAATCAAATGTACTTTTTTTGCACTTTTTCTAAAGTAAGCTAAAAGTAACAGCTGATCACTGACAGAAGAAAGAATGTAATTACAGAGTCACCAGCTGTGAAAAAATTTGGCAACGCCGACTATATGAAAAATCCGCAATTACTTTTTGGGCAACCTAATAGCAGCTATATCCAAATATGGTCCGATTTGGCCCGTTTAAGAACTTAACCAGCGTGCATCAAAAAAACGTATCTGTGCCAAATTTCAGCTTAATTTCTCAGTTTTTGAAGGCTGTAATATGATTACAACAGACGGACGGACAGACACACGGAAATCGTTAAACCGTCTTAGAATTTTACGACGATATGGTCAGAAATGGATATTTCAATGTGTTACAAACGGAATGACTAGATTAGTATACCCCTATCTTATGGTGATGGGTACAACAAATAATCGACAAACCGTAGAGGCCACCGTAGCGCAGAGTTTAGCATGTCCGCCTATGATGCTAAACGCCTGGTTTCGAAACCTGGCGAGACCATCAGAAAAATTTTTCAGCAGTGGTTTTCCCCTCCTAATGCTGGCAACATTTGTGAGGTACTATGCCATGTAACATTTCTCCTTAAAGAGATGTCGCACTGCGGCACGTCGTTCGGACTCGCCTACAAAAAGGAGGTCCCTTATCATTGAGCTTAAAACTTAAATCGGACTGCACTCATTGATATGTGAGAACTTTGCCGCCGTTCCTTAGGTCATGAGAGAAGTCATTGTACAAAATTTCAACCAAATCGGATAGGAATTGCTCCCTGCAGAGGCTCAAAAAGTCAAGGTCCCAAATCGGTTTATATGGCAGCTATATCCGGATATGGAACGATTTGAACCATACTTAGCACATCAGCTGAAAGTCATAACAAAACACCTCATGTAAAATCAGCTATTAGTTTTGCCCTCTCAGCTAAATCAGCTATTAATTGTGCCCCCTAGTGGCTCAAGAAGACAAGACCCCAGATCGGTATATATGGCAGCTATATCAGGTTATGGACCGATTTTAACTATGCTACATATCAGAACACCAAGTGCAAAATTACAACCAAATCGGATAGGAATTGCTCACTCTAGACGCTCAAGAAGTCAAGACCTCAGATCAACTATTCTTGGCACAGTTGTTGAAAGTCATAGCAAAACATCTCATGCAAAATTTCAGCCAAATCGGATAATAATTGCGCCCTCTGGTGGCTCAAAAATTCAAGACCCCAGATCGGTTTATATGGCAGCTATATCAGGTTATGGACCGATTTCAACTATTCTTGACACAGTTGTTGGAAATCATAATAAAACACCTCATGCAAAATTTCAGCCAAATCGTATAAGAATTGTGCTCTATAGCGGCTCAAGAAGTCAAGATCCCAGATCGGTTTATATGGCAGCTATATCAAAACGTGGACCCATATATCCCATTAACAATCCCAATCGACCTACACTAATAAGAAGTATTTGTGCAAAATTTCAAGCGGCTAGAGTTACTCCTTCGAAAGTTAGCGTGCTTTCGACAGACAGACAGACGGAAGGCCATGGCTAGATCTGCTTAAAATGTCTTAATGGGGTCTTAGACGAATATTTCGAGGAGTTACAAACAGAATGGCGAAATTAGTATACCCCCATCCTATGGCGGAAGGTATAAAAAGGCGTTGAGTTCGGCCGGGCCGAACTTTGGATATCCACCAAATTCGGTGAAAAATGTATAATTTATCCACCCATGGCAGCTATACCGAAAAATGGTCCACTTTCGACCAAATTCGACACGGACATTGAGTAGTCTAATAAGAACCATATCCAAGGTAGCCATATCCAAATATAGACCGATCTGAACTATATACGACACGGATGTGTCAAATTTCACCGAAATCGGATTAAAAATGTGCCTTTTATGGGGCCAAAAGCTTACATCGAGAGATCGGTCTATATGGCAGCTATATCCAAATCTGAACCGATTTGGACCAAATTGAAGAGGGATGTCGAAGGGCCAAACATAACTCACTGTTCCAAATTTCGGCGAAATCGGATAATAAATGGGCCTTTTATGGGCCCAAGACCTTAAATGGAGAGATCGGTCTATATGACAGCTTTATCCAAATCTGAACCAATCTGGGCGATATTGTAGAAGGATGCCGAGGGGCCAAACGTAACTGACTGTCTCAAATGTCGGCGACATCGGACAATAAATGCGCCTTTTATGGGCCCATAACCTTAAATCGAGAGATCGGTCTATATGGCAACTATATCCAAATCTGGACCGATCTGGACCAAATTGCAAAAAGTACGGTCCAAATTGATTAATAACCTGATATAGCTCCCATATAAATCGGTCTCCCGATCTGACTTCTTGAACCCCTGAAAGCCGCAATTTTTGTTCGATTTGACTGAAATTTTGCACATAGTGTTTTGCTATGACTTCCAACCACTGTGCAGAGTACGGTCTAACCCGATCTATAACCTGCCAAATCGGACACCCGATCACCCGATTTGACTTCTTGAGCCCCTGGAAACAGCAACTTTTGTCCGATTTGGCTGAAACTTTGCACAGATTGGTTGTTATGACTTCCAAAAACTGTTCCAAGTACAGTTCAAATCGGTCTATAACCTGATATAGCTCCCATATAAACCGGTCCCTCGATTAGCCTTGTTTGGTTCCGAGAAGCTTTAATGTTTACTGGTTTGACAGAAGTTTGGTATGTAGGATAAAATTATGCCCTTTAGCAAAATTTATTTTGTATAAATTTTTAGCAGAATCGGTGGGTTCCCAAGATTCGGCCCGGCCGAACTAAGCACGCTTTTACTTGTTGTACTTAAAACAGCAGATTTTGTTTGCTGATTTAGCTGACCGAAATGTTTGCTACTGCAGCAGCATTTGGTTTGCTGATACAGCAGTAATGTCTGCTTTCCCATTTTTAACAGACAAAAAGTGCTGTTTTAGCAAACATTTTTACTGTTTTAAATAACAAATTTGGTTGGGTGTACTACCACAGCAACAACTAGATTTTGCGGGATATGTTTCTAGATAGATAGAGATTAAACAGTGCCACCCCACCTTGGGGAACTCCCCGTCTCACTCTACTTCGCTTCGACTTCTTATCCCTAAATTCCACACGAACATATTTCGCGACCCAGCGCTGACCGTGTCGAATACCTTCGAGGATTGAAGCCACGACCAATGTTTGCGGTAATGGCATGCAAAGCAGTTGTTGCGCTATGTAGTCTTCGAAATCCATGTTGATGCTAGGCGAATAGAAATTCTCCTACGAGGCTCGGGTGGAGTAATGCCTCAAGCGTCTTTGTCACTGGTGAGAAAAGGGAGATCGGTCTGTCCGATTCCCACAAACTCGGGTCTTTCCCAGGCTTCAGTAGCGGGATCACTCTGCCCATTTTCCAGACATCGGGAACTATAAAAGTGTTCAAAGACAGGTTCAACTACAGGTAGATCCAGATTGTTCAGCATCAATGTAGAGATTCCGTCGGGGCCCAACGCCTTGGAAGATTTGGCGCCACGGATGACATTCGTAACTTCGCCCACGGTAAATTGTGATGGGTGTTCATCGGCTCGAAGACCACGAATACGGCGAATGGCTCTCCTCCTTGCCCTGTCTCTCTCGGGATGCACAATAAATTGACGGTTGAACAACCTGGCACATCTCTTCGGATCAGTGACGGTTACTTCGCCAAAAGTGACTGAGTTCCTGTCATCCCGTCTACCGGGGTTCGAGAGTGACTTAACAGTAGACCACAGCTTGCCTAAACCGGTGCCTAAGTTACATTGCTCCAAGTGTTCCAGCCACTAATTCCGCCTATGTTCGTTGTTTACCCTGTTTACTGAAGCGGCGATTGGTATACTCTCTGAAGCCAGCCCAATCGGCCTTCTTCTGATTGATAAACGTCCGGCGGTCAGAGGTTATTAAGTCGGGTGGTCGGTCGTTGGTGAGAATTATGGGGAGGTGGTCTGACCCCAAAAAGATGACGGCATGCCAGGATGCGTCACTCAGGAGATCAGGTGATGCAATGGAAATGTGTGGCGAGCAGCTGCACCTCCTCGTAATCCTAGTAGGAGGCATCCTCATTCATCTTGCAAACGTGGAGCCTTCAATCTGCTCTGCCAAAGCTATGCCACGCTGGTCGTTACCTAGGGAAGAATGCCATGAATTGTGATGCGCATTAAAGTCCCCTAGAAGCAGATGATGTTTTGCGCCATCATTTGTGTTACAAAAGATTGATTGGATTCTTGTATTTGAACCAAAATCTGTGCAAGAGCATTTACATACATTAAAACATAGGTTCTTGATTTGCCCATTTGATTTGAACATTGCATTAAGGAACAGGGGCAAGCTTCTCACATATAAATGAATGATGTCCGATTCAAGTTTAAGTTCAACGATAAAGGGCCTTCTTTTTATAGCCGAGTCTGTACGGCGTGCGACAGCTTTTTGGGGAGAAGTTTTTACCAGGCATATTAACTCACAAATACCAACAGCATTAGGAGGAGATAACCACCGCTGGAAATTTTTTCTCTGATATTCTCGCCAGGATTCTAACCCAGGGGTTGGGCGTCATCAGGGACATGTTTACCTCTGCGCTTCGGTGACCTCCAAAACAAATCAGTCCATAGACTATTTTAGTCCATTTTATTCGGCGTTCTGATATATCAACCTGAAGGTGCTTCTCGGTTCTGGCTGCAGCCCAGTACCTTTGGGCCAAGGTCAGTTCGTTTTTGTATGTCATACTTCAAGTTCACAACAGCTCACCCTTTCCTTAGTTGTAGAATTTTGATTTTTATACCCACCACCATAGGATGGGGGTTACTAATCCAGTCATTCGTCTCGACAATCTGAGTCGAACTCGCCATGTCCGTCCGTCCGTCTGTAGAAATCAGGATAGCGGTCGAACTCGTAAAGCTAGCCGCTTGAAATTGGGCACAGATACTTAGTATTGATGTAGGTCGTTGGGAATTGCAAATAGGCCATATCGGTTCAGATTTGGATATAGCACCCATATAAACCGATCTTCCGATTTGACTTCTTGAACCCCTGGAAGCCTTAATTTTCATTCGATTTGGCTGAAATTTTGCGCATAGTGTTCTGCTATGACTTCCAACAACTGTGCCAAGTACGGTCTGAATCGGTAAATAACCTGATATAGCTCCCATATAAACCGATCTTCCGATTTGACTTCTTGAACCCCTGGAAGCCTTAATTTTCATTCGATTTGGCTGAAATTTTGCGCATAGTGTTCTGCTATGACTTCCAACAACTGTGCCAAGTACAGTCTGAATCGGTAAATAACCTGATATAGCTCCTATATAAACTGATCTCCCGATTTGTGCCCCTGGAAGCCTCAATTTTCATCCGATTTGGTTGAAATTTTGCAAGTAATGTTCTGTTATGACTTCCAACAACTGTGACAAGTACGGTCCAAATCTGTGTATAACCTGGTTTAGCTCTCATATAACCCGATCTCCCGATTTGACTTCTGGAGCCCCTGGAAGCCTAAATCTTCATTCGATTTTGGTGAAATTTTGTGCATAGTGTTATGTTATGACTTCCAACAACTGTGCCATATTTTAGCAGAATCCATACACTTTTACTTGTTATATTTTCAACTGTAGTTCAACGAACTTTCCAACTTAATAGCGAAACATATGAAAACTAAGCTTAGCTGCTAACAAGTAATAACCACTAAATTGATTTGATAAACTTGTATCATACATTACCCTTACATGGCAATGTGACACATATGGTAGAAACCTTTTCCCCTTCCTCATGTAGAACAACATTTGCCGAAACTCTTAGTAATTCACATATTGACTGTTGAAAAGTTGCTTTGGTATGGTTTTGGCATAACTCCCAAGAATAATTGACACCAATTAAAATTTTCAAACTTTCTGCTTTGCTGTTTACATGCGGCAGTGTGCATGTATCGTATGTGTGGGTGACTCTGACTCGTTGTTTTTGGTATTCAAGGGCAATGACTTCTGGAAAGCTTAATTGATATTTCTTCAAATGAGAGTGTCAGAGAATGCAAATGTAGTACGTGTGTGTTTGTGTGTCCTTCTGAATGTCTGTCTGTCTGTTTGTTTGTTTGTTTTAACTTTGAAACTGTCTGTGCGCTGGCGGCAGGCAGCCTTGAACTTGAAACCTACTTAATTTAACTGTTGCTTAATTGAGTTTCCTTTAGGACTGACTGGTGGCTGACTACCATCGCAATTACCACTACCAACTCACACCGAGAGCCATGCCATACCATCTCAGCATTATGTGTTCATGCAAAAACAACAACGATGTTGAAGGTGATGATGAAGATGCTACTGCTGCAAATGGTGATGACGACAACGAAGTTGAATGGCTGGCTGATGAAGGTTACGTCATTAAAAAACCTCCTACTCTTTGGGGCTCGGTAGTGTTTTTAATTTGTGCTCCTTGTTTCCTTTATCTCTGCCTGTATGTGCTAATTTGTGTTCTGCTTCAGTGTATGCCATCATTCCTCTCACAGTCAATGAGTGGTGCTCAATAATTATCACAATGACGATGAAAATCATGAATCGTGCGAACACAACAGTATGTATACCTGCAAAGAAGGAATGAAATGGAATTGAAATTGAAAGGAAAAAAAGGAGCCAAGAAGAGTGAGTTCGGGAAAGAGATGACTAGTATTTGGCCGTAAAAAAATGAGAGAGATTTGGTTATGTGCATGAGCATGTGTGTGTGTGTGTGTAGATGCGTGTTTTTCTATGCCATTTGGGGAGGGATAGTGTTGGTATTGTAATTTACTTGTCTTTTGCCTGTTCTGCTTTCCACCGTTATTCGCCTGCTTCAGGTATCCTTTGTAATCCCGCCCATGCGCATTGGCTGAGCCACATTAATTCAAAGATACTTCCCCTGCAGCTACCAAACCTATGTCAATCAGCTAGTCACTCCGCGAGAGTGAGTGAGCAAGGCAGAGAGAGAGAGGCCAGAGAACTCAACTATGCCGCCACTAGTACAGAGTAATGAAAGGAAAACGATAAAAATAAATTTTCCTAGTAATGGCTGTTGTTGCTGCAGGACATGCTGTTTGTATTGTTGATTTTCGATGGTATACACAACACGAAGAGAGCGCACGGCGCTTCAGCAACCGCATGAATTCGCACAATCAGCAGAAGGGCGCGGGCGGTAAAGGTGGGACAGAATTTGCACAAGCACAACTAGTCACTTTTGGCATACCCCAAGGGGTTAGATATTTCCGAGCAGTAGATAGATGTTACACACGACATGCTGACTAACAACTATTTGGGTTTTTTTTATTGTGAATAGTGGAGTAAAGACAAAAATAAAGGAGCAATCAATAACGGCCACTAAAATGGATTCTTCTAAGGGCAACTAACTTAGTTTCAGCTTAAAGTATACAAACTAAACTTTCTTACTAAACTGGCCACTCATTGGGAAAACATATGACAATAGTGGAAATCACGGGGAACACCTTGAAGCTATATTCAAATCTATATCTAATGAGATGGAATTCAGTAGACGAAAAACAAATAAATGAGTGCTAAAATTGGCCGGGCCGAATCTTGGGTACCCACCGCCATGGATTTTGCTAAAAATTAAAATTTTGTATTTGAATTATTTTGAAGCAATCAAATCGGTCATTGAGTGAGAGAAATTGGAGGACACAAGGGCACTTCACGTACTAAGTAAGGTTTTTAAGGCTCAAAGACCAAATTAATCTTTCTGATTGGGGTTGGCCTTATAGTGTTGGAGAAAACTGAATCGCTCAAGCAGCCAAATCCGGGAAAAGGTTTATATGGGGGCTATATCAGTTTATATACGGATTCGAATCTACTTAGCATGTTTATTGGAACGTCGTAGTCTTTGTGCCAATTTTCAGTCAAATCAGCTGAAAATTAAGGTTTCTACGGACTCAAGAAGTCAAATGCCTGAACCGATTTATATGGGGAATATATGGCACAGATGTTGGAAGTCGGAACAGAAGACTTTGTATAAATTTCAACCAAATCAGCTGAAAATTAAGGTTTCTGTTTGCTCAAGAAGACAAATCCAAGGATCGGATTGTATGGGGGCTATATCAGTTTAAAGACAGATTCGGACCATACTTGCCACAAATGTTGGACGTCAGAACACAATATCTTTGTAGAAAATTTTAGCCAAATCGATAAAAATTTAGAATTCTAGGTCTGTTTGTATGGGCTCTATATCAGTTTATGTACCGATTGGGATCATACTTAGCACGAAAGTCGAAACAAAAGTCTTTATGCCAAAACAAATCAGGTAAAAATTGTGGCTTGTAGGGGTTCAAGAAATCAAATCCGGGGATCGCTTTATATGAGAGCTATATCAGCTGATAGACTGAATCGGATATCCTCGTGCCAAGTTCCAGCCAAATCGGTCGATAATTGAGGCTCATGCAGTCAAAACCGGATATCGGTTGATATGAAGGCTAAATTCCAATCTGAACCGATAGGACCCATTTGCTATCCCTCGTAGAAGAAGGCTACGAAGATTAAACTGTAATAAAGTAAAATGCTCGTAAAATAACTCGTTTTCCTTTCAAAGTTATCCTTGATGAGGAATACGTACTGCAGCAGAATGTTCGGTAGATATTGAGGAGTTAGTCCAAAGATAATCTATTTCATAGTACACAGTAATAGTCAAACTAGTTGTTGTTGTTTTTATGGCAGTTTGTTGTGTTTTATCTTTCGTCTGCTTGATTCTGTTGAGCGTCAAGACCCAGGAACTCTGCGACTGAAATGGGATGCGTCCACAGGGATCTGGGTTTAAGTCGAGTGAGTCTGGCTGGGCAGTTAAACAGGTAACGTATATCGTGCGGTCCCTGGTTACAATCGCGACATACATCTCGCACGTCGGCATCAATCCTTCCTCCGTAGGAGTTGAGGCGGCTTCATCTGGCGCAACGTATTTGAGCCAGAACTACTCTGGTTTGCCGGGGGAGGTCAATCATCTCTTCAGGTGCAATGGGAGGCGGTGGTTCTCCAAGGACTACTTTCACCCGGTAGCCATTTACCGCATATGCTACAGTGTCTGCATGAATGTTGTCTAGACCTGCTTGATATGCCGCTTGGTCTAGAGTTTCTCTCTTGTAGCGCTGAACCTCACGCTCTAGATCATGTATATATACCTTAAGGCTTCTGGGCGGTGCATATCTATCCACAAGATGATTATTTGGATGGTCTATGCGATAACAGCCCAAAAGGTATTGCTTAGATCGCATGTAGTTATGTCTTCGCACTGGTGGGATCTTTGTCTCCTGATGGAGGTGGTCCACATGAGAACTGAGGAGAAAACCCATTGCAGTTCTGAAGGTGGCATTCTGACAGATATGCGTGTCACAAAGTTGACGAGACCACACTGGCGCTGCATTATTTACCACAGGCCGGCCAATATGTCAAACCTTGTACGTGGTCAACAAGGTTTGATAGAGAAACTTATCTTTCAAAGTTCAAGAGGATACAGAGACTTGCCTACTTCGCACAGTGGATAAAATCGAAAAAAAAAAATAAAAAAAAATGCAATTTGAGAACTGACAAAGATCTTCCAAACTTTAAATGGTTGAAATATATATCACAGTGTTGAGGTAGGGTATATAAATTGGACCCAAGTAACTAGGGAACCTATGTTTTCTTAAATGTTCGGAAAACACCGGTCCATATTTTGTACCACACCAAAACATTTACGAATACTGCACGATGATGGGAATCATTTCTTAATTTCAGTGCGTCAAATTTTATTTCATTGCTTGAGGTGTAAGTATGTCTGCAGAATATTGTTAATTTCGTGCCAAGGAGGGAATTAAACCAAGTACTAGATTTCGGTATACGCAGCGGAAACTTATCTATGAATGAATTATATGGGACAATTTCTCTCCTATCACGGGTTCCAAAACACTTGAGGCGCTGCTCTAAGTATTTTCTCTCAATTCCTGTTAAACCAATACCATCCTTCTTCACCTCCTCCTATAATATGCGGATGACTGCTCCATCCTGGCTAGGTGCAATGGTACTGAAATCTGAAAATCCCCCTACGAAATCACCACATGGATGTGTGATGCCAAAGAAGTTGAGGTCCAACATTGAAACACCGACTGATTCTGGGGATGATCCTGGACAACTTTTGCCCAATGATGGGCCACTCCTATGGGTGACCACCATAAATTACCTATAACGGATGCTGACTGAGGAGGGATTTGAACCCGGCTACGCAGACAATGTTATAATACTTCTAAGGGGTAAGGATCCGAACAAGCTACGCAGAAGGGTCGAAAGGACCTTGCATATGGCATATGACTGGGCTACCCCCAGAGGTCTCAATGTTAACCCAGAGAAGACTGAAATATGCCTATTCACGAGGAAGACGAAGGGGGGGCCAATTTAACGCACCACATTTCCTCAATAAGACGATTTCGATATCTGACAAGGTCAAATATTTAGGTGTGATCTTGCACTGAAAACTGAATTGGAAGTGTCACATTCAGGAGCGTACTGAGAAGGCTCACAGATGTTGGGCAATGTAGACGGACCGTAGGCTCGAAGTGGGTCCTGAATCATAGGATAGTCCACTGGATAGTCCAGGAGCGTGATTAGACCAATACTTACTTACGCCTCAGTAGTTTAGTGGAGTGCTATGGAGAAAAAGTGCAACATAAGGACCATACAACAGGTTCAGAGAAAATGTTGTCTTGGCATAGACGGATCGATAAGGATCACGCCCACCAAGGCACTGGATACTATTCTAGATATCCGACCCATTAACATACAAATTAAGTGTGAGGCAGCCAATGAGCACCTCATACCATCGCGGTATAATCGAGGCGACGATAGGAAACCTGGATACCAGAGATGAACCTTGAAGTCGAGTGCGAGGCACTGCTGCCATCGGCACAGTCTTGGATTGATGGAACCCTAGTATTGCCATCTGGAAGATTATGTTTCACGGATGGATCAAAGCTAGAGGGCAGAGTGGGCCTGGGGGTATACACTGAGAACCCAGGGACTGAGATCTGTTTTAGACAGCCTACCCATAATACGGTCCTGCAGGCGTAGATGCGGGCGATCGAGGAATGCGTGAAGTGGTGTGGTGCTAACGCGAGGACGTCGAGTGTGAACATCTTTACCGACAGTAAACAGGCCATAAGCAATAACAACCAGGATGGTAAGGTCACTAACAGTCTTGCAGTGTAAGAACGAGAAGGCGTTAATCTTGGTTGCCGGGCCATAACGGAGTAAGGGGAAATGAAAGGACAGACGACTTGGCGGTGAAGACCAGAGGACTGACGTCAATAAACTTGGTTAACCCGAAGCCTTTTGGGACGAGGCAGTCCGAGTAAAGGGAGTGGGCGACAAATGCGCATGCAACATTGTGGAACAGCGAAGTGGTCGGTAGGACGGCGAAAATCCTATGGGGGGATCCATATCGTGAGAAGAAGAGGCTATTACTGAAAGGAAGCAAGACGGAGGTCAGTATAGCTATGGGTAGGATGGGAGTTTACTAATTTCGACATTCCGTTCGTCTTGACATTTTAAGTCGATTAAGCCATGTCCGTACATCTGTCGATAGCACGCTAACTTTCGAAGAAGTTCAGCTAGGCGCTTCAAATTTTGCACCAATACTTCCTTACAGTGTTGGTCTGTTGGGATTGTAAATGGACCATATCGGTCCATGGTTTGATATAGCTGCCATATGAACCGACCTTGAATCTTGACTTCTTTAACCTCAATAGGGACCAATTTTTACCCAATTTGGCTGAAATTTGGAAAGAAGGGTTTTGTGTTGACTGATATAGCTGTCATATAATCCGATCGCGTATCTTGACTTCTTGAACCTCTAGAGGGCGCTAATATTATCCGATTTGTCTGAATTTAGCGTGAAGAGTGTTGTAACAACTATGCCAAGTATGGTCGAAATCGGTTCACAACATGATATAGCACCCATATAAACTGATCTGAACTGACCTTATTGGTGGGATACCTATGCTACTTAGCACACTGCACCCCATGCCATTGACACTGTAATGTTGGAGTTTTGAGAGCTATTGAAAAGGGACGTCGTCAAGACACTGAGCACGCCAAATAGTATATTCCGCTGTTTGAACAACTTAGGAATCTAGTTTGTCAACTCAATGGACATGTGGATATTTAACTAAATTTTCTATAGCACAAGCTTTCTAATTAGTTTTTCAGGGGGCTATTTTGAAAAGGACCATATGTAAATCAATTTGATTAGATCATAAAAAAACTTATGACAAATTATAGCTTAAAGACTACTTTTCTTTTGTTCTTTTTTTAAACGAAACATGTATGAACGTAATAATTCTACTAGATATTTCTCTTGCTTTCAGGTGGTCAACTATTACTCGATGCAGACGACATTTGAATTGGGTATTGCAATCAGATCTTCACGTTTTAAAAAAGTTCTTATAGTCCTTTCACTTGTTATACACGAACACGCAAACAAATTATTCGTTTTCCATAAAGGAAATTTCCGACAGGTACTCTTCTTTCATGAAATATGTTGGAATTTTGTTACAATGAAAGCACATTCAAAACCCACCACCTCACGATGGGAAGAAGGTATACTAATTTCATTATTCCGTTTGTAACAACTCGAAACATTCGTCTGAGACCCAACAAAGTATATGTGTTCTTGATCGTCTTGGCGTTCTAAGTCGATAAAGCCTTATCCGTCCGTCCGTCTGTGACGCTAACCATATGTATAGGTCGGTTGGGACTGTAAATGGCCCATATCGGTCCATGATTTCATATAGCTGCCATATACACCGATCTTGGATCTTGACTTCTTGAGCCTCTAGAGGGCGCAATTCTCATCCGATTTGGCAGCAATTATGTACAACGGCTTCTCTCATGACCGTCAACATACGTGTATAATATGGTCTAAATCGATCAATAGCTTGCAACAGCTCCTATATAAAGTGATCTCCCGATTTTGTTTTTTGAGCCCCTACAAGGCGCAATTGTTATCCGAATGAACTGAAATATTACACAATGGCTTCTACAATGTTCAGCATTCATTTTTGGTCCGAATCGGACTATAACTTGATAAAGCTCCAATAGCATAACAGTTCTTATTCAATATTCTTTGTTTGCCTAAAAAGAGATACCGCGCATAGAACTCGACAAATGCGATCCATTGTAGAAGGTATATAAGATTCGGCCCGGCCGAACTTAGCAAGCTCTTACTTGTTTTTACTATTATATAACCAATGTCTCAATACTTGTTTCGGAGTTCAAAAAAATTGAATGGATTTAATTAAAAGTTCAACATTTTTAATTGAATATCAGCAGACAGTGTTTGCTGATATCAGCAGACAAATTTTTCCGAGTGCAAAAAAGTGTATATATATATTATTGATCGTCTTGACAGTCTAAGTTGATTAAGCTATGTCCGTACGTTCGTCTGCCGAAAGCACTTAAAATTCTTCACAAATACTTCATATTAGTATAGTTACGTTGGAACTGCAAATGGCCCATATCGGTCCATGTTCTGATATATGTCGCTGCCATACAAACCGATCTTGGCTCTTAACTTCTTGAGCATGATCTTCCAGATGGCAATACTAGGGTTCCGTTAATCCAAGACTGTGGCGTTGGCTGCAATGCATCGCACTCTACCTCAAGTATCGTCTCAAGTATCCGATCGATAACCTCTTCCATTCCTTACAGGTTTCCTATCGTTGCCTTGATTATACCGCGATGGTATTACCTGCTCCTATTCTCTTCCTATTCTTCCATCGCCTTAAGGTTCATAGCCGCAGTGGCTGCCTCACACGTAATGTCTAGGGGATAGATAACTTGAATAGTCTCCAGTGCCGTAGTGGGTTTGGTTCTTATCGCTCCGCTTATTCCACATGTTCTCTGAACTGGTTGTATTATTCTTACGTTGCATCTTTTTTCCATCGCAGTCCGCCAAACTACTAAGGCGTAAGTAGGTATCGGTCTAATCACGATCCTGTAGAGTAAGTGGACTTTGTTTGGATTCAAGCCCCATCTCGAGCCTACGGCCCATGTACATAGTGCCCACTACCTGTGAGCCTTCTCGGTACTCTCTTGAATATGACATTTCCAATTCAGTTTCCTGTCCAATATCACACCCCTAAGCGTTTGATCTTGTCAGATATTGAAATCGTTCTATGAGGAAACCCGGTGTTTCGTCGAATTGGCCCAACTGCGTCTTATTCGTGAACAGGTGGATTTCAATCTTCTCTGGGTTAACATTGAGACCCTTTATTCTACCCCAGTCGTATCTCAAATTCAACAGCCTTTCGGCACTTCTATATAGCTGATTCGGATTCTTACTCCATAGAAGAATTATAACATCGTCTGCGTAGCAGACAGGTTCAAATTCTTCCTCAGTCAGCATCCATAATAGGTTATTGACGGTGGTCACCCATAGGAGTGACGACATAAATGCCTCCCAGTGGCGTGCCCTGTGCCACATTGTTCCCTTATATTTATGCCATGGGACCTACAATTCATCCACGTGTTCGTTGGCATATGGTTTATCCAGTCTCTAAGGACCCGGTCGAGTTCGATGGATGTCCTACACTTAATGCTGCTACTCTGCCAAATCTTCGAATTTCGAAAATTTAAAGGCATCCTCGGTTTACGACGCTTCAAGGAATCATTTTTACATCAACCACCATAGGATGAGGGTATACTCATCCAGTCATTCCGTTTGTAATACCTCGAAATAATCGCCTAAGACCTCATAAAGTACATATATTCTTGATTGTCTTGACGGTCTGAGTCGATCTAGCCATTTCCGTCCATCCGCCCGTCTGTCGCAATCACCATAGCGGTCGAACGCGTTAAGCTAGCCGCTTGAAATTTTGCGCAGTTACTTAATATTAATGTAGTTCATTGGGGATTGCAAATGAGCCATATCGGTGCACTTTTAGATATAGCTCCCATATAAACCGATCTTCCGATTTGACTTCTTGAGCGCCCTGGGAGCCACAATTTTTGTCCGATTTAACGTAAAATTTGCAGATAATGTTCTGTTATGACTTTCAACAAGAATTGTCCAAATCGGTCATAACCTGATATAGTTCCCATATAAGCCGTTCTCCCGATTTGAGCCCTTTCCTTCTTCTTGAGCCCTTACAAGCGGCAATTTTTGTCCGTTTTGGCTGAAATGAAGCTTGTAGCGTTATGTTGAAACTTTCAACAGCTGTGCCTTGTACGGTTCAAATCGGTCTATAACCTGATATAGCTCCGATATAAACCGATCTCCCTATATGGCTTCTTGAGCCCTTACAAGCCGCAGTTTTTGTCCAATATGTCTGAAATTTAGCAGGTAGTGTTTTGTTAAGACTTCAACTAATGTGGCAAGGTCAAATCGATCTATAACCTGATATAGCTTCCATGAAAACCGGTCTCTCGATTATCCTTGTTTGGTTCCTAGAAGTATTTAGAATTAAATAAAATTATGCCCTTCAACTTAATATATTTTTAATAAATTTATACCAGAATCCATGGTGGTGGGTTCCCAAGATTCAGCCCGGCCGAACTTAGCATAAATAATCACAATAAAAGTAGATTAAAGTTATTTTCAATTTTTTTTAGTTCATTAGGGGGTGTAATAATCAATAACGGTTTGGCACAAAAACCAATAACGGTCTGGTGCTAAAACTAATACCAGATTGGTATTAAAACCAATACCAGATCGGTAATAAGGCTAGTACCAAAAAGTATTAATCATTTTATGTTTCATCCATACCATCCGGTATTGTTTTTGTACCACACCGTGTTGCTTTACTATCAATTCCATATGGTACTGAAATGAACACATTTTGTATTTTGAGCCCCTGGAAGCCGCAATTGTTATCCAATTTGGCTGAAAATTTTCACTAAGTGTTTTGAAATGACCTATATTAACTGTGCCAAGTACGGTCCAAATAATCGGTCCATAAGTTGATATAACTACCATATAAACCCATCTCCCGAATAGTCTTCTACGGCCCCCACACCCAGAGAAAAGTTGATACTATACGTGCTCATTTCAGTACCATACGGTATTGATAGTAAAGCAAAACCGTATGGTACAAAAACAATGCCGGGTTGTATGGATAAAACATAGAATGATTGGTGGTGGTGGTGGTACTAGCCTTATTACCGAACTGGTATTGGTTTTAATACCAATCTGTTATTGGTTTTAGCACCAGACCATTATTGGATTTAGTACCAATCCGTTATTGATTTTTTCATCCCCTAATGAACCAAAAACAAATAAAAGCGCGCTAAAATCGGCCGGGCCGAATCTTCGAAACCCACCATCATGGATTCTGCTAAATATTTATGCAAAACAAGTAAAACCGTGCTTAGTTGGGCCGGGCCGAATTTTCTATACCCTCCACCATATATCGCATTTGTCGCGTTCTTTTTTTAGCCAAACAAATGATAAAAGAAAAGAATTGCTATGATATTGAAGCTATATCATGTTATGGTCCGAATCGGGGTGAATGGAATGTTGGAGATCATAGCAGAAGTCATTGTGTAAAATTTCAGCTAATTCGAATAAGAATTGCGCCCTTTTGTGGCTCTAGAAGTAAAATAGGGAGATCGGTTTCTATGGGAGCTGTATCTGTCATAACGAAACACATCATGCTTAAGAAGTCAAATCGGGAGATCGGTTTATATAGGAGCTAAAACTAAATTCGAACTGATATGACCCATTTGCAATCTCCAAAGACCTACATCAATGTAAAGTTTCTCTGGTTAGCTTTGCGCGTTCGACCGCCATCGTGATTTCTACAGACGGACAGGTGTTACAAACGGAATGACTAGATTAGTATACCCCCATCATATGGTGGTGGGTATAAAAAGGAACGCTACACCGTGACCAACTTCAATTCTTTGTATTCAGCAATTGATTCCATACCCATTGATTCCCTGAAGTGATTTTCATATGAATACACCAACACAGCATAGTTTTCCACCCAATGGACTTCCATGTTTTTGATGTCGAATGTTCTTAGAATTTGCAAAATTCCTATTTTCACCGCATTCGAGCATTTGAACAGGTTTTTGGGCACTCAAATTGTATTAAAACATTTTATTTATTTGTTCAACAAATAGTTTATAATGGCGACCATGTTTTAAGTACAAAGCTCAACAACACTTCTGGCGTGATGACAAGAAGATAAATGTGACGCCGCATTGAATTGATACCAAATGGTATTAACAATATTTTGTTATACCATTGGCAAAGTATCGTCATTTTTCCATCAGTGTAGAAGCTTCAATTTGTGCATGATTTGTTAAGAATTGGGTACATAGTCTTCAAGTAAGTTTGTTTGGGGAAATTTTTCACAAAAGCCATGGTAGTGGGTTTCCAAGAACTTGGAACATTTTTACTTGTTTTTGATTTTCTCGCTAGGATTCGAACCCAGACTTTCAGCGTAACACGCTAAACTTTGCGCCCTACTACGGTGACTCACTAATGGGATTGCAATTAAAAAAATTCACTTGCATTCAATAATTCTAAATTTATGACTAACGTTGGGATTATTTTCAATACAAATTGGGCTTAAATTTGTAAAACAATTTTTATTTATTTCTTCTTCATTACCATCAAATCTTTAACACCAAAACAGACTCCCAAGAAGTCGAGCAATGGTTCACATTATGTGCCATCAAGCAAATTGTTTGAGTTTATGTAAAAACTTGACAATAACAATGTGTACAATTCTAAATAAAGGATTTAGTCTCATTGGACTGTGATTTCATCATATGCTGTAAAACTTTTTGGCTTCTATTGCGTTGTCTACTTTTCACCGAATCTGCCACTGAACTCAATGCTTTGCACGAAACAAGGCGTAACGGGTTAATGCCATAAAGATGTTGCTTCAAACCTCTCACCATAAGGTTGACAGGGTGTTCTAACCCTGAGGCGTATGTTGATTTCCTTGCTGCTACTCTGTCACATGAAATCCTTGGTTGGTGGTGGTGATGGGGTAGACAGCATGTTGCAAATGACTATGTGAGAGAAAATATTTTATGAAGAAATTCCAATTTGCATTTTTAGATTTAAATACATATGTATGTACATGGGTAGTAGCTACTACACACGAACATGCAGACATCCTTCTGAAGTGTGCATTCAACATCTAAGATAATACAATGTGTACGATACATGTGACACATACTCAATACGACGAAGATGTTCATTTCCACAATGCGTTGTGCGTTATAGACAGGCATTCATCTGAAATGAATTTAGGTAAATCTATGTTTAAGAAATTTTAGGTACATCTGTGAGTTTATGGGATTATTTTGTAAATATACTTGAGAACAATTTTGATTTGCATTTGGAAGTTAGTGCTGTTGTTCAAAGTTTTTCAATAAATCATTAAAGATTCCCATGTATTTATTAAAGCCAAGAGAGTAAATTATGAGCAACAAATGCTTTAATACAATGGTGAGTTATGATGAGTTCATAGCACATTGGGAGTTCTTTTCTCCCGAGTTTTTCTTCTAGGAAACGCAACTGGAAACGTATTGTGTTAACTGCAATCAGTATTTTGTGAAGGCTTTTTTTACAATTGAGTCTTTTATAATGAGATGTGATTTTATAAAAAGAAATTGGATGCAATTTGGATGTAACTTAGTCCAGAAGTTGGATTGAGGTTTAAAAATTAAAAAAAAAAAAAACAATGATTTGTATGAGAAGTGTTACATAAATTTAATCTGAAGATATATGGTTAGCAGGCTTAAAGTAAACTATTCTGTTCAAAGTTTCGTTATGATCTCAATCTGTCATTGAAACTGTATCCGAACGCACAAATGTTCCTCAGAAAAGGTCATGATAATCAAACAATAAATGCCAACTCAACACCACTATTCTGGTACAGGATATTATAACTTTGTGCATTTGTTTGTAACACCCAGAAAAAGAGAGATAGACCCATTGATAAGTATACCGACCGACTCAGAATTATTTTCTGATTCGATTTAGACAGATGTGGGTCTGTCTGTCCATGTTAATTTGTGTACAAGGTACAGGTCGTAGTTTTCATCCGATCGTCTTTAAATTTGGTAGAGGGATAAAGGCAAAAAATCGGTTCAGATTTGGATATATTGGATTGCCCAAAAAGTAATTGCGGATTTTTCATATAGTCGGCGTTGACAAATTTTTTCACAGCTTGTGACTCTGTAATTGCATTCTTTCTTCTGTCAGTTATCAGCTGTTACTTTTAGCTTGCTTTAGAAAAAAAGTGTAAAAAAGTATATTTGATTAAGGTTCATTCTAAGTTTTATTAAAAATGCATTTACTTTCTTTTAAAAAATCCGCAATTACTTTTTGGGCAACCCAATAGCTTCTGTATATCGTCCGGCATAGTTTCCCCATTGGGATTGTTTCATACCCCATCTGAAAACATCCACCGAGGTCCATCAAAATTGGTTCAGAATTGGATGTAGCTCCCACTTTGTTTATATAGGGTAAGTGTAGGGTATTATACAGTCGGCGCCGCCTAACTTTTGCGTTTCTTTACTGGTTTTTGATAAATAATCAGATCAATATATCATATTTCAATATTGTATTTCAAACATCCGCTGCGCCTTCTTTTACTTCATATGGAACAAAATAATCCTTTGAATATTTATTTTCGACAATTAAAGAGCTTTCAGTGAAATACCATGCTACGAAAATAGTATATGTATATCGCTTGACTAACAGTATAACAATTTAAGTGCCTTTTTCGGAGGGATGAATGTCATTAAAGTTTGGATGTTCGTTGTACTCCATTCCTAAGAGACATTATTTCAGCCTGATATTCTCATGATGTCCGATTCAGGGGTGTTTTCGGGGGTGAGGTGGTTCCCCAGACACTTAGCCCTGCAAAGAAATATCACCATCGTGCTCTTCTCTCAAATACCATTTATTTAAAGCCGATGTTCCCACTGGTTTAAAAGGAGTTTATAGGTTGAGGCGTCTCTCAAACGCTTGGCCCCAAAATTGGTTATCCAATTCATTTTCTAATCTCAAATACCATTCATTTGAGCCACATATCGGCATGGTAAATTTTTACCCTTTCGGGGGTGTTTACATGGTCCCACATTTGCATATCAGATTCGTATTCTACTCTTAAATACCTTTATTTGAGCCCCATATTGGGATGGTCAGTAAATAATTGCTTTTTGTGGAGTATTTTGGAATATGGGTAGACCCCCGAAAGTGGGGGTCAAATTCGTACTCTACTCCCCAATACCTTTAAATTGAGCCCCACATTGACATGGTCGGTAAATACGCCCGATTAAGGGGTGTTTTGGGGAGTGGATTGGTCGCCCAAACACTTGGCCCTGAAAATTTATCAGCTTCGTGCTCTATTCTCATATATCTATATATCATTTATTTGAACCCCATATTGCCATTGGCCTCGAAATTGGATATCATATTTAAACCCCTTTTTGCAAAAGTCAGCAAATATGTCCGGTTTGGAGTATTGGCCCTAAAAACTATCAATATCGAGCTCCACTGTCTTGAAGCAAATACGTCCTATTCGGAGGTTGTTATAGATGTGGGACATCGCCTAGACAGTTGGTGCCGAATATTGATATCAGATTAGTGATGTACTCCCAAATACGTTTCATATGAGCCTCATATTTTCATAGTCGGCAAACATGTCCGGTTTGGGGCTTGTTTCAGATTCGTGTTCTACTCTAAAATACTTCTCATTTGAGTCCTACTTACTTCCGATTTGGGTGGTGTTGTGGGGGTGGGGTAGCCCCATACACATTTTTCCCGAATATTGATATCAGATTCGTGCATTAGGCCACCGTAGCGCAGAGGTTAACATGTCCGCCTATGACGCTGAACGCCTGGGTTCGAATACTGGCGAGACCATCAGAAACATTTTCAGCGGTAGTTTTCCCCTCCTAATGCTGGCAACATTTGTGAGGTACTATGCTATCTCACGAATAAATGCTTCAATATTGTCTTCCAATGCGTCAATTGAAACGGGCTCTTCCGTATAGACATAAGCTTTAACATAGCTTAAATAATCTAAAGGCGTTAAATCACACGATCTAAGCGGCCAATTGACCGGTCCAAAACGTGAAATAAAATGTTCACCCAACTCGCCTCTCAATAAGTCCATTGTTATGCGTGCTGTGTAGCATGTGGCACCGTCTTGTTGAAACCACATGTTATGCTCCTGCATTTTGTTGAACTTCAAGGCCTGCAAGAGGGCCATTGGCAAAAGTTGGGATTTTCGACTGCGTGTCATGCATTGGGTATATACTGCAGTTGTCAGATCTAGTATGCTATATGGTGTTGTGGTCTGGTGGACGGCGCTTCAAAAATCCACCTACTGCTCAATACTTAACCGGATGCAAAGGATGGCTTGTTTGTGCATCACAGCCGCACTGAGGACGACACCATCTGAATTTAATGCTACATATTATGCCTCTGGACATTGTGGCTCGACAAATTGCATGCGACCACTGTCGTGAGGTTAAGGGAGCTTTCTCATTGGTCATGTGGCTGCCACGGACAATGTGTTATATTTGATACAATATCCGATGTGCAATGTGGATTACACCCTGCCTGAGCCGCTTTTTGATAAAAAAAAATATTGTACAACTATTCCTGATAGAACCGATTGGAACTACGATATCCCTGGTAACAGAAGTTACATAGACTTCCTTGCGGATGGTTCCAAATTAACCGTCCATGTGGGTTTTGGGGTGTACTCTAAAGATCTAGAACTGGTCATATCGAAAAGGTTACCCGACCACTGCAGTGTCTATCAAGCAGAGATTCTTGCAATTAAGGAAGTGGTGGAATGGCTAAGATAGAATGTGATAACGACGATTGGCATAAGTATTTTCTCAGACAGCCAGGCAGCCATTCATTCATTCTGAACAGTTCAAAATTCACCTTTTCTGGATGCCAGGCCACTGAGATATCTCAGGGAATTCTAAAGCAGGCGAGCTTGCGAGACTAAGAACTACCTTACACACTCCAGGGACACTGGAATCTGTGGGTATGCCTCTAGCGACATGTAAGCTAAGTTTTCGGGACCAGGCTCGAAGGGCAACGAATGATAGATGGCCACAAAGAGGGGGCTGTGAGCATTCCAAAACTATGTGGCCTCATCTAGAGGTCTACTGCTTTGCTGTCATTGGCTATAACAGACGTTTCAGTCATTGTGTCCGTCATGATAGGTCACTGTCTAATCGGAAAACATGCCGACAGACTAAAGGTCGCCAGCAACGACTTTTGCAGAAGCTGTGAGGACATCGAAGAAGAAGAGACTTTGGAACACCTTCTGTGTGTGTGTCCCGCACTAGCAGTCAGTTCTCATTTCTTTGGGAACCTGTCTGATTTAACGGATGTGAACATTCGCAAGTTATTGGGCTTTTAAAGCGATCTGGATGGTTCAACGGTAGGAACTAGAAGGCATCTTCCTTTTTCTGTTCCTGTGGTATCACAATGGACGAAAATGTCTAAGTGAGTCTGATGGCAGACTGCCACTTAAACCTAACCTAACCTAAGGGATGACTTTTCCCGGAAAATCTTTATTTTATCCGAACTATGTACCGATATTCAAAATATTTTTATACTCACCGCCATAATGTGGGGGTGTACTACTTTAGTCTTTCCCTTTGCAACACTTCGAAATATTGATCTAGGACCCCATAACGTATATATATTCTTGATCCGTCTCGGCATTCTGATTCAAACTAGCCATATCCGTCCGTACGTCTGTGGAAATCACGATAAAGGTCGCACGCGTAGAGCTAGCCGCTTGAAATTGTGCACAGATACTTTGTATTGATTTAGGTCGTTGTCGATTGCAAATGGATTATATCGGTTCAGATTTGGATATAGCTCCCATATAAACCGATCTCCCGATTTTACTTCCGATCTCCCGATTTGACTTCTTGAGCCCCTGGAAGGCCCAATTTTTATCCGATTTGGCTAGAATTTTGCACGTAGTGTTCTGTTGTGACTTCCGCCATAACTGTGGCAAGTACGGTCCAAATCGGTCAAGAATCTGATATAGCTCCCATATAAACCGATTTCCCGATTTGACTTCTTGAGCACCGATTTGGCTAGAATTTTGCACAGTAGTGTTCTGTTGTTACTTCCAATAACTGTGCCAAGTACGATCCAAATCGGTCAAGGATCTTATATAGCTCCAATATAAACCGATCTCCCGATTTGACTTCTTGAGCCTCTGGAAGCCCCAATTTTTGGCCGATTTGGCTGAAATTTTGCATGTAGTGTTCTGTTATGACTTCCAGCAACCGTACCAAGTACGGTCCAAATCGGTCTATAACCTGATATTGCTCCCATATTAACCAATCGCCAGATTTGACTTCTTGAGCACCTGTAAGCCTCAATTGTCGTCGGATTTGGCTGAAATTTTGTACACGGTGTTCTATGCTAAGTGCGGTTCAGTCCGATACAAGTTTGAGCTCAATGATAAGGGGCCTCCTTTTTGTAGCCAGGATTCGAACCCAGGCGTTCAGCGTCATAGGCGGACATGCTAACCTTTGCGCTACGGTGGCCTCAGCACTCTTTTTCTTGTTTAAAAGAAAATATGGTCCTAGGTTTGTACGGTAAAATATTTTTTTCTAATACAAAATTTTCGCTATTGGTTTACCAAATTCCAATGGACATCAGCCGTGCACTAAACCAAAACAATGAGAATCAATAGGAAAAACAAAAACAAATGCCATGGCTTGTGGTACATAAAGGAATGAAGATAATTGCAATAAACAGACACATTCTGTCTGCCAGCCATCCAGCCAACAACAGTATACAATTACAAAAATGATAATGAGCTAAATGATAATAAAGTAGAGCAGCATCCAAGCAGCAGACAAGCAACCAGACCCCCAAACCAACTTTACCTTGACCTTGAAACCTACATTTAAAATATACACGAAATACAAAAACAAAAAAGTGGCTACGCCAGCAGAGAAATTATCATCATCAACAGGAGTCCTGAGCAACGGCATCCTGCCAGCCAGCCAGCCATCCAGCATCCACCTAAAAACAGAGCAAGTCATTATTTCATCAACAAATGAGTTGAGCATTGGCCTCTTTGCCTCTACACTCACTAAATACCACCCAGGCAAGATACAGAGACATCGCAACATCACAGCCACCACAGGGTTTGGGCCCCCCCAAAACTCACACAAAGGCAACTACAACAGGACGAACAGGGTGTGCGGGGCAAAGAATTTTTGTTATTTCTCTGCCATTACTTCATTTACATTTTTGCATTCGCCCCAGCCCCAGAGTAAAAATTATGGCATGAAGGGAATAATGAAAAAAATGGAATTGAAAAAAAAACGCGATGGGAAAAAACAAAAGTCGGCAGCCCCCTCATCAGAGGACAACTCCACAGCATCATAGTTGTGTGTTGTTTGATTCGCATCCTAGAACGACTACTAACGCTGCCGTCTCTGCTGCCGTGTTATTCTTGTCAAGTGAGTACAAAGGCCAATAGTCGCAGTAGCAGTGGCAGAAGTTCTAGTTGCTGTCTGCTGCCGCCTGCCTGCATTTTCGTTTTTCTAATTTACATCAGCTGCAAATGCTCTCATTATCATTTATTCATTTCATTTCGTGTTTCATTCATTCCATTCATTAGAGCGGCAACACTGTGAGGAGACTCAACCAACAGCAGCCAGCCACATGCAAAATGTTGTGTTTGCGGCTTTCGCATTTTCTCTCTTCTTTGGTAAACAAAAAAAAAAAAAAAAAAAAAAGAAAAATTAAAACAAAATTGTTTTTCACTGTATTTCGCGCTTTCCAGCGCTTTCTCTTTGTTTTCCCTTCGCTGCTGTAGAGAAGGGTGGGTTTGGCAATGTACCAACCGGCTTATCAGACGGCCGGGAAATACCAGAAATAGAGAAAAATAAATTTATCAAAAACTCATTTTAATAGAATACTGAAATTAAACAAAATAGCATGGCAGACGAAAATGAGGACAATAACAGAAACAAGAAAAACCGCGCATTTCGGTTGGAATGGTAGGCAAAGTATGACGAAACCAAATGACTATGCAAGTACTTGCAATCTGGCAGAGGAACAAAATGTGTTGCAATTACCGACGGAGCCTTCACAAGGGAACAAACTTCTAAGGTGATCAAATAATCGTAGATGAAAATCCTCAATTTTTTAATATTTATACCCTCCACCATAGGTTAGGGGTATACTAATTTCGTCATTCTGTTTGTTACTCCTCGAAATATTCGTCTAAGACCCCATACTTTATTCTTGATCGTCATGATATTTTAAGTCCAACTAGCCATGTCCGTCCGTCCGTCTGTCTGTCGAAAGCATGCTAACTTCCGAAGGAGTAAAGCTAGCCGCTTGAAATTTTGCACAAATACTTTCTATTAGTGTAGGTCGGTTGGTATTGTAAATGGGCCATATCGGTCCATGTTTTGATATAGCTACCATATAAACCGATCTTGGGTCTTGACTTCTTGAGCCTCTAGAGGGCGCCATTCTTATCCGATTGGGATGAAATTCTGCAGGACGTGTTTTGTTATGATATCCAACAATTGTGCTACGTATGGTTCAAATCGGTTCATAACCTGATATAGCTGTCATATAAACCGATCTTGGGTTTTGACTTCTTGAACCTCTAGAGTGCGCAATTCTTATCCGATTGGAATGAAATTTTGCACGTAGTATTTTGTTATGATATCCAACAACTGTGCCACGTATGGTTCAAATCGGTTCATAACCTGATATAGCTGTCATATAAACCGATCTTGGGTTTTGACTTCTTGAACCTCTAGAGTGCGCAATTCTTATCCGATTGGAATGAAATTTTGCACGTAGTATTTTGTTATGATATCCAACAACTGTGCCACGTATGGTTCAAATCGGTTCATAACCTGATATAGCTGTCATATAAACCGATCTTGAGTTTTGACTTCTTGAGCCTCTAGAGTGCGCAATTCTTATCCGATTGGGATGATATTTTGCACGATGTGTTTTGTTATGATTTCCAACAACTGTACCGAGTATGGTTCAAATCGGTAGATAATCTGATATAGCTGTCATATAAACCGATCTTGGGTCTTGACTTCTTGAGCCTCTAGAGTGCGCAATTCTTATCCGATTGGGATAAAATTTTGAACGACGTGTTTTATTATGATTTCCAACCACTGTGCCGAGTATGGTTCAAATCGGTAGATAATCTGATATAGCTGCCATATAAACCGATCTGGGATCTTGACTTCGTGAGCCTCTACAGGTCGCAATTATTATCCGATTTGCCTGAAATTTTGTACGACGGATTCTCTCATGACCATCAACATACGTGTTTATTATGGTCTGAATCGGTCTATAGCCCGATACAGCTCCCATATAAATCGATCTCTCTATTTTACTTCTTGAGCCCCCAAAGGGCGCAATTCTTATTCGAATTGGCTGACATTTTACACAGGTCTCCAACATATTACTTAATTGTGGTCCCAACCGGACCATATCTTGATATCGCTCTAATAGCAGAGCAAATCTTTTCCTATATCCTTTTTTGGCCTAAGAAGAGAAGCCGAGATAAGAACTCGACAAATGCGATCCATGGTGGAGGGTATATAAGATTTGGCCCGGCCGAACTTAGCACGCTTTTACTTGTTTTTTAATATTTATACCCTACACCACTACTGTGGTACAGGGTATTATAACTTGATGAATTTGTTTGTAACACCCAAAAAAAGAGAGATAGACCCATTGCTAAGTATACCGTTCGACTCAGAATCACTTTTTGATTCGATTTAGCCATGTCTGTCTGTCTGACCGTCTGTCTGTCCGTCCGTCCATGTTGATTTGTGTACAAAGTACAGGTCGCAGTTCTCATCCGATCGTCTTCAAATTTGGTGCAGTCATGTTTTTCAGCCTAGCGACGAAGCCTATTCAAATTGGAAAAAATGGGTTCAGATCTGGATATAGCTTCCATAAATAAGTTCGTCCGATTTTCAGCAATAATGAAATAAAATGGTCATTTGTTAACCGATTCTCTCAAAATTTGGAAAAAAGAATTTCGACTCACAACATTACTGGTAAATTTCATGGAAATCGGTTCAGATTTAGATATAGCTCTTATATATATATATCGCCCGATTTTCACTCCTAGAGCCACTGCAAGCACATTTGTTGAACAATCGTGCCAAAATATTGCACAACACTTTCCTCGACGACTACCACAATATACATAGAGTTTGGTCACAATCGGTTCAGATTTAGGATATAGCTCCCATATATATGTTCGTCCGATTTGCAGTAATATTGCAATAAAATAGTCTTTTGTTAACCGATTTTCTCGAAATTGGCCAGGAGGGATTTTCTTTTGACTCTCAATATTATAGGTGAATTTCAGGGAAATCGGTTTAGATCGCCCTATTTTAACTTCTAGAGTCACAGCAAGCGCATTTATTGACCCATCATGTCAAAATTTTGCAAAACGCTATCCTCGACGACTGCCACAGTATCTGAGGAGTTTGCTCGAAATCGATTCAGATTTAGGTATAGCTCCCATAAATATGTTCGTCCAATTTTGAGAAATATTGGAAAAAGGGCTCATTTGTTAACCGATGCTGTCGAAATTTTGCAGGAAGGACTCTCTTATGCCTCTTAATATTACTAGTGAACTTCATAGAAATCGGATTTAGATATAGGTCGGTGGAGACTGTCACTTGACGCATTCCGAGATCGCCCGGATCTCCGCCTGCAGGATCGTATTATGGTCAGGTAGTTTAAAACAGATCTCAGTCCCTGGGTTTTCAACGTAGATCCCCAGGCCCACTCTGTCCTCTAACTTTGATCCATCCGCGTAACATGATCTTCCAGATGGCAATACTAGGGTTCCGGCAATCCAAGACTGTGCCGATGACAGCAGTGCCTCGCACTCGACTTTAAGGTTCATCTCTGGTATCCGATTGGAAACCTTTTCTCTTCCTTCCAGGCATTTCTATCGTCGCCTCGATTATACCGCGATGGTATGAGTTGCTCCTATCCTCAATCCATTTTCCCATCGCCTTAAGTCTCATACCTGGACTAAAATTTTCAAAAAAAAAAAATTGTTGTAAGTCCAATAACTCATAAACCATTTGAGATATGATGATATGATAAACCATTAGTCATTTCGGCGTAGACATTTTGTGCAGGGTATTACGAGCTCTTTTAAAAAATTAAAATCAAGCCGATCGGTTATTTGGCAAGCAATTAAAAATTTGACATGCTCGAGATGACAACGTTTAAGCCCCATGCATCAGCCTCAGGACATCCCCAAATTTTGCATACTTATTGGAAAATATCTCAACATTGGCTACGTTATTTTGGTGTCCATATATCTATCCGCTTAAAACTTTCTGAATGTTTTCCAAGATTTTTTGATTGGGCAACACTGTGCACTGTAGCGCAGAGGTTACCATGTCCGCCTATGACGCTGAACGCCTGGGGCGAAACCATCAGAACAAATGTTCAGCGGTGGTTATCCTCTCCCAATGCTGGCGACCAATGGGTGCTTGAAACCAGTAAGGAAAGGCAAAAGTTGGCCGGAGCCGACTATATAATACCCTACCTACAATATTAACATCGGGCAATATATATGTATATTAGAGCTATATTTAAATCTGAACCGACTATTAAACAGATCGTTTGAACATTTTTGTTACTGCCGTCATATAAGTGCAAATCCGGCGATATATATGTAGGGTGCCACATTCAAATTTGAGCCGATTTTGATGAAATCTCGCAGATATGTTAAGATCAGAAACAAAACAATCCATGCCAAATTTTGTGCAGATCGGTTACAAATTGTGTTAATTATCGCCATACATGTGTAAATCGTGCGATATATATATATGGGAAAATTTCAGGCAAATCGAATAATAATTGCGAACTCTAGGGGCTCAAGAAGTCAAGATCCCAGATCGGTTTATATGGCAGCTATATCAGGTTATGAACCGATTTGAACCTTATTTGGCATAGTTGTTGAAATTAAGAAAAAAATACGTCTTGCAAAATTTCAGCCAAATCGGATAGGAATTGCGCCCTCTAGAAACTCAAGAAATCAAGTCCCCAGACCTGTTTATATGACAGCTGTATCAGGTTATCTACCGATTTGAACAGTTGTTGGATATCATAATAAAATACTACGTGCAAAATTTCATTCCAATCGGATAAGAATTGCGCACTCTAGAGGCTCAAGAAGTCAAGACCCATGATCGGTTTATATGGCAGCTATATCAAAACATGGACCGATATGGCCCATTTACAATACCAACCGACCTACACAAATAAGAAGTATTTGTGCAAAATTTCAAGCGGCTAGCTTTATTCCATCGGAAGTTAGCGTGCTTTCGACAGACAGACGGACGGACATGGCTAGATTGGCTTAAAATTTCGCGACGGTCGAGAATATATATACTTTATGGGGTCTCAGAGGAATATTTCTAAGAGTTACAAACAGAATGACGACATTAGTATACCCCCATCCTATGGTGGAGGGTATAAAATTGAAATTGTTGCGCTTTGTTTGTTTGTAATTTTGTTTGTCTCTTCCGTATAGACTCAAAACCGGGTGAACCGATTTTCATCAAATCACAGATGGTGGAGATTGGGCCCCCGGTGAAAATAGGGTACTACAGTTTTTCATATCCGAAGGGGGGGCGGGCCCTCCCCCATACCCCAATTTTCAAAAACGCCAGATCTCGGAAATGCGTGCACCGATTTAAGCGAAATTTTGTATGCCACCTTATGGTACCCCAAAAACACGAAATTGGCAAACAATTTGGCGGTCAAATAATCGGGGGGGGACGCCCCATCCCAAAACCCACCCGAACGGGCATGTCCACTGATTGGGACAATATGGGCATCAAATGAAAGGTATTTAAGAGTAGAGTACGAATTTGGTATACAAATTTCACTCTTAAGTTTCGGGAGGGTCCCCCATCCCCAAAAAAGCCCCAAGAGGACATTTTCTCTGCTTTGGGCAATATGGGTATTGAAATTGAAAGGCATTTAAGAGTAGAATACGAACTTGACATTAAAATGTTACACAAACTGTCGGGGGTCCTTAACCCCAAAAACACCGCCCAACAGGACACTTTAACCGTTTTGAGTATTATCGGTATCAAATAAAAGGTATTTAAAAGTGGAATACAAATCTGATACAAAAAAAAATATTTTTTGGTGTCTAAAGGGCCCCCCCTCCACCACCCAAAACCCCACAGCCGAACAAATTTACCGATTGGGAAAATATGGATATCAAATGAAAGCTATATTTAAAGGTAGAGTCCAATGCTGATATAAAAATTTATTCTTTGGTGTCTGACGCGCCTCCCCACCCCCCCCCCCCCCCCCCCCAAAACCCCTCAACAGCACTTGTTTACCGATTGGGACAATATGAGTAGCAAACGAAAAATATTTGGAAGCTGAGTAGACATTTGTTATAAGAACTTGGTCCAAGGTGTCTACGGGGCCTCCCCAATCCAAAAAACCCCCAAAACGGGATAAATGTCCAACGTCACAAAATGGGTATCGAATGAAAGGTCTTTGGGACTTGACTACGAATCTGGTATGTACAATTAGGACAGAGTCTGGGACCCTATCCCACCCAAAAAAAAGGAATTAAGAATAATCTTATATAAAAATTCAATTTGTGTTTGTTTGTCGGTTTGTTTCGTATAGACTCAAAAACGGCTGAACCGATTACCTTGAGATTTTCACAGATTGTGTAGGTTGGTCTGGAAGGAAACATAGGCTACATAATTTTTTGATATCGGGAGGGGGCGGACCTTCCTCCTAACCCCAAAAGTACTTCCCAAAAATAAAAGTAGACCGATCCGGACAATATGGGATTCAAATGAAAGGTATTCAAGAGTAGAGTACGAATTTCATAACAAAAGTTGGGTCCAAGTACCTGGGGGGCCGCCCCAGCCCCAAAACTCCTTAGGTTTATTTGACGACCATGACAATATGGGACTCAAATGAAAGGTATTCGGGAGTAGATTACGAATATGGACAGGAATTATGAATAGGATTTATAATTTGTTGTTAACGGAAGGCGGCGGACTCTCCACCGTTACCACGAAAACACAGCCCAAAATTAAAAGTGGGCCTATAAGGACAAATAAAAAGTGTGCGGGAGTAGATAACTAATCTGGCATACAAAGTCATGTCAAAGTATACAAAAACGCCAAAAATGGGCACTTTAGCCAATCACGGATATGTGGGACTCGGTTTGTTTGTTCCGTATAGACTGAAATAGGCTATATAATTTGTCGGTATCGGGAGGGGGACGGACCCTCCCCCTTATGTCAAAAAAACAACCCAAAATCAAAAGTAGACCGATCGGGACAATATGGGTATCAAATGAAAGGTCTTGGAGAGTAGAATACGAATATGGTATTACAATTTGAGTCTAAGTACCCATCGGACCGTCCCAACTCCAAAACTCCCCCAAACAGACATATTGGACGTTCATTTCAATATGGGGCTCAAATGAAAGGTATTTGGAAGTAGATTTCAAATCTGGCATACAAAATCAGATCAAAGTATAGGCGGTCACGCCACTCCACAAAAGCGCCATTAGACCCATTATGACTATATGATACTTGGCTGAACCGGAGGTTGTCTGGAGGGAAACATAGGCTATATAACTTTTAGATATCGGGTGTAGACGGACCCTCCCCCTTACCAAAATACGCCACCCATATCCGAAAGTGGTCCGATGGGCACAATAAGGGTATCAAATGAAAGGTATTGGAGACCAGAAAACGAATATGATATTAAAATTTGGATCCAAATACCCAGCGGGAAGTGCAGCACAAATTTGATATCCATATTTGAGTCGAAATGTCTGTGGTGCCATCCCTCCCCTAATGAGAACATTACCCTTAGGAGAACATTAACACCAGGAACCGAGAAGGGACAAATTCTCACACATCAATGAGTGCTTTCCAATTCAAGTTTAAACTCAATGATAGGGGGACCTTTTTTTATAGCCGATTCCGAACGGCGTCCCGCAGTATACCTCTGTGGGGAAAATTTTTTAAATGACCATGCAGGGCATTGTACCTCGCATATGTCGTCAACATTTAAAGGGGATAAACACCGCTTTGTCCGATGTTCTCGCCAGGATTCGAACGCGTTCAGCGTCATAGGCTACAATGGCACGAATTCGATATCAGCATTCAGGGCGAAGTGTCCCCACCATAAAAAGATATTAGAGAGTTAAAGAAGGTGCTGCGGAGCGGGCCTGATTCGGCTAGTATATGAATAAAATGAAATAATATATGAAGGCCGATCAGGATAGAAAAGGACAGAAATAAAAGTTCTTTGGTAGTAGAGTACGCCTTTTACCCTCAGATTGGGATGGACACAGGAAGACCTGCGGATCTTTAAGAATGTAGTATCCCAAGTGGTCACTTTAAAATATGATTTTGAATATAGATAACCGCTACAAAAAAAATAGCTCTGAATATCTTGATAACCTCCTTCAAAATGCTTGACATTATGAAGCTCATACAAAATCATGCTCTAGCACGATGCTGATAATACTTCAGGGTCCGCCTCTAAACTCCCTTTAAACCGGTCATGATTGCCTACTATGGCCATAAAACGAATTTGATATCCAAGTTTGAGGCCAAATGTTTGGGGGTCGTGCTAACCCATAAACTCCCCCTAAACCTATGGCAATTGGGGCTCAAATTAAAGAAATTTGAGAGTAGAACATAATGCTGATATTTTACGGGCTAAAAGGGCTAAGTACGGGCTAATACTGGCAACATTTGTGAGATAATATGCCATGTAAAACTTCTCTCCAAAGAGGTGTCGCACTGCGCCAAGGCGTTCGGACTCGGCTATAAAAAGGAGACCCCTTATCATTGAGCTTAAAACTTGAATCTGACTGCACTCATTGATATGTGAGAAGTTTGCCCCTTTTTCATAGTGGAATGGTCGTGGTCAAAATTTTTTGTTTGTTTTTAAGTACGTGGTTGGCCGTCCCACCCTGCATACCCCTCAAACAAGTCATATTTGTGGATTATGACAAAAAGGGCCTCAAATCTGTATCTGTTTCGTGGCCAAGTGTTTCAGGGCCTCAGCCTCATCTCATTAACTCCCCCTAAACCACACATATATACCGGCTATAGCAATATGTAGCTCCAATGTGATTTTCGGTGGTGGAGTATGAATCTGATATCCGCCCCTTTTAGGGCAAAGAGTTTGCTACTCCAATCCACCACCAAATCCAAGAGAATGAAGTAGATCTAACATCCAAACTTTAATGGGCGGACCCTCTCCTTACCCTATTTCCAAAAACGCTAGATCTCGGAGATGGGTGGGATATCTAGGGAGCCGCCCCACCTCCAAAGCCAACAGCCAAATGGAATATAAACAAATAATGACAATATGGGAGAGGAGACAGCCTATCGTGTGATCTCTTTAATATCCTGCTGGAGAAGATTATACGAGATGCAGATTCGAATAGATATGACACACTAATCACAGGAGAACACATGCTACTCGCCTATGCCGACGACATGGGTATCATAGGTCGGTCACCGGAAATAGTAACTGCAGCCTTTGAAAGAATCGAAAGAGAGTGAGTGAAAATGGGTCTGGCAGTAAATGGAGATCAGACGAAATGGATGCTTCCAACTCCCAAAAAGCCCTGCAGATAAAGAAAATGGAGAAAGTTGGGAACCACAACTTTGAGACAGCCAGTAACTTTATCTACCTCGGCACCGCCGTAACCAAAACGAATGACACCAGTTTTGAGCGAAGAATAATACTGGCAAACAGATGCTACTTTGGACTAAGTAAGCAGTTTAGAAACAAGGCCACCTCTCGACAGACGAAGATTACACTATACAGAGACTGATACTACCCGTGCTGTTGTATGGTTTTGAAGCATGGGTACTTGTGATAGCAGATGAGGCAGTACTTGCAGTATTTGAGAGAAAGATTCTTCGTAAAATATATGGACCAGTTTTCGTTAATGGAGAATATAGGCGACATTTGAACCACGAGCTGTATGATGACGATAGTATAGTTGCACGCATCAAAATACAACGGCTGCGTTGGCTAGGTCATATTGTCAGAATGGATGAAGAAGCTCCAGCAAAGAAGTCTTTTGAAGGCATACACGGTGGTACACGCAAACCGGGAAGATCAAAAGCCCGATGGAAAAATCAAGTGTTGGGAGACACCTCGAAACTTGATGTCAGAGATTTTAGAATGAGCGCTGAAGATCGAGGGGCTTGAGAAGAGAGAGAGCCTCACTCTCTGCCTTTACTCTCTCTCTCCTATACCGCACATATTAACCGAACATTGCAATATAAGGCTCCAATGAAAGGTATTTGGGAGAAGAGCACCGAAATATCTGCAAGGCCATACCAGTACCCCCAAACAGGACTAATCTCCTGACGTGACCGTATAGGGCTCACATAAAATAAGAGAGTGAAGAAAGGCGCAGCGAAGCGGGCCCTGACCAGCTAGTAGTTTAATAAATACCAATTACTTGAAACTTTTACAAGACATGGTTTGTTATCTTGAGCATTGAAACAGAGCAATAAACTTATTTCAATTTAGGTTACACGAGGTGCCATAATCAGCAAATATGATACTTGTAAAATCTTCTATTCACTCTAAAAAAATAAAATAATCTTACAATGGCTTAGCCTTTGCATCATTAAATGTAGGTGTAGAGACGAGTATATTGCTCTCAGACTAGGATCAGCTTACAGTTCTCTTTTTGTTTTTTTGAAAATACAAATATTTTCAATAAAATTTGCACAACATTATGAATCTGCGATTACATATACAAATTTTTAATACACATTTGCATATGTAAGTGAATGTGTGCGAACGCTTGTGTAGAGTGTACTCTCATTTCAAGGTGTAATATGTACATTTGGGGCAAAAAAAATTTGTGACATTTGCATATAAGAAAAAACTCTTATGCAGTACTTGGAAAATACTCAAAGAGTTCTCTTTTGCCAACTCTCTTGGCTGTTATTGTCCTTGATAGATAATTGTATTATGCACGAAGGCTGTAGTAATGATAAACTTTGCGATATCTTTTTATAGGCTGGGGGGATTTACGACTTTGAAATGAGGCAAAATTTCGTTTCGCCAATGTATTCATCAATATTTGGGTACGAAGACTGGTGAATGCTGCTGCTGCTGCTGCTGATGATAACAAGATGTACGTATGAGTGAGTATGTGTGGGGTTTTGCTAAAAGGATGATGTGCTGGTTCTGCATGCGTGTGTGTGTGTGTCTGTGTGCTAATGCACGTGTCATCATACTCACTTCAGTGTGAGCGAGGCCCAGTACCCGTAATTTTCCATTTGCAAACTTTTGTATCTTCAAATGCTAAGAAGTCCTTGTAGTCCTCGTCGTTCCTCATCCTCATATATCGCTTCAGTGGATTTTCCCTGCTTGTTATGTATCCTTTCGGCGTATGTAGATTTTTCACGCTTCCGGCAAGAGTTTGGCAACATATACTTTGCCGATTACTTGAACGTAGTAAGGGGAGTGGAAGAAAATTGCACAGAACATTAGAATGGGTAATGGTGAGGCGGGGGCGTATAGACGCTGATGACGGCCTTAGATTGAGGGGTGTCAGTTAGCACTACTCTATCACTACCAGCGCTCATAGATATATTTAAATTCAGACACATCTAACCACACACACACACACACATACGCATACACACACTCATACAATTTTGCCAAAAGGACCAAAATCGAATGATATGCCATTTACTAAACAAATGTGCGAAAGAAAGTGGAAAACTTACACACATACACCAATTTTAGAATATTCAAAAGGAGAAAAAAAGTTATGGGTGGGTTGGGTTTTAGTGACATGGTTAGCGTTTGCAAATAAGAGTTATTGGCAATGGTAACCAAATGTCCCAAAAACACCAACATGGCAGTGCTGTCATGAAACACGTTATGTAACACATACACAGACACATCATATACATACGGTTTCGTATTTAAATATGATTGTGTGCACCAACAAAGGTACAGTGTTTTATATGATGAGAGCATCGATTAACTGCTTGAAGAAAGCCATACCAGATCCTCCGTCGAGGAACCCATGCACGGCCATAAGTGCCGTATAGCTACTGAGACTAGGAGACTATTCCATGGCAGCCGGTTGTACGCACCGGATTGACCCGATGCAGTTCTTCATCGGCAAGGGCTGCCGCCTCAGTGTACAACACACTGCTGCAACAACAGCCACAAGATTTTGGAGCGGAGAGAATAGTCAATTCTGTAGAATGGACAAAGAACATTTTGTAGTGCTGAAGATGGTAGTCTGGTTATAGTTTCCGGGAGGGTAGTTGAGGCATGGAAAATAACACTTTCACCAATGTGAGTATGCGTTAGTAGTGATGACAAGGAAACTTTAGAACTACTCCCTGATGACGGTTTTGAGTGCAAACCGCAAATCCGCAATGAGATAAAAATAAATTACCGGCTTAAGATCAAGAAGGCAGCAAAAGTCAATGGGTTTCCCAGAGTCAATTATTATCGTATTTGCAGTCTTCTAGCCAGCCTATCGCTTGGTTGTATTGAGTGCCTCATGTTTCTTGCCTTCTGGCAAGAGAAGAAACAAGTAAAAGCGTGCTAAGTACGGCCGGGCCGAATCTTATATACCCTCCACCATAAAGCGCATTTGTCGAGTTCTTTTCCCGGCATCTCTTCTTATGCAACAAATGATATAAGAAAAGATTTGCTCTGATATTAGAGCGATATCAAGATATGATCCGGTTTAGACCACAATTAAATAATATGTTGGAGACCTGTGTAAAATGTCAGCCAATTCGAATAAGAATTGCGCCCTTTGGGGGCTCACGAAGTAAAATAGAGAGATCGATTTATATGGGAGCTGTATCGGGCTATAGACCGATTCAGACCATAATAAACACGTATGTTGATCCGTCGTACAAAATTTCAGGCAAATTGGATAATAATTGCGCTCTCTAGAGGCTCAAGAAGTCAAGATCATAACATATCAAAACATGACCGATTTCGCCCATTTACAATACCAACCGACCTACACTAATAGAAAGTATTTGTGCAAACTTTCAAGCGGCTAGCTTTACTCCTTCGGAAGGTAGCGTGCTTTCAACAGACAGACGGACGGACATGGCTGGATCGACATAAAATGTCACGACGACCAAGAATATGTGTACTTTATGAGGTCTCAGACGAATATTTCGAGTAGTTACAAACAGAACGACGAAATTAGTATACCCCCCATCCTATGGTGGAGGGTAAAAAAAATGCCCTATACGCTTGCCCCTAACTTGAATCCCTGTCTGGCTTCAATAACGCAACCAATTTTTCAAGGTGAGAGAAGCAGAATGGCGAAATTAGTATTCCTCATACCTGCCAGCTAATGGTGAAGGTGAAGGGGTAACCATCGTATGGTGTAGGGTTCAATAGGCTGAACCTAATTTAAGGTAAAATTGAGGTTTTCATATTGAGGCCCTGTCATATGTCGTAGAAAGGGCTAAGAACCCTCCAGAAAAGTATTTGACACCCTCCTCCCAATTTTTTATACCCTCCACCATAAGATGGGGGGTATACTAATTTCGTCATTCTGTTTGTAACTACTCGAAATATTCGTCTGAGACCCCATAAAGTATATATATTCTTGATCGTCGCGACATTTTATGTCGATCTAGCCATGTCCGTCCGTCTGTCCGTCCGTCCGTCCGTCCGTCCGTCCGTCCGTCCGTCCGTCCGTCCGTCCGTCCGTCCGTCCGTCTGTCTGTCGAAAGCACGCTAACTTCCGAAGGAGTAAAGCTAGCCGCTTGAAATTTTGCACAAATACTTCTTATTAGTGTAGGTCGGTTGGTATTGTAAATGGGCCATATCGGTCCATGTTTTGATATAGCTGCCATATAAACCGATCTTGGGTCTTGACTTCATGAGCCTCTAGAGTGCACAATTCTTATCCGATTGGAATGAAATTTTGCACGACGTGTTTTGTTATGATATCCAACAACTGTGCCAAGTATGGTTCAAATCGGTCCATAACCTGATATAGCTGCCACATAAACCGATCTTGGGTCTTGACTTCTTGAGCCTCTAGAGTGCGCAATTCTTATCCGACCAGAATAAAATTTTGCACGACGTGTTCTGTTATGATATCCAACAACTGTGCCAAGTATGGTTCAAATCGACCGATAACCTAATATAGCTGCCATATAAACCGATCTTGGGTCTTGACTTCTTGAGCCTCTAGAGTGCGCAATTCTTATCCGATTGGGATGAAATTTCGCACGACGTGTTTTATTATGATATCCAACAACTGTGCCAAGTATGGTTCAAATCGGACCATAACCTGATATTGCTGCCACATAAACCGATCTTGGGTCTTGACTTCTTGAGCCTCTTGAGTGCGCAATTCTTATCCGATTGGAATGAAATTTCGCACGACGTGTTTCGTTATTGTATCCAACAACTGTGCCAAGTATGGTTCAAATCGGTTCATAACCTGATATAGCTGCCATATAAACCGATCTGGGGTCTTGACTTCTTGAGCCTCTAGAGGGCGCAATTCTTATCCGATTGGAATGAAATTTTGCACGACGTGTTCTGTTATGATATCCAACAACTGTGCCAAGTATGGTTCAAATCGGTTCATAACCTGATATAGCTGTCATATAAACCAATTTTGTGTCTTGACTTCTTTAGCCCCTAGAGGGCGCAATTCTTATCCGATTTGAATGAATTTTTGCAAAGAGTATTTTTTTATGATATCCAACAACTGTACAAAGTATGGTTCAAATCGGTTCATAACCCGATATAGCTGCCATATAAACCGATCTGGGATCTTGACTTCTTGAGCCTCTAAAGGTCGCAATTATTATCCGATTTGCCTGAAATTTTGTACGACGGATCCTCTCATGACCATCAACATACGTGTTTGTTATGGTCTGAATCGGTCTATAGCCCGATACACCTCCCATATAAATCCATCTCTCTATTGTACTTCTTGAGCCCCCAAAGGGCGCAATTCTTATTCGAATTGGCTGACATTTTACACAGGTCTCCAACATATAATTTAATTGTGGTCCAAACCGGACCATATCTTGATATCGCTCTAATAGCAGAGTAAATCCTTTCTTATATCCTTTTTTGTCTAAGAAGAGATGCCGGGAAAAGAACTCGACAAATGCGATCCATGGTGGAGGGTATATAAGATTCGGCCCGGCCGAACTTAGCACGCTTTTACTTGTTTTTAAATGTATTGTTTTCTGCAAAGTTTGCCAGAAAGATGAGCTGGCTTCGCTAATGTGTATGTCCATAGTAGCATGTGGCGAATTAATATCCACACCCTCTTTCAACCTAACCTAAGTTTCCCCAATGAATCATTCAAAACAGAGGGGGAGAGATTTTCTTATCCGCCATAGGCCTTGGTCTATCGCTACTGTAGTACCACAGAGACTTAAGATTGTCTAAGTGTATATATATAGGACTGCCACTCTTACCTAACCTAACCAAGTGCTGATGTTATGGTAACAGTCTGTGTCTTCGTCCTTAATTCGTTTGATAGCTTCTACCAAATTTCCATGTCCGGGGACCAGCCGACTTAGATGGGAAGCGTCCAGTCGGAACGTAAGTCGAGTAAGATTGGCTGGGCAGATGAATAGATAAATACGTCGGCATACATCAAAGCCCAGTAGGAAGTGTGGCGGTAACATCTGTGAACGAAAAGCGTAGCTGACATGAAGTGATTCCTCTCCCGTATCCTCGTGTATGCTATTAAGACCCGCCTGATTTGCTGCTTGGTGTGGAGATTCTCTCTAAAGAAGGTGACATACATAGGTCGTGCTGTCAAAGCCCAGTATCAACTGAGGCGTCTGCGTAGCTGACACGACCGGTCCCCCTATCCTCGTGAATGTTGTTAAAACCCGCCTGATTCGCTTCTTGATCTATGGGTCTCTCTTAAAAAGCTGGTCATGTACAAAAGAAAACAGCAGGAACCCACATTAAAAATGAGTGCACACGATAGACATGCAGTGAATGGCACGCTCACACCTTATACCAGCAATCGTTGTTGACGCTTACGACTCTCAACAACCAAAACATAACTCCTTTAAATACGTTAAGCTACTCTAAGTGTTTTTGCCGATGAGCATAAAATAATTGCCAATTCTAGTTTGCATTTTAAGCAATACGCATGATGGCTCACATTGAACGCAACTAAGTAGAAGACACACACACTCAGCCACCTTTCAAAGTTACGAGAGCTGAAATTAATTTGCGTCCTTTGTAATGGCTTGGGTAAAGAAAAAAATGGATCTAAGGCTGTCACTTTTGAACAGACGGAGACAGGCAGCACATTCGGCACTGTTAAAAGTAATTCTGATCCATAAATAAAAAAGCAAGTGCCATAAACCAAAGGAGTATAACTATGCCACTCAACAAAACTTGATGTCTCATTCCTCTGCTTGCTTTGGCTTCATATGACACTCATCTGATTAGTGTTCAATTGCAAACAACACACGAAGTCTGTCGACCAAATTTAAAATCACATCCACTGAACGATTACTAAAACGTTCGCGCATCTCTCACTCTATTGTATTTGTGCGTGTGTTTCTAGCTAGCTTTGTTTTTACGTCGCATGCGATACAGACAATTGCTTTGGCCAAAGTGGCTATGAGTGCCAAACTTTGGATCTCTTGCAGTTTTCTAATGTAGACCGCTAGGGGAGGTGGATGTCACGTAATGGTGATTTAAATGACTGTTACCCAGAAGATACTGCTTAGGAAGCATACAATTGTGTCTACGCACTTGGTATATTGATGAAGATGCTCCACAATTTCGGTTGCTTGCCGAAGTTAGAAGAGAAAAGAAGATGAAATAAAGTGGGTAGAGTAACACCTCATTTTATCATGGCATTTTATCTCCATTCCACCACAAATAACCTATTACGTATGCTGACTGATGAAGGATTTGAACACGTCTGATACACAGACGATGTTATAATACCTCAAAGAGCTATGGATTCGATTCAGCTATGCATACGACTGTACTAGACCTAGGGATCTCAATGTTAACCCAGAGAAGACTGAAACTGCCTGTTCACGAGAAAGACGAAGGTGAGCCAATTCGAAGCATCAAGTTTCCGCAATAGAACGATAACGTCAGGTATCGTTATTGTTCTCAAATTGTTCGAGGTCAAATACTTAGCAGTGAGCTTAGCCAGGAAACTGAATTGGAAGTTTCACATTCAGGAGCGTACCGAGAAAGCTTACAGATGTTGGGCACTATAAAGAAATGGGGCTTGAATCCGAGGGCAGTCCATTAGCTCTCTAGGAGCGTGATTAGACCAATTCATTTTTACGCCTCAGTAGTTTGGTGGATTGCGATGGATAAAAAAATGCATCATAAGGCATAGGTGGTGAAATGAGGACCACGCCCACTATACTGGAGACTATTCTAGATATCCGACCCATTGACATACAGCTTAAGAGTGAGACAGCCACTGCGGCTATGAGACTTAAGGCTCTGGGTGAATGGATAGAGGTTAGGGGAAGTTCATACCATCGTGGAATAATCGAGGCGACGATGGGAAACCCCGATGGATAAGAAGAGGTTTCCGATCGGAAATCTGAGACGACACTTGAGGTTTAGTGTGAGACACTATTGCCAGCGACACATTCATGGATTGAAGGAACTCTGGTATTGGCATCTGGGAGATCATGCTATACATGATGGATCAAAGCTAGAGGACAGAGTGGGCCTGAGAACCCAGGGACTAGATCTGTCTGACCATAATAGGATCATGCAGGCTGAGATCCGAGCGATCATGGAATGCGTGAGATGGTGTGGTGTTCACGAGACGACTTCGAAAATCTTTATGGATAGTTAACTGTCATTCAGGGCAACAACAACCATGACGGTAAGGTCACGAACAGTCTTGAAGTGTAAGAAGGAGATTAACACCTTTTCTGAGGATGGCACAGTCCGTTTACGTTTTGTTGTTGTTGTTGTTGTTGTTGTAGCAGTTCGTTGTAAACTGACGCGGCAGTCCTTGCCAATGAAGTACTCCATCGGGTCAATCCGGTAGGTACAACCGGCTGCCATGGGATTGGATTATTATCAAAATGCATGCTCTGTTAAGAAAGTTCATTGCGCGCTTCTTTCATTTTTGGCTCAATGGATACGTAAATAAGCAGAATTGTCGATTTTGGAGTGAAAATCAACTAGAAGCATTGTAAGAGCTACCAATACATCCAGAAAAAGTCTCAATTTGGTGCGGTTTATGGGCTGGTGGCATCATTAGACTGTACTTCCTCAAAGATGATGCGAATCGTAACGTAGCTGTGAATGAATGAAATGAGCGCTACCGTGAAATGACATCCAACTTTTTTTTTGCCCACAATGCAAGAGCTTGACTTGTATGCCATGTGGTTTCAACAAGACGGTGCCACATGCCAGACAGCATTTCAATCGTGCGTTTTAACGCCTTTAAACTATTTTTTGTGGGGTTATGTTAAAGCTCAAGCTTTCGAGGTGCTCTGATTTCATTGCCACTTAGATCAGCACTGCCTCGGTATCCTATGCTGTCTCCATTGTTCTGCGGGAGACACCGTTGACCATACCAGATATACATAGGTGGGAATCAGGCATACAACCGCCTTACATTGTACATTTAATTATACATTGTATATTTAATTTATACCGTCCCTGGCCCCCAGACCACAACTCCTTCCTATCGGTTTACGATAGGAGTAAAGCGCATCCACTTTGATCTTTTCGACGCTCCTTATCCAGCTTAGCCACTCAAAAAACTCACGGTCAGATTCTTTGCCTCCTTAGGCAGCTGCATATCCATCTCATCCAGCATAGGTTCCCTGAAAACACCCAGCTTTCGTCTCCTGGTAAATATCACCTGCAAAGTCTGCCAAGCCTGTTAGCCCTCACACAACCTTCCTATCGGTTTACGATAGGAGTAAAGCGTATTCAGTCCACTTTGATCTTTTCGACGTTCCTTTTCCAGCTTAGCCACTCAAAACTCACGCTCAGATTCTTTGCCTCCTTAGGCAGCTGCATATCCACCTCATCCAGCATAGGTTCCTTGAAAACTCCCAGCTTTCGTCTCCTGGTGAATATCACCTGCAAAGTCTGCCAAGCCTGTTAGCCCTCACACAACCAGACATCCTCCTCAACGCTCCATGAACGGGGTTCGTAATAAATGAGATTAAAAGGCCACCAACAATGATGACTACTACGTCATGCTCGTAAATAACGATTTTCAATCGTTTCCCCTTGAAAGGCTTCAGAATCCCATTGAAAACCAGAAGCCATAAAAGAGTCCTCTCTTTTATGGTAGAAACCCCGCTTGCAGAATGCTTCTATGGACAACACTCTTAGGCGAGCGCTCCGCCCTTAATGCGTACAAAAACTAGCGTTTTGAGAGGGATTCGTAAGCCAGAGCATCATGTACGGACTCCAACTTTACTTCGAAAAAGGCGATGTGAAATAAGACCCCAATGCAACAAAGCCCAAATTGAAAATTAAAAAATAAAATCCAAAAAATCGGGCTTTACTGCATAATGAAAAAAGAGCCCAAAAGTAAAAAAGGAATAGGGCTGCAACAGATGAAAAGTGCCGCAAACTAAAATGAAATAAGGCCCCACATTTTGGGACATTATATCATATGAAACAAAGTCCCAATTTTAAAATGAAATAACGCCGCAATGAGTGGGCGATTGACTAATGTCCCATAAATCTCTCGAAATGTGCTGTTCTCTCGGTTTTATTTTAAATGTTTGTAAAACGAAATAAGGGCCTACAAATTAGGTTTGGGGCTTTGTATCATTTCCAAATTTGGGGTTCTTTTTCATATGAAATAAAGTCCTAATTTTTTTTTTTATGAAATAAAGCCCCAGAAAACGAAATAAAGCCCCAATTATCGTTGTTATTGTTTTATGAACACAAGTTTGGGGCATTTTTTAATTTTTTGTTTTTGGGGATTTATTGCGTTGGGGCCTTATTTCATACCGCCTTTAAAAAGTCTCTCCATTAGTCTTTCCATCAGGTCTTAAGTAGTTTGCAGCTTTGTCCACGTTAAATTTTAATAGTTGTTCATTGGCTCGGAGTCCAACGACGCTATGAATGGTTCTTCTCCTCGCCCTGTCATTCATGAGATGTCCTGTCATTCCTTATACAGGGGCTGTATGTTCCACTAATATTGTTAACCGCCGTATTGATACCCATATGGAGTTCCATGATGCCAGGGTCAGCAGAAGTGTATCAACGAATCTCATCCCTCCTTGTCGGCACGTTTCACTGCCTGCGCTGTAAATAATCGGCCGCACAATAAAGCGCATTCAGTCCACTTTTCCTCGACGGTCAATCTCCAGCTTAGCCCCTCAACAATCACGCTCAGGTACTTTGCCTCCTTTTTTCCTTTGCATATAGACCTCATCCAGCATAGGTACCTTGAAAACATCCAGGTGCCGTTTCCTGGTGAATCTCATCCCTCCCTATCTGCAGGTTTCACTGCCTGCGCTGTAAATAATCAGCCGCACTTGGGGTAATGTCACGGAATATCTTCTCAGCAACATGCAGATCTGAGTGAGGCGGTAGTTCACCACAGCGGCGATTGATGTCAGCTCTGAAGCCATCCTAATCGAATAAACGCCCGACGTTCAAAGGTTATAAAGTCTAGGATGTCGGTCAATGGAGAGAGTGATGGATTAGTGGTCTGATCCAATGGGATAACAATATCCCCTCAGTACCGTTGAAAATATTAAAGCGGTGTATAGTGGTTAGGACTCGGCTATAAAGAATATGTCCCTTATCATAGACCATAGACCTTAAACATGGACAGGACAGAGCTCATTTAGAGAAGTTTCTTAGCTGTTCGCTAAAGGAATGATATATGCCTAACGTTTACACTGTGCTATGATACAAACAATGTGGAGGTGGTTCAATCCTCTTTCCGAGACATAACACATACATACAACCACACTCGCAAGATGTAAATGTGAAATGTGTATAAGGATGTGTTTTAGTGACTTATGTCACATTGAGGAAAATCCATCAAATGTTAAAAAATTGACGACATTTTGTGAAATGTGATCTGTTTTTGTTATTGATGCTAAAAATTTCACTTTGAAGACAAAGAGCTGGATATGTATATACAAGACACAAACATATATAGAAAAACACATACATACATACATATGAACTGTTTACGTAGGTGGAGATGTAAGCTTGTATAAGTGTTTGTGTGCATGTACTTGGACTTGGTTGATAACTCGCGTGTAAGGAATATGAGAATAAAGAGCAAATTCTGCTCAAGACAAATGTATTTTTCGGGTAATGGTATTGCTGTACAATTGAGTTACGCGATACCTCCTTCGCCTCTACCCATTCCATACCATCACATCACTTCCCACCCTACCCCATCGCAACGCACCTCACTAGTATGACAGGCTTTAAGAGAAAGCTCTTCGTTGCGGCGGCTCCTGCTGTTAAGCCTGTTGTTGATGGTTGACTGTTTTTTCGTCAAATCAATGACTTTAGACACGTATGCCGAAAGAAGAAGCGTATCAATCACAAATTAATGAGATGTGAGTACATTTCCTTCATTCGCTTTTCTTTTCTTGTATTTTATTCCTTTTTTTCTTGGAATACGCTGATGGATGCCTTTTGCTTTGGTGTACATTGTCCTTGTATTAGGACATCTACTTTTATCTGTTTTTTTTTTTTTTTCATTTAAGGAGGTTGGAGTATGCAGAAATACCTTTCACAACAGTACACATTATGGCAAATCGAAGGTATGATGGAATTTTTCATGGGTATGGCATAAAAAATTAGAAAATATATAAAGTGTTTTAAAAAATATGAATAAATCGGTAACTTGCATTTTGATTTCTCAATCCATTATATATTTCTAAATTTTTTAACAGATTTTTAATAGAAAATTTTGTTGAGATTTGATTTCAAAAGAGAGTCCTCCCAAAATTTGATTTTCTCAAAAAATGTCCCCAACATTTTATTTTGCATAGAAAATGTCCCCAAAATGTAATTTTGACAGAATTATTGTGAACTTTCATTTCATAGAAAATGTTGTCCACATTCGATTTCAAAAAAAGTTAAGCCAAAATTATATTTTCCTTGCAAACATCCCAGAGGTTTTGATTTTGCTTGAAACTGTCCTCAAAATTTGATTCTAATAGAAAACAGCCCAAAACTTTGAATTTCTCGGAAATATTCCCAAAATTTGATTTTCATGCAAAATGTCCCCAAAATTTGATTTTCATCTAAAATGTGGCCAGAATTTGGTTTTCCTAGAAAATGTCCCCAAAGTTAGATTTTTTTTTTAACTTAAAACTTTGACTTTTCTGAAAAATGTCCCCAAAATTTGATTTTCATCGAAAATGTCCCTAAAATTTTATTTTCACAGAAAATTTCCCTAAAATTTAATTTTCCCAGAAAATGTCCCCAAAATTCGATTTTCTAAATAAATTTGCCCAAAAATTTATCTTCATATAAGATGTCCCCAAAAAATATTTTCAAAGAAATAGTCCCTAGAATAAAATTGTCATAAAAATATTTTACCCAAATTTGGGAATGAACCCTAAAATGTAGATTTCCTATGAAATATCCCCAAAATTAGATTTTTATGAAAAAACAAATGTCCCTAGACTTGCACTTTCTTGAAAAATTTCTCCAACATTTCATTTTCACACAAAATGTCTCCACAATATGACTTTTCAAAAAATAAATATCCCTCAAATTGTAGATTTCCTAAAACAATGTGCCAAAAATTGATCTTCGTAGAATGTGTCCTCTCAATTAAATTTGCAAAGAATTAGTCTCCGGAAAAAAATTTATAAAAAAATTATCCCAAAATTAACTTTTCATAGAATATGTCCCCAAAAATTTGATTGTCCTAGAAAATGTCCCCAAAATTTTATTTTCATAGCAAATGTCTTCAAAATAGGATTTTCTTAGAAAATGTCCGGAAAATAAGATTTTCACAGAAAATGTGTCAACTTTGAGTGTAGTATCAAAAGCAAGTAAAAGCGTGCTAAGTTCGATGGGGCCGAATCTTATATACCCTCCACCATGGATCGCATTTGTCAAGTTCTTTGCCCGGTATCTCTTTATAGCCATATCCATTGGCGCCATATCAGTTTATGGACCGATTCGGACCATACTTTGGTTTGGATGGTGGAGACCAAAGTAAAATCTATTGTGCTAAATTTCAGTCAAGATCAAAGTTCGGTTTTTATAGTAGCTATATCAAAACATGGACCAATATGGCCCATTTAAAATCCCAACTGAAGTACACTAATAGAAAGTATTTGTGCTAAATCTAAAGCGCTTAGCTTCATTTTTTCGAAAGTAAGCATGCTTTCGACATTCAGACAGACGGGCGGACATGATTAAATCAACTAAGAATGTCAAGACGATCAAGAATATATACACTTTATTGGGTTTCAGATCAATATTTTGAAGTGTTACAGACGGTTACTCCGACTGTAAGATATCAGTTACTCCACCTATGCTGGAGGTTTATAAAAGTTGCCCCCCTTGAAAATGTCCCGAAAGTTTTGATTTTCCTTGGAGATGTTTCCAAATCTCGAATTTTATAAAAATTATCCCAAAACATTGAATTTCCACGAAAATGTCCCCAAAATTTTATTTTAATGGAAAATGTGGCCAGAACTGAAATTTCCCAGAAAATTTCACCATATTTTGTCTCAAAGCTTTGACTTTCCTGTAAAATGTCCTCAAAATTTGATTTTGGTAGAAAATGTCCCTAACATTTAATTTTCACAGAAAATGGCCCCGAAATTCGATTTTTCAAAAAAATTTGCCCATATTCATAATTTTTTTTTCTAAATTTTAAAATTTACCCCAAAATTTTATTTTCATAGAAAATGTCCCCAAATTGTATTTAATAAAAAAAGTCCCAATACGTGCACTTTCTTGAATTTTTATTTTAATGGATTTTCATACAATATACACCAGAAATAAGATTTTGAAGAAACTAGTCTCCAGTGAAAGATTTTCATAAAAAGTATTCCCAAATTGGCTTTTCATAGAAAATGTCCCCAAAATTTTGATTTTTACAGAAAACTAACTGGCCCGGTGTACTTCGCTCCAACTTTAAGCGTTAGCGGCTCCCTTTTGACATTTGAAAATTATTTACATTAGTATTTAACTCTCAATTAACTTTCGTTAGAATCGTAAATGTTCGGTTTGGTAAAAGTTCCATTTGAGTCATAATTTTGAGGTTGGGACAACTCTCTGGGAAGGGCCCGAAATTTGTATATAATTTTTATATTCTACCTTTCGTTTGAGTCCCATCGTGTCCCGTTCGGTGTACATGTCGATTTGGTGCATAATTTTTGAGTGGCTCGGCCCCCATGGTACATGACCCCAACTTTTTGTATAAGTTTGGTATGCAACTTTCAATTACCTTTCATTTGATGATAATGAACATTTGCATAAAATTTGATTTTCACCGCACATGCTCAGAGAACTAGTTTGAAGTGTCCCCAGTATTTGATTAAGCTTTATAGAAAAACGTGCGAAAAAATTTAATTTCTAAAGAAACTATCCCCGTAATTAAATTTTCATAGAAAATGTCCCCAACTTTTCGAGAAAATGTCCCAAAAATTTTATTTTCCTAAAACACATGTCCCCAAAATTTGATTTCCATACTAATTTTCCAAAATTTTTAATTTACAGAAAACGAGCTCAAATATAGATTTTCATATAAAATGACCCCAAGATTCAATTCTCATGGAAAATTTCCCCAATTTGAAATTTTCATATAAATTGTCCCCAAAGATTAATTTCCTAGAAAATGTCCCCAAAATTCGGTTATCATAGAAAATTTCCCTTAAATTTAAGTTTCATTTAAAATTTCCCAAAAATTTTATTTTATTAGTATATGTTGCAAAAATTAGATTGGAGTGTCCCAAGTATTTGATTTTTCTACAATATGTCCCAAAACTGGATTTTATTAGATAATGTTTCGAAAATCATATATTCAAGAAAATGTCCCAAATTTGATTGTCTTGGGTATGATATCCCAAAATTTGATTTTTGTTGAAGAGATTTTCCAGAATGTCCCCAAAATTTTATTTTCATAGCAAATGTCCCCAACTTTTGATTTTTCGAGAAAATTTTATTTACCTTGGAAATGTCCCCAAAATAAGATCACCATATGAGATTTCCAGAAATCCAGATTTTCATATAAAATGACCCCAAAATTTAATTCTCATAGAAAATGTCCCCAAAATAAGATTTTCATATAAATTGTCCCCAAAAGTTTAATTTCCTAGAAAATGTCCCCAAAATTCCGTTATCATAGAAAATGTTCTACAAAATGTTCCAAACCTGGATTTTCTTAGACAATGTTTCGAAATTTTTATATTCAAGAAAATGTCCCAAATTTGATTGGATATGATATTCCAAAATTTGATTTTTGTCGAAAAATTTTCCAGAATGTCCCCAAAATTTTATTTTCAAAGAAAATACCTCTAAAATAGGATTTTCCCAGCAAATGTCCGAAAATAAGATTTTTTCAGAAAATGTGCCACTTGATTGATGATTTTCGATAAAGGGTTTGATTGCAATATCAAAAAATATGGTTTCCATTAGAAATGTCCCCAAAATGTTTTTTCTTAGAAAATGTCCTTAAAATTGTTTTGCATAGAAAATGTCCCCAAAACTAGATTTTCACGGAAAATTTTCCAAATTTTGATCTTCCTAGAAATTAATAAGATTCTCAAAGAAACAAAACACAAGCTTTATAGAAAAGCGTCCCACAAAATTTATTTGGCAAAGAAAATATCCCCATAGTTTAATTTTCATGGCAAATGTCCCCAACATTTGATCTTTCGAGAAAATGTCCCAAAAATTGTATTTACCTAGAAAACGTACCCAAAATAAGATCGCCATATAAATTTCTCAAAAATTTGTTACTCCCAGAAAATGAGCTCAAATCCAGATTTTCATATAAAATTACCTCAAAATTAAAATCTCATAGAAAATGTCCCCAAATTAAGATTTTCATATAAATTGTTCCCAAAGTTTAATTTCTTAGAAACTGTACCCAAAATTCGGTATCATAGAAAACGTCTCCTAGATTACGGTTTCATTGCAAATACCTCCAAAATTTATTTTTAATAATATACGTTCCCGAAATAAGATTGAATTGTCCCTAGTATTTGATTTTCCTAAAAATGTCCAAAAGTTGGATTTTCTTACACAATGTCGCGGAAATTAGATTTTCAAGAAAATATTCCAAGTATTTATTTTCCTAAATGTGATTTTGTAAAACTTGATTTTCCTTGAAATTCTTCTCAGAATTGGATGTCCATAAAGGTGGTCCCATTATTCAATTTCCCTGGAAAATATTCCGAAAATTTTATTTAATTGAGGTTCCATTATAGGATATTGTTCGGCTTTAATTTTCTTAGAAAATGTACCTAAAATTAGATTTTTATGTACATTTTTTTTGAACTTCTATCCTAATATACTAATTTTTGGATTCTAAGAAAGTTATCCCAAATTTTGAGGTTCATGTGAAAAAGCCCCAAAATAACCCAAAATTTGATTTCCATATAAAATATCCCCAAGATGTGGTTGTCAGAGAAAATGTTCCCACAATTTGGTTTTCATAAAAATATGTCCCCAGAATTGAATTTCTCTAGAAAATGTTGAAAAAGTTTTGCTACAAAATGTCCCCAACATTTGGTTTTAATAAAAAATGTCCCCAAAATTTAGTTTTGAGTGAAATTTCCCAACATTTAAGTTACCTATAAATTGTTATCAAACTTTGATTTTCCTTGAGTATGTACCTAAAATTTTCCTAAACTAGCCTGCATTAGAGTCGACATTGCCAAAATTGAAAAAAAAACCTAATACTCTTTCCTTTTTTTTCACTTTGGAGAGAAAATTTCATTTCTTTCTAACATTTCAGTGACAACATTACCGTATTATGTGTGATGATGTTTAGAAGATATGCAAATTCATCTGCCGTTTGTTTGTTTGTTTGTTTGTCTGTCTGTTTGGTTTCTTCTTGGAACTCAACTTTTGTCAAGCTCCTGGGAAGGATACAAAATCATGCACTAAGATGTTAGACTCCAAGGCTCACAGTGGGTGAGGACTTTACAGGGAGCACATTTGGCTGATTGTATGATGTGTTTGTATGTGTGTGTTGCGGTGTGTTGTCATGTTGCATGAGTGTGGGAAGTTTATTTTTAAGGAACAGTCATTTTTCAAACAAAATTATTCAATCCATCATTTTGTATTTTTGCAAATTGAATTCTAATTTGAAAATTTCGCAAGCACACATTCAGACAGACAAACACACATGCGAACGCTCACTCGCACACATATTCACATTGGATTTTGACAAAAGGTATTTTCTGTAATTGAATTGAATTGAAATTTTGTATTGTAGCAAATTTGTTGCAAATGGAAATTTCCATTTATTCTATTTCGCCGTGTAGCAAAGGAAGGAGAAAACACACACACACACACACACACACTCACAGACACAACAACGGAAAAGACAATATATCAATTTAAATAAAAATACATTATTTGTATTAACTTTTTCTTTTAAAAACCCAACGCGACCATTATTTGCAGCAACGCGTACCTACTCTTAAGTGTATTCAGTGTCTTAAAAATCGAAAAATTATATTTGACAGCAATGCCCATAGACATTTATTCAAATTAATTTTTTAAAATAATGATTGTCTTACAACCTTTACTTGTAGGTGCTCGAGAAGTCATCTGGGAAGGACGTCCGTGAGATATTGACGGAGCACAATACAAGGCATTGATAGTTGAAGCCTTTAAAGAAATTCAAAGTTCCAGTCTAGTCGTATAAGAATTAAGTTCTCCAGGAATGCAAATTGCAAGATCTTCTTATAAGGTAAATATCAGTTTTTTGTGGTTTTATTCTACATTTGATATATGGGTCTAACTAAATCAAATGATAGCCTGATCATGGGGCTTTGCGATTTGAAACATTTTGAAAACTATTTCTATATCTTCTGACAACTTTGAGCTTAGCATCTTTTGAGTAATACAAACTGTCAAATGGACCTTTGGGAGGAATAATAAGTAACATAAAAACACTTTCATATCAACCAAACTTTAGATACCCACCGAGGAAAGAAATGCTTTTTTTATTAAAATATATACAGCAAAATTCAAATACCATCCAATATCAAGGACTTCAAAATCAACACTCATCGGAATGTTGTCGAAATTTGGTAATAAATACAAATTTTATAGGTCAAAAATCTTAAAAATAAGTCGTTCTCTATGGCAACTACATCGAAATATAATATAGAACACTAGCCGAACTGGGCCCGCTCCGCTACGCATTCTTTAACTCTCTTATGTCTAAGGTGGAGATACTTAGCCCTTAATGCGGATATCGAATTCGTGCCCCTGTAGCCCATGTCCGCCTTTTACACTAAAAGCCTTCGTTGAAATCCTGATGAGAACATGGGAAACAATTAAAAGCGTGCTTAGTTCGGCTGGGCCGCATCTTATATACCCTCCACCATAAATCGCATTTGTCAAGTTCTTTTTCCGATATCTCTTTTTTGGCAAACAAAGGATCAATGAAAATAAATGTTATTATATTGGAGCTATATGAAGTTATGGTCCGACTCGGACCATAATTGAACTGCATGTTGGAGACCATAGTAGAAGTCATTGTGTAAAATTTCAGCCAATTCAAGTAAGAATTGCGCCCTTTAGGGTCTCGAGAAGTAGTATAGAGAGATCGATTTATATGAGAGCTGTATCAGACTGTAGAACGATTGGGACCATTTGACACGTATTTTGAAGGTCATGGGAGAAACCATTGTACAAAATTTCAGCCAAATCGGTTAATAATTACGCCCTCTGGAGCCTCAAGAAGTCAAGATCCCAAATCGGTTTAAATGGCAGCTATATCAAGTTATGAACCGATTTGAATCATATTTAACACAGTTGTTTAAAGTCATAATAAAACACGTCATGCGAAACTTCAGCCAAATCGAATAAAAATTGCGCCCTCTAGTGGCTCATGAAGTCAAGACCCCAGATAGGTTTATATGACAGCTATATCAGGTTATGGACCGATTTCAACCATACTCAGCACAATTGTTGGAAGTCATAATAAAACACCTCATGCAAAATTTCAGCCTAATCGGATAGGAATTGTGCCTTCTAGTGGCTCAAGAAGTCAAGACCCCAGATAGGTTTATATGGCAGCTATATCAGGTTATGCACCGATTTCAACCATACTCAGCACAGTTGTTGGAAGTCATAATAGAAAACCTCATGCAAAATTTCTGTCTAATCTGATAAGAATTGTGCCCTATAGTGGCTCAAGAAGTCAACAACCCAGATAGGTTTATATGACAGCTATATCAGTTTATGGACCGATTTCAACCATACTCAGCACAATTGTTGGAAGTCATCATCGAACACTTTGTGAAAAATTTCAGCCTAATCGGATAGGAATTGTGCCCTGCAGTGGCTCAAGAAGTCAAGATCCGAGATCGGTTTATATGGCAGTTATACCGATATGGCCCATTTACAATCCCAACCGACCTACACTAACAAGAAGTATTTATGCAAAATTTCAAGTGGCTAGCTTTACTCCTTCAAAAGTTAGCGTGTTTCGACAGACAGACGGACGGACGGACATGGCTAGTTCGACCTAAAATGTCACGACGATCAAGAATATATAGACTTTATGGGGTCTTAGACGAATATTTGGAGGAGTTACAAACAGAATAGCGAAATTATTATACCGCCATCCTACGGTGGTTATCCTCTTTTATTGCCACCGAAATTTGCCAGGTACCAAGTCATGCATGGCCATGTAAATACTCCCCGTCAAGGTTACGCACTACGACACGCCGTACGGACTTGGCTATAAAAAAGGTCCCTTACCAACGAGTTTAAAATTGAATCTTCAAATTTTCACAGATGGTGCATAATGATCCCGTGGTGAAAATAGGGTACTACGTTTTTTGATATCTGAAGGGGGGCGGACCTTCCCCCTTACCCTAATTTTGAGTAACGCTAGATCTCGGAGATGGGTGGTGCGATTTAAGCGAAATTTTGTGTGCTCTCATATAGTACCCTAAAAAATTTGGTATCCAAATTTCGTATAGGGTACCTAGGGGGGCCGCCCCACCCTAAAACCTACCAAACATATATTTAGACCAATCATGACAATATGGGACTCAACTGAAAGGTATTTAGGATAAGAAAACGTATCTAATATCCATTTGTCGAACCAAGTGCTAGGGGGACTACCCCAACCCCAAAACACCCCTCAATCGGACATATTTACCGACCATGGCAATATGGGACTCAACTGAAAGGTATTTGCGAGTAGAATACGAAACTAATATCGAAATGTGGGACCAAAACCCCCTTCCCCAAAACACTCCCAAAGAATACTTATTTACTGACCATGGCAATATGGGGCTTACAAAAAGGTTTTTAAGAGTAGAATACGAATCTGATATGGAAATATGGGACCAAGTGTTTGGGGGGCCGCCTCTCCCCAAAAACATCCCCAAGGGGAAAAATTTACGACCATAGCAATATGGGGCTCAAATGAAAGATATTTGGGAGTAAAGCACGAATCTGATATCAATATTCGGGAAAAGTGTTTATGGGGCCACCCCACCCCTATAACACCACCTAAATAGGAAGTATTTGCTAAGCATTGCAATATGAGGCTCAAATGAGAGGGCTTTTGGAGTAGAACACATATCCGATATATATTTTCAAGGCCAACTCACTGAATGGCCGCCCCATCCCCTAAAACACCCCCAAACCGGTCATGTTTGCCGACTATGGAAATATGGGGCTTAAATTAAAGATATTTGGGAGTAGACCACGTATCTGATATCAACATTAAGGGCCAATTGTACAGGGGACGTTGCACCACCATAACAACTCCCAAATAGGATGTATTTGCTTACCAAGACAATCTGGGTCTTAAAGAGAGTGGAACTAAATATTTATAGCTTTTTGGGCCAATACCCCAAACCGGACATATTTGCTGACTTTTGCAATAAGGAGTTTAAATGAGATTAGCAAACGAATTTGATATCCAATTTTGAGGCCAATGGCAATATGGGGTTCAAATATATGATACATAGATATATGAGAAAAGAGCACGTTGCTGATATATTTTCCGGGCTTAGTTTTTGGGGGACCACCCCAATCCGCAAACAGCCATAAATCGGGCATACTTACCGACAATGTCAATGTGCAGCTTAAATGAAAGGTATTGGGGGGTAGAGCATGAATTGATGAATTTGGGTCCAATTTTCTAGGGGTCTACCCCTTTCCAAACAGCAATTTTTTACTGACCATCGCAATATGGAGCTCAAATAAAGGTATTTGGAAGTAGAATACGAAATTGATATCCAAGTGTAGGACCATGCATTTAGGGCATCATCTATTCCCCAAAACACCCCCTAAAGGGTGAACATTTTTCGACCATGCCAATATGTGGCTCAAATAAAAGGTATTTGAGATCAGAAAACGCGTTTGATAACCTATTTTGGGGCCATGTGTTTGGGGGACGCCTCATCGTGTAAACTCCCCTAAGCCAATGGCAATATGGGGTTTAAATAAATGGTATTTGAAAGAAGAGCACGATGCTGATAGTTTTTCAGGGCCAAGTGTCTGGGGGACGCCTTATCCCCGAAAACACCCCAAAATCAGATATCATGAGAATATCGGGCTGAAATAAAGTATTTTAAGAATGGAGTGCACCTTACATTCAAACTTAAATTCTTAGGCCAATAAAGATGATACGGGACTCAGATAATTATATTGTTAAACTGTTTGTCAAGCGATGTACTATTTTCGTAGCATGGTATTTCACTAAAAGCTCTTTAATTGTCGAAAATAAACATTCCAAGCAAACTTGTGTTCCATATAAAATAAAAGAAGGCGCAGGGGAGCGGGCCCGGGTCCGCTAGTAACTTTTATATATAAGTCACATATTGCAATGGTTGTTAAATACGTTCGATTAGGAATGTGTTTTGGTGTTGGGGCGACCCCCAAACTCATGGCTCGTCAATTGGATATCAAATTCGTTTTTATACCCTATACCACTACTGTGGTACAGGGTATTATAACTTAGTGAATTTGTTTGTACCACCTAAAAGGAAGAGAGGTAGATCCATTGATAAGTATACCGAACGACTCACAATCATTTTCTCATTCGATTTGTGTCCGTCTGTCTGTCTGCCTGTCTGTCCGTCTGCCTGTCTGTCCGTCTGCCTGTCTGTCTGTCCGTCTGTCTGTCCGTCTGTCTGTCTGCCTGTCTGTCCGTCTGCCTGTCTGTCCGTCTGCCTGTCTGTCTGTCCGTCTGTCTGTCCGTCTGTCTGTCCGTCTGTCTGTCCGTCTGTCCGTCTGTCTGTCCGCCTGTCTGTCTATCTGTACGTCTGTCTGTCCGTCTGTCTGTCTGTCTGTCTGCCTGTCTGTCCGTCTGTCTGTCCGTCTGTCTGTCCGTCTGTCTGTCCGCCTGTCTGTCTGTCCGTCTGCCTGTCCGTCTGTCTGTCCGTCTGTCTGTCCGTCTGTCTGTTTGTCTGTCTGTCTGTCTGTCCGTCCGTCTGTCTGTCTGCCCGTCCGACTGTCTGTCCGTCTGTCTGTCTGTCCGTCAGTCCATGTTGATTTGTGTACAAACCACAGGACGCAATTTTCATCCGATCGTCTTCAAATTTGGTATTACTTTACTTTACTTTAATTGGCTATGACAGAATATTTGTTCCACTAGCCGAACGTAGAATAGCGTTCCAAGCGCCTCGATCTTCTGCGCTCATTCTAAAATCTCTGACACCAAGTTTCGAGATGTCTCCCACCACCTGATCTTTTCAACAGGCTTTTGGTCTTCCCGGTTTGCGTGTACCAGGGTGTTTGCCTTCAAAACATTTATTTGCTGGAGCTTCTTCATCCATTCTGACAACATGACCTAGCCAACGCAGCCGTTGTATTTTGATGCATGTAACAATGCTATCGTCGTCATACAGCTCGTGGTTCATACGTCGCCTATATTCTCCATTAACGCAAACTGGTCCATATATTTTATGAAGAATCTTTCTTCTAAGCGCCACAATCTTCTGCGCTCATTCTAAAATCTCTGATACCAAGTTTTGTGGTGTCTCCCACCACTTAATCTTTCCAAAGGGCTTTTTGTTTTTCCAGTTTGCGTGTGTTTGCCTTCAAAAGACTTCTTTGCTGGAGCTTCTTCATCCATTCTGACAACATGACCTAGCCAACGCAGCCGTTGTATTTTGATGCGTGCAACTATACTATCGTCATCATTCAGCTCATACAGCTCGTGGTTCATATGTCGCCTATATTCTCCATTAACGAAAACTGGTGCATATATTTTACGAAGAATCTTTCTCTTAAATACTCCAAGCACTGCCTCATCTGCTTTCACAAGTACCCATGCTTCAGAACCATATAACAACACGGGTAGTATCAGTGTCTTGTATTGTGTAATCTTCGTCTGTCAAGAGGTGTCCTTGTTTCCAAACGGCTTACTTAGTCCAAAGTACAATAGCATATGTTTGCCAGTATTATTCTTCGCTTAATCTCAAAACTGGTGTCATTCATTTCGGTTATGGCGGTGCCGAGGTAGAAAAAGTTATTGACCATCTCAAAGCTGTGGTTACCAACATTCTCCATTTTCTTTATCTGCTTGGTTTTAAAACGCGTTTTGGGAGTTGAAACCATCCATTTCGTCTTATCTCCATTTATTGCCAGAGCCATTTTTACTGACTCTCTTTCGATTCTTTAAAAGGCTGCAGTTACTACTTCCGGTGACCGGGAGGCGAGTAGCATGTGTTCTCTTGTGATTAGTGTGCCATATCTATTCACATCTATACCTCGTATAATCTTCTCCAGCAGGATGTTAAAGAGATCACACGATAGGCTGTCTCCTTGTCTGAAACCTCGTTTGGTATTAAATGGTTCGGAGAGATTCTTTCCTATTCTCACTGAGCAACTGAGTATCAGCAAGTGTCATCCTGCAGAGTCTTATTAATTTTGCAGGGATTCCTAACTCAGACATGGCTTGAAATACCTTTCAACGTAAAGGAGTATCGAAGGCGGCTTTGTAGTCAACAAAGAGGTGGTAGGTGTTAATTTGTCCTTCTCGGGTCTTTTCCATCTAAAGTCACATTGATAGGGCCCAATTATCTCATTGACTTTAGGTTTCAATCTTTCACACAGTACGCTCGAGAGTATCTTGTATTCGAAGGGGAGGAGACTTATTCCTCTGTAGTTGGCACATTCCGTCTTGCCTCCTTTCTTGTGTACGGGACATAGTATGCTGAGGTTTCAATCATCGGATATGTGTTTTTCTAGCCAGATTGCGCAGATAAGCTGATGCATACGACTTATCAGTGTTTCGCCTCCGGTCTTAAATAGCTCAGCGGGTAACCCGTCGGCTACTGCTGCCTTGTTGTTCTTTAGTCGGGTCACAGCTACTTGGATCTCATTCTGACTAGGAGGTAAACATTCTATACCATCATCAGGGATTGGTTCTGCGGTATCCTCTTCGCCGCCAACGTCGGACACTAGCAGTTGGGTAAAATGTTCTTTCCATATACTCAGCATGATATCGGTGTCAGTTACCAGATTTCCTTCCTTGTCTCTGCGGGAGGACGTGCCTGCACCAAAGCCATCGGTTTGATGTTTAATTCTTTGGTAGAATTTCCAGATTTCATTCTGACTCCTGTACATCTCAATTCGCTCACACTCACGTCTTTCCATTTCCTTTTTCTTTCTGCGGAATAGACGTTTCTCCTTTCTCCTTTTCTCCCGATAGCTCTCTTTCATCTGGAGTTGCTACTGATTGCAGGGTTGCTCTATATGCCGCATTCTTGGCTGCCGTAGCATCTCGACACTCTTGGTCGTACCATGGGTTTCTTGGAGGGGCTTCCGGTATCCAAGTACGGATTCCGCGGCATTTTCTATAGATTGAGCAATGGTTTGCCACAGCGCCATAATATCATCGGAACAAAGAGTGCTTTCATGATGCAGTTGGGTCAGTCGTCAGTCGAGGGCAACTCGGCTACCGGAGCGCCCCTGATGGTGCTACTAACTACCATATTTTTTAGTATAGTTCGTCACCGTTTGGTGTTGTAGTGACGCCATTCCCAGTCCATCGCACTTCCTGTAAGGCGGTAATATCTGCCTTGTACTTCTCTAATACATCCGCCAGCGCGTATACAGCACCTTCTCTATAAAGAGTGCAGATATTCCAATTGCAGATCCGCAAATCATGGTCCGTTTTTCGTTTACATGGGTCGTCAATGCTGGGGGGGGGGGGGTCCGTTTTTATACCCTCCATCATAGGATCGGGGTATATTTATTTCATCATTCTGTTTTTAACTACTCGAAATATTCGTCTGAGACCCCATAAAGTATATATATTCTTGATCGTCGTGACATTTTATGTCGATCTAGCCAGGTCCGTTCGTCTGTCCGCCCGTCTGTATGTGTATTGAAAACACGCTAACTATCGAAGGAGCAAAGCTAGCCGCTTGAAATTTTGCACAAATACTTCTTATTAGTGTAGGTCGGTAGGGATTATAAATGGTCCATATCGGTCCATGTTTTGATATAGCTGCCATATATACCGATCTTGGGTCTTGACTTCTTGAGCCACTAGAGGGCGCAATTCTTATCCGATTTGAATGAAATTTTGCACGTGGTATTTTGTTATGATATCCAACAACTATGCCAAGTATTGTTCAAATCGGTTCATAACCTGATATAGCTGTCATATTAACAGATCTGGGGACTTGACTTCTTGAGCTTCTAGAGGGCGCAATTCCTATCCGATAGGAATGAAATTTTACACGGCGTGTTTCGCTTTGACTTCGAACAACTGTGCTAAGTTAGGTTCAAATCGATCAATAACCTGATATAGCTGCCATATAAACCGATCTTGGGTCTTGACTTCTTGAGCCACTAGAGGGCGCAATTCTTATCCGATTTGAATGAAATTTTGCAACGTGGTATTTTGTTATGATATCCAACAACTGTGCCAAGTATGGTTCAAATCGGTTCAAATCGGTTCATAACCTGATATAGCTGTCATATAAACAGATCATGGGACTTGACTTCTTGAGCTTCTAGAGGGCGCAATTCCTATCCGATTTGGCTGACATTTTGCATGACGTATTTTATTATTACTTTCAACAACTATGTCAAACAAGGTTCAAATCGGTTCATAACCTGATAGAGCTGCCTTATAAACCGATCTGGAATCTTGAGTCTCTAGAGGTCGCAATTCCTATCCGAGTTTCCTGAAATTTTGTACGACGGTGCTCTCATGACCATCAACATACTAGTTTATTATGGCCTAAATCGGTCTATAGTCTGATACAGCTCCCATATAAATCGATCTCTCTATATTACTTCTTGAGCCCCCTTATTGCGCAATTCTTATTCGAATTGGCTGACATTTTACACAGGTCTACAACATATAATTTCATTGTGGTCCGAACCGGACCATATCTTGATATCGCTCTAATAGCAGAGCAAATCTTTTCTTTTATCCTTTTTTTTTGCCTAAGAAGAGATGCCGGGAAGAGAACTCGACAAATGCGATCCATGGTGGAGGGTATATAAGATTCGGCCCGGCCGAACTTAGTACGCTTTTATTTGTTACTATTCCTTTGTTTCGCATAGTATTGGGTTGCGGATTTTTCATGTAGTCGGCGTTGACAAATTTTTTCACAGCTTCTGACTCTGTAATTGTGTTCTTTCTTCTGTCAGTTATCAGCTGTTACTTTTAGCTTGCTTTAGAAAAAAGTGTAAAAAAGTATATTTGATTAAAGTTCATTCTAAGTTTTATTAAAAATTAATTTACTTTCTTTTAAAAAATCCGCAATTACTTTTTGGGCAACCCAATAGTTTTCCGGGGGCGGGTTACTGGCCCAGCGCCCCAACCGCATAGGTTTTGTGGGATTGCACATGCATTCCTCGTTGTGGCGAGCCGCTTGCTCCAAGATCTGACGCTCGCCCCCAGCCGCCCCCCAACCTGGGAACAGACGCCGATGTTGATCATTTGTTATTTGAAGGCGCCAATAACTCGCCTTCTCATCTCGAGTATCAATGGCACTCGGTATTTAATTAGGAGCCATAGCCACCTGACTCCTCACTGAGACTCTCCGCTTGCAGCTACTTCACATAAAAACGGAGCTTTCCACCATCCGCAGCCTGTGGACGCGCCCGATTGCTTTCAGCTAAGCTTCCCGTGGTAACGATGCACACCACACAAGTCGGAGCTCAAAGTTCCAGCCTGTGTGGTGCTCATAGTTATCCCGTGTCGATTGACCGATGACTACCAATTTTAGAATGTTTCGACTTTGCAAATGCAAATTTTGCCCATGAACATTCCACTAAAAAACAGGGGCAAACTTCTCACATATCAATGAGTGCAGTTCGATTCAAGTTCAAGCTCAATGATAAGGGGCCTCCCGAACGGCGTGCCGCAGTGCGACACCTCTTGGAGAGAAGTTTTACATGGCATAGTACCTCACAAATGTTGCCAGCATTAGGAAGGGAAAACCACCGCTGAAAATTTTTTCTGATGGTTACGCCAGGATTCGATCCCAGGCGTTCGACGTCATAGGCGGATATGGTAACCTCTGCGCTACAGTGGCTTCCATGTTTCGACTTTACGTCAATCAAAATCGTGATCCGGTCGAACCTTGTTTGCCTTCATCTTGTGACGCATTTGCCAAGAAATCGACCAAACTTAAGCTAATGTTATTTTAAAGCACTGCAATAATTGTACTCCTTCAAATATGGCATGTTATCTAAAAGTAACTTGCCTACTTTAAAACCCATGACTATATTTCAAATTTATTTTCAATATCCATTTGCTATTGGAAATTCCACAAAAATCCATTTCCCATTCTGGCACTGTTGGAATACTCTCCCTTTTCGAAAAGCAATTTCCTTTTTATCTCCGATATCTTGTTTTTTTTTTTCTTCCTTGACAGCGTTTAGCATAAGGTTTTTCTGCTATCATAACATCAGCTAGAAACAGTTTCTAATCAACAATTTGAATTCATCATCATCGTTGTCATAGCCCGCCGCCAACAATTTTCCCCATAAGCGGCAATGGTGCGAGTGTGAGTATGTGTGTTTTCTTCTATCAGTTGGTTGATGCCATTTTATGTTCGAAATAAAACTAAATGACTAAATGTCCTTTATTATTCCGATCACAAAATTTTATGACAATCACGCATCAAAATAGCATTCATCACAGCTTTCGTGGCAAAAGCAAATAGCAGGGACTAGAAAGCAATGACGACCCAACCAAAAACAAAAACAAAAAAAATGGCAATATCCAAAATTGTAGGAAATAAAGTCAAAGGATACACAAATCGATTTAAGGATACCAGACGAGGAGGGTGGGAGGTGGTGTTTTTTTTTGTGGCATGAAATGATTCCCATAAGAGAAGAGTTTTCGTAGATTTTGGCAATTCTTTTGCGAAACAAAGAATGTTGGCAATTTGTTAACGCATGTAATCACATATGCGAGGGAAATGTTTCGAGAGAAAAAGGGTGGAATGTCAATTGACTTGATTTTCAGTGCACATTTATGTAAGCACCGATTTAGTTTTGCTTCACATGTGACCCAAACTTTCAAACATATAAAGATGGCGTTCTTTACAAAAAAAAGGGTTGTTTATGTCATTTCCTTGCATTTTGTTGGCCAAAATTTGTTCAAATAAGCAACCAAAAACCTTGTAAGGACTTCTGCGAAATCAAATCATTGACACCCACCACCATGAATGGCATATACTCACCACCATGGCAAAGAGGAGTATATCAATTTTGTAACTCCATTTGGTCTTCATCTTAATAAATTGCTAGACAGACTATTGTAATCAGTCAGTAATCTATAACAACTAAGGATTTTTTGAGAATCGATAAACAAATCACAAAATTATTGCAATATTAGCCAAAATCAAACGAAAATATATAGGGAAGTTTTATCAAATGAAAACCGATTTTGACTGAAAACGGTACACATGGTAAAAGTCAAAAGGCGTTAAGTTCGGCCGGGTCAAACTTTGGATGTCCAACAACTCGGGTATATATGTTAACCACCTTTCATCACAATACGGTAAAAAATGCATAATGTATACCTCCATAGCAGCAATATCGAAATATGGTCCGATTTTAAGCAAATTCGGCACGGACATTGTTCATTTTTGTAGAACAAAATATTGGCGTTTTTAGTAGCTATGGGTTGCCCAAAAAGTAATTGCGGATTTTTTAAAAGAAAGTAAATGCATTTTTAATAAAACTTAGAATGAACTTTAATCAAATATATAATTGCCATTTTGTTCGATAACCTTTTGCCATCTTCCTGGCAAATTTACTATTCCACGCTCATAGAACTTCTGGCCTTTATCTGCAAAAAACTGAACCAAGTGCGATTTTATAACCTCATCATAGCCATATAATTTAAGGAGTTCTGCAAAGATCGAAATAAATGGTAGTCTGATGGTGCAAGGTCAGGGCTATATGGTGGATGCATCAATAGTTCCCAGCCAGGCTCACTCAGTTTTTGGCGAGTGACCAAAGATGTGTGCGGTCTAGCGTTGTCCTGGTGGAATATGACACCTTTACGATTGACCAATTCTGGTCGCTTCTCCTTGATGGCTGTATTCAATTTGTCCAATTGTTGACAGTAAACATCCGAATTAATCGTTTGGTTCCTGGGAAGCAGCTCAAAATACACCACACCCTTCCAATCCCACTAAACAGACAGCATAACCTTATTTTGGTGGATATCAGCCTTTGAAGTGGTTTGAGCTGGTTCACCATGCTTGGACCATGATCGTTTTCGACTAACGTTGTTGTAAACAATCCATTTTTCATCTCCAGTTATGATTCGTTTTAAAAACGGATCGAATTCATTGCGTTTAAGGTGCATATCACAAGCATTGATTCGGTTTGTTAAATGAATTTCTTTCAATACATGTGGTAACCAAATATCAAGCTTTTTCACCAGTCCAAGACTTTTTATGTGATAATGAACGGTTGATTTTGGTATATTTAACTTTTTTCCTATCTCACGCTCAGTTACATGACGATCCAATTCGATTAATGCTTTGATTTGGTCATCATTAACTTCCTTTGGTCGACCTGAACGTGGCTCATCTTTAAGTGAAAAATCGCCAGAACGGAATTTGCGAAACCAAGTTTGACTTTTTAGCAACCTGCTCCGCGTTTTTTCCTTTACGGAAAAAATAAAACTGAAATATGACGAAAATGCTCCTTTGTGGGCTCCATATTAAAATTGACGCCAAACAAACAAATGTAAACAAAATTTCGCGCACTTTTTTCTAAAGCAAGCTAAAAGTAACAGCTGATAACTGACAGAAGAAAGAATGCAATTACAGAGTCACAAGCCGTTGAAAAAATTTGTCAACGCCGACTATATGATATCTATATGTTGGGCAACCCTATATCTAAATATAGACTGATCTGAACCATATACGATGCGGATGACGAAAAACCTATCATCAGTCATTGTGTCAAAATTCAGCGAAATCGAATTATAAATGAGCTTTTTAGGGGGCAAAGACTTGAGATCGGTCTATGTGGGTCTACTGCAGCTCCGCGGAGGATACATCTGAGGCCTCTATACCATGAAGGATTCCTTCCTCGAGACCTATTACGGTGAGTTATATTCAGAAGTCAGAGAATGTATGGACAATGTCTAGTGAGGAAACACTAGAACTACTCATTGATACACACTTCCCGAGAAATTCTCCAACGGACAATGTGGTGCCCGTAGAGGTTGGCACTGTTATGCATTCATCGGAGGCCATTAGGGAAATTGTGTCTGAGTCACAAATCCTTTGGGCGATAAGAAGTTTCGACTCCCTAAAGTCGCCATCCACTGATGATGTATCAACGGATGGATTACTCCGCTCATATCAGAATATCATGGCTGAGGAAGTATACTCTGCTTATATCAGAATATACCAGTGGGATGAAGGGACACTAAGGTAATTTTCATTCCGAAATCCGGAAAACCCTAACACACGAAGGCGAAAGATTTTCGTCCTATAAGTCTGTCATTCTCTACTCTGAAGACTCATGAGAGGTTGATAGAAACATATCTAAGGGCAAAGATCCCTGGAGATCGCCTGTCGCGACAGCAGCATGCATATAGTAAAGGCAAATCCACTAAAACAGCCCTTCATCACCTATCTAGTGAAGAAACACTAGAACCACTCGTTGATACACATTTCCGAGAAATTCTCCAACGGACAACGTGGCGCTAGAAGAGGTTGTGAATGGAATGCATTCGTCGCAGGCTATTGGGGAAATTGTGTCTGAGCTGAAAATCCTTTGGGCGATAAGTGGTTTTGACTCCTTTAAGTTGCCAGACCCTGATGATGTATCATAGAGGGTTCTCTCGCTGGCAAGGAATGATGGCATTTCTTGACGTTGAAAATGCTTTCAATAATGTAAAACCGACTTCAATCATAAAGGAGTTGGAGTTTCTAGGCATCAACCACTTTTAAACTTTTTCCTCCAGAGACAATAAAGTATGGTTAATGGCTATATTCCAAAGTAGAGAAGACAGTACACCTCCCTAAGCTGTTCCTCTGCTGACCCATCTTTTTAGATCAACAGATGCCAAGCCTGCCGTAATGCATCCTTTAGTAAGTAAGGTGTAAAGTGGTGTTTAGGAGAAAGGAGAAAGTTTCCCAGCACTCTAAGAGATATACTTCAGGAAGCTCTACGTGCAAAGTGGCCTACCCGAAAGTGGTCTGGGTATAAATCCGTCCAAGACAAAAGTAGTTCTTTTCAGCAGGAGATACAAGTCGCCTACAGTGGCACCTGTCTCTTTGGGAAAAGATAATGTTCCAGAAAGCGCAAACGACTTGGGTGTTTTGCTAGACAGGAAATTGAACTTCAAATGCAACATTTTGGAAAGGGCAAGAAAGGCAACTCTTGCCCTACACACCTGCAAGAGAGTCATTGGTAAAAGATGGGGATTTAGAGAACGCGTCATGCATTGGGTATATAGTGCAGTTGTCAGACCTATAATGCCATATGGTGTTGTGGTATGGTGGACGGCGCTTTAAAAGTCCACCTACTGCTCAATACTTAACCGGATCCAAAGTATGGCTTGTTTGTGCATCACAGCCGCACTGAGGATGACACCATTTGATGCACTGAATTTAATACTACATCTGGTGCCTCTGGCCACTGTGGCTACCCAAATTGCAGCGACCACTGCCGTGAAGTTAAGGGAACTTTCTTATTGATCATGTGGCGGCTACGGACACTGTGTTATCCTTGATACAATATCCGATGTTCCAGGCACTGTGGATTACAACCAACCTGATAGAACTGATTGGAACTACGATATCCCTGGTAACAGAAGTTACATAGACTTCTATACGGATGGTTCCAAACTAAAGAACCAGCTGGGCTTTGGGGTGTACTCCAAAGATCTAGAACTGGTCATAGCGAAGAGGTTACCCAACCACTGCAGTGTGTATCAAGCAAAGATCCTTGCAATTAAGAAAGTGGTGGAATGGCTAAGATATAATGCCATTACGACGATTGACATACATATCTTCTCAGACAGCCAGGGAACCATTAAATCACTGGAGAACGTATTTCTGAACACAAAAACTCCCCTCGACTGTCGCAGATCTCTCAACGAGATGACTGAACAGTTCAAAATTCACCTGTTCTGGGTGCCGGGCCACAGAGGTATCCCAGGGAGTTGTATTGCGGACGAGCTTGCGAGACTAGGAACTACCCAACACATTCCAAGGATACTGGAATCTGCGGGTATACCTCTAGCGACATGTAAACTAAGTTGTCAGGACCAGGCCCGAAGGACAAAGAATGATAGATGGTCACAAAGAGGGGGATGTGAGCATTCCAAAACTATGTGGTCTAATCTTGACTTGAAGAGGTCTACCGCTTTGCTGTCACCGGCTAGAACAGAGTCTCAGACATTGTGTCCGTCATGACAGGTCACTGTCTTATCAGAAAACATGCAGACAGACTGAAGGTTGCCAGCAACGACTGTTGCAGTAGCTGAGAGGACATCGAGGAAGAAGAGACTATAGAACACCTACTGTGTTTGTGTCCCGCACTAGCAGTCAGAAGAAGTTCCACTTTAAGTTCTGATTTCTTTGAGAACCTGTCTGATCTAGCGGATGTGAACATTCGCTAGTTATTGGGCTTTTTAAAGCGATCTGGATGGTTCACAATGGACGCAAACGTCTAAGTGAGTCTGATGGCAGACTGCCACTTAAACCTTACCTAATCTAACTTAACTTCAAATATGTTAAGAGCAGTAACAAAACAATCCTTGCCAAATTTTGTGCAGATAGGTAGAACATCGTAGTTACTACGGCCATTTAAGTGCAAATCAATTGCAAATTTTTACTCATAGGGTAGGTGTAGGGTATGATACAGTCCGCTCCGCCTGACTTTTGCCTTTCCTTACTGGTTGTTTTTATAACCACCACCGAAGGATGGGGGTATATTCATTTCGTCATTCCAACACATCGAAATTCCCATTTCCGACCCTATAAAGTATATATATATTCTTGATCAGAGTAAAAATCTAAGACGATCTAGCCACGTCCGTCCGTATGTCTGTTAAAATCACGCTACAGTCTTTAAAAATAGAGATATTCAGCTGAAACTGTGCACAGTTCCGTTTTTCATTCATAAGCAGGTTAAGTTCGAAGATGGGCTATATCGGACTATATCTTGATATAAGCCCCCATATAGACCGATCCGCCGATTTAGGGTCTTAGGCTCATAAAAGCCACATTTATTAAACGATTTTGATGAAAATTTAGGACAGTGAGTTGTGTTAGGGCTTTCGACATTCTTCTTCAATTTGGGCCAGATCGATCTAGATTTGAATATAGCTGCGATATAGACCGATCCACCGATTTAAGGTCTTAGGCCCATAAAAGCTACATTTATTATCCAATTTTGCTAAAATTTGGGACAGGGAGTTGTGCTAGGCCCCTCGATATCTATCGGCAATTTGGCCCAGAGGGGTCCAGCTTTGGATATAGCTGCCATATAGACCGATCCACCGATTTAAGGTCTTAGGCCCATAAAAGCCACATTTATTGTCCGATTTTGCTAAAATTTGGGACAGTGAGTTGTGTTAGGCCCCTCGATATCTATCGGCAATTTGACCCAGATAGGTCCAGATTTGGATATAGCTGCCATATAGACCGATCCACCGATTTAAGGTCTTAGGCCCATAAAAGCTACATTTATTATCCAATTTTGCTAAAATTTGGGACAGGGAGTTGTGCTAGGCCCCTCGATATCTATCGGCAATTTGGCCCAGAGGGGTCCAGATTTGGATATAGCTGCCATATAGACCGATCCACCGATTTAAGGTCTTAGGTCCATAAAAGCCACATTTATTGTCCGATTTTGCTAAAATTTGGGAGAGTGAGTTAAGTTAGGCTCTTCAAAATCTTTCTTCAATTTGGTTTAGATCGGTTCAGATTTGGATATAGCTGCCATATAGACCGATCCCTCGATTTAAGGTATATGGCCCATAAAAAGCGCATTTATTGTGCGATGTTGCCGAAATTTGGGATAGTGAGTTATGTAAGGCCCTTCGATATACTTTTTCAATTTGTCCCAGATCAGTCCAGATTTGAATATAGCTCGATATAAGGTCTTGGGCCTATAAAAGGCACATTTATTGTCCGCTTTTGCTAAAATTTGGTACAGTGAGTTTAGTAAGACAATTTGAAATCCTTCTTGAATTTGGTTTAGATCGGTTCAGATTTGGATATAGCTGCTATATAGACCGATCCCTCGATTTAAGGTCTTGGGCCTATAAAAGGCGCATTTTTTGTCCGATATCGCGGAAATTTGGGACAGTGAGTTAAGTAAGGCCCTTCGATATACTTTTTCAATTTGGCCCAGATCAGTCTAGATTTGAATATAGCTGTCATATAGACCGATCTCTCGATTTAAGGTCTTGGGCCTATAAAAGGCGCATTTTTTGTCCGATATCGCGGAAATTTGGGACAGTGAGTTAAGTTCAGCCCCTCGACATATTTCTGCAATTTGGCCTAGATCGATTAAGTTTTGCATATAGCTGCCATATAGACCGATCTCTCGATTTAAGGTTGAGGGGCCATAAAAGGCGTATTTATTGTCTGAGCTCGCCGAAATTTGGGACAGTGAGTTGTGTTAGGCTCTTTGATATTTTTCTGCAATTTTGCCCAGATCGGTCCAGATTTGAATATAGCTGTCATGTAGACCGATAACTCGATTTAAAGTCATGGCCCCATAAAGGGCGCATTTATAATCCGATTTCACCAAAATTTGACACAGTGACTTATGTTAGGCTTTTCGACAACCGTGTCGTTTATGGTTCAGATTGGTTTATGCAGCTACTAAAAAGACCAATATTTTGTCATACACAATTGAGCAATGACTTGTACTTATAAGTAGTTGGTCCAAATCGTAACATATTTCGATATAGCTGCTATGGGTCATAACGTATGAATTTTTCACCGGATTTTGACGAATGGTGGTTTACATATATACCCGAGGTGGTGGGTATCCAAATTTCGGCCCGGCCGAACTTAACGCCGTTTTACTTGTTTTTTTTTTTTTCAATTTAAATTTGTTCTCCCTCGATCTACTGCTTCTTTTCAATCTCTATTCCTATATATATGAATTTTAATTGATTATGTATATCTATCGATGTGGCGCACTGCATTTGAAAGTATGATAATTAAAATGTTTTTATGCTCTCAAATGTGTATAATTTCCTTAAAACGTACGCCTTTTATAGAAAATTATTTGCTCATATTTGGCGGCGTAACTGTTGCACTGACCGCCCATTACAGCCCACCATCGATAGGCATAAACATTTGCATGAAGGCAGTGACAAAGTTGCAGGTTTATAATCTGTCACCCATGTCTGCCTGAGGCAGGTTCAACGCGAAAGTAACAGACTTGAATGCTTACAACGCCACAGAAGGTGTGTCTGGTGTTGATTGTGTGGTGGTCATCATCATGTTCGATATCGGGATTTTAATAATATTTTATTAAATGCGAATGCGAAAGAAACTAGTTACCACTTTATCATGCCTGTTGTTGCATGGCAGGCGCAGGAGTCATTAATTATGTAAAACTGGTGTTTGTTGATTACCAATATGCGCGATCTACATTCAATAGTCAGTTATCATGAAATCGTTGCCAAACAGTGCATTCAAGTTCTACATAAGTGAGCAGTCGTATGGTTTTTTAGGGTGAATTCACATTGGACGCTGTAAGGTGAGGCGATTATCAGTCTCTAAATGAAAGATATTTTTTTCAATGGCTTTTGTAAGCTTAAAAGGAAATTAAGTTAGATTTTCTGAAAGCTTATAAACTTCAAACCAAACCTTTTAAACATACTTACTACTCTTCTGACTAAAATTATTTGGTTGCCCAAAAAGTAATTGCGGATTTTTTAAAAGAAAGTAAATGCATTTTTAATAAGACTTAGAATGAACTTTAATCAAATATACTTTTTTTATACAGAGTCACAAGCTGTGAAAAAATTTGTCAACGCCGACTATATGAAAAATCCGCTATTACTTTTTGGGCAACTCAATAGTTAGGTAGTTAGAGTTCTACTCGACTTTGATTTTAGAAATTCTCTGTAACCATCTTAGCCACAGTGCTTAAAAAAATTTGTTACTTAAAACGTACTGCTGCACACTAATCACCATTCAAATGTGTAAGACATTGATTATGTTTTCGATAAATAAAATTTATCTATCAACACTAAATATATACGAACGTAACCACATGATCTTACGATCACTTTGATGATCAACGTAACCAGTTATAACAACTATGGAATCGATGTATTCTACACACTACTAACATATCTATCATGATTGCAGATTTTCATGAGCGATATGTAAATGGAATCAACGACAGACTTATGAACGCACGGACAGACAATGACAGACAATTCAAACGTGCCTGGGCTCTAAGAAATAATTGCTGAAATAATGACAGCCATCATATACGGTACGGTATTTAGATCGATTGTCCAAGTGTAGTAGAGATAAAAGGAAATCAATGATAAGCCCGCAATGGCAACATCATGAACAATAATTATGGGCACGTTATCGCTAAATGGTGATCGTGTTTCATTAAGTCTCCAGTCTGTTGAGTTTGATTTTTTCTATTCCGTTGTATAGTTCCATGATTGTTGCCTACTTTGCAAAATTGTGAATAATTATAAATAAAATTAATAAGTAACATTTTTTTATAAGGCCAAGCGGCTAAAGAACACTTTCGTAAGGTATTCGAAAGTTACAAAACAAAAAAACAAAAAAAAAAAAAACAAATATTTCTATTTTTTATGTACAACACAACATGCATCACTGGATGTGAAAAATATTTTTTACCTTTTAATTTTTTTTTTAATGCATAGCATCAATTAAAGTTTATATGTTCAAAATTTAAATTTAGCACGAATTCTTCATATTAGGGTAGGTCGGTTGGGATTGTAAATGGGCCATAGCGGTCCATGCCTTGATAAAGCTGCCATATAAACCAATCTTGGATCTTGACTTCTTGAGTCACTAGAGGGTGCAATTCTTATCCGATTTGGCTGATATTTTGCACGAGATATTCTGTTATGATTTCCAACAACAGTGTTAGGTTAAGTTCAAATCGCTTCATAACCTGATATAGCTGTCATCTAAACTGATCTGGGGTCTTCATTTCTTCACTCTCTAAAAGGCGCAATTCTAATCCGATTTGGCTGAAATTTAGCATGAGGTGTTTTGTTATATCTTTCAACAACTATGCCAGGTATGGTTTAAGCTACCATATAGACCGATCTGGGATCTTGACTTTTTGAGCTCTTAGAATTCGCAATTATTATTCGATTTGGCTGAAATTTTGTACAACGACTTCTCTCATGAACTTCAACATACATGTCAATTATGATCTGAATCGGTCTATAGCCTGATACAGCTCCCATATAAACCTACCTCCCTATTTTACTTTACTTACCTCCCTATTTACTATAGGGCGTAATTTTTATTCCAGTTGGCTGAAATTTTATACAACGACTTCTACTATGGTCTCCAACATTCAGTTCAATTATGGCCCGAATCGGACGATAACTTGTTATAAAAGCTCCAATATCATAGCAATTCTTACTTTTTATCTTATGTTTGCCCAACAAGAGATACCGGAAAAATACTCGATAAACGCAATCCATGGAGAGAAGTTTTACATGGCACAGTGCCTCACAAATGTTGCCAGCATTAGGAGGTGAAAACCACCGCTGAAAATTATTTTCTGATGGTCTCGCCAGGATTCGAACCCAGGCGTTCAGCGTCATAGGCGGACATGCTAACCTCTGCGCTACGCTGGCCTCCAGTAACGCTAGGTGCTTGAAATTTTGCACACACACTTCCAATCAGTTGAGGTCGGTTGGGATTGTTTAATGGGCCATATCGGACCATGTTTTGATATGACTGCCATATAAACCGATCTGGGATCTTGACTTTTTGAGCCCCTGTATGGCACAATTCTTATCCGATTTGGCTGAAATTTTGTATAAAAGGTATTGTTATGACTTCCAACAACTTTGCCATGTATTGTCAAAACCGATTCATAACTTGATATAGCTGTCATATACACCGATCTTGGGTCTTGACTTCTATAGCCGCTGGAGAGTGTATTTATTATCCGATTTGGCTATAATTTGGAACGACGTCTTCTGGCTTGACTTCCAACAATTATGCGAAGTATGGTTGAAATATAGTGATATATAGTGATCTCCCGATTATACTTCTTGAGCCTATAGAGGGCGCAATTCTCATCTAATTTGGCTGAAATTTTGTACAACGATTTCTCCTGTGACCTTTAACAGACTTGCCAAATATAGTCTGAATCGGTCTATAGTCTTATATAGCTCCCATATAAACCGATCTCCCGATATTACCCGATAGGACGCAATGCTTATCCGATTTGGCTGACATTTTGCACAATGGCTTCTACTATGGCCTGCAACACCCAAACCAAGTATGGTCGCAATCGGTCCATATCCTGGTATGTCTTCAATAGCATAACAATTTTTATCCATTATCCTATGTTTTGTTTGCCTTTAAAGAGATACTGGTCAAAGAATTTGACAAATGCGGTCCATGGTGGAGGGTATATAAGATTCGTCCCAGCCAAACTTAGCACACTTTTACTTGTTGCTAATCTTTTGTTTCTGAGGGTAATGCTTATTATTTTCCTGGGGTTAATTACTGGCCCCAACCGCATGTATCCCTCGATGTCGCTAGCCGCCCCTTACCTGGGAACAGACGCTGATGTTGGCCATTGGCTATTTGAGGGCCCCAATGACTCACCTTGTCATTTCGAATATGTAGGCACTTAGTATTAAAGCAGAAGTCAGTGTCACCTGGCCTCTCACAGTGACTCTCCCCTCGAAATAGCTGACTTCCCTCGACCGCACTTGTAGTTACTCCGCTTAAATACAACGTTTTTTACAATCTGCAACGTGTGGACGCTCCCGGTAACTTTCAGCTAAGCTTCTCGTGATAACGCTAAACATGACACAAGTCGGAGCTCAAAGTTCCAGCCTGTGTGGTGCTCAGAGTTATTCCGTGTCGGACGGAAGGTGATTATATTTATTATCTCCCCTAGGTCCTCCATACAATTTTTTAATTTGACTTCAAGAGCACGCGAAGACTACAGTTAACCCATGTCGGCCGGGAACTTCTACTTATATCGGGTAAATTTTTATGAGTAAAATTTTTCACAGTGTCAGAACTGTTTGATAATTGTGTTCAACCTTTGTCTGTGAAAGTGAAAAGTGTTCACTATTCTCCGCCATTTCAATATGAAGAGACTCACAAACGAGCAGTGACTTCAAATCGTTGAAATTTAGTATCAAAATGAGCCTTACTAGAGCTCGATGGAAATTCAGTGCCATATGCCGTATTAGAGAGCATCCCGAAAAAGGATAGTTTGGTGTGATATACGGCCTGGTGACATCATCGTTTCTTTTTTCGCTTTTTTATACCCACCACCGTAGGTTAGGGGGTATATCCATTTAGTTACTCCATTTGCAACACATCGAATTATCATTTTCCGACCCTATAAAGTATAAATATTCTTGATCAGCGTATAAAGCTAAGACAATCTAGCCATGTCCGTCCGTCTGTTTGTTGAAATCACGCTTCAGTCTTTAAAAATAGAGATATTGAGCTGAAACTTTGCACGGATTCTTTTTTTGTCCATAAGCAGGTTAAGTTCGAAGATGGGCTATATCGGACTATATCTTGATTAAGCCCCCATATAGACCGATCCGCCGATTTAGGGTCTTAGGCCCATAGAAGCCACATTTATTAAACGATTTTGCTGACATTTTGGACAGTGAGTTGTGTTAGGCCTTCCGATATCCTTCATCAATTTGGCTCAGAACGGTCCAGATTTGGATATAGCTGCCATATAGATCGAACCACCGATTTAGGGTCTTAGGCCCATAAAAGCCACATTTATTATCCGATTTTGCTGAAATGTAGGACAGTGAGTTGTTTTAGGCCCTTCGATATCCTTCATCAATTTGGCTCAGATCGGTCCAGATTTGGATATAGTTGCCACATAGACCGATCTCTCGATTTAAGGTTTTGGGCCCATAAAAGGCGCATTTATGGTCCGATGTGGTCGAAATTTGGGACAGTGAGTTAAAGTAAGCCCCTTAACTTACTTCTGCAATATGGCACAGATCGGTTCAGATTTGGATATAGCTGCCATATAGACTGATCTCACGATTTAAGGTTTTGGGCCCATAAAAGCCACATTTATTATCCGATTTCGCTGAAATTTGGGACAGTGAGTTGTGTTACGCCTTTCGATAGTTTTCTTCAATTTGGTCAGATCGATCCAGATTTGTATATAGCTGAAATATAGACCGATGTCTAGATTAAAAGTTTTGGGACAATAAATGGCGCATTTATTGTCCGATGTCGCCAAAATTTGGGACAGTGAGCTGTGTTGAGCCCTTCGACATCTTTCTTTAATTTGGCCCAGATCGGTCCAGATTTGAATATAGCTGCCATATTGGCCGATCTCTCGATTTAAGGTTTTGGGGCCATAAAAAGCGCATTTATTATCCAATTTCGCCGAAATTGGGGACAGTGAGTTTTGTTAGGCCCTTAGACATTCTTTTCAATATGGCCCAAATCGGTCCCGATTTGGATATAGCTACCATATAAACCAATTTCTTGATTTAAAGTCTTGGCCGCATAAAGGGCGCATTTATAATCCGATTTCATTGAAATTGGACACAGTGATTTATGTTAGGCTTTTCGAGATCCGTGTCGTATATGGTTCAGATCAGTTTATTTTTAGATATAGCTACTAAAAAGATCAATATTTTGTTATTCACAATTGAACAATGGATTGTACTTATTATTGGGTTGCCCAAAAAGTAATTGCGGATTTTTTAAAATAAAGTAAATGCATTTTTAATAAAACTTAGAATGAACTTTAATCAAATATACTTTTTTTACACTTTTTTTCTAAAGCCAGCTAAAAGTAACAGCTGTTAACTGACAGAAGAAAGAATGTAATTACAGAGTCACAAGCCGTTGAAAAAATTTGTCAACGCCAACTATATGAAAAATCCGCAATTACTTTTTGGGCAACCCATAGTGAATCGTCCAAATCGATATAGCTGCTATGGGGCATAAGGTATGAATTTTTCACCGGATTTTGACGAAAGGTGGTTTACATATATACCCGACGTGGTGGGTATCCAATATTCGGCCCGGCCGAACTTAACGCCTTTTTACGATACTCCTCTGCCTCCTTCTGCCGCACTTGCCGGCATTTACTATTACAAGAACAAACAGTAAATGTTTCACATTAACTATTTGTTAAGTCGTCTATTTATGTCTCTGCTTATTGAAACAAGTTGTTCAAAGTATTTGGCAAATGTGATCCATATGTTATTTATAGGATTCGGCCTCACAAAACTAAACTTGTTTTTACTTGATTTTGATTAAATCACTTTTGCAAAACGTCTACCCGCTTATTTGTAGTAACTTCTTGTGTCAAAGCTGAATTGAGACTAAACAAATGAAAGTGCTCGGCATTCATAAAATTCTCTTCCCCGCCGTACAATGCCAAAAAATAAAACCCTCCTTATGCAAATTAATATAAATTATAATTTATTCAAAGAACACAAAAAAAATCCTTTTTTTCAATAAGTATTCAAAAACTAATCAAGCCGAACAGCAGGAATTTCATGAGACTATCTGTAGTGTTGAACAATTCAGCCGCCACCGTTATCACTTTTTCCCCTTTTCTGTGCTGGCATTTGGTAACCCCCAGGAAGCTGCTGCGCAATCGCACACACATACGGTAGCAACAACAACTTTCGCTTTCATCCTACATTGTCTATGCTATTCATAAACGTTTCACAATTTTTCATAAAGGATCTTCGAGGGATTGTTCGTTGTGTGTGAGTGTTTTTTTTTTCTCAAAATCCTTATGGTTGCGAGGCGTTTACCCATGCGCATAAATTATAAGATGCCAGCAAACCCTTTTCCTTTTTTGGAGGGGGTATTCGTGTTGCATGCAAAGGCTTCTAAAGGATTGACAGATGTTTGGCCCGTTTGTCACGTAATTTTAACATCAATCGGTATTTGATTCAACAACAAAGTTCTACCTCTTATGCAGTTTGCTTTTTTGTCATTTGTCGTGGCCGAATTTGAATATTGTTGGTATATCCTGAGGCTGGATTTGTTTATCGTTAAGTATGACAAATTCTTTTTTTTTTTTTTTTTTTGATTTGGCAGAAGCATTTCTGTCGCTTTAATCCTTGTGTGATGAATGACAAATTTGATGATGGGGTTTTTTAAATGCCATATAAAAGGAACACACCTACAAATGGCATTTATAAGTCCTTAGGTATGGATATGAGGGCAGTCAAATGATAAAAGGTCTTGAAGATAAGGGGTAATTGAGAAGTTTAAAATAGTCAAAAACTACTAACTAAAATTTCATATTTAATTTGTAATTTCAATGCCCATCACCGAAGGAGAGCGGTATATTGGTTTAACCGTTTTTTTACCCTTTCTCGTTTGGAACACCATACCCATAGTCGCGGATTAAACACCTAACATTTGCCAATGGCCCTCTTCCAGGTGTATAGGACTAGAGTTTCCTTTCTTGCTCTTTCTAATTTTGTGATCTAAAGTTCAAATTCCCGTGCAGCAAAACACCCAAGTATTATGCGTTTTTATTAAATGAAACATTCTCCCCTCCCAAGGAGACAAGTCCTAGTGGTGTTAAATGCAGGCACCAGCCGTGTTGGCTTAGTCCTGCAGGGTCTTTAACCCCTGGTTAATATAATACGTCTTCCAAAGCCGCCATACATGACCGAAGCCAGCATAAGTACCAATTCGATCCCACTTTGTTTGGACGTGAGCAGAGCAACATCTAAAACTCCTTCCGATCTAGGGGTCACGGCAAGCGGGTGATTACATGCAACACCACACCGAGCATCGAAATGCCCTTCATGTGGTTTTAGATCTAAACCACAGCCACCACGTTGATCCCAACTGGGGCCGGATCACAGTCAGGCTGGACCGTAGTTCCAGGCGCTCCTGACTCCCGTGATACCAGATTAAGGAATCTGGACCAACTACTTCCAGTTGTTCCAAATTGTTTCGAATTGGTCACCTAGGGGGGTGATGCAGCACCCTCCAGCAGCAACACGTCATTTGGAAACCAGAAATCAGGTGATATAACAAAAAATTACTCAGCTCGAAACTGAGCCAAAAAAAGAATGCCAATAGAGGTGGACATTTTAGTTCGTTTCAGTTCCGTTCCACAAAAGGAACTAGTTCCTTTTCTTAGTTCCTTAGCTCCTTTTTCATTTGCGACTCCCTGTTTTGATTCCTTTATACAAAACAAAAAAAAAGCTTTGCATTTTGTTTTGAACCTTAAACCGAGTGTCTTTGATTGTAAATATAGATACAAACATTCCGATTGTATATGTAATTGAATTTAAATTAATTTTTTGTACTTCGTTCTAAACAAGTATTAAGTCTCGATGCTAAAAAAAACACTAATCGAGGCGCATCAAAACAATTTAGTTTTGTGACAATGAAAACAAGCCAAAAGGCGTTAAGTGCGGCCGGTCCGAACTTTGGATACCCACCACCTTCCATCAAAATCTGGTGAAACTTGCATACTTTTTGTTCCATAGCAGTTATATCGAAATATGTTCCGATTTGGACCAAGTACAAGTCATTGTTCACTTGTGTATAACAAAATATTGGTCGTTTTAGAAGCTATATCTAAAAATAAACCGATCTGAAACATATTCGACACAGATGTCGAAAAGCCCAACATAAGTCACTGTGTCAAATTTCAGTGAAATCGGATTATAAATGCGCCTTTTATGGGGCCAAGACTTTAAATCGGTCTATATGGCAGCTATATCCAAATCTGGACCGATCTGTACCATATTGCAGAGGTATGTCAAGGGGCAAAACTTAACTCACTGTTCCAAATTTCGGCGACATCGGACAATAATATATTAAAATCTGAACCGATCAGGGTCAAATTAAAGAAAAATGTCGCAGGGCCTAATACAACTCACTGTCCCAAATTTCAGCAAAATCGGATAATAAATGTGGCTTTTATGGGCCTAAGACCCTAAATCGAAGGATCGGTCTATATGGCAGCTATATCCAAATCTGGACCGATCTGAGCCAAATTGACGAAGAATGTCGAAGGGCCTAACACAACTCACTGTCCCAAATTTCAGCAAAATCGGATAATAAATGTGGCTTTTTTGGGCCTAAGACCCTAAATCGGCGGATCGGTCTATATGGCAGCTATATCCAAATCTGGACCGATCTGGCCCAAATTCAAGAAGAATGTCGAAGGGCCTAACACAGCTCACTGCCTTAAATTTCAGCAAAATCGGATAATAAATGTGGCTTTTATAGGCCTTAGACCCTAATTCGGAGGATCGGTATATATAGCAGCTATATCCAAATCTGGACCGATTTGAGCCAAATTGACGAAGGATGTCGAAGGGCCTAACACAACTCACTGCCTTAAATTTCAGCAAATTCGGATAAGAAATGTAGCTTTTAGGCCCATAAATCGGCCGATCGGTCTAGATGGGGGCTATATGAAGATATAGTCCGATATAGCCCATCTTCGAACTTAACCTGCTTATGGACAAAAAAAAAGAACCTGTGCAAAATTTCAGCTCAATATCTCTATTTTTAAAGACTGTAGCGTGATTTCAACAGACAGACGGACGGACTTGTCTAGATAGTCTTAGATTTTTACGCTGATCAAGAATATATATACTTTATAGGGTCGGAAATGGATATTTCGATGTGTTGCAAACGGAATGAAAAAATTAATATACCCCATCATTCGGTGGTGGGAAAAAAATATGTGGATGCCGCCACGTTTCTATATTTGTGCCACCACATTCATTCAATGTGATTGCCACAAATATTTTATTTTCCTTTCACCTAAATCACAACGCACACAATTGTTGTCCATTAAAAAAGTTGACGCTTTGATTTAGTTGTTGTATGAAACTGAAAAATATGGCATATTAATCAGCTGGTCTACAAACTAACAAAAGGGAGCAAAAGAAAAGTGTACATGCAAAAAAAGGAACTATGAAAGGAAGAAGGAAGGAGATGGAACTAGTCCCAGCATTTCCTTACTTGGATAAGTTCCAATGAACTAGTTCCGGAACTACCCCACTCTAAGTGCCACCGAAACATTCACACAACATCGACAACGTATGGAAAACATTCAAACCATCAGAACTTGTACCCTCACACCCCCACGACCAGCTCCGACCAACCACTCATCCATCCTCTGTCCGATTGCTTCAACCGTCCATTACAAGCTACCCGTCCATCACTAAACAATTTATCTTCCACTTTAGACCTTGGTGAAGAACTTTTATATACCTTTTTAATGGTCCCCCGTGGCGGCCTCCAAAGAAGACAGGTGACACTGTATCTCCTGCTGAACATAACTTCTTCTGTCTTACACGGATTTACGCCAAAGCCACTCTATCGCACGTAGAGCTTCCTGAAGTATATCTCTAAGAGTGCTGGGAATCTTTCCCCTAACCGCAAAAGCTGTAATGCAACTTTATTCCCTACACCACAACTGTGGTACAGGGTATTCTAACTTATTGAATTTGTTTGTATCACCCAGAAGAAAGAGAGCTAGACCCATTGATAAGTATACCGATCGAATCACTCTCTGATTCGATTTAGCTATGTCCGTCCGTCTGTCTGTCTTTTCAATAATTTTTTTTATTGGATCAATTAAAAAGTTAATTGAAAATTTTAATAATTTTTTTAAATTGGATCAATCGACATTAATCGAAAATTTTAATTTTTTTCAATTGAATATACATTTTTTGGTAATTGAAAAAATGTTTAATTATTTTTCTCAAAAAAGGTGATTGATATTATCATTTTCGTAATTGAAACAGTTTCAACTAAAAAATTAACTGGAACAATTAATTTTATGATTGAAATCTTTTTTTTTTTTCTGTGCGGGTATGTTTCTCTCAACCTAAGATATGTTACTATCAACCTCTTCAGCATAAAGGATGACAGACTACTAGGAGGAAAATCTATCGTCTTTGTGTGAAAAGGTTTTGAAAAGAAAATGTCCTTTGTGTCTCTCCATTCAACAGGTATATACGACATGCCTATACAAGCAGAGTATAACTGCCTAAACCAAGAAGCCATATCTCCCTAAACCAAGAAGCCATACACCGGTTATACATCATCAGGGCCTGGCCACTTAACAAAGTCAAACCCTTTCATCGTCCAAAGGATTTTCCACTCAGACACAATTTCCCCAATAACCTCCGACTCATGCAGATCATTTACAAACTCTTCTGGCGCTACGTTGTCTGTTGCAGAATTTCCCGGGAAATGTGTATCAACGAGTAGTTCTAGTGTTTCCTCGTAAAGGGCTGCTTTAGTGGATTTGCCTTTACTATATGCATGCTGCTGCCGCGACAGGCGATCTCCATGGATCTTCTATTAACCTAAGATATCTTCACCATAGAGGATGACAGACTAATAGGACGAAAATCTTTCGTGTGGTAAGGTTTCCCTGTTTTCGGAATGAAATTACCTTCGTGTCCCTCCATCCCACAGGTTAATATGACATTCTGATACAAGCACAATACATCTCCCTAAGCCAGGGAACCAGTCCATCAGACACAGCTTGTAAATCAACCGGTGATACATCATCAGGGCCTGGCGACTTAAAGGAGTCGAAACTTCTTATCGCCCAACGGATTTTGGCTCACAAACAATTTTCCTAATGGCCTCCGACGTATGCATATCAGTGACAACCTCTTCTGGGGACACGTTGTCCGTTGGAGAATTTCCCGGGAAATGTGTATCAATAAGTAGTTCTAGTGTTTTCTCCGTAGACATTGTCCATACATTCTCTGACTTTTGGATATACCCCCAACCGTAATAGGTCTCGAGGATAGAATCTTCCTTAGCCTAGAGGCCTCAGATGTATCCTCCACGGAGTTGCGGAATTCTACACAGGATTTTTTCTGAGCCTTATATTTTCTTAGCTCAGCCTTATAGATGTCCCAATCGTATGGTACTCCTGTGGCTTTCGCTCTGTTGAAGAGTTTTTTGCAGCCCTTCTTTAGACCAAACAGCTCTGGGGTCACCATGGCGGTCGCTGTTTACCCCTTGGCTTGGCACTAGGACATGTTGACACAAGCGAATCATTTAGGGCCTTCGTTATCCGCTTGACCATTATCTCTTTATTCTCCGAATTTGTGCCGAAATTTATCCCCATCCGCCTTTCTTCTGTTTATCCGAGGGAGAACTTCTGGTGTATTTTTTGTAAGGCTGAAACTAATAAACCGATGATCAAAGAATCTGTGGTCATCCAACACTTCCCAGTTGCATATCCTAGTATCTATTGGGTTGCCTAAAAAGTAATTGCCGATTTTTCATATAGTCAAATGAAGTTGATGATGACAAAATTAAAGCATTAATCGAATTGGATCGTCATGTAACTGAGCGTGAGATAGGAGAGAAGTTAAAAATCGAATCATAACTGGAGATGAAAAATGGATTGTTTACAACAACGTTAGTCGAAAACGATCATGGTCCAAGCATGGTGAACCAGCTTAAACCACTTCAAAGGCTGATATCCACCAAAAGAAGGTTATGCTGTCTGTTTGGTGGGATTGGAAGGATGTGGTATATTTTGAGCTGCTTCCAAGGAACCAAACGATTAATTCGGATGTTTACTGTCAACAATTGGACAAATTGAATACAGCCATCAAGGAGAAGCGTCCAGAATTGGTCAATCGGTTATTTCGATCTTTGCAGAACTCCTTAAATGGTAAAACTTTCGGCAATGATGAGGCTATAAAATCGCACTATGTTCAGTTTTTTGCAGATAAAGGCCAGAAGTTCTATGAGCGTGGATACTAAATTTGCCAGAAAGATGGCAAAAGGTTATCGAACAAAATGGCAATTATATATTTGATTAAAGTTCATTCTAAGTTTTATTAAAAATGCATTTAATTTCTTTTAAAAAATCCGCAATAACTTTTTAGGCAACCCAATATATCAGATTTAAGCCTCTTCTTGCCATAGTCCACAAATATGTCCAGTTGGAGGGGCGGCCACCACGCACTTAGCCCTGAAAAAATATCAGCATCGTGCTGATATTTGTGGCCCAATTGCCATTGGTTTAGAGCCAGTTTATTGGGTGAGACGACTCCCAAACACTTGGCCTCAAAATTGAATATCTAAATCGTCGTCTACTAACAAATACCTATTATTTGAGCCTCTTATTGCCATAGTGGGCAAACACGGCCGGTTTGAAAGTAGTTGAGCAGGCGGACCCTGAAATAATAATACCATCGTACTAGAGCACGATTATGTTAGAGACCCATAATGGCAGGCATTTTGAGCCCCATGATATGAAGCATTTTGAAGGTGGCGATCAAGATATTCAGGGCTACGGTACCGTTCAGATTCACACTAACTATTGTTGTTTGTAATGCTTATCCATCAAATATCCCAAATGTGTATACCAGGTTCGTAGTCAACTCCCAAACCTCTTTCATTTGATACCCATTTTGTGACGTTGGCCATTCATGCCCGTTTTGGGGATTTTTGGAGTTGGGTAAGCCCCATAGACACCTTGGACCAAATTCTGGTAAAAGATGTGTTCTTGTACCCGTCAGACACCTAGGAATAATTTTGTTTGTCTGATTCGTATTCAGCTTTTAAATACCTTTCGTTTGATACCCATATTGCCCAAAGCGGTGAAAGAGTCCTGTTGGGCGTTTTTTAGGGGTGAGGAACTCCCCCCCGAATACTTTGTGCAAAATTTGTATACCAAGAAGTAGTTCTTTTCAGCAGGAGATACAAGTTGCCTATAGTGGAACCTGTCTCCTTGGGTGGAGAGAATGTTCCATTTACAGAAAGCGCAAAATACCTGGGTATTTTGCTGGACAGGAAATTGAACTTCAAATCTAATATTTGGAAAGGGAAAGAAAGGCCACTCTTGCCCTATACACCTGCAAGAGAGCCATTGGCAAAAGTTGGAGGATTAGACCGCGTATAATGTATAATATACTGCAGTTGTCAGACTGTGGTGCTGTATTGCTATATTGTGTTGTGGTCTGGTGGACGGTGCTTCAAAAGTCCACCTTCGGCTGAATCCTTAACCTGATCCGAAAGATTGGTTGTTTGTGCATCACAGCCGCACTGAGGCCGACACCATCTGATGCACTGAATTTAATGCTACATCTTATGTCTCTGGACATTCTGGCTACTCAAATTGCAACCACCACTGCCGTGAGGTTAAGGGAGCTTTCTCATTGGTCATGTGCCGGCTACGGACACTGTGTTATCCTTGATAAAATATCCAATGTTCCAGGTAGTGTGGATTACACCCTACCTGAGCCGCTTTTTGATAAAAGTTAATGTACCACTATTCCTGATAGAACCGATTGAAACTACTAATATCTCTGGAAACAGAAGTTACATGGACTTCTATATGGATGGTTCCAAACTTAACGACCAGGTGGGCTTTGGGGTGCAGTCTAAAGACCTAGAACTGGTCATATCGAAAAGGTTACCCGACCACTGCAGTGTATATCAGGCAGAGATCCTTGCAATTAAGGAAGTGGTGGAATGGCTAAGATATAATATCATTACGACGATTAGCATAAATATCTTCTCAGACAGCCAGGGAGCCATTAAATCACTGGAGAACGTATTTCTGAATACAAAAACCCCCCTCGACTGTCGCAGATCTCTCAACGAGATGGCTGAACAGTTCAAAATTCACCTGTTCTGGGTGCCGGCCCACAGAGATATCCCAGGGAATTGTAAAGCGGATGAGCTTGCGATACTAGGAATTACCCTACATATTCTAGGGAAACTGCAATCTGTGGGTAAGCCTCTAACGACATGTATGCTAAGTTTTCAGGACCAGGCCCGAAGGGCAACGAATGGTAGATGGTCACAAAGAGGGGGCTGTGAGCATTCCAAAAGTATGTGGACTAATCCAGACTTGAAGAGGTCTACTGCTTTGCTGTCATGGGCTAGAACTGACGTCTCAGTCATTGTGTCCGTGGTGACAGGTCACTGTCTAATCGGAAAACATGCTGATAGACTGAAGGTTGCCAGCAACGACTTTTGCAGAAGCTGTGAGGACATCGAAGAAGAAGAAGAGACTATAGAACACCTACTGTGTTTGTATCCCGCACTAGCAGTCAGAAGAAGTTCCACTCTAGGTTCTCATTTCTTTAAGAACCTGTCTGATTTAGCGGATGTGAACATTCGCAAGGTTATTGGGCTTTTTAAAGCGATCTGGATGGTTGAACAATAGGAACTAGAAGGCATATTCCTTCTTCTGTTCCTGTGGTATCACAATGGATGAAAACGTCTAAGTGAGTCTGATGGCAGACTGCCACTTAAACCTAACCTAACCTATTAGGTTATAGACCAATTCGGAGCGTACTTGGCACAGTTATTGAAATTCATAACAGAACACCGCATGCAAAATTTCAGCCAAATCGGACAATTGCGGCTTGTAAGGACTCAAGAGGTCAATTTGGAAGATCGTTTTATATGGGAGCTTTATCAGATTATGGACCAATTCGGACCGTGCACAGTTTTTGGAAGTCGTAGCGGAACACTTCATACAAAATTTCAGCCAAATAGGACATTAACTGTGGCTTCCAGGGGCTCAGAAGTAAAAACGGGAGATCGCTTTATGTGGGAGATATACCAGGTCCGATTTGGACCGTACTTGGCACGGTTCTTGGAAGTTATAACGGAACACTATGTGCAATATTTCAGTCAAATCGGGCAAAAATATGGACATATAGGGGCTCAAGAGCTAGGGGACCGGAGGCGACACGCTGATAAGGCGTATGCATCAGCATATCTGCGCAATCTGGCTAGAAGAACGCATACCCGATGATTGGAACCTCAGCATACAGCATGTCCCGTACACAAGAAAGGAGACAAGACGGAATGTGCCAACTACAGAGGAATAAGTCTCCTCCCCATCGCATACAAGATACTCTCGAGCGTACTGTGTGAAAGATTAAAACCTAAAGTCAATGAGATAATTGGGCCCTATCAATGCGGTTATAGACCTGGTCAATCCACCCTAGACCAGATATTCACACTGCCCCAAATCCTGGAAAAGACCTACCACCTCTTTGTTGACTACAAAGCCGCCTTCGATACTCCTTTACGTTCAAAGGTATTTCAAGCCATGTCTGAGTTTGGTATCCCTGCAACATTAATAAGACTCTGCAGGATGACACTTGCTGATACGCGTTCCTCAGTAAGAATAGGAAAGAATCTCTCCGAACCATTTAATACCAAACGAGGTTTCAGACAAGGAGACAGCCTATCGTGTGATCTCTTTAATATCCTGCTGGAGAAGATTATACGAGATGCAGATGTGAATAGATATGGCACACTAATCACAAGAGAGCACATGCTACTTGCCTATGCCGACGATGTCGATATCATAGGTCGGTCACCAGAAGTAGTAGCTGCAGCCTTTGAAAGAATCGAAAGAGAATCAGTGAAAATGGGTCTGGCAGTAAATGGAGATAAGACGAAATGGATGGTCTCCACTCCCAAAAAGCCTTGTACAACCGAGCAGATAAAGAACATGGAGAAAGTTGGGAATCACAACTTTGAGATAGTCAGTAACTTTATCTACCTCGGGACCGTCGTAACCGAAACGAATGACACCAGTTTTGAGATAAAGCGAAAAATAATACTGGGAAACAGATGCTACTTTGGACTAAGTAAGCAGTTTAGAAACAAGGCCATGTCTCGACAGACGAAGACTACACTTTTCAAGACACTGATATTACCCGTGCTGTTATATGGTTCTGAAGCATGTGTACTTGTGAAAGCAGTGCTTGGAGTATTTGAGAGAAAGATTCTTCGTAAAATATATGGACCAGTTTGCGTTAACGGAGAATATAGGCGACGTATGAACCACGAGCTGTATGAGCTGTATGACGACGATAGCATAGTTACACGCATCAAAATACAACGTCTGCGTTGGCTAGGTCATGTTGTCAGAGTGGATGAAGAAGCTCCAGCAAAAAAGTCTTTTGAAGGCAAACACGGTGGTACACGCAAACCGGGAAGACCAAAAGCCCGATGGAAAGATCAAGTTGTGGGAGACACCTCGAAACTTGGTGTCAGAGATTTTAGAATGAGCGCAGAAGATCGAGGCGCTTGGAACGCTATTCTACGTTCGGCTAGTGGAAGAAATATTCTGTGATAGCCAATTAAAGTAAGTAAGGGGCTCAAGAAGTCAAATCGGGAGATCGGTTTATATGGGAGCTATATCTAAATCTGAACCGATATGGCCCATTTGCAGTCCTACATCGATATTAAGTATATGTGAAAATTTTCAAGCGGCTAGCTTTACGCGTTCAACCGCTATCGTGATTTCGGCAGACGGACGGACGGATATGGCTAGATGGACTCAGAACGTCGAGACGATCAAGAATATACATATGCTTCATGGGATCTTAGACGAATATTTCGGGGTGTTACAAACGCAATGACTAGATTATTATACCCCCTTAATATGGTGGTGAGAAAATTTAAAAAATTCAACATACAGTCTTGCATCGACTTTTACATATTAACAGCAATTTGAATACGAACGTTATGCCTATTAAAAATATGTTCCTCTTTCACTTTGTATCAAGTGTTTATTGATACCGATAGACATGTGTACTGGTTTTTTTTTTTTTGGGTTGATTGCAATCATTGCACACCGCATTCGGCACCCCACCACACATATGTTAACACATGTCGACCAAGTAAGGCAATGGCTTGTGCGGTGGCAACATCAGTTTAAAAAGCATCAAAGGCTTAGTTAGACCAAATACCAAAAATCCCTCATAAAATTCATGAATTGGATGTATATATGGTCGCTGCCTTTTGTTGCACATAAATGCGTTAAATATTCGGCCATAAATCAGGAATTACACACACACACACACACACAAACAATAAATGCATAATAACCCTTTGGTTATTCGCATGCAAACATCCTTGAAAGGGATAATAGGTATTTCGATAATTATGATAGCCCATTGCGATGAACGCATAAAATATGAATATTGTAAAATAAAAAACAACCAACAGAACCCAACTACCATAAAATGCCATCCATATGCAAAACTAAGGAAACCAATAACAACAACAAGAATAACAAAATAACACTGGTCCCACAAACAATAGGCTCAAAAGGTTGTTCCATTAAAAGGCAAATTTATATTAATGGGCCAAAGTGAAAGGTAATAGATTAAAAGTGAACCTCATTTCAATGGCTCAACTACAACCCTTACAGCACTTGGCATTCTCCAAGCAAACTCATATCGTATGCAAAGAGCTCATCATTTTGGCAAGCATCCCTTTTTGTATTCGAGTTAGATTAACTGCTATCTCTTACGATTAAAAGTTGTTAAGCATGTGAGTACAGTGTTTCAAAGAGGACAAGTATGGTCGCAAATGGTCTATGCAAAATGCAGGGACAAACTTCTCACATAACAATGAGTGCTGGCCGATTCAAGTTTTAAGCTCAATGATAAGGGACCTCATTTTTATAGCCAAGTTCGAACGGCGCATAATGGGAGAAAATCGATAAAAACTACAAAAAAATATGCCGAATGGAGATATCTTACAAATTGCGAAATTTGCCCATGAACATTCCACTAAGGAACAGGGCCAAACTTTTCACATATCAATGAATGCAGTCCGATTGAAGTTTAAGCTCAATGATAAGGGGCCTCCTTTTTATAGCCGAGCCCGAACGGCGTGCCACAGTGCTACACCTCGTTGGAGAGAAGTGTTTTACATGGCATAGTACCTCACAAATGTTGCCAGCATTAGGAGGGGAAAACCACCGCTCACAATTTTTGTCTGATGGTCTTGCCAAGATTCGAAACCAGGCGTTTAGCGTCGTAGGCGGACATGCTAACCTCTGCGCTACGCTACTAAGATATGGATATCTTAGATTCTTAAATATATTCTGCCCAAATTTTTTTTATAAAAAATCCCTAAAATCAAAACATTGTTAGGTGCAAAATATTTTTTACATCGTTATAGGGTATATGTGGATTAAAACAAGTAAAAAGGCATTAAGTTCGGCTGGGCCGAACTTTGTATTCCCACCACCTCGGGTATATATGTTAATCCCATTTCGTCACAATCCGGTGAACACAATCCGGTAGAACAAAATATTGGTCTTTTTGGCAGATATATCGCATATAAACCATTCTGAACCATATTAAAGTCGGATATCGTGAGGCTAAGAAAATCGGACTGTTTCAAATTTCAGGAAAATCGGGTAATAAATAAAGCTTTTATGGGCTTCTGTCCCCTTATCGGCAGATCGGTCTATATGGCAGCTATATATAAATATGGTCCGATCTGAACCATATTTAGGTCCGATGTTGGGTGGTCTTAACCCACTCACTGTTTCAAATTGCAGCGAAATCGGTTAAAAAATAAAGGTTTTATTGGCTTCAAACCCCTTATCGGCAGATCGGTCTATATGGCAGCTATATCCAAATATAGTCGGATTTTAACCATATTTGGGTCCTATGTTGAAAGGCCTAAAACTACTCACCGTTTCAAACTTCAGCGAAATCGGTTAAAAAATAAAGCTTTTATGGGCTTCAGACCCTTTATCGCCAGATCGGTCCATATAGCAGCTATATCCAAATATGGTCCGATTTGGCCCGTTCAAGAACTTAACCAGCGTGCATCAAAAGGACATATCTGTGCCAAGGTTCAGCTCAATATCTTAATTTTTGAAGGCTGTAGAATGATTACAACAGACGGAGAGACAGACTCACGGACGGACAGACATCTTTAAGTCGTCTGAGAATTTCACGACGATCCGAAATATATATAATTTGTTGGGTCGGAAATTGATATTTCGAATGTCTTAATGAATATACCCCCTATACTACGGTGGTGGGTATAAAAATTAAGGTATTAAATCAAGTTTTTTCAATGAAGACTAATTAATGAAAATACTTTTTTTAACAAAATATGTAAAAACTACTTTTTCACATTTTTTCATTTCCAAGCTGTATAACTTTCAACTGAACGCTCATATGTGGACACTTTTTGCGGCAAAAACGTTGTAAATTTTGTCACAAATTCAAATCATGCATAGAAAATCGAGTCGCAAATGCATTCATAAATTGGCAAATACGAAGCCAATCTCGGTCAAAATTTCAACAAATAAATATTAAAACTGGTATATCCCCGAAACCTGTGAGGTTATTGAACACCTCAAGATTTTTCATCACAATTCAGCAAGAAAAAAAAAATTTGGAAAAAAATCGATGCGAACAATTTTTTCGAAATACCGAGGTGAACAATTTTAGGGTCCTGCCAAAAGGCGCCCAGACATTCTAGGACCTTAAAATTTGCACATTAGGATCTTAAGCCCATAAAAACGCAATTATTTCCCGATTTCGCTGAAATTTCAAACTTTGAGTTGTTCTAAGCCGTTCGACATCCGACTCAAATATGGTTCAGATCGGACTATATTTCGATAAAGATGCCATATAGACCGATATGCCGGTTTAGGGTCTTAAGCCCATGAATGGCGCATTTATAATCAGATTTCTCTTAAACTGGACTCAGGTAATTGCTCTAAGCCGCCCGACATCCGACTCAAATATGGTTCACATCGGACTATCTTTTGATATAACTGCCATATAGACCGATATGTCGGTTAAGGGTCTTAAGCCCGTTAATGGCGTATTTATTATCCGACTTCGTGGCAACTGAAGAAAGTTAGTTGTTTTAAGCCTCCCGATATCCGAATTAAATATGGTTCAGATCGGACCATATTTAGACATACCTGCCATATAGACCGATCTGCCGATTAAGGGTCTTAAGCCCATAAAAGCCGCAATTATTACCCGATTTCGCTAAAACTAGAAACAGTTAGTTGTTTTAAACCTCCCGATATCTGAATTAAATATGGTTCAGATTAGACCATATTTCGATATGGATGCCATATAGACGGATCTGCCTATTAAGGGTCTTTAGCCCCTACAAGCCTCATTGTTTACCAGATTTCGCTGGAATTTGACACAGTGACTTGTATTAAGCCTCCTGTCATTCGATCAGCACATGGTCCCGACCAGACTAATTTATATATAGCCGCTATATAGACCGACCATCCAATTCAATATAAGAGTTCTTGGGACCTTAATCAAATATGATGCAGACCAGCCCCGATCGGTTGATATGGGAGCTAAGGAATCATGAAATCAAATCTGGAGATCGGTTTATATGGGAACTATATCAGGTTATATAGCGGCAGGGTTGTTGGAAGGCATAACATGCAAAATTTCAGTCAAATCGGGAAAAAATTGCAGCTTGTAAGGACTCAAGAAATCAAATCGGGACATCGGTTTATATGGGAGCTATATCAGGTTATATACCCATTTCAACCGTACTTGGCACGGTAGAACAACACCACACGCAAAATAAGGACTCAAAAAGTCAAATCGGAACATCGGTTTATATGGGATTTATTTCAAGTTATAGACCGATTTGGACCATACTTGGCAAAGTTGGTGAAAGTCATAACAGAACACCACACGTTAAATTTTATCGAAATCGAAAAATCGCGGCTTCCAGGGACTCAAGGTAGCAAATCGAGAGATCGATTTATATGGAAACTATATCTATATCTCTGAGGATGGCAAAATCCGCATCGTTTGGATGCCGGGCCATAACGGAGTAAGAGGAAATGAAAGGGCAGACGATTTGACGGTGACGGCCAGAGGACTGCCGTCAATAAACTTGGTTAACGCAAAGCCTTTCGGGTTGACGCAGTCCGAGTTAAGGTAGTGGGCGACGAATGCGCATGCAACATTGTGGAACAGATCGTCGGTCCGTAGGACGGCGTGGGGGGATCCAGATCGTGGGAAGACGAGCTATTACTGAAAGGAAGCAAGAAGGAGGTCAGTATAGCTATTGGTATCATAACGTGACACAGGACTATGAGCTCACTAATGTAAAATCGGTGCGGCAAGTGATAGCATGTGTAGGGCATGCGGGAAGGATGATGAGACGATGGACCATTTCCTTAGTCATTGCCCGGCTTTCACGTCTAACAGATACCGGCACTTGAGTGGAGACACAATACCAGAAATGAACCAACTTAGGTGAGTGGTATTGAAAACAATTAAGGATTTTGTATGTAGCACGGAATTCCTAACTTAAAATTTTCTTTTTAGAGGTTACTTTATAGTTTTTAAAGCGCACAACAAGTCGATTTCTGGCTTAGGTGTATGTCCATAGTGGCATGGGTCGGATTAATATCTGCACCCTCTTTTCAACCTAACCTAACCTATATCTAAATTTGAATCGATATGACTTATTTGCAATCCCCAACGACCTTCGTCAATATTAAGTATCTGTATGCAAAATTTCAAGCGATTAGCTTTACGCGTTCGACCGCTATCGCGATTTCAACAGACGGACGGACGGACGGAAGGACATGGCTAGTTCAACATAGAATATCGAGACTTTTTGAGGTCCAAGGTCCTACTTTATGATGTCCTACTTTGTGAGGTCCTAGGTCAATATTTCGAGGTGTTACAAACGGTATGACTAGATTAGTATACCCCCATCCTATGGTGGTGGGTATAAAAAATTATATATAGATAGGCGTCTGTGGTGCACTGTGGTAAGGCGTAAACATACAATCAGAAGATGGATAGAGGTTAGATATATGTGGCAGTCTTCAATCGTACTCACTTAGACGTTCTCGTCTACGGTAATACCAAAGGAACAAGAGAAGCAAGATATCTTCTAGTTCCTGCCGTTGAACCATCCAGAGGACAGCTTTCACTTTCTTTGTCAATAACCTGCTTTATATAAAAGTAAAAGCAGAGTACTGAGTTTTTTTCTATCAGGCACTAGAAGAAGTCAAAGATGTAAATTCATGCAGGATTTAGGCGTTTGCCTTTAAATCCAAATGGCACCAGAAAGTATATTAACGGACGGTTTGCTTTCAAAAGTGAATTAATCGGAAGGAGAAGAGTGTAGATGAGACCACTTACTCCCACAATGAAACTTAAGGTACAATGCGGATGTCTGAACGACTAAAGTCTTAGCACAATCCTTCGCCAACCTGACCTAACCTAACCATTTAGATCGCTTTCAAAAACCCAACAACTTGCAAATGTTCACATCCGCTTAATCAGACAAGTTCTCAAAGAAATGAGAACCTGCTTCTGGGACACACGCAGTTTAGAGTTTCCATAGTTTCTTCTTTCTTGACGTGTTCACAACTTCTGCATAAGTCGTTACTTGCAATCTTCATTCCCTCAGTGTGGATGGATCACAAGTTCGATTCTTAGCATCATACAAAACCTTTTTGTAATTTTTAAAAACCGACGTTATCGGAATGTGAACCGCTGTGGCCAATTTCTAACGTTTTGTTTATTAAAAATTGTTGTTGATATATGAACACTTGTGGTTGATCAGACAACAACTGTGTATTGATTCACTTTTATGACCAATGGGGACAATTTGGACATTTGGGGGGCAGACACAATGTCCAAGAAAACCACAGTTGATATTCCACAACACAAAGAAGTTATATTTCACAACATAGCAATGTGTGTTCTTCCCTAGATGTCACCCTCATTTTAATTCCGAATTTAATATACAATAGTTTGTTTTGTCTTGAGCCACTGTGCGAGTTAGCTACTAGCCAAAAGGGAAGAAATCAAATAAAAAATAAAATTTAAATGCCTAAAAACCACTTTTGGGATGATTTTACAGTCTGATCTCATCAAAGGCAATAAATCGCACATTAAATGTGAACTACGACTTATCGCATGTATGCATCGGGATCCTTCGATATCCTTATGATACGCTTGTTGTTGCTAACTGCAGTTGCTACTGGCACCAACCATCGTCATCATGTTTTAATGTGTGTTAAACTAAACAAACATTTTCGAGAGCTGTGTGCGGTGGGACAGCAACACATTTGCAAACATTGGAAAACCTTTTGTGCCCTTTGACAATAGATTTGGGTTTTTTTTTTCTTTTTGAAGTAAAAGTAAGTTTGAGTTTTGAAGTAGCTGTTGTATGAGGCGCATCTTTTGTAATGGGGTGTTGAATGTGTGAGTTACCATTGTTGTTCTTGTTATAACTTTTTGCAAATATTCCTGTTGATTTGGCATTGAGGGTTAAGGGTTATCTTTTGAAAAAAAAAATCCCATGCAAAAATAGTTTGGCATACCATTGAGGACTTTATTGGCATACCTGACTTTTTACCTCATAATACGAGTACATTGTCAAGCTATTGTTGCCTTTTATCTATTGAACATGCGTTTTCTCATGTACATTGCATTGTTATATGGGAGTGGTATGAACTTAAGAAATCTATTGACTCTAATAAATAGGATAAGAAAAAAAAAACTAGGATAACGAGAGTATACAAGATGGTCAAATCTAATAAAAGTTAATTAAGTTAATATCGACATTGGCCTATGTGAGGTCACTATAATAGTCTAAATTACATTTAAATCGATTGATCTACCGCTAAAGCATGGGGTACATTCATTTTGTCATGCCGCTTGCAACACTTCGAATATCCATTTATATATTCTTGGTCGTCGTAAAAATCTAATTCAATGTAGCCATGTCCATTCGTCCGTACAACTGTCTGTTTAAATCACGCTACAACCTTTAAAAATAGACATATGGAGCTGAAACTTTACACAGATTTTTTTTTATCCATAGGCAGGTTAAATTCGTAGATGGGCTATGTCGGACTAGACATTGATACAGCCCACATCTGCCAATTTTAATTCATAGGCCCATTATAGCCAAATTTATTTTCCGCTTTCGCTAAAATTGGGCATGTCATTTGTTCCGAGAATGATCAAGGTCGGGCTATATTTGGATACAGCTGCCATTCATACCGATTTCCCGATTTAAGATCTAAGGCCCAATAAAAGCGCCTTTATTATCCGATTTCGCTGAAATTTGGACTATTGAGCTTATTAGGCACTTCAACATCCGTGAATTATATGGTCCGGATCAGATTATATTTGGATACTAGCCGAACCGCGCCCGCTCCGCTGCGCCTTTAACTCTCTAATATCTTTTTAGAGAATGCGGATATCGAATTCGTGCCATTGTAGACTATGACGCTGAACGCGTTCCAATCCTGGCGAGAACATCGGACAAAGCGGTGTTAATCCCCTCTTAATGTTGGGCACATTTGCGAGATACAATGCCATGCATGGTCATTTAAAAAAATGGTCGCCAAAGAGGCCATAAAAAAGGTCTCTTATCATTGAGTTTAAATTTAATTTGGAAAGCACTCATTGATGTGTGAGAATTTGCCCCTTCTCGGTTCCTGGTGGTAATGTTTTCTCTAGGGTAATGTTCTCATGAGGGGAGGGATGGCACCTCAGATATTTCGTGTCAAATATGGATATCAAATTTATGCTGCACTTCCAAATCCCTTTAATTTTAACCCCATATTGCTATGGCCGGTAAATCTGAACCGTTTGGAGGGTGTTTTGGAGCTGGGGCGTCCACCGACGCTTTGCACTGAAAATAGATATCAAATTTGTTCTTTATTCTCTACGAAAATGAGGTTCTGTTTAGGGAGTGATTTAGGGCGTACCCTAAAACACTTGGCTTCAAATTGTATATCAAATTCGTTTTCTACTCTCGAATACCTTTCATTTGAGTCCCATATTGTCATAATGGGTCAAAAAACCCATTTGACGTATCTTTAGGAGAAAAAGCGCCACCTAGACTTGAAAGCAAATGTTAATGTCATATTGCTAATCTACTACCGAATACCTTTCATTTGAGTCCCATATAGCTATGGTCGGCTAATATGCCCATTTGGGGGTACTTGGAATGGGCGACCTCCCATTACTTAGACCTAATATTTTAAGCTATATTTGTAATCTACTGCCTAATACTTTTCATTTGAGTCCCTTATTGACATGAACTTCGAAAATATCTGTTTAGAGGAGTTTTTGTGGTTGGGGGGGGGGGGGGGGAAGTAATGGGTACTTGGACCCAAATTTTAATACCATATTCGTTTTCTGGTCTCCAAGACCTTTCATTTGATACCCTTATTGTGGCCATCGGACCACTTTCGGATACGGGTGGCGTTTTTGGGGTAAGTGTCCGCCTCCACCCAATATCTAAAAGTAATATATGTTTCCTTCCAGACAAACGTACACAATCTATGAAAATTTTAAGAAAATCGGATCCGCCAAGTGTCATATAGTCATAATGGGTCTAATGGCGTTTTTGAGGGGTGGCGTGACCCCTTATACTTTGATCTGATTTTGTATGCCAGATTCGAAATCTACTCCCGAATACCTTTCATTTGAGCCCCATATTGAAATGAACGTCCAATATGTCTGTTTGGGGGAGTTTTGTAATTTGGGCGGCCTATATTATCTCGATTGGTCCTCTTTTGATTTTGGATTGTCTTTTTGGCATAGGGGGGAGGGTCCGTCCCCCTTCCGATACCGATATAAAAAATTATATAGCCTATGTTCCTTTCCAGCCAACCTACGCTATATGCGAAAATTTCGAGAAAATCGGTTTTGCCGTTTTTCTGTCTATACGGAACAAACAAACCGAGTCCCATGTATCCGTGATTGGCTAATGTGTCCATTTTGGGCGTTTTTATGGGGGTGGGGTGACCCCCTATACTTCGACATGAATTTGTACGCCAGATTCGTTATCTACTCCCGCATACTTTTCATTTGATACCCATATTGTCCTTATCGGTCCACTTTTGATTTTAGGTCATGTTTTTGGGGTAACGATGGAGGGTCTGCCCCCTTCCGTTATCAATATATTATAAGGCCTATTCCTATTTCCTGACCATATTCGTAATCTACTCCCGAATACCTTTCATTTGAGTACCATATTGTCATGATCGTCAAATAAACCTTTTTTAAGGGGGTTTGGGGCTGGGGCGGCCCCCCAGGTACTTTGACCCAACTTTTATTATGAAATTCGTACTCTACTCTTGAATACCTTTCATTTGAATCCCATATTGTCCCGATCGGTCCACTTTTATTTTTGGGTAGTACTTTTGGTGTAAGGGGAGGGTCTGCCCCCATCCCGATATCAAAAAATTATATAACCTATGTTTTCTTTCAGACCAACCTACATAATCTGTGAAAATTTCAAGGTAATCGGTTCAGCCGTTTTTGAGTCTATACGGACAAACAACCAAATACAATTGAATTTTGTATATAAGATATCTGCCATATTTACCGATCTGGGGATTTAAGGTCTAGAGGCCATAAAAGGCGGATTTGATACCCGATGCTGAATTTTTGTAATATGGGTTTTGTTAGATATCTTAACATCCTGGAATGGTTTTGATCGGACTATTTTTGGATGTAGCTACCATATAGACCAATCTCTAATCAACACAGTGAATTGTATAGAACGCCTCCACATCCCTGGTGAGTTTGGTCCAGATCAGACTATATTTCGATATTGCTGCTAAGGAGGCCACCGCAGCGCAGAGGTTTGCATGTCCGCCTATGACGCTAAACGCCTGGGGTCGAATCCGAATCTGAAAATAATTTTCAGCGGTGGTTTTCCCATTCGAAAACTTCTCTCTAAAGAGGTGTCGCACTGCGGCTCGCCGTTCGGAGTCGGCTATAAGAAGGAGGCCACTTATCTCTCATTGATATGTGAGAAGTTTGCCACTGTTCATGGGCACAATTTTCAATTGCAAAGGTTCCATAAATGGTGTACTTTTCACAGGACTTGACATAATGAGGTTAGCATATACAACTGTGTTCGAAATAATAGGAGTGCTACCACCTCATATTTTCACTCCAGAAGTCTAATCAGGAAATCAGTTTATATGGCAGCTATATCAGGTTATAGACCGATTTATACCATACTTAGCACAGTTGTTGCAAAATTTCAGCTAAATCTGACAAAATTTGCGACTTCCAGGGGCTCAAGAAATCAAATCGGGCGATCGGTTTATATAGGAGCTATATCTAAATCTGAACCGATAACACCCATTTGTAATCCGCAATTACCTACATAAATATTAAGTATCTGTGCAAAATTTGAAGCGGCTAGCTTTACGCGCTCGACCGCTATCGTGATTTCGACAGACGTCTGGACTGACATGGCTCGATCGACTTAGAACGCCATGACGACCAAGAATATATAAAGGGTGATTTTTTTGAGGTTAGGATTTTCATGCATTAGTATTTGACAGATCACGTGGGATTTCTGACATGGTGTCAAAGAGAAAGATGCTCAGTATGCTTTGACATTTCATCATGAATAGACTTACTAACGAGCAACGCTTGCAAATCATTGAATTTTATTACCAAAATCAGTGTTCGGTTCGAAATGTGTTCAAATTTTGACAAATTTTGTTCAGCGATGAGGCTCATTTCTGGTTGAATGGCTACGTAAATAAGCAAAATTGCCGCATTTGGAGTGTAGAGCAACCAGAAGCCGTTCAAGAACTGCCCATGCATCCCGAAAAATGCACTGTTTGGTGTGGTTTGTACGCTGGTGGAATCATTGGACCGTATTTTTTCAAAGATGCTGTTGGACGCAACGTTACGGTGATTTTGGTAATAAAATTCAATGATTTGCAAGCGTTGCTCGTTAGTAAGTCTATTCATGATGAAATGTCAAAGCATACTGAGCATCTTTCTCTTTGACACCATGTCTGAAATCCCACGTGATCTGTCAAATACTAATGCATGAAAATCCTAACCTCAAAAAAATCACCCTTTATAATTTATGGTGACTTAGGCTAATATTTCGAGGTGTTACAAACAGAATGACTAGATAAGTATACCCCATCCTTTGGTAGTGGATATAACAAATAAAAGCTTGCTAAGTTTGACCGGGCCGAATCTTAGGCACCCACCACCATGGATAAAAATTTACCCTTATTAACTGAGTTTGTATATGAATTATTTTGATCTCAATCATATCGGGATATCGGTACATAGGGGGGTCCTTATCACCATATTGACCGATTCAGATAAAACTTAACACTGATTTTGTAAGTTTTAAAATATGTTTTTTGGCCAAAATTCACCCAAATTAGTAAAAAAAAATACTATTCTAAGGGCTGAGGAAGTCAAACCCCGAGATTGGTTTATATGGGGGCTATATCTGTTTATGGACCGATTCGAATCATGCTTGGTATGGATGTCGGAAGTCATAACTCAAGTCGTTATTTCAAATTTAATCCAAATCGGATCAAAATTGAGGCTTCTAAGGCCTCAAGAATTCAAATACAGGGATCGGTTTATTTGGGGTCTAAATCTGTTCTTAGACAGATTCGGATCGTACTTGGCATGGATGATGGAAGTCATAACTCAAGTCTTTGTTCCAAATTTGATCAAAATCGGATCAAAATTGAGGCTTCTTGGGGCTCAAGAAATCAAACCAGGGATCGGTTTATATGGGGGCAATATCCAAATCTGAACCGATATGGCCCATGTGCCCTTCTCAACGACCTACATCAATAAGAAATATCAGTGCAAACATTTAATTTTAGCTTTACGCTTTCGGCCGCTGTCGTGAGTTCGGACGGACATGACTGGGTAGACTCAGAATGTCGAGACGACCGAGAATATATATCCTTTATGGGGTCCCAGATCAATATTTCGAAGTGTTACAAACGGAATGACAAGATTAGTATACCCCCATCGTATAGTGGTGGGTATAAAAACATTTAATTTTTATATAAAAACATTTAATTTTTATACGCACCACCAGAGGATGGTGGTTTACTTATCTTGCCATCCCGTTTGTAACACCTCGAAATATTGATCTGGGACCCTATAAAGTATTTACATTCTCGATCTTCTCGACATTCTGATTCGATATAGCATTGTCCGTCCGTCCGCCTGTCCGTCTGTCGAAATCACATTTTGACTTCTTAAGCCTTACAAGCCGCAATGTTTGTCCGATTTAGATGAAATTTTGCACGTAGTGTTCTGTCATGACTTCCACCAAATGTGCTGAGTACGGTTCAAATCGGAGTATAACCTGATATAGCTCCCATATAAACCGATCTTCCGATTTGATTTCTTGAGCCCTTGGAAGACGCAATTTTTGTCCGATTTGTGAGCACATTGTGTTTTATTATGACTTCCAACAACTGTCCTTACGATTTGGCTGAAATTGAGCATGTAGTGTTTTGTTATGACTTTCAACAACTATGCCAAGTACGGTTCGTATCGGTCTATAACCTGATATCTATTATATAAAAATTAAATTATTGCGCTTTGTTTGTTTGTTTGTTTATCTGTTCCATATAGACTCAAAAACGGCTGAACCGATTTTCATGAAATTTTCACCGGAACCGGACCCTATACCCTAATTTTCAAAAATGCAAGATCTCGGAGATACGTGCACCGATTTAAGCGAAATTTTGTACGCCATCTTATGGTTTCCCAAAACACGAAAGTGGTATAAAATTTTTGAATCCAATAAACTGGGGGGATACCCCATCCCAAAACCCAAGCGGGCGGACATGTTTACCGATTGGGACAATATGTGTATCAAACGAAAGGTATTTAAGAGTAGAGTACGAACTTGATATGTAAATTTCGCCAAAAGTGTTCGGGGGGTCCCCCAGCCCAAAAATACCCCCAACTGGACTCTTTCACCGCTTTGAGCAATATGGGTATCAAATTAAAGGTATTTAGAAGTAGAGTACAAATCTGACATTAAAATTTATCCCTTGGTGTCTGAGGGGCATCCCCAACCCCCAAAACGCCCGCACGGATATGTTTACCGATTGGGACAATATGGGTATCAAACGAAAGGTATTAAAGAGTAGAGTTCGAACTTGGTATACAAATTTCGCCCCAAGTGTATGCGAGGTCCCTCACCCCCAAATAACCCCCAAGAGAACACTTTCGCCGCTTTGGTCAATATGGGTATCAAATGAAAGGTATTTAAACGTAGAGTACAAATTTGACATAACCTTTTATTCATTGGTTTCTGAGAGGACTCTTCACCAAGGGCTCAAAAAAAAAAGAAATTTGAGAGCAGAGCACGATGCTGATGCTAGACCGGGGTGTGCTTTTATGTAGCTGTGTGGAAAAAAAAGAGGTATTCACAAAGAGATGTTGGATCAGGCAGATATATACCTGATGACATAACTTTATTGAATATGTCTTTTTTGGAGAAATGCCATCGAATTTATACTAAAAGATCGGCTCTGCCGGCGTCATTCGGTGGTTCCCCAAAATCAATCTTTTCAATACACTTCTTACTAATACATACAAATATTTTTTACATCTAAGTTCTTTGTACAAAATATGCATCTAGTGCATTTATGAAGTCCATTTCTCTATAAGGTCAATGGCTTTACATTCTCCCGATTCAAAGTATGATTCAAAGTATTGATTAAGGGGTAAATCGATCTCATCGATTATTTTTCAATATGCCGAAGCGTTTTTCCAGCTTGGTGGGCGAGAACTATTTACCGATCAGGTGAGTAACGCCTTAACTCTGTTGAGGCGCCAGGTGTATCCTCCTCGTCTTTTTGCCAGTTGAACTGCGGTCACCACCGGTTCTTTATCGACTTTGACTGCCTTTTTTGTCCGCTTCCAATATTCTGACGATAGTTAGAGGTTTTCGACCTGGCTCGGTAATTTAAATTTTCACAAGGTTACAAGGCCATTTAGTATTCCGATTTTTAATCCACAGTCCTCTTCTTGGACTCAGGTCCTGTCTTGGCAGTATCCTCTAATATTTTGCGGATAACAACGCAAGGATGTTTTGCTGACTGGAGCAAATCAGGACAAATTGCGACTTTTAGATACGCAAAGTTGGCAGGATCGCCATGTGGAATAAAAAGAAGTCTTCACAAAGGGAGTCGTTGGATCCGGCAGATATATGCCTGATGACTTTACTTTATTGAATGTGTCTTTTTGCCATCGAATTTATACTAAAAGATCGGCTCTGCCGGCGTCATTGGATGGTTCCCCAAAATCAATCTTTTCCATACACTTATTACTAATACATACAAATATGACATACATTCAAGTTCTTTGTTCAAAATATGCATCTAGTGCATTTAGGAAGTCCATTTTTTTCTAAGGTCAATGCCTTTGCATTCTCCCGAAAAGTGTATAAGAATTTTAGCAATATCAGCGAAAGTGTTTAGCGGCCGTGACAAGGAAAAGAGTTCGCTGGCCACCATGGTTGTCCATTCTGATATTGCTGCTTATGCTTAATTATCGATTGAGCATTCGCTCATATTGGCTGTTGCTTAGTGTAATTAGACACTCTCTTTGTTTATAATTGTTTGGTTGGTTAGTTGGCATGAATGCGTGAGTACGCTACAGCTGTCATATATCCGACTTAAGTTCTCGAGTCTATTAAAAGCGCATTTATTAACAGATTTCTCTGAAATTTGGAACAGTGAACTCTATAAGGCTATTCGGCATTCGTACCTTATATGGTCCATATTGGTCTATATTTGGATCTAGCTGACATATATACCGATCAGCTGATTTTAGGTCTAGGGGGCCATAAATGGTGGATTTATTACCTGATTTCGCTGAATTTTCGTACAATTAGTTGTAAGAGACGCCTTCACATCCGAATATGGTGTTGGTCGGACTATATTTCCATATAGCTATCATATAGACCAATCTTCAATCAACACAATGAATTGTGTGAAACCCCTCAACGTGCCTGACGAGTTTAGTCCATATCGGATCATATTACGATACAGCTGCTAAGGTTTAATAAATGGTATATTTTTCACAGGACATGTCATAATGAGGTTAATATGTATATTCGAGGTGGTGGATATCCAAAGTTCGCCGCAGCCGAAATTGATGCGTTTTTACTTGTTTTTACAGCAGTTAAGTCAAAATGTGGACCAATTCGTTCCTAAAGTTGCACGAATAAACCAAGTTCTAATGCACAACCGAATCAGATCAGTTATATTCAACACTTTCCCCGATTAGGTCCTTATCGCTTCATATCTTATAGACCGTTATTCTATGTTGTCTCGTTTCGATTTCGCTAAATTTCGAACATGTAAGATAAGACCTTAAATTTTAAATGTAAAACGAAAAAAAAAATAATTTTCAAACCAAATATAGAATTCCTTTCGAAGTGAAAAGGTTACAAGCCCTTAAAGTACACTGAGGATATTGTTTGATATTCACAAACTTGGTTTGCTTGCCTACAGTCATCTTCAGTGGAATGGAACGACCAGAGAAAATAGATTTTTTGTTCGTTGATTATCAAAAGGAGCGTTATAACATTCTAGTCCCAATAAATGCTTATAATAGAAGGGGGGAGGCATAAAATATTTGATTACATATAGCTTATGAGTGTATCTTCTTACCTATCTAAATAGGTGCACCACACATGGCATATACACACATTGACTAGCCAAAATTAAAACGTATCCTTCAACGAAGACACACAGCACACACATGCAAAAGCACCCAAGGACATGCGTAGTAAAACAATGCTCATGCATAAAAATCCATAATCAAAAATCATAATGCGTGAAGAGTGTATGGATGAATGAATGAATGGGGAGATGGATAGTAGACTTGAAAAGTTGATGAGGATGCGGGCTTCATAATAAACGCTTCAATATACGTGAAATGATACATTTTCCGCAAGGCATGCAAACCTATTTAAATTACCTCCTTGAGTCTGGGTGCGTGTGTGTGTGTTCATATCGGCCATAAGATATGCTAGATGCTGTGGATGGATGAATGGATGGGTTCGTTTCATCTGTTTTGAGGTTCCTTCGATGCTTTTGTAACCACATAAACCCCTTTTCGCTGTAATCGTAATTAGTAATTAGGTGAAAAGTTTTTTCTTGTTTAATCACAAAGAGTACATATGCTGCATAATGATGCATTTGGTGGAAACAAACGATTTATGTAGCCATTTGTTGAGATGTACACTTTGAATAGAATAATGTTGAAGGCCAAGTTCCTTGACTACTGTCCAACAATGTTTTAGCCCAACATATTGACTAGACACAGGCAAACCAACAAAAAATAGTTTTTATAGCTTATGTAGAGCTTTAAATTATCTCCTTCAAATGTTTCTTTCGTCTGATGAGCAAAATGGTTTGGCGGAAAAATTTTCTTAATAACAATGAAGTATGACATTCGCTGTAACTGTTCAACTATCATTGAATCTGCAAGAGGTTAAGCTTTCTGGTAAAAAGTAAATTTCATAAATTTCCAAAACAAAATAGACAACCGCCACTTTCCCTATACCTTCACGCGTTAAGACGGGATGCAAAACTAGACATTATTATGAGCAGATCTGGAAAACAGTGAGAAAGGAACAAATTGCAAAAGCAAAAACTATAATGACGACATTAAAAAATGTACAACAAGTAGTGTCTGCATTAACGCTGCGATGAGCAGCTGAAAACAGCGCTAAACAAATGAACCATAAATTATGGCGCGAAAAATATTCGTCTCAGACAGAATGATATTATACTCCTTTCAAAATTTCAATAATACTCATAAATAATTTGCTTTCAACAAACAAAAAAAGTGCTAAGTTCGGCCGGGCCGAATCTTATATATCCTCCACCATGGATCGCATTTGTCGATCACACATTTATAATCCGATTTCAAAGTTCAGCGAAATCGGATTATAAATGTGCCTCTTATGGGGCCAAGACTTTAAATCGAGAGATCGGTCTATATGGCAGCTACATCCAAATCTGAACCGATATGGGCCAAATTGAAGAGGGCTGCCGAAGGGCCTAACACAATTCACTGTCCCAATATTCGGCAAGTTAGGACGATAAATGTCTTTTATGGGTCCAAGACCTTAAATCGAGCGATCGGTCTATATGGCAGCTATATCCAAATCTGGGTCGATCTGGCCAAATTGCAGAAAGTTGTCGAAGAGCCTAACATAAAACACTGTCCCAAATGGGCCCAAAACCTTATATCGAGAGATCGGTCTATATGGCAGCTATATCCAAATCTGAACCGATCTGGGCCAAATTAAGGAAGCATCTCGACTGGCCTAACACAACTCACTGTCCCAAATTTTAGCAACATCGGATAATAAATGTGGCTTTTATGGGCCTAAGACCCTTACTCCGCGGATCGAAACTAGGATCTTTGCCTATCTTAGTCTTCCAAATCTTAAGTAAATGGGCTTCTTGGGAGTTGGTGATGGTACCATCATTGGCATTGAGACTCCTGTCAAGCGCTGCCTAATGTTTCAATATAAGGATCTTTACCTAGTCCAGTATTCCGTATCATGAAGTCGGTGATGGGCCCGTCGTCGGATCCCTATTTGTTAGGCTGTGTTGGGCTCCCCAATGCACTGCCTGATATTTTAGTATTAGCATTTTTGCTCACCCTAGTCTTTCCAATATTGAGAGAGGCCGTGATTGTCTCCCCTGTTCGTTGGGCGGTGTTGAGTCACCTGCCACTGCTCGGTCTGATGTCTCAAAATGAGAATTTCTGCCTATCCTAGTCTTCCCAATCTTGAAAAAGACAGCTTTGCTCCCGTAGTGCGCCACGCCTTTAGACTTAGCCAAACTCATCACGGAGACTTGATCAATGCCAACCACAAGGAGAGTTCCTTCCTCCTTCTCCTCGCTGCGGAAGACCTCTCACTTCTCTGCGACCAAACCTTGGATTTGCTTTCCCAAGAATCTCAACATCCGTTCCGTCGCAAATTTACTGTCCCATCCCTTGATGATGACCGTAGCCTTTGTGAGCTGGGGGATATCCATCTTTCTCACCATTTTGAGCTTTGCGCCCTCCCAGGGAGCATGAATACCTCTGACGAGCAGTTTGACGGTATCAATACATTCCACCGACGCAAAACACAGAGTAAAGATGTCCCCTCTATACTCACAGCTCATCATTTGTAGCGGTGGATCCTCTACAGAGTTCCATACATGTTCGAAAATCCGATGGTTAACCAGATCCTCTACTTGGGACCGATGATCTGGTGGAGTCCTACTGGATGCCCTGCCGATATTGATGTCTGCATAAATCAGTTCATCTCTATTGTACTTCCTTGCCACTCTGGCCTAAGAGGGCTGCTCCTTACCATTCTCAGCGATCATCTTCCCCTAACGTGATGGCTGTGGCCTCAGTTTGGAAGTCACAGTCCTCCATGAAGACTCAGGGGCCGTGCGCGCTTCCTTCGTTGCTGTTCCGACTTTGTCTACCTCCGCAGGACACTGTCTGGAGTCTCCATTGCGGGATGGCTGGCTTGGTTTTCCCAGAGTACTTGAAAGGGGGGAGCTCTTTTTCTTCTTTAGCATTTTAGCAGTGTTATGTTCTTCGAGAGATCTGATTCTTTTTCCAGCTTCCGTAGAAGTGCTTGGAATGTCAGTTCTATCCCTTCCAGCATCCTGCACTTTCACCCGATTGCGCTGCCGGTACATGCTCCTCTGTCTCCTTCGTCGTGCACCGGATCGCTTTCTTGATCTGCTATTGAGCTTAGCAAAGCCATCGCTCACTTCTGCCGTCATGACTGTTTCATTGACATCGTCGCTGTCTGAATCTGAGTCCAAAACACCACCTTTACATAAAGGCTGGGGACGAACTGTGCATTCATCTGGTTTATCCGTCTCTTCATCATTAATTAGTCTGACGACTAGTTGTGCGCTTGAAGCATTACTCTCGACTACAGGTGCCAAGGCACCCACACCTATAGGAGGGGAGGACAACAAGCTACGGTCTGACGCCACCACCACAGATGTTGAGTCTTTGGAGTCCATTTTTAGCCTACTCCAAAGGCTTTAAAATTTTTTCGTAATAGGTAGTACCTATTCCGAGAGACGGATATATATTTTTTTTCTTTGAGGAGCGAAATAAAAACACGTCCGCTCCACTCAACGGCTATAATAATTTTGTATGAGACTTAAGGCGATGGGAGAATGGATTGAGGGTGGGAGCAGCTCATATCTCGCGGTATAATCGAGGCAACGATAGGAAACCTGGAAGATGTTTTCGATCGAATACCTGAGACGACGCATGAGGTTCAGTGCGAGGCACCGCTGCCGGCGGCACAGTCTTGGATTGACCTAACCCCATCATTGCCATATGGATGACCATGCTATACAGATGGATCAAAGCTAAATGACACAGTGGGCCTGGGGTATACATTCACAACCCAGGATCTGAGATCTGTTTCCTACTGCCTGACCAAAACACCGTCCTGCAGGCGGAGATCCGGGCAAACACGGAATGCTTGAGGTGGTGTGGTGTTGCGTAACGCGAGGACATCGAGTTTGAACATCTTTACGGACAGAGAACTGGCCATTAGGGCAATAACAACCAGGACGATAAGATCACGAACAGTCTCCAAGTGTAAGAAGGAGATTAACGCCTCCTCTGAGGATGGCACGATCCGTATCGTTTGAGTGCCAGGCCATAACGGAGTAAGGTGGAATATAAAAGCAGACGATTTGCCAGAGAAGTCCAGAGGACTGCCGTCAATAAACTTTGCTTAGCCAAAGCCTTTCGGGTCGACGCAGTCTGAGTTAAGTGCGTAGGTTACATCACGAACAGTCTCCAAGTGCAAGAAGGAGATTAGCGCCTTCTCTGAGGATGGCACGATCCGCATCGTTTGGTTGCCAGGCCATAGCGGAGTAAGGTGGAATATAAAAGCAGACGATTTGGCAGAGAAGTCCAGAGGACTGCCGTCAATAAACTTTGCTTAGCCAAAGCCTTTCGGGACGACGAAGTCTGAGTTAAGTGCGTAGGTTAGATCACGAACAGTATCCAGGTGTAAGAAGGAGATTACGCCTCCTCTGAGGATGGTACGATTCGCATCGTTTGGTTGCCAGGCCATAGCGAAGTAAGGTGGAATATAAAAGCAGACGATTTGCAGAGGACTGCCGTCAATAAATTTTGCTTATCCGAAGCCTTTCGGGACGACGAAGTCTGAGTTAAGTGCGTAGGTTAGATCACGAACTGTCTCCAGGTGTAAGAAGGAGATTACGCCTCCTCTGAGGATGGTACGATTCGCATCGTTTGGTTGCCAGGCCATAGCGAAGTAAGGTGGAATATAAAAGCAGACGGTTTGCAGAGGACTGCCGTCAATAAATTTTGCTTATCCGAAGCCGTTCGGGTCGACGCAGTCTGAGTTAATAGCGTGGGCGACGAACACACATTTAACACTGTGGAACAGCGTAACAGTCGGTAGGACGACTCAAATCCTATGGGGAGATCCAGATTGTGAGAAGACGAGGCTCTTACTGAAAGGAAGTAAGCAGGAGGTCAGTATCATTTCGGTATAGTTGCAGGAGGTATAGGACTACGACTTCACTTATGCAAAATCGTTGCGGTTAGTTAGGTAAAGTTACCTGATAAAAGAAAATCCAAGTTAGGAATTCGATGTTACTTACAAAATCCTTAAGTGCGGTAAGTGATAACATGTGTAGGCCATGGGGGGAAGATGATTAGATGAGACGTTGGAGCATTTATTATGTCATTGCCCGGCTTTTGCGGCTAACAGACACCGTTAATGTCTGCTATTGTATCTCCCAATACCAGACATTAACCGACCAACTTATTGTCGTGGTATGCAAAACAATTAAACAATGAAGCACGGATATCCTGACATAGATTTTCTTTTTTAAAGTTACTTTTTAGTATTTAGAGCGCACAACAAGCCGATTACGGGCTAAGGTGTAGTTCTATAGTAACATGGGGCGGATTAATATACGCATCCTCTTCTCAACTCAACCTTATCTAGAGTTTTTGAATATTACGTTAAGGGAGATGGCTCCTCATGGATATCAAAAAGTGAGAAGCCCTATTTCTATGCGGGGGCCAGACTTTACTTACAGTGAAAATGTCACGAAAATCGATGCAGCCTTTTTTGAGCCTATTTGTAACAGTATAAACATACAAACATACAAAGTGTAAAATTTTGACTTCTAAATAGTATCAAAAGATGTCATATTTTGTTGCGCTTACCAGGAAATCAAAATATTTTGTGTTTCATTCCAACATCACTAGCTGTTCGTAAATTGCCGTTAGCTGAGAGTGAATGAGTTGAGTGGGTGAACATTTCTGTCTAAATGAAAATGTACGCATTTAAAATCATACCAACTACAGCGAGGCACAGAGGTTAGGGCAACAGCAGCAAGGCATCCCATGCTAATGAGTAGCGCAATGTTTCTCAAGAAGTTTTTATGGCACTGGCAATGAATTTCCTTGGCAATGTCTTTGCTCTCCTTGGCAGTTTTCGTCATTATCATCTTGAAGTGTTTGGAAGTTGTTTTGGCTGTGGTGGCGGGCAATGTTGATGCTTGGATTGATGATGATAATGAGGCCACTGCCACTGCCAGCGCCTTTTGTTTTCGCCTCGGGTTACTTTCTGTTTTCTTCCGCCTTTTTTTCTACCACATTTCTTCAACGTCGTCTTCGCGTGAAAATAAAAATATTTTTCCAACTTTTACTTTTGACTCACTTGAATTTGCTTGGCTGCCCTTGTCAATGCTTTTGCTGTAGCAGGAGCAATTAATTAAAAGTTTGTTGGGGTTGGTTATGGTTCGAAATTTCTGTTCGCCGTCATTACTTTCCACGAGTTCGTTGTTATTGCTAGGACTTAATGAAAACAAAAAGAAAACATTTTCTCCCAGTCAAATTAAGCAGCACGTTGCTTCTTGGATGAACTTGAAAAGTGGGTTGGTGTTGCTTTTTTTTCTTTTTGATTTGGAAGTGGCAAAATTGTGCCAAAGTGTCTGCAGCCGTAATTTAAAGAGCTTTCCCAAGTATTTAATTTTTGTTTTTTTTCCCTGTCTTCTCATTTGGGTCATTGACTTTGTTGAAATTAAATGATGCTTTCCCCAAAAACGCCATTACTTTAATTGAATACAGATGGACAAAAATTAAAATATGGCCCAGAGGAATCCATGAGTACATATAGTCTCAATATAATCGGTCTATATTGCTTCTTTGATGTGTTTAGATGTGACCCAAATAGGTTTATAAATCGATGCGTTTAAGCTATATAGTTCGATCAGGACAATATTTGGATAAGATTTCTAGGTTCATTATGAAGACATACAGGGTTCTTTTCAGGGACGCTACAAAACTAGACCGATAGGGACAGCAAAAAAGGCACAGTGGTAGAAAATGGAAAAAAAAAAACAAGTAAAAAGGCATTAAGTTCAGCCGGGCCGAACTTTGGATACCCATCACCTCGGGTATATACGAAAAGCCCCTTTCGGCACAATCCGGTGAAAATTGGATAATTTATGCACCGAAATTCGACATGGATATTGGATAGGCTAATAAATATAAGATACTGTTGAATTAAGCATTTCAAATTTCAACAAAATCGGGTAATAAATAAGGGTTTTATTCGCTTCAGACCCTTAATTGGGATATCGGTTTATATTGCAGCTGTATCTAAATATAGTCCGATCTGAACCAAATTTGGGACCTATGTTAGGAGGCGTAAAACTATTCAATGTTTCAAATTTCAGTGAAATTGGGTAATAAATAAAGCTTTTATGGGCTTCAGTCCCCTTATCGGCAGATCGGTCTATATGGCAGCTATATCTAAATACAGTCCGAACCATATTTAGGTCGGGTGTCAGAAGGCTAAAAATAACCCAATGTTTCAAATTTTAGCGAAATCGGTTTAAATGCTTTTATGGCCTTTAGACCCTTTATCGGCAGATCGGTCTATAGGGCAGCTATATCCAAATATAGTCCGATATGAATTATATATAGGTCAGATGTCGGGAGGCTTAAAATAACCCACTGTTTTAAATTTCAGCGAAATCGGGTAATAAATAAAGCTTTCATGGCCTTTAGACGCTTCATCGGGAGACCGGTCTATATGACAGCTATATCTAAATATAGTCCGATCTGAACCATATTTACGACAAATGTTGGGAGGTTTGAAATAGCCCACTGTTTTAAATTTCAGCGAAATCGGGTAGTAAATAAAGCTTTTATTCGCTTCATACCCTTAATTGGGATATCGGTCTGTATGGCAGCTATATCTAAATATAGTCCGATCTGAACCATATTTAGGTCGGGTGTCAGAAGGCTAAAAATAACCCACTGTTTCAAATTTTAGCTAAATCGGTTTAAAAATAATGCTTTTATGGCCTTTAGACCCTTTATCGGTAGATCGGTCTATATGGCAGCTATATTCAAATATAGTCCGATATGAATTATATTTAGGTCAAATGTCGGGAGGCTTAAAATAACCCACTGTTACAAATTTCAGCGAAATCGGGTAATAAATAAAGCTTTTATGGACTTCAGACCTTATATTGGGAGATCGGTCTATATGGTAGCAATATTTAAATATAGTCCGATCCAAACCATATTTAAGTCAGATGTCGAGAGGCTTAAGAGATCGGTCTATATGGTAGCTATATCTAAATATAGTCCGATTTTAACTATATTGGAGTCAGTTGCCGGGAAGCCTTAAACTACTCACTGTTTCAAAAAATAAAGTTTTTATGAGCATTAGACCCTTTATCTGAAAATCGGTCTATATAGCAGCCATATCCAAATATAATCTGATTTGGCCCATTCAAGAACTTAACCATCGTGCATCAAAAAGACCTATCTGTGGCAAATTTCAGCTCGATATCTCAATTTTTGGAGGCTCTAGAGTGATTACAACAGACGGACGGACAGACGGACAGACACAAGGACATCGTTAAATCGTCGTAGAATTTTACGACGATCTGAAATATATATACTTTGTAAGGTCGGAAATTGACATTTCGATGTGTTGCAAACGGAATGACTAAATAAATATACCCCCTATCATACGGTGGTGGGTATAAAAATGAACTTGTAGCCCTTTGTTTGTTTATTTGTTTGTCTATTCCGTATAGACTCAAAAACGGCTGAACCGATTTTCATGAAATTTTCACAGTGGTAGAGTTTGGACCCCCTGTGGAAATAGGGTACTACATTTTTTGATATCCGAAGGGGGGGGCGGACCATCCCACATACCTCAATTTTCAAACAACGACAGATCTCAAGAGATGCCTGCATCGATTTAAGCGAAATTTTGTATGCCACCTTATGGTATCCCAAAAACACGAAATTTGTATAAAATTTCAGGGTCATATAACCTGGGGGGACGCCCCATCCCAAAAACCACCCGGACGAACATGTTTACCGATTGGGACAATATGGGTATCAAAGGAAAGGTATTTAAGAGTTCAGTACGAACTTAGTATACAAATTTCGCCCAAAGTGTTCGGGGGGTCCCCACCCCCCAAAAAAACACCCCAACAGGACTATTTTACCTCTTTAGGCAATATGGGTATCAAATGGAAGGTATTTAAAAGTTTAATAAAAATTTGACATAAAAGTTAATTTTTTGGTGTCTTCACCTCCCAAAACTCCCCAGCAGGAAATATTTACCGATTGGGACAATATGGGTATCAAATGAAAGGTTTTTACAAGTAGAGTACGAACTTGGCATAAAAATGACCCCCTAAGTGTCGGGGTACCCCACCCCCAAAAACACCATCCAACAGGACACTTTTTCCGCTTTGGGAAATATGAAGAGGTAGTTAAAAGTAGAGCACAAATCTGACAAAAAAAAATTTATTCCTTGGTGTCTGAGGGGCCTCCCCACCCCCCAAAACACCCCAGCAGGACATCTGAACCGATTGGGACAATATGTATATCATATAGAAGGTATTTAAAAGTATAGTAAAAAGCTAATATAACATGTATTCCTTGGTTTTTGAGGCGCCGCACCACCACCCTACCCCCCAAAAAAAACAAAACCCTCAACAGGACATATTTTCCGGTTGGAACACTATGGGTATCAAATGAAAGGTATTTGGAAGTTGAGTACACATCTGTTATAAAAATTTGGTACAAAATGGCTACGGGGCCTCTCAAACCTCAAAAACCAAAAAAACCCAAAAACGGCCATGAATGTCCAACGTCACAAAATACCCTTCAATAGGACGTGTAGTTTCATCGGGATAATGTGGGGGAATTTAACGAAAGGTCTATGACATTAAAGTTCAAATCTGACGTTGATATAAGGATTCAAGAATCTAGGTAGCGTCCTGCCGTTATGCCGGACATGTAGATCTCGGCATCAAAGGACTCAAATAAATTGTCTTTTGGGTCTTAGCGTCGCGGGAACCGACGCTCTCCTCCCAATAAAAACAACACCAAACTGTCAACCGAGAACATATTGTATTCAAATGAAGGGACGTGTCAGAGGGCAAACGCCGCGCAATAGACCGAAAGTGACAGCAAACAACGCACAGTGGGAGAAAATCGAAAAAACACTAGTAAAAATGGGCTAAGTTCGGCCGGACCGAATCTGCTAAAAATTTATGCAAAATAAAATCCGTTGAAGGGCATAATTCTATTTTTTGTACCAAATAATTTTTTTTACCAAACTTCTGTCAAACCAGTAAAAATTTAAGCTTATAGGAACCGAACAAGGATCATTGAAAGACCGGTTTACACGGGAGAAATATCAGGTTATAGACTGATTTGGGCACAGTTGTTGGAAGTCGTAACAGAACACCGCTTGCAAAATTTCAGCCAAATCGGACAAAAATTGCGGCTTGTAAAGACTCAAGAAGTCAACTCGGTAGAACATGCAAAATTTCAGCCAAATGGGACGAAAATTCCGTTTTGTAAGGGCTCGAGAAGTCAAATCGGGAGATCGGTTTATACGGGACCTATATCTGTACTTGAAACAGTTGTTGGAAGCCATAACGAAGCACCACATGCGGCTTCTAGGGGCTCAAGAAATCAAATCAGGAGATCGGTTTATACGGGAGCTCTATCAGGTTATAGACCGATTTAGACCGTGCTAGGCACAGTTGTTGGAAGTCTTTACAGAACACTTTCAGCCAAATCGAACACAAATTGTGTCTTGTAATGACTCAAGAATTCAAATCGGGAGACCGGTTTATATGGAAGCTATATCGGGCTATAGACCTATTTAGACAGTACTTGGTACAGATATTGGAAGTCATTAACAACACTACATGCTAAATTTCCGCGAAATCGGACAAAAATTGCGGTTTGTAAGGGCTCATGAAGTCAAATCTGGAGATCGGTTTATATGGGAGCTATATCTAAATCTGACCCGATATGGCCCATTTGCAATTCCTAACAACCTACATCAACATTAAGTATCTGTGCAGAATTTCAAGTGGCTAGGTCGACTCAGACCGTCGAGACCATCAAGAATATATATACTTTATGGGGTCTTGGACGAATATTTCGAGATGTTACAACCGGAATGAATAGCTGCCCCATCCAATGGCAGTGGGTACAAAAAGCTAGTTAAAAGTATGCCGTTTGAGAACGGGTAGAGATATCTCTTTGAAATTGTTTGAATGGTTAGAGCAGAGGTGTTAGCTCTATTGTGTGCAAAATTTCAAGGCCCAGGTTGTGCGGGCGCCTTATGGCATGGCCCTAAATCGTGTGCCAAATCTTTATTCGTGGTCCGATTTTCAAAATTCTTGTTTGCTGGATAGTGCTTAAATTTCCACTGGTTTTGGAGATAAAACTCTTTTTACTCCCAAAATCCATGCTAAAAATTTTTGCACCTAACAATATTCGTAGCCTCCACTGAATCTGTCACAAATCCAATCATGCCTAAAAATGGAAGTCGAACCACAATTGCATTCGAAAATTGTAAAATACGAAGCCAATCTCGGCCAAAATTTCAATAATTCAATTTCAAGCGGACCTAGGGATTTTTGAGCACTATCCGCCCCGGTCGGATTGAGGATGTCAGCAACTCATACCATCACGGTATAATCGAGGCGACGATAGGAATGCCTGGAAGGAAGGGAAAAGGTTTCCAATTGGATACCAGACATGAACCAACTTAGGGGAGTGGTATTGAAAACAATTAAGGATTTTGTAAGTAGCACGGAATTCCTAGCTTAAAGTTTTCTTATTGGAGGTTACTTTATAGTTTTTAGAGCGCACAACAAGCCGATTACTGGCTTTGGTGTATGTCCTTAGTGGCATGGGGGCGGATTAATATCTGCACCCTCTTTTCAACCTAACCTAACAACCTAACCTAACCTATCCGCCCCGGCTGTAACTTTGAGCTCCGACTTGTGTCCATCGCTATCACGTGAAGCTTAGCTGAAAGCTACCGGTTGAGGATGGTGGAAAGCTTCATAGGTTGCGGATGGTGGAAAGCTCCGTTTTTATGCGGAATAGCTGCAAATGTGGCCGCGGGCAGACAGCGATTTTCCAGAGGAGAATCTCAGTGAGGAGTCAGGTGGCACTGGCTCTTAATTAAATACTGAGTGCCAATGATACTGGAGATGACAAGGCGAGTTATTGGCGCCTTCAAATAACCAATGACCAATATCAGCGTCTGTTGCCAAGTAAGGGGCGGCTGGAGGCGAGCGTCGGGTTTTGGAGCAAGCGGCTCGCCACAACGAGGGATACTTGTGTAATCCCACATGGCGTCACTACAGCACCAAACGGTGAGGAACTATACTAAAGCTGCCATAACACGAGGCATGAATTTGCCTGTGGATTTGTGGTTAGTCGGAGACTGAAACACCTTGTCTCCAGCTTTACTCCGGTGGATGAGAGGCTAGCCACAATCCGCATAAAAGCCAAATTCTTCAACATCGGCCTTATTTGTGCCCATGCCCCGACGGAAGACAAAGACGAGCAGACCAAAAATATTTTCTACGAGCTTCTAGAGAGAGAATATGACCGCTGCTTCGCCCATGATATTTTAATCGTTCTGGGAGATTTTAATGCGAAGATATGGTAGGAAGACATCTTTGGTCCAACAGTCAGAAAGTCTAGCCTCCACGAGATAACGTCTAGTAATGGGTTGAGGCACATAGATTTCGCCGCTGCTAAAAATATGGTAGTTAGTAGCACCAGATTTCCAAATAAAAATATTCACTAAGCCACATGGCTGTCACCCGATCAAAACACAAGGAACCAAATTGATCACGTTGTGATAGATGGAAGGCATTCATCCAGCGTGTTAGATGTACGATCGATCCGTGGAGCGAATTCTATATTTGGATCATTATGGAAAATGCAGCGAAATCCGTACTTGGGTACCGGAAATCTCCCTTAAGAAACACATGGCACGATCAAGAGTGTCGGATACTACTGAAGCTAAGAATGCGGCATATACTGCAATCGGTAGCAACGTACCAGCTGAAAGAGTGGTATGGGGGGAAAAGCAGGAAGGAGAAACGTCTATTCGCAGAAAGAAAAAAGAAATGGAAAGACGTGAGTGTGAGCGAATTGAGAAGTACAGGAGTCAAAATGAAGCCCGAAAATTCTACATAAGAGTTAAACATCAAACCAATGGCTTTGCTGCAGGCACATCCCCCTGCAGAGACAAAGTAGGAAATCTGGTAAATGACATAGATAGCATGCTGAGAATATGGAAAGAACATTTTTCCTAATTGCTAGTGTCCGACATTGGCGGCGAAGAGGATACCGCAGAACCAATCCCTGATGATAGTGTAAAATGTTTGCCTTCTAGTCAAAACGAGGTCCAAGTAGTAGTGACCCAACTGAAGAACAACAAGGCAGCAGGAGCCGACGGATTACCCGCTGAACTTTTAAAGACCGAAGGCGACTCGCCGATAAAACTTCTGCATCAGCTTTTCTGCTCCATCTAGCTAGAAGAACGCATACCCGATGATTGGAACCTTATCATACTTTGTCTCATACACAAGCAAGGAGACAAGACGGAATGTGCCAACTACAGAGGAATAAGTCAACTCCCCATCGCATACAAGATACTCTCGAGCGTACTGTGTGAAAGATTAAAACCTAAAGTCAATGAGATAAATGGTCCCTATCAATGCGGCTTTTAAACTGGTATTCACACTGCGCCAAAGACCCGAGAAGCACAAATCAACACCAACCATCTCTTTGTTGACTACAAAGCCCCTTTACGTTCAAAGTTGTTTCAAGCCATATCTGCAGGATAACACTTGCTGATACGCGTTCCTCAGTAAGAATAGGTAAGAATCTCTCCAATTAATACGAAATGAGCTTTCAGACTAGGAGACAGCCTACCGTGAGATCTCTTTAATATCCTTCTGGAGAATATTATACGAGATGCACATGTTTATAGATATGGCACACTAATCACAAGAGAACACATGCTACTCGGCTATGCCGATGACATCGACATCATAGGTCGGTCACAGGAAGTATTAACTGAAGCCTTTGAAAAAATCGAAAGAGTGTCAGTGAAAATGGGCCTAGCAGTAAATGGAGATAAGATGAAATGGATGGTTTCAACACCCAAAACGCCTCGTACAACCGAGCAGATAATAAAAATGGAAAAAGTTGGGAACCAAAACTTTGAGATAGTCAGTAATTTTATCCACCTCGGCACCGCCGTAACCGATATGAATGACGCCAGTTTTGAGATTAAGCGAAGAATAATACTTTTAAACAGATGCTACTTTGGATTAAGTAAGCAGTTTAGAAACAAGGCTACCTCTCGATAGACGAAGATTACACTATACAAGACACTGATACTACCCGTGTTGTTATATGGTTCTGAGGCATCGGTACTTGTGAAAGAAGATGGGGCAGTACTTGGAGTATTTGAGAGAAAGATTCTGCATTTAATATATGGACCAGTTTGCGTTAATGGAGAATATAGGCGTTGTATGAATCAAGAGCTGTATGACAACGATAGCATAGTTACACGCATCAAAATACAACGGCTGCGTTGGCTAGGTCGTGTTGTCAGAATGGATGACGAAGCTCAAAAGTCCGATGGAAAGTTCAAGTAGAGGGAGACACCTCAAAACTTGGTGTCAGAGTATTTAGAATGAGCGCAGAATATCGAGGTGCTTGGAATGTTAATCTACGCTCGGCTAGTGGAACAAGTATTTTGTTATAGCCAATTAAAGTAAGTAAGGTAATAGGACAAAAAAAATTGGAAAATCGGACTAAAAATTAAGACTTGGCAGCCCGAACAATTTTTCGAAATGACGAGGTGACCATTTCTAGGTATCTGCCAATATGCGTCCCGACCACCTAGGGCCTTGAAATTTTTCACACGATCTCACTAAAGCCTCAGCTTTAACCATTTCAAAGAGATATCGCTACCCGTTCTTAAACGACATAATTTTTACTAGTTGTTTTCGATTTCCTCCCACTGTGCTACGCCATATTTTTTGCCCCACTTTTGCCATTTCTCTTCAGTAAGGTTTGCCATTTCATGATGGAAAGATATACGAGCCAACATCGAGTCGAAGTTATTAAAATGGACTACCGAAATTCGGAGTGAATGGCCTTATCGTTTTCATCGAAGCTCATTCTTGGCTATATGGCTTCGCTAATAAGTAAAATATGCGTTATTGGTCAGACAGCAATCCACTCGTACTCTTTGAGTCATTATTTCCAAAAATTACGGTTTTGTGCAGTTTATAGGCCGGCGGCGTCACTGGGTCGTACTTCTTCAGTGATGTTGTTGTTGTAGCAGTGTGTTGTGTTCTATCTTTCGTCTGCTCGATTCTGTTTAGTGTCCAGATCCAGGAACTCTGCGACTAAGATGGGGTGCGTCCAGAAGGTTTGGCTGCGCAGTTAAACAGGTGACGTGTGTCGTGCATCCTGCACGTTGTCATTAATCCTTGATATGTAGGAATTGAGGCGGCTGCATCTGCCGGATCATAATTGGGCAGGAACTACTCTGGCTTGCGTGTTCTCCCGTGATGATCAAGACCGTCACATTACTGTGAATAGGAATCGCTACCGTTCAATGTTAACAGAATATTTTTGGCCCCGATTGGATGATATGAACTTGGAGGACATGTTGTTCCATCAGGACGGCGCCACAAGCCACACAGCGAATGTCACAATCAATTTATTGGAAACCAAGCTTGAAGAACGTGTTATCTCACAAAATGGTCCAGTCGATTGGCCGCTTCGGTCGTGCGATTTGACGCCGATAGACTATTTCCTGTGGAGCTACGTCAAGTCTATGGTCTATGCCAACAAGCCAGCGACATTTGAAGAGCTTCGTACGAATATCGACCGTGAAATTGCGGCAGTATCGACCAGAGTATGCTTGAAACCCGTCGAAAATTGGGTTCAGCGTCTGGACTTCTGCAAGCGAGCCTGTGGTGGCCATGCAATAGAAATCGAATTCCATACATAATGGGATCGAAAGTATTTCCGCAGAAATAAGGAATTCCATTGATATACTCAAATATTTTTGTTTTATAAAAAATAAAGCTTTTGTAGCGCTCTTATTGAAAAAGCCCGATATAAATATATCTATGTTGTTGTAATCACTTAATTTAATTTTATTTTCCTTAATATTTGTTTTTTGATCTTGTTTTTCTTTTTTGCAGGATAACAACTACAGTTTTCTCTGCCCACTTCCTCGGCATCAATCCCAAATAGGTTTTGGTGAAACACAAAGTTTTGGTGGGAAAATTTTGAACACACAAGAAAATATACATTCAATGACATTTCAATCTTACACCTCACTGCAATACAGATTGTGGCGAGTGCCTTCCTAACTTGGGATTGGTTAAAATCTAACATCATAGCCTCTTGTCAATCATAGAGAAAATAAATATTCCCCTTTAACGGTGTATAATACCCTAGTATTTGCTTTTTACTTACATTATATTTATTAAAAATAAATAAATAAATAATTTGGTCAAATCATCAACTCTCTCTAAAAATTATTTTTGACAATATTAAAGAAAAACTCCTCCAAATCTTCGAATTTCGAAAATTTAAAGGCATCCTCGGATTTATGACGCTGCGAGGAATCATTTTAAATTACCAGTTTCAAAGAAATCAGACTTTAGATTTTTTGTCAATTTTTTTAGCAAGGGTATAGCCCATGAAAATTTCGAAAAATACTTTGGCCACAATTTTACACCGAAAATGCTATAACTCCGCCAAATCTTCGAATTTCGAAAATTTAAAGGCATCCTCGGATTCGTGACGCTACGAGGAATCATTTTAATTTAACAGTTTCGAAGAAATCAAACTTTAGATTTTTTGTCTATATTGCCCATGAAAATTTCGAAAAATACTTTGGCCACAATTTTACTCCGAAAATGCTATAACTCCGACAAATCTTCGAATTTCGAAAATTTAAAGGCATCCTCGGATTTGTGACGCTACGAGGAATCATTTTAATTTAACAGTTTCAAAGAAATCGAACTTTAGATTTTTTGTCTATATTGCCCATGAAAATTTCGAAAAATACTTTGGCCACAATTTTACTCCGAAAATGCTATAACTCCGCCAAATATTCGAATTCCGAAAATTTAAAGGCATCCTCGGATTCGAGACGCTACGAGGAATCATTTTAATTTAACAGTTTCGAAGAAATCAAACTTTAGATTTTTTGTCAATTTTTTAGCAAGGGTATAGCACATGAAAATTTCGAAAATACTTTGGCCACAATTTTACTCCGAAAATGCTATAAATCCGCCAAATTCGAAGATATCAAAGTTCAGTTTTTTTGCGAATTTTTTTAGCAAGGGTATAGCCCATGAAAATTTCGAAAAATACTTTGGCCACAATTTTACTCCGAAAATGCTATAACTCCGACAAAACTTCGAATTTCGAAAATTTAAAGGCATCCTCGGATTTGTGACGCTACGAGGAATCATTTTAAATTATCAGTTTCGAAGAAATCAAACTTTAGATTTTTTGTCAATTTTTTTAGCAAGGGTATAGCCCATAAAAATTTCGAAAAATACTTTGGCCACAATTTTACTCTGAAAATGCTATAAATCCGCCAAATCTTCGAATCTCAAAAATTTAAAGGCATCCTCGGATTCGTGACGCTACGAGGAATCATTTTAATTCAACAGTTTCGAAGATACTTTGGCCACAATTTTACTCCGAAAATGCTATAACTCCGCCAAATCTTCGAATTTTGAAAATTTAAAGGCATCCTCGGATTCGTGACGCTACGAGGAATCATTTTAATTCAACAGTTTCGAACAAGTCAAACTTTAGATTTTTTGTCAATTTTTTTAGCAAGGGTATAGCCCATGAAAATTTCGAAAAATACTTTGGCCACAATTTTACTCCGAGAATGCTATAACTCCGACAAAAATTCGAATTTCGAAAATTTAAAGGCATCCTCGGATTCGTGACGCTACGAGGAATCATTTTAATTTAATAGTTTCGAAGAAATCAAACTTTAGATTTTTTGTCAATTTTTTTAGCAAGGGTATAGTCCATGAAAATTTCGAAAATACTTTGGCCACAATTTTACTCCGCAAATGCTATAACTCCACCAAATCTTCGAATTTCGAACATTGAGAGGCATCGTCGGATTCGTGGCGCTACGAGGAATCATTTTAATTCAACAGTTTCGAAGAAATCAAACTTTAGATTTTTTTTAAATTTTTTTAGCAAGGGTATGAAAATTTCGAAAAATACTTTGGCCACAATTTTACTCCGAAAATGCTATAACTCCGCCAAATCTTCGTATTTCGAAAGTTTAAAGGCATCCTCGGATTCGTGACGCTACGAGGAATCATTTTAATTTAACAGTTTCGAAGACATCAAACTTTAGATTTTTTGTTAAATTTTTTTTAGCAAGGGTATAGTCCATGAAAATTTCGAAAAATACTTTGGCCACAATTTTACTCCGAAAATGCTATAACTCCGCTAAATCTTCGAATTTCGAAAATTTTAAGGCATCCTCGGATTCGAGACGCTACGAGGAATCATTTTAATTTAACAGTTTCGAAGACATCAAACTTTAGATTTTTTGTTAAATTTTTTTTAGCAAGGGTATAGCCCATGAAAATTTCGAAAAATACTTTGGCCACAATTTTACCCCGAAATTGCTATAACTCCGACAAATCTTCGAATTTCGAAAATTTAAAGGCATCCTCGGATTTGTGACGCTACGAGGAATCATTTTAATTTAACAGTTTCAAAGAAATCGAACTTTAGATTTTTTGTCTATTTTGCCCATAAAAATTTCGAAAAATACTTTGGCCACAATTTTACTCCAAAAATGCTATAACTCCGCCAAATCTTCGAATTTTGAAAATTTAAAGGCATCCTCGGATTCGTGACGCTACGAGGAATCATTTTAATTCAACAGTTTCGAAGAAATCAAACTTAAGATTTTTTGTCAATTTTTTTAGCAAGGGTATAGCCCATGAAAATTTCGAAAAATACTTTGGCCACAATTTTACTCCGAAAATGCTATAAATCCGCCAAATTCGAAGATATCAAAGTTCAGTTTTTTTGCGAATTTTTTCAGCAAGGGTATAGCCCATGAAAATTTCGAAAAATACTTTGGCCACAATTTTACTCCGAAAATGCTATAACTCCGACAAAACTTCGAATTTCGAAAATTTAAAGGCATCCTCGGATTCGTGACGCTACGAGGAATCATTTTAATTTAATAGTTTCGAAGAAATCAAACTTTAGATTTTTTGTCAATTTTTTTAGCAAGGGTATAGTCCATGAAAATTTCGAAAATACTTTGGCCACAATTTTACTCCGCAAATGCTATAACTCCACCAAATCTTCGAATTTCGAACATTGAGAGGCATCGTCGGATTCGTGGCGCTACGAGGAATCATTTTAATTTAACAGTTTCGAAGAAATCAAACTTAAGATTTTTTGTCAATTTTTTTAGCAAGGGTATAGCCCATGAAAATTTCGAAAAATACTTTGGCCACAATTTTACTCCGAAAATGCTATAACTCCGCCAAATCTTCGAATTTCGAACATTTAAAGGCATGCTCGGATTCGAGACGCTACGAGGAATCATTTTAATTCAACAGTTTCGAAGAAATCAAACTTTAGATTTTTTGTCAATTTTTTAGCAAGGGTATAGACCATGAAAATTTCGAAAAATACTTTGGTCACAATTTTACTCCGAAAATGCTATAAATCCGCCAAATTCGAAGATATCAAAGTTCAGTTTTTTTGCGAATTTTTTTAGCAAGGGTATAGCCCATGAAAATTTCGAAAAATACTTTGGCCACAATTTTACTCCGAAAATGCTATAACTCCGCCAAATCTTCGAATCTCGAAAATTTAAAGGCATCCTCGGATTCGTGACGCTACGAGGAATCATTTTAATTCAACAGTTTCGAACAAGTCAAACTTAAGATTTTTTGTAAATTTTTTTAGTAAGGGTATAGTCCATGAAAATTTCGAAAAATACTTTGTGAAAATGCTATAACTTCGCCAAATCTTCGCCAAAAATTTGTGACGCTACGAGGAATCATTTTAATTTAACAGTTTCAAAGAAATCGAACTTTAGATTTTTTGTCTATTTTGCCCATAAAAATTTCGAAAAATACTTTGGCCACAATTTTACTCCAAAAATGCTATAACTCCGCCAAATCTTCGAATTTTGAAAATTTAAAGGCATCCTCGGATTCGTGACGCTACGAGGAATCATTTTAATTCAACAGTTTCGAAGAAATCAAACTTAAGATTTTTTGTCAATTTTTTTAGCAAGGGTATAGCCCATGAAAATTTCGAAAAATACTTTGGCCACAATTTTACTCCGAAAATGCTATAAATCCGCCAAATTCGAAGATATCAAAGTTCAGTTTTTTTGCGAATTTTTTCAGCAAGGGTATAGCCCATGAAAATTTCGAAAAATACTTTGGCCACAATTTTACTCCGAAAATGCTATAACTCCGACAAAACTTCGAATTTCGAAAATTTAAAGGCATCCTCGGATTCGTGACGCTACGAGGAATCATTTTAATTTAATAGTTTCGAAGAAATCAAACTTTAGATTTTTTGTCAATTTTTTTAGCAAGGGTATAGTCCATGAAAATTTCGAAAATACTTTGGCCACAATTTTACTCCGCAAATGCTATAACTCCACCAAATCTTCGAATTTCGAACATTGAGAGGCATCGTCGGATTCGTGGCGCTACGAGGAATCATTTTAATTTAACAGTTTCGAAGAAATCAAACTTAAGATTTTTTGTCAATTTTTTTAGCAAGGGTATAGCCCATGAAAATTTCGAAAAATACTTTGGCCACAATTTTACTCCGAAAATGCTATAACTCCGCCAAATCTTCGAATTTCGAACATTTAAAGGCATGCTCGGATTCGAGACGCTACGAGGAATCATTTTAATTCAACAGTTTCGAAGAAATCAAACTTTAGATTTTTTGTCAATTTTTTAGCAAGGGTATAGACCATGAAAATTTCGAAAAATACTTTGGTCACAATTTTACTCCGAAAATGCTATAAATCCGCCAAATTCGAAGATATCAAAGTTCAGTTTTTTTGCGAATTTTTTTAGCAAGGGTATAGCCCATGAAAATTTCGAAAAATACTTTGGCCACAATTTTACTCCGAAAATGCTATAACTCCGCCAAATCTTCGAATCTCGAAAATTTAAAGGCATCCTCGGATTCGTGACGCTACGAGGAATCATTTTAATTCAACAGTTTCGAACAAGTCAAACTTAAGATTTTTTGTAAATTTTTTTAGCAAGGGTATAGTCCATGAAAATTTCGAAAAATACTTTGTGAAAATGCTATAACTTCGCCAAATCTTCGATTTTCGAAAATTTAAAGGCATCCTCGGATTCGTGACGCTACGAGGAATCATTTTAATTTAACAGTTTCGAAGAAATCAAACTTTAGATTTTTTGTCAATTTTTTAGCAAGGGTATAGTCCATGAAAATTTCGAAAAATACTTTGGCCACAATTTTACTCCGAAAATGCTATAAATCCGCCAAATTCGAAGATATCAAAGTTCAGTTTTTTTGCGAATTTTTTTAGCAAGGGTATAGCCCATGAAAATTTCGAAAAATACTTTGGTCACAATTTTACTCCGAAAATGCTATAACTCCGCCAAATCTTCGAATTCCGAAAATTTAAAGGCATCCTCGGATTCGAGACGCTACGAGGAATCATTTTAATTCAACAGTTTCGAAGAATTCAAACTTTAGATTTTTTGTTAAATTTTTTTAGCAAGGGTATAGCCCATGAAAATTTCGAAAAATACTTTGGCCACAATTTTACTCCGAAAATGCTATAACTCCGCCAAATCTTCGAATCTCGAAAATTTAAAGGCATCATCGGATTCGTGACGCTACGAGGAATCATTTTAATTTAACAGTTTCGAAGAAATCAAACTTTAGATTTTTTGTCAATTTTTTAGCAAGGGTATAGCCCATGAAAATTTCGAAAAATACTTTGGTCACAATTTTACTCCGAAAATGCTATAACTCCGCCAAATCTTCGAATTCCGAAAATTTAAAGGCATCCTCGGATTCGAGACGCTACGAGGAATCATTTTAATTCAACAGTTTCGAAGAATTCAAACTTTAGATTTTTTGTTAAATTTTTTTAGCAAGGGTATAGCCCATGAAAATTTCGAAAAATACTTTGGCCACAATTTTACTCCGCAAATGCTATAACTCCGCCAAATCTTCGAATCTCGAAAATTTAAAGGCATCCTCGGATTCGTGACGCTACGAGGAATCATTTTAATTTAACAGTTTCGAAGAAATCAAACTTTAGATTTTTTGTAAATTTTTTTAGCAAGGGTATAGTCCATGAAAATTTCGAAAAATACTTTGGCCACAATTTTACTCCGAAAATGTTATAACTCCGCCAAATCTTCGTATTTCGAAAGTTTAAAGGCATCCTCGGATTCGTGACGCTACGAGGAATCATTTTAATTTAACAGTTTCGAAGAAATTAAACTTTAGATTTTTTGTCAATTTTTTTAGCAAGGGTATAGTCCATGAAAATTTCGAAAAATACTTTGGCCACAATTTTACTCCGAAAATGCTATAACTCCGCCAAATCTTCGAATTCCGAAAATTTAAAGGCATCCTCGGATTCGAGACGCTACGAGGAATCATTTTAATTTAACAGTTTCGAAGAAATCAAACTTTAGATTTTTTGTCAATTTTGTTAGCAAGGGTATAGCCCATGAAAATTTCGAAAAATACTTTGGCCACAATTTTACCCCGAAATTGCTATAACTCCGACAAATCTTCGAATTTCGAAAATTTAAAGGCATCCTCGGATTTGTGACGCTACGAGGAATCATTTTAATTTAACAGTTTCAAAGAAATCGAACTTTAGATTTTTTGTCTATTTTGCCCATAAAAATTTCGAAAAATACTTTGGCCACAATTTTACTCCGAAAATGTTATCACTCCGCCAAATCTTCGAATTTCGAAAATTTAAAGGCATCCTCGGATTTGTGACGCTACGAGGAATCAGTTTAAATTAACAGTTTCAAAGAAATCAAACTTTAAATTTTTTGTCAATTTTTTTAGCAAGGGTATAGCCCATGAAAATTTCGAAAAATACTTTGGCCACAATTTTACCCCGAAATTGCTATAACTCCGCCAAATCTTCGAATTTCGAAAATTTAAAGGCATCCTCGGATTCGTGACGCTACGAGGAATCATTTTAATTTAACAGTTTCGAAGAAATTAAACTTTAGATTTTTTGTCAATTTTTTTAGCAAGGGTATAGTCCATGAAAATTTCGAAAAATACTTTGGCCACAATTTTACTCCGAAAATGTTATAACTCCGCCAAATCTTCGTATTTCGAAAGTTTAAAGGCATCCTCGGATTCGTGACGCTACGAGGAATCATTTTAATTTAACAGTTTCAAAGAAATCGAACTTTAGATTTTTTGTCTATTTTGCCCATAAAAATTTCGAAAAATACTTTGGCCACAATTTTACTCCGCAAATGCTATAACTCCACCAAATCTTCGAATTTCGAACATTGAGAGGCATTGTCGGATTCGTGGCGCTACGAGGAATCATTTTAATTTAACAGTTTCGAAGAAATCAAACTTAAGATTTTTTGTCAATTTTTTTAGCAAGGGTATAGCCCATGAAAATTTCGAAAAATACTTTGGCCACAATTTTACTCCGAAAATGCTATAACTCCGCCAAATCTTCGAATTTCGAACATTTAAAGGCATGCTCGGATTCGAGACGCTACGAGGAATCATTTTAATTCAACAGTTTCGAAGAAATCAAACTTTAGATTTTTTGTCAATTTTTTAGCAAGGGTATAGACCATGAAAATTTCGAAAAATACTTTGGTCACAATTTTACTCCGAAAATGCTATAAATCCGCCAAATTCGAAGATATCAAAGTTCAGTTTTTTTGCGAATTTTTTTAGCAAGGGTATAGCCCATGAAAATTTCGAAAAATACTTTGGCCACAATTTTACTCCGAAAATGCTATAACTCCGCCAAATCTTCGAATCTCGAAAATTTAAAGGCATCCTCGGATTCGTGACGCTACGAGGAATCATTTTAATTCAACAGTTTCGAACAAGTCAAACTTAAGATTTTTTGTAAATTTTTTTAGCAAGGGTATAGTCCATGAAAATTTCGAAAAATACTTTGTGAAAATGCTATAACTTCGCCAAATCTTCGCCAAAAATTTGTGACGCTACGAGGAATCATTTTAATTTAACAGTTTCAAAGAAATCGAACTTTAGATTTTTTGTCTATTTTGCCCATAAAAATTTCGAAAAATACTTTGGCCACAATTTTACTCCAAAAATGCTATAACTCCGCCAAATCTTCGAATTTTGAAAATTTAAAGGCATCCTCGGATTCGTGACGCTACGAGGAATCATTTTAATTCAACAGTTTCGAAGAAATCAAACTTAAGATTTTTTGTCAATTTTTTTAGCAAGGGTATAGCCCATGAAAATTTCGAAAAATACTTTGGCCACAATTTTACTCCGAAAATGCTATAAATCCGCCAAATTCGAAGATATCAAAGTTCAGTTTTTTTGCGAATTTTTTCAGCAAGGGTATAGCCCATGAAAATTTCGAAAAATACTTTGGCCACAATTTTACTCCGAAAATGCTATAACTCCGACAAAACTTCGAATTTCGAAAATTTAAAGGCATCCTCGGATTCGTGACGCTACGAGGAATCATTTTAATTTAATAGTTTCGAAGAAATCAAACTTTAGATTTTTTGTCAATTTTTTTAGCAAGGGTATAGTCCATGAAAATTTCGAAAATACTTTGGCCACAATTTTACTCCGCAAATGCTATAACTCCACCAAATCTTCGAATTTCGAACATTGAGAGGCATCGTCGGATTCGTGGCGCTACGAGGAATCATTTTAATTTAACAGTTTCGAAGAAATCAAACTTAAGATTTTTTGTCAATTTTTTTAGCAAGGGTATAGCCCATGAAAATTTCGAAAAATACTTTGGCCACAATTTTACTCCGAAAATGCTATAACTCCGCCAAATCTTCGAATTTCGAACATTTAAAGGCATGCTCGGATTCGAGACGCTACGAGGAATCATTTTAATTCAACAGTTTCGAAGAAATCAAACTTTAGATTTTTTGTCAATTTTTTAGCAAGGGTATAGACCATGAAAATTTCGAAAAATACTTTGGTCACAATTTTACTCCGAAAATGCTATAAATCCGCCAAATTCGAAGATATCAAAGTTCAGTTTTTTTGCGAATTTTTTTAGCAAGGGTATAGCCCATGAAAATTTCGAAAAATACTTTGGCCACAATTTTACTCCGAAAATGCTATAACTCCGCCAAATCTTCGAATCTCGAAAAGGCATCCTCGGATTCGTGACGCTACGAGGAATCATTTTAATTCAACAGTTTCGAACAAGTCAAACTTAAGATTTTTTGTAAATTTTTTTAGCAAGGGTATAGTCCATGAAAATTTCGAAAAATACTTTGTGAAAATGCTATAACTTCGCCAAATCTTCGCCAAAAATTTGTGACGCTACGAGGAATCATTTTAATTTAACAGTTTCAAAGAAATCGAACTTTAGATTTTTTGTCTATTTTGCCCATAAAAATTTCGAAAAATACTTTGGCCACAATTTTACTCCAAAAATGCTATAACTCCGCCAAATCTTCGAATTTTGAAAATTTAAAGGCATCCTCGGATTCGTGACGCTACGAGGAATCATTTTAATTCAACAGTTTCGAAGAAATCAAACTTAAGATTTTTTGTCAATTTTTTTAGCAAGGGTATAGCCCATGAAAATTTCGAAAAATACTTTGGCCACAATTTTACTCCGAAAATGCTATAAATCCGCCAAATTCGAAGATATCAAAGTTCAGTTTTTTTGCGAATTTTTTCAGCAAGGGTATAGCCCATGAAAATTTCGAAAAATACTTTGGCCACAATTTTACTCCGAAAATGCTATAACTCCGACAAAACTTCGAATTTCGAAAATTTAAAGGCATCCTCGGATTCGTGACGCTACGAGGAATCATTTTAATTTAATAGTTTCGAAGAAATCAAACTTTAGATTTTTTGTCAATTTTTTTAGCAAGGGTATAGTCCATGAAAATTTCGAAAATACTTTGGCCACAATTTTACTCCGCAAATGCTATAACTCCACCAAATCTTCGAATTTCGAACATTGAGAGGCATCGTCGGATTCGTGGCGCTACGAGGAATCATTTTAATTTAACAGTTTCGAAGAAATCAAACTTAAGATTTTTTGTCAATTTTTTTAGCAAGGGTATAGCCCATGAAAATTTCGAAAAATACTTTGGCCACAATTTTACTCCGAAAATGCTATAACTCCGCCAAATCTTCGAATTTCGAACATTTAAAGGCATGCTCGGATTCGAGACGCTACGAGGAATCATTTTAATTCAACAGTTTCGAAGAAATCAAACTTTAGATTTTTTGTCAATTTTTTAGCAAGGGTATAGACCATGAAAATTTCGAAAAATACTTTGGTCACAATTTTACTCCGAAAATGCTATAAATCCGCCAAATTCGAAGATATCAAAGTTCAGTTTTTTTGCGAATTTTTTTAGCAAGGGTATAGCCCATGAAAATTTCGAAAAATACTTTGGCCACAATTTTACTCCGAAAATGCTATAACTCCGCCAAATCTTCGAATCTCGAAAATTTAAAGGCATCCTCGGATTCGTGACGCTACGAGGAATCATTTTAATTCAACAGTTTCGAACAAGTCAAACTTAAGATTTTTTGTAAATTTTTTTAGCAAGGGTATAGTCCATGAAAATTTCGAAAAATACTTTGTGAAAATGCTATAACTTCGCCAAATCTTCGATTTTCGAAAATTTAAAGGCATCCTCGGATTCGTGACGCTACGAGGAATCATTTTAATTTAACAGTTTCGAAGAAATCAAACTTTAGATTTTTTGTCAATTTTTTAGCAAGGGTATAGTCCATGAAAATTTCGAAAAATACTTTGGCCACAATTTTACTCCGAAAATGCTATAAATCCGCCAAATTCGAAGATATCAAAGTTCAGTTTTTTTGCGAATTTTTTTAGCAAGGGTATAGCCCATGAAAATTTCGAAAAATACTTTGGTCACAATTTTACTCCGAAAATGCTATAACTCCGCCAAATCTTCGAATTCCGAAAATTTAAAGGCATCCTCGGATTCGAGACGCTACGAGGAATCATTTTAATTCAACAGTTTCGAAGAATTCAAACTTTAGATTTTTTGTTAAATTTTTTTAGCAAGGGTATAGCCCATGAAAATTTCGAAAAATACTTTGGCCACAATTTTACTCCGAAAATGCTATAACTCCGCCAAATCTTCGAATCTCGAAAATTTAAAGGCATCCTCGGATTCGTGACGCTACGAGGAATCATTTTAATTTAACAGTTTCGAAGAAATCAAACTTTAGATTTTTTGTCAATTTTTTAGCAAGGGTATAGCCCATGAAAATTTCGAAAAATACTTTGGTCACAATTTTACTCCGAAAATGCTATAACTCCGCCAAATCTTCGAATTCCGAAAATTTAAAGGCATCCTCGGATTCGAGACGCTACGAGGAATCATTTTAATTCAACAGTTTCGAAGAATTCAAACTTTAGATTTTTTGTTAAATTTTTTTAGCAAGGGTATAGCCCATGAAAATTTCGAAAAATACTTTGGCCACAATTTTACTCCGAAAATGCTATAACTCCGCCAAATCTTCGAATCTCGAAAATTTAAAGGCATCCTCGGATTCGTGACGCTACGAGGAATCATTTTAATTTAACAGTTTCGAAGAAATCAAACTTTAGATTTTTTGTAAATTTTTTTAGCAAGGGTATAGTCCATGAAAATTTCGAAAAATACTTTGGCCACAATTTTACTCCGAAAATGTTATAACTCCGCCAAATCTTCGTATTTCGAAAGTTTAAAGGCATCCTCGGATTCGTGACGCTACGAGGAATCATTTTAATTTAACAGTTTCGAAGAAATTAAACTTTAGATTTTTTGTCAATTTTTTTAGCAAGGGTATAGTCCATGAAAATTTCGAAAAATACTTTGGCCACAATTTTACTCCGAAAATGCTATAACTCCGCCAAATCTTCGAATTCCGAAAATTTAAAGGCATCCTCGGATTCGAGACGCTACGAGGAATCATTTTAATTTAACAGTTTCGAAGAAATCAAACTTTAGATTTTTTGTCAATTTTGTTAGCAAGGGTATAGCCCATGAAAATTTCGAAAAATACTTTGGCCACAATTTTACCCCGAAATTGCTATAACTCCGACAAATCTTCGAATTTCGAAAATTTAAAGGCATCCTCGGATTTGTGACGCTACGAGGAATCATTTTAATTTAACAGTTTCAAAGAAATCGAACTTTAGATTTTTTGTCTATTTTGCCCATAAAAATTTCGAAAAATACTTTGGCCACAATTTTACTCCGAAAATGTTATCACTCCGCCAAATCTTCGAATTTCGAAAATTTAAAGGCATCCTCGGATTTGTGACGCTACGAAGAATCAGTTTAACTTAACAGTTTCAAAGAAATCAAACTTTAAATTTTTTGTCAATTTTTTTAGCAAGGGTATAGCCCATGAAAATTTCGAAAAATACTTTGGCCACAATTTTACTCCGAAAATGCTATAACTCCGCCAAATCTTCGAATTTTGAAAATTTAAAGGCATCCTCGAATTCGTGACGTTACGAGGAATCATTTTAATTCAATAGTTTCGAACAAGTCAAACTTTAGATTTTTTGTCAATTTTTTTAGCAAGGGTATAGCCCATGAAAATTTCGAAAAATACTTTGGCCACAATTTTACTCCGAAAATGCTATAACTCCGCCAAATCTTCGAATTTCGAACATTTAAAGGCATGCTCGGATTCGAGACGCTACGAGGAATCATTTTAGTTTAACAGTTTCGAAGAAATCAAACTTTAGATTTTTTGTCAATTTTTTAACAAGGGTATAGCCCATGAAAATTTCGAAAAATACTTTGGCCACAATTTTACTCCGAAAATGCTATAACTCCGACAAAACTTCGAATTTCGAAAATTTAAAGGCATAATCGGATTTGTGACGCTACGAGGAATCATTTTAATTTAAAAGTTTCAAAGAAATCGAACTTTAGATTTTTTGTTTATTTTGCCCATGAAAATTTCGAAAAATACTTTGGCCACAATTTTACTCCGAAAATGCTATAACTCCGACAAAACTTCGAATTTCGAAAATTTAAAGGCATCATCGGATTTGTGACGCTACGAGGAATCATTTTAATTTAAAAGTTTCAAAGAAATCGAACTTTAGATTTTTTGTTTATTTTGCCCATGAAAATTTCGAAAAATACTTTGGCCACAATTTTACTCCGAAAATGCTATAACTCCGACAAAACTTCGAATTTCGAAAATTTTAAGGCATCCTCGGATTTGTGACGCTACGAGGAATCATTTTAAATTAACAGTTTCGAAGAAATCAAACTTTAGATTTTTTGCCAATTTTTTTAGCAAGGGTATAGCCCATGAAAATTTCGAAAAATACTTTGGCCACAATTTTACTCCGAAAATGCTATAACTCCGCCAAATCTTCGAATTTTGAAAATTTAAAGGCATCCTCGGATTCGTGACGTTACGAGGAATCATTTTAATTCAATAGTTTCGAACAAGTCAAACTTTAGATTTTTTGTCAATTTTTTTAGCAAGGGTATAGCCCATGAAAATTTCGAAAAATACTTTGGCCACAATTTTACTCCGAAAATGCTATAACTCCGCCAAATCTTCGAATTTCGAACATTTAAAGGCATGCTCGGATTCGAGACGCTACGAGGAATCATTTTAATTTAACAGTTTCGAAGAAATCAAACTTTAGATTTTTTGTCAATTTTTTAACAAGGGTATAGCCCATGAAAATTTCGAAAAATACTTTGGCCACAATTTTACTCCGAAAATGCTTTAACTCCGCCAAATCTTCGAATTTCGAGCATATAAAGGCATCCTCGGATTCGTGACGCTACGAGGAATCATTTTGATTTAACTGTTTCGAAGAAATCAAACTTTAGATTTTTTGTCAATTTTTTTAGCAAGGGTATAGCCCATGAAAATTTCGAAAATACTTTGGCCACAATTTTACTCCGCAAATGCTATAACTCCACCAAATCTTCGTATTTCGAACATTGAGAGGCATCCTCGGATTCGTGGCGCTACGAGGAATCATTTTAATTCAATAGTTTCGAACAAGTCAAACTTTAGATTTTTTGTCAATTTTTTTAGCAAGGGTATAGCCCATGAAAATTTCGAAAAATACTTTGGCCACAATTTTACTCCGAAAATGCTATAACTCCGCCAAATCTTCGAATTTTGAAAATTTAAAGGCATCCTCGGATTTGTGACGTTACGAGGAATCATTTTAATTCAATAGTTTCGAACAAGTCAAACTTTAGATTTTTTGTCAATTTTTTTAGCAAGGGTATAGCCCATGAAAATTTCGAAAAATACTTTGGCCACAATTTTACTCCGAAAATGCTATAACTTCGCCAAATCTTCGATTTTCGAAAATTTAAAGGCATCCTCGGATTCGTGACGCTACTAGGAATCATTTTAATTTAACAGTTTCGAAGAAATCAAACTTTAGATTTTTTGTCAATTTTTTTAGCAAGGGTATAGCCCATGAAAATTTCGAAAAATACTTTGGCCACAATTTTACTCCGAAAATGCTTTAACTCCGCCAAATCTTCGAATTTCGAGCATATAAAGGCATCCTCGGATTCGTGACGCTACGAGGAATCATTTTGATTTAACTGTTTCGAAGAAATCAAACTTTAGATTTTTTGTCAATTTTTTTAGCAAGGGTATAGCCCATGAAAATTTCGAAAATACTTTGGCCACAATTTTACTCCGCAAATGCTATAACTCCACCAAATCTTCGTATTTCGAACATTGAGAGGCATCCTCGGATTCGTGGCGCTACGAGGAATCATTTTAATTCAACAGTTTCGAAGAAATCAAACTTTAGATTTTTTGTCAATTTTTTTAGCAAGAGTATAGCCCATGAAAATTTCGAAAAATACTTTGGCCACAATTTTACTCCGAAAATGCTTTAACTCCGCCAAATCTTCGAATTTCGAAAATTTAATGGCATCCTCGGATTCGAAACGCTACGAGGAATCATTTTAATTTAACAGTTTCGAAGAAATCAAACTTTAGATTTTTTGTCATTTTTTTTAGCAAGGGTATAGCCCATGAAAATTTCGAAAAATACTTTGGCCACAATTTTACTCCGAAAATGCTATAACTCCGACAAATCTTCGAATTTCGAAAATTTAAAGGCATCCTCGGATTCGAAACGCTACGAGGAATCATATTAATTTAACAGTTTCGAAGATATCAAACTTCAGATTTTTTGCGAATTTTTTTAGCAAGGGTATAGCCCATGAAAATTTCGAAAAATACTTTGGCCACAATTTTACTCCGAAAATGCTATAGCTTCGCCAAATCTTCGATTTTCGAAAATTTAAAGGCATCCTCGGATTCGAAACGCTACGAGGAATCATTTTAATTTAACAGTTTCGAAGATATCAAACTTCAGATTTTTTGCGAATTTTTTTGGCAAGGGTATAGCCCATGAAAATTTCGAAAAATACTTTGGCCACAATTTTACTCCGAAAATGATATAACTCCGCCAAATCTTCGAATTTCGAAACTTTAAAGGCATCCTCGGATTTGTGACGCTACGAGGAATCATTTTAAATTAACAGTTTCGAAGATATCAAACTTCAGATTTTTTGCGAATTTTTTTAGCAAGGGTATAGCCCATGAAAATTTCGAAAAATACTTTGGCCACAATTTTACTCCGAAAATGCTATAACTCCGCCAAATCTTCGAATTTCACAAATTTAAAGGCATCCTCGGATTTGTGACGCTACGAGGAATCATTTTAAATTAACAGTTTCGAAGAAATCAAACTTTAGATTTTTTGTCAATTTTTTCAGCAAGGGTATAGCCCATGAAAATTTCGAAAAATACTTTGGCCACAATTTTACTCCGAAAATGCTATAACTCCGCTAAATCTTCGAATTTCGAAAATTTAAAGGCATCATCGGATTCGAAACGCTACGAGGAATCATTTTAATTTAACAGTTTCGAAGAAGTCAAACTTTAGATTTTTTGTCAATTTTTTTAGCAAGGGTATAGCCCATGAAAATTTCGAAAAATACTTTGGCCACAATTTTACTCCGAAAATGCTATAACTCCGACAAAACTTCGAATTTCGAAAATTTAAAGGCATCATCGGATTTGTGACGCTACGAGGAATCATTTTAATTTAAAAGTTTCAAAGAAATCGAACTTTAGATTTTTTGTTTATTTTGCCCATGAAAATTTCGAAAAATACTTTGGCCACAATTTTACTCCGAAAATGCTATAAATCCGCCAAATCTTCGAATCTCGAAAATTTAAAGGCATCCTCGGATTCGTGACGCTACGAGGAATCATTTTAATTCAACAGTTTCGAAGAAATCAAACTTTAGATTTTTTGTCAATTTTTTCAGCAAGGGTATTCATGGGCTATAGCCCATGAAAATTTCGAAAAATACTTTGGCCACAATTTTACTCCGAAAATGCTATAACTCCGCTAAATCTTCGAATTTCGAAAATTTAAAGGCATCCTCGGATTCGAAACGCTACGAGGAATCATTTTAATTTAACAGTTTCGAAGAAATCAAACTTTAGATTTTTTGTCAATTTTTTTAGCAAGGGTATAGCCCATGAAAATTTCGAAAAATACTTTGGCCACAATTTTACTCCGTAAATGCTATAACTCCGCCAAATCTTCGAATTTTGAAAATTTAAAGGCATCCTCGGATTCGTGACGCTACGAGGAATCATTTTAATTTAACAGTTTCGAAGAAGTCAAACTTAAGTTTTTTGTCAATTTTTTCAGCAAGGGTATAGCCCATGAAAATTTCGAAAAATACTTTGGCCACAATTTTACTCCGAAAATGCTATAAATCCGCCAAATCTTCGAATCTCGAAAATTTAAAGGCATCCTCGGATTCGTGACGCTACGAGGAATCATTTTAATTCAACAGTTTCGAAGAAATCAAACTTTAGATTTTTTGTCAATTTTTTCAGCAAGGGTATAGCCCATGAAAATGTCGAAAAATACTTTGGCCACAATTTTACTCCGAAAATGCTATAACTCCGCCAAATCTTCGAATTTCGAAAATTTAAAGGCATCCTCGGATTCGAAACGCTACGAGGAATCATTTTAATTTAACAGTTTCGAAGATATCAAACTTCAAATTTTTTGCGAATTTTTTTAGCAAGGGTATAGCCCATGAAAATTTCGAAAAATACTTTGGCCACAATTTTACTCCGAAAATGTTATAACTCCGCCAAATCTTCGAATTTTGAAAATTTAAAGGCATCCTCAGATTCGTGACGCTACGAGGAATCATTTTAATTTAACAGTTTCGAAGAAATCAAACTTCAGATTTTTTGCGAATTTTTTTAGCAAGGGTATAGCCCATGAAAATTTCGAAAAATACTTTGGCCACAATTTTACTCCGAAAATGCTATAACTCCGCCAAATCTTCGAATTTCGAAACTTTAAAGGCATCCTCGGATTTGTGACGCTACGAGGAATCATTTTAAATTAACAGTTTCGAAGATATCAAACTTCAGATTTTTTGCGAATTTTTTTAGCAAGGGTATAGCCCATGAAAATTTCGAAAAATACTTTGGCCACAATTTTACTCCGAAAATGCTATAACTCCGCCAAATCTTCGAATTTCACAAATTTAAAGGCATCCTCGGATTTGTGACGCTACGAGGAATCATTTTAATTTAACAGTTTCGAAGATATCAAACTTCAGATTTTTTGCGAATTTTTTTAGCAAGGGTATAGCCCATGAAAATTTCGAAAAATACTTTGGCCACAATTTTACTCCGAAAATGCTATAACTCCGACAAATCTTCGAATTTCGAAAATTTAAAGGCATCCTCGGATTCGAAACGCTACGAGGAATCATATTAATTTAACAGTTTCGAAGATATCAAACTTCAGATTTTTTGCGAATTTTTTTAGCAAGGGTATAGCCCATGAAAATTTCGAAAAATACTTTGGCCACAATTTTACTCCGAAAATGCTATAGCTTCGCCAAATCTTCGATTTTCGAAAATTTAAAGGCATCCTCGGATTCGAAACGCTACGAGGAATCATTTTAATTTAACAGTTTCGAAGATATCAAACTTCAGATTTTTTGCGAATTTTTTTGGCAAGGGTATAGCCCATGAAAATTTCGAAAAATACTTTGGCCACAATTTTACTCCGAAAATGATATAACTCCGCCAAATCTTCGAATTTCGAAACTTTAAAGGCATCCTCGGATTTGTGACGCTACGAGGAATCATTTTAAATTAACAGTTTCGAAGATATCAAACTTCAGATTTTTTGCGAATTTTTTTAGCAAGGGTATAGCCCATGAAAATTTCGAAAAATACTTTGGCCACAATTTTACTCCGAAAATGCTATAACTCCGCCAAATCTTCGAATTTCACAAATTTAAAGGCATCCTCGGATTTGTGACGCTACGAGGAATCATTTTAAATTAACAGTTTCGAAGAAATCAAACTTTAGATTTTTTGTCAATTTTTTCAGCAAGGGTATAGCCCATGAAAATTTCGAAAAATACTTTGGCCACAATTTTACTCCGAAAATGCTATAACTCCGCTAAATCTTCGAATTTCGAAAATTTAAAGGCATCATCGGATTCGAAACGCTACGAGGAATCATTTTAATTTAACAGTTTCGAAGAAATCAAACTTTAGATTTTTTGTCAATTTTTTCAGCAAGGGTATAGCCCATGAAAATGTCGAAAAATACTTTGGCCACAATTTTACTCCGAAAATGCTATAACTCCGCCAAATCTTCGAATTTCGAAAATTTAAAGGCATCCTCGGATTCGAAACGCTACGAGGAATCATTTTAATTTAACAGTTTCGAAGATATCACACTTCAGATTTTTTGCGAATTTTTTTAGCAAGGGTATAGCCCATGAAAATTTCGAAAAATACTTTGGCCACAATTTTACTCCGAAAATGCTATAAATCCGCCAAATCTTCGAATCTCGAAAATTTAAAGGCATCCTCGGATTCGTGACGCTACGAGGAATCATTTTAATTCAACAGTTTCGAAGAAATCAAACTTTAGATTTTTTGTCAATTTTTTCAGCAAGAGTATAGCCCATGAAAATTTCGAAAAATACTTTGGCCACAATTTTACTCCGAAAATGCTATAACTCCGCCAAATCTTCGAATTTTGAAAATTTAAAGGCATCCTCAGATTCGTGACGCTACGAGGAATCATTTTAATTTAACAGTTTCGAAGAAATCAAACTTCAGATTTTTTGCGAATTTTTTTAGCAAGGGTATAGCCCATGAAAATTTCGAAAAATACTTTGGCCACAATTTTACTCCGAAAATGCTATAACTCCGCCAAATCTTCGAATTTCGAAACTTTAAATGTATCCTCGGATTTGTGACGCTACGAGGAATCATTTTAAATTAACAGTTTCGAAGATATCAAACTTCAAATTTTTTGCGAATTTTTTTAGCAAGGGTATAGCCCATGAAAATTTCGAAAAATACTTTGGCCACAATTTTACTCCGAAAATGCTATAACTCCGCCAAATCTTCGAATTTCGAAACTTTAAAGGTATCCGGATTTGTGACGCTACGAGGAATCATTTTAAATTAACAGTTTCGAAGATATCAAACTTCAGATTTTTTGCGAATTTTTTTAGCAAGGGTATAGCCCATGAAAATTTCGAAAAATACTTTGGCCACAATTTTACTCCGAAAATGCTATAACTCCGCCAAATCTTCGAATTTCACAAATTTAAAGGCATCCTCGGATTTGTGACGCTACGAGGAATCATTTTAAATTAACAGTTTCGAAGAAATCAAACTTTAGATTTTTTGTAAATTTTTTTAGCAAGGGTATAGCCCATGAAAATTTCGAAAAATACTTTGGCCACAATTTTACTCCGAAAATGCTATAACTCCGCCAAATCTTCGAATTTCGAAAATTTAAAGGCATCCTCGGATTTGTGACGCTACGAGGAATCATTTTATTTTTTGCGAATTTTTTTAGCAAGGGTATAGCCCATGAAAATTTCGAAAAATACTTTGGCCACAATTTTACTCCGAAAATGCTATAACTCCGCCAAATCTTCGAATTTTGAAAATTTAAAGGCATCCTCGGATTCGTGACGCTACGAGGAATCATTTTAATTTAACAGTTTCGAAGAAGTCAAACTTTAGATTTTTTGTCAATTTTTTTAGCAAGGGTATGCCCATGAAAATTTCGAAAAATACTTTGGCCACAATTTTACTCCGAAAATGCTATAACTCCGACAAAACTTCGAATTTCGAAAATTTAAAGGCATCCTCGGATTTGTGACGCTACGAGGAATCATTTTAAATTAACAGTTTCGAAGAAATCAAACTTTAGATTTTTTGTCAATTTTTTTAGCAAGGGTATAGCCCATGAAAATTTCGAAAAATACTTTGGCCACAATTTTACTCCGAAAATGCTATAAATCCGCCAAATCTTCGAATCTCGAAAATTTAAAGGCATCCTCGGATACGTGACGCTACGAGGAATCATTTTAATTTAACAGTTTCGAAGAAGTCAAACTTTAGATTTTTTGTCAATTTTTTTAGCAAGGGTATAGCCCATGAAAATTTCGAAAAATACTTTGGCCACAATTTTACTCCGAAAATGCTATAACTCCGCTAAATCTTCGAATTTCGAAACTTTAAAGGCATCCTCGGATTTGTGACGCTACGAGGAATCATTTTAAATTAACAGTTTCGAAGATATCAAACTTCAGATTTTTTGCGAATTTTTTTAGCAAGTGTATAGCCCATGAAAATTTCGAAAAATTCTTTGGCCACAATTTTACTCCGAAAATGCTATAACTCCGCCAAATCTTCGAATTTCGAAAATTTAAAGGCATCCTCGGATTTGTGACGCTACGAGGAATCATTTTATTTTTTGCGAATTTTTTTAGCAAGGGTATAGCCCATGAAAATTTCGAAAAATACTTTGGCCACAATTTTACTCCGAAAATGCTATAACTCCGCTAAATCTTCGAATTTCGAAACTTTAAAGGCATCCTCGGATTTGTGACGCTACGAGGAATCATTTTAAATTAACAGTTTCGAAGATATCAAACTTCAGATTTTTTGCGAATTTTTTTAGCAAGGGTATAGCCCATGAAAATTTCGAAAAATTCTTTGGCCACAATTTTACTCCGAAAATGCTATAACTCCGCCAAATCTTCGAATTTCACAAATTTAAAGGCATCCTCGGATACGTGACGCTACGAGGAATCATTTTAATTTAACAGTTTCGAAGAAGTCAAACTTTAGATTTTTTGTCAATTTTTTTAGCAAGGGTATAGCCCATGAAAATTTCGAAAAATACTTTGGCCACAATTTTACTCCGAAAATGCTATAACTCCGCCAAATCTTCGAATTTCGAAAATTTAAAGGCATCCTCGGATTCGAAACGCTACGAGGAATCATTTTATTTTTTGCGAATTTTTTTAGCAAGGGTATAGCCCATGAAAATTTCGAAAAATACTTTGGCCACAATTTTACTCCGAAAATGCTATAACTCCGCCAAATCTTCGAATTTTGAAAATTTAAAGGCATCCTCGGATTCGTGACGCTACGAGGAATCATTTTAATTTAACAGTTTCGAAGAAGTCAAACATTAGATTTTTTGTCAATTTTTTTAGCAAGGGTATAGCCCATGAAAATTTCGAAAAATACTTTGGCCACAATTTTACTCCGAAAATGCTATAACTCCGCTAAATCTTCGAATTTCGAAAATTTAAAGGCATCCTCGGATTCGAAACGCTACGAGGAATCATTTTAATTTAACAGTTTCGAAGAAATCAAACTTTAGATTTTTTGTCAATTTTTTTAGCAAGGGTATAGCCCATGAAAATTTCGAAAAATACTTTGGCCACAATTTTACTCCGAAAATGCTATAACTCCGCCAAATCTTCGAATTTCACAAATTTAAAGGCATCCTCGGATACGTGACGCTACGAGGAATCATTTTAATTTAACAGTTTCGAAGAAGTCAAACTTTAGATTTTTTGTCAATTTTTTTAGCAAGGGTATAGCCCATGAAAATTTCGAAAAATACTTTGGCCACAATTTTACTCCGAAAATGCTATAACTTCGCCAAATCTTCGATTTTCGAAAATTTAAAGGCATCCTCGGATTCGAAACGCTACGAGGAATCATTTTAATTTAACAGTTTCGAAGATATCAAACTTTAGATTTTTTGTCATTTTTTTTAGCAAGGGTATAGCCCATGAAAATTTCGAAAAATACTTTGGCCACAATTTTACTCCGAAAATGCTATAACTCCGACAAAACTTCGAATTTCGAAAATTTAAAGGCATCATCGGATTTGTGACGCTACGAGGAATCATTTTAATTTAAAAGTTTCAAAGAAATCGAACTTTAGATTTTTTGTTTATTTTGCCCATAAAAATTTCGAAAAATACTTTGGCCACAATTTTACTCCGAAAATGCTATAACTCCGCCAAATCTTCGAATTTCGAAAATTTAAAGGCATCCTCGGATTTGTGACGCTACGAGGAATCATTTTAAATTAACAGTTTCGAAGATATCAAACTTCAGATTTTTTGCGAATTTTTAAGCAAGGGTATAGCCCATGAAAATTTCGAAAAATACTTTGGCCACAATTTTACTCCGTATATGCTATAACTCCGCCAAATCTTCGAATTTTGAAAATTTAAAGGCATCCTCGGATTCGTGACGCTACGAGGAATCATTTTAATTTAACAGTTTCGAAGAAGTCAAACTTTAGATTTTTTGTCAATTTTTTTAGCAAGGGTATAGCCCATGAAAATTTCGAAAAATACTTTGGCCACAATTTTACTCCGAAAATGCTATAACTCCGACAAAACTTCGAATTTCGAAAATTTTAAGGCATCCTCGGATTTGTGACGCTACGAGGAATCATTTTAAATTAACAGTTTCGAAGAAATCAAACTTTAGATTTTTTGCCAATTTTTTTAGCAAGGGTATAGCCCATGAAAATTTCGAAAAATACTTTGGCCACAATTTTACTCCGAAAATGCTATAAATCCGCCAAATCTTCGAATCTCGAAAATTTAAAGGCATCCTCGGATTCGTGACGCTACGAGGAATCATTTTAATTCAACAGTTTCGAAGAAATCAAACTTTAGATTTTTTGTCAATTTTTTCAGCAAGGGTATAGCCCATGAAAATTTCGAAAAATACTTTGGCCACAATTTTACTCCGAAAATGCTATAACTCCGCTAAATCTTCGAATTTCGAAAATTTAAAGGCATCCTCGGATTCGAAACGCTACGAGGAATCATTTTAATTTAACAGTTTCGAAGAAATCAAACTTTAGATTTTTTGTCAATTTTTTAGCAAGGGTATAGCCCATGAAAATTTCGAAAAATACTTTGGCCACAATTTTACTCCGTAAATGCTATAACTCCGCCAAATCTTCGAATTTTGAAAATTTAAAGGCATCCTCGGATTCGTGACGCTACGAGGAATCATTTTAATTTAACAGTTTCGAAGAAGTCAAACTTTAGATTTTTTGTCAATTTTTTCAGCAAGGGTATAGCCCATGAAAATTTCGAAAAATACTTTGGCCACAATTTTACTCCGAAAATGCTATAAATCCGCCAAATCTTCGAATCTCGAAAATTTAAAGGCATCCTCGGATTCGTGACGCTACGAGGAATCATTTTAATTCAACAGTTTCGAAGAAATCAAACTTTAGATTTTTTGTCAATTTTTTCAGCAAGGGTATAGCCCATGAAAATTTCGAAAAATACTTTGGCCACAATTTTACTCCGAAAATGCTATAACTCCGCCAAATCTTCGAATTTCACAAATTTAAAGGCATCCTCGGATACGTGACGCTACGAGGAATCATTTTAATTTAACAGTTTCGAAGAAGTCAAACTTTAGATTTTTTGTCAATTTTTTTAGCAAGGGTATAGCCCATGAAAATTTCGAAAAATACTTTGGCCACAATTTTACTCCGAAAATGCTATAACTTCGCCAAATCTTCGATTTTCGAAAATTTAAAGGCATCCTCGGATTCGAAACGCTACGAGGAATCATTTTAATTTAACAGTTTCGAAGATATCAAACTTTAGATTTTTTGTCATTTTTTTTAGCAAGGGTATAGCCCATGAAAATTTCGAAAAATACTTTGGCCACAATTTTACTCCGAAAATGCTATAACTCCGACAAAACTTCGAATTTCGAAAATTTAAAGGCATCATCGGATTTGTGACGCTACGAGGAATCATTTTAATTTAAAAGTTTCAAAGAAATCGAACTTTAGATTTTTTGTTTATTTTGCCCATAAAAATTTCGAAAAATACTTTGGCCACAATTTTACTCCGAAAATGCTATAACTCCGCCAAATCTTCGAATTTCGAAAATTTAAAGGCATCCTCGGATTTGTGACGCTACGAGGAATCATTTTAAATTAACAGTTTCGAAGATATCAAACTTCAGATTTTTTGCGAATTTTTAAGCAAGGGTATAGCCCATGAAAATTTCGAAAAATACTTTGGCCACAATTTTACTCCGTATATGCTATAACTCCGCCAAATCTTCGAATTTTGAAAATTTAAAGGCATCCTCGGATTCGTGACGCTACGAGGAATCATTTTAATTTAACAGTTTCGAAGAAGTCAAACTTTAGATTTTTTGTCAATTTTTTTAGCAAGGGTATAGCCCATGAAAATTTCGAAAAATACTTTGGCCACAATTTTACTCCGAAAATGCTATAACTCCGACAAAACTTCGAATTTCGAAAATTTTAAGGCATCCTCGGATTTGTGACGCTACGAGGAATCATTTTAAATTAACAGTTTCGAAGAAATCAAACTTTAGATTTTTTGCCAATTTTTTTAGCAAGGGTATAGCCCATGAAAATTTCGAAAAATACTTTGGCCACAATTTTACTCCGAAAATGCTATAAATCCGCCAAATCTTCGAATCTCGAAAATTTAAAGGCATCCTCGGATTCGTGACGCTACGAGGAATCATTTTAATTCAACAGTTTCGAAGAAATCAAACTTTAGATTTTTTGTCAATTTTTTCAGCAAGGGTATAGCCCATGAAAATTTCGAAAAATACTTTGGCCACAATTTTACTCCGAAAATGCTATAACTCCGCTAAATCTTCGAATTTCGAAAATTTAAAGGCATCCTCGGATTCGAAACGCTACGAGGAATCATTTTAATTTAACAGTTTCGAAGAAATCAAACTTTAGATTTTTTGTCAATTTTTTAGCAAGGGTATAGCCCATGAAAATTTCGAAAAATACTTTGGCCACAATTTTACTCCGTAAATGCTATAACTCCGCCAAATCTTCGAATTTTGAAAATTTAAAGGCATCCTCGGATTCGTGACGCTACGAGGAATCATTTTAATTTAACAGTTTCGAAGAAGTCAAACTTTAGATTTTTTGTCAATTTTTTCAGCAAGGGTATAGCCCATGAAAATTTCGAAAAATACTTTGGCCACAATTTTACTCCGAAAATGCTATAAATCCGCCAAATCTTCGAATCTCGAAAATTTAAAGGCATCCTCGGATTCGTGACGCTACGAGGAATCATTTTAATTCAACAGTTTCGAAGAAATCAAACTTTAGATTTTTTGTCAATTTTTTCAGCAAGGGTATAGCCCATGAAAATGTCGAAAAATACTTTGGCCACAATTTTACTCCGAAAATGCTATAACTCCGCCAAATCTTCGAATTTCGAAAATTTAAAGGCATCCTCGGATTCGAAACGCTACGAGGAATCATTTTAATTTAACAGTTTCGAAGATATCAAACTTCAAATTTTTTGTCAATTTTTTTAGCAAGGGTATAGCCCATGAAAATTTCGAAAAATACTTTGGCCACATTTTTACTCCGAAAATGTTATAACTCCGCCAAATCTTCGAATTTTGAAAATTTAAAGGCATCCTCAGATTCGTGACGCTACGAGGAATCATTTTAATTTAACAGTTTCGAAGAAGTCAAACTTTAGATTTTTTGTCAATTTTTTTAGCAAGGGTATAGCCCATGAAAATTTCGAAAAATACTTTGGCCACAATTTTACTCCGAAAATGCTATAACTCCGACAAAACTTCGAATTTCGAAAATTTTAAGGCATCCTCGGATTTGTGACGCTACGAGGAATCATTTTAAATTAACAGTTTCGAAGAAATCAAACTTTAGATTTTTTGCCAATTTTTTTAGCAAGGGTATAGCCCATGAAAATTTCGAAAAATACTTTGGCCACAATTTTACTCCGAAAATGCTATAAATCCGCCAAATCTTCGAATCTCGAAAATTTAAAGGCATCCTCGGATTCGTGACGCTACGAGGAATCATTTTAATTCAACAGTTTCGAAGAAATCAAACTTTAGATTTTTTGTCAATTTTTTCAGCAAGGGTATAGCCCATGAAAATTTCGAAAAATACTTTGGCCACAATTTTACTCCGAAAATGCTATAACTCCGCTAAATCTTCGAATTTCGAAAATTTAAAGGCATCCTCGGATTCGAAACGCTACGAGGAATCATTTTAATTTAACAGTTTCGAAGAAATCAAACTTTAGATTTTTTGTCAATTTTTTAGCAAGGGTATAGCCCATGAAAATTTCGAAAAATACTTTGGCCACAATTTTACTCCGTAAATGCTATAACTCCGCCAAATCTTCGAATTTTGAAAATTTAAAGGCATCCTCGGATTCGTGACGCTACGAGGAATCATTTTAATTTAACAGTTTCGAAGAAGTCAAACTTTAGATTTTTTGTCAATTTTTTCAGCAAGGGTATAGCCCATGAAAATTTCGAAAAATACTTTGGCCACAATTTTACTCCGAAAATGCTATAAATCCGCCAAATCTTCGAATCTCGAAAATTTAAAGGCATCCTCGGATTCGTGACGCTACGAGGAATCATTTTAATTCAACAGTTTCGAAGAAATCAAACTTTAGATTTTTTGTCAATTTTTTCAGCAAGGGTATAGCCCATGAAAATTTCGAAAAATACTTTGGCCACAATTTTACTCCGAAAATGCTATAACTCCGCCAAATCTTCGAATTTCACAAATTTAAAGGCATCCTCGGATACGTGACGCTACGAGGAATCATTTTAATTTAACAGTTTCGAAGAAGTCAAACTTTAGATTTTTTGTCAATTTTTTTAGCAAGGGTATAGCCCATGAAAATTTCGAAAAATACTTTGGCCACAATTTTACTCCGAAAATGCTATAACTTCGCCAAATCTTCGATTTTCGAAAATTTAAAGGCATCCTCGGATTCGAAACGCTACGAGGAATCATTTTAATTTAACAGTTTCGAAGATATCAAACTTTAGATTTTTTGTCATTTTTTTTAGCAAGGGTATAGCCCATGAAAATTTCGAAAAATACTTTGGCCACAATTTTACTCCGAAAATGCTATAACTCCGACAAAACTTCGAATTTCGAAAATTTAAAGGCATCATCGGATTTGTGACGCTACGAGGAATCATTTTAATTTAAAAGTTTCAAAGAAATCGAACTTTAGATTTTTTGTTTATTTTGCCCATAAAAATTTCGAAAAATACTTTGGCCACAATTTTACTCCGAAAATGCTATAACTCCGCCAAATCTTCGAATTTCGAAAATTTAAAGGCATCCTCGGATTTGTGACGCTACGAGGAATCATTTTAAATTAACAGTTTCGAAGATATCAAACTTCAGATTTTTTGCGAATTTTTAAGCAAGGGTATAGCCCATGAAAATTTCGAAAAATACTTTGGCCACAATTTTACTCCGTATATGCTATAACTCCGCCAAATCTTCGAATTTTGAAAATTTAAAGGCATCCTCGGATTCGTGACGCTACGAGGAATCATTTTAATTTAACAGTTTCGAAGAAGTCAAACTTTAGATTTTTTGTCAATTTTTTAGCAAGGGTATAGCCCATGAAAATTTCGAAAAATACTTTGGCCACAATTTTACTCCGAAAATGCTATAACTCCGACAAAACTTCGAATTTCGAAAATTTTAAGGCATCCTCGGATTTGTGACGCTACGAGGAATCATTTTAAATTAACAGTTTCGAAGAAATCAAACTTTAGATTTTTTGCCAATTTTTTTAGCAAGGGTATAGCCCATGAAAATTTCGAAAAATACTTTGGCCACAATTTTACTCCGAAAATGCTATAAATCCGCCAAATCTTCGAATCTCGAAAATTTAAAGGCATCCTCGGATTCGTGACGCTACGAGGAATCATTTTAATTCAACAGTTTCGAAGAAATCAAACTTTAGATTTTTTGTCAATTTTTTCAGCAAGGGTATAGCCCATGAAAATTTCGAAAAATACTTTGGCCACAATTTTACTCCGAAAATGCTATAACTCCGCTAAATCTTCGAATTTCGAAAATTTAAAGGCATCCTCGGATTCGAAACGCTACGAGGAATCATTTTAATTTAACAGTTTCGAAGAAATCAAACTTTAGATTTTTTGTCAATTTTTTAGCAAGGGTATAGCCCATGAAAATTTCGAAAAATACTTTGGCCACAATTTTACTCCGTAAATGCTATAACTCCGCCAAATCTTCGAATTTTGAAAATTTAAAGGCATCCTCGGATTCGTGACGCTACGAGGAATCATTTTAATTTAACAGTTTCGAAGAAGTCAAACTTTAGATTTTTTGTCAATTTTTTCAGCAAGGGTATAGCCCATGAAAATTTCGAAAAATACTTTGGCCACAATTTTACTCCGAAAATGCTATAAATCCGCCAAATCTTCGAATCTCGAAAATTTAAAGGCATCCTCGGATTCGTGACGCTACGAGGAATCATTTTAATTCAACAGTTTCGAAGAAATCAAACTTTAGATTTTTTGTCAATTTTTTCAGCAAGGGTATAGCCCATGAAAATGTCGAAAAATACTTTGGCCACAATTTTACTCCGAAAATGCTATAACTCCGCCAAATCTTCGAATTTCGAAAATTTAAAGGCATCCTCGGATTCGAAACGCTACGAGGAATCATTTTAATTTAACAGTTTCGAAGATATCAAACTTCAAATTTTTTGTCAATTTTTTTAGCAAGGGTATAGCCCATGAAAATTTCGAAAAATACTTTGGCCACATTTTTACTCCGAAAATGTTATAACTCCGCCAAATCTTCGAATTTTGAAAATTTAAAGGCATCCTCAGATTCGTGACGCTACGAGGAATCATTTTAATTTAACAGTTTCGAAGAAATCAAACGTCAGATTTTTTGCGAATTTTTTTAGCAAGGGTATAGCCCATGAAAATTTCGAAAAATACTTTGGCCACAATTTTACTCCGAAAATGCTATAACTCCGCCAAATCTTCGAATTTCGAAACTTTAAAGGCATCCTCGGATTTGTGACGCTACGAGGAATCATTTTAAATTAACAGTTTCGAAGATATCAAACTTCAGATTTTTTGCGAATTTTTTTAGCAAGGGTATAGCCCATGAAAATTTCGAAAAATACTTTGGCCACAATTTTACTCCGAAAATGCTATAACTCCGCCAAATCTTCGAATTTCACAAATTTAAAGGCATCCTCGGATTTGTGACGCTACGAGGAATCATTTTAATTTAACAGTTTCGAAGATATCAAACTTCAGATTTTTTGCGAATTTTTTTAGCAAGGGTATAGCCCATGAAAATTTCGAAAAATACTTTGGCCACAATTTTACTCCGAAAATGCTATAACTCCGACAAATCTTCGAATTTCGAAAATTTAAAGGCATCCTCGGATTCGAAACGCTACGAGGAATCATATTAATTTAACAGTTTCGAAGATATCAAACTTCAGATTTTTTGCGAATTTTTTTAGCAAGGGTATAGCCCATGAAAATTTCGAAAAATACTTTGGCCACAATTTTACTCCGAAAATGCTATAACTTCGCCAAATCTTCGATTTTCGAAAATTTAAAGGCATCCTCGGATTCGAAACGCTACGAGGAATCATTTTAATTTAACAGTTTCGAAGATATCAAACTTCAGATTTTTTGCGAATTTTTTTGGCAAGGGTATAGCCCATGAAAATTTCGAAAAATACTTTGGCCACAATTTTACTCCGAAAATGATATAACTCCGCCAAATCTTCGAATTTCGAAACTTTAAAGGCATCCTCGGATTTGTGACGCTACGAGGAATCATTTTAAATTAACAGTTTCGAAGATATCAAACTTCAGATTTTTTGCGAATTTTTTTAGCAAGGGTATAGCCCATGAAAATTTCGAAAAATACTTTGGCCACAATTTTACCCCGAAAATGCTATAACTCCGCCAAATCTTCGAATTTCACAAATTTAAAGGCATCCTCGGATTTGTGACGCTACGAGGAATCATTTTAAATTAACAGTTTCGAAGAAATCAAACTTTAGATTTTTTGTCAATTTTTTCAGCAAGGGTATAGCCCATGAAAATTTCGAAAAATACTTTGGCCACAATTTTACTCCGAAAATGCTATAACTCCGCCAAATCTTCGAATTTCGAAAATTTAAAGGCATCATCGTATTCGAAACGCTACGAGGAATCATTTTAATTTAACAGTTTCGAAGAAATCAAACTTTAGATTTTTTGTCAATTTTTTCAGCAAGGGTATAGCCCATGAAAATGTCGAAAAATACTTTGGCCACAATTTTACTCCGAAAATGCTATAACTCCGCCAAATCTTCGAATTTCGAAAATTTAAAGGCATCCTCGGATTCGAAACGCTACGAGGAATCATTTTAATTTAACAGTTTCGAAGATATCAAACTTCAGATTTTTTGCGAATTTTTGTAGCAAGGGTATAGCCCATGAAAATTTCGAAAAATACTTTGGCCACAATTTTACTCCGAAAATGCTATAAATCCGCCAAATCTTCGAATCTCGAAAATTTAAAGGCATCCTCGGATTCGTGACGCTACGAGGAATCATTTTAATTCAACAGTTTCGAAGAAATCAAACTTTAGATTTTTTGTCAATTTTTTCAGCAAGAGTATAGCCCATGAAAATTTCGAAAAATACTTTGGCCACAATTTTACTCCGAAAATGCTATAACTCCGCCAAATCTTCGAATTTTGAAAATTTAAAGGCATCCTCAGATTCGTGACGCTACGAGGAATCATTTTAATTTAACAGTTTCGAAGAAATCAAACTTCAGATTTTTTGCGAATTTTTTTAGCAAGGGTATAGCCCATGAAAATTTCGAAAAATACTTTGGCCACAATTTTACTCCGAAAATGCTATAACTCCGCCAAATCTTCGAATTTCGAAACTTTAAATGTATCCTCGGATTTGTGACGCTACGAGGAATCATTTTAAATTAACAGTTTCGAAGATATCAAACTTCAGATTTTTTGCGAATTTTTTTAGCAAGGGTATAGCCCATGAAAATTTCGAAAAATACTTTGGCCACAATTTTACTCCGAAAATGCTATAACTCCGCCAAATCTTCGAATTTCGAAACTTTAAAGGTATCCGGATTTGTGACGCTACGAGGAATCATTTTAAATTAACAGTTTCGAAGATATCAAACTTCAGATTTTTTGCGAATTTTTTTAGCAAGGGTATAGCCCATGAAAATTTCGAAAAATACTTTGGCCACAATTTTACTCCGAAAATGCTATAACTCCGCCAAATCTTCGAATTTCACAAATTTAAAGGCATCCTCGGATTTGTGACGCTACGAGGAATCATTTTAAATTAACAGTTTCGAAGAAATCAAACTTTAGATTTTTTGTAAATTTTTTTAGCAAGGGTATAGCCCATGAAAATTTCGAAAAATACTTTGGCCACAATTTTACTCCGAAAATGCTATAACTCCGCCAAATCTTCGAATTTCGAAAATTTAAAGGCATCCTCGGATTTGTGACGCTACGAGGAATCATTTTATTTTTTGCGAATTTTTTTAGCAAGGGTATAGCCCATGAAAATTTCGAAAAATACTTTGGCCACAATTTTACTCCGAAAATGCTATAACTCCGCCAAATCTTCGAATTTCGAAAATTTAAAGGCATCCTCGGATTCGTGACGCTACGAGGAATCATTTTAATTTAACAGTTTCGAAGAAGTCAAACTTTAGATTTTTTGTCAATTTTTTTAGCAAGGGTATAGCCCATGAAAATTTCGAAAAATACTTTGGCCACAATTTTACTCCGAAAATGCTATAACTCCGACAAAACTTCGAATTTCGAAAATTTAAAGGCATCCTCGGATTTGTGACGCTACGAGGAATCATTTTAAATTAACAGTTTCGAAGAAATCAAACTTTAGATTTTTTGTCAATTTTTTTAGCAAGGGTATAGCCCATGAAAATTTCGAAAAATACTTTGGCCACAATTTTACTCCGAAAATGCTATAACTCCGCTAAATCTTCGAATTTCGAAACTTTAAAGGCATCCTCGGATTTGTGACGCTACGAGGAATCATTTTAAATTAACAGTTTCGAAGATATCAAACTTCTGATTTTTTGCGAATTTTTTTAGCAAGGGTATAGCCCATGAAAATTTCGAAAAATTCTTTGGCCACAATTTTACTCCGAAAATGCTATAACTCCGCCAAATCTTCGAATTTCACAAATTTAAAGGCATCCTCGGATTCGTGACGCTACGAGGAATCATTTTAATTTAACAGTTTCGAAGAAGTCAAACTTTAGATTTTTTGTCAATTTTTTTACCAAGGGTATAGCCCATGAAAATTTCGAAAAATACTTTGGCCACAATTTTACTCCGAAAATGCTATAACTCCGCCAAATCTTCGAATTTCACAAATTTAAAGGCATCCTCGGATTTGTGACGCTACGAGGAATCATTTTAAATTAACAGTTTCGAAGAAATCAAACTTTAGATTTTTTGTAAATTTTTTTAGCAAGGGTATAGCCCATGAAAATTTCGAAAAATACTTTGGCTACAATTTTACTCCGAAAATGCTATAACTCCGCCAAATCTTCGAATTTCGAAAATTTAAAGGCATCCTCGGATTTGTGACGCTACGAGGAATCATTTTAAATTAACAGTTTCGAAGATATCAAACTTCAGATTTTTTGCGAATTTTTTTTAGCAAGGGTATAGCCCATGAAAATTTCGAAAAATACTTTGGCCACAATTTTACTCCGAAAATGCTATAACTCCGCTAAATCTTCGAATTTCGAAACTTTAAAGGCATCCTCGGATTTGTGACGCTACGAGGAATCATTTTAAATTAACAGTTTCGAAGATATCAAACTTCAGATTTTTTGCGAATTTTTTTAGCAAGGGTATAGCCCATGAAAATTTCGAAAAATACTTTGGCCACAATTTTACTCCGAAAATGCTATAACTCCGCTAAATCTTCGAATTTCGAAAATTTAAAGGCATCCTCGGATTTGTGACGCTACGAGGAATCATTTTATTTTTTGCGAATTTTTTTAGCAAGGGTATAGCCCATGAAAATTTCGAAAAATACTTTGGCCACAATTTTACTCCGAAAATGCTATAACTCCGCCAAATCTTCGAATTTCGAAAATTTAAAGGCATCCTCGGATTCGTGACGCTACGAGGAATCATTTTAATTTAACAGTTTCGAAGAAGTCAAACTTTAGATTTTTTGTCAATTTTTTTAGCAAGGGTATAGCCCATGAAAATTTCGAAAAATACTTTGGCCACAATTTTACTCCGAAAATGCTATAACTCCGACAAAACTTCGAATTTCGAAAATTTAAAGGCATCCTCGGATTTGTGACGCTACGAGGAATCATTTTAAATTAACAGTTTCGAAGAAATCAAACTTTAGATTTTTTGTCAATTTTTTTAGCAAGGGTATAGCCCATGAAAATTTCGAAAAATACTTTGGCCACAATTTTACTCCGAAAATGCTATAAATCCGCCAAATCTTCGAATCTCGAAAATTTAAAGGCATCCTCGGATACGTGACGCTACGAGGAATCATTTTAATTTAACAGTTTCGAAGAAGTCAAACTTTAGATTTTTTGTCAATTTTTTTAGCAAGGGTATAGCCCATGAAAATTTCGAAAAATACTTTGGCCACAATTTTACTCCGAAAATGCTATAACTCCGCTAAATCTTCGAATTTCGAAACTTTAAAGGCATCCTCGGATTTGTGACGCTACGAGGAATCATTTTAAATTAACAGTTTCGAAGATATCAAACTTAAGATTTTTTGCGAATTTTTTTAGCAAGGGTATAGCCCATGAAAATTTCGAAAAATTCTTTGGCCACAATTTTACTCCGAAAATGCTATAACTCCGCCAAATCTTCGAATTTCGAAAATTTAAAGGCATCCTCGGATTTGTGACGCTACGAGGAATCATTTTATTTTTTGCGAATTTTTTTAGCAAGGGTATAGCCCATGAAAATTTCGAAAAATACTTTGGCCACAATTTTACTCCGAAAATGCTATAACTCCGCTAAATCTTCGAATTTCGAAACTTTAAAGGCATCCTCGGATTTGTGACGCTACGAGGAATCATTTTAAATTAACAGTTTCGAAGATATCAAACTTCAGATTTTTTGCGAATTTTTTTAGCAAGGGTATAGCCCATGAAAATTTCGAAAAATTCTTTGGCCACAATTTTACTCCGAAAATGCTATAACTCCGCCAAATCTTCGAATTTCACAAATTTAAAGGCATCCTCGGATTCGTGACGCTACGAGGAATCATTTTAAATTAACAGTTTCGAAGAAATCAAACTTTAGATTTTTTGTAAATTTTTTTAGCAAGGGTATAGCCCATGAAAATTTCGAACAATACTTTGGCCACAATTTTACTCCGAAAATGCTATAACTCCGCCAAATCTTCGAATTTCGAAAATTTAAAGGCATCCTCGGATTTGTGACGCTACGAGGAATCATTTTATTTTTTGCGAATTTTTTTAGCAAGGGTATAGCCCATGAAAATTTCGAAAAATACTTTGGCCACAATTTTACTCCGAAAATGCTATAACTCCGCCAAATCTTCGAATTTTGAAAATTTAAAGGCATCCTCGGATTCGTGACGCTACGAGGAATCATTTTAATTTAACAGTTTCGAAGAAGTCAAACTTTAGATTTTTTGTCAATTTTTTTACCAAGGGTATAGCCCATGAAAATTTCGAAAAATACTTTGGCCACAATTTTACTCCGAAAATGCTATAACTCCGCCAAATCTTCGAATTTCACAAATTTAAAGGCATCCTCGGATTTGTGACGCTACGAGGAATCATTTTAAATTAACAGTTTCGAAGAAATCAAACTTTAGATTTTTTGTAAATTTTTTTAGCAAGGGTATAGCCCATGAAAATTTCGAAAAATACTTTAGCTACAATTTTACTCCGAAAATGCTATAACTCCGCCAAATCTTCGAATTTCGAAAATTTAAAGGCATCCTCGGATTTGTGACGCTACGAGGAATCATTTTAAATTAACAGTTTCGAAGATATCAAACTTCAGATTTTTTGCGAATTTTTTTAGCAAGGGTATAGCCCATGAAAATTTCGAAAAATTCTTTGGCCACAATTTTACTCCGAAAATGCTATAACTCCGCCAAATCTTCGAATTTCGAAAATTTAAAGGCATCCTCGGATACGTGACGCTACGAGGAATCATTTTAATTTAACAGTTTCGAAGAAGTCAAACTTTAGATTTTTTGTCAATTTTTTTAGCAAGGGTATAGCCCATGAAAATTTCGAACAATACTTTGGCCACAATTTTACTCCGAAAATGCTATAACTCCGACAAAACTTCGAATTTCGAAAATTTAAAGGCATCCTCGGATTTGTGACGCTACGAGGAATCATTTTAATTTAACAGTTTCGAAGAAATCAAACTTTAGATTTTTTGTCAATTTTTTTAGCAAGGGTATAGCCCATGAAAATTTCGAAAAATACTTTGGCCACAATTTTACTCCGAAAATGCTATAACTCCGCCAAATCTTCGAATTTCGAAAATTTAAAGGCATCCTCGGATTTGTGACGCTACGAGGAATCATTTTATTTTTTGCGAATTTTTTTAGCAAGGGTATAGCCCATGAAAATTTCGAAAAATACTTTGGCCACAATTTTACTCCGAAAATGCTATAACTCCGCCAAATCTTCGAATTTTGAAAATTTAAAGGCATCCTCGGATTCGTGACGCTACGAGGAATCATTTTAATTTAACAGTTTCGAAGAAGTCAAACTTTAGATTTTTTGTCAATTTTTTCAGCAAGGGTATAGCCCATGAAAATTTCGAAAAATACTTTGGCCACAATTTTACTCCGAAAATGCTATAACTCCGACAAAACTTCGAATTTCGAAAATTTAAAGGCATCCTCGGATTTGTGACGCTACGAGGAATCATTTTAATTCAACAGTTTCGAAGAAATCAAACTTTAGATTTTTTGTCAATTTTTTCAGCAAGAGTATAGCCCATGAAAATTTCGAAAAATACTTTGGCCACAATTTTACTCCGAAAATGCAATAACTCCGCTTAATCTTCGAATTTCGAAAATTTAAAGGCATCCTCGGATTCGAAACGCTACGAGGAATCATTTTAATTTAACAGTTTCGAAGAAATCAAACTTTAGATTTTTTGTCAATTTTTTTACCAAGGGTATAGCCCATGAAAATTTCGAAAAATACTTTGGCCACAATTTTACTCCGAAAATGCTATAAATCCGCCAAATCTTCGAATCTCGAAAATTTAAAGGCATCCTCGGATTCGTGACGCTACGAGGAATCATTTTAATTCAACAGTTTCGAAGAAATCAAACTTTAGATTTTTTGTCAATTTTTTCAGCAAGAGTATAGCCCATGAAAATTTCGAAAAATACTTTGGCCACAATTTTACTCCGAAAATGCTATAACTCCGCTAAATCTTCGAATTTCGAAAATTTAAAGGCATCCTCGGATTCGAAACGCTACGAGGAATCATTTTAATTTAACAGTTTCGAAGAAATCAAACTTTAGATTTTTTGTCAATTTTTTCAGCAAGGGTATAGCCCATGAAAATTTCGAAAAATACTTTGGCCACAATTTTACTCCGAAAATGCTATAACTCCGACAAAACTTCGAATTTCGAAAATTTAAAGGCATCCTCGGATTTGTGACGCTACGAGGAATCATTTTATTTTTTGCGAATTTTTTTAGCAAGGGTATAGCCCATGAAAATTTCGAAAAATACTTTGGCCACAATTTTACTCCGAAAATGCTATAACTCCGCTAAATCTTCGAATTTCGAAAATTTAAAGGCATCCTCGGATTCGAAACGCTACGAGGAATCATTTTATTTTTTGCGAATTTTTTTAGCAAGGGTATAGCCCATGAAAATTTCGAAAAATACTTTGGCCACAATTTTACTCCGAAAATGCTATAACTCCGCTAAATCTTCGAATTTCGAAAATTTAAAGGCATCCTCGGATACGTGACGCTACGAGGAATCATTTTAATTTAACAGTTTCGAAGAAGTCAAACTTTAGATTTTTTGTCAATTTTTTCAGCAAGGGTATAGCCCATGAAAATTTCGAAAAATACTTTGGCCACAATTTTACTCCGAAAATGCTATAACTCCGACAAAACTTCGAATTTCGAAAATTTAAAGGCATCCTCGGATTCGAAACGCTACGAGGAATCATTTTATTTTTTGCGAATTTTTTTAGCAAGGGTATAGCCCATGAAAATTTCGAAAAATACTTTGGCCACAATTTTACTCCGAAAATGCTATAACTCCGCTAAATCTTCGAATTTCGAAAATTTAAAGGCATCCTCGGATACGTGACGCTACGAGGAATCATTTTAATTTAACAGTTTCGAAGAAGTCAAACTTTAGATTTTTTGTCAATTTTTTTAGCAAGGGTATAGCCCATGAAAATTTCGAAAAATACTTTGGCCACAATTTTACTCCGAAAATGCTATAACTCCGACAAAACTTCGAATTTCGAAAATTTAAAGGCATCCTCGGATTTGTGACGCTACGAGGAATCATTTTAAATTAACAGTTTCGAAGAAATCAAACTTTAGATTTTTTGTCAATTTTTTTAGCAAGGGTATAGCCCATGAAAATTTCGAAAAATACTTTGGCCACAATTTTACTCCGAAAATGCTATAAATCCGCCAAATCTTCGAATCTCGAAAAATTAAAGGCATCCTCGGATTCGTGACGCTACGAGGAATCATTTTAATTCAACAGTTTCGAAGAAATCAAACTTTAGATTTTTTGTCAATTTTTTCAGCAAGGGTATAGCCCATGAAAATTTCGAAAAATACTTTGGCCACAATTTTACTCCGAAAATGCTATAACTCCGCTAAATCTTCGAATTTCGAAAATTTAAAGGCATCCTCGGATTCGAAACGCTACGAGGAATCATTTTAATTAAACAGTTTCGAAGAAATCAAACTTTAGATTTTTTGTCAATTTTTTCAGCAAGGGTATAGCCCATGAAAATGTCGAAAAATACTTTGGCCACAATTTTACTCCGAAAATGCTATAACTCCGCCAAATCTTCGAATTTCGAAAATTTAAAGGCATCCTCGGATTTGTGACGCTACGAGGAATCATTTTATTTTTTGCGAATTTTTTTAGCAAGGGTATAGCCCATGAAAATTTCGAAAAATACTTTGGCCACAATTTTACTCCGAAAATGCTATAACTCCGCCAAATCTTCGAATTTTGAAAATTTAAAGGCATCCTCGGATTCGTGACGCTACGAGGAATCATTTTAATTTAACAGTTTCGAAGAAGTCAAACTTTAGATTTTTTGTCAATTTTTTTAGCAAGGGTATAGCCCATGAAAATTTCGAAAAATACTTTGGCCACAATTTTACTCCGAAAATGCTATAACTCCGACAAAACTTCGAATTTCGAAAATTTAAAGGCATCCTCGGATTTGTGACGCTACGAGGAATCATTTTAAATTAACAGTTTCGAAGAAATCAAACTTTAGATTTTTTGTCAATTTTTTTAGCAAGGGTATAGCCCATGAAAATTTCGAAAAATACTTTGGCCACAATTTTACTCCGAAAATGCTATAAATCCGCCAAATCTTCGAATCTCGAAAATTTAAAGGCATCCTCGGATTCGTGACGCTACGAGGAATCATTTTAATTCAACAGTTTCGAAGAAATCAAACTTTAGATTTTTTGTCAATTTTTTCAGCAAGGGTATAGCCCATGAAAATTTCGAAAAATACTTTGGCCACAATTTTACTCCGAAAATGCTATAACTCCGCTAAATCTTCGAATTTCGAAAATTTAAAGGCATCCTCGGATTCGAAACGCTACGAGGAATCATTTTAATTAAACAGTTTCGAAGAAATCAAACTTTAGATTTTTTGTCAATTTTTTCAGCAAGGGTATAGCCCATGAAAATGTCGAAAAATACTTTGGCCACAATTTTACTCCGAAAATGCTATAACTCCGCCAAATCTTCGAATTTCACAAATTTAAAGGCATCCTCGGATACGTGACGCTACGAGGAATCATTTTAATTTAACAGTTTCGAAGAAGTCAAACTTTAGATTTTTTGTCAATTTTTTTAGCAAGGGTATAGCCCATGAAAATTTAGAACAATACTTTGGCCACAATTTTACTCCGAAAATGCTATAACTCCGACAAAACTTCGAATTTCGAAAATTTAAAGGCATCCTCGGATTTGTGACGCTACGAGGAATCATTTTAATTTAACAGTTTCGAAGAAATCAAACTTTAGATTTTTTGTCAATTTTTTCAGCAAGGGTATAGCCCATGAAAATGTCGAAAAATACTTTGGCCACAATTTTACTCCGAAAATGCTATAACTCCGCCAAATCTTCGAATTTCGAAAATTTAAAGGCATCCTCGGATTTGTGACGCTACGAGGAATCATTTTATTTTTTGCGAATTTTTTTAGCAAGGGTATAGCCCATGAAAATTTCGAAAAATACTTTGGCCACAATTTTACTCCGAAAATGCTATAACTCCGCCAAATCTTCGAATTTTGAAAATTTAAAGGCATCCTCGGATTCGTGACGCTACGAGGAATCATTTTAATTTAACAGTTTCGAAGAAGTCAAACTTTAGATTTTTTGTCAATTTTTTTAGCAAGGGTATAGCCCATGAAAATTTCGAAAAATACTTTGGCCACAATTTTACTCCGAAAATGCTATAACTCCGACAAAACTTCGAATTTCGAAAATTTAAAGGCATCCTCGGATACGTGACGCTACGAGGAATCATTTTAATTTAACAGTTTCGAAGATATCAAACTTCAGATTTTTTGCGAATTTTTTTAGCAAGGGTACGAGGAATCATTTTAATTTAACAGTTTCGAAGATATCAAACTTCAGATTTTTTGCGAATTTTTTTAGCAAGGGTATAGCCCATGAAAATTTCGAAAAATTCTTTGGCCACAATTTTACTCCGAAAATGCTATAACTCCGCCAAATCTTCGAATTTCGAAAATTTAAAGGCATCCTCGGATACGTGACGCTACGAGGAATCATTTTAATTTAACAGTTTCGAAGAAGTCAAACTTTAGATTTTTTGTCAATTTTTTTAGCAAGGGTATAGCCCATGAAAATTTCGAACAATACTTTGGCCACAATTTTACTCCGAAAATGCTATAACTCCGACAAAACTTCGAATTTCGAAAATTTAAAGGCATCCTCGGATTTGTGACGCTACGAGGAATCATTTTAATTTAACAGTTTCGAAGAAATCAAACTTTAGATTTTTTGTCAATTTTTTTAGCAAGGGTATAGCCCATGAAAATTTCGAAAAATACTTTGGCCACAATTTTACTCCGAAAATGCTATAACTCCGCCAAATCTTCGAATTTCGAAAATTTAAAGGCATCCTCGGATTTGTGACGCTACGAGGAATCATTTTATTTTTTGCGAATTTTTTTAGCAAGGGTATAGCCCATGAAAATTTCGAAAAATACTTTGGCCACAATTTTACTCCGAAAATGCTATAACTCCGCCAAATCTTCGAATTTTGAAAATTTAAAGGCATCCTCGGATTCGTGACGCTACGAGGAATCATTTTAATTTAACAGTTTCGAAGAAGTCAAACTTTAGATTTTTTGTCAATTTTTTCAGCAAGGGTATAGCCCATGAAAATTTCGAAAAATACTTTGGCCACAATTTTACTCCGAAAATGCTATAACTCCGACAAAACTTCGAATTTCGAAAATTTAAAGGCATCCTCGGATTTGTGACGCTACGAGGAATCATTTTAAATTAACAGTTTCGAAGAAATCAAACTTTAGATTTTTTGTCAATTTTTTTAGCAAGGGTATAGCCCATGAAAATTTCGAAAAATACTTTGGCCACAATTTTACTCCGAAAATGCTATAAATCCGCCAAATCTTCGAATCTCGAAAATTTAAAGGCATCCTCGGATTCGTGACGCTACGAGGAATCATTTTAATTCAACAGTTTCGAAGAAATCAAACTTTAGATTTTTTGTCAATTTTTTCAGCAAGAGTATAGCCCATGAAAATTTCGAAAAATACTTTGGCCACAATTTTACTCCGAAAATGCAATAACTCCGCTTAATCTTCGAATTTCGAAAATTTAAAGGCATCCTCGGATTCGAAACGCTACGAGGAATCATTTTAATTTAACAGTTTCGAAGAAATCAAACTTTAGATTTTTTGTCAATTTTTTTAGCAAGGGTATAGCCCATGAAAATTTCGAAAAATACTTTGGCCACAATTTTACTCCGAAAATGCTATAAATCCGCCAAATCTTCGAATCTCGAAAATTTAAAGGCATCATCGGATTCGTGACGCTACGAGGAATCATTTTAATTCAACAGTTTCGAAGAAATCAAACTTTAGATTTTTTGTCAATTTTTTCAGCAAGGGTATAGCCCATGAAAATTTCGAAAAATACTTTGGCCACAATTTTACTCCGAAAATGCTATAACTCCGACAAAACTTCGAATTTCGAAAATTTAAAGGCATCCTCGGATTTGTGACGCTACGAGGAATCATTTTATTTTTTGCGAATTTTTTTAGCAAGGGTATAGCCCATGAAAATTTCGAAAAATACTTTGGCCACAATTTTACTCCGAAAATGCTATAACTCCGCTAAATCTTCGAATTTCGAAAATTTAAAGGCATCCTCGGATTCGAAACGCTACGAGGAATCATTTTATTTTTTGCGAATTTTTTTAGCAAGGGTATAGCCCATGAAAATTTCGAAAAATACTTTGGCCACAATTTTACTCCGAAAATGCTATAACTCCGCTAAATCTTCGAATTTCGAAAATTTAAAGGCATCCTCGGATACGTGACGCTACGAGGAATCATTTTAATTTAACAGTTTCGAAGAAGTCAAACTTTAGATTTTTTGTCAATTTTTTCAGCAAGGGTATAGCCCATGAAAATTTCGAAAAATACTTTGGCCACAATTTTACTCCGAAAATGCTATAACTCCGACAAAACTTCGAATTTCGAAAATTTAAAGGCATCCTCGGATTCGAAACGCTACGAGGAATCATTTTATTTTTTGCGAATTTTTTTAGCAAGGGTATAGCCCATGAAAATTTCGAAAAATACTTTGGCCACAATTTTACTCCGAAAATGCTATAACTCCGCTAAATCTTCGAATTTCGAAAATTTAAAGGCATCCTCGGATACGTGACGCTACGAGGAATCATTTTAATTTAACAGTTTCGAAGAAGTCAAACTTTAGATTTTTTGTCAATTTTTTTAGCAAGGGTATAGCCCATGAAAATTTCGAAAAATACTTTGGCCACAATTTTACTCCGAAAATGCTATAACTCCGACAAAACTTCGAATTTCGAAAATTTAAAGGCATCCTCGGATTTGTGACGCTACGAGGAATCATTTTAAATTAACAGTTTCGAAGAAATCAAACTTTAGATTTTTTGTCAATTTTTTTAGCAAGGGTATAGCCCATGAAAATTTCGAAAAATACTTTGGCCACAATTTTACTCCGAAAATGCTATAAATCCGCCAAATCTTCGAATCTCGAAAATTTAAAGGCATCCTCGGATTCGTGACGCTACGAGGAATCATTTTAATTCAACAGTTTCGAAGAAATCAAACTTTAGATTTTTTGTCAATTTTTTCAGCAAGGGTATAGCCCATGAAAATTTCGAAAAATACTTTGGCCACAATTTTACTCCGAAAATGCTATAACTCCGCTAAATCTTCGAATTTCGAAAATTTAAAGGCATCCTCGGATTCGAAACGCTACGAGGAATCATTTTAATTAAACAGTTTCGAAGAAATCAAACTTTAGATTTTTTGTCAATTTTTTCAGCAAGGGTATAGCCCATGAAAATGTCGAAAAATACTTTGGCCACAATTTTACTCCGAAAATGCTATAACTCCGCCAAATCTTCGAATTTCGAAAATTTAAAGGCATCCTCGGATTTGTGACGCTACGAGGAATCATTTTATTTTTTGCGAATTTTTTTAGCAAGGGTATAGCCCATGAAAATTTCGAAAAATACTTTGGCCACAATTTTACTCCGAAAATGCTATAACTCCGCCAAATCTTCGAATTTTGAAAATTTAAAGGCATCCTCGGATTCGTGACGCTACGAGGAATCATTTTAATTTAACAGTTTCGAAGAAGTCAAACTTTAGATTTTTTGTCAATTTTTTTAGCAAGGGTATAGCCCATGAAAATTTCGAAAAATACTTTGGCCACAATTTTACTCCGAAAATGCTATAACTCCGACAAAACTTCGAATTTCGAAAATTTAAAGGCATCCTCGGATTTGTGACGCTACGAGGAATCATTTTAAATTAACAGTTTCGAAGAAATCAAACTTTAGATTTTTTGTCAATTTTTTTAGCAAGGGTATAGCCCATGAAAATTTCGAAAAATACTTTGGCCACAATTTTACTCCGAAAATGCTATAAATCCGCCAAATCTTCGAATCTCGAAAATTTAAAGGCATCCTCGGATTCGTGACGCTACGAGGAATCATTTTAATTCAACAGTTTCGAAGAAATCAAACTTTAGATTTTTTGTCAATTTTTTCAGCAAGGGTATAGCCCATGAAAATTTCGAAAAATACTTTGGCCACAATTTTACTCCGAAAATGCTATAACTCCGCTAAATCTTCGAATTTCGAAAATTTAAAGGCATCCTCGGATTCGAAACGCTACGAGGAATCATTTTAATTAAACAGTTTCGAAGAAATCAAACTTTAGATTTTTTGTCAATTTTTTCAGCAAGGGTATAGCCCATGAAAATGTCGAAAAATACTTTGGCCACAATTTTACTCCGAAAATGCTATAACTCCGCCAAATCTTCGAATTTCACAAATTTAAAGGCATCCTCGGATACGTGACGCTACGAGGAATCATTTTAATTTAACAGTTTCGAAGATATCAAACTTCAGATTTTTTGTTTGCGAATTTTTTTAGCAAGGGTATAGCCCATGAAAATTTCGAAAAATACTTTGGCCACAATTTTACTCTGAAAATGCTATAAATCCGCCAAATCTTCGAATCTCGAAAATTTAAAGGCATCCTCGGATTCGTGACTCTACGGGGAATCATTTTAATTCAACAGTTTCGAAGAAATCAAACTTTAGATTTTTTGTCAATTTTTTCAGTAAGGGTATAGCCCATGAAAATTTCGAAAAATACTTTGGCCACAATTTTACTCCGAAAATGCTATAACTCCGACAAAACTTCGAATTTCGGAAATTTAAAGGCATCCTCGGATTTGTGACGCTACGAGGAATCATTTTAAATTAACAGTTTCAAAGAAATCAAACTTTAGATTTTTTGTCAATTTTTTTAGCAAGGGTATAGCCCATGAAAATTTCGAAAAATACTTTGGCCACAATTTTACTCCGAAAATGCTATAAATCCGCCAAATCTTCGAATCTCGAAAATTTAAAGGCATCCTCGGATTCGTGACGCTACGAGGAATCATATTAATTCAACAGTTTCGAAGAAATCAAACTTTAGATTTTTTGTCAATTTTTTTAGCAAGGGTATAGCCCATGAAAATTTCGAAAAATGCTTTGACCACAATTTTACTCTGAAAATGCTATAAATCCGCCAAATCTTCGAATTTCGAAAATTTAAAGGCATCCTCGGATTCGAAACGCTACGAGGAATCATTTTAATTTAACAGTTTCGAAGAAATCAAACTTTAGATTTTTTGTCAATTTTTTTAGCAAGGGTATAGCCCATGAAAATTTCGAAAAATACTTTGGCCACAAATTTACTCGAATCACGAAAATTTAAAGGCATCCTCGGATTCGTGACGCTACGAGGAATCATTTTAAATTAACAGTTTCGAAGAAATCAAACTTAAGATTTTTTGTCAATTTTTTCAGCCCATGAAAATTTCGAAAAATACTTTGGCCACAATTTTACTCCGAAAATGCTATAACTCCGCCAAATCTTCGAATTTCGAAAATTTAAGGGCATCCTCGGATTTGTGACGCTACGAGGAATCATTTTAATTTAACAGTTTCGAAGAAGTCAAACTTTAGATTTTTTGTAAATTTTTTTAGCAAGGGTATAGCCCATGAAAATTTCGAAAAATACTTTGGCCACAATTTTACTCCGAAAATGCTATAACTCCGACAAAACTTCGAATTTCGAAAATTTTAAGGCATCCTCGGATTTGTGACGCTACGAGGAATCATTTTAAATTAACAGTTTCGAAGATATCAAACTTCAGATTTTTTGCGAATTTTTTTAGCAAGGGTATAGCCCATGAAAATTTCGAAAAATACTTTGGCCACAATTTTACTCCGAAAATGTTATAACTCCGCCAAATCTTCGAATTTTGAAAATTTAAAGGCATCCTCAGATTTGTGACGCTACGAGGAATCATTTTAATTTAACAGTTTCGAAGAAGTCAAACTTTAGATTTTTTGTAAATTTTTTTAGCAAGGGTATAGCCCATGAAAATTTCGAAAAATACTTTGGCCACAATTTTACTCCGAAAATGCTATAACTCCGACAAAACTTCGAATTTCGAAAATTTTAAGGCATCCTCGGATTTGTGACGCTACGAGGAATCATTTTAAATTAACAGTTTCGAAGATATCAAACTTCAGATTTTTTTGCGAATTTGTTTAGCAAGGGTATAGCCCATGAAAATTTCGAAAAATACTTTGGCCACAATTTTACTCTGAAAATGCTATAAATCCGCCAAAACTTCGAATTTCGAAAATTTAAAGGCATCCTCGGATTCGTGGCGCTACGAGGAATCATTTAAATTTAACAGTTTCGAAGAAGTCAAACTTTAGATTTTTTGTCAATTTTTTTAGCAAGGGTATAGCCCATGAAAATTTCGAAAAATACTTTGGCCACAATTATACTCCGTAAATGCTATAACTCCGCCAAATCTTCGAATTTTGAAAATTTAAAGGCATCCTCGGATTCGTGACGCTACGAGGAATCATTTTAATTTAACAGTTTCGAATAAGTCAAACTTTAGATTTTTTGTCAATTTTTTCAGCAAGGGTATAGCCCATGAAAATTTCGAAAAATACTTTGGCCACAATTTTACTCCGAAAATGCTATAAATCCGCCAAATCTTCGAATCTCGAAAATTTAAAGGCATCCTCGGATTCGTGACGCTACGAGGAATCATTTTAATTCAACAGTTTCGAAGAAATCAAACTTTAGATTTTTTGTCAATTTTTTCAGCAAAAATGTCGAAAAATACTTTGGCCACAATTTTACTCCGAAAATGCTATAACTCCGCCAAATCTTCGAATTTCGAAAATTTAAAGGCATCCTCGGATTCGAAACGCTACGAGGAATCATTTTAATTTAACAGTTTCGAAGATATCAAACTTCAAATTTTTTGCGAATTTTTTTAGCAAGGGTATAGCCCATGAAAATTTCGAAAAATACTTTGGCCACAATTTTACTCCGAAAATGTTATAACTCCGCCAAATCTTCGAATTTTGAAAATTTAAAGGCATCCTCAGATTCGTGACGCTACGAGGAATCATTTTAATTTAACAGTTTCGAAGAAATCAAACTTCAGATTTTTTGCGAATTTTTTTAGCAAGGGTATAGCCCATGAAAATTTCGAAAAATACTTTGGCCACAATTTTACTCCGAAAATGCTATAACTCCGCCAAATCTTCGAATTTCGAAACTTTAAAGGCATCCTCGGATTTGTGACGCTACGAGGAATCATTTTAAATTAACAGTTTCGAAGATATCAAACTTTAGATTTTTTGTCAATTTTTTCAGCAAGGGTATAGCCCATGAAAATTTCGAAAAATACTTTGGCCACAATTTTACTCCGAAAATGCTATAAATCCGCCAAATCTTCGAATCTCGAAAATTTAAAGGCATCCTCGGATTCGTGACGCTACGAGGAATCATTTTAATTCAACAGTTTCGAAGAAATCAAACTTTAGATTTTTTGTCAATTTTTTCAGCAAGGGTATAGCCCATGAAAATGTCGAAAAATACTTTGGCCACAATTTTACTCCGAAAATGCTATAACTCCGCCAAATCTTCGAATTTCGAAACTTTAAAGGCATCCTCGGATTCGTGACGCTACGAGGAATCATTTTAAATTAACAGTTTCGAAGATATCAAACTTTAGATTTTTTGTCAATTTTTTCAGCAAGGGTATAGCCCATGAAAATGTCGAAAAATACTTTGGCCACAATTTTACTCCGAAAATGCTATAACTCCGCCAAATCTTCGAATTTCGAAACTTTAAAGGCATCCTCGGATTCGAAACGCTACGAGGAATCATTTTAATTTAACAGTTTCGAAGATATCAAACTTCAAATTTTTTGCGAATTTTTTTAGCAAGGGTATAGCCCATGAAAATTTCGAAAAATACTTTGGCCACAATTTTACTCCGAAAATGTTATAACTCCGCCAAATCTTCGAATTTTGAAAATTTAAAGGCATCCTCAGATTCGTGACGCTACGAGGAATCATTTTAATTTAACAGTTTCGAAGAAATCAAACTTCAGATTTTTTGCGAATTTTTTTAGCAAGGGTATAGCCCATGAAAATTTCGAAAAATACTTTGGCCACAATTTTACTCCGAAAATGCTATAACTCCGACAAAACTTCGAATTTCGAAAATTTAAAGGCATCCTCGGATTCGAAACGCTACGAGGAATCATTTTAAATTAACAGTTTCGAAGAAATCAAACTTTAGATTTTTTGTCAATTTTTTTAGCAAGGGTATAGCCCATGAAAATTTCGAAAAATACTTTGGCCACAATTTTACTCCGAAAATGCTATAACTCCGCCAAATCTTCGAATTTCGAAAATTTAAAGGCATCCTCGGATTTGTGACGCTACGAGGAATCATTTAAAATTAACAGTTTCGAAGATACTTTGGCCACAATTTTACTCCGAAAATGCTATAACTCCGCCAAATCTTCGAATTTTGAAAATTTAAAGGCATCCTCGGATTCGTGACGCTACGAGGAATCATTTTAATTTAACAGTTTCGAAGAAATCAAACTTTAGATTTTTTGTCAATTTTTTTAGCAAGGGTATAGCCCATGAAAATTTCGAAAAATACTTTGGCCACAATTTTACTCCGAAAATGCTATAACTCCGACAAAACTTCGAATTTCGAAAATTTAAAGGCATCCTCGGATTTGTGACGCTACGAGGAATCATTTTAAATTAACAGTTTCGAAGAAATCAAACTTTAGATTTTTTGTCAATTTTTTTAGCAAGGGTATAGCCCATGAAAATTTCGAAAAATACTTTGGCCACAATTTTACTCCGAAAATGCTATAACTCCGACAAAACTTCGAATTTCGAAAATTTAAAGGCATCCTCGGATTCGAAACGCTACGAGGAATCATTTTAATTTAAAAGTTTCAAAGAAATCGAACTTTAGATTTTTTGTCAATTTTTTTAGCAAGGGTATAGCCCATGAAAATTTCGAAAAATACTTTGGCCACAATTTTACTCCGAAAATGCTACAACTCCGCCAAATCTTCGAATTTCGAAAGTTTAAAGGCATCCTCGGATTCGTGACGCTACGAGGAATCATTTTAATTTAACAGTTTCGAAGAAATCAAACTTTAGATTTTTTGTCAATTTTTTTAGCAAGGGTATAGCCCATGAAAATTTCGAAAAATACTTTGGCCACAATTTTACTCCGAAAATGCTATAACTCCGCCAAATCTTCGAATTTCGAAAATTTAAAGGCATCCTCGATTTGTGACGCTACGAGGAATCATTTTAAATTAACAGTTTCGAAGATATCAAACTTCAGATTTTTTGCGAATTTTTTTAGCAAGGGTATAGCCCATGAAAATTTCGAAAAATACTTTGGCCACAATTTTACTCCGAAAATGCTATAACTCCACCAAATCTTCGAATTTCGAACATTGAGAGGCATCCTCGGATTCGTGGCGCTACGAGCAATCATTTTAATTCAACAGTTTCGAAGAAATCAAACTTTAGATTTTTTGTCAATTTTTTTTTTTTTTCGTAAAATACTTTGGCCATAATTTTACTCCGAAAATGCTATAACTCCGCCAAATCTTCGTATTTCGAAAATTTTAAGGCATCCTCGGATTCGTGACGCTACGAGGAGTCATTTTAATTTAACAGTTTCGAAGAAATCAAACTTTAGATTTTTTGTCATTTTGTTTAGCAAGGGTATAGCCCATGAAAATTTCGAAAAATGCTTTGGCTAAAATTTTACCCCGAAATTGCTATAACTCCGCCAAATCTTCGAATTTCGAAAATTTAAAGGCATCATCGGATTTGTGACGCTACGAGGAATCATTTTAATTTAAAATTTTCAAAGAAATCGAACTTTAGATTTTTTGTCTATTTTGCCCATACAAATTTCGAAAAATACTTTGGCCACAATTTTACTCCGAAAATGCTACAACTCCGCCAAATCTTCGAATTTCGAAAGTTTAAAGGCATCCTCGGATTTGTGACGCTACGAGGAATCATTTTAAATTAACAGTTTCGAAGATACTTTGGCCACAATTTTACTCCGAAAATGCTATAACTCCGCCAAATCTTCGAATTTTGAAAATTTAAAGGCATCCTCGGATTCGTGACGCTACGAGGAATCATTTTAATTTAACAGTTTCGAAGAAGTCAAACTTTAGATTTTTTGTCAATTTTTTTAGCAAGGGTATAGCCCATGAAAATTTCGAAAAATACTTTGGCCACAATTTTACACCGAAAATGCTATAAGTCCGACAAAACTTCGAATTTCGAAAATTTAATGGCATCCTCGGATTTGTGACGCTACGAGGAATCATTTTAAATTAACAGTTTCGAAGAAATCAAACTTTAGACTTTTTGTCAATTTTTTTAGCAAGGGTATAGCCCATGAAAATTTCGAAAAATACTTTGGCCACAATTTTACTCCGAAAATTCTATAACTCCGACAAATCTTCGAATTTCGAAAATTTAAAGGCATCCTCGGATTCGTGGCGCTACGAGGAATCATTTTAATTCAACAGTTTCGAAGAAATCAAACTTCGGATTTTTTGTCAATTTTTTTAGCAAGGGTATAGCCCATGAAAATTTCGAAAAATACTTTGGCCACAATTTTACTCCGAAAATGCTATAACTCCGACAAATCTTTAAATTTCGAAAATTTAGAGGCATCCTCGGATTCGTGACGCTGCGAGGAATCATTTTAAATTAACAGTTTCGAAGAAATCAAACTTTAGACTTGTTGTCAATTTTTTTAGCAAGGGTATAGCCCATGAAAATTTCGAAAAATACTTTGGCCACAATTTTACTCCGAAAATTCTATAACTCCGACAAAACTTCGAATTTCGAAAATTTAAAGGCATCCTCGGATTCGTGGCGCTACGAGGAATCATTTTAATTCAACAGTTTCGAAGAAATCAAACTTTGGATTTTTTGTCAATTTTTTTAGCAAGGGTATAGCCCATGAAAATTTCGAAAAATACTTTGGCCACAATTTTACTCCGAAAATGCTATAACTCCGACAAATCTTTAAATTTCGAAAATTTAGAGGCTTCCTCGGATTCGTGACGCTACGAGGAATCATTTTAAATTAACAGTTTCGAAGAAATCAAACTTTAGATTTTTTGTCAATTTTTTTAGCAATTCGAAAAATACTTTGGCCACAATTTTACTCCGAAAATGCTATAACTCCGACAAAACTTCGAATTTCGAAAATTTAAAGGCATCCTCGGATTTGTGACGCTACGAGGAATTATTTTAAATTAACAGTTTCGAAGAAATCAAACTTTAGATTTTTTGTCAATGTTTTTAGCAATTCGAAAAATACTTTGGCCACAATTTTACTCTGAAAATGCTATAAATCCGCCAAATCTTCGAATCTCAAAAATTTAAAGGCATCCTCGGATTCGTGACGCTACGAGGAATCATTTTAATTCAACAGTTTCGAAGAAATCAAACTTTAGATTTTTTGTCAATTTTTTCAGCAAGGGTATAAATTTCGAAAAATACTTTGGCCACAATTTTACTCCGAAAATGCTATAACTCCGCTTAATCTTCGAATTTCGAAAATTTATAGGCATCCTCGGATTCGAAACGCTACGAGGAATCATTTTAATTTAACAGTTTCGAAGAAATCAAACTTTAGATTTTTTGTCAATTTTTTTAGCAAGGGTATAGTCCATGAAAATTTTGAAAAATACTTTGGCCACAATTTTACTCCGAAAATGCTATAACTCCGACAAAACTTCGAATTTCGAAAATTTAAAGGCATCCTCGGATTTGTGACGCTACGAGGAATCATTTTAATTTAACAGTTTCGAAGAAATCAAACTTTAGATTTTTTGTCAATTTTTTAGCAAGGGTATAGCCCATGAAAATTTCGAAAAATACTTTGGCCATAATTTTACTCCGAAAATGCTATAACTCCGCTAAATCTTCGAATTTCGAAAATTTAAAGGCATCCTCGGATTCGAAACGCTACGAGGAATCATTTTAATTTAACAGTTTCGAAGAAATCAAACTTTAGATTTTTTGTCAATTTTTTTAGCAAGGGTATAGCCCATGAAAATTTCGAAAAATACTTTGGCCACAATTTTACTCCGAAAATGCTATAAATCCGCCAAATCTTCGAATCTCGACAATTTAAAGGCATCCTCGGATTCGTGACGCTACGAGGAATCATTTTAATTCAACAGTTTCGAAGATATCAAACTTTAGATTTTTTGTCAATTTTTTCAGCAAGGGTATAGCCCATGAAAATTTCGAAAAATACTTTGGCCACAATTTTACTCCGAAAATGCTAAATCTTCGAATTTCGAAAATTTAAAGGCATCCTCGGATTTGTGACGCTACGAGGAATCATTTTAAATTAACAGTTTCGAAGATATCAAACTTCAGATTTTTTGCGAATTTTTTTAGCAAGGGTATAGCCCATGAAAATTTCGAAAAATACTTTGGCCACAATTTTACTCCGAAAATGTTATAACTCCGCTAAATCTTCGAATTTTGAAAATATAAAGGCATCCTCAGATTCGTGACGCTACGAGGAATCATTTTAATTTAACAGTTTCGAAGAAGTCAAACTTTAGATTTTTTGTAAATTTTTTTAGCAAGGGTATAGTCCATGAAAATTTTGAAAAATACTTTGGCCACAATTTTACTCCGAAAATGCTATAACTCCGACAAAACTTCGAATTTCGAAAATTTAAAGGCATCCTCGGATTTGTGACGCTACGAGGAATCATTTTAATTTAACAGTTTCGAAGAAATCAAACTTTAGATTTTTTGTCAATTTTTTAGCAAGGGTATAGCCCATGAAAATTTCGAAAAATACTTTGGCCATAATTTTACTCCGAAAATGCTATAACTCCGCTAAATCTTCGAATTTCGAAAATTTAAAGGCATCCTCGGATTCGAAACGCTACGAGGAATCATTTTAATTTAACAGTTTCGAAGAAATCAAACTTTAGATTTTTTGTCAATTTTTTTAGCAAGGGTATAGCCCATGAAAATTTCGAAAAATACTTTGGCCACAATTTTACTCCGAAAATGCTATAAATCCGCCAAATCTTCGAATCTCGACAATTTAAAGGCATCCTCGGATTCGTGACGCTACGAGGAATCATTTTAATTCAACAGTTTCGAAGATATCAAACTTTAGATTTTTTGTCAATTTTTTCAGCAAGGGTATAGCCCATGAAAATTTCGAAAAATACTTTGGCCACAATTTTACTCCGAAAATGCTAAATCTTCGAATTTCGAAAATTTAAAGGCATCCTCGGATTTGTGACGCTACGAGGAATCATTTTAAATTAACAGTTTCGAAGATATCAAACTTCAGATTTTTTGCGAATTTTTTTAGCAAGGGTATAGCCCATGAAAATTTCGAAAAATACTTTGGCCACAATTTTACTCCGAAAATGTTATAACTCCGCTAAATCTTCGAATTTTGAAAATATAAAGGCATCCTCAGATTCGTGACGCTACGAGGAATCATTTTAATTTAACAGTTTCGAAGAAGTCAAACTTTAGATTTTTTGTAAATTTTTTTAGCAAGGGTATAGCCCATGAAAATTTCGAAAAATACTTTGGCCACAATTTTACTCCGAAAATGCTATAACTCCGACAAAACTTCGAATTTCGAAAATTTAAAGGCATCCTCGGATTTGTGACGCTACGAGGAATCATTTTAAATTAACAGTTTCGAAGAAATCAAACTTTAGATTTTTTGTCAATTTTTTTAGCAAGGGTATAGCCCATGAAAATTTCGAAAAATACTTTGGCCACAATTTTACTCCGAAAATGCTATAACTCCGCTAAATCTTCGAATTTCGAAAATTTAAAGGCATCCTCGGATTCGAAACGCTACGAGGAATCATTTTAATTTAACAGTTTCGAAGAAATCAAACTTTAGATTTTTTGTCAATTTTTTTAGCAAGGGTATAGCCCATGAAAATTTCGAAAAATACTTTGGCCACAATTTTACTCCGAAAATGCTATAACTCCGCCAAATCTTCGAATTTCGAAAATTTAAAGGCATCCTCGATTTGTGACGCTACGAGGAATCATTTTAAATTAACAGTTTCGAAGATATCAAACTTCAGATTTTTTGCGAATTTTTTTAGCAAGGGTATAGCCCATGAAAATTTCGAAAAATACTTTGGCCACAATTTTACTCCGAAAATGCTATAACTCCACCAAATCTTCGAATTTCGAACATTGAGAGGCATCCTCGGATTCGTGGCGCTACGAGCAATCATTTTAATTCAACAGTTTCGAAGAAATCAAACTTTAGATTTTTTGTCAATTTTTTTTTTTTTTCGTAAAATACTTTGGCCATAATTTTACTCCGAAAATGCTATAACTCCGCCAAATCTTCGTATTTCGAAAATTTTAAGGCATCCTCGGATTCGTGACGCTACGAGGAGTCATTTTAATTTAACAGTTTCGAAGAAATCAAACTTTAGATTTTTTGTCATTTTGTTTAGCAAGGGTATAGCCCATGAAAATTTCGAAAAATGCTTTGGCTAAAATTTTACCCCGAAATTGCTATAACTCCGCCAAATCTTCGAATTTCGAAAATTTAAAGGCATCATCGGATTTGTGACGCTACGAGGAATCATTTTAATTTAAAATTTTCAAAGAAATCGAACTTTAGATTTTTTGTCTATTTTGCCCATACAAATTTCGAAAAATACTTTGGCCACAATTTTACTCCGAAAATGCTACAACTCCGCCAAATCTTCGAATTTCGAAAGTTTAAAGGCATCCTCGGATTTGTGACGCTACGAGGAATCATTTTAAATTAACAGTTTCGAAGATACTTTGGCCACAATTTTACTCCGAAAATGCTATAACTCCGCCAAATCTTCGAATTTTGAAAATTTAAAGGCATCCTCGGATTCGTGACGCTACGAGGAATCATTTTAATTTAACAGTTTCGAAGAAGTCAAACTTTAGATTTTTTGTCAATTTTTTTAGCAAGGGTATAGCCCATGAAAATTTCGAAAAATACTTTGGCCACAATTTTACACCGAAAATGCTATAAGTCCGACAAAACTTCGAATTTCGAAAATTTAATGGCATCCTCGGATTTGTGACGCTACGAGGAATCATTTTAAATTAACAGTTTCGAAGAAATCAAACTTTAGACTTTTTGTCAATTTTTTTAGCAAGGGTATAGCCCATGAAAATTTCGAAAAATACTTTGGCCACAATTTTACTCCGAAAATTCTATAACTCCGACAAATCTTCGAATTTCGAAAATTTAAAGGCATCCTCGGATTCGTGGCGCTACGAGGAATCATTTTAATTCAACAGTTTCGAAGAAATCAAACTTCGGATTTTTTGTCAATTTTTTTAGCAAGGGTATAGCCCATGAAAATTTCGAAAAATACTTTGGCCACAATTTTACTCCGAAAATGCTATAACTCCGACAAATCTTTAAATTTCGAAAATTTAGAGGCATCCTCGGATTCGTGACGCTGCGAGGAATCATTTTAAATTAACAGTTTCGAAGAAATCAAACTTTAGACTTGTTGTCAATTTTTTTAGCAAGGGTATAGCCCATGAAAATTTCGAAAAATACTTTGGCCACAATTTTACTCCGAAAATTCTATAACTCCGACAAAACTTCGAATTTCGAAAATTTAAAGGCATCCTCGGATTCGTGGCGCTACGAGGAATCATTTTAATTCAACAGTTTCGAAGAAATCAAACTTTGGATTTTTTGTCAATTTTTTTAGCAAGGGTATAGCCCATGAAAATTTCGAAAAATACTTTGGCCACAATTTTACTCCGAAAATGCTATAACTCCGACAAATCTTTAAATTTCGAAAATTTAGAGGCTTCCTCGGATTCGTGACGCTACGAGGAATCATTTTAAATTAACAGTTTCGAAGAAATCAAACTTTAGATTTTTTGTCAATTTTTTTAGCAATTCGAAAAATACTTTGGCCACAATTTTACTCCGAAAATGCTATAACTCCGACAAAACTTCGAATTTCGAAAATTTAAAGGCATCCTCGGATTTGTGACGCTACGAGGAATTATTTTAAATTAACAGTTTCGAAGAAATCAAACTTTAGATTTTTTGTCAATGTTTTTAGCAATTCGAAAAATACTTTGGCCACAATTTTACTCTGAAAATGCTATAAATCCGCCAAATCTTCGAATCTCAAAAATTTAAAGGCATCCTCGGATTCGTGACGCTACGAGGAATCATTTTAATTCAACAGTTTCGAAGAAATCAAACTTTAGATTTTTTGTCAATTTTTTCAGCAAGGGTATAAATTTCGAAAAATACTTTGGCCACAATTTTACTCCGAAAATGCTATAACTCCGCTTAATCTTCGAATTTCGAAAATTTATAGGCATCCTCGGATTCGAAACGCTACGAGGAATCATTTTAATTTAACAGTTTCGAAGAAATCAAACTTTAGATTTTTTGTCAATTTTTTTAGCAAGGGTATAGTCCATGAAAATTTTGAAAAATACTTTGGCCACAATTTTACTCCGAAAATGCTATAACTCCGACAAAACTTCGAATTTCGAAAATTTAAAGGCATCCTCGGATTTGTGACGCTACGAGGAATCATTTTAATTTAACAGTTTCGAAGAAATCAAACTTTAGATTTTTTGTCAATTTTTTAGCAAGGGTATAGCCCATGAAAATTTCGAAAAATACTTTGGCCATAATTTTACTCCGAAAATGCTATAACTCCGCTAAATCTTCGAATTTCGAAAATTTAAAGGCATCCTCGGATTCGAAACGCTACGAGGAATCATTTTAATTTAACAGTTTCGAAGAAATCAAACTTTAGATTTTTTGTCAATTTTTTTAGCAAGGGTATAGCCCATGAAAATTTCGAAAAATACTTTGGCCACAATTTTACTCCGAAAATGCTATAAATCCGCCAAATCTTCGAATCTCGACAATTTAAAGGCATCCTCGGATTCGTGACGCTACGAGGAATCATTTTAATTCAACAGTTTCGAAGATATCAAACTTTAGATTTTTTGTCAATTTTTTCAGCAAGGGTATAGCCCATGAAAATTTCGAAAAATACTTTGGCCACAATTTTACTCCGAAAATGCTAAATCTTCGAATTTCGAAAATTTAAAGGCATCCTCGGATTTGTGACGCTACGAGGAATCATTTTAAATTAACAGTTTCGAAGATATCAAACTTCAGATTTTTTGCGAATTTTTTTAGCAAGGGTATAGCCCATGAAAATTTCGAAAAATACTTTGGCCACAATTTTACTCCGAAAATGTTATAACTCCGCTAAATCTTCGAATTTTGAAAATATAAAGGCATCCTCAGATTCGTGACGCTACGAGGAATCATTTTAATTTAACAGTTTCGAAGAAGTCAAACTTTAGATTTTTTGTAAATTTTTTTAGCAAGGGTATAGCCCATGAAAATTTCGAAAAATACTTTGGCCACAATTTTACTCCGAAAATGCTATAACTCCGACAAAACTTCGAATTTCGAAAATTTAAAGGCATCCTCGGATTTGTGACGCTACGAGGAATCATTTTAAATTAACAGTTTCGAAGAAATCAAACTTTAGATTTTTTGTCAATTTTTTTAGCAAGGGTATAGCCCATGAAAATTTCGAAAAATACTTTGGCCACAATTTTACTCCGAAAATGCTATAACTCCGCTAAATCTTCGAATTTCGAAAATTTAAAGGCATCCTCGGATTCGAAACGCTACGAGGAATCATTTTAATTTAACAGTTTCGAAGAAATCAAACTTTAGATTTTTTGTCAATTTTTTTAGCAAGGGTATAGCCCACGAAAATTTCGAAAAATACTTTGGCCACAATTTTACTCCGAAAATGCTATAAATCCGCCAAATCTTCGAATCTCGAAAATTTAAAGGCATCCTCGGATTCGTGACGCTACGAGGAATCATTTTAATTCAACAGTTTCGAAGAAATCAAACTTTAGATTTTTTGTCAATTTTTTCAGCAAGGGTATAGCCCATGAAAATTTCGAAAAATACTTTGGCCACAATTTTGCTCCGAAAATGCTATAACTCCGCTAAATCCTCGAATTTCGAAAATTTAAAGGCATCCTCGGATTTGTGACGCTACGAGGAATTATTTTAAATTAACAGTTTCGAAGATATCAAACTTCAGATTTTTTGCGAATTTTTTTAGCAAGGGTATAGCCCATGAAAATTTCGAAAAATACTTTGGCCACAATTTTACTCCGAAAATGCTATAACTCCGACAAAACTTCGAATTTCGAAAATTTAAAGGCATCCTCGGATTTGTGACGCTACGAGGAATCATTTTAAATTAACAGTTTCGAAGAAATCAAACTTTAGATTTTTTGTAAATTTTTTTAGCAAGGGTATAGCCCATGAAAATTTCGAAAAATACTTTGGCCACAATTTTACTCCGAAAATGCTATAACTCCACCAAATCTTCGAATTCCGAACATTGAGAGGCATCCACGGATTCGTGGCGCTACGAGGAATCATTTTAATTCAACAGTTTCGAAGAAATCAAACTTTAGATTTTTTGTCAATTTTTTTTTCGTAAAATACTTTGGCCACAATTTTACTCCGAAAATGCTATAACTCCGACAAATCTTTAAATTTCGAAAATTTAGAGGCTTCCTCGGATTCGTGACACTACGAGGAATCATTTTAAATTAACAGTTTCGAAGAAATCAAACTTTAGATTTTTTGTCAATTTTTTTAGCAATTCGAAAAATACTTTGGCCACAATTTTACTCCGAAAATGCTATAACTCCGACAAAACTTCGAATTTCGAAAATTTAAAGGCATCCTCGGATTTGTGACGCTACGAGGAATTATTTTAAATTAACAGTTTCGAAGAAATCAAACTTTAGATTTTTTGTCAATGTTTTTAGCAATTCGAAAAATACTTTGGCCACAATTTTACTCTGAAAATGCTATAAATCCGCTTAATCTTCGAATTTCGAAAATTTATAGGCATCCTCGGATTCGAAACGCTACGAGGAATCATTTTAATTTAACAGTTTCGAAGAAATCAAACTTTAGATTTTTTGTCAATTTTTTTAGCAAGGGTATAGTCCATGAAAATTTTGAAAAATACTTTGGCCACAATTTTACTCCGAAAATGCTATAACTCCGCTTAATCTTCGAATTTCGAAAATTTATAGGCATCCTCGGATTCGAAACGCTACGAGGAATCATTTTAATTTAACAGTTTCGAAGAAATCAAACTTTAGATTTTTTGTCAATTTTTTTAGCAAGGGTATAGTCCATGAAAATTTTGAAAAATACTTTGGCCACAATTTTACTCCGAAAATGCTATAACTCCGACAAAACTTCGAATTTCGAAAATTTAAAGGCATCCTCGGATTTGTGACGCTACGAGGAATCATTTTAATTTAACAGTTTCGAAGAAATCAAACTTTAGATTTTTTGTCAATTTTTTAGCAAGGGTATAGCCCATGAAAATTTCGAAAAATACTTTGGCCATAATTTTACTCCGAAAATGCTATAACTCCGCTAAATCTTCGAATTTCGAAAATTTAAAGGCATCCTCGGATTCGAAACGCTACGAGGAATCATTTCAATTTAACAGTTTCGAAGAAATCAAACTTTAGATTTTTTGTCAATTTTTTTAGCAAGGGTATAGCCCATGAAAATTTCGAAAAATACTTTGGCCACAATTTTACTCCGAAAATGCTATAAATCCGCCAAATCTTCGAATCTCGACAATTTAAAGGCATCCTCGGATTCGTGACGCTACGAGGAATCATTTTAATTCAACAGTTTCGAAGATATCAAACTTTAGATTTTTTGTCAATTTTTTCAGCAAGGGTATAGCCCATGAAAATTTCGAAAAATACTTTGGCCACAATTTTACTCCGAAAATGCTAAATCTTCGAATTTCGAAAATTTAAAGGCATCCTCGGATTTGTGACGTTACGAGGAATCATTTTAAATTAACAGTTTCGAAGATATCAAACTTCAGATTTTTTGCGAATTTTTTTAGCAAGGGTATAGCCCATGAAAATTTCGAAAAATACTTTGGCCACAATTTTACTCCGAAAATGTTATAACTCCGCTAAATCTTCGAATTTTGAAAATATAAAGGCATCCTCAGATTCGTGACGCTACGAGGAATCATTTTAATTTAACAGTTTCGAAGAAGTCAAACTTTAGATTTTTTGTAAATTTTTTTAGCAAGGGTATAGCCCATGAAAATTTCGAAAAATACTTTGGCCACAATTTTACTCCGAAAATGCTATAACTCCGACAAAACTTCGAATTTCGAAAATTTAAAGGCATCCTCGGATTTGTGACGCTACGAGGAATCATTTTAAATTAACAGTTTCGAAGAAATCAAACTTTAGATTTTTTGTCAATTTTTTTAGCAAGGGTATAGCCCATGAAAATTTCGAAAAATACTTTGGCCACAATTTTACTCCGAAAATGCTATAACTCTGCTAAATCTTCGAATTTCGAAAATTTAAAGGCATCCTCGGATTCGAAACGCTACGAGGAATCATTTTAATTTAACAGTTTCGAAGAAATCAAACTTTAGATTTTTTGTCAATTTTTTTAGCAAGGGTATAGCCCACGAAAATTTCGAAAAATACTTTGGCCACAATTTTACTCCGAAAATGCTATAAATCCGCCAAATCTTCGAATCTCGAAAATTTAAAGGCATCCTCGGATTCGTGACGCTACGAGGAATCATTTTAATTCAACAGTTTCGAAGAAATCAAACTTTAGATTTTTTGTCAATTTTTTCAGCAAGGGTATAGCCCATGAAAATTTCGAAAAATACTTTGGCCACAATTTTGCTCCGAAAATGCTATAACTCCGCTAAATCCTCGAATTTCGAAAATTTAAAGGCATCCTCGGATTTGTGACGCTACGAGGAATTATTTTAAATTAACAGTTTCGAAGATATCAAACTTCAGATTTTTTGCGAATTTTTTTAGCAAGGGTATAGCCCATGAAAATTTCGAAAAATACTTTGGCCACAATTTTACTCCGAAAATGTTATAACTCCACCAAATCTTCGAATTTTGAAAATATAAAGGCATCCTCAGATTCGTGACGCTACGAGGAATCATTTTAATTTAACAGTTTCGAAGAAGTCAAACTTTAGATTTTTTGTAAATTTTTTTAGCAAGGGTATAGCCCATGAAAATTTCGAAAAATACTTTGGCCACAATTTTACTCCGAAAATGCTATAACTCCGACAAAACTTCGAATTTCGAAAATTTAAAGGCATCCTCGGATTTGTGACGCTACGAGGAATCATTTTAAATTAACAGTTTCGAAGAAATCAAACTTTAGATTTTTTGTAAATTTTTTTAGCAAGGGTATAGCCCATGAAAATTTCGAAAAATACTTTGGCCACAATTTTACTCCGAAAATGCTATAACTCCGCCAAATCTTCGAATTTCGAAAATTTAAAGGCATCCTCGATTTGTGACGCTACGAGGAATCATTTTAAATTAACAGTTTCGAAGATATCAAACTTCAGATTTTTTGCGAATTTTTTTAGCAAGGGTATAGCCCATGAAAATTTCGAAAAATACTTTGGCCACAATTTTACTCCGAAAATGCTATAACTCCACCAAATCTTCGAATTCCGAACATTGAGAGGCATCCACGGATTCGTGGCGCTACGAGGAATCATTTTAATTCAACAGTTTCGAAGAAATCAAACTTTAGATTTTTTGTCAATTTTTTTTTCGTAAAATACTTTGGCCACAATTTTACTCCGAAAATGCTACAACTCCGCCAAATCTTCGAATTTCGAAAGTTTAAAGGCATCCTCGGATTCGTGACGCTACGAGGAATCATTTTAATTTAACAGTTTCGTAGAAATCAAACTTTAGATTTTTTGTCAATTTTTTTAGCAAGGGTATAGCCCATGAAAATTTCGAAAAATACTTTGGCCACAATTTTACTCCGAAAATGCTATAACTCCGCCAAATCTTCGAATTTCGAAAATATAAGGGCATCCTCGGATTTGTGACGCTACGAGGAATCATTTTAAATTAACAGTTTCAAAGAAATCAAACTTTAAATTTTTTGTCAATTTTTTTAGCAAGGGTATAGCCCATGAAAATTTCGAAAAATACTTTGGCCACAATTTTACTCCGAAAATGATATAACTCCGCCAAATCTTCGAATTTCGAAAATTTAAAGGCGTCCTCGGATTCGTAACGCTACGGGGAATCATTTTTAATTAACAGTTTCAAAGAAATCAAACTTTAAATTTTTCGTCAATTTTTTTAGCAAGGGTATAGCCCATGAAAATTTCGAAAAATACTTTGGCCACAATTTTACTCCGAAAATGATATAACTCCGCCAAATCTTCGAATTTCGAAAATTTAAAGGCGTCCTCGGATTCGTAACGCTACGGGGAATCATTTTTAATTAACAGTTTCAAAGAAATCAAACTTTAAATTTTTCGTCAATTTTTTTAGCAAGGGTATAGCCCATGAAAATTTCGAAAAATACTTTGGCCACAATTTTACGCCGAAAATGCTATAACTCCGCCAAATCTTCGAATTTCGAAAATTTAAAGGCATCCTCGGATTCGTGACGCTACGAGGAATCATTTTAAATTAACAGTTTCAAAGAAATCAAACTTTAAATTTTTCGTCAATTTTTTTAGCAAGGGTATAGCCCATGAAAATTTCGAAAAATACTTTGGCCACAATTTTACTCCGAAAATGCTATAACTCGGCCAAATCTTCGAATTTCGAAAATTTAAAGGCATCCTCGGATTCGTGACGCTACGAGGAATCATTTTAATTTAACAGTTTCAAAGAAATCAAACTTTAAATTTTTTGTCAATTTTTTTAGCAAGGGTATAGCCCATGAAAATTTCGAAAAATACTTTGGCCACAATTTTACTCCGAAAATGATATAACTCCGCCAAATCTTCGAATTTCGAAAATTTAAAGGCGTCCTCGGATTCGTAACGCTACGGGGAATCATTTTTAATTAACAGTTTCAAAGAAATCAAACTTTAAATTTTTCGTCAATTTTTTTAGCAAGGGTATAGCCCATGAAAATTTCGAAAAATACTTTGGCCACAATTTTACGCCGAAAATGCTATAACTCCGCCAAATCTTCGAATTTCGAAAATTTAAAGGCCTCCTTGGATTCGTGACGCTACGAGAAATCATTTTAAATTAACAGTTTCAAAGAAATCAAACTTTAGATTTTTGTCAATTTTTTTAGCAAGGGTATAGCCCATGAAAATTTCGAAAAATACTTTGGCCACAATTTTACTCCGAAAATGATATAACTCCGCCAAATCTTCGAATTTCGAAAATTTAAAGGCATCCTCGGATTCGTGACGCTACGAGGAATCATTTTAATTTAACAGTTTCAAAGAAATCAAACTTTAAATTTTTCGTCAATTTTTTTAGCAAGGGTATAGCCCATGAAAATTTCGAAAAATACTTTGGCCACAATTTTACTCCGAAAATGCTATAACTCGGCCAAATCTTCGAATTTCGAAAATTTAAAGGCATCCTCGGATTCGTGACGCTACGAGGAATCATTTTAATTTAACAGTTTCGAAGAAATCAAACTTTAGAATTTTTGTCAATTTTTTTAGCAAGGGTATAGCCCATGAAAATTTCGAAAAATACTTTGGCCACAATTTTACGCCGAAAATGCTATAACTCCGCCAAATCTTCGAATTTCGAAAATTTAAAGGCATCCTCGAATTCGTGACGCTACGAGGAATCATTTTAATTTAACAGTTTCGAAGAAATCAAACTTTAGATTTTTTGTCAATTTTTTTAGCAAGGGTATAGCCCATGAAAATTTCGAAAAATACTTTGGCCACAATTTTACGCCGAAAATGCTATAACTCCGCCAAATCTTCGAATTTCGAAAATTTAAAGGCATCCTCGGATTCGTGACGCTACGAGGAATCATTTTAATTTAACAGTTTCGAAGAAATCAAACTTTAGAATTTTTGTCAATTTTTTTAGCAAGGGTATAGCCCATGAAAATTTCGAAAAATACTTTGGCCACAATTTTACGCCGAAAATGCTATAACTCCGCCAAATCTTCGAATTTCGAAAATTTAAAGGCATCCTCGAATTCGTGACGCTACGAGGAATCATTTTAATTTAACAGTTTCGAAGAAATCAAACTTTAGATTTTTTGTCAATTTTTTTAGCAAGGGTATAGCCCATGAAAATTTCGAAAAATACTTTGGCCACAATTTTACGCCGAAAATGCTATAACTCCGCCAAATCTTCGAATTTCGAAAATTTAAAGGCCTCCTCGGATTCGTGACGCTACGAGAAATCATTTTAATTTAACAATTTCGAAGAAATCAAACTTTAGAATTTTTGTCAATTTTTTTAGCAAGGGTATAGCCCATGAAAATTTCGAAAAATACTTTGGCCACAATTTTACTCCGAAAATGATATAACTCCGCCAAATCTTCGAATTTCGAAAATTTAAAGGCATCCTCGGATTCGTGACGCTACGAGGAATCATTTTAAATTAACAGTTTCAAAGAAATCAAACTTTAAATTTTTCGTCAATTTTTTTAGCAAGGGTATAGCCCATGAAAATTTCGAAAAATACTTTGGCCACAATTTTACTCCGAAAATGCTATAACTCGGCCAAATCTTCGAATTTCGAAAATTTAAAGGCATCCTCGGATTCGTGACGCTACGAGGAATCATTTTAATTTAACAGTTTCGAACAAATCAAACTTTACATTTTTTTAAATTAACAGTTTCAAAGAAATCAAACTTTAGATTTTTTGTCAATTTTTTTAGCAAGGGTATAGCCCATGAAAATTTCGAAAAATACTTTGGCCACAATTTTACTCCGAAAATGCTATAACTCCGCCAAATCTTCGAATTTCGAACATTTAAAGGCATCCTCAGATTCGTGACGCTACGAGGAATCGTTTTAATTTAACAGTTTCAAAGAAATCAAACTTTAGATTTTTTGTCAATTTTTTTAGCAAGGGTATAGCCCATGAAAATTTCGAAAAATACTTTGGCCACAATTTTACTCCGAAAATGCTATAACTCCGCCAAATCTTCCAATTTCGAATATTTTAAGGCATCCTCGGATTCGTGACGCTACGGGGAATCATTTTTAATTAACAGTTTCAAAGAAATCAAACTTTAAATTTTTTTTAAATTTTTTTAGCAAGGGTATAGCCCATGAAAATTTCGAAAAATACTTTGGGCACAATTTTACTCCGAAAATGCTATAACTCCGCCAAATCTTCGAATTTCGAAAATTTAAAGGCATCCTCGGATTCGTGACGCTACTAGGAATCATTTTAATTTAACAGTTTCGAAGAAATCAAACTTTAGATTTTTGTCAATTTTTTTAGCAAGGGTATAGCCCATGAAAATTTCGAAAAATACTTTGGCCACAATTTTACTCCGAAAATGCTATAACTCCGCCAAATCTTCGAATTTCGAAAATTTTAAGGCATCCGCGGATTCGTGACGCTACGAGGAATCATTTTAATTTAACAGTTTCGAACAAATCAAACTTTACATTTTTTGTCAATTTTTTTAGCAAGCATGAAAATTTCGAAAAATACCTTGGCCACAATTTTACTCCGAAAATGCTATAACTCGGCCAAATCTTCGAATTTCGAAAATTTAAAGGCATACTCGGATTCGTGACGCTACGAGGAATCATTTTAATTTAACAGTTTCGAAGAAATCAAACTTTAGATTTTTGTCAATTTTTTTAGCAAGGGTATAGCCCATGAAAATTTCGAAAAATACTTTGGCCACAATTTTACGCCGAAAATGCTATAACTCCGCCAAATCTTCGAATTTCGAAAATTTAAAGGCCTCCTTGGATTCGTGACGCTACGAGAAATCATTTTAAATTAACAGTTTCAAAGAAATCAAACTTTAGATTTTTGTCAATTTTTTTAGCAAGGGTATAGCCCATGAAAATTTCGAAAAATACTTTGGCCACAATTTTACTCCGAAAATGCTATAACTCCGCCAAATCTTCGAATATCGAAAATTTAAAGGCATCCTCGGATTTGTGACGCTACGAGGAATCATTTTAATTTAACAGTTTCAAAGAAATCAAACTTTAAATTTTTCGTCAATTTTTTTAGCAAGGGTATAGCCCATGAAAATTTCGAAAAATACTTTGGCCACAATTTTACTCCGAAAATGCTATATCTCGGCCAAATCTTCGAATTTCGAAAATTTAAAGGCATCCTCGGATTCGTGACGCTACGAGGAATCATTTTAATTTAACAGTTTCAAAGAAATCAAACTTTAAATTTTTCGTCAATTTTTTTAGCAAGGGTATAGCCCATGAAAATTTCGAAAAATACTTTGGCCACAATTTTATTCCGAAAATGCTATAACTCCGCCAAATCTTCGAATTTCGAAAATTTAAAGGCATCCTCGGATTCGTGACGCTACGAGGAATCATTTTAATTTAACAGTTTCAAAGAAATCAAACTTTAGATTTTTGTCAATTTTTTTAGCAAGGGTATAGCCCATGAAAATTTCGAAAAATACTTTGGCCACAATTTTACTCCGAAAATGCTATAACTCCGCCAAATCTTCGAATTTCGAAAATTTAAAGGCATCCTCGGATTCGTGACGCTACGAGGAATCATTTTAATTTAACAGTTTCGAAGAAATCAAACTTTAGAATTTTTGTCAATTTTTTTAGCAAGGGTATAGCCCATGAAAATTTCGAAAAATACTTTGGCCACAATTTTACGCCGAAAATGCTATAACTCCGCCAAATCTTCGAATTTCGAAAATTTAAAGGCATCCTCGAATTCGTGACGCTACGAGGAATCATTTTAATTTAACAGTTTCGAACAAATCAAACTTTACATTTTTTGTCAATTTTTTTAGCAAGCATGAAAATTTCGAAAAATACCTTGGCCACAATTTTACTCCGAAAATGCTATAACTCGGCCAAATCTTCGAATTTCGAAAATTTAAAGGCATACTCGGATTCGTGACGCTACGAGGAATCATTTTAATTTAACAGTTTCGAAGAAATCAAACTTTAGATTTTTGTCAATTTTTTTAGCAAGGGTATAGCCCATGAAAATTTCGAAAAATACTTTGGCCACAATTTTACGCCGAAAATGCTATAACTCCGCCAAATCTTCGAATTTCGAAAATTTAAAGGCCTCCTTGGATTCGTGACGCTACGAGAAATCATTTTAAATTAACAGTTTCAAAGAAATCAAACTTTAGATTTTTGTCAATTTTTTTAGCAAGGGTATAGCCCATGAAAATTTCGAAAAATACTTTGGCCACAATTTTACTCCGAAAATGCTATAACTCCGCCAAATCTTCGAATATCGAAAATTTAAAGGCATCCTCGGATTTGTGACGCTACGAGGAATCATTTTAATTTAACAGTTTCAAAGAAATCAAACTTTAAATTTTTCGTCAATTTTTTTAGCAAGGGTATAGCCCATGAAAATTTCGAAAAATACTTTGGCCACAATTTTACTCCGAAAATGCTATAACTCGGCCAAATCTTCGAATTTCGAAAATTTAAAGGCATCCTCGGATTCGTGACGCTACGAGGAAGCATTTTAATTTAACAGTTTCAAAGAAATCAAACTTTAGATTTTTGTCAATTTTTTTAGCAAGGGTATAGCCCATGAAAATTTCGAAAAATACTTTGGCCACAATTTTACGCCGAAAATGCTATAACTCCGCCAAATCTTCGAATTTCGAAAATTTAAAGGCCTCCTTGGATTCGTGACGCTACGAGAAATCATTTTAAATTAACAGTTTCAAAGAAATCAAACTTTAGATTTTTGTCAATTTTTTTAGCAAGGGTATAGCCCATGAAAATTTCGAAAAATACTTTGGCCACAATTTTACTCCGAAAATGCTATAACTCCGCCAAATCTTCGAATATCGAAAATTTAAAGGCATCCTCGGATTTGTGACGCTACGAGGAATCATTTTAATTTAACAGTTTCAAAGAAATCAAACTTTAAATTTTTCGTCAATTTTTTTAGCAAGGGTATAGCCCATGAAAATTTCGAAAAATACTTTGGCCACAATTTTACTCCGAAAATGCTATAACTCGGCCAAATCTTCGAATTTCGAAAATTTAAAGGCATCCTCGGATTCGTGACGCTACGAGGAATCATTTTAATTTAACAGTTTCAAAGAAATCAAACTTTAAATTTTTCGTCAATTTTTTTAGCAAGGGTATAGCCCATGAAAATTTCGAAAAATACTTTGGCCACAATTTTACTCCGAAAATGCTATAACTCCGCCAAATCTTCGAATTTCGAAAACTTAAAGGCATCCTCGGATTCGTGACGCTACGAGGAATCATTTTAATTTAACAGTTTCAAAGAAATCAAACTTTAGATTTTTGTCAATTTTTTTAGCAAGGGTATAGCCCATGAAAATTTCGAAAAATACTTTGGCCACAATTTTACTCCGAAAATGCTATAACTCCGCCAAATCTTCGAATTTCGAAAATTTAAAGGCATCCTCGGATTCGTGACGCTACGAGGAATCATTTTAATTTAACAGTTTCAAAGAAATCAAACTTTAAATTTTTCGTCAATTTTTTTAGCAAGGGTATAGCCCATGAAAATTTCGAAAAATACTTTGGCCACAATTTTACTCCGAAAATGCTATAACTCGGCCAAATCTTCGAATTTCGAAAATTTAAAGGCATCCTCGGATTCGTGACGCTACGAGGAATCATTTTAATTTAACAGTTTCGAACAAATCAAACTTTACATTTTTTGTCAATTTTTTTAGCAAGCATGAAAATTTCGAAAAATACCTTGGCCACAATTTTACTCCGAAAATGCTATAACTTTCAATTTCGAAGAAATCAAACTTTAGAATTTTTGTCAATTTTTTTAGCAAGGGTATAGCCCATGAAAATTTCGAAAAATACTTTGGCCACAATTTTACTCCGAAAATGATATAACTCCGCCAAATCTTCGAATTTCGAAAATTTAAAGGCATCCTCGGATTCGTGACGCTACGAGGAATCATTTTAAATTAACAGTTTCAAAGAAATCAAACTTTAAATTTTTCGTCAATTTTTTTAGCAAGGGTATAGCCCATGAAAATTTCGAAAAATACTTTGGCCACAATTTTACTCCGAAAATGCTATAACTCCGCCAAATCTTCGAATTTCGAAAATTTAAAGGCATCCTCGGATTCGTGACGCTACGAGGAATCATTTTAATTTAACAGTTTCAAAGAAATCAAACTTTAGATTTTTTGTCAATTTTTTTAGCAAGGGTATAGCCCATGAAAATTTCGAAAAATACTTTGGCCACAATTTTACTCCGAAAATGCTATAACTCCGCCAAATCTTCCAATTTCGAATATTTTAAGGCATCCTCGGATTCGTGACGCTACGGGGAATCATTTTTAATTAACAGTTTCAAAGAAATCAAACTTTAAATTTTTTTTAAATTTTTTTAGCAAGGGTATAGCCCATGAAAATTTCGAAAAATACTTTGGCCACAATTTTACTCCGAAAATGCTATAACTCCGCCAAATCTTCGAATTTCGAAAATTTAAAGGCATCCTCGGATTCGTGACGCTACTAGGAATCATTTTAATTTAACAGTTTCGAAGAAATCAAACTTTAGATTTTTGTCAATTTTTTTAGCAAGGGTATAGCCCATGAAAATTTCGAAAAATACTTTGGCCACAATTTTACTCCGAAAATGCTATAACTCCGCCAAATCTTCGAATTTCGAAAATTTAAAGGCATACTCGGATTCGTGACGCTACGAGGAATCATTTTAATTTAACAGTTTCGAAGAAATCAAACTTTAGATTTTTGTCAATTTTTTTAGCAAGGGTATAGCCCATGAAAATTTCGAAAAATACTTTGGCCACAATTTTACGCCGAAAATGCTATAACTCCGCCAAATCTTCGAATTTCGAAAATTTAAAGGCCTCCTTGGATTCGTGACGCTACGAGAAATCATTTTAAATTAACAGTTTCAAAGAAATCAAACTTTAGATTTTTGTCAATTTTTTTAGCAAGGGTATAGCCCATGAAAATTTCGAAAAATACTTTGGCCACAATTTTACTCCGAAAATGATATAACTCCGCCAAATCTTCGAATTTCGAAAATTTAAAGGCATCCTCGGATTCGTGACGCTACGAGGAATCATTTTAATTTAACAGTTTCAAAGAAATCAAACTTTAAATTTTTCGTCAATTTTTTTAGCAAGGGTATAGCCCATGAAAATTTCGAAAAATACTTTGGCCACAATTTTACTCCGAAAATGCTATAACTCGGCCAAATCTTCGAATTTCGAAAATTTAAAGGCATCCTCGGATTCGTGACGCTACGAGGAATCATTTTAATTTAACAGTTTCGAACAAATCAAACTTTACATTTTTTGTCAATTTTTTTAGCAAGCATGAAAATTTCGAAAAATACCTTGGCCACAATTTTACTCCGAAAATGCTATAACTTTCAATTTCGAAGAAATCAAACTTTAGAATTTTTGTCAATTTTTTTAGCAAGGGTATAGCCCATGAAAATTTCGAAAAATACTTTGGCCACAATTTTACTCCGAAAATGATATAACTCCGCCAAATCTTCGAATTTCGAAAATTTAAAGGCATCCTCGGATTCGTGACGCTACGAGGAATCATTTTAAATTAACAGTTTCAAAGAAATCAAACTTTAAATTTTTCGTCAATTTTTTTAGCAAGGGTATAGCCCATGAAAATTTCGAAAAATACTTTGGCCACAATTTTACTCCGAAAATGCTATAACTCCGCCAAATCTTCGAATTTCGAAAATTTAAAGGCATCCTCGGATTTGTGACGCTACGAGGAATCATTTTAATTTAACAGTTTCAAAGAAATCAAACTTTAGATTTTTTGTCAATTTTTTTAGCAAGGGTATAGCCCATGAAAATTTCGAAAAATACTTTGGCCACAATTTTACTCCGAAAATGATATAACTCCGCCAAATCTTCGAATTTCGAAAATTTAAAGGCGTCCTCGGATTCGTAACGCTACGGGGAATCATTTTTAATTAACAGTTTCAAAGAAATCAAACTTTAAATTTTTCGTCAATTTTTTTAGCAAGGGTATAGCCCATGAAAATTTCGAAAAATACTTTGGCCACAATTTTACGCCGAAAATGCTATAACTCCGCCAAATCTTCGAATTTCGAAAATTTAAAGGCATCCTCGGATTCGTGACGCTACGAGGAATCATTTTAATTTAACAGTTTCGAAGAAATCAAACTTTAGAATTTTTGTCAATTTTTTTAGCAAGGGTATAGCCCATGAAAATTTCGAAAAATACTTTGGCCACAATTTTACGCCGAAAATGCTATAACTCCGCCAAATCTTCGAATTTCGAAAATTTAAAGGCCTCCTCGGATTCGTGACGCTACGAGAAATCATTTTAATTTAACAGTTTCGAAGAAATCAAACTTTAGAATTTTTGTCAATTTTTTTAGCAAGGGTATAGCCCATGAAAATTTCGAAAAATACTTTGGCCACAATTTTACGCCGAAAATGCTATAACTCCGCCAAATCTTCGAATTTCGAAAATTTAAAGGCATCCTCGGATTCGTGACGCTACGAGGAATCATTTTAATTTAACAGTTTCGAAGAAATCAAACTTTAGATTTTTTGTCAATTTTTTTAGCAAGGGTATAGCCCATGAAAATTTCGAAAAATACTTTGGCCACAATTTTACGCCGAAAATGCTATAACTCCGCCAAATCTTGGAATTTCGAAAATTTAAAGGCCTCCTCGGATTCGTGACGCTACGAGAAATCATTTTAAATTAACAGTTTCAAAGAAATCAAACTTTAGATTTTTTGTCAATTTTTTTAGCAAGGGTATAGCCCATGAAAATTTCGAAAAATACTTTGGCCACAATTTTACTCCGAAAATGCTATAACTCCGCCAAATCTTCGAATTTCGAACATTTAAAGGCATCCTCAGATTCGTGACGCTACGAGGAATCGTTTTAATTTAACAGTTTCAAAGAAATCAAACTTTAGATTTTTTGTCAATTTTTTTAGCAAGGGTAAAAAAATTTCGAAAAATACTTTGGCCGCAATTTTACTCCGAAAATGCTATAACTCCGCCAAATCTTCCAATTTCGAATATTTTAAGGCATCCTCGGATTCGTGACGCTACGAGGAATCATTTTAATTTAACAGTTTCGAAGAAATCAAACTTTAGAATTTTTGTAAATTTTTTTAGCAAGGGTATAGCCCATGAAAATTTCGAAAAATACTTTGGCCACAATTTTACGCCGAAAATGCTATAACTCCGCCAAATCTTCGAATTTCGAAAATTTAAAGGCATCCTCGGATTCGTGACGCTACGAGGAATCATTTTAATTTAACAGTTTCGAAGAAATCAAACTTTAGAATTTTTGTCAATTTTTTTTTTATCAAGGGTATAGCCCATGAAAATTTCGAAAAATACTTTGGCCACAATTTTACGCCGAAAATGCTATAACTCGGCCAAATCTTCGAATTTCGAAAATTTAAAGGCATCCTCGGATTCGTGACGCTACAAGGAATCATTTTAATTTAACAGTTTCAAAGAAATCAAACTTTAGATTTTTTGTCTATTTTTTTAGCAAGGGTATAGCCCATGAAAATTTCGAAAAATACTTTGGCCACAATTTTACTCCGAAAATGATATAACTCCGCCAAATCTTCGAATTTCGAAAATTTAAAGGCGTCCTCGGATTCGTAACGCTACGGGGAATCATTTTTAATTAACAGTTTCAAAGAAATCAAACTTTAAATTTTTCGTCAATTTTTTTAGCAAGGGTATAGCCCATGAAAATTTCGAAAAATACTTTGGCCACAATTTTACTCCGAAAATGCTATAACTCGGCCAAATCTTCGAATTTCGAAAATTTAAAGGCATCCTCGGATTCGTGACGCTACGAGGAATCATTTTAATTTAACAGTTTCGAACAAATCAAACTTTACATTTTTTGTCAATTTTTTTAGCAAGCATGAAAATTTCGAAAAATACCTTGGCCACAATTTTACTCCGAAAATGCTATAACTTTCAATTTCGAAGAAATCAAACTTTAGAATTTTTGTCAATTTTTTTAGCAAGGGTATAGCCCATGAAAATTTCGAAAAATACTTTGGCCACAATTTTACTCCGAAAATGATATAACTCCGCCAAATCTTCGAATTTCGAAAATTTAAAGGCATCCTCGGATTCGTGACGCTACGAGGAATCATTTTAAATTAACAGTTTCAAAGAAATCAAACTTTAAATTTTTCGTCAATTTTTTTAGCAAGGGTATAGCCCATGAAAATTTCGAAAAATACTTTGGCCACAATTTTACTCCGAAAATGCTATAACTCCGCCAAATCTTCGAATTTCGAAAATTTAAAGGCATCCTCGGATTCGTGACGCTACGAGGAATCATTTTAATTTAACAGTTTCAAAGAAATCAAACTTTAGATTTTTTGTCAATTTTTTTAGCAAGGGTATAGCCCATGAAAATTTCGAAAAATACTTTGGCCACAATTTTACTCCGAAAATGCTATAACTCCGCCAAATCTTCCAATTTCGAATATTTTAAGGCATCCTCGGATTCGTGACGCTACGGGGAATCATTTTTAATTAACAGTTTCAAAGAAATCAAACTTTAAATTTTTTTTAAATTTTTTTAGCAAGGGTATAGCCCATGAAAATTTCGAAAAATACTTTGGGCACAATTTTACTCCGAAAATGCTATAACTCCGCCAAATCTTCGAATTTCGAAAATTTAAAGGCATCCTCGGATTCGTGACGCTACTAGGAATCATTTTAATTTAACAGTTTCGAAGAAATCAAACTTTAGATTTTTGTCAATTTTTTTAGCAAGGGTATAGCCCATGAAAATTTCGAAAAATACTTTGGCCACAATTTTACTCCGAAAATGCTATAACTCCGCCAAATCTTCGAATTTCGAAAATTTTAAGGCATCCGCGGATTCGTGACGCTACGAGGAATCATTTTAATTTAACAGTTTCGAACAAATCAAACTTTACATTTTTTGTCAATTTTTTTAGCAAGCATGAAAATTTCGAAAATAACCTTGGCCACAATTTTACTCCGAAAATGCTATAACTCGGCCAAATCTTCGAATTTCGAAAATTTAAAGGCATACTCGGATTCGTGACGCTACGAGGAATCATTTTAATTTAACAGTTTCGAAGAAATCAAACTTTAGATTTTTGTCAATTTTTTTAGCAAGGGTATAGCCCATGAAAATTTCGAAAAATTCTTTGGCCACAATTTTACGCCGAAAATGCTATAACTCCGCCAAATCTTCGAATTTCGAAAATTTAAAGGCCTCCTTGGATTCGTGACGCTACGAGAAATCATTTTAAATTAACAGTTTCAAAGAAATCAAACTTTAGATTTTTGTCAATTTTTTTAGCAAGGGTATAGCCCATGAAAATTTCGAAAAATACTTTGGCCACAATTTTACTCCGAAAATGATATAACTCCGCCAAATCTTCGAATTTCGAAAATTTAAAGGCATCCTCGGATTCGTGACGCTACGAGGAATCATTTTAATTTAACAGTTTCAAAGAAATCAAACTTTAAATTTTTCGTCAATTTTTTTAGCAAGGGTATAGCCCATGAAAATTTCGAAAAATACTTTGGCCACAATTTTACTCCGAAAATGCTATAACTCGGCCAAATCTTCGAATTTCGAAAATTTAAAGGCATCCTCGGATTCGTGACGCTACGAGGAATCATTTTAATTTAACAGTTTCAAAGAAATCAAACTTTAGATTTTTTGTCAATTTTTTTAGCAAGGGTATAGCCCATGAAAATTTCGAAAAATACTTTGGCCACAATTTTACGCCGAAAATGCTATAACTCCGCCAAATCTTCGAATTTCGAAAATTTAAAGGCCTCCTCGGATTCGTGACGCTACGAGAAATCATTTTAATTTAACAGTTTCGAAGAAATCAAACTTTAGAATTTTTGTCAATTTTTTTAGCAAGGGTATAGCCCATGAAAATTTCGAAAAATACTTTGGCCACAATTTTACGCCGAAAATGCTATAACTCCGCCAAATCTTCGAATTTCGAAAATTTAAAGGCATCCTCGAATTCGTGACGCTACGAGGAATCATTTTAATTTAACAGTTTCGAAGAAATCAAACTTTAGATTTTTTGTCAATTTTTTTAGCAAGGGTATAGCCCATGAAAATTTCGAAAAATACTTTGGCCACAATTTTACGCCGAAAATGCTATAACTCCGCCAAATCTTCGAATTTCGAAAATTTAAAGGCATCCTCGGATTCGTGACGCTACGAGGAATCATTTTAAATTAACAGTTTCAAAGAAATCAAACTTTAAATTTTTCGTCAATTTTTTTAGCAAGGGTATAGCCCATGAAAATTTCGAAAAATACTTTGGCCACAATTTTACTCCGAAAATGCTATAACTCCGCCAAATCTTCGAATTTCGAAAATTTAAAGGCATCCTCGGATTCGTGACGCTACGAGGAATCATTTTAATTTAACAGTTTCAAAGAAATCAAACTTTAGATTTTTTGTCAATTTTTTTAGCAAGGGTATAGCCCATGAAAATTTCGAAAAATACTTTGGCCACAATTTTACTCCGAAAATGCTATAACTCCGCCAAATCTTCGAATTTCGAAAATTTAAAGGCGTCCTCGGATTCGTAACGCTACGGGGAATCATTTTTAATTAACAGTTTCAAAGAAATCAAACTTTAAATTTTTCGTCAATTTTTTTAGCAAGGGTATAGCCCATGAAAATTTCGAAAAATACTTTGGCCACAATTTTACGCCGAAAATGCTATAACTCCGCCAAATCTTCGAATTTCGAAAATTTAAAGGCATCCTTGGATTCGTGACGCTACGAGGAATCATTTTAATTTAACAGTTTCGAAGAAATCAAACTTTAGAATTTTTGTCAATTTTTTTAGCAAGGGTATAGCCCATGAAAATTTCGAAAAATACTTTGGCCACAATTTTACGCCGAAAATGCTATAACTCCGCCAAATCTTCGAATTTCGAAAATTTAAAGGCATCCTCGAATTCGTGACGCTACGAGGAATCATTTTAATTTAACAGTTTCGAAGAAATCAAACTTTAGATTTTTTGTCAATTTTTTTAGCAAGGGTATAGCCCATGAAAATTTCGAAAAATACTTTGGCCACAATTTTACGCCGAAAATGCTATAACTCCGCCAAATCTTCGAATTTCGAAAATTTAAAGGCCTCCTCGGATTCGTGACGCTACGAGAAATCATTTTAATTTAACAGTTTCGAAGAAATCAAACTTTAGAATTTTTGTCAATTTTTTTAGCAAGGGTATAGCCCATGAAAATTTCGAAAAATACTTTGGCCACAATTTTACTCCGAAAATGCTATAACTCCGCCAAATCTTCGAATTTCGAAAATTTAAAGGCATCCTCGGATTCGTGACGCTACGAGGAATCATTTTAATTTAACAGTTTCGAAGAAATCAAACTTTAGATTTTTTGTCAATTTTTTTAGCAAGGGTATAGCCCATGAAAATTTCGAAAAATACTTTGGCCACAATTTTACGCCGAAAATGCTATAACTCCGCCAAATCTTGGAATTTCGAAAATTTAAAGGCCTCCTTGGATTCGTGACGCTACGAGAAATCATTTTAAATTAACAGTTTCAAAGAAATCAAACTTTAGATTTTTTGTCAATTTTTTTAGCAAGGGTATAGCCCATGAAAATTTCGAAAAATACTTTGGCCACAATTTTACTCCGAAAATGCTATAACTCCGCCAAATCTTCGAATTTCGAACATTTAAAGGCATCCTCAGATTCGTGACGCTACGAGGAATCGTTTTAATTTAACAGTTTCAAAGAAATCAAACTTTAGATTTTTTGTCAATTTTTTTAGCAAGGGTAAAAAAATTTCGAAAAATACTTTGGCCGCAATTTTACTCCGAAAATGCTATAACTCCGCCAAATCTTCCAATTTCGAATATTTTAAGGCATCCTCGGATTCGTGACGCTACGAGGAATCATTTTAATTTAACAGTTTCGAAGAAATCAAACTTTAGAATTTTTGTAAATTTTTTTAGCAAGGGTATAGCCCATGAAAATTTCGAAAAATACTTTGGCCACAATTTTACGCCGAAAATACTATAACTCCGCCAAATCTTCGAATTTCGAAAATTTAAAGGCATCCTCGGATTCGTGACGCTACGAGGAATCATTTTAATTTAACAGTTTCGAAGAAATCAAACTTTAGAATTTTTGTCAATTTTTTTTTTATCAAGGGTATAGCCCATGAAAATTTCGAAAAATACTTTGGCCACAATTTTACGCCGAAAATGCTATAACTCGGCCAAATCTTCGAATTTCGAAAATTTAAAGGCATCCTCGGATTCGTGACGCTACAAGGAATCATTTTAATTTAACAGTTTCAAAGAAATCAAACTTTAGATTTTTTGTCAATTTTTTTAGCAAGGGTATAGCCCATGAAAATTTCGAAAAATACTTTGGCCACAATTTTACTCCGAAAATGATATAACTCCGCCAAATCTTCGAATTTCGAAAATTTAAAGGCGTCCTCGGATTCGTAACGCTACGGGGAATCATTTTTAATTAACAGTTTCAAAGAAATCAAACTTTAAATTTTTCGTCAATTTTTTTAGCAAGGGTATAGCCCATGAAAATTTCGAAAAATACTTTGGCCACAATTTTACTCCGAAAATGCTATAACTCGGCCAAATCTTCGAATTTCGAAAATTTAAAGGCATCCTCGGATTCGTGACGCTACGAGGAATCATTTTAATTTAACAGTTTCGAACAAATCAAACTTTAGATTTTTTGTAAATTTTTTTAGCAAGGGTATAGCCCATGAAAATTTCGAAAAATACTTTGGCCACAATTTTACTCCGAAAATGCTATAACTCCGCCAAATCTTCGAATTTCGAAAATTTTAAGGCATCCGCGGATTCGTGACGCTACGAGGAATCATTTTAAATTAACAGTTTCAAAGAAATCAAACTTTAGATTTTTGTCAATTTTTATTAGCAAGGGTATAGCCCATGAAAATTTCGAAAAATACTTTGGCCACAATTTTACTCCGAAAATGCTATAACTCCGCTAAATTTTCGAATTTCACAAATTTAAAAGCATCCTCGGATTCGTGACGCTACGAGGAACCATTTTAATTTAACAGTTTCGAACAAATCAAGCTTTACATTTTTTGTCAATTTTTTTAGCAAGGGTATAGCCCATGAAAATTTCGAAAAATACTTTGGCCACAATTTTACTCCGAAAATGCTATAACTCCGCCAAATCTTCGAATTTCACAAATTTAAAGGCATCCTCGGATTCGTGACGCTACGAGGAATCATTTTAATTAAACAGTTTCGAAGAAATCAAACTTTAGATTTTTTGTAAATTTTTTTAGCAAGGGTATAGCCCATGAAAATTTCGAAAAATACTTTGGCCACAATTTTACTCCGAAAATGCTATATCTCCGCCAAATCTTCGAATTTCGAAAATTTAAAGGCATCCTCGGATTCGTGACGCTACGAGGAATCATTTTAATTTAACAGTTTCGAAGAAATCAAACTTTAGATTTTTTGTCAATTTTTTTAGCAAGGGTATAGCCCATGAAAATTTCGAAATATACTTTGGCCACAATTTTACTCCGAAAATGCTATAACTCCAACAAATCTTCGAATTTCGAAAATTTAAAGGCATCCTCGGATTCGTGACGCTACGAGAAATCATTTTAAATTAACAGTTTCAAAGAAATTAAACTTTAGATTTTTGTCAATTTTTTTAGCAAGGGTATAGCCCATGAAAATTTCGAAAAATACTGTGACCACAATTTTACTCCGAAAATGCGATAACTCCGCCAAATCTTCGAATTTCGAAAATTTAAAGGCATCCTCGGATTTGTGACGCTACGGGGAATCATTTTAAATTAACAGGTTCGAAGAAATCAAACTTTAGATTTTTTGTCAATTTTTTTAGCAAGGGTATAGCCCATGAAAATTTCGAAAAATACTTTGGCCACAATTTTACTCCGAAAATGCTATAACTCCGCCAAATCTTCGAATTTCGAAAATTTAAAGGCATCCTCGGATTCGTGACGCTACGAGGAATCATTTTAATTTAATAGTTTATAAAAAAATCAAACTTTAGATTCTTTGTAAATTTTTTTAGCAAGGGTAAAGCCCATGAAAATTTCGAAAAATACTTTGGCCAAAATTGTACTTCGAAAATGCGATAACTCCGCCAACTCTTCGAATTTCGGAAATTTAAAGGCATCCTCGGATTCGTGACGCTACGAGGAATAGTTTTAAGTTGATAGTTTCGAAAAAATCAAACTTTAGATTCTTTGTCAATTTTTTTAGCAAGGGCCCATGAAAATTTCGAAAAATACTTTGGCCATAATTTTACTCCGAAAATGCATTAACTCCGCCAAATCTTCGAATTTCGAAAATTTAAAGGCATCCTCGGATTCGTGACGCTACGAGGAATCATTTTAAATTAACAGTTTCAGAGAAATCAAACTTTAGATTTTTTGTAATTTTTTTAAATTTTTTTAAAATACTTTGGCCACAATTTTACTCCGAAAATGCTATAACTCCGCCAAATCTTCGAATTTCCATCATTTAAAGGCATCCTCGGATTCGTGACGCTACGAGGAATCATTTTAATTAAACAGTTTCGGAGAAATCAAACTTTAGATTTTTTGCGATTTTTTTTAGCAAGGGTATAGCCCATGAAAATTTCGAAAAATACTTTAGCCACAATTTTACTCCGAAAATGCTATAACTTCGCCAAATCTTCGAATTTCCAACATTTAAAGGCATCCTCGGATTCGTGACGCTACGAGGAATCATTTTAATTAACCAGTTTCGAACAAATCAAACTTTACATTTTTTGTCAATTTTTTTAGCAAGGGTATAGCCCATGAAAATTTCGAAAAATACTTTGGCCACAATTTTACTCCGAAAATGCTATAACACCGCCAAATCTTCGAACTTCGAAAATTTTAGGGCATCCTCGGATTCGTGACGCTGCGAGGAATCATTTGAATTTAACAGTTTCGAACAAATCAAACTTTAGATTTTTTGTCAATTTTTTTAGCAAGGGTATAGCCCATGAAAATTTCGAAAAATACTTTGGCCACAATTTTACTCCGAAAATGCTATAACTCCGCCAAATCTTCGAACTTCGAAAATTTAAGGGCATCCTCGGATTCGTGACGCTGCGAGGAATCATTTTAATTTAACAGTTTCGAACAAATCAAACTTTAGATTTTTTGTCAATTTTTTTAGCAAGGGTATAGCCCATGAAAATTTCGAAAAATACTTTGGCCACAATTTTACTCCGAAAATGCTATAACTCCGCCAAATCTTCGAATTTCGAAAATTTAAAGGCATCCTCGGATTCGTGACGCTACGAGGAATCATTTTAATTTAATAGTTTATAAAAAAATCAAACTTTAGATTCTTTGTAAATTTTTTTAGCAAGGGTAAAGCCCATGAAAATTTCGAAAAATACTTTGGCCAAAATTGTACTTCGAAAATGCGATAACTCCGCCAACTCTTCGAATTTCGGAAATTTAAAGGCATCCTCGGATTCGTGACGCTACGAGGAATAGTTTTAAGTTGATAGTTTCGAAAAAATCAAACTTTAGATTCTTTGTCAATTTTTTTAGCAAGGGCCCATGAAAATTTCGAAAAATACTTTGGCCATAATTTTACTCCGAAAATGCTATAACTCCGCCAAATCTTCGAATTTCGAAAATTTAAAGGCATCCTCGGATTCGTGACGCTACGAGGAATCATTTTAAATTAACAGTTTCAGAGAAATCAAACTTTAGATTTTTTGTAATTTTTTTAAATTTTTTTAAAATACTTTGGCCACAATTTTACTCCGAAAATGCTATAACTCCGCCAAATCTTCGAATTTCCATCATTTAAAGGCATCCTCGGATTCGTGACGCTACGAGGAATCATTTTAATTAAACAGTTTCGGAGAAATCAAACTTTAGATTTTTTGCGATTTTTTTTAGCAAGGGTATAGCCCATGAAAATTTCGAAAAATACTTTAGCCACAATTTTACTCCGAAAATGCTATAACTTCGCCAAATCTTCGAATTTCCAACATTTAAAGGCATCCTCGGATTCGTGACGCTACGAGGAATCATTTTAATTAACCAGTTTCGAACAAATCAAACTTTACATTTTTTGTCAATTTTTTTAGCAAGGGTATAGCCCATGAAAATTTCGAAAAATACTTTGGCCACAATTTTACTCCGAAAATGCTATAACACCGCCAAATCTTCGAACTTCGAAAATTTTAGGGCATCCTCGGATTCGTGACGCTGCGAGGAATCATTTGAATTTAACAGTTTCGAACAAATCAAACTTTAGATTTTTTGTCAATTTTTTTAGCAAGGGTATAGCCCATGAAAATTTCGAAAAATACTTTGGCCACAATTTTACTCCGAAAATGCTATAACTCCGCCAAATCTTCGAACTTCGAAAATTTAAGGGCATCCTCGGATTCGTGACGCTGCGAGGAATCATTTTAATTTAACAGTTTCGAACAAATCAAACTTTAGATTTTTTGTCAATTTTTTTAGCAAGGGTATAGCCCATGAAAATTTCGAAAAATACTTTGGCCACAATTTTACTCCGAAAATGCTATAACACCGCCAAATCTTCAATTTCGAAAATTAAAAATGCGTCCTCAGATTCGTGACGCTACGAGGAATTATTTCAATTTAACAATTTCGAAAAAATCAAACTATAGATTTTTTGTTAATTTTTTTTTTAGCCCATGAAAATTTCGAAAAATACTTTGGCCACAATTTTACTCCGAAAATGCTATAACTCCGCCAAATCTTCGAATATCGAAAATTTAGAGGCATCCTCGGATTCGTGGCGCTACGAGGAATCATTTTAAATTAACAGTTTCGAAGATATCAAACTTCAAATTTTTTGCGAATTTCTTTAGCAAGGGTATAGCCCATGAAAATTTCGAAAATACTTTAGCCACAATTTTACACCGAAAATGCTATAACTCCGCCAAATCTTCGAATATCGAAAATTTAAAGGCATCCTCGGATTCGTAACGCTACGGGGAATCATTTTTAATTAACAGTTTCAAAGAAATCAAACTTTAAATTTTTCGTCAATTTTTTAGCAAGGGTATAGCCCATTGAAAATTTCAAAAAATACTTTGTCTAAAATTTTACTCCGAAAATCTTTGAATTTCGAAAGTTTAAAGGCATCCTCGGATTTGTGACGCTACGAGGAATCATTTTAATTTAACAGTTTCGAAGATATCAAACTTCAGATTTTTTGCGAATTTTTTTTAGCAAGGGTATAGCCCATGAAAATTTCGAAAAATACTTTGGCCACAATTTTACTCCGAAAATGCTATAACTCCGCCAAATCTTCGAATTTCGAACATTTAAAGGCATACTCGGATTCGTGACGTTACGAGGAATCATTTTAATTTAACAGTTTCGAAAAAATCAAACGAAAGATTTTTGTCAATTTTTTTAGCAAGCCCATGAAAATTTCGAAAAATACTTTTGCCACAATTTTACACCGAAAATGTTATAACTCCGCCAAATCTTCGAATTTCGAAAATTTAAAGGCATCCTCGGATTTGTGACGCTACGAGGAATCATTTTAAATTAACAGTTTCAAAGATATCAAACTTCAGATTTTTTGCGAATTTATTTTAGCAAGGGTATAGCCCATGAAAATTTCGAAAAATACGTTGGCCACAATTTTACTCCGAAAATGCTATAACACCGCCAAATCTTCGAATTTATAAATTTTAAAGGCATCCTCGGATTCGTGATGCTACGAGGAATCATTTAAATTAACAGTTTCGAAGAAATCAAACTTCAGATTTTTTGCGAATTTTTTTTAGCAAGGGTATAGCCCATGAAAATTTCGAAATATACTTTGGCCACAATTTTACTCCGAAAATGCTATAACTCCGCCAAATCTTCGAATATCGAAAATTTAAAGGCATCCTCGGATTCGTGACGCTACGAGGAATCATTTTAACAGTTTCGAACAAATCAAACTTAAGATTTTTTGTCAATTTTTTTAGCAAGGGTATAGCCAATGAAAATTTCGAAAAATACTTTTGCCACAATTTTACACCGAAAATGCTATAACTCCGCCAAATCTTCGAATTCCGAAAATTTAAAGGCATCCTCGTATTCGTGACGCTACGAGGAATCATTTTAATTCAACAGTTTCGAAGAAATCAAACTTTAGATTTTTTGTCAATTTTTTTAAGCAAGGGTATAGCCCATGAAAATTTCGAAAAATACTTTGGCCACAATTTTTCCCCGAAAATGCTATAACTCCGCCAAATCTTCGAATTTCGAAAATTTAAAGGCATCCTCGGATTCGTGACGCTACTAGGAATCATTTTTAATATAACAGTTTCGAAGAAATCAAACTTTAAATTTTTTGTCAATTTTTTTAGCAAGAGTATAGCCCATGAAAATTTCGAAAAATACTTTGGCCACAATTTTACTCCGAAAATGTTATAACTCCGCTAAATCTTCGAATTTCGAAAATTTTAAGGCATCCTCGGATTCGAGACGCTACGAGGAATCATTTTAATTTAACAGTTTCGAAAAAATCAAACTTTAGATTCTTTGTCAATTTTTTTAGCAAGGGCCCATGAAAATTTCGAAAAATACTTTGGCCACAATTTTACTCCGAAAATGCTATAACTCCGCCAAATCTTCGAATTTCGAAAATTTAAAGGCCTCCTCGGATTCGTGACGCTACGAGAAATCATTTTAAATTAACAGTTTCAAAGAAATCAAACTTTAGATTTTTTGCGAATTTTTTTAGCAAGGGTATAGCCCATGACAATTTCGAAAAAATACTTTGGCCACAAATTTACTCCGAAAATGCTATAACTCCGCCAAATCTTCGAATTTCCATCATTTAAAGGCATCCTCGGATTTGTGACGCTACGAGGAATCATTTTAATTAACCAGTTTCGGAGAAATCAAACTTTAGATTTTTTGCGATTTTTTTTAGCAAGGGTATAGCCCATGAAAATTTCGAAAAATACTTTAGCCACAATTTTACTCCGAAAATGCTATAACTTCGCCAAATCTTCGAATTTCCAACATTTAAAGGCATCCTCGGATTCGTGACGCTACGAGGAATCATTTTAATTAACCAGTTTCGGTGAAATCAAACTTTAGATTTTTTGCGATTTTTTTTAGCAAGGGTATAGCCCATGAAAATTTCGAAAAATACTTTGGCCACAATTTTACTTCGAAAATGCTATAACTCCGCCAAATCTTCGAATTTCCAACATTTAAAGGCATCCTCGGATTCGTGACGCTACGAGGAATCATTTTAATTTAACAGTTTCGAACAAATCAAACTTTAGATTTTTTGTAAATTTTTTTAGCAAGGGTATAGCCCATGAAAATTTCGAAAAATACTTTGGCCACAATTTTACTCCGAAAATGCTATAACACCGCCAAATCTTCGAACTTCGAAAATTTAAGGGCATCCTCGGATTCGTGACGCTGCGAGGAATCATTTTAATTTAACAGTTTCGAACAAATCAAACTTTAGATTTTTTGTCAATTTTTTTAGCAAGGGTATAGCACATGAAAATTTCGAAAAATACTTTGGCCACAATTTTACTCCGAAAATACTATAACTCCGCCAAATCTTCGAACTTCGAAAATTTAAGGGCATCCTCGGATTCGTGACGCTGCGAGGAATCATTTTAATTTAACAGTTTCGAACAAATCAAACTTTAGATTTTTTGTCAATTTTTTTAGCAAGGGTATAGCCCATGAAAATTTCGAAAAATACTTTGGCCACAATTTTACTCCGAAAATGCTATAACACCGCCAAATCTTCGAATTTCGAAAATTAAAAATGCGTCCTCAGATTCGTGACGCTACGAGGAATTATTTCAATTTAACAATTTCGAAAAAATCAAACTATAGATTTTTTGTCAATTTTTTTTTAGCCCATGAAAATTTCGAAAAATACTTTGGCCACAATTTTACTCCGAAAATGCTATAACTCCGCCAAATCTTCGAATATCGAAAATTTAGAGGCATCCTCGGATTCGTGGCGCTACGAGGAATCATTTTAAATTAACAGTTTCGAAGATATCAAACTTCAAATTTTTTACGAATTTCTTTAGCAAGGGTATAGCCCATGAAAATTTCGAAAATACTTTAGCCACAATTTTACACCGAAAATGCTATAACTCCGCCAAATCTTCGAATATCGAAAATTTAAAGGCATCCTCGGATTTGTGACGCTACGAGGAATCATTTTAAATTAACAGTTTCGAAGATATCAAACTTCAGATTTTTTGCGAATTTTTTTAGCAAGGGTATAGCCCATGAAAATTTCGAAAAATACTTTGGCCACAATTTTACTCCGAAAATGTTATAACTCCGCCAAATCTTCGAATTTCGAAAATTTAAAGGCATCCTCGGATTCGTGACGCTACGAGGAATCATTTTAAATTAACAGTTTCGAAGATATCAAACTTCAAATTTTTTGCGAATTTCTTTAGCAAGGGTATAGCCCATGAAAATTTCGAAAAATACTTTAGCCACAATTTTACACCGAAAATGCTATAACTCCGCCAAATCTTCGAATATCGAAAATTTAAAGGCATCCTCGGATTCGTGGCGCTACGAGGAATCATTTTAAATTAACAGTTTCGAAGATATCAAACTTCAAATTTTTTACGAATTTCTTTAGCAAGGGTATAGCCCATGAAAATTTCGAAAATACTTTAGCCACAATTTTACTCCGAAAATGCTACAATATAACTTCGCCAAATCTTCGAATTTCGAAAATTTTAAGGCATCCTCGGATTCGTAACGCTACGAGGAATCATTTTTAATTAACAGTTTCAAAGAAATCAAACTTTAGATTTTTTGTCAATTTTTTTAGCAAGGGTAAAGCCCATGAAAATTTCGAAAAATACTTTAGCCACAATTTTACTCCGAAAATGCTATAACTCCGCCAAATCTTCGAATATCGAAAATTTAAAGGCATCCTCGGATTTGTGACGCTACGAGGAATCATTTTAAATTAACAGTTTCGAAGATATCAAACTTCAGATTTTTTGCGAATTTTTTTTAGCAAGGGTATAGCCCATGAAAATTTCGAAAAATACTTTGGCCACAATTTTACTCCGAAAATGCTATAACTCCGCCAAATCTTCGAATTTCGAAAATTTAAAGGCATCCTCGGATTCGTGACGCTACGAGGAATCATTTTTAATTAACAGTTTCAAAGAAATCAAACTTTAGATTTTTTGTCAATTTTTTTAGCAAGGGTAAAGCCCATGAAAATTTCGAAAAATACTTTGGCCACAATTTTACTCCGAAAATGCTATAACTCCGCCAAATCTTCGAATTTCGAGCATATAAAGGCATCCTCGGATTCGTGACGCTACGAGGAATCATTTTAATTTAACAGTTTCGAAGAAATCAAACTTAAGATTTTTTGTACATTTTTTTAGCAAGGGTATAGCCCATGAAAATTTCGAAAAATACTTTGGCCACAATTTTACTCCGAAAATGCTATAACACCGCCAAATCTTCGAATTTCGAAAATTTTAAGGCATCCTCGGATTCGTAACGCTACGAGGAATCATTTTTAATTAACAGTTTCAAAGAAATCAAACTCTAGATTTTTTGTCAATTTTTTTAGCAAGGGTAAAGCCCATGAAAATTTCGAAAAATACTTTGGCCACAATTTTACTCCGAAAATGCTATAACTCCGCCAAATCTTCGAATTTCGAGCATATAAAGGCATCCTCGGATTCGTGACGCTACGAGGAATCATTTTAATTTAACAGTTTCGAAGAAATCAAACTTAAGATTTTTTGTACATTTTTTTAGCAAGGGTATAGCCCATGAAAATTTCGAAAAATACTTTGGCCACAATTTTACTCCGAAAATGCTATAACTCCGCCAAATCTTCGAATTTCGAGCATATAAAGGCATCCTCGGATTCGTGACGCTACGAGGAATCATTTTAATTTAACAGTTTCGAAGAAATCAAACTTTAGATTTTTTGTCAATTTTTTTAGCAAGGGTAAAGCCCATGAAAATTTCGAAAAATACTTTGGCTACAATTTTACTCCGAAAATGCTATAACACCGCCAAATCTTCGAATTTCGAAAATTTTAAGGCATCCTCGGATTCGTAACGCTACGAGGAATCATTTTTAATTAACAGTTTCAAAGAAATCAAACTTTAGATTTTTTGTCAATTTTTTTAGCAAGGGTAAAGCCCATGAAAATTTCGAAAAATACTTTGGCCACAATTTTACTCCGAAAATGCTATAACTCCGCCAAATCTTCTAATTTCGAGCATATAAAGGCATCCTCGGATTCGTGACGCTACGAGGAATCATTTTAATTTAACAGTTTCGAAGAAATCAAACTTAAGATTTTTTGTACATTTTTTTAGCAAGGGTATAGCCCATGAAAATTTCGAAAAATACTTTGGCCACAATTTTACTCCGAAAATGCTATAACTCCGCCAAATCTTCGAATTTCGAGCATATAAAGGCATCCTCGGATTCGTGACGCTACGAGGAATCATTTTCATTTAACAGTTTCGAAGAAATCAAACTTAAGACTTTTTGTACATTTTTTTAGCAAGGGTATAGCCCATGAAAATTTCGAAAAATACTTTGGCCACAATTTTACACCGAAAATGCTATAACTCCGCCAAATCTTCGAATATCGAAAATTTAAAGGCATCCTCGGATTCGTGGCGCTACGGGGAATCATTTTAAATTAACAGTTTCGAAGATATCAAACTTCAAATTTTTTACGAATTTCTTTAGCAAGGGTATAGCCCATGAAAATTTCGAAAATACTTTAGCCACAATTTTACTCCGAAAATGCTACAATATAACTTCGCCAAATCTTCGAATTTCGAAAATTTTAAGGCATCCTCGGATTCGTAACGCTACGAGGAATCATTTTTAATTAACAGTTTCAAAGAAATCAAACTTTAGATTTTTTGTCAATTTTTTTAGCAAGGGTAAAGCCCATGAAAATTTCGAAAAATACTTTAGCCACAATTTTACTCCGAAAATGCTATAACTCCGCCAAATCTTCGAATATCGAAAATTTAAAGGCATCCTCGGATTTGTGACGCTACGAGGAATCATCTTAAATTAACAGTTTCGAAGATATCAAACTTCAGATTTTTTGCGAATTTTTTTTAGCAAGGGTATAGCCCATGAAAATTTCGAAAAATACTTTGGCCACAATTTTACTCCGAAAATGCTATAACTCCGCCAAATCTTCGAATTTCGAAAATTTAAAGGCATCCTCGGATTCGTGACGCTACGAGGAATCATTTTTAATTAACAGTTTTAACGAAATCAAACTTTAGATTTTTTGTCAATTTTTTTAGCAAGGGTATAGCCCATGAAAATTTCGAAAAATACTTTGGCTACAATTTTACTCCGAAAATGCTATAACTCCGCCAAATCTTCGAATTTCGAAAATTTTAAGGCATCCTCGGATTCGTAACGCTACGAGGAATCATTTTTAATTAACAGTTTCAAAGAAATCAAAGAAAGAAAAGAAATTTTTAATTAACAGTTTCAAAGAAATCAAACTTTAGATTTTTTGTCAATTTTTTTAGCAAGGGTATAGCCCATGAAAATTTCGAAAAATACTTTGGCCACAATTTTACTCCGAAAATGCTATAACACCGCCAAATCTTCGAATTTCGAAAATTAAAAATGCGTCCTCAGATTCGTGACGCTACGAGGAATTATTTCAATTTAACAATTTCGAAAAAATCAAACTATAGATTTTTTGTCAATTTTTTTTTAGCCCATGAAAATTTCGAAAAATACTTTGGCCACAATTTTACTCCGAAAATGCTATAACTCCGCCAAATCTTCGAATATCGAAAATTTAGAGGCATCCTCGGATTCGTGGCGCTACGAGGAATCATTTTAAATTAACAGTTTCGAAGATATCAAACTTCAAATTTTTTACGAATTTCTTTAACGAGGGTATAGCCCATGAAAATTTCGAAAATACTTTAGCCACAATTTTACACCGAAAATGTTATAACTCCGCCAAATCTTCGAATTTCGAAAATTTAAAGGCATCCTCGGATTCGTGACGCTACGAGGAATCATTTTAAATTAACAGTTTCGAAGATATCAAACTTAAAATTTTTTGCGAATTTCTTTAGCAAGGGTATAGCCCATGAAAATTTCGAAAAATACTTTAGCCACAATTTTACACCGAAAATGCTATAACTCCGCCAAATCTTCGAATATCGAAAATTTAAAGGCATCCTCGGATTTGTGACGCTACGAGGAATCATTTTAAATTAACAGTTTCGAACAAATCAAACTTCAGATTTTTTGCGAATTTTTTTAGCAAGGGTATAGCCCATGAAAATTTCGAAAAATACTTTGGCTACAATTTTACTCCGAAAATGCTATAACTCCGCCAAATCTTCGAATTTCGAAAATTTTAAGGCATCCTCGGATTCGTAACGCTACGAGGAATCATTTTTAATTAACAGTTTCAAAGAAATCAAACTTTAGATTTTTTGTCAATTTTTTTAGCAAGGGTAAAGCCCATGAAAATTTCGAAAAATACTTTGGTCACAATTTTACTCCGAAAATGCTACAATATAACTTCGCCAAATCTTCGAATTTAGAACATTTAAAGGCATCCTCGGATTCGTGACGCTACGAGGAATCATTTTAATTTAACAGTTTCGAAGAAATCAAACTTTAGATTTTTTGTAAATTTTTTTAGCAAGGGTATAGCCCATGAAAATTTCGAAAAATACTTTGGCTACAATTTTACTCCGAAAATGCTATAACTCCGCCAAATCTTCGAATTTCGAAAATTTTAAGGCATCCTCGGATTCGTGACGCTACGAGGAATCATTTTTAATTAACAGTTTCAAAGAAATCAAACTTTAGATTTTTTGTCAATTTTTTTAGCAAGGGTAAAGCCCATGAAAATTTCGAAAAATACTTTAGCCACAATTTTACTCCGAAAATGCTATAACTCCGCCAAATCTTCGAATATCGAAAATTTAAAGGCATCCTCGGATTTGTGACGCTACGAGGAATCATTTTAAATTAACAGTTTCGAAGATATCAAACTTCAGATTTTTTGTCAATTTTTTTTAGCAAGGGTATAGCCCATGAAAATTTCGAAAAATACTTTGGCCACAATTTTACTCCGAAAATGCTATAACTCCGCCAAATCTTCGAATTTCGAAAATTTAAAGGCATCCTCGGATTCGTGACGCTACGAGGAATCATTTTAATTTAACAGTTTTAACGAAATCAAACTTTAGATTTTTTGTCAATTTTTTTAGCAAGGGTATAGCCCATGAAAATTTCGAAAAATACTTTGGCCACAATTTTACTCCGAAAATGCTATAACTCCACCAAATCTTCGAATTTTTTAAATTTAAAGGCATATTCGGATTCGTAACGCTACGAGGAATCATTTTAATAATTAATAGTTTCGAAAAAATCAAACTTTAGATTCTTTGTCAATTTTTTTAGCAAGGGTATAGCCCATAAAAATTTCGAAAATACTTTGGCCACAATTTTACTCCGAAAATGCTGTAACTCCGCCAAATCTTCGAATTTCGAACATTTAAAGGCATACTCGGATTCGTGACGTTACGAGGAATCATTTTAATTTAACAGTTTCGAAAAAATCAAACTAAAGATTTTTGTCAATTTTTTTAGCAAGCCCATGAAAATTTCGAAAAATACTTTTGCCACAATTTTACACCGAAAATGCTATAACTCCGCCAAATCTTCGAATATCGAAAATTTAAAGGCATCCTCGGATTTGTGACGCTACGAGGAATCATTTTAATTTAACAGTTTCAAAGAAATCAAACTTTAGATTTTTTGTCAATTTTTTTAGCAAGGGTATAGCCCATGAAAATTTCAAAAAATGCTTTGTCTAAAATTTTACTCCGAGAATCTTCGTATTTCGAAAGTTTAAAGGCATCCTCGGATTTGTGACGCTACGAGGAACCATTTTAATTTAACAGTTTCGAAGAAATCAAACTTTAGATTTTTTGCGATTTTTGTTAGCAGGGTATAGCCCATGAAAATTTCGAAAATTATTTTGGCCACAATTTTACTCCGAAAATGCTATAACTTCGCCAAATCTTTGAATTTCGAAAATTTAAAGGCATCCTCGGATTTGTGACGCTACGAGGAATCATTTCAATTTAACAGTTTCAAAGAAATCAAACTTTAGATTTTTTTTAAAAATATCGAAAAATACTTTGTCTAAAATTTTACTCCGATAATCTTCGAATTTCGAAAGTTTAAAGGCATCCTCGGATTTGTGACGTTACGAGGAATCATTTTAATTTAACAGTTTCAAAGAAATCAAACTTTAGATTTTTTGTCAATTTTTTTAGCAAGGGTATAGCCCATGATAATTTCGAAAAAGACTTTGGCTCAAATTTTATTTCGAAAATTCTCGAATTTCGAAAGTTTAAAGGCATCCTCGGATTTGTGACGCAACGAGGAATCATTTTAATTTAACAGTTTCGAAGAAATCAATCTTTAGTTTTTTTTTTTTAATTTTTTTAGCAAGGGTATACCCCCATGAAAATTTCGAAAAATACTTTGGCCACAATTTTACTCCGATAATGCTATAACTCCCCCAAATCTTCGAATTTCGAAAATTTAAAGGCATCCTCGGATTTGTTTCAAAGAAATAAAACTTTAGAATTTTTGTGAATTTTTTTAGCAAGGGTATTGCCCATGAAAATTTCGAAAAATACTTTGGCTAAAATCTTATTCCGAAAATCTTCGAAAATCGAAAGTTTAAAGGCATCCTCGGATTCGTGACGCTACGAGGAATCATTTTAATTTAACAGTTTCGAATAAATCAAACTTTAGACTTTTTGTAAATTTTTTTTAGCAAGGGTATAGCCCATGAAAATTTCGAAAAATACTTTGGCCACAATTTTACTCCGAAAATGCTATAACTCCCCCAAATCTTCGAATTTCGAAAATTTAAAGGCATCCTCGGATTTGTGACGCTACGAGGAATCATTTTAATTTAGCAGTTTATTAGCTGTTGAATTTTAGATTTTTTGTGTTATTTTTTTTTTTTTTGTTAATATTATTTCATTTGATTTCATATATGGGTTGCCTAAAAAGTAGTTGCGGATTTTTTAAAAGAAAGTAAATGCATTTTTAATAAAACTTAGAATGAACTTTAATCAAATATAAAATTGCCATTTTGTTCGATAACCTTTTGCCATCTTCCTGGCATATTTAGTATTCCACGCTCATAGAACTTCTGGCCTTTATCTGCAAAAAACTGAGCCAAGTGCGATTTTATAGCCTCATCATTGCCGAAAGTTTTACCATTTAAGGAGTTCTGCAAAGATCGAAATAAATGGTAGTCTGATGGTGCAAGGTCAGGGCTATATGGTGGATGCATCAAAAGTTCCCAGCCAAGCTCACTCAGTTTTTGGCGAGTGACCAAAAATGTGTGCGGTCTAGTGTTGTCCTGTTGGAATATGACACCTTTACGATTGACCAATTCTGGTCGCTTCTCCTTAATGGCTGTATTCAATTTGTCCAATTGTTGAAAGTAAACATCCCAATTAATCGTTTGGTTCCTTGGAAGCAGCTCAAAATATACCACACCCTTCCAATCCCACCAAACAAACAGCATAACCTTATTTTGGTGGATATCAGCCTTTGAAGTGGTTTGAGCTGGTTCACCATGCTTGGACCATGATCGTTTTCGACTAACGTTGTTGTAAACAATCCATTTTTCATCTCCAGTTATGATTCGTTTTAAAAACGGATCGAGTTCATTGCGTTTAAGGTGTATATCACAAGCGTTGATTCGGTTTGTTAAATGAATTTCTTTCAATACATGTGGTACCCATATTAAAATTGACGCCAAACAAACAAATGTAAACAAAATTTCGCGCACTTTTTTTCTAAAGCAAGCTAAAAGTAACAGCTGATAACTGACAGAAGAAAGAATGCAATTACAGAGTCACAAGCCGTTGAAAAAATTTGTCAATGCCGACAATATTTTGCAGAATAACAATAATATATATGCAACTCTCTCTCCTTTTTCCAGCAAAGAGGAGTTGTATGTTACTTACTATTTGTTTTGGTGGACTTGCATTTTTGAGAATTTTGGTGGAAACTGTCACCCAAAAATTAGCACATTGATTGATTTTTGCCTTTCAACCTTTACATCGCAGAAGAAGTTGTAGCGTTCGTTCATATGATTGCTTAATAATAGGCAACATTGCATCGACTTTTGGTGATTTACACAAGAAAAGCTAATCATAATTTAACTCTATACACAAAAAATGTAACAAAACATTTAATACATAAAATTTAGCACTATTAACTAAAATAAATAAATATTTAAATAAAAAAAATATGTCGCACTTCTATAAATCATTGGAGATTCATAGTTTGTATAAATTTATTTGAATTTTAACAATATTTCCTTCATTTAAAATACATTGTAAGGGTTTATTAAAATCTTAGTCTTGCATAATTTTAATTATTTTTGAATTCCTGGAACTTTATTGTTTTAGAGTTGTCTTTATAAATATTAAACAATATGGTATTGCAGATAGAAAAAAAATTAATTTCATAAAATTCGAAACTAATTTCATTGCAGGCCAGCGGCCGGGATAACGTTTTTGTATAAAGTCTTACAATGATGACAGAAGTCTTTCAATTATCAAAGAATTTGATCAGAATTGTTGTTCGGAACTACAATATTTAGTATAACCACTTTAAGATTATTTAGATGTTTAGTCTGCAAATAGAAAGAAAAATTATATATTAGTAAAATTTTCCTAGAGAATGTTCTAAATCTAAGTGTACAATCCTGTGAGGTTTCTAAAGTAGAAGTAGACTCTATTATTGCGTATACTCACAGATTGTAAATCAGAAAACGACCCCAATATCAAAAGAACAAAAAAAGGCTATATTTTTCGATTGACTTGTTGAAGTTTTATTGGCAGCAACTATATCCTTACCGCTTCAGTGTGTTGATACCTAGTGAAGTTATTGCGAAAACCACTAAAGCGGAGAAGCCATTCTTATTTGAATTCAGCAAGTGTAGATATAAAAAGCAGAATTTAAATCAAACATGGGAACGCCTGATTTGCTTGAGCAAAAGCTTTACTTTATTTCAATACATAAGAGTTCCCACTAAGGAGATGACTTTTTTACCCTAATATCCCTGAATTGTATTTTGAAGAATTTTTATTTACATTATTTACATCTTATTGATGATTCGATACTAATATAATATAATAATATATGTAATAATAATGATTCCATAAAAAAAATCCTTACGAACAAAATGAATTACAATTCTCACTTTGACATTTTGGGCAAATTTTTGAAGCCACAGTTATATAATTGAAAACAAGCTTTAGAGCCACAACTTTACCATGTTGTCGTTGGGGAACTTTACCATGTTGTCTCAATGGGAAATTGTCCTTGCTGCGGCAGAAATTATGAAGTCTTGTTTAACTTCGATCGCACGCTCAGAGCACAGGTTGCTCCGGGCAATGTTGATTGGAGATTCATCTTTTCTCCATTGAGTCTTCAAGCATTTGAGAGCTTTTGGGTAGTCGATCATTCAGAGCTGCAGATAGTTCTTTAAAATCTTTAGCGCGAAACAACAGACTACTGAACCAATGATCACATCATGAGTAAGAAATGAATGGACAGATTTTATGCAATCTGTTCCGGGTTTCAGGCATCAGAATAAACGTAAGAAGATCTAGAATGGCACGAGAGTTCCAGCGTGCATTGCAGATCATCCGAAACATCTGCAATGCACGGTTAAACTTTACAAAAGCGAATTCACTACTCTCAGTAAGGTGAAGGAATACACGAGAGAAGTGGAAGTGAAATTTCATTTCGTCTCTCCAGCCGCCTGTTTCCTTAATATGAGTTTTACCATTTTTGAAGGCTGCTTTCAACTCATCATAATTTCACATTCATCAATTCCTGCATAAAGAGGTACTTGATGTTTGGTGATCTAGTCGACCCATAGAACTCATCGTCCACGACAATGGAAGAATGCGATCCAGCTCATGGTGCTAGCAACTGATGAACTTGGGTGTGGGGTGACCTTTCTTTCGAACTAAAACGCCTGTCTTTCTGCCGGTATTTACGCTTGTTGTATCGGCAACAATCATTACAATTGATCACCACAGGTTGAACTCATCTAACACATTGCATCTTCGATTGTTTGAGCGCAGTCAACTTAATTTCTTTGGATACATTCTTGAGGATCACGGCCTGATATGCAATACTCTCAAGGTGTAGCCGTCAAAGTGCATGCTCTTCTTCTCCAGATAAAGAGCGCTTACCAAGTACTCCTTCACCCGAGTAGCTTCATTGTATATAGCTTTGTGGATTCTTGGCTGACATGGGGTTCTGATTTCAATGCCCACACAGCTGGTGGCAGACCGTAGTCTTTAAATAAATAGAGGTATTGAGCTTAAACTTTGTACAGATTCTTTTTTTGTCCATAGAAGATGGGCTATATCGGACTATATCTTGATAAAGCCGATTGAGGGTCTTTGGCCGAAAAAAAACCACATTTATTATTCAACATCCCTTCGACATCATTCTTGAATTTGGCCCAGATCGGTTCAGACTCGAATATAGATGCCATATAGGTTTTGGGCTAATAAAAGGCGCATTTATTATCCGATGTCGCCGAAATTTGGGACACTAAGTTAAGTTAAGCCCTGCGACATATTACTGCAATTTGGCCTAGATCAAGATTTGCATATAGCTGCCATATGGACCGATCTCTCGATTAGAGGTTTTGGGCCCATAAAAAGCGCATTTATTGCTCGATTTCGCCTAAATTTGGGACAGTGAGTTGTATTAGGACCTTCGACATCCTTCTTCAGTTTGGCCCAGATGCCATATCGACCTATCTCTCGATTTAGAGTTTTGGGCCAATAAAAGGAGCATTTATTGTCCGATGTCGCCGAAATTTGGAACAGTGAGTTAAGTTAAGCCCCTCGACATATTTCTGCAATTTGGCCTAGGTCGATCAATATGTGCATATAGCTGCCATATAGACCGATCTCTTGATTTAGGGTTTTGGGCCCATAAAAGTCGCATTTATTGTTCGATTTCGCCGAAATTTGGGACAGTGATTTGTGATAGGCTCTTCGACATTTTTCTGGAACTTGGCCCGCATTTATAATCCGATTTCACTGAAATTTGACACAGTGACTCTTAGGCTTTTCGACATCCGTGTCGTATATGGTTCAGATTGCTTTATTTTTAGATATAACTACTAAAGAGATCAATATTTTGCTACACACAATTGAATAATGACTTGTACTTATTAGTATTTGGTCCAAATCGGAACATATTTCGATATAGCTGCTATGGGGCATAAGGTATGCATTTTTTTTACCGGATTTTTACGAAATGTGGTTTACGTGTATACCCCAGGTGGTGGGTATCCAAAGTTCGGCCCGGTGAAATTAAAGCCTTTTTACTTGTTCTCTTTGATGTTGCATTTTAATCCTCCCAAGGACTATATGTACTGTTGTCGAATAAGTTGTCGTGTTGCTTTCGGAACAGTCAAGTACCGCTGATTTGGCAAATGTGGTAACAGTCGCTTCCATTGCCCTCTTCCACTTGGATGCGTGGATAGTATTGGCGCCGGCAGGTTTCCTCCTGGAATAGCCATCGTGACATTTGCTCTCAACTTGAAGTTTGTAGAAGTTCTCATCTCCTTTGCACATTCATCCGCCTTTTACCTTGGTTATGTCAAAAAAATTCTTTAATAAATCAAAGTTTTGAGTTTAATCTCGCTCGTTGTCTTTCAAACGTCTTGTTAGTTTTGCACAGATATATGCGGGAAGTTCAATGTTTTGCTCCATTAGGACTTAAGCTCTATAGTAGTTAGATGGAATGCTAGTGGTGGGTTTAAGAAATTTGAAGCGTCCAATGACTTGATTTTTCAAGGGCATGTGATTCCGCTCACTTACTGGTCCATCAACAATTGCCACGTTGCATTTTCTTGATGATGCTTGAAACTTGGCGACGTTCAATGCCCAGTTTTCCTTGTTATTCTCGCCGTTAAAAGAGATCTTCTTGCATTGTAGTCAATAACTTGAATAGAATATACCTTGCCGTTATTCAGGTTTGTCGAACTTATTGAATGACCACAAACCGATCAATGAACACCTACTTACACTATGTATTTTGCAATATTTTGCCGCTAGGTATTTATTAATGGGCACAGCTTATTTAACGGTAGCTATATACCGGAGTTAGCACGTGTACGTTCCAAATTTTTCAAAACTTCCAAATTAATGAGCCCTCATTAATGTGGTTTCTGTTACAAAATCATCCCCAACAGGTATCCAACGGAAAAACACACATCAATAAAAAAATTCACTTTCCTTTTCCTCCCCAAAAGGCAATTCAGCATAAATATAAGAGAGTTTATTAATTTCCTACCATAATCACAAAAATTAAATAACCTTTTGTTTCTCAGTAATTTTCCTTATATCTGAGAATCATTGAAATTGGTCAACGGGTTTTCCAAAGATGATTCCAAATGAGCTACTTTCATTAAATTGTTAATAAAAACGAATTTATTCACAAAAATACTATTTAAAAATGGTTTGTGTGTGATCTTTTTTAATATTTAAATGGAATAAACGTTATATTAGTCATAAATAGACAAAAATTCATTCATTCGTGCAACAGGAAATAATTTTTAAGAAAAAAGTCATCACCCAGTTGCACATACGTTGTCTGGCTGAGGCTAGGATCATTTGTAGCCCAGAAGAAACATCTTCCACTGAGCTGCAGAGCTCCAACCTGGATTTGTTCTTTACTTTTTTCAGCACACCTTCTTAGCTCAGCCTTATAGATGTCCTAGTCCTGTGGTGCCCTTAGGTAGTTAGACCAACGAGTTCTGTCATCCAAGATGGTGATCGTTGTTTGGCCCTTGGTTTGAATTTTTTAATGTCGATTCCGAAAGGCGTGCCGCATAGTAACACCACTTGGTAGAGAGGTTTTAATATGGCAGGAAACCTCATAAATGTAGCCAGCATTAGTAAGGAGATAACCACCGCTAAAATTTTTTCTGATATTCATATTTTTTTTTGTTACATCCAACTGATGAACTGGAGAATGTTTATTAAAGTCAATCGAATTTCTCATATATATTTTTGTCATACCCTCCACCATAGGATGGGGGTATACTAATTTCGTCATTCTGTTTGTGTATGATATCCAACAACTGTGCTAAGTTTGGTTCAAATCGGTCAATAACCTGATATAGCTGCCATATTAATCGATCTTGGCTCTTGACTTCTTGAGCCTCTAGGGGGCGCAATTCTTATCCGATAGTAATGAAATTTTGCACGACGTTTTTTGTTATGATATACAACAACAGTGTCCAGTATGTTTCAAATCGGTCCATGTTTTGACATAGCTGCCATATAAATCGATCTTGGGTCTTGACTTCTTGAGCCTCTAGAGGGCGCAACTCTTATCCGATTGGAATGAAATTTTGCACGACGTGTTTTGCTATGACTTCCAACAACTGTGTCAAGTATGGTTCAAATCGGTCCATGTTTTCATATAGCTGCCATATAAATTGATCTTGGGTCTTGACTTCTTGAGCCCCTGTAGGCCGCAATTCTTATCTGATTGGAATGAAATTTTGCACGACGTGTTTTCTTATGACTTCCAACAACTGTGCTAAGTATGGTTCAAATCGAACAATGACCAGATACATCTGCCACATAAACAGATCTTGGGTCTTGACTTCTTGAGCCCCTGTAGGCCGCAATTCTTATCCGATTGGAATGAATTTTTGCACGACGTGTTCTGCTACGACTTCCAACAACTGTGCTAAGTATGGTTCAAATCGGTCAATAATCTGATATAGCTGCCATATAAACCGATCTTGAATTTTGACTTCTTGAGCCAATAGAGGGCGCAATTCTTATCCGATTTGAATGAAATTTTGCACAACGTATTTTATTATGATATCTAACAACTGTCCCATGTATAGTTCAAATCGATCAATAACCTGATATGGTTAGGTTTAGGTAGGAACAGAGGGTGCAGATATTAATCCGCCCCATGCCACTATGGACATACACCTAAGTCAGTAATCGGCTTGTTGTGCGCTCTAAAAACTATAAAGTAACCTCTAAAAAGAAAATTTTAAGTTCGGAATTCTGTGCTACTTACAAAAACCTTAATTGTTTTCAATGCCACTCCCCTAAGATTGTTCATGTCTGATATTGTGTCTCCACCTAAGTACCGATATCCGTTGGACGCGAAAGCCGGGCAATGACAAAGGAAATGCTCCAACGTCTCATCATCTTCCCCGCATGCCCTACACATGCTATTACTTGCCGCACCGATTATACATAAGTGAGCTCGTAGTCCTTTGTGTCGCGTTATGATACCAATAGCTGTCCTCCAAATACTGTCCTCCTTCTTGCTTCCTTTCAGTAATAGCCTTGTCTTCTCACGATCTGGATCCCCCCATAGGAATTTCGCCGTCCTACCAACCGTTTCGCTGTCCCACAGTTTTCTGGCCTTCACCGCTAAATCGTCTGCCCTTTCATTTCCTCTTACTCCGTTATGGCCCAGCACCCAAACGATGCCAATTTTGCCATCCTCAGAGAAGGCGTTAATCTCCTTCTTATACTGCAAGAATGTTTGTGACCTTACCGTCCTGGTTGTTATTGCCCTTATGGCAATTTTACTGTCGGTAAAGATGTTCAGACTCGATGTCCTCGCGTTAGCACCACATCACTTCACGCATTCCGTGATCGCCCGCACCTCCGCCTGCAGGACCGTATTATGGTCAGGCAGTCTATAATAACCTGATATAGTTGTCATAAAAACCGATCTGGGGCCTTGTTTTTTGCTAATAACGTCCATTCATGTGTAACATCCAATTCTTCTAAGCGAATTTCACAATCCTTAGAAACCTGCATTTGCTGTCATATATAAATTTTTAAATTTTTTGATTTCCACAAAATAAACAAGAAGCAAAAAGAGAAAAACACAAGCACACACAAATATTATTTGAAATTCTAAACAATTGAAATACCATAACCAATTTCGACCAAGGTACGGTTGAATGGATGGATGGATGGTTGGTTGGTTGGTTGGTTGGTTGTTTGGATTGGTGCATGAATAGCTGGAGTGGCATTAAATTTGAATGGCAAACATTAAGAATCCTTCAACCCACATCATTATGTTGTAAGAACGAATGAATCCTAACAATACAATGTTTAACGACAATAATAACAATCAACCGAGCTGAATTCTTTTCCTGTTTCTCAATCACACTCCTGGTACTGTACTGCATGTACTCCTGGTTAGCAGCAAAAAAAGCGGCAACTGTGGAACAGCATCAACAAGAACAAGAACAACAGCAACAGCAACAGCAACATCACAATCGACAAGAAATGTGAATTCATTTTAAATGTTCACATAAAAATAAACACGAAATATTATAATAAGCATTATTGTCATAAGCACACATACAACACCACATACATATGTACGTATGGTGGTACACCCGTACAACATCAGCCACACACCCACATCACGCATCCTGCATACATGTATTTGCTTATAGTCCTGTGTATTGGCATGAGGGACAGGAGTTTTGAATCGCAAAAATGTCAAACATACTCGAACAGGATGTGGAAGTTTTTGCCCATATCTCGGGAGCGGTAAGATAAATAAAGCAATTTACATGCGAATATCAAACGAAAAGCATGCGATCAGTGAATTAGAACCGCTAAGAAAGTCCTTGAGAGCATAATAAAAACCTATGACCAATGCTATTGTAAATACGCCCAAGTTTTTTGTGTTTACAAAACATGCTCTTGGTCTCTGATTACTTGACTTGGACTTTGGGAATTATAGGCAATGTTCCCAACTAACTTCCCTATGAACAAATTCAGAATCTGTCTCAAGTTTCGACTCCATAGGAGATAGTAACGTGATTAGAGCAGATAGATAATTTGAAGGAAATATATAGACTGACTTCGGAAGATCATATTGGACTTTAACTATGATCAAGAAAATGTTGTTTTCTTAGGCCGGACAAGAATATTTCGGTTAACTTCAACAACTTCTGCTCCCTTTCGTAAATACACAATAAAAACATGCAGAATAAATTTTGAATAATTTACAATGTTGTTGTTGTTGTTGTAGCAGTTTGTTGTGTTCCATCATTCGTCTGCCTGATTCTGTTGAGTGTCCAGATCCAGGAACTCTGTGACTAGGATGGGGTACGTGCAGAGGGATATGGGTCCGGCTCTGCAGTTAAACAGCTGACGTGTATCGTGCGGTCCCTGGTTACAATTGGGACATACATCTTGCACGTCGCCATCAATCCTTGCTCTGTAGGAGTTGAGGCGGCTACATCTGCCGGATCGTAATTGAGCCAGAACTACTCTGGTTTGCCGGGGGAGGTCAATTTCTTCAGGTGCAATGGAAGGCGGTCGTTCTCCAAGGAGTAATACTGTGCCTGCATAAATGTTGTCTAGACCTGCTTGATCTCTCTTGTACCACTGAACCTCATGCTCTAGAACATGTAGATCTACCTTAAGGCTTCTGGGCGGCGGATACCAATCCACCAGATGATGATTTGGATGGTCTCTGCGATAACAACACAGAAGGTATTGCTTAGACAGCATGGTAAGATCTTTGTCTCCTGATTGGGGGTGGTCCACATGATAACTGAGGAGACAGCCCGTCGCAGTTCGGAGGGCGGCATTCTGAGATCTGTATAAATATTATTCCACTGCAAGTGACAGAGCTGACGAGACCACACTGGCGCTGCATAACTTACCACAGACTGGCCAATTGCTTTATACGTGGTCAACAAGGTTTCTATGACAGCACACCAAGTGCTGCCGGCCAGTAACTTGAAGACCTTGTTTCTACTTTTGACTTTAACAAAAATTCTTGTGACATGTGGGGGGAAAGTGTAGGAGCTGTCAAAAGTGATGCCAAGTAATTTGGGGCCACTTGATGGTCGGAATCATTCCTTCAGCGACCATCACTTTCAGCTCAGTATTTAACTCACGAGTATTTCTAGTGAACAATATGGCTGAAGATTTGGTGGCAGATATCTTCAGATCTCTTCCAGTGAAATATAAGGCAAGTTTGCTGAGGTAGATGTTCAACCTATAGCAGATGTCCACAATGGGCGGGGGGCCTAAGGCCATGATCGTACAATAGTCAGCATATGATACGATCTCTATGCTGTCTGGAGGGGGTGGAATGGAGAATAGGTAGATGTTAAACAGTGCCGGAGATAACGCCTCACCTTGGGGAACTACCTGTTTCACTTTACGGTGATTACTGGCGACCACACAGACCGCGACCCAGCGTTTCAGGCTTGGCTGGAGGGACGTATTGGCGATGTTCTAAAATAGTTTGGCATGGCTGGCCGTGTAGAATGCCTTCGATAGGTCCAGTGCCACGAGGACCGTCCTATCACATGGCTTAGGCTGATTGAAGCCACGGCAAATGTGTGCGTTGATGTCATGCAAAGCTGTTGTTGTGATATGCAGTCTTCGGAATCCATGTTGATGCTCGGCGAATGGAAATTCTCCTACAAGGCTCGGGAGGAGTAATGCCTCAAGCGTCTTTTCGACTGATGAGGGAAGGGAGATCGGTCTGTACGACTCCACCAAACTCGGGTCCTTTCCAGGATTCAGTGGGATCGCTCTGCGCATTTTCCAGACATCGGGAACTATAAGAGTGTTCAGAGACAGATTGAGGACAATAGTAAGGTACTCAATCCAAACGGATCGAAAGGATGGCTTGTTTGTGAATCACAGCCGCACTGAGGCCAACACCATCTGTTGCACTGTATTAAATGCAACATCTTACGCTCCTGGACATTGTGGCTAGAAAAATTGCAGTAACCACTGCCGTGAGGTTAAGGGAGATTTCTCTTTAGTCATGTGGCGGCTACGGACACAGTGCTATTCTTGATACAATATCCCATGTTCCATGGAGTATGGATTACACACAACCAGAGCCGCTTTTTGATAAAAAGTACTGTACCACTATTCCTGATAGAAACGATATCCCTGGGTATAGAAGTTACATCGACTTCTATATGGATGGTTCCAAACTAGACGACCAGGTGGGTTTTGGGGTGTACTCTGAAGATCTAGAACTGCTCATATCGAACAGGTTACCCGACCACTGCGGTGTGTATCAAGCAGAGATCTTTGCAATTAAGGAAGTAGTGGAATGGCTAAGATATATCATTACGACGATTGTCATAAATATCTTCTCAGACAGCCAGGCAGCCATTAAATCCCTGGAGAAAGTATTTTTGAACATCGCAGATCTCTCAACGATATGGCTGAACGGTTCAAAATTTACTTCTTCTGGGTGCCGGGCCACAGAGATATTCCAGGGAATTGTAAAGCGGATGAGCTTGGGAGACTAGGAACTTCCCTGTACATTCCAGGTGTACTGGAATCTGTGGGTATGTCTCTAGCTATGTTTTCAGGACCAGACCCGAAGGACAACGAAAGAAAGATGGTCACAAAGAGGGGGCTGTGAGCATTCCAAAACTATGTGGCCTAATCTAGACTCAAAAAGGTCTACCGCTATGCTGCCGCTGGCTAGAACAGAGGTCTCAGTCATTGTGTCCGTGGTGACAGTTCACTGTGTAATCGGAAAACATGCTGACAGACTGAAGGTTGCTAGCAACGACTTTTTCACAAGCTGTCATCGATATCGAAGAAGAGACTATAGAACACCTACTGTGTGTGTGTCTCGCACTAGCAGTCACAATGAGTTCTACTTTAGTTTCTCCTTTCTTTGAAAACCTGTCGCAAGTTATTGGGCTTTTTGAAGCGATCTGGATGGTTCAACGGTAGGAACTAGACGGCGTCTTCCTTCTTCTGTTCCTGTGGTATCACAATGGACAAAAACGTGAGTCTGATGTCTGCGACTTAAACTAAACCTAACCTAGGCTACTCATTTCCAGATAAATCCGGATTCTTCATCATCAGTCTAGAGATTCCGTCGGGGCCCAACGCCTTGGATGATTTGGCGCCACAGATGACATTCGTAACTTGGTCTACGGTGAATTGCAATGACTGTTATACGGCTAGGAGACCACGAATACGACGAATGGCACACCTCCTTGCCCTGTCATTCTAGGGATGCATAATAAATTGACGGTTGAACAACTTCGCCCACGGTAAATTGTTATGGCCGTTGATCGGCTTGGAGACCGCGGATACAACGAATGGCTCTCCTCCTTGCCTTGTCACTCTCATGATGCACAATAAATTGACGGTTGAACAACCTGGCGCATCTTTTCGAATCAGTCACGGTTACGTCGCCATGAGTGACTGAGATCCAGTCATCCCGTCTAACGGGGTTCGAGAGTGACTTAACAGTAGACCACAGCTTGCCTAAACCGGTGCCTATGTTACATTGCTTCAAGTGTTCCAGCCACAAATTCCGCCTATATTCGTTGATTACCCTGTTTATTTCCAGATTCAGCTCGCTGATTGTGGAGTTCGTGCAACGAATCCCATCACGCTTATCTACTAGTACCACCGCCTACGCCGGGATACCGGGCCGCATTTGGGTACCTCGACCGGCTGGTATAAAGAGAGCTGTTGATGCGTCAATGATTTCTCGGAATTTCATCTCTTCACTGCAGCGGTAATTGGTGTACTCTCCGAAGCCGACCCAATCGTCCTTCTACTGATTGATAAATTCCCGGCGCTGAAGTCGGGTGGTCCGTCAATGGTGAGCATTAGGGGGAGGTGGTCTGATCTGAAAGAAATGACTGCTTACCAGCATACGTCACTCAGGAGATCAAGGGATGCAATGGCAATTTCTTGTGAGCTGCTGCACCTCCTCGTAATCCTAGTGCCCCGCTGGACGATACCTAGGGGGGAATGCTATGCAACATGATGCGCATTAAAGTCTTCTAGAACCAGACGATTATGGTCAGACAGAAACCCACATAGGTCGGGCTTGTAAGCTTGGCCATTAACTGGGTCACAACTACCAACCGGCGTTGTATAGCTCTATCTCGGCAGTACAGGACCTGACTGCTATCCCCATTTACTATATGTAGGGGTCACAAGCGCCAGGCGAAGGCGAGGTCTATACTGCACGGAATGGTATATAACGAAGGACATTTCCCCTTAAGCGAAGCTAACGTAGCAATTGTATCCGTGCCAACTGTGCAAGCTGCAGGAGTTGGTCAGCTTAGACTCCTGGATCGCTGCAATCAGTAAAATATCTACTATCTCATCGATCTTACCTCGGAGACAGTTGCAATTCAAGTGCAAAAATTATTCAATTCCCGTTACTGGCCTTGTAATATTGGGGCTGGAATGCCGCTGCTGCGTATATTGTCGCACGGGAAAGGTCGGGGGGTCACATAGTCCAACGACGAGGACGCAGAAGGCGACGACAATGACGATTGTGACTCACTGCTGTCTATATTCGCACAGCACCTTGCAACCTGCCGTAGTGACGTAAGACCAGAAGAAAATCGAAAATGTACCCGCTCCATGCATACACCTCACCGAACTGACCGATGATAGAGGCGGTTCCGGTAAACCAAACAGAAATAGGGTCCGGAGTTCTTTTCAATCCCGGCACGAACCAGAAGCGTACGGAGAAGGCACTCCGGGATATGCCTCTCCCATGACGAAAATAAAGGACGAACACGTACACTGAGGCGGCAGTCATTGCCGATGAATCTTCCATCGGGTTAATCTGATGCGTATAATCGGCTGCCATGGGATTGTTCCTAATACAATGACCTGAGCTTGTGAATTTATGCATAAATTCTTACGAGCGGCTTTGGTTGATTTCTATACAATAAGTGAACCTATATGAAAAAAAGAGAGGGAGAGTAAATACATACAGCAACAACATCACGGATCGTGAAAAAGAAATCCCTTCTTCACCGGAATACAGAAATTGCATACTAAAATTTTGTTGGCGACAAATAAGCACACCAACCACGACACGTGATGGAACAACTTACAATGCATTGTTGTTGTATTTGCTGTATTGTCAACATCACATATCCTTCAATGTTTTCCTTTCCAAGTGTTTTTTTTTTGTTTTTGTATTTTATGATATCGCATGGTAAGGCATGGATTGTCACATACATACATCCCAACATTGAAAATTGAAATTGCCTCTATTGTTGGTTTTCTAAGCAGTTGTTGTTGTTGGGTGCTGTTGCTGGTGGCCCGCTAATTTTCCTTATGCGGGAGCAAAACTAAACGAACAACTGGTAACCAGCTATAAAGGCAAGCATTGCGGAAGCAAACTTCAAAGGTTTCGAATCACATCAATGTTGAATATTAAGGATCAATTTTGTTAAGCACCTCAAGGAACAGCAGTAGTGAAATTATGAAAAAATAAAAAGAAAAGAAAATAGCAGATGAGCACTTCTTTAGTTGAAGTTGAGTCTGGGGTATATAAAATTGGTTATAAAAGGTTTTGGTACAGAGCATTCACTCTGCAAGAAAAGTGAGTGGGGATAAATGATGAAGACATATTTTGACTCCCTTTACCATGACAATAATAAAGGTTATTGTCAAACGGAATTTGAAAATGTATTGGAAAAACATGGAGTAACTGCTTCAAAATCCAATGACACTTTGCATGTTTCATAAAAAGGAACAAAGGCCAGGTTGGGTACATCGGTCAACAGGAAATATATGTATGCTGGGAAATGGATTAATTCCAAGCTTTATAAGCGCTGGGATTGCTTACAGTTTTAGGGCGTTCTAAAAATTTTTTGTATACGGCAACTGATGTGTGGCATGTGGTAAGTACAGCAAAAAAATGTTGTTTATGCCATTGGGTGGAGTAGACGTGTTGTTATTTCGCTCCACAAGAATATATTTGCACCTTGTAGTAGGTAGTTATGAGCGCAAGAATTTTCACAGCCACTCAAGAATAGCTGCAATAGTGCCATCCACTAGACTTTTAATTGCCTACCCTTGTTTCCAGTGGAGTGGTGGTCGTAGAGGAGTAAGCTCACAATGGACTACACAGACCCAACAGTGATATCAGGCTGAAGCATGTTGTTTGCAGCTTACACCGCCTAATAGCCGTCAGGCGAAAGTTTTTTTATGGATTTATGGATTTATTGTCTACACAACAAGGCAATAATTTTACAATTAGAGTGTAGATTTATTGTTATATTGGGTTGCCTAAAAAGTAATTGCGGATTTTTTAAAAGAAAGTAAACACATTTTTAATAAAACTTAGAATGAACTTTAATCAAATATATAATTGCCAAATTTAGGCAAATTTAGTATTCCACGCTCATAGAACTTCTGGCCTTTATCTGCAAAAAACTGAACCAAGTGCGATTTAATAGCCTCATCATTGCCGAAAGTTTTACCATTTAAGGAGTTCTGCAAAGATCGAAATAAATTGTAGTCGGATGCATCAAAAGTTCCCAGCCAAGCTCACTCAGTTTTTGGCGAGTGACTAAAGATGTGTGCGGTCTAGCGTTGTCCTGGTGGAATATGACACCTTTACGATTGACCAATTCTGGTCGCTTCTCCTTGATGGCTGTATTCAATTTGTCCAATTGTTGACAGTAAACATCCGAATTAATCGGATGTTTGGTACCTTGGGTGCAGCTCAAAATATACCACACCCTTCCAATCCCACCAAACAGACAGCATAACCTTCTTTTGGTGTATATCAGCCTTTGAAATGGTTTGAGCTGGTTCACCATGTTTGGACCATGATCATTTTCGACTAACGTTGTTGTAAACAATCCATTTTTCATCTCCAGTTAGGATTCGTATCAAAAACGGATCGAATTCATTGCGTTTAAGGTGCATATCACAAGCGTTGATTCGGTTTGTTAAATGAATTTTTTTTCAATACGTGTGGTACCCAAATATCAAGCTTTTTCACCAGTCCAAGACTTTTTATGTGATAATGAACGGTTGATTTTGGTATATTTAACTTCTCTCCTATCTCACGCTCAGTTACATGACGATCGAATTCGATTAATGCTTTGATTTAATCATCATCAACTTCATTTGGCCGAATTTAAGGGACTTTCCACGAATACGCAAGGTGCGAGTCTTAAGGAGAAGGCCGAACCTATTTTATCTTCACATGCCCATAATTTGCTTATCGGCCTTCTCTGGCAAAGCAATACGGCGTGGAATAACAGAAAGGCGCTGCGTTCTCAGGTTTATTGATTTCATTGATATGTTTGGTTTGGATTAACCCATAAACTCTCACCGATAAGAAGAGAGGCTCTCTCAATTGGGCTCGCAGTTTTGCTGTAAAGGCTATACCAAATGGCACAAGTTTGGATTCGGAAATGGCACAGCCCTCAGCCAAAAGACTCCGGTCATCTAGAGGAAAAGCTGTCCCCAAAAGAACTAAGACAAACAATGGTAAATGGGTTAAAGAACTATCGATATTTTATTATTTGACTGAATATCGATTGCGAGTTTTTCTATCGATCGACTATTGGTAAAGTTCCGCTTTTTGCAAAATTGAAAAAACAGCAATCCGATCCTGAATACATAGCTAACATGCAAATGCAAATTTGCCCATGAATATTCCATTAAGAGAGAGGGACAAACTTGTCATTTATCAATGAGTGCTGTCCAAATTTAAGATCAATTATAAGGGATCTCCTTTTTACAGCCGAGTCCGAACGAAGTGCCGCAGAGCGACATCTCTATGGGGAGAAGTTTTTACGTGGCTTTTATGTATGGCATAGTACCGCACAAATATCGCCAGCATTAGGAGGGAAAACAAGGGGTCTCCTTTTTATAGCCGATTCCGAACGGCGTGCCGCAGTGCGACTCCTCTTTAGAGAAAATATTTAACCTGGCATTGTACCTCACAAATGTTGCCAGCATTAGGAGGGGATAACCAAAACTTAAATTTTTTTTTCGGGTGGTATCGCCAGGATTCGAACCTAGGCGTTCAGCGTCGTAAGCGGACATGTTTAACTCTGCGCTACGATGGCCTCCAACGCATTACGTCCATAATTAAAGGACACTAGAAACGGTACCTTTTATGTGACAAAAACCGATCCCATTGATTTAATTTTTAGAACATAGGTGTACGAATGATTTCATTTTTATAATAAAGCAAAAAATAAGTTTTCCAATTTTATACCCACCACCGTAGGATAGGGGGTATATTCATTCAAGTCATTCTGTTTGTAACTCCTCGAAAAATTCGCCTAAGACCCCATAAAGTATATATATTGCGTTGTCCAAAAAGTAATTGCGGATTTTTCATATAGTCGGCGTTGACAAATTTTTTCACAGCTTGTGACGCTGTAATTGCATTCTTTCTTCTGTCAGTTATCAGCTGTTACTTTTAGCTTGCTTTAGAAAAAAAAGTGTAAAAAAAGTATATTTGATTAAAGTTCATTCTAAGTTTTATTAAAAATGCATTTACTTTCTTTTAAAAAATCCGCAATTACTTTTTGGGCAACCCAATATATTCTTGATCGTTATGACATTCTAAGTCGATCTTGCCATGTCCATCCGTCTGTCTGTCGAAAGCATGCACAAAAACATCTTATTAGTATAAGTCGGTTGGGATTGTAAATGGGCTATATCGGTCCATGTTTTGATATAGCTGCCATATAAACCGATCTGGAGTCTTGACTTCTTGATTCTCTAGAGGGCAAAATATAGGTCTATGGGGGCCGCCCACTTAAAAAAAAGCTCACAGAGACATGTCGACCTATTGGGACAATCAATAAAATGTGGTCTGAAAAGAGCCCACTGATTGTCTTCATGTCATGTCAGATCAAACAAGTAAGAGCGTGCTAAGTTCGGCCGGGCCGAATTTGGATTGGATCGCATTTGTCGAGTTCTTTGCGCTCTCTTTTTAGGCAAACTAAGAATAATCAATAAGAACTGTTATGCTATTCGAGCTATCTTAAATTATTGTGAGATTTGGACCATAGATGACTTGAATGCTGAACATTGTAGAAGTCATTGTGCAATAATTGAGTCCATTCAGATAAGAATTGCACCTTATAGGGGCTCAAGAAGCAAAATCGGGGGATCGGTTTATATGGGAGCTGTATCAAGCTATAGATCGATTGAGACCATATTGGACACGTATGTTGAAGGTCATGGGAGAAGCCTTTGTACAAAATTTCTGACAAATCGGAGGAGACTTGCGCCCTCTAGAGGATCAAGAAGTCAAAATCCCAGACCGGTTTATATGGCAGCTATATCAGGTTATGTACCGATTTGCGCCCTATTATGCACTGTTGTTGGAAGTCATAACAAAACAAGTCATGCAAAATATAAGCCAGATCGGACGAGAATTGCGCCCCCCAGCTGCTCAAGAAGTCAAGATTCCAGATTGGTTTATATGGCAGCTATATCAGGTTATGAACCGATTTACACCATACTTAGCACTTGGTTGGAAGTGACACCAAAACACCATGTGCAAAATTACAGCCAAATCTGATGAACATTTCACCCTCTAAAAGCTGAAGAAGTCAAGACCCCAGATCGGTTTATATGGCAGCTATATCAGGTTATGAACCGATTTGAACCATACTTAGCACAGTTGTTGGAAAAACATGACGTGCAAAATTTCAGTCAAATCGGACGAGAATTGCAGCCTACAGGGGCTCAAGAAGTCAAGACCCAAGATCGGTTTGTCAAATCAGACGAGATTTGCGGCGCCCTCTAGACGCTCAAGAAGTCAAGACCCAAGATCGGTTTATATGGCAGCTATATCAAAACATGGAGCGATTTGGCCCCACAATCCCAACCGACCTATACTAATAACAAGTATTTGTGCAAAATTTCAGGCGTCTAGCTTTACTCCTTCGAAAGTTATCATGCTATCGACAGACAGACGGACGGAGGGACAGACATGGCTAGATCGACTTAAAATCACATAACGATCAAGAATATGTATACTTCATAGGGTCTTAGGCGCATATTTCGAGGTGTTACAAACAGAATGACGAAATTAGTGTACTCCCAACCTATGGTGGAGGGTTTGCAAATTTTGCCAAGGAACATCCCACTAAGGAACAGGGGCAAACTTTTCACATATCAATGAGTGCAGTCCGATTCAAGTTTAAGCTCAATCATAAGGGGCCTCCCTTTTATAGCCGAGTCCGAACGGCGTGCCGCAGTGCGACACCTCTTTGGAGAGAAGTTTTACATGGTGTGGTACGTCACAAATGTTGCCAGCATTAGGAGCGGAAAACCACCACTGAAATTTTTTTCTGTTGGTCTCGTCAGAATTCGAAGCCAGGCGTTCAGCGTCATAGGCGGATATGCTACGGTGGCCTCCATGGTGGAGGGTTTAACAAAGCTATTTTAGGATGTAGCGAAGCGCACCGGGCCAGCTGGCTTACAATAAAATTAATATATGAACGTATTTATTTTCTATTTATTTCCTTAAAAGTAAACATAAACATGGGCTATGATGTATACCTACCTAATAATACTTTGTGTGGTTGCAGCCAATAGAAATATATGACATCGCTCAATATATTTGCTATTCGCCGAAAATGCCAAATATTCCTAATATTATAAAGAATATTACAGATTTTTATGTGCTTTTTTTTCCTTTTTTGCTCATCTTGAGGATCGTAAATGTTGAATGTTTTATATGAAAATTTGATTTTGTTTTCTTAAAATGTCAAGAATTTCATTTATAAGAAAAAAACAGCAAGAACCTCCTTTCAAACATATACATACACATATATTTACATGTAAATTTGCAATCGGGTTGGATTCATTTCTCCCTTCATCCTCATCCCTGACGAGTTGGGTTTTTTTTGGGGATTTCGCTGTTGTTCGTTTTGGGTTTTCTCTAAATTTCATGCACAATTCCAGGCACAGTGGAAAGAATTTTTACTGTGGTGCTTTTGCACCAACACAAGAAAGGAAAGCAGAAGACTAGCCTGCCTGAAATCAGTAGGAAAACGAGCAGCTTTCCCTAGGTTTAAGTGGGATTTGAGCGAAATTCGCTACGGTGCTATGCAAAGAAATACCTCCTAGGAAATATTGTAGAAGCGGTTTTGTTTAGGAAGAGAGAATCGAGGACTTGTGGGTTCATGGCCGGTTTGGCTGGAGCATAGGTTCTCCATCATTGTATGCGGACACATATTTCCAGTTAACCAAACGTTCGAAATTCGGTCGGAAGTCTGTACGGAAGTCGGAAAATTCATCCCAATTCGGATCAGAAGTCTGCTCGAATTCTTTACGAAAAATATTGGGTTGCCCAAAAAGTAATTGCGGATTTTTTAAAAGAAAGTAAATGCATATTTAATAAAACTTAGAATGAACTTTAATCAAATATACTTTTTTACACTTTTTTTCTAAAGCAAGCTAAAAGTAACAGCTGATAACTGACAGAAGAAAGAATGCAATTACAGAGTCACAAGCTGTGAAAAAATTTGTCAACGCCGACTATATGAAAAATCCGCAATTACTTTTTGGGCAACCCAATATATGGAATGGTTGACACGACTTCGAAACGAAATGCCGGTAGGGAAGCTAACATTTCTGCCGATGTTTCTGACAGAATGTTTACAGAACTCTGAACCAAAATTGTAGGCAATTCGGAAGGTTTAAATTCCCTTCCGAATTGCCTACAATTTTGTCATATAACCTATGATTTCAATAGGATTTTGACCACGAGTTACTTTCCATTAGCGTGGAAACATGCCAAAGTCATCCCACTGCCTTAAAATTCCAAGGAATATAGACCAATTGCGATTCTTTGTTACTTGTCAAAGGTCTTTGAGAAATTGTTGTATTTGCAAATGTCGTCTTTTGTCAACGAGAACTCTTTGTTATATGTGAGACAGTCCTGGTTTCGACCTAACCACAGCTGCGTAACTGCCTTGGCAGAGGTCACTGAGAGGATCAGGGCCAATTTGGAGAATGACAAGATAAATTTCCTTGTTCTTCTTGACCATTCTAAGGCATTTGACACTGTGGATCATTCCTTGTTATGTGATAAGATGAGACATCTTTACAATTTTTCTTCTACGTTTGTTCGTCTTATTTTGTCGTACCTGTCACACCGCACTCAGTCCGTCAGTTATAAGTCTTCTCTATCGGCACCTCTGCTTGTTTTGAAAGGTGTTCCTCAGGAATCAATTCTGGGTCCTCTTCTCTTTTCATTGTACAGTAACGACTTGGCGGGTGAATTGTCTTATTGTGAGGTACATATGTACGCTGACGATGTACAAATATATATCGGCAGTCCGAGGGATGAGATTGCTGAAAACATACGTCTGCTTAATCATGATCTGTCAAGAGTCAGCACATGGGCGAAAGCCAATGGCCTGTGTCTCAACCCTGTAAAGTCCAAGTGTGTGGTTATCAGAAACAGGCTGTCTCGTTTTTCATGTGATGTCGGTATATTCATTAACGACTCTAGATTGGAAATCGTTCCTCATGCAAAGAACTTGGGCGTTGTTATTAACAGCACTCTGACTTGGAGTAATCATATCGACTCTGTCGTTGGTCAGGGATATTCAAAATGGCGTGCTCTCTGGGCCACTCAGTCGGTTACTCCGCTGAGGGTTAGGTCTCTCTTGGCAAAGACTTATCTTGTTCCTGGCATTCTCTACGGCTGTGAGTTGTTTGCTAATTGCGACTCGGTAAGTAGACGTAAGCTAAACACCTTTTTTAATAGCGTTACTCGTTATGTATTTGGCTTGAGACGGCGCGATTCCATCTCTGAATACTCTTTATCTCTGTATGGTGTCTCCTTACAGCACCTTACAGCACCTGCATAAACTGATCTACACGCAGGCACCACAATATCTGTATGGATTTATTGATTTCGCCAGATCTACTAGAGGAAAAAAAATCATTCCCAAAATGTATCGGAGGCTTATTTCTGAATGGCATATGTTCATATTCGCTGTATGTCTCTGGAATTCACTTCCTAACAATCTGCAATTACTCAGTAACTCGGCAACATTTAAAACCAGACTTTGGAAACAGACTTACTGCATTAAGTTGATGAATGTTAAGACTCATTTATATATTTATTTTTATTCTTTTATACTAACCTTAATTTCTTTTTTTTCGTATCAACTAAGTCTATTAATTCCTCTTTAATTGATAAATTCACTTTCGTTTTTTTTTCTTTTAAATTCAAATCTACAAAGCCACAAATGTTAGTTTTTTCCGTTAGTAAGTTATTCATTCAAAATCTGTGATGTATTGTATAGCTATAGATTCTTAGTTTTAAGTGTTTACTACAGCGGTCAAAAAAAGTATTCATCATTCAATGTTTTTTTTTTTAATAAGTCTACAAAAGACAATTGGAATAAAACCATATTAAACTAATGATGCAGTAGTGCTTGTGTGATATATATGTACACAATTTCATTGTTTTTAAAGAAAAAAATAGTATTTATTGGAACAAAAAGAGCCATTTTACAGCTGAACACAAAAAATTAAACAAAAAAAGTATTCATCATTGCAAAAAAACAAAAAAATAAATAACATAATTTAAAAAAATTAATACTTTGTTATTCGACCACCGCGTCTTATAACTTCTTTTAAACGGTTTGACATCGATTGGACTAATTTAGCGGTTATATTTTGGTCTATATTAGTCCATTCCTCCATTATCACCTGTTGCATTTGACTCTTGCTCGAAAAATTGCGCGTTCTCAATTTGCGTTCGAGATGTTCCCAAAGATGTTCAATTGGGTTCAAGTCGGGACTTTGAGGAGGAGTTTTAATGACTTTGGGGCAGTTATACAGCATCCACATCTTGGTATTTAAAGCAGAATGTTTGGGGTCATTATCTTGATAATATTGAAAGTTATTACCAAGCCCAAGGTTTACAGCACTATCTTTTAAATTCCTCTTTAAAATGTCAATGTAATACTTATGATCCATTACTCCATTAATAATTTCAAGATTTCCCGCTCCTGAAGCCGCCATACACCCCCAAACCATTAAACCACCTCCACCATGTTTTACAGTAGCAACTGTGTTTCGTTCTTCAAGCTCTGTATTTGGTTTTCTGTACACTATGACCTTTCCATAGCACCCAAAAAGATTAAACTTGCTCTCGTCTGCAAAAATGACTGTTTTCCAAAATGATTCGGGCTGTTTTACATACATTTTTGCGAAGTTTAGCCTTTTCACTCGGTTTATTTTATTTATAAAGGGCTTCTTACGTGCAGTTCTCCTCTGCAACTATGCCTTTTGAGTGTATTTCGAATTGTTTGTGTAGTAACTTCCTTCCCTAAATATTCCATAGTGTTTTTACGAAGAATGGTCGCATTTGTCTTCGGAGTTTTCTGAACTTGCCGCACTAGCCAACGCACATCTCCAACTGAAAGTGCTTTTGGTCGACCAGATCTTGGTTTATTGTCAACAGTTTTCATTTCTGTTCACTTTCTGATGATGGATTGTATAGTAGATCGTGGTCTATTTAGTATTTCACTGATAGTTTTTTGAGTTAAACCATTCCTGTGGTGTTTTATTATCAAAACTTTTACCTCATCAGAAACCTCGTTTTGCTTACGACCCATTTTGACAAAAACTATATTTTCAATGAAATTAAATATTTGCTGTCAAGGGCAAAGCCTCCTTTACTAAATAAAACAGAAAAGGGGGATTCCCAAATAATATTTGAATTTGACTTTGATGATAGCACATCAATGATGAATACTTTTTTTGTTCTGTTTTTGGTGTTATTATATAAAATTGCATTTTTTGCGCTAATTAAATTTATTTTTTGAATTTATTTTAAAACATATTACGAAAAATAAACTATTGCATAAAACTGCATTATTTGTTTACTTTAAATTTTCTTCAATTACCCAAAATAAGTGAATTTATTATCAATTTTGCTAATGATGAATACTTTTTTTGACCGCTGTATGTACAATTGTTGGAGATATTACCCGCACTTTAATTATAGGAATTTTATATTCTTGTTGTGCGGGTGTAAATAAATAAATTACAAATTAAGACTTCTGAACGAATGAGTCTTAATGTTAAATACAATGTTTTCTAACTTGCCTTATGGATTTCGGACCGAATTCTGTAATAAAATTTTGTAGAATTTGAATTGTCTTAACAAATTCCAACCGAATTGTGAAATCGCTCTTATAGAATTCGAATGTTTCTTACGACGGTTCAAATTGCAAATTTGCTCTTAAACATTCCATTTAAGATTCCATTTTCATGAAACTGTCCGAACGGCGAGCTGACTCCCTTTGGGGAAAAGAAGTTTTTTTATGGCATAGTAACTCACAAATTTCGTCAGAAATAGGAGGGGATAACCACGACTGAATAGTTTTTCTGATGCTCTCGGCAGAATTTGGACCCAGTCACTTAGCGTGATAGGCAAACATGCTAACCTCTGAGTTACGGAAGTCTCCAACAAAAATATGGAGACCACGAGTTCAGACATCGTTCAGAAATGTGCCACAAAAGCTAGCACAAAAAAGAAGAAAAAAGAAATCCGCTACAAAGTCACGAATTCCTTCAGAATTGTGGGCACAAATATTCCTAACGGTTCAAACAAATTCAAATGTGAAAAAACAAGCACAAAGAAGTAAAAGCGTAAAAAAATTTGGCTGGGCCGAATCTTGGGAACCCACCACCATGGATTCTGTTAAAAATGTATACAAACTAAATTTAGTTAAAGAGCATAAATTCCACATGGCAAACTTCTGGCAAACCAGCAAAAATTAAGGCTTCTAGGAACCGAAAAAGAATAATCGAGAGAACGGCTTATATGGGAGCTATATGAGGTTATAAACTGATTTGGACGGTACTTCACACTGTAACAGAACACCGCATGCAAAATTTCAGCCAAATTGGACAAAAATTGTGGCTTGTAAGGGCTCAAGAAGTCAAATCGGAAGATCGGTTTATATAGGAGCTATATCCAAATCTAAACCGATATGGCCCATTTGCAATCCCCAATGACCTATATCAATACTAAGTATCTGTGCAAAATTTGGAGTGGTTAGCTTTACGCGTTCGACTGCTATCGTGAATGTGAATGATTAGATTAGTATGCCCCCATCCTATGGTAGTGGGTATAAAAAGACACAGAGTTCAGACGTCGTTAAGAATTCCTTCCGATTTATCAAAAGAAAAATTTAGAAAAAAACCATACGACAGATTTTTCAGACATCGTTTATGATTGTTGCAGAATTGTCGGAACAAAAATTCCAACAGACAATCAATGCAGAAAAAGTTCAGAATTCCTGACGAACTGTCGGAAGAAAAATTGAAAAAAAAAGAACAGCAAGGAAAGGCAAAGTTCGGGCGGCGCCGCTTTATAATACCCTACACCTACCCTATAGGTACAATGTGGGAGCTATTGTATATTCAATTTTGATAGACCTCGCCGTATGTTTTCAGAAAGGTTATTAAACAGTCCCTGTCACATTTCGAGCAAATGTGTTCAAACGGTAATAACTACGGTTCACAAATGACAGCAATATTGTAAATTACCCAAAATTTTACGAGCATATATATGGAAGCTATATCTAATTCTGAACTGACTTCTCAGATAATGCGGTACTCGTCGAGAAAAGCGCTGTGCTAAATTTTGGCAAGATTGATCGAAAAAAGCGCTTGCAGTGGCTCTAGAAGTGAAAATCGGGTACTTGGACCCACATTTTAATACCATATACGATTTCTGGTCTCCAATAGCTTTGATTTGCTATCCTTATTGTGCCCATCGAACCACTTTCGGATTTGGGTGGCGTTTTGGGGTAAGGTGAAGGGTCCGCCTCCACTCGTTATCTAAAAATTATATAGCCTATGTTTTCTTCCAGGCAAACGTATAAACGTACACAGCCTATGAAAACTTTAAGAAAATCGGTTCAGCCATGTATCATATAGTCATAATGGGTCTAATGGCGTTTTTGAGGCGTGGCGTCACCTCCTATACTTCGATCTGATTTTGTATGCCAGATTCGAAATCTACTCCCGAATACCTTTCATTTGAGCTCCATATTGCATTGAACGTTCTATATGTCTGTTTGGGCGATTTTTAGGGTTCGAGCGGCCCGATTAATACCATATTCGTATTCTACTCCCCAATATCTTTCATTTGATACCTATATGGTCACGATCGATTAACTTTTGATTTTGGGTTGTGTTTGGAGGAGGAGGGTACGTCCCCCTTCCGATATCGAAAAATTATACAGAATATGTTTCCTTCCAGATTAACCTACACAATATGCGAAAATTTCAAGAAAATCGGTTCTGCCGTTTTTCAGTCTATACGGAACAAACAAACCGAGTCTCATATAACCGTGATTGGCGAATGTGCCCATTTTGGGCGTTTTTATGGGGGTGGAGTAGCCCCCTACATTTCGAAATGAATTTTTATATCAGATTCGTTATCTACTCCCGCATACTTTTCATTTGATACTCATATTGTCCTTATCGGTCCATTTTTGTTTTGAGGTGACGGTGGAGGGTCCGCCCCCTTCCGTTATTAATAAATTATAAAGCCTGCTCATTTGAGTCCCATATTGTCATGATCGTCACAAAAACTATTTTAAGGGGTTTCGGGGCTGGGGCGGCTTCCCAAGTACTTGGACCCCACTTTTATTATAAAATTCGTAGTCTACTCTGGAATACCTATCATTTGAATCCCATATTGTTCTGATCGGTACACTTTTATTTTGGAGTCATAATTTAGGGTAAGGGTAAGGAGGGTCCGCCCCCTACCAATATCAATAAATTATATAGCCTATTGCTCCTTCCGGACCACTCCCCACAATATGTGGAAATTTGAAAGAAATCGGTTAAGCGGTTTTTGAGTCTATACGGAACAAACAAATTTACAAACCCACAAACAAACAAACATACAAACAAACAAACAAACACAAATTCATTTTTATATATATAGATGAGAGCTATATCTAAATCTGAACATCTAAATCTGAAGTAGCGTCGAAAGTCAAAAGAAAATCCTTTTTACCAAATTTCAAGAGAATCGGTTAACAAATGACCATTTTATTGCATTATTACTGCAAATCGGACCAATCATGTGGATTGGCCTAGAAATGCAAGCAGACTGACGGAGATATTGTGATATAGGTCATAAGTATAGAATTTCAAAAATTTTTAGCCCAATGTGCAAGAGTTCCGACAGAGTGTGGGTGTGTGCGTGTATATGTTAACATTTTATTTGCTGGAGATATATTTGAAATTTGTTTTGCCAAATGTTCGACAACTCTGACACATAGTGCCACTACCAACACATGGCCTCACACACACTCAAACGCACATACACAAATATTTTCTCCCCATTGTTATTCATTCGAAAGGATATTTTTTGTGTTGCTTCTTGTGCGAATTTTGTTGTGTTTTTTTTTGTATTTTTGCCAATCTACGCTGGCTTGTTGTGAAGGCCTTGTTGTCAGGATAAGGGTTGTATAGTATAATAGAATGCGACAACACTCACGCAGTATACGAAGGATTTAAAAAAGGCGTCCGATGGTGGTGAGATGGGCGGCATACACACATCAGCATGCATATAAATATGTATATGGATCATATGTATGTCAGTATATCTTTGTGCGTTGCTGTAACACATGTGGAAGGGGAATGATTTTTTAGCAAAAATATTGAAAATGTGAGGAATTTAAGGTTGTCGATATCCAACTGCTTCTATCCCATGTTGCTGTTGTTGTTGTTCTTGTGCTGGGCACCTTTTCTCAAAGTGGTAGGAGTGGTTGTAGCATGCATACTCATCGATATTGGTTTATTGAGTTTTGATATAAAAATGCTACCACATACGCAAACACACACACACATATACAAATGCATACAAAAGCGACATTTCTATTTATGTGTGATTGATTGGTTCCTTTTGCGGGCTGATATGTGAGTACGAGTTACACATGTACGTACTCATATGAGTATATAGAATATCGATAATTTGGGTACACACACACATGCACATGTAGCTGCTAACTAATCAGGATCTCTACTTTAAATTCGACTATGAAAATTTCGCAATTTCATAGAAATTTTGTCTTTAGAGAAAATTTCATAGAAATTTTGTCTTTAGAGAAAATTTCATAGAAATTCTGTCTTTAGAGAAAATTTCATAGACATTTTGTCTTTAGAGAAAATTTCATAGAAATTTTGTCTTTAGAGAAAATTTCATAGAAATTTTGTCTTTAGAGAAAATTTTATAGAAATTTTGTCTTTAGAGAAAATTTCATAGAAAGTTTGTTTAGAGAAAATTTCATAGAAATTTTGTCTTTAGAGAAAATTTCATAGAAATTTTGTCTTTAGAGAAAATTTCATAGAAATTTTGTCTTTAGAGAAAATTTCATAGAAATTTTGTCTTTAGAGAAAATTTCATAGAAATTTTGTCTTTAGAGAAAATTTCATAGAAATTTTGTCTTTAGAGAAAATTTCATAGAAATTTTGTCTTTAGAGAAAATTTCATAGAAATTTTGTCTTTAGAGAAAATTTCATAGAAATTTTGTCTTTAGAGAAAATTTCATAGAAATTTTGTCTTTAGAGAAAATTTCATAGAAATTTTGTCTTTAGAGAAAATTTCATAGAAATTTTGTCTTTAGAGAAAATTTCATAGAAATTTTGTCTTTAGAGAAAATTTCATAAAAATTTTGTCGTTCAGAGGAGGCCACCGTAGCGCAGAGGTTAGCATGTCCGCCTATGACGCTAAACGCCTGGGTTCGAATCCTGGCGAGACCATCAGAGAAAATTTCCAGCGGTGGTATTCCCCTCCTAATGCGGGCAACATTTGTGAGGTCCTATGCCATGTAAAACTTCTCTCCAAAGAGGTGTCGCACTGCGGCACGCCGTTCGGACTCGGCTATAAAAAGGAGACCCCTTATCATTGAGCTTAAACTTGAATCGGACTGCATTCATTGATATGTGAGAAGTTTGGCCCTGTTCCTTAGTGGAATGTTCATGGGCAAATTTTCAAAAAAAAAAAATTTGCAATTTGGGTCTCGTTCAGATCTACACTAATTATTTTTGTTTGTTTTGGTTATCTACATCCAAAATCATATTTCAAAGCTACCACTTGCGATACACATTTTTAAAGATCCGCAGGTCCTTCTGTGTCTATCCCAATTTGTGGGTAAAAAGTGTCCTATTGCTGCCTATTCTGCCCTGATCGGCCTTCAAATATTTTTTTAAATTCTTTTTTCATAAGGATAAGGGGAGGGGGATTGCCCTCTGACATATCTGGAGTACAATATATTCTCGGTGGTCCTACATGACAGTTTGGTGTTGTTTTTATTGGGAGGAGGGGGTCGGTCCTCCCGACGCTAAGACCCCAAAGAACAATTTTTTTTGTCCATTAATGTCGATATCTACATGTCCGGCTGAACGCGTCCTACATGCCAGTTTGGTGTTGTTTTTATGGGGAGGAGAGGGTCGGTCCCTCCGACGCTAAGACCCAAAAAACAATTTATTTGAGTCCTTTAATGTTGCGACCTACATGTTCTGCTGAACGGCAGCAGGACATGACGCAGATACTTCAATTCTTATACCAACATTAGATTCCAACTCTACTATCATAGACCTTTCTTTTAATTCCCATATTGTCCCGATCGAACTACACGTCCTATTGAAGGGTATTTAGTGAGTGGGCAGGTCCCAGACTCTGTCCCAAATGTGTATACCTGATTTGTAGTCAACTCCTAAAGACTTTTCATTTGATACCCATTTTGTGACGTTGGAAATTCAAGCTCGTTTTGGGGAGGACTCGTACACACCTTGGACCAAATTCCTTTAACAGATGTGTATTCAACTTTCAAACACCTTTTATTTGACACCCATATTGTCCTAATCGTTAAATATGGCCTGCGGGGGGTTTTGGGGGGCGGGGAAACCCCTCAGATACCAAGGAATAAATTTTTTTGTCGGATTTATACTCTACTTATAAATACCTTGCATTTGATACCCATATTGCTCAAAGCGGTTAAAGCGACCTGTTGTTTTGTTGGTGTTTTTGGGGGTGGGGGCCCCCGGCACTTAGGGTAAAATTTTAACACCAAGTCGTACTCTACTCTTAAATATCTTTCATTTGATACCCATTTTATAGCAATTGGTCCACATTAATTTTTGGGTGGTGTGTTTTGCGGTAAGGGGTTAAATAGGTTTATTTGACGATCATGACAATATGGGATTCAAATGAAAGGGAGAACATTACGAATTTGGTCAGGAAATAGGAATGTGTTTTATAATTTATTGATAACGGAAGGGGACGCACCCTCCACCGTTACCCCAAAAACACCACCCAAAATCAAATGTGGACCGATAAGGACAATATGGGTATCAAATGAAAAGTATGCAGGAGTAGATAACAAATGTGGCATACAAATTCGTGTCGAAGTATAGGGGGTCACCCCACCCCCACAAAACGCCCAAAATGGGCACATAAGCCAATCAAAGATATATGGGACTCGGTTGGTTTGTTCCGTAAAGGCAGAAAACGGCTGAACCGATTTTCTTGAAATTTGTGCATATTGTGTAAGTTGGTCTGGAAGGAAACATAGGCTATATAATTTTTCGATATCGGAAGGGGGACGGACCCTCCCCCTTATGTAAAAAACACAACATAAAATCAAAAGTGGACTGCTCGGGACAGTATAGGTATCAAATGAAAGGTTTTGGGGGAGTAGAATATGAATATGGTATTAAAATTTGAGTCTAAGTACCCATCGGGCCCAAACAGACATATTGGAACTTCATTTCAATATGGGGCTCAAATGACAGGTATTCAGGAGTAGATATCGAATCTGGCATATAAAATCGGATCGAAGTATAGGGAGTCACGTCACCCCTCAAAAACGCCATTAGACCCATTATGACTATATGATACATGGCTGAACCGATTTTCTTAAAATTTTCGTAGATTGTGTACGTTTGTCTGGAAGGAAACATAGGCTATAGGCCAGAAAACGAATATGGTATTAAAATTTGAGTCCAAGTACCCAGTGGTCACCCCAACCCTAAAACTCCTCTAAACAGATATATTCGAAGTTCATGTCAATATGGGACTCAAATAAAAAGTATTAGGCAGTAGATTACAAATATGGCATAAAACATTAGGTCCAAGTAACGGGAGGTCGCCCACCCTCAAATACCCCGAAATGGGCATATTAGCCGACCATGGCTATATGGGACTCAAACAAAAGGTATTTGGGAGTAGATTACGTCAAATGGATTATTTGACCCATTATCACAATATCAATATCAAATGAAAGGTATTTGAGAGTAGAAAACGAATTTGATATCCAATTCTGGAGCCAAGTGTTTTGGGGTACGACCTAAAGCACCCCCTAAACTAAACTTCATTTCCGTTGGAAATAAAGGACGAATTTGATATCTATTGTCAATGCAAAGTGCCGGTGGCCGCCCCAGCCCCAAAACCCCCTCCAAACGGTTCATATTTACCGGCCATAGCAATGTGGGGCTCAAATTAAAGGGATTTGGAAGTGCAGCACGAATTTGATATACATATTTGAGTCGAAATGTCTGAAGTGCCATCCCTCCCCTAAAAAGCAATTCTCATTCTCAGAAGGGGCAAACTTCTCACACATCAATGAGTCCTTTCCGATTCAAGTTAAAACTCAATGATGAGGAATCTTTTTTATAGCCGAGTCCGAACGTCGTCCGGCAGTGCGACACTTCAATGACATCATTGGACCGTGCTTCTTCATCCAACTTTTTTTTTGCGAGGTACAATGCCATACATTGTCATTTTTTTAGCTATTATCTTATCCTATTACATTAAACATCATCAGTTTGGTATATAATTTAATCATGAATAGTCTTACAAGCGAACAACGCTTGCAAATTATTGAATTTTAATACCAAAAAGCGTGCTCCGTTAAGAAAGTTCATCGCGCGATTGCTAGTGTTCAGCTCATTTTTGGTTCCATGAGTACGTAAATAAGCAGAATTGTCAATTTTGGAGTGAATATCAGCCAGAAACATTGCAAGAGCTACCACTGCAACCAGAAAAAGTCACAATTTGTTGCGGCTTATGGGCTAGTGGCATCATTGGACCGTGCTTCTCCATCCACCTTTTTTTTTGCCCAAAAAACAGGAGCTTGACTTGCATGACATATGATTTCAACAAGACGGTGCCGTTCACGTTCGGTCGATTGGCCGCCTAGGTCGTGCGATTTAACGACTTTAGACTATTTTTTGTGGGGCTATGTAAAGGCTCATGTTTATACAGACAAGCCCGCTTCAATTGACGCATTGGAAGACAACATTGAAGCATTAATTCGTGAGCTATCGGCCGAAGTGTTGGACTAAGGGAATGGGCCATTTGAGGCGCAGTCGCGGTCAACATTTACATGAAATAATCTTCAAACTTTAAGTTATATGGACCGTACTATTTGATTAAATAAAGATTTCATACATTTTTCTTAACTTTATGTGGTTTTTTAACTTTCCATAGCTCTTCAAAAATCACTCTGTATATTCTTGATCGTCATAACATTTTAAGTCGATCTAGCCCTGTCCGTCTGTCGCTCTGCCAAAAGCACGCTAAGTTTTCAAGGAGTAAGTCCAGACGCTTGAAATTTTACACAAATACTTTTTACCAGTGTAAGACGGTTGGGATTCTAAATGGGCCACATCGGTTCATAATCTCGGATCTTAACATCTTGAGCCACTAGGTTGAGCAATTTGTATACGATTTGGCTAAAATGTTGCATGAGGTGTATTGTTTTGAGTTCCAACAACTGTGCTAAGCATGGTTCAAATCGGTCCACAACCGGATATAGCTGCCATATAAACTGATCTGGGGTCTTGACTTCTTGAGCCCTTGGGGGGCGCAATTACTATCCAATTTGGCTGAAATTTTGCGTAATGTGTTGTGTTTTTTTCGGAACAACCAGGCTTTGTATGTTCTCCGATCTCCCGATTATATTTCTTGTGCTTTTAGAAGGCGCAATTCTTATCCGATTTGGCGAAAATGTCGCACAGTGATTTCTTTCATAACCTTCAACATACGTGTCAGATATGGCCTGAATCGGTCTACAGCCTGATACAGCTTCCTTATAAAACGAAATCACGATTTTACTACTTGAGCGCCTCAATGGCGCAATTTTTATCCGAATTGGGTGAAATTTTACACAATGACTTCTACTATGGACGGACCACAATTTCATATAGCACCAATAGCATAGCAGTTCTTATCTATTATCCTTTGTTTACCTTAAAATAGAGATACCAGGCAAAGAACTCGACAAATGCGATCCATGTTAGAGGGTATATAAGATACGCCCGGCCGAAATAAGCACGCTTTTAGCTATTCTATACACAGATTCAATAAGCAGCTCATCCTTTTCGTTGAAATCCGAATTTCCCCATATATTTGATTCGGTATGCTGTTAACAAATAATTATACCCACCATCGAAGGATGGGGGTATATTCATTTTGTCATTCCGCTTGTAACACATTGAAATATCCATTTCCGACCCTATACCCTTATACCTTGATCAGCGTAAAAATCTAAGGCGATCTAGCCATGTCCGTCTGTCTGTTAATCATGCTACAGTGATTTTGAAATTTTGCACCGATTCTTTTTTTGTCCCTAAGCAGATTAAGTTCGAAGATGGGCTATATCGGACTATATCTTTATATAGCCCCCATATAGACCGATCCCTCGATATAGGGTCTTTGGCCCATAAAAGGCGCATTTATTGTCCGACTTTGCCAAAACTTAGGACAGTGAGTTGTGTTAGGTCAGTCGACACCCAAGTTCAGTTTGGCTCAGATCGGTTCAGATTTGGATATAGCTGCCATATAGACCGATCTCTCGATTTAAGGTCTTGCGCTCATAAAAAGCGCATTTATTGTCCGAATTTGCCACAATTTCGGACAGTGAGTTGTGTTAGGCCCTTCGACATCTATCTTCAATTTGGCACAGATCGGTTTAGATTTGGATATAGATGCCATATAGACCGATCCACCGATTTAGGGACTTAGGCCCATAAAAGCTATATTTATTATCCGATGTTGCTGAAATTTTGGATAGTAAGTTGTGTTAGGCTCTTCGACATCCCAGTTTAGTTTGGCTCAGATCGGTTCAGATTTGGATATAGCTGCCATATAGACCGATCCACCGATTTAGGGTCTTAGGCCCATAAAAGCCACATTTATTATTCGATTTTGCTGAAATTTTGGACTGTGAGTTATGTTAGGCATTTCGACATTTTTCTGGAATTTGCCCAAATCGGTCCAGATATGGTATGGTTGTCATATAGACCGATCTCTCGATTTAAGGTCTTGCGCCAATAAAAGGCGCATTTATTGTCCGATGTCGCCAAAATTTAGGACAGTGAGATGTGTTAGGCCCTTCGATATCGTTATTCATTTTGGCCCAGATCGGTTTAAATTTGGATATAGCTGACATATAGACCGATAAAACCGATTTAGGATCTGAGGCCCATAAAAGCTACATTTATTATCCGATTTTGCCAAAATTTAGGACAGTGAGTTGTGTTAGATCAGTCGATATCCCAGTTCAGTTTGGCTCCGATCGGTCCAGATTTGGATATAGCTGCCATATAGACTGATTTCTCGATTTAAGGTCTTGCGCCCATAAAAGGCGCATTTATTGTCCGATTTTGCCAAAACTTAGGACAGTGAGTTGTGTTAGGTCACTCGACATCCCAGTTCAGTTTGGCCCAGATCGGTCCAGATTTGGATATAGCTGCCATATAGACTGATCTCTCGATTTAAGGTTTTGAGACCATAAAAGGCACATTTATTGTCCGATTTCGCCGAAACTTGGGACAGTGAGTTGTGTTAGGCTCTTCGACATTTTTCTGGAATTTGCCCAAATAGGTCCAGATTTGGATATAGCTGTCATATAGACCGATATCTCGATTTAAAGTCTTGGCCCCAGTATAGGCGCAATAGAACAATGACTTGTACTTATAAGTTTTTTGTCTAAATCGGATCATATGTCTATATAGCTGCTATGGGGCATAAGGTATGCATTTTTCACCGCATTTTGACGAAAGGTGGTTTACATATATACCCGAGGTGGTGGGTATCCAAAGTTCGGCCCGGCCGAACTTAACGCCCCTTTACATGTTTTTAAATAAGCAAATTTCTCAGCTTTCTATGCTTACTTTACAAATAAACTTTTCAGCTCCAGCTGAATCTGCTTTTAGATTAGGATATTTTCCCAAGCTATTGTCATTCATTCAGGGAGAAAAATGTTTCTATTACCAATTATTTTAAAAAAAACTAGCATGTAAAGATATGTGTGTAAGTGTGGTTATTTTTGCAAAGATTTTCCCTAGTAGGGGAATACAAAGGTTTATTATTCCTTTATGCTTCCGCTGTTACCAAAATGATATAATATTAAAATTGTTGGCAGAATATGTCGAAGTTTGTGTGGGAGTGTAACTAAACGTGTGCGTGTGTGTGTGTGTGAGTGCGAGTGTACTACCTTCTTAATTTCCTTCTCAATGATGATAAAGACTCTGTAATTTCCTGCCATTTAATTTTGCATCATTCTCATTGTCATTATCTGAAGCTATGGCTTCTTCATATCAACATCACAGCAATGTTTTCAACATAGGACTCATTGGTAATTTACCATATATAAACATAAAAGATATCATTTACACTTCCATGTAAATCGATGGAAACATTTCAAATGCCTTTAGATGAAATGATTGCAATTGATTTCTTATAAATTTTTAACTTGCATAATGTAAGTGAAGATTTAAGAAGAATTTATGGATTAAGAATCATGAGGGGAATGAAAATGTTAAGTTAACTTTGGCATTTGCTAGTGTTTATAAGATGTGTGGTTTTGTGTTAAGCCTTCCAACTAAACTTACAACAAGATTCTTGTTTGAGCCGCTGAGTGGAGCGGACATATTGTTATTTCACTCCGCAAGAATTTTCCTGTAACTCGTAACAGGTCATTATTTTTGGAAGAAAAATTTTAAGCCACTCAAGGATAGCTGCCATAGAGGTATCCATTAGGCGGTTGATGATCTGCGGCAGATCTACAGCCCGAGTAGGCTTAGAATGGACTCCAAAGACCCAACAGCTGCGGTGGTGGTATCAGGCCGTAGCATGTTGTCTGCTATTGAAACCTGGTGGAGCGGCTGCTCCAGGCTCCACTAGCCGACAGACGACTGGTCAGCATGGGCTTTTGACGAAGACACCTGGTTCGATTCTAAAGGACAAGGCCGAACCTATTCCTTCTTCGCATGCCTAGAATCGGCCTTCCCCGGCAAACCAACCCAAGCCCTTTAAGAGGTTGGAATAATAGAAGACGCATCGCTCTCAGTTTTATTGAGAGGCTTGGTGCGAATGATTCTTAGGCTCTCATTAATAGGGAGAGATACTCCCTAAACTTGGCTCGGGAATTCGCTGCACAGGCTACCCCAAAGACTACACGTCTAGATTCGGAAACTGCACCGCAGTCAGCCAAAAGGCTGCGGTCACCTGGAGGGCATCCCATGCCTAAAAGAACTGGGGCGAACAACAGTTAGATAGGTCCAAGAACCTTTGCTAATGTCGCTAGGGACAGTTTGGTGATGGCAGTTGTCCACAAAAGAGAAGAACAGGGCTGCATACCAAGGAATAATTGGAGTAGGATAGTCAATGGACTGGCATCAGTATACTCCGATATTCTTGCGGAATGCAGGCTGGTATCGAGGCCGATACAAACTAATTGCCTTTGGCGATCATCGCTCAATTGAAATGTATCGTTGTGCGCTAAAAAAGATTGCTGAGATCTGGCCAGGTGCAGCTCTGGATTTAGTCAAGAAGGAAGACATTCCCTCTCGACCAATGGGGCATGCTTGGATAGCAAGGATTCCCTCAGATTCTAAAGCGGTACTTGGAAGACTATGGGATCCCAATCTTTAAACCACCGACTGGAAGATTGGTAGATTGAATGAGGCTGATGGTGACCGGAGACATGCAGTATTCGTACTAAACTCCGACTGTCTCGCAGACCTGAACAAGTCTGAAGTCCACCGACTGGAAGATTGGTAGATTGAATTCAGCTGATGGTGACCAGAGACATGCAGTATTCGTACTAAACTTCGGCTGTTTCGCAGACCTCAACCAGTCTGAAGGGGTTGTATCCTAAGGATTCGACAAGTTGAAACTGAAGGTCTATAGAAACGGTGGGGTTGGGGAACCAGGAGACGACTTAGCAGTTGTTGCTAAACACTTGCCTGAGGAACTATCCACCACATCGCTAAAGTCTGGCGGAATGCAGGAGACTGAAAATCCCCCTGCCACAATCGAGACAGAAGAGGAAGGCAACGAAACGGGAGCCGTTAAGCACCCTGTGTGGCTGGGTCACAAAGTTGGCCTGGGCTCAAAGTGCGCGCCAGCGTGGAAGCTCGGAACTCAGATAGTACTTCAACAGCAGCAGTTAGTGATGAATCTAAGGAGAAATCGTCCACACCGCAAGTGCCCAGTGTCCTGAGGAAGAGTGGTTCCACAGCTGTCTAACTTGCCCCTGGATGCGTACGGAAGGTCATCATAAGTAAGTAAGTAAGTAAGTAAGGCCGCTCGGCGGCACTAAAGGTCCTCCTGATGGCTGGGGGATTTGACGTGGTTCTTATCCAGCAACAATGGGTGTGTGGAGGAATGTTACGTGGTCTAAGAATTCCGGGATTTAAACTTCTGAAGGGTACGGGGAATGGAAAACACAGCGTAAAAGTGGTCGCGTGTGCTGATGACGTGGTAATTGCGGTTAGGAGAAAGTTTCCCAGCACTCTAAGAGATATACTTCAGGAAGCTCTACTGGCAACAGCAAAGTGGGCTACCGTAAGTGGTCTGGGTGTAAATCCGTGCAAGACAGAAGTAGTTCTTTTCAGCAGGAGATAGAAGGTGCCTACAGTGGAACCTGTCTCCTTGGGAGGAGAGAATTTTCCATTAACAGAAAGCGCAAAATACCTGGTGTTTTGCTGAACAGGCAATTAAACTTAGACTCCAACATTTTGGAAAGGACAAGAAAGGCAACTCTTGCCCTATACACCAGCAAGAGAGCCATTGGCAAAATTTGGGGATTAAGACCACGCGTCATGCATTAGGTATATACTGCAGTTGTCAGAACAATAATGCTGTATGATGTTGTGGTCTGGTGGACGGCGATTCAAAAGTCCACCTACTGTTCAATACTCAACCGGATCCAAAGGATGGCTTGTTTGTGCATCACAGACGCACAGAGGACGACACCATCTGATGCACTGAATTTAATGGTATCTCTGTATATTGTGGCTAGACAAATTGGTCATGTGTCGGCTACGGACACTGTGTTATCCTTGATACAAAGTCCGATGTTGCAGGCAGTGTGGATTAGACTCTATCTGAGCCGCTTTTATACCCACCACCGTAGGATAGGGGGTACATTCATATTAAGTCCTTCCGTTTGCAAACGCATCGAAATATCAATTTACAACCCTACAAAGTATACATATTTCGGATCGTCGTAAAACTCTAAGACGATTTAACGATGTCCGTGTGTCTGTCCGTCTATCCGTTCGTCCGTCCGTCTGTTATAATCACTCTACAGTCTTAAAAAATTGAGATATTGAGCTGAAATTTGCCACAGATACGTTTTTTGGGTGCACGCTGGTTAAGTCCTTGAAAGGGCCAAATCGGATCATATTTGGATATAGCTGCTATATAGACCGATCTGCCGACAAAGGGTCTAATGCCCATAAATGCTTTATTTTTTATCCGATTTCTCTGAAATTCAAAAGAGTGAGTAGCATAAGACTTCCCGGCATCTGACCCAAATATGGTTCAGATCGAACTATATTTAGATATAGCTGCCATATATACCGATCTGACGATAAAGGATCTGAATACCATAACATAGACAGGTCACTGTCTAATCGGAAAACATGCTGACAGACTGAATGTTGCCAGCAACGATTTTGCAGAAGCTGTGAGGACATTGAAGAAGAAGAGACAATAGAACACCTGTTGTGTGTGTGTCCCGCACTAGCAGTCAGAAGGAGTTCCACTTCAGGTAGTCATTTCTTTGAGAACCTGTTTGATTTATCGGATGTGAACATTCGAGAGTTGTTGGGCTTTTCAAAGCGATCTGGATGGTTTAACGGTAGGAACTAGAAGGCATATTCCTTCTTATGTTCCTGTGGTATCACAATGGACGAAAACGTCTAAGTAAGTCTGATGGCAGACTGCACCTTCTAACCTTACCTAACTTAATTTCGAACGGCGATTATAAGCTAAAATAATCATGAGTTGTGAAGAACATCTGGAGAAAATGAAGCTTTAATGAAAAAATTTCGGCTATACTAATTATTGACCTTGCTACTCATCAACCTTAAATAACGAAATTAAAAATACAGAAAACTTTTCTGTAATTTTCATTTATAGCAAGTAATTCTATAAATCTGAAATATGCTTCTCCTTTCTTTCTTCATAAAGTAGCAAACTGTTAGGTTGCCGCTGCTTTTGCTTTCGCACAATTTGTCAATATCCTTTAAATAGTTGCCATAAAAATCCAACTCAAAGAGAACTGTTCTTATCACAAGCTGACACGCATATTGTCATTCCCCGGAGATGTTCACTGGAAGAAGGATGAACAAATAACAACGACATTTGCACGCTTTAAATACCTTTTATGGAAAAAAAACACCAGATGTAAAATTATTCGAGAATGGTTGAGGTGATGATGGAATATCACAAATGTCTGTGCTATCGTCGATAGAAAAAGCCAAAGACCCAAAGTTCCCATTAGTGGTTCAACTAGCAGCATAGAAAAAGTCCAATGTGGTAGAAGAAAAATGTGCGCACAGGTAAGGGTTTTTGGTGAACGTGAATACATAATACCGGGAAGAGCGTGCTAAGAACCATTCATGGGTTCTTAGTTTTTTTTCAATAGAGACTAAACAAGGAAAATAACTTTCTTGACCAAAAAAATGCATAATATCCATTTTTGACTTTCAACTGTATTTTTTGCGGCAAAGTCTTTGTAAATTTTGTCACCAATCCAAACCATTTATCAAAATGAAAATCATGAAATCGCCACATACAAAGTCTATCTCGGCCATAATTCTGCAAATCCTCAAGACCATATTAGATATTGTAGACCTCAAGCGGGCTTTTTTTGGAAATCGGATCGGATCAAATGAAAATGTGGCAGCCCGAACAGGATTTTGAAATGCTTTAAGGGCTGGCCAAGCCCAACCACCTAGTGATTCAATTCACATGATCACGCTAACACCTCAGCTCTAGCCCTTTAAAATTTCAAAGAGATCTCTCTTTTCGTTCTCAAACGGCAGAGGTTTTATGAGTTTTTTCCGATTCTACCCCACTGTGCGACATTGCAACATCATGTTTATCGATTAAGAAATCCAACTGCATGCTCAACCGCGCCTTGAAGCCATTCGTGTCAAAATTGACAAGTCAAATTCGACCAAAAATATTAACGAATTTTCGTCATCGACAACCATAATAAAAATTTGTAAAAATTTCGGCATTCGACTTCGTCATCGCCCACCGGAATAAGGGAGATTGTCTTTCAAAGCAGCGTTCGCTGCCTAAATGCTCCTGTTTGGAAATCCTCAGGATTCTCTGGTTTTCTTTGCCAGCTAGTATTAAACACTCCTCAGCTTTCTCATGAATATATCCTAGATTGTTTTTCTATCTGAATGTCTATTTTATACATCAAAACCTGGAAGCAGAATCTCAGCTCCATCAAGAATCTTTCCCCAAATAAGGAGGCGCCATCGTTTTCAAACCCTACGTACGCTGCCTTATCTTTCCTTTTGGTAAAAAGTATCGGAAAGGTCCTTTTGGCCTGGGGCCAGGTAGTCAGAGGGCCACTTCAGTCTCTGAGGACCACTTATTTTAGCTTAAAACACTTTATTGGAGCCCGATATTTTCATATGGGTTTTGGTAGTGGGAAGTGCCCCAGGGTGGTGCTTGGTGGGTTAAGAGGGTGTTGTGGACCCCCAGAAACGTGGTCCCGTAAGTGGGTATGCATTTCGTGCCCTACTCCCAATTACCTTTGATTTGAGCCCCAAATTGCCAAGATGGGCGTACATATCTACCAATTTAGGGATGATTTGTGGGGTTGCAAAAGTCAGCAAATATGTCCGGTTTGGGGTATGGGCCCTAAAAACTATCAACATCGAGCTCCACTCTCTTTAAACCCCAAGTTGTCATGGTGAGCAAATAGGACGTATTTGCTCACCATGACTTTTTGGTGAGACGTCGGTTAGACAGTTGGTCCCGAATGTTGATATCACATTCGTAGTCTACTCTCAATTACCTTTCATTTGAGCCCCATACATCCATAGTCGAGTCGAGTCGGGGGCTGTTTTGAGCGATAGGGCGGCCAAGTCACTGAGTACTTGACCCCGAAAAATATATATCAGATACTAGTTCTACTCTAAAATACCCTTTATTTGAGCCTCATATTGCAATGGTCAGCAAATACGTCCTATTTGGGTGGTTTTATGGGGTTGGGGTGGCCCATAAACACCTTTTCCCGAATATTGATATCAGATTCATGATTTATTCTCAAAGACTTTTCATTTGAGCTCCATATTGCTATGGTCGTTTTTTGCGTCGGAAAGGGTGGACCCCCAGAAACTTGATCCCAGATTTGGATATCAAATTCGTAATCTACTCGCAAATACCATTCATTTGAGTCCCATATTGCCATTGTCGGTAAATATGTCCGATTTAGGGGGATTTGGGGGTTGGGGTGGTCCCACAAACACTTGGTCCGACAATTCGATATCAGATACGTTTTCTACTATTAAATACCTTTCATGTGAGTTCCATATTGTCGTGATTGGTCTAAATTTATATTTGGTAGGTGTTAAGTGTGGGGCGGCCCACCCTAGGTACCTCATCCGAAATTTGGATAAGGAATTTTTGTTTGTTGAGAGCACACAAAATTTCGGTTAAATCGCAGCACCCATCTTTGAGAGCTGGTGTTTCTGAAAATTAGGGTAAGGGGGAGGGTCCGCCCCCCGTTAGATATCAAAAAATCTCTGCCAAATTGGATAAGAGTTGCTCCCTCTAGAAGCTCAATAAGTCAAACCGGGATTTCAGTTTATTAGGACGCTATATCACAAAAAAAAAGTAGAGAACATAAAAGTGTGCAGGGTTCGCCCGGGCCGAATCGTGAAATTTTAATTATATTGTTACAATCAAATTGGGTAGTGATTGAGGTTTCTATGGTCTCAAGAAGTCATATGGGGACACGGTTTTTAAGGAGCCTATATCCGCTTATTAACCTATCAGGCCAGGATTCCTTGTGAATATTGGTGGACACAAATGTACTTCACTAACCAAATTTCAGCGAAATTTGATGAATATTGAGGCTTATAGGGACTCAAGAAGTCAAATCCGGGAATCGGTTTCCATAGGGGCTATATCATCTTATAAACCTATTCGGATAATGGTTATCTTAGTTTAGGTTAATGTAGCAGCCTGCCATCAGATTCACTTAGATGTTTTCGTGTATTGTGATACCACAGGAACAGAAGAAGGAAGATGCCTTCTATTGTAAATCCCACCGTTGAACCATCCAGATCACTTTAAAATTGTGATACCACAGGAGCACAAGAAGGAAGGCGCCTTCTAGATCCCACCGTTGAACCATCCAGATCGCTTTAAAAGCCCAATAACTTGCGAATGTTAAAGTCCGCTAAATCAGACAGGTTCTCAAAGAAATGAGAACCTAAGTGGAACTCCTTCTGAGTGCTAATGCGGGACACACACACAGAAGGTGTTCTATAGTTTCTTCTTCTTCAATGTCCTCACAGCTTCTGCAAAAGTCGTTGCTGGCGACCTTCAGTCTGTCAGCATGTTTTCCGATTAGACAGTGACCTGTTATGTAGGACACAATGACTGAGACGTCTAGCCAGTGACAGAAAAGCGGTAGACCCCTTCGAGTTTAGATTAGGCAGAAAAGCGGTAGACCTCTTCAAGTTTAGATTAGGCCACATAGTTTTGGAATGCTCACAGCCCCCTGTTTGTGACCATCTATCATTCGTTGTTCTTCGGGCCTGGTCCTGAAAACTTAGCTTACATGTCGCTAGAGGCATACTCGCAGATTCCAGTTTCCCTAGAATGTGTAAGGTAGTTCCTAGTTTCGCAAGCTTGTCCACTTTACAATTCCCTGGGATATCTCTGTGGCCTGGCACCCAGAACAGGTAAATTTTGAACTGTTCAGCCATCTCGTTGAGAGATCTGCGACAGTCGAGGGCGGTTTTGTGTTCATAAATACGTTCTCCAGGGATTTAATGGCTGACTGACTGTCTGAGAAGATATTCATGCCGATCGTCGTTATGACATTATATATATGCCATTCCACCACTTCCTTAATTGCAAGGATCTGCGCCTCATACACACTGCAGTGGTCGGGTAATTTTTTGATATAACCAGTTCTAGATCTTTAGAGTACACCCCAAAGCGCACCTGGTCGTCTAGTTTGGAAGCATCCGTATAGAAGTCTATGTAATTTCTAAATTATTTATTTAATAATTATTATTTATTTATTACCAGGGATATCGTAGTTCTAATCGCTTCTGTCAGTAATAGTGGTACAGTACTTGTTATCAAAGGGGCCGGGGGCAGATTGTAAGCCACACTGCCTGGAACATCGAACATTATATCAAGGATAACACAGTGTCCGTAGCCGCCACATGACCAATGAGAAAGCTCTCTTAGCCTCACGGCAGTGGTCGCAGCAATTTGTTTAGCTACAATGTCCTGAGGTATTAGATGTAGCATTAAATACAGTGCATCAGATGGTGTCGTCCACAGTGCGTCTGCGGATCCGGTTCAGTATTGAACAGTTGGTGAATTTTTGAAGCGCAGTCCACCAGACCACAACACCATATAGCATTATAGGTGTGACAACTGCAGTATATACCCAATGCATTTCGCGCCGTCTAAACCCCCAACTTTTACCTATGGCTCTCTTGCAGATGTACAGGGCAAGAGTGGCCTTTCTTGCCCATTCCAAAATGTTGGCTTTGAAGTTCAATTTCCTGTCCAGCAAAACATCCAGGAATTTTGCGCTTTCAGTAAATGGATCATTCTCTCCTCCCAAGGAGACTGGTGCCACTATAGGCAACTTGTATCTCCTGTGTGTAATTCAGTGTCGAGAATTGCTACCATTGTATATTCCTTGAAAACGAGAGAACCCTCTGTATAGTCGACCAGATCGTGAAGGGCTGTTTTAGTGGATTTGCCTTTTTTTTTAACTGGCAACTTAAAGGAGTCAAAACTACTTATCGCCCAAAGGATTTTCAGCTCAGACACAATTTCTCCAATAACCTACGACAAATGCATTCCAGTGACAACTTCTTCTGGCACCACGTTGGAGAATTTCCCGGGAAATGTGTATCAAGGAGTAGTTCTGGCGTTCCCTCACTAGACAGGCCGTGTGGGGCTGTTTAACTGGATTTGCCTTTACTATATGCATGCTGCTGCCGCGACAGGCGATCTCCAGGGATCTTTGCCCTAAGATATGTTTCTAACAACCTCTCAAGAGTCTTCGGAATAGAGGAAACAGACTTATAGGACGAAAATCTTTCGCCTTCGTGTGGTAAGGTTTTCCTGTTTTCGGAATGAAAATGTCCTTCGTAACCCTCCATCCCACGGGAATATATGACATGTTGATACAACCAGAGTATATCTCCCTAAGCCAGGGAACCAATCTATCAGACACAGCTTGTAATGCAACCGGTGATACATCATCAGGGCCTGGCGACTTAAAGGAGTCAAAACTACTTATCGCCCAAAGGATTTTCATCTAAGACACAATTTCCCCAATAGCCTCCGGCGAATGCATTTCAGTGACAACTTCTTCTGGCACCACTTTTTCGGTTGGAGAATTTCCCGGGAAATGTGTTTGAAGGAGTAGTTCTAGCGTTTCCTCACTAGACAGGTCGTGAAGGGCTGTTTAAGTGGATTTGCCTTAACTATATGCATGCTGCTGCACCGACAGGCGACAGGCGACAGACTAAGATATGTTTCTAACAACCTCTCAAGAGTCTTCAGAATAGAGGATGACAGACTTATAGCACAAAAATCTTTCGCCTTCGTGTGGTAAGGTTTTCCTGCTTTCGGAATGAAAATGTCCTTCGTAACCCTCCATCCCACGGGTATATATGACATGTTGATACAACCAGAGTATATCTCACTAAGCCAAGGAACCAGTCTATCAGACACAGCTTGTAATGCAACCGGTGATACATCATCAGGGCCTGGCGACTTGAAGGAGTCAAAACTACTTATCACCCAAAGGTTTTTCAGCTCAGACACGATTTCCCCAATAACCTACGACGAATGCATTTCAGTGACAACTTCTTCTGGCACCACGTTCTCGGTTGGAGAATTTCCCGGGAAATGTGTTTGAAGGAGTAGTTCTAGAGTTTAGTTACTAAACATTGTCCATACATTCTCCGACTTCTGAATATACCCCACCATAATAGGTCTCGAGGACAGAATTTTCCTTAGCCTAGAGGCCTCAGATGTCTCCTCGACGGAGCTGCAGAATTCTACCCATGATTTTTTCTTAGCTCAGCCTTAAATACGTCCCAATCTTGTTATGCTCCTTTGGCTTTCGCTCTGATGAAGAGTTTTCTGTAGCCCTTCCTTAGACCAAGGAGCTCTGGAGTCCACCATGGCGGTCGCTGTTTGCCCCTTGGCTTGGCACTAGGACATGCGGATACAAGCGAATCATTCAGGTTCTTCGTGATACGCTTGACCATTATCTCTATATTCTCCGCAGTTTCCACTTCCTTTTCTAGTCTTGAAGGGATGGACGTGCAGAATTTGTGCCGAAATTTATCCCAATCCACCTTTTTTTTGTTTAGCCGAGGGACCACTTCTGCAGTATTTTCTCCAAGGCTGAAAATAATATAACGATGATCAGAGAATCTGTGGTCATCCAACTTCTAGTACCTCCTACTTGTCTCTGGTAATTGTTGGAGAAATTAATCAAAAGAAATTTATATTCTTTAATCGCCTTTTTCAAAAACTGTGATGGATTTTATCATATTCGTGATTGAAGCAGATTCAATTAAAAATTAATTGGATCAACTACTTTCGTGATTGAAACAGTTTTTTTATTGTTTTCTGTGCAGTCGTTCAGATCTTCATTTACTAGTCGTACTGAATCGACTGATCTATCGATTCCTTTATATGCTTTCTGTAGAGTCCACCGGTGTACTCGTGAATCTAATTGCATTTTTAGTTGAACGAGTGGCAAAAAAGTGTAAATAAACCACCCTGTAGAGTATGTTGACGGTGGTGTTACTCTTTTGAGAACTCATGCCTTGCACACATGTACTATGAGAGATGAAAGATTCATTCTTTTCCAGCCATAAAGTGAAGTTCCGCTATTTATGCCATAGCGACCGAAAGACGGTGGATGCCAATGATAGATGGATTATGATATTCTTTGTGGCATAAATGGAATTTTATGCCAAAGATGAGTGTCAAATTAGGTGTTTTACAATTTATTTTGCTTACTAGTGCATTTAAAATTGTTAACAAGAAAAATTATGTCGTGCCAAAATATATAGACAGTGAATAACGGAAGCTGTAACCCATTCGCATATTTATGAAGAAAATACAAATCGAATGGGCACTACGTCCTCTAGGTGCCAAAAAGTAACTATTTCTCAAGTAATGCCATTTAGACCCAATTACAATACCAACCCTTCCAAGCTACCAAGCTCAATAGATATTTCCAACTCTGCAAAGGGTTGCCTTTAATTAAAAACAAGGAAAACCATACATTTTAGGATTCATGGAATGTATGCATAGTCGAAGAGTTTAATATATATATATAGATGTACGTATAATAAAAATCCCTAGGATTTCTTCTTTATCATGTAACTAACAAAGGAAAACTATAGAAAGCAACTAATGAAATTGCACTTCAAATGTGATCCCTTTTTCACAGTTCTAACTCCAACAACAGAAAACTTCTTTCCCCAACAACTTGAAAATCAAACTGTAAAATACACTCAGGTAAAATAATATGTTCAAATAAGAAGTGGTCATTTTTTATCCGATTTCGATGTAATTTGGCACAGTGAGTTCCGGTAGATCCCTACCCATTTCTGCGAAGTGTGGTTCAGATCGGACTATATTTGAATATAGCTGCCCTATAGACCGACCGAACGATCTCCCGATACCGAAGGGTATTGAGGCCATAAAAGATCAATTTATTACCCGAATTCGATGAAATTTGGCATAGTGTGTTCTGGTAGATCCCTCCCCATTCCTGTAAAATGTGGTCCAGATCGGACCATATTTGGATATAGCTGTTATATAGACCGATCTCTCGATATAGTGTAATGAGCCAATAAAAGGAGCATTTTTCATCCTATTTCGATGAAATTTGGCACAGTGAGTTCTGGTAACCCTCTTAACCCTTTAGTTGAATATCGTCCACATCGGACCACATTTGGATATAGCTGCTGTATACACCGATCTCCCGATATAGAGTATTGAGACCATAAAATTACCTTTTTTCATCCGATTTTGATAAAATTTAAAACAGTGCGATTCAATAGACCTATACTCCTTTGTGTCGAACATCGTCCTGATCGGACCATATTTGGATAAATTGGGTTGCCCAAAAAGTAATTGCGGATTTTTCATATAGTCGGCGTTGACAAAGTTTTTCACAGCTTGTGACTCTGTAATTGCATTCTTTCTTCTGTCAGTTATCAGCTGTAACTTTTAGCTTGCTTTAGAAAAAAGTGTAAAAAAAGTATATTTGATTAAAGTTCATTCTAAGTTTCATTAAAAATGCATTTACTTTCTTTTAAAAAATCTGCAATTACTTTTTGGGCAACCCAATAGTTGCCATATCGACCGATAGAGTATTGAGCCCATAAAAGGGGTATTTTTCATTCAATTTTGATGGAGCATCCACATTTGACAGAAATGAGTTGGGGTCTACCAGAACTCACTGTGCCAAATCTCATCGGAATCGAATCTAAAATGACCAATTTATTGCCACAAGACTTTAAGTCTGGAGATCGGTCAATATAGAGGCCATATACAATTAAAATCCGATTTTATGAGATCAGCAAATCAGGTTTATATACAAAGAAGATGAAATCATCAAAAATTGTTTGCAAAATGCTTTCATACACAAGATATCTGCAAAATTATAAATACCCAAATAAATACTAAAACAAGTAAAAGGGCGTTAAGTTCGGCCAGCAAAACTTTGGATACCCACCACCTTTGGTATATATGTGAAACACCTTTTATCAAAATCTGGTGAAAAATGCATAGTTTATGCCCCCATAGCAGCTTTATCGAAATATTGTCCAATTTGGACCAAATTCGACAATCATATTGAGAGGTCTAATAAATATAAATTACTGTTCAATTTTGTAGAACTAAATACTAGTCTTTTTGGTAGGCATATCCAAACATAGATCGATCTGAACCATATACGACATGGATGTCGAAAACCCTAACATAAGTCACTGTGTCAAATTTGAGCGAAATCGTATAATAAAAGTGCCTTTTAAGGGGCCAAGACTTTAAATCGAGAGATCGATCTATATGACAGCTATATTCCAATCTGGACCGATCTAGCCCATATTCAAGAAATATGTTGACTGGCCTAACACAACTCACTGTCCCAAATTTTTGGCGAAATCGAAAAATAAATGCGCCTTTTATGGGTCCAAGACCTTAAATCGAGAGATCGGTCTATATGGCAGCCATATCCAAATCTGGACCGATCTGGGCCAAATTGAAGAAGTATTGCGAGGGGCTTTATTTAACTCACTTTTCCAAAATTCGGCGAAATCGAACAATAAATACGCCTTTTATGGGCTCAAAACCTAAAATCGAGTGATCGGTCTATATGGCAGCTATATCCAAATCTAGACCGATCTGAGCTAAATTGAACATATATGACAAAAAGCCCATCATAAGTCACTGTGTCAAATTTGAGCGAAATCGGATTATAAAAGTGTCTTTTAAGAGGCCAAGACTTTAAATCGAGAGATCGGTCTGTATGGCAGCTATATCCAAATCTGAACCGATCACGGCCATATTGCAGAAGTATACCAAATGGCTTAACACAACTCACTGTCCCAAATTTCGGCGATATCGGGCCATAAATGCGCCTTTTAGGGGCCCAAAATCTTAAATCGAGAGATCGGTGTATACGACAGCTATATCCAAATCTGGACCGATCTGGGCCAAATTGAAGAAGGATGTCGAAGGGCCTCTCAAAACTCACTGTCCCAAATTTCGGCGACATCGGACAATAAATGGCGCCTTTTATGGGTCCAAAACCTAAAATCGAGAGATCGGTCTATATGTCAGCTATATCCAAATCTGGACCGACCTGGGCCAAATTGAAGAAGGATGTCGAGGAGCCTCTCACAATTCATTGTCCCGCAGTTTGGCAAAATTCGACAATAAACGCGCCTTTTATGGGCGCAAGATCTTAAATCGAGATTTCGGTCTATATCTATATAGGACAGTTATATCCAAATGTGGACCGATCTGGGCCAAATTGAAGAAGTATGTCGATGGGCCTAACTCAACTCACTATCCCAAATTTCTGCAAAATCGGACATTAAATGTGGCTTTTATGGGCCTAAGATCCTAAATCGGAGGATCGGTCTATATGACAGCTATATCCAAATCTGGACCAATCTGTACAAAATTGAAGAAGGATGTCGAAGGGGTCCAACACATCTCACTGTCCCAAATTTTAGCAAAATCGGATAATAAATGTGGCTTTTAAGAGCCTTAGATCCTAAATCGGCGGATCAGTCTGTATGGGACCTATATCAAGATATAGTCCGCAAAATTTCAGCTCAATATTTCTATTTTTAAAGACTGTAGCGTGATTTCAACAGACAGACGGACGGACATGTCTAGATCGTCTTAGATTTTTACGCTGGTCAAGAATATTCATACTTTATACGGTCGGAAATGGATATTTCGATGTGTTGCAAACGGAATGACAAAATGAATATACCCCTATACTTCGGTGGTGGGTATAAAAAACATAATTTGCATTTCATAAAATTTGTATATCACATTATTTTACAAATAGCTTAAATGCTAAAAAACAAAAAAAATCATTCATGAGCTTTTAAAGTCAAAACGGGAACTATACTTTCCAAATGAAACGTCTACATTGATTGGTAACACTGTGGAATGGATATATTGCGGTACTTGATGTTTGAGAAGCTTGTAAGTGAAACAAAAAGACAGTTATGTTATATACAAATTTGAAGAAATTTCTCATATGGACTTCTCTTCTCAAGTACTTGGCAGGTAGGATGTGAACAAGTTTAAGCTATATAAGGTTTCGCATAGCTTGATCAACTACGATTTTCCTTCTGGTGAGCTACTTAAAATATATCTTCAAATATATTAGATTTCATAACTATATATAGAGGGGGAATAGCATATTTATTTAAAATAGTAAACTCAGCTTTGGCATAAATACCTCAATGTTCGGTTGCTGATGCACACACTTACAAGTATACCATATGTGTGATTATAATAAGAATATGTAAAAGAACTTACACTCGTATAGTCATTGTACCTACATCTATACTTTTGAAGACATGTGTGTTTGAACAAAATATTTACACCAAGTACTTGCTCGCATTGAAAAGCCATCCATGTCTATGCGGACAACAAAAAGCAATGTCGTTCGTTGTTTGTTTAGTCGGACGGATAGTTTGTTGCTCACATACATAGATAGATGATTGTGGCAGAAGCTACCGACATTCTTGAATTTAGTTGAGTTGTGTGGAATTTATCATAATATCCTTCAGATTCTTCTGCCTTTTCTTCATGCATATTTTCCAAATACAAACATTCGCAAGTTTCATAAGGCTTTTGTAAGCAACGGCCATAAACTCCATCGCATGCATGTATGCCGCTATTTGTTTAGTGAAGCAGGAGGAAATCTGTAGTTAGTCAGGCGCTTTTTCTTCAAAGCCTGCTAAAAGTATGATATTCTAAGGGATTTGTCTTATTTAGGAGCTACTTTCATAGGAGGGCATTTTTCGACGAAGGACTTACACCAAATCGGGGGTTATATATCTTTAAATGGGCCTATCTGTACAGTATTTGGCGTTGTTGATGTGGTTCATAGGAGCTGGAAAAAATCGATTTTCGCTCCATTCGATACTTTCGATATTTTTGTCATTCCATTTGCAACACATTGAAATATCAATTTCCGACCCTTTAATGTATATATATCTTGATCGGCATAAAAATATAAGGCGATCTAGCCATGTCCGCCCGCCTGTCTGTTGAAATCACGCCACAGTCTTTAAAAATAGAGATATTGAGCTGAAACTTTGCACAGATTCTTTTTTGTCCATGAGTAGGTTAAGTTTGAAGATGAGCTATATCGGACTATATCTTGATATAGCCCCCATAAAAGCCACATTTATTATCCGATTTTGCTGAAATTTGGGTCAGTGAGTTGTGTTAGACCCTTCGACAGTCTTCTTAAATTTGGCCCAGATCGGTCCAGATTTGGATATAGCTGCCATATGGACCGATCCGCCGATTTAGGGTCTTAGGCCAATAAAAGTCGCATTTACAGTCTGATTCAGCTGAAATTCTTCTTCTTTAATTTGGGCCAGATGGTCCAGATTTGGATATAGCTGCCATATAGACCGATCCGTCGATTTAGGGCCACATTTATTATCCCATTTTGATGAAATTCGGGACAGTGAGTTGTGTTAGACCCTTCGACATCGTTCTTCAATTTGGCCCAGATCGGTCCAGATTTGGATATAGCTGCCATATAGACCGATCCGCCGATTTGGGGTCATAGGCCTATAAAATTCGCATTTACTGTCCGATTTTGCCAAAATTTGGGACAGTGAGTTGAGTTAGGCCCTTCGACATTCTTTTTTAATTTGGCCCAGATGGCCCAGATTTGGTTATAGCTGCCATATAGACCGATCCGCCGATTTGGGAACTTGGGCCCATAAAAGCCACATTTCTTATCCGATTTTGCTGAAATTTGGGTCAGTGGGTTGTGTTAGACCCTTCGACATTCTTCTTACATTTGGCCCAGATGGTCCAGATTTGGATATAGCTGCCATATGGACCGATACGCCGATTTAGGGTCTTAAGCCCATAAAAGCCACATTTATAATACGATTTTGCTGATATTTGGGTCATTGAGTTGTGTTAGGCCCTCCGACATCCTTCTTCAATTTGGCCCAAATCGGTCCAGATTTGGATATAGCTGCCATATAGACCAATATTTCGGTTATAAGTTTTGGTCCCATAAAAGGCGCAATTATGGTCCGATGTCGCCGAAATTTGGGACAGTGAGTTGCATGAAGCCCCTTGACATATTTCTGCAATATGGCACAGATCGGTCCAGATTTGGGTATAGCTTCCATATAGACCGATCTCTCAATTTAAGGTTTTGGATCCATAAAAGGCGCATTTATAATCCGATCTCGCCGAAATTCGGTACAGTGAGTTGCGTTAGGCCCTTCGACATTCTTCTTCAATTTGGCCCAGATCGGTCTAGATTTAAATATAGCTTCCATATAGACCGATCTCTCGATTTATTTTGGGTCCATAAAAGGCGCATTTATTGCCCGATTTCGCCGAAACTTGGGACAGTGAGTTGTGTTAGGCTCTTCGAAATTTTTCAGCAACTTGGCCCCAATTCGGTCCAGATTTGGATATAGCTGCCATATAGACCGATATCTCAATTTAAAGTCTTGGCCCCAAAAAAGGCGCATTAATAATCCGATTTTGTTAGGTTTTTCGACATCCGTGTCGTATATGGTTCAGATCGGTTTATCTTGTGGGTTTGTTTGTAGATTTGTTTGCTCCGTATAGACTTAAAAACAGCTGAAACGATTTCTTTCAACTTTCCACAGATTGTGGGTAGTGTTCCGGAAGGAGCAATAGGCTATATAATTTTTTGATATTTCATGGGGGCCGATCAGGCCAATATGGGACACAAATGAAAGGTATTCGGGAGTAAAATACAAATTTGATATCAAAATTTGGGTCCAAGTACCTAGGGGACCGCCCCGACCCCAAAACCCTTTCAAATAGGCATATTGGACGATAATGACAATATGGGGCCCGAATGAAAGGTATTTGGGAGTAGTTTACGAATATGGTCAGGAAGGAGGAATAGGCTATATAATTTGTTGATATTGGAAGGGGGCGGAACCTCCCCCGTTACCCCAAAAATATCACCCAAAATCAAGGTTGACCGATCGGGACAATATGGGAATCAAATGAAAGATATTGGAGAGTAGAATACGAATATTGTATTAAAAGTTGGTTTCAAAAAACCCAGGGGCCACTCCAACTCCAACAGATCCCCAAACAAATATATTGGACGTACATTTCAATAAGGGACCAAATGGAAGGAATTCGGGAGATGATTACGAATATGACATAAAAAATTATGTCTATGTATTTGTGGGTCGCCCACCCCCCAAATGGGAGTGCGGCTGTGAAGCACAAACAGGCCGTCCACCAGACCACAACACCATATAGCATTATAGGTCTGTCAACTGCAGTATATACCCAATGCATGACACGCGATCTAAGCCCCCAACTTTTGCCAATGGCTCTCTTGCAAGTGTATAGGGCAAAAGTTGCCTTTGTTGGCCTTTCAAAAATGTTGTTCTAAAGTTCAATCACCTGTCCAGCAAAACACCCAGGTATTTTGCGCTTTCTGTAAATGGAACATTCTCTCCTCCCAAAGAGACAGGTCTAGGTACCACTTTCGGTAGCCCCTTTTGCTGTTGCACGCATAGTTTTCTGAAGTATATCTCTAAGAGTTCTGGGAATCGTTTACTTAATCGCAATAGACACGTCATCAGCATACGCGACCACTTTTACACCTTTTTCTTCCAGAGACATCAATATATTGTTGATGGCTATATTCCAATGTAGAGGAGACAGTACACCTCCTGGAGGTGTTACACTGTTGACCTGCCCTAGCCTGCCGTTGGGGTGTCGTCCTCACTGCAGCTGTGAATCACAAACAAGCCATCCTTTGAATCCGATTAAGTATTGAGCATAGGTGGACTTTTGAAGCGCCGTCCACCAGACCACAACACCATATAGCATTATAGGTCGGACAACTGCAGTATAAACCCAATGCATGACACGCGGTCTAAACCCCCAGCTTTTGCCAATGGCTCTATTGCATGTGTGTAGGGCAAGAGTGGCCTTTCTTGTCCTTTCCAAAATGTTAGATTCGAAGTTTAATTTCCTGTCATTTGTATTAAAAACCTTCCATCTTGATCTCATGATTTTTGTCATTGCACGTACCTATGGCCAAATTGTAAAAACTCTCAATATCCGAGTTTACCATCCGCTCATCACTTTGAATCCATCCATTATCTTAAATATTTACCCTATCTCTCTAGTAGAAGAGACCCAAGAAAGTATTTATTGGTGCGAAAACGAATACTCGTTTGCGGCTATCGAAACACTTTTGCCTTTAAAGAGTTTTTAATTTTACAACGAAACATCGAACCATCCGCTCATCACTTTGAATCCATCCATTATCTTAAATATTTACCCTATCTCTCTAGTAGAAGAGACCTAAGAAAGTATTTATTGGTGCGATAAACGAATACTCGTTTGTGGCTATCGAAACACTTTTGCCTTTAAAGAGTTTTTAATTTTATAACGAAACAAAAGTTCTTTTGCCGCAGGCGAAGTTGCTAAAAGGTTTACAATAAATAAATTTAGTTACATTTGACAATATTACGTTTATGGCTAACGTTTGATAGGTTGAAGCGAAACGTTGTAAGGTTACAAGAAAGGAAAAACTTCGTAATAAAAGTATTTTGTTTCTCGTAAAAATGTCTCAAATTTTTTATTTTTTGCGTGTATGGATAAAAAGGCGCCGGATAACTAAGTCGATATGCGAAAAAAAGGTTGGTTTTATCTTAGCAATGGTAATAATAGGCCCACGGAAGGGCCTAGCACTACCCAACAATAGTTCGTTTTTTTAGATAAACAAATTTACCCATTTGTAAATATGTACTCGTTTCGTTTGTTCTCATATATATGCGTGTGTTGTTACTTTTATAAGGGTTACAGAATAAACTTATAAAACAAATTTGTTCTTTTATGAATACAACTATTTTCCTTCTTCAGCTGGATGAAGATGATGATGAGAGGAAGCTGCTAGCTCCTCAACAACTACGACTATAAGTACTAGGATCCTTTTTTTATATCCTTCTTAGTTTGTGTGCTTTTTGCTGTATTCAAAGGAATTTGAGTAGTTGCTCATAAAAAGGATTTCTAGTATTTTTATGCTTTATATTCGTACGTTCTTTGGATCGCTCCAATGCTTGTTCTCGTTCTCGGTCTCAGCTCGTTATTGTAATTTTTAATAAAGTAACATAGAATGAAATGCGTATGAATATTTTGCTTATTATTAGTTTTGCCTTAACTTTTAATATTGGCATTGGGCACACCACATACAACATACTCAAAGAATCCTTGAGGGTTTTCTTTGATGCCTGGATGTATATGGTCTTTGTGTGTGCCAGGCTTAAGAGTGAAAATTCTGAGGCTGCCCAACGAGACGGTTAACAAACAAAAGCTTATGAGATTTTTATTTAGATGCGCTTTGTTAAAACAGTTAAAGGTTTAAATTTATGGAGGAGGTACTCTTAGACTACCATTTGTTTAACCATTTTTCAATAAATCTCAGGATTCTACGTTACATGAAAGTATTAGAAACGTGCTTTGTGGATGGTTCAAAAAGTGTAGGATAACATTTCCATTTATTTAGCCTCTATAAAGGATTAACGAAATCTATTTTAGATTAAAACTGATGTGAGTGATGTTGTGGATGGGAAGGCAGCAAGCAACAGTTTTGAGTGGCTTTGATTGCCAAAGCCCAGAGCAATCTGGGTACCACCCCCAGATTAGAATAAGCAACCTTCCCTATGTTGACGACCCCCTGAAACTATTTAAAGACCAAGATTTGCGAATGTCCCAACTTTTTATGGAGACGATGCAACCATCGCTATGTGATCTGACGACTGTAAAGTTGAAGACCAGGAATCCTGGTCCCTTACTTATCTCATGGGTCTACTTGCCCCGCGAGAAAAGGACATGCACATCACTCACAGTGCGGAAGCTAGTGAGCGAGAACGACCGAAACATGCGGCTGATATTGGGTGGCAATGCCAATGACTACCGCTCACAATGGGGAAGTAAGGACCTCAACAAGAAGGGTGGGGCGAATTATGATTTTGTTCTGAATTCTGCCATAAGTATTTGTAACACGGTATAGTTCAGAGGCGATAGATATAACTTTGACGAATCCCCAAGATACTATTGTAGGAAGCGGAAAGTCTCCTAGGAGGGCTAGTTTTCGTATTAAAGATATTTTCTTCGAACTGTTGTTGTCTACAAGCAACGACGTAGTATACATGAACCCTAGCAAGTAAAAATAAGCTCCATTCAGTCGGATCAAAACTTGCTTTCTGGTAAAAATTTCTACATAAAAAATTTCTACCAAATCAGGCAACAAGTTAAAGCGTGCTAAGTTCGGCCGGGCCGAATTTTATATACCCTCCACCATGGATCGCATTTGTCGAGCTCTTGCCACGGTATCTCTTTTTAGGCAAACAAAGGATAAAAGAAAAGAATTGCTATGTTATTGGAACAATATCAGGTTATGGTTCATTTCGGACCATAATTGAACTGAATAATAATTGCGTCCTCTAGTGGCTCCAGAAGTCAAGACCCCTGATTGGTTTATATGGAAGCTATATCAGGTTATGGAGCGATTTGAACTATTCTAAGCACAGTTGTCGAAAGTCATAAAAAACACCTCATGCAAAATTTCAGCCAAATCGGATAGTAATTGCGTCCTCTAGTGGCTCCAGAAGTCAAGACCCCTGATTGGTTTATATGGAAGCTATATCAGGTTATGGAGCGATTTGAACTATTCTAAGCACAGTTGTCGAAAGTCATAACAAAACACCTCATGCAAAATTTCAGCCAAATCGGATAGTAATTGCGTCCTCTAGTGGCTCCAGAAGTCAAAACCCCAGATGGGTTTATATGGCAGCTATATCAGGTTATGGACCTATTTGAACTATTCTTAGCACAGTTGTTAAAAGTCATAACAAAACACCTCATGCAAAATTTCAGCCAAATCGGATAGTAATTGCGTCCTCTAGTGGCTCCAGAAGTCAAGACCCCAGATCGGTTTATATGGCAGCTATATCAGGTTATGGACCGATTTGAACTATTCTTAGCACAGTTGTTGACAGTCATAACAAAACACCTCGTGCTAACTTTCAGCCAAATCGGATAATAATTGCGTCCTATAGAGGCTCAAGAAGTCAAAACCCCAAAACCGATCTCCGGATTTGATTTTTTGAGCTCTTATAAGCCGCAATATTTGTCCGATTTGGCTAAAATTTTGCATCAGGCTATGCTCCTATATAAACCGATCTCCCGATTTGATTTCTTATACCACTGGAAGCAGCAATTTTTCGCCGATTTGGCTAAAATTTTGCATATAGTGTTCAGTTATAACTCCCTACAACTGTGCCAAGTACTGTCCAAATCAGTTTATAACCCGATATAGCTCCCATATAAACCGATCCCCCGATTTGACTTCTTGAGCCCTTGGAAGCAAAAATTTTTGTCCGATTTGGGTAAAATTTTGCATGTAGAGTTCTGTTATGGCCTCCAACAGCTTTGCCGAATACGGTCCGAATCGGTCTATAACCTGATATAGCTCCCATATAAACCGATCTCCCGATTTGACTTCTTGAGCCCCTGGAAGCCGCAATTTTTGTCCGATTTGGCTGAAATTTTCCATTTAGTGTTCGGTTACGACTTCCAACAACTGTGCCAAGTACGGTCCGAATCGGTCCATAACCTGATATAGCTCCCATATAAACCGATCTCTTGAGCCCTTACACACTGCTTCTGTAGTAGGGTCGGTGCTTCTTGGACCTCGTTCTGCGTTGTTTCCGCGGTATTCTCTTCGCCATCGACGTCGGACACTAGCAGTTTGTTAAAATTTTCTTTCCATGAATATCCTCAGCATGCTATCTGTGTCAGTTACCAGATTTCCTTCTTTGTCTCTGCGGGAGGATGTGCCTGCACCAAAGCCATCAGTTTGATGTTTAAATCTTTAGTAGAATTTCCTGATTTCATTCTGACTCCTGTACATCTCAATTCGCTCACACTCACGTTTTTTCATTTTCTTTTTCTTTCTGCGGAATAGGCGTTTCTGTTGCTACCTCTTCTTCACCTTGCGTTGCTACTGATGCAGGGTTGTTCTATATGCTGCATTCTTGGCTTCACTAGCATCTCGACACACTTGGTTGTTGTTGTAGCAGTGTGTTGTACACTGAGGCGGTAGCCCTTTCCGATGGAGGACTCCATCGTGTCAATTCAGTACGTACAACCGGGTGTCATGGGATTCCAATCTTGGTCGTACCATGGGTTTCTTGGGCGAGGCTTCCGGTACCCTAGTGCGAATTTCGCGGCATTTTCTATGGAGAGGGCAATAGTTTGCCACTGCGCCAATATATCATTGGAACAAGGAGTGCTTTCATGAAGCAGTTGGGTCAGTCGAGTGGAGTATGCCGCTGCCATTTGTTGTGTTAGCAGCTTTTCAATGTCCAGCTTCCGTACAGTGTTAGATTGTACTTTCCTCGCCATGTTCAAACGGGTGCGAACCTTTGCTGCAACAAGGTAATGATCCGAATCTATATTCGCTCCACTGATCGATCGTACATCTAGGTTAGGTTAGGCTGAACACAGGGTGCAGATATTAATCCGCCCCATGCCACTATGGACATACACCTAAGCCAGTAATCGGCTAGTTGTGCGCTCTAAAAACTATAATGTAACCTCTAAAAAGAAATTTTTAAGTTAGGAATTCCGTACAAAATACTTAATTGTTTTCAATACCACTCCCCAAAGTTGGTTCATGTCTGGCATTGTGTCTCCACCGAAGTGCCGGTATCTGTTAGACACGAAAGCCGGGCAATGACAAAGGAAATGCTCCAAAGTCTTATCATCTTCCCCGCATGCCCTACACATGGCATCACTTGCCACACCGATTTTACATAAGTGAGCTCATAGTCCTATGTGTCCTGTTATGATACCAATAGCTATAATGACCTCCTTCTTGCTTCCTTTCAGTAATAGCCTGGTCTTCTCATAATCTGGATCCCCCCCCATAGGATTTTCGCCGTCCTACCGATCGTTTCGCTGTTCCACAATGTTGCATGCGCATTCGTCGCCCACATCCTTAACTTGGGCTGCGTCGTCCATCGTACATCTAACACGCTAGATGAATGCCTTCCATCTATCACAACGTGATCAATTTGGTTCCTCGTGTTTTGTTCGGGTGACAGTCATGTCGCTTTGTGAATATTTTGATGTTGAAATCTGGTGCTATTTACTACCATGTTTTTTGTCGCGGCAAAATATATCAGCCTCAACCCATTACTGGACGTTATCTCGGGGAGGCCAAACTTTCCGACTGTTGGACCAAAAATGTGTTCTTTCCCTCTTTCTTCACGTTAAAATCTCCCAGAACTATTTTAATATCATGGGCAATATTCTCTCTCTAGGCGCTCGTAGAAAATATCCTTGGTCTGCTCGTCCTTGCCTTCCGTCGGGGCATGGGCACAAATAAGGCTGATGTTGAAGAATTTGGCTTTTATGCGGATTGTGACTAGCCTCTCATCCACCGGAGTACAGCTGGAGACAAGGTGTTTCAGTCTCCGACTAACCACAAATCCACAGCCAAATTCATGCCTCGTGTTGTGGCAGCTATAGTATAGTTCGTCACCGTTTGGTGTTGTGGTGACGTCATTCCCAGTCCATTGCACTTCCTGTAGGGTGGTAATATCTGCCTTGTACTTCTCTAATACATCCGCCAGCGCGTATACAGCACCTTCTCTATAAAGAGTGCATACATTCCAGGTGCAGAACCGCAAATCATGGTCCTTTTTTCGTTTGCGTGGTTTGTCAACGTTGGGGGGGCCCGTTTTTACTATTCCTTTGTTTCTGATAGTTTTCCGGGGAGGGTTATTGGCCCAGCGCCCCATCCGCATGGGTTTTGTGGGATTGCACATGTATCCCTCGTGTTGGCGAGCCGCTTGCTCCAAGATCCGATGCTCGCCGCTAGCCGCCCCTAACCTGGGACCAGACGCTGATGCTGGCCATTGTTCGGTTTTTAGAAGCTTTAATTTTAGCTGGTTTAACAGACGTTTGTTATGTAGAATAAAATAAAATTAAATTAGTGAGTAAGTCTCTAGAAGAGACATGACAGACAAAATTGTCGAAATTTTGGTTGACTTTCAACAAATTCTTGAGTTGAGCTAGTTGTAAAAATAGGCGTACTACCAGGTAGAGCACAAAACTCGCATGCCATTCATGTATTCCAAACACAGGTTCGAGCCCCCGGTCGGCCAAAAACAATTTTTTTTTTTTTAATTAAACTTATTTTAGAAAATTTGGCATAAAAAAAATAAGAATTTCGTATATCAGAAAAAAAATTTCTAGAGTGGTTATTTTTTTTTTTTTAATTTAATGAATTGAGACACTTATTACTGTGCAGCAGTACTTATTGATTTATTTCATCATAAAGAGGATGATGTCGTTAGGCTAGATGAAGCGGGCAAGACTACTAAACATGAGATCATGAGTTCAATACCAAAATTATTAAAATTTGTTTTTAATGGTAATAGTAGAGAGTGACAGAGGAAACCCCAGAGAGCAGCAGTAAAACAAACGAGACAAAGCAGCGCGTGCCGAACAACAAAACCGAGGACACCACCACCCGAACAAAGCACATTGCGTTGGCTGGTTAGATGGTTTTTTGCCTTGCTTATGGATATATTGTTGTTGTTGTTATATGTTGGCTTGCAAACAAATTTGTACTTTGGCTCGTTCAGATTCAAAATAAATTGTTGCAGGAAAATTAACAAATTTTGTAGTTGTTTTTTCGACCAATGTTGTTGTTTTTCAAAATCATTTTTATCTGTGTGGGCATAAACTATGCTATGTTGGCTTGCAAAGAGTGCCTTTCAACAACAAATTTGTACTTTGGGTCGTTGACATTCAAAATAAATTGTTGCATTGTTGCAAAATTAACAACTTTCGTAGTCGTTTTTTCGACCAAAGTTGTTGTTTTTCAAAATTTGTTTTATCTCTGTACTAAAACATTTCCAATGAACTTCCCGTTAAGGAACAGGAGATACTTCTCTTATATCAATGAGTGCAGTCCGATACAAGTTTAAGCTCAATGATTAGGGGCCTCCTTTTGTATGCCGAGTGCGAAGGGCGTGCGGCATAGCGACACCTTATGGCAGATAAGTGACAGGACACCACACTAATTTAGCCAGCATTATTAACTGGATAACCACCCATACAATCGGATATTGTCCGGCTCCCAACCGTAAGGTAATCTGTTTACATTACAAACAGAACACAAAAAACCCTTGTTTTTCAAAGTTAGGCAGAAAAATGTGTTTTTGTTTTGTAATAGCATTGGACAGGTTTCAGAGATCGTGATTTCATTTGGAACCACCCAAACTCATGGGTAGGATTTGTCAAAACGGTATGTCTTCTAGGTTAAAACTATGCGCTTAAAAGTAATTTCATTTATAGCCCAGCAAGAAAGAAAACCAGTAACCAGAAAGGCAAAAGTCGGGCGGAGCCGACTATATAATACCCTACACCAAGGAGTATACGTAATACTTTAAATCTATAGCACTTATATCCAAATTTAGTCAGATTTTAATTTTGCATATCTAATGAAATATCGAATAGAGTCTGCTACGATTTTCTTAGGATGGTACGAAATTGTGGCTTTTACAGCCTTAAAAGTCGAAACTCATAAATATTTGAGTTTTATCTAAATCTGATTCGATTTCGATGAAATTTTGCACACGTATTGGGATTTCAATTAAAACATCTCATGTAGAATTTTGTAGAGATCACCAAAATTGTAGCTACTACAGACTTAAAAGTCGAAACGATTAAGAGACAATATGGGAACTTTACCTAAACCTGGTTCGATTTTGATGAAATTTTTTTGCATGTAGTGCGATGTCAAATAGAACATCTCCTGCAAAATTTTGTAAGGATGGGACCAAAATTGTGGCTAACACAGCTTCAAAAGGCCATATCGGATAAAATATATATATGGGGGCTATATATAAATCTGATCCGATTCTGATGGAGTTTTGCACACATACTAGGACGTCAAAAAAGCACTTCGTGCCAAATTTGGAAAAGATCGGACCAAAATTGTGCCTTCTACAGCCTTAATAGGTCAAATCGGATGAAAGTTATATATGGGAGCTATATATAAATCTGATCCGATTCTGATGTAATTTTACACACATATTGGGACGTCACAAAAAACACTTCGTACCAAATTTGAAAAAGATCGGATCAAAATTGTGCCCTCTACAGTCAAATCGGATGAAAGTTATATATGGGAGCTTTATCTAAATCTGGACCGATTTCAATGAAATTTTGCATATTGGGACTTTGAAAAAAAAAACACTTTGTGTCAATTTTTGTAAGGATAGGACCGAAATTGTGGGGTCTACAGCTTTAAAAGGGCACATCGGATCAAAGATATCTATGGGAGCTATATCTAAATCTGGACCGATTTTTTTTCAAAATCATTAGCGTTCGTCCTTGCAAAGACTTATGCAAAATTTTGTGAAAATCGGACAACAAATGCGACCTGTACCTTGATTACAAGAATACATGGACAGACAGACAGACGGACAGACAGACGGACAGACGGACAGATGGACATAGCTAAATCGAATCAGGAAGTGATTCTAAGTCGATCGGTATACTCATCGATGGGTCTAGGTCTTCTCCTTCTTAGCGTTGCAAACAAATGTACAAATCTATAATACCCTGTACCACAGTGGTGGTGTAGCGTATAATTACTCCACTTCACATGTTTCTACCAAATAAAGACATCCAACTATTACAAACAAACTCATTGGCCCAACTGCTACTCTAAGTAATCGTCGATTGTCAAAAGAGTAAGTTTTCAATGTAATCATATTTGCAGCCTAAACTGATTGCGGCGTGCCTCCCGTTCCTGAACCACAGCTGAAAATTTTTTCTGATATTCTTGCCGGGATTTGAACCCAGGCGTATGGCGTCATAGACAGACCTAATAACCTCTGCGCCACGGTGGCCTCCTTCGCTCTTCTACCTTTTTCTAATACAACTAAGGTTTCCCAGTGAAGCAGCTGGTAACCGAGCTAGCAAGTCATGTGCTCTCCAACCTAACCTTAGCTATGATGTCAAAAAAAAAAGAATTTTTACTAAAATTCCTTGGTCAGAAGACTATCTCAATTTTCCGATTTTCCTTATCATGTGCGCAAACAAACTGTCAAAAACACCCACCAATTCATTAAATTTGAAAAAAGACATACTTGTCTTGTCCTTTCCTTCTCTGATACTCAAGTTTTGAGCGGCAAGTTCATTGACCCATTAAATTTAAAGCATCACTCGGCAGCAGCAGCAGCAGTAGCAACAGAGCAAAAGGATAATTTTCATTAAATTTCATTTTGCATAAATTAACACTGAAACTGAATTTAATTTCGAACATCAACAAGTTGCTGACGAAATTCCCTCTCATACGCACCCAAAAACACACACAGAGTCAGTGGCAAGGACGAAACCAATGACGAAGACAACGCCAATGATGTTTATTATAATGACGATGACGATGATGATGTTGGCGATGGTGATGGTGCTGTTGACGACGACGACGACGAAAACAGCAACAATAAAAACAAAGCGTTAATTATTGTTTTCATTAGACAAACGCACTTGCACACAACACAGCATACTCTACGTTGTTGTGGCCTTTGACCTAATCCTGTTAATTGTCTGCTGTTAAATGAATTAATTTCTGAGGGATCATACAAGTGAGATGCCAGAAACGCAGTGTCATCTCTCTCTCTCTCTCTCGCTGTATGCTCTCCCAAAAAGACAAGAAGCAAGGAAGCAAAAAATGTAAAAAAGTCAACGTGCTGCCAAAGCTAGAGTCGCTGCAACTGCTCGGTGGCGGCCTTAGACACTAAACAAAGGGCAACAACAGTTAGAGAATGGTAAAAAATCACCTTCCATTGTTGGGGAATGGGGGCCAAGGTGTATAAACCCACTCACCCATACCCCAGGAAAAATTTTTCATTGCCAGATATGGGTAAGCAGCTCAATGCCTCTCTCATCCCCATTAACCAGAGAACATTTCTTTCCATTATTGGAAATATAATAGACTGCGTTTTGAGTGTAAAACAGGGCGACTATTTTTTCCCAATTTTTTTTACTCATTTTTTAGGTGTTTTTTTTTTTTTTTTTTTGAGGGAAAGTCAGTTTAGGGTGGCTAAAATACTATGTGAGTGAACTCATTCGTGGAGGACTTTTTTCTATCTCAAGTTTTCTTTTTTTTTTTGTGGTGTTTCAGGCTCAACATCACCGCCACCAAAGGCAAAAAAAAAGAGAGGGTGCCTTCATGGGTAAGGCATGTGGGTGTGTGTGTGTGACAGTGGAGTAGTGCGCATGACTACTAACTCTGCCATGTCAAGCCTTGAGAGCCCTAAGTTCTCTCACTTGTCCATGCATTAGCAGCGGCGGAAGTTTAACTGCATATATAAACGTGTGTGTATGTGTGCGCGTGTGCATGTGCGAACTTTTGTAAGTGGCAAGTGTACGTTTTGAAAAAGGGGGTGGCATAACACACAACCATTGAGAAGGTATGTTGTATTAAGTCTAAGGTCCCCATACCCATCAAACAAATTCAACCATTCCTGCTTGCCTCTTTCCATTGTGTGCTAACATGTAGCGAACGAACAACTGAATGACTGACTCTCTATGCATAATTTTATGGTCACAATTTCTGTACACTTTAGTAGCAATCGGGCTACGAGTCCGGCTGGTACGTTCTACCTCTGAAGGATAAATAAGTCTTAAAGAAATCCAAGAAATTCCAAGCCAACTCACAGAAAAGAAACACCTTCCTTAATAACTCAACAAAACATTTCTCAGACTCAGTGAGTTGTGTTGTGCTTGCCGAAACGGCGAAAGTTACGTCTTGACGCGGGTGTCTTTGACTTTTTTTGGTGAATCTCAAACGCGCGAGAGCGCTTTGGCTTTATCTTCGCAACGTCGTAACAATAACATGCTGAAGTTGAAGTTGGCATTTGGCGTTTTGTGAGATGACGATAGCCTGTAAAAGTGAGTGTTTGTAAGGAATTCCATTTCCACGCAGTCGTCGTTATCGTCCTGTTCGTCAAATCCAAAATTGTTCCTTTGCAAAACACTTCAAATCCCTTTGAAACGTTAATTTCGCTGTTGCCTCTGCCGCGCTGTGTGTGTTTTTTTGCAAAGGGAAAATCTTTTCTAGCCGTGCGTTTTTTTGCTTTGTTTGTTTGGTATGGGACACTTTTGGCCGTGCTTAAGGACAACGAAAAGAAAACGCAACACATCAAATTTAAGTATCATTCCTTAACGTGTGCTCCAATGTAAAGGTTGTCTCTGGCCCCAACAAGAAAAAACACCGAAAACCAAAGAAAGTAAAATTCAACGGAAAATGAATTTTTTAAAACTTTGGAGTGTTGTGTGTGTGTGAGTGTGTTAAAATTAAAGGCCAAAGTAATGATTTAAGGCACAGCCATGACGAACAACCGCCTACCAGGCCTGCCTGCCTGCTAGTCTTATACAAAGGATGTGCAAACTTAAGTGTCTATGTGTGATTTATTTGGTGCTTGACAAAACTTTTACGGTTCAGGCACTTCTTCACAAAAAGCCCTTTGGTATTAAAGTGCTAAAGAAAGTTTACAAAAATAAATGTCTTCTTGAGAAAGTTTAGGCAAATAAGTAGAAAAAGAGAGATTTTTAAAATAATGGAATATGACTTTGAGGAAAAAATTAGAAAAAAAAATTACAACTCCCGAAATGAATGCGGAGCCTTAAACAAAGGAAGGTAAGTTGAAAAAAAAATGTTTTCAAAACTAAGCTAAAAAATTATTTTGTAAATAAATGTGATTTTTATACACTCTAAAAATTCGTTTGTGGAAAAAATCCAATCACTCAAACTGTATAGGTTCCAGAAAAAATATGATATTACCTGCACAATGAAAATGCAAAAATTGAAAAAATAATAATTAGGCCGTAAAAACCAAAAAAAAAACAAAGTACGGAAAGGCAAAAGTCGGGCGGAGCCAACTTTATAATACCCTACACCACCGAGTCTACCTAATACTTTTAAGCACTTATATCCAAATTTAGTCAGACTTTAATTTTGCATGGCTATTGAAATATCGAATAGAATCTTCTACGATTTTCTTATGATGGTACGAAAATTAGGGCTTCTACAGCCTCAATAGTCGAAATGCTAAATGGGAGTTTTATCTAAATCAGAGTCGATTTTGAGGAAATTTTGCACACGTATTGGGATGTCAATTAAAACAATGTAAAGATGGGACCAAAATTTTAGCTACTACAGCCTTAAAAGTCGAAATGATTAAAAGCTATATATGGGAGTTTTACATTTTTTGCATGTAGTGCGAACGACACCTGGGCTACTACAGCTTTAAAACGGGCATATCGCATGAAAGATATATATGGGAGCTATATATAAATCTGATCAGATTCTGATGAAATTTTGCACACATACTAGAACGTCAAAAAAGCACTTCATGCCAAATTTGGTAAGGATTGGACCAAAATTGTGGCTTCTAAAGCCTTAAAAGACCATATCGGATGAAAGATATATATGGGATATAAATCTAATCCGATTCTGATAAAAATTTTCACACATATTGGGATGTCACAAAAAGCACTTCGTGCTAAATTTGATAAACATCGGACCAAAATTGTGGCTCCTACAGCTTTAGAAGGGCATATCGGATGAACGATATATATGGGAGCTATATCTAAATCTGAACCGATTTAGATGAAACTTTGCACAGGTATAAAGACGTTACACGAAACATATTATGATAAATTTGGTAAATATCGGAACAAAATTGTGGCTCCTACAGCTTTAGAATGACATATCGGTTGAAAGATATATATGGGAGCTATATCTGTATCTGAACTGATTTTTATGAAATTTTGCACGCATATTGGGACGTCAAAAGAAACGCTTTCTGCCAAATTTTGTAAGGATGGGACCAAAATTGTGGCTCCTACAGCTGTTGAAGGGCATATCGGATGAAAGATATATATGGGAGCTATATCTAAATCTGGACCGATTTTCGTCAAAATCTATAGCGTTCGTCCTTGGACCAAAAGACACTTGTGCAAAATTTTGTGAAAATCGGACAACAAATGCGACCTGTACCTTGATTATAAGAATACATGGACAGACGGACAGACAGACAGACAGACGTACCGACGGACAGATGGACATAGCTAAATCGAATCAGAAAGTGATTCTAAGCCGATCGGTATACTTATCAATGGGTCTACCTCGTCTCCTTCTTAGCATTGCAAATAAATGCACAAATCTATAATACCCTGTATCACAGTGGGGGTGTGGTGCATTAAAAAAAATTATAACATCGATTGATAGAAAATGGCAGAATATTTCAGAAAAGCCAATTGCTAGTGGCATATACGATTTTGTATACACACCACCATAGGATGTGGTTATACTAATTTAGTTATTCCGTTTGTAACATCTCGAAATATTGATCTAGCACCCCATAGTCTCGACATTCTGGGTCAATCTAGTCGAAATCTAGATAGCAGTCAAACGCCTAAAGCTAACCGCTAGAAATTTTGCACAGATACTAAATACTGATGTAGGTCGTTGGGAATTGCAGATTTGGATATAGCTCCCATATAAACCGATCTCCCGATGTGACTTCTTGAGCACCTGAAAGCCACAATTTTTCTCCGATTTGGCTGAAGTTTTGCACATAGTGTTCTGTTCAGCTCTCCTACAACTGTGTTCGGTACGGTCCAAATCGGTTTATAACCTTATATAGCTCACATATAAACCGATCTTCACAGGATGGGGTATACTAATTTCGTCACTCAGTTTGGAATACATGGAAATATTGATCGGTGACCCTATAAAGTATATACATGCTCAATCTCGATCTAAGTCGATCTCGTCATGTCAGTCCGTTTGTGGAAATCGCGATGGCGGTCGAACAAATCCGTTCGAAATTTAGCCCAGTTGAAGATTTTTGGGGAATGGCATATGGACCATATGGGCTCAGATTTGCATATATCTCCCATATAAACCGATTTCCTTATTTGAATTTTTGAGCCTCTAAAGGGCGCAAGTTTTATCTGATTAGGCTGAAATTTTACAAGTATGTATTTTTACGACTTCCTACTGTCCTTGCAAAGTTCGTTTCAAATCGGTCAATAAACTGATACAGCTGCCATATAAACCGATCCATCGATTCAAATTTTGCTTGATTGTGCCTATAATTGGTCGGTAAAGAATAGTCTTGCACTTAAACTAAGTTTAATTGAGAACCGTGAGGTTCGTGAGGTTCTAAGATTCGGTCCGGCCGAGTTTAGCACATTTCGACATGGTTTTAATCTTTAGGGGGTGGAATGACTCAGTCATAACGTGCTTGAGTATTAAAACAATCTCCCATTGGTATTAAAGCCAAAAACAGTTCAGTATTTAAAGTAATGCCTGCTTGGTAACAAATGTAATACCAAACGGTTTTTATCATTTTATATTTTATCCATGCTAGGTGGTATTGTTTTGATACACTGAAAAAAAATGTTTATCCTAATTTTAAAGATTCGAGCCAAAGATCCTACAAAATTTCCCATAAACATTCCATTAAGAAACAGGGAATACTTCTCTCATATCAATGAGTGCAGTCCGACTATAGTTTAAGCTTAATGATGAGGGGCCTCCTTTCTTATCCGAATGGCGTGCCGCATAGCGAAACCACTTGGTAGAGAAATTTTAGTATGGCAGCATAAATTTGATGAAATTCTGCAGAAGTGTTCAGATCGCTAACAAAACTAAAAAATTTCGGTGAGATCGGTTGAAAATGTGAAAACAACGGCCCTACAATTACAAATCGGATGATACATTAAAAAAAACTGTGCACTGTATCCCTTCTGGTGGGTTTGCCCTCCTAATGCTGGCGACATTTGTGAGGTACTATGCCATGCATAGAAGCCATGTAAAAACTTCTCCGTGAAGAGGTGTCGCTCGGTGGCACGCCGTTCGCACCTCGCTAAAAAGGAAGTCCCTTATCACTGAGCTGGTCATATCGAAAAGCTTACCCGACCACTGCAGTGTGTATCAAGCAAAGGTCCTTGCAATTTAGGAAGTGATGGAATGGCTATGATTTGATGTCATAACGACGACTGGTATAAATATCTTCTCAGACAGCCAGGCAGCCATTAAATCCCTGGAGAACGTATTTCTGAACACTAAAACCGCCCTCGACTGTCGCAGATATCTCAACGAGATGGCTGAACAGTTCAAAATTCACCTGCTCTGGGTGCCGGGCCACAGAGATATCCCAGGGAATTCTAAAGCGGATAAGCTTAAGAGACAAGGAACTAATACACATTCCAGGGATACTGGAAACTGTGGGTATGCCTCTAGCGACATGTAAGCTAAGTTGTCAGGATCCGATCCGAAGGACAACGAATGACAGATGGTTACAAAGAGGCGGCTGTGAGCATTCCAAAACTATGTGGCCTAATCTGGACTTTGCCGCTTTGCTGGCATTGGCTAGAGCCTGAGTCTTGGGTTTTTACTGACAGGACATGGCTTGTAAAGGAAAGGCTTTCCGCGGTGGCAGTTAGGCGCATTCTGAGGAGTGACTGGTGTCTGAGCAGGCGTGCTGCACGGACTATATATGCGAGACTATTTGTTGCTTGTGCAACTTATGGCGCGCCTATATGGTTTCGGGCAATCATGACTGTTCATGGACGTGAGAAGGTGACTTCTTGCCAGAGGTCGGCTATGTTGGCGTGCGCGCCTTTGTGTAGGACTGGGTCCTCAGATGCGATGCAGGTATTGTTGGGTGCTGTGCCTCTTGATTTGAAGGTCATCCGTCGCGCGGATTTGTATAAGGCTAGGAGGGGTCTTCCGGTTGATGAAAGGGATTGGCTTCCTGATCCGGATCTGGCGAATGGGGATGTTAGGCGACTTAAGGCACACCTTTTGGAGTGCCTTTATGATAGGTGGAGGACACGTTGGACTGACAGTGATAATGGACGGGTTACTTACCGGTTTATTGGGGACGCGACGTTTGTAGTGGATAGACCCGATTTTGGCTTTGGTCTTGGGCTTTTACTGACAGGACATGGCTCTCTCAAAGCATTTTTGCATAGGAGGGGTCTGGCGACGACTGCAGGTTGTCCTACCAGCGGGAGTGTGGTTGAGGACGTGGTGCACCTACTGACTGAGTGCTCGTACTATTCGGACATCAGGGACATAAGCGCTATGGCTTTATACTATGGAGAGGGGTTGTGGGATTTGAGCAGGGCCTTGTTGGACTCTGGAACGTTTGCGAGGTTGGCCACCTTTGTGAGGGCGGTGTTTGATAGGAGTAGGATGTTGGGTGGGCGGTGATAGGCCTCTGGCGAGGTCGTCCGATGGTTTGGCTCTTGATGTTTGTCCGCTTTTTTGTGTGCTCGTCCGTTTTTGTCCGTAGTGGGAAGTGTCTGTTCTTGTCCGTTCGTTTTGTTCGTCATGTCTGTATAGGGAATTTGTCTGCTTTTGCCCGTATAGGGTTCTCGTCCGTGTTTACGTCCGTGTTTGGGTATTTTGTTCGTTTTTACGTCCGTATTGGTTTTAGTCCGTTTTGTTGGCGACCATGTTTTGATCTTGGTGGTGGTAGGGGTTTTTGAGGGGGATGGGGGGGTTTTGGGAAATGGCTTTGGCCCTTTTCCTTTCCAGTGACCAGTCCAGAACCGTTTGGGGTTCAACTGGTGGTAGCTTCGGCTACTAGGTCTGACCGGAGTCCCTAATCTGGTACCACGTGAGTCGGGGCTCCCAGGAATTTCAATCCCAGCCCTGCTATGGTGAGGCCCCAGTGTGGGGTAACGTAATGGCTGTGTGGCGGTTGTCGTGACCCATAGATCGAAAGGAGTTTTAGAAAGTGCTCCGCGTCCAAATAACGTCCAAACAACGTGAACTCGAATTGGTACCCATGCATAGCCTAGCCTATGTGTGGGGGCGTTTGCGGACGCATTATATTCACCCGGGGTTAAGAGCCCTGCAGGATTAAGCCAAAACGGCAGGTGGGACTTGTCATTACTATCTAATCAGAAAATATGCTGACAGAATGAAGGTTGCCAGCAACGACATTTGCAGAAGCTGTGAGGACATCGAAGAGGAAGAGACGATAGAAAACCTTCTGTGTGTGTGTCCCGCACTAGCAGTCAGAAAGAGTTTCACTTTAGGTTCTCATTTTATTGAGAACCTGTCAGATTTAGTGGATGTCCACATACGCAAGTTATTGGGCTTTTTAAAGCGAACTGAATGGTTCAACGGTGGGAACTGGAAGGAATGTTCCTTCTTCTGTTCCTGTGGTATCACAATGGACGAAAACGTCCAAGTGAGTATGATGGCAGATTGTCACTTAACCTAACCTATCATTGGGCTTAAACTTGAATCGGACAACACCCCATGATATGTGAGTAGTTTGTCCCTGCTCCTATTTTTATCCACATTACGATGCATTTACCATTTTCCATCTCTTTTCAGACATTGCTGCCTACAAAAAAAATCGTACACAACCCATTACTTGAAATGGCAACCCCGTCATGCATACTTTTTGCAAACATGCGTTTGCCAAAAAAAAAACTGTCGTTATACTAATTAGCATATTGTTTTATAATCTGGCACATAAACACAAATTCTTGTTAAAGCAAAAGGCAAAGCCAATACTCTGCATTAGTCTACCTAAATGCCAAATAGACTTTCAATGCTCTGACAAGGTCCTTGTTAGTGACAAACGGCCAGGACGATGCAAAAAAAGAAATCCTTTAATTGGTATTGCTGTAAAATCATGAGCCCCCGAGAGATGATGCTACACAAAAATTGTTTTCCAACAACTGGAATGTCAATATGTCTATAGACTCTGTACTACCAATCTCTTGTTTCATTTGAAATACTGAAAGCCATACTTAACCGCTGCCGTTGATACTGTCGTCATTCGCTCAATCATGGACTGACTGACATTGACGCAAACATGATTTGTAAATAATGCACTTGAATTTGCATAAAATTTGCAAATTTTATGCAAATCAGTTTTTTTTGTTATTCTCTGGCATATTCAAACAATGTCTATTGGAAAATAGCAATGAGCTAAACTCTCATACAGCTGCAATGAAAAACATTTGGAAAATTTCGCCTAGCGCAAAAACAAAGGTTCATGAGTACAGGTATTAAAAAGGGTGCGTTTTTCTTGTGGGTATACTGTTTTTTTTTTTTTTTTTTGCCAACAAAGCTAATTTGCATAACTTTTGAAAAACAAAAAACGAGAGTGTTTGTTGTTTGGCAAATGTGAAAAAATCAGAGGGGGGTTGTTTTTTTCACCGGTTTGGTCTGGTAATAACTTTTAAGCGGCAAAGGGATGTGCAGACATCACGCATCCTGTTTATCAGCTAGTACGAGTATAACTGAAATTGAAATTGTTTTTTATGAATAGGCAATTTCAGTTTGAGCAAGAAATTTTAAAATGGTTATGGCTCTTCTCTATAAGGTTTTGAGGTGCAAAAATGTTTATGTGATTTGAAAGTACAAAATTGAACAAGTAAAAGCGTTCCAAGTTCGGCCGGGGCGAATCTTGGAAACCCACCACTCAGGATTCTGCTAAAAATTTATACGCAATAAACATAGTTGAAGGGAATAATTTTATACTACGTAGCAAACAAACTGTCAAACCAGCAAAAATAAAAGCTTCTAGGAGACGCACAGGGATGATCGAGAGACCGGTTATAGACTGATTTGGACAGTATTTGGCACAGTCGCTGAAAGTCGTAATAGAATACCGCCAAATCGGACAAAAATTGCGGCTTGTAAGGACTCAAGAAGTCAAATCGGGAGATCGGTTGTGGGAGCTATATCAGGTTATAAACCGATTTAGACCGAAGTCATAACGGGACATCACATGCAAAATTTCAGCCAGGTTAGGTTAGGTAAGGTTAGGTTTAAGTGGCAGTCTGCAGACAGAATCACTTAGACGTTTTCATCCACAGTGATACCACAGGAACAGAAGAAGTGGAGGTTGCCGTCTAGTTCCTACCGTTGAACCATCCAGATCGCTTTAAAAAGCCAAATAATTGACGAATTTTCACCTCCGCTAAATCAGACTAGTGGAACTCCTTCGAACTGCTAGTGCAGAATACACACACACAGAAGGTTTTCTATAGTTTCTTCTTCCTCGTCGAAATCCTCACAGCTTCTGCAAAAATCTTTGCTGGCTATCTTCATTCTGTCAGCATATTTTCCGATTAGACAATGACCTGTCATGACTGACACAATGACTGAGACTGACTGTTCTAGCCAATGACAGCAAAGCGGTAGAGCTCTTCAAGTCTAGATTAGGTCACATAGTTTTGGTATGCTCACAGCCCCCTCTTTGTGATCATCTATCATTCGTTTCCCTTCGGGCCTGGTCCTGAAAACTTAGCTTACATGTCGCTAGAGGCATACCCACAGATTTCAGTATCGCTGGAATGTATAAGGTAGTTCCTAGTCTCGCTAGCTAGTCTGCTTTACAATTCCCTGGGATATCTCTGTGGCCCGGCACTCAAAACAGGTGAATTTTGAACTGTTCAGCCATCTCGTTGAGAGATGTCGATGACGGTTTTTGTGCTCAGAAATAATTTTTCCGGTTGCCTGGCTGTCTGAGAAGCTATTTTGCCAATCATCGTAATGACATTATATCATAGCCATTCCACCACTTCCTTAATTGCAACGATCTCTGCTTAATACACACTGCAGTGGTCGGGTAACATCTTCGATATGACCAGTTCTAGATCTTTAGAGTACACCCCAAAGCCCACCTGGTCGTTTAGTTTGGAGCCACCCGTATAGAAGTCTATGTAACTTCTGTTACCAGGGATATCGTAGTTCCAATCGGTTCTATTAGGAATAGTGGTCAGTATTTTTTAAAAAGAGACTCAGTTAGGGTGTAAACCACACTGCCTGGAACATCCGATATTGTATCAAGGATAACACAGTGTCCGTAGCCGCCATATGACCAATGAGAAAGCTCCCTTAACCTCACGGCAGTGGTCGCTGCAATTTGGGTAGCCACAATGTCCAGAGACATTAAATTCAGTGCATCAGATGGTGTCGTCCTCAGTGTGGCTGTCATGCACAAACGAGCCATCCTTTGGATCCGGTTAAGTATTGAGCAGAAGGTGGATTTTTGAAGCGCCGTCCACCAGACCACAACATCATATAGCATTGTAAGTCTGACAACTGCAGTACATACCCAATGCATGACAAGCGGTCAGATGGTGTCGTCCTCAGTGTGGCGGTAATGCACAAACAAGCCATACATTGGATCCAGATAAGTATTGAGCAGTAGGTGGATCGTCCACCAGACCACAACACCATATAGCATTATAGGTCTGACAACTGCAGTATATACCCAATACATGACACGCGTTCTTAATCGCCAACTTTTTCCTATGGCTTTCTTGCAGGTGTATAGGGCAACTTGTATCTTCTGTTGCAAAGAACTACTTCTGTCTTGCCCGGATTTATAGCCAGACCACTTTCGGTAGCCCACTTTGCTGCTGCACGTAGAGCTTCCTGAAGTATATCTCTTAGAGTGCTGAGAAACTTTCCCCTAACCGTAATTGCCACGTCATCAGCATACGCGACCACTTTTACGCCTTTTTCTTCCAGAGACAGTAATATATTGTTAATGGCTATATTCCAAAGTAGAGGAGACAGTTCACATCCTTGAGGTGTACCTCTGCTCACCCATCTTTTTAGATCCACAGATCCCAAGTTATTAATAAACTTTCTTATGGCAGAGTTGATGACTAGAAAATCCAACTCCTTCATAATAGATGTCAGTTGTACATTATTGAAAGCACCTTCATGGTCATGAAATGCTACCATTGTATATTCCTTGACAGCGATAGAACCCTCTATGTAACCGACTAGGTTGTGAAGGGCTGTTTCAGTTGATTTGCCTTTACTATATTCATGCAGCTGCGCGGGACAGGCGATCTCCATGGATCTTTGCCCTAAGATATGTTTCTATCAATCTCTCCTGAGTCTTCAGCATAAAGGATGACAGACTTATGGACGAAAATCTTTCGCCTTTGTGTGGCAGAGTTTTCCTGCTTCGGAATGAAGATGACCTTCGTGTCCCTTCATCCCACAGGTTAATATGACATTCTGATACAAGCAGAGTATAACTCCCTAAGCCAGGGAACCAGTCTATCAGACACAGCTTGTAATTCAACCGGTGATACATCATCAGGGCCTGGCGGCTTAAAGGAGTCGAAACTTCTTATCGCCCAAAGGATTTTCATCTAAGACACAATTTCCCCAATAGCCTCCCACGAATGCATTTCAGTGACAACTTCTTCTGGCACCACGTTCTCGGTTGGAGAATTTTCCGAGAAATGTGCCAAATCGGACAGAAATTGCGGCTTGTAAGGCTCAAGAAGTCAAATCGTGAGATCGGTTTTTATGGGAGCTATGTTAGGTTGTTGACCGATTTGGACCGTACTTGGCACATCTATTGAAAGTCTTAACGTCTTAATTTCAGCCATATCAGACAAAAATTCCGGCTTCCAGGGGCTTCAGAATTCAATTTGGGAGATCGGTTTATATGGGAGCTATATCAGGTTATAGACCGATTCGGACCGTACTTATGACAGTTGTCGAAAGTCAAAACAGAACACTCCGTACAAAATTTCAGCCAAATCGTACAAAAATTACGGTATGGGGTCAAGAAGTCAAATCGGGCGATCGGTTTATATGGGAGCTATATCTTAATCTGAACCGATATGACCCATTTGCAATCTTCAAGGACCTACATTAATATAAAGTTCCGGTGCAAAATTTCAAGCGGCTAGTTTTATGCGCTCGACCGCTATCGTGATTTCTGTCGAAAACACGCTAACTTTCGAAGGAGTAAAGCTAGCCGCTTCAAATTTTGCAAGAATACTTCTGTTTAGTGTAGGTCGGTAAATGGGTTATATCGGCCCATGATTTAATCTTGACTTCTTTAACTAGAGGACGCAATTATTATTATTGTATTATATGGCTGGTGTTTTGTTATGTTTGCCAACAACTGTGCTAAGTATGGTTGAAATCGGTTCATAACCTGATAAAGCTGCTGTACAAACCGATCTTCTTGAGCTTCTAGAGAGCGTAACTCCTATCTGATTTGTAGGAAATTCGGAATGATGTGTTTTGTTATGACTTCCAACAACTGCGCTGAGTATGGTTTAAATCGGTCCATAACCTGATATAGCTGCCATATAAACCGATCTTGGATCTTGACTTCTAGACTTGCGCCGCTTTATCCGATTTGACTGAAATTTTGCACGGGGTGTTCTGTAATGATTGTCAATAACTGTGCTGAGTAAGGTTTAAATCGGTCTGTAACCTGATATAGCTGTCATATAAACCGATCTGGTGTCTTGACTTCTTGAGCCACTTGAGGGCGCAATTCTTATCCGATGTACCTGAAATTTTGCATGAGGTGTTTTATTATGAATTCCAACAACTGTGTTATCTGTTCTTAACCTGATATAGCTGTCATAAAAACCGACGTGGGGGCTTGATTTCATCAGCCTCTAGAGGGCGCTATTTTTGTTATGTTACGACTTCCAATAACTATGCTAAGTACAGTTCAAATCGGTCCATAACCTGATATAGCTGCCATATAAACCGGTCCTGAATCTTGACTTCTGGAGCTACTATAGAGCGCAATTCTTATCCGATTTGGCTGAAATTTTGCAAGAAGTGTTTTGTTATGACTTTTAACAACTGTGCCAAATATGGTAGATAAACTGATATAGCTGCCATATAAATCGATCTGGGATCTTGACTTCTTGAGGCTCTAGGGTTCCCAATTATTTTCCGATTTGACTGAAATTTCGTACAACGACTTTCTTCAATATACGGGCCAATTATGGTCTGGATCGGTCTTTAGCTTGATACAGCTCCCATTTAAACCGATCTCCCTATTTTACTTCTTAAGCCCCTAAAGGGAGCATTTTATGTAAAAAAAACCGGGCAGCATTTATTTTTAGTTTTTTAAGAAATATTTATCTGTCATTTTTGTTTCTAGTATGGTGGTCTAGATTGGACTGTTTTTAGATATATCTGCCATATAGACCTATCTCCCGTTCTAAGGCCTTGGATCCGTAAATGACGCATTTATTACCCGATTAACCACGAATCGGGAGTCTATATATACTGGTCTCCCGACTCAATGTATTCGGCGCATAAAAGGAGCATTGATAAGCCGATTTCGCTGAAATTTAGCACAGTGGATTGTGATTCGCCTCTCGACATTCTTACTGAGTATGAATCTGATTGGCTGTCATTGGCTATAGCTGTCGCATTCCCGGATTCCCGATTGAACGTTTTTCACCCATAAATGACGTGTTTATTACCGGATTTTGGAAAAAAAAATTTTGAACAGTGAGTTGTATAAGTTCCCCCGTGGCGTGTTTGGTCCTAGTCAGGGCATATTTTGATATAGCAGCAGTGGTGTTTGGTTCGCTCGATTATGACGAAATGTTGTTGTCGCACTGATTTTACAAGGTAAGGCTTAAAGTGTATCGAAGCGATGAGGTGGTACCTAAGGAGACACTTGTTGCTAGTCTTGTCTGAGAAACTATTATCCCATCGCTAAACTCCGGCGAATTGCTGGAAAATCCCCCTACCTCGGAAAAAAACGGGAGAGAAAGGCTCCTAAAGTGACACTAAAACGCCTTATGTGAGTGAGTGAGGATTAGGCTCAAGGTAGCCCTAGCGTCTAAGAATCCCAGAAGAAAGTTCTACTGCATCAGCTGGAAAAGTATCTGAGAATGTATCGTCCACACAGCAATAGTCCAGCGTAAGGAAAGTCATCACGACAATCAAACGAGGATGAACTCCACCGAACACAGACGACGAGGTAGTGTAACAATATGAACATTTGAACCCTAACGATGATGGGATGTTGGAAACATAGCAGACAACTCAGTTGTCTTGTCTGACGAACTATCAATCCCAGAAGAAAATTCAACTGCATCAGCTGGAAAAGTATCTGAGAATGAATCGTCCACACAGCAATAGTCCAGCGTAAGGAAAGTCATCACGACAATCAAACGAGTCTTGTGAGGATGAACTCCATCGAACACAGACGACAAGGTAGTGTAACAATATGAAAATTTGAACCCTAACGATGATGGGATGTTGGAAACATAGCAGACAACTCAGTTGTCTTGCCTGACGAACTATCATCCGCAACACTAAAAACTTGGGGATTCTTGGAAACGGAAAATTACCCAACCTCGATTAAAAGAGGAAGGGAAGGCGTCGAGACAGGACCCGACAAGCCGTGTTTGAGTGGGCCATTGAGTTGGATGAGGCTCAATTGTAATCTAGCCGCAAAATTAGGAAAATCTCCAGCATTGCAGAAAGCTAATCTGATGACTGAGGCTTTTGAAGGCTCAAGATGTCAATGCAAGGATATGGCTTCTAAAGGGGCTACAACATCAAGCTGTGTTCCTTATAGGCCGAAATTTATTATTGCTGTTTAAGGGGGAAGGCCACTATGAGCAGAGTTTACCATGCCCGCCTACGACTCCGAACTCGAGGGGTCGAATCCTGTCATTAGCCAAATTTTAAGCGGTGTTTGTCCCCTCCTAAGCTGGCGACATTTATGATACATTAAGCCATGTAAAAACTTGTCCTCAAAAAAAAAAAAAATCGGCTATTAAAGGGAAGGTCTCTTATCATTGGGCGTCTTAATCGGCCAGCACTCATTAACATGTGAGAAGTTCCCCCTGTTCTTAAATGAGATGTTCGTGGAGGTCTTTAGTGTATATAACATACCAAGTTCCAGGGAAATCAGATAAAATGGTAGACTTTTAATCGCTTAGGAAGTCTAATCGGGGTATGGGACTTTGGAGTAACTTGAATACCCTCTTTACCAACATTTTCTTGCACTGTAGTGTATTGAATACGGGTTTTGAATTTTATCCCATTCCATTCATATATCCCCTCGAGCTGCTAATAAATTTGAAAGAAGAATTAATCATTGTTCAGGAATTCCAATTGTCCTCCTTAGCAACATAAAGTGAGGGAATTAAATTAAATTCTCGTATGCTAGACAATTTGCAAACTCGTAGTCTTATTTTTCTGGCATCCCAATTTGTTTGCTAGCCTTTTGGAGAAAGTTCAATGTTCTCTGTATTTAATTTTAATTTTTCGCTACTCTGACTCAGCAACAAGGGTTCGCTCACAAGCCACAAGTCTGTTGTTTGCCATTATTATATTGTCTGCTGGATTTACCCACAGTCCTCCAACCGAGCGACCTTCCCAATGTCTGATTTGGTCTGGTCTGTTTTGCCAGCCATGGTTTGGCCTGGTAGCCGTTTTTACTTCCTAACCCAAATTAAAATTATGTTAATGAATGAAAAAATTTTATTATAACGAAACAGAGAGTAAATCCGAAAGCATCCACAGCGCGGCAAACGGGCAGGCAGACAAGCAGCGTGAGCATCAGCATCGCATCATCATCGTCGACATTGGCATTGAGATCAGGCACCACTGCCAGCCAGCCCCACCAGCCAGGCTGCACTCGAATTAAGCATAATAATCAGGAACTTTTTTTCTCGGTCCAGGCAGGCATTTGCCTCCTGTCTGTATGTGCGCTTTTTTTTGTTTTGTTCTGCTATGTGGATTTTCGGTGGTTTATTCCAATTGCGCCATGGCAGAAATTATTTTATGAAAGTACAGACGGACGGACACAGCAGCAGATACTCTCATCGCTATGTAGGATGTATCTTCTGTTTAAATTTATAAATCACGGCCAAGGCCATCCCAATGAGTGAGCGAATGAATGAATGAATAAATAATTGAACGAATTTGCCGTTGTAGACTTCCTTTAGCAGGAGTAAACAGCGGCAGCACCAGCATCAGCCGGCGAAAATAACAGCAGCGCTCTTAGTCTTTTGGATTTTTTTTTCAGTATTGTTGTTGGAAGATAATTAGTTGTTGGCTGTTGGTATTGTGTCTTGTCTGTCTGGCCACTAAATTTGGGTGCTTTCACATTTTGAGTCATGGCACAACCATGACCCTGGGTAACATTTTTTTTTTGTTTATTATAATTTCATTGTGGCATTAATTTAAAGCAACGCAATTTTGTTGTGTTAACTTTTTCGAGAGCAGCTTTTCGAGTAAGGCAACTTTTGTAACCAAATGACTTTAAGATATGGCAAAGGTTAAGTGTAAAGTAGAAAGCATGGAAGAAGGAGTTTGCCTACATGGGAACCTACTACCTACCTGGGTTCGAATGCTGGCAAGAACTTTACAAAAATATTTTTAACAGTAGTTATGAGCCCACAAATGCTGATGTGGATGATGACTTCTGCCTTGTGAAACTTTTCTCTACTAAGTCGTCTTACTCAGCGGCACATACTTCGGAATTAAGTAATAACAAGGAATTAGTAATAACAAGTGCCCGACGTTGGCGGCGAAGAGGATACCGTAGAACCAATCCCTGATGATGGTATAGAATGTTTACCTCCTAGTCAGAATGAGGTCCAAGTAGCAGTGTCCCGACTGAAGTACAACAAGGCAGCAGGAGCCCAAGGGTTACCCGCTAAACTATTTAAGACCAGAGGCGACACGCTGATAAGGCGTATGCACCAGCTTATCTGGCTAGAAGAACGCATTCCAGATGATTGGAACCCCAGCATAGTATGTCCCGTACCCAAGAAAGGAGACAAGACGGAATGTGCCAACTACAGAGAAATAAGTCTCCTCCCCATCCCAACAAGATAATCTCGAGCGTACTGTGTGAAAGATTTAAACCTAAAGTCATTGAGATAATTGGGCCCTATCAATGCGGCTTTAGACCTGGTAAATCAACCCTGGACCAGATATTCACACTGCGCCAAATCCTGGAAAACACACGAGAAGGACAAATCAACACCTACCATCCCTTTGTTGACTACAAAGCCGCCTTCGATACTCCTTTACGTTCAAAGTTATTTCAAGCCAAGTCTGAATTTGGTATCCCTGCAAAATTTGCAAAATTAATAAGACTCTGCAGGATGACACTTGCTGATACGCGTTCCTCAGTAAGAATAGGAAATAATCTCTCCGAACCATTTAATACTAAACTAGGTTTCAGACAAGGAGACAGCCTATCGTGTGATCTCTTTAATATCCTGCTAGAAAAGATTATACGAGATACAAATGTGAATAGATATGGGACACTAATCACAGGAGAACACATGCTACTCGCCTATGTCGACGACATCGATATCATAGGTCGGTCACCAGAAGTAGTAACTACAGCCTTTGAAAGAATCGAGAGAAAGTCAGTGAAAATGGGTCTGGCAGTAAATGGAGTTAAGACGAAATGGATGCTTTCAACCCCCAACCGAGCAGATAAAGAAAATGGAGAAAGTTGGGAAACACAACTTTGAGACAGTCAGTAACTTTAACTTCCTCAGCACCGCCGAAATGAATGACACCAGTTTTGAGATTAAGCGAAGAATAATACTGGCAAACAGATGCTACTTTGGATTAAGTAAGCAGTTTAGAAACAAGGCCACCTCTCGACAGACGAAGATTACACTTTACAAGACACTTATATGGTTCTGAAGCATGGGTACTTGTGAAAGCAGACGAGGCAGTTCTTGGAGTGTTTGAGAGAAAAATTCTTCAAAAAATATATGAACCAGTTTGCGTGAATAGAGAATATAGGCGACATATGAACCACGAGCTGTATGAGCTGTATGACGACGATAGCATAGTTACACGCATCAAAATACAACGGCTGCGTTGGCTAGGTCATGTTGTCAGAATGGATGAAGAAGCTCCAGCAAAGAAGTCTTTTGAAGGCAAACACGGTGGTACACGCAAACCGGTAAGACCAAAAGCCCGATGGAAAGATCAAGTTGTGGGAGACACCTCGAAACTGGGTGTCAGAGATTCTAGAATGAGCGCAGAAGATCGAGGCGCTTGGAACGTCGACGTTCGGCTAGTGGAACAAATATTCTGTCATAGCCAATTAAACTAAGTAAAGTTAAGTAAGTAACAAATAAAAGCGTGCTAAGTTTGGACAGGCCGAATCTTGGGAATCCATCACCATTGATTCTGCTAAAAATTTATACAAACTAAATTTAGTTGAAGGGCATAATTTTATTCTACATACCAAACTTCTCTCAAACCAGCAAATAATAAAGCTTCTAGGAACCGAGCAAGGATGATCGAGAGACCAGTTTACATGGGAGCAATATCAGGTTATAGAGCGATTGCGGCTTGTAAGGACTTAAGAAGTCAAATTGGGAGATCGGTTTAAATTGGAGCTATATAAGGCTATAGACCAATGTAGATCGTACTTGGCACAGTTGTTAGAAGTAACAACAGAACACTACGTGCAAAATTTCAGCCAAATCGAAAAAAATTTGCGGCTTGAAAGGACTTAAGAAGACAAATCGTGGGATCGGTTTATATGGGAGCTATATCAGGTTATAGACCGATGCGGATCGTACTTGGCACAATTGTTGGAAGTCATAATAGAACACCACATACAAAATCCCAGCAAAATCGGACAACCATTGCGGCTTGTAAGGGCTCGAGAAGTCAAATCGGGTGATCGGTTTATGTGGGAGCTTTATCAGGTTATAGACCGATTCGGATCATACTAGGCACAGTTATTGGAAGCCATAATAGAACACCACATGCAAAATTTCAGTCAAATTGGACAAAAATTGCGGCTTGTAAGGGTTCAAGAAGTCAAATCGGGAAATCAGTTTATATGGGAGCTATATCAGGTTATAGACCGATTTGGACCGTACTTGGCACAGTTTTTAAAGTCATAACGGAACACCGCATGCAAAATTTCAGCCAAATTGAACAATAATTGCGGCTTGTAAGGGCTCAAGAAGTCAAATCGGGAGATCGGTTTATATGGGAGTTATATCCAAATCTTAACAGATATGGTCCATTTGCAATCCCCAACGACATACATCAATAAGTGGTTCCTGTGCAAAATTTCAAACGGATGTTATTATTCTTTGGACCGTTATCGTGATTTCGGCAGACGTTGGGACGCAAAATGGGAGAAAATCGAGAATCGTTTAAATTATGGTAGAGATATCTTTCAAATTTAGATTACTTAGAGCAGAGGTGTTATTGAGGTCGTGTACAAGATGTTAAGGCCCTAGGTGGACCGAGCTCCTCTTGGCAGGCTACTAAAGTTAGTTACCACGTCATTTCGAAAAATTTTTCGGACTGCCAATCTCGGCCAAAATTTCAACAAATAAAAATTAAACCAGTGAAGATATTGTATACCTCAAGCGGACTTTTTTTGAGCACTTTTTAACCAAAAAATTTTGAAAATCGAACACAAATGAAGATTTGGGTGGCCGAACAATTTTTCGAAATGCAGAGGTGACCAAATTTAGGGGCCAGCCGAGTGACGCCCGGCCTACCTATGGCCTTTATATTTTGCACACTATCTCGAAAAGTCCTTAGCTCTAACTATTCCAAATTTTAAATAGATACCTCTACTCCCTCCCACACGGCATCTTTTTTAATAGTCTTTTTCGATTTTTTCCCACTGTGGGACGGAGGGACGGGCGGACATGGCTAGATCGATATAAAATTCAAGACAATCTAGAAAATATACAATTTATGGGGTCAAATGCAAATTTGCCCATGAACATTCCATTAAGAAACAGGGGCAAACTGCTCACATTTCAATGAGTGCAGTCCGATTCAAGTTTAAGCTCAATGATAGGGGGCCTCCTTTTTATAGCCGAGTCCGAACGGCGTACCGCAGTGCGACACCTCTTTGGAGAGAAGTTTTACATGGCATAGTACCTCACAAATGTTGCCAGCATTAGGAGGGGAAAACCACCGCCGAAAATTTTTTCTGATGCAAGATGGAGATGAATATTTTGAGGTGATACAAACGGAATGACCAGGTTAGGATAGGTTAGGTTACGTTGAAAAGAGGGTGCAAATATTAATCCGCCCCATGCACTATGGAGATACACCTAAGCCAGTAATCGACTTGTTGTGCGCTCTAAAAACTATAAAATAACCTCTATAAAGAAAATGTAATGTTAGGAATTCCGTGCTACTTACAAAATCCTTAATTCTTTTCAATACCACTCCCCTAAGTTGGTTCATGTCTGGCACTGTGTCTCCCCCTAAGTGCCGGTATCTGTTAGACGCGAAAGCCGGGCAATGACAAAGGAAATACTCCAACGTCTCATCATCTTCCCCGCATGCCCCACACATGCTATCACTTGCCGCATCGATTTTACATAAGTGAGCTCGTAGTCCTATGTGCCCCGTTATGATACCAATAGTTATACTGACCTCCTTCTTGCTTCCTTTCGTTAATAGCCACGTCTTCTCGCGATCTGGAGCCCCCCATAAGATTTTCGTCGTCCTACCGACCGTTTCGCTGTTATACAATGTTGCATGGGCATACGTCGCCCATTTGTCCCTTAGTTCGGACTGCGTCGACCCATCCATAACGAGGTGTTGCTGTTCTGGCGCGACCGAGTGATTTGGTGCTGCGCATGACATGGCCTGGCACCTGCCTTGCCCATGTTGATGCAGCGGCGTTTGCCCATTGTTGGTTCCCGTAGCTGTTATGGTTGTGTTCGGTCATCCTTGAGGGTGGCCACGTTGATTGTGAGTCCCATGAGGGCTGCCGTGTCCTGTTTCGGTATATCGTCCTGTTGTATGCTGGCTTAAGGTCGGCTTAGGGCGATTCATTTCTTCCAGGTGGCCACTCCAGAACTTTTTGGGGTTCAACTGGTAGTAGTCTTTTAAGGCTACGAAGTCTGACCGGAGACTGCTACCATGGGTGCCAGGAGCCCCTGGAACTTCGGTTACAGCCTGGCAATGGTGAGGCCCCAGTAGGCAGCAACATGGTGGCTGTGGTTTGTACCCAAATCGCGGGCAGAGCATAAGCTCAGCGTGGAGTTGCGTTTTCAAACGGGTGCCGTGACCCATAGCTCGGAAGGACTTTTAGGTAGTGCTCCGCTCCTAGCCAAGGAGGTGAACATGTCCAAATACGTGGAATCAAATTGGTATTGATGTGTGGGTTACCACATGTGGGGGCGTTGGTAGACGCATTGTATTCACCCTTGGGCCTTGGTCCTCGCTGGTTTGGGCCGTGATGGCAGGCATCTGCGTTAAACACCACATTCGTGTCCGTAAAGATGTTCACACTCGACGTCCTCGCGTTAGCACCACACCATTTCACTCATTCCGTGATCGCCTGGATTTCCCTCTGCAAAACCGTATTATGGTCAGGCAGTCTAAAACAGATCTCAGTCCTTGGGTTCTCAATACTCTGTCCTCTAGCTTTGACTGTGCCACTGGCATCAGTGCCTCGCATTCGACTTCAAATGTCGTCTGAGGTATCCGATCGGAAACCTCTTCCCTTTCTTCCAGTTTTCCTATTGTCGCCTCGATTATACCATGGGAGAATGGATTGTGCTCCCATCCACAATCCATTATCCCATGGCCTTAAATCTCATAGCCATAGTGGCTGCCTCACACTTACTCTGTATATCAATGGGTCTGATATCTAGAATAGTCTCTAGTGCCCTAGTGGGCGTGATCCTCATCGTTCCGCCTATGCCAAGACAACATGTTCTCTGAACCTCTTGTATGGCTCTTATGTTGCGCTTTTTCTCGATACCAGTCCACCAAACTACTGAGGCGTAAGTAAGTATTGGTCCAATCACGCTCCTGTAGAGCCTATGGACAATCCTAGGATTCAGGCCCCATTTCCAGCCTACAACCCGTCTACATGGCCTTCTCAGTACGCTCCTGAATGTGACACTTCCAATTCAGTTTCTGTCCAAGATTACACCTAAGTATTTGACCTTGTCGGTTATCGAAATCGTCTTATTGAGGAAATGTGTGGAAATTGGCCCACCTTCGTCTTCCTCGTGAACAGGCATATTTCAGTCTTCTCTGGGTTAACATTGAGATCTTTGGGTCTAGCCCAGTCATATGCGATATGCAAGAACATTTCGACCCTTTTGCCTAGCTCGTTAGGTTAGTAACGTCATTTCGATAGACGGATGGAGGAACGGACATAGCTACAACTACTAAGCACATGCTGCTCATGGAGTGAATATGCTTAATAGGATCTTCAATATCTCAAACGAAAATCAAAATTAGTTTGCCCCATAGCTACAGAACAAATAAACCAAGTGGTTGTCTCACAATGTCATGTGAATTGAAATTTATAGCATATGCACACATACATACCCAATTTTAGTCTATATTGTGCACATACATGTGAAAATATCACACATGTCTACACCTTATATTGAGGGTGAGAAATTTTATGGGGGTGAGTTTTTTTCTAGGCATATGAAAAACTCATGACAGCCCAGCCTACACATTGTACGAAAAAGAAAACCTATCCCGTTACACATATGTGAGTACGTACATGCATATGCAATGACAACCATGTTTGAGTATATGTAAGCCAATGGTTTTCAATGTATGTATGTTTGCTTAGTGCCTGAGAGTCCTCTTGTCAGAGTATAACAGCAAATCCTTTATGACTGTTTACTCCATGTTTTACTTGTTCTCGCAACAACAAATATAACCAAAGACCATTTTCCTTTTGCTAAAATTGAATTTTCCCTTGTTCCCACATTGAAGAAGATTCAAATGGACATACGAATGTTACATCCTTCTACCTGATTTCTATTTCATGGTTTTTGTTAAAAATTTTTTCCCTTAATACCATGATAAGATTTGGGTGGAAAAAAGACATCCATTTTATTTTGTTCACGTCTAAAACCAATCACCAATCGCATAGAGTCAGAGATGGCCAATGTAGATGGCATAAGCCATGAGGGGTTGTTATTCAGTGATATGTTATAGTGGTGACATATAATGGTTGTGATGAAACCTTTAATGCGATGAAAATCAGGTTACTTGATGGTCAAATCAATCAGATTGTCAAAAAATTATTAGAGCAGACAGATAGGTGGATAACCGGACAAGATAAACACATAATCGAAGAACCTAAAAAAAATCTATAAAACCATAGTTACACACTAACACCGATGAATTTTAATCCTGAACCATTTTGCGGCACGCAATGAAACAAGGACTCTTCGTCAGGAAGTTTAACATTACCAAAAACTTTCTTTAGGCTTGGGGCCTCAACACATCAAATTGAAGGGTCGGTTTACATCGATCTCACATCTATCTTGACATTATTAGGCATGAGTTGTTGTTGTTATTGTAGCCACATTAGTATGCGGGGGTAGTGATCCTCGTCAAGCTCACACAGGTGAGCATTCTCGTTCCGATTAGGTTAGGCTACGTAAGGTTTAAGTGGCAGTCTGCCATCAGACTTACTCAGACGTTTTCGTCCATTGTGATACCACAGGAACAGAAGAAGGAAGACGCCTTCTAGCTCCTACCGTTGAACCATCCAGATCGCTTTAAAAAGCCCAATAACTTGCGAATGTTCACATCCACCAAATCAAACAGGTTCTTAAAGAAATGAGAACCTAAAGTGGAACTCCTTCTGACTGCTAGTGCGGTACACACACACAGAAGGTGTTCTATAGTCTCTCCTTCATCGATGTTCCCACAGCTTCTGCAAAAGTCGTTGCTGGCAACCTTTAGTCTATCGGCATGTTTTCCGATTAGAGAGTGACCTGTCATGATGGACACAATGAATGAGACGTCTGTTCTATTCAATGACAGCAAAGTGGTGGAGCTCTTAAAGTCTAGATTAGGCCACATAGTTTTGGAATGCTCACAGTCCCCTCTTTGTGACCATCTATCATTCGTAACTTAGCTTACATGTCGTTAAAGGCATACCCACAGATTCCAAATTCCCACAGATTTCAAAAAATGTAGCAATTAATTCAGTGCTGCAGATGGGGTCGTCCTCAGTGCGGCTGTGATGCACAAACAAGCCGTCCTTTTGATGCGGTTAAGCATTGAGCCACACCACCATATAGCATTATAGATCTGACAACTACAGTATATACCCAATGTATAACACGCAGTCTAAAACCCCCCACCTTTGACAATGGCTAAGTTATTAACAAACTTTCTTACGGTAGAGTTGATGCCTCGAAACTCCAACTGCTTCATGATTGATGTTGGTTTTACATTATTGAAAGCACCTTCAATGTCAAGAAATGGTACCATTGGATATTCCTTGACAGCCAGTGAACCCTCTATATAGCCGACTTGGTCGTGAAGGGCTTTTTCAGTGGACTTGGCTTTACTATAGGATAGCATGACAGACTAATAGGATGAAAATCTTTCGCCTTCGTGTGGTAGGTTTTTCCTGCTTTCGAAATGACAATGACCTTCGTGTCCCTCCAAGCAAAGTATATCTCCCTAAACTAGGGAACCAGTCTATCAAACACAGCTTGTAATTCAACCGGTGATACATCGTCAGGGCCTGGCGACCTAAAGGAATCGAAACTTCTTATCGCCCAAAGAATTTTTGGCTCAGACACACTTTCACTAATAGCCTCCGACGAATGTATACCAGTGACAACCTGTTCTGGCGCCACGTTGTCCGTTGGAGAATTTCCCGGAAAATATGTGGCAGGGGGATTTTCAGTCTCCTGCAATCCGCCAAACTTTTGCGTTGTGGTCGATAGTTCCTCAGGCAAGTGTTGAGCAAAAACTGCTGAATCGTCTCCTGACTTCCCAATCCCACAGCTTTTATAGACCTTCAGTTTCAACTTGTTGAATCAGTGGGATGCAACCCCTTCAGACTTGTTGAGGTCTGCTCTGGAAACCTCAGCCTCATCCAATCTTCCAGTCGGTGGTTGAAAGATTGGAATTACTTTCCCCTAGCCTTCAAAATATGGATTCAAGATTTTAGGGTATCCTTGGTATCCAATCATGCACCATTGGTCGAGAAGGAATATTTTCCTTCTTTACTAAATCTAGTGCAGCACCTGGCCAGATGTCAGCAATCTTTTTTGAAGCACAACAAAGCATTTCAATTGAGCGTTGATCGTCACAAACTGGAGGAGACTCAGGAAATTCCCCAAGGACTTCGGAGTATGCTGACGATAGTCCATTGACTATCCCACTCCAATTATTCCTAGATATGCAGCCCTATTCTTCTCCCTTGTCGACAACTGCCACCACCAAACTGTCCCGAGCGACATTAGCAAAGCTTCTTGGACCCATCTTACTATTATTCGCCCTTGGTCATTTAGGCATGGGATGCCCTCCAGGCTGACTGCGGTGAAGTCTCTGAATCTAGGCGTATAGTATTTGGGGAAGCCTTTGCATAACATTCCCTAGCCCAATTTAGGGAGTCTCTCTCCCTATTAGTGGGAGTCTAAGGATCATTCGCACCAAGCCTCTCAATAAGCCTGAGAGCGATGCATCTTCTATTACTCCAACCCCTTGAAGAGCGTGTTGGTTTGCCGCGGAAGGCCGATGGCCTAGGCTAATTATAGGCATGCGGAGAAAGAATTGGTTAGGTCTTGTCCTCAAGACTCGAACCAGGTGTCTTCGTCAAAAACCCCTGCTGACCAGCCGCTCCACCAATCGAGGTTTCAGTAGCAGACAAAATGCTACGGCCTGATACCACCACTGCAGCTGTTGGATCTATGGAGTCCATTCTAAGCCTACTCCCGGGCTGTAGATCTGCCGTTCCACTGGAAACAGACGCCGATCATCAAACGCCTAATGGATACCTCTTGTGCCAGTCGGTAACAGCGATCACCGCGGGAATGTTTACTTCTTTGATTATTTAAAGGCGCTAATGATATGACATGACATGTTATTGCCTTGTCATATCGAGTATCATTAGCACTTAGTATTTAAACAAGAGTCGATGCCGCCCGGCTTCTTTCTGAGACTTTCCACTCGATACCGCTGATTGTCCGCAACTACAATTGCAGCTATTCCGTTTACGAAATAGCCCACTATCCGCAACCTGTGGATCGCGCGCTTCTTGTGTTCAGCGACGAAGCTCATTTTTGGCTCCATGGGTACGTAACTAAGCAGATTTGTCTATTTTTGAGTGAAGATCAATCAGCCAGAAGCATTGCAAGAGCTACCAATGCATCCAGAAAAAGTCACAGTTTGGTGCGGTTTATGGGCTGGTAGCATCATTGGACCGTACTTCTTCAAAGATGATGCGAATCGTAACGTAACTGTGATTGGTGAGCGCTATTTGTCCAAAATGTAAGAGCTTGACAAGCATGACATGTGGTTTCAACAAGACGGTGCCACATGCCACACTGCCCGCCTAACAATCGATTTATTGAGAGTTTGGTGAACATTTTATTTGACTTTCGCGACCGGCCCTTAGGCCGATTTAACGCTTTTAGACTATTTTTTATGGGGCTATGTTAAAGCTCATGTCTATGTAGACAAGACCGCTTCAGTTGACGCATTGAAAGACAATATTGAAGCATTTATTGAAGTGAGATATCGTGAGTTTATAGAGTATACCAAAATTGGACTTACGTTTACCATTTGCATTAAATAATCTTCAATTATTATGCATCGTACTTTCGATTCAAATAAAGATTTCTTGCATTTTTCTGAATTTTATGTTTTTTTTTTTTTGAAAAACTTTCCTATAGCTCTTAAAAAATAGCCCTTATTATGGAACGGGGGCAATCTTTACACAAATCAATGAGTGTTGTCCGAGTGTAGTGTAATCCCAAAGATAAGGGACCTCGTTTTTATAGCCTACTCCAAAAGGCGTGCTGCGGTGCGACACCTCTTTGGGGAGAACATTTTACATGGCATAGTACCTCTCAAATGTCGCCAGCATTAGGAGGGGATAACTACAGATGACATGTTTTCTGATTTTCTTGTCAGGATTCGAACCCAGGCGTTCAGAGGCCAACATGCTAACCTAAACGCTACCATGGCCCCGATATTGTCCAAGTATTGTACCAAATTGTGACCATCCCAGGTTTGTCCTTTCCTTCTCAGTTAGCCTTTGAAAGACGTTGGCAAAAAAACCCATTTAAGCTGAAAAGTCAATGCATTGGCATGTTTGGCATGCATTATTTAAAAGAAATGTCTGAGGGAAGTACAAAAATAAATTCGAAACGTATTTTGATTATAAAAGGATACGAATTTTCGTACATATCCCATTTTTTGCTACCAAAAGCTGTATATATCCCTTTGCATAGTGTATGTGAGTGTGTGTGTGTGTGTGCTTGCGTATAGACTGTTGTGTCAGGTATACATCAAACCAATTTCCAAATATTTTCTTTTCGGTTGGTTTCGATTCAAGCATCTACCAAAGAAATGGCACGGTAGCTTCGTTTGTTCTGTGTGTGTGTGTGTGTACAGACTTCAATTTCAACCTCAGATGGTCTGATGTTTTCGCTTGACTGCATAACTGAAGATCGAATGCATTTCACATTGACTTTTCACAAACAAACGTGAAAGGATGTCACAAAAAAAAAAAACAACTCAGCTCCATAGTCTGAGGAAAATTGGATTGCAAACATGAGCGTCGAAAAAAAAACGGAAGCACCAAACGAAAGAACCAAAACCCTGAACAAAATGAAAATATTTGATTTACAGGCTTTGGCCTAGGTTGGAGGCTCTGGGGCCATTGCCAATTGGACAAGGATAATACATAGTAGAACTTGAAGATGTCTACACAAGGACCAAATAAATCAAATAGGGATGTTTTTGTATTTGCTTGAATGCACTGCTTGTCAATGGAAATATTTGTTGTATTGATAAGTATAGGGATTTAAAGAAATCGAACACAAACGAAATCACAAATTTAATGGTTTCGATATATATAAAGGAATTTCACCATTACAGGTAATATATTTAGAAATTAAAAACGCCCAAATATCATAAATTTTTGGAGGGTTACTAAATCCCAAAACTTTCACTGGCAATAGGCAAGTCCTTTCATATGTTTGGAGTTTTAAGGCTTTATTTTTCTTCAAGTGTAACTGAACCCTTAAACTCTCCCTTAAGTTTGCTAACACCCTCTTTTTCATCTTTTTGTTTGGGCACAAACCTCTTGTTTGTGCAATTTTTTTACACTCTCAAACTAACAATTGTTGTGCAAATCGCTCAAAATCAGATTTTCAATAACTTTGATATATGCAAATTTTGTTCGTTCAAATGTTCAATGACAATGCTGTGGCGCTGATGATGATGGTGGTGGTTTCTTTGAAAGAAATCTGTTCATCCATTTTGCCAATTTTGTTTGAGGAGAATTTATTTATTTTCGTTTTGTATTTCTTGTAAAAGAAAAATTCTAATCAGAATATTTTGCCACTTCGTAAACAGAAAAGTGGTGGTTCGCATCACAAAATCTTTGTACTGTATTTGCAGTGGCTGCTGCTATGTAAGATAACATAACTGTTAAAGCAATTTTATTGAGAGCAACTGAAATCCAATATTTACATTGAAATTACCCCAGTGCTACAAAAAAAGAAAAAAGTTTAAAGGGAAACTAAGAGAGTTATGAATTTCACAGAATTACATGGCGATATTGAGTATATGCTAGAAATGTAATGACGAAGTTACATGGTATGATGCTATCGTCGTTATACAGCTCGTAGTTCATACGATGCAAATTTTTCCAATAATGCAAACTGGTCTATATATATTGTACGAAGGATTTTTCTCTCAAAAACTCCAAGTACTGTCTCATCTGCTTTCGAAAGTAACCATGCTTCGGAGTCATATAACACTACGGGTAGTATCAGTGTCTTGTATCTATAACTTTGTAACTTTTGTGTGTCTTGAAGTGGCTAAGCTCCTCATCTGTTACAGGGACGTAGCCAGGTCCATATATTGTGCGAAGGATTTTTCTCTCAAAAACTTCAAGTACTGTCTCATCTGCATTTGATAGTACCCATGCTATTGGAGCTATATCAGTTTATGGACCAATTCGGGCCATACTTGTCGCGGGGAAGTCTATTAGCCACAATCCATTGTCGAAAGTTTCTTCGTGCAGGTTAAATTTTCCGACTGTTGGGCCATAGATATTTTCCTATTTTCGCATTAAAATCTTCTAGAACCATATTCCCTAGCGGGAAAGCAGTCATATTCTCTCTCTAGGAGCTCGTAGAAAATATTGGAAACATGCGTGGTGTCTACGAGTCGGTTCGAGCAAATAATAAAACAATATGGAGGAATTTACAACACCCGGACAGCAATTAGAGCGATGGCGCGGTTTCTTCAGCTCCAAAGGACCAGCAACCGAGGGCGTAAGATCCGACTCTCTCAATCGCCATGTGCGCCAAAACCCCCGCAGGAATATATCTACGGCCCCATCCACCTGCGAAGAAATTGAGGCCGTTCTGGTCTCATTCAAAAACGCCAAATCAGCCGGCCCTGATAATAAACCTGCCGAATTTGGTGTCTACGAGTCGGGTCGAGCAAATAATAAAACGATGTGGAGGAATTAACAACACCCGGACAGCAATTAGAGCAATGGCGCGGTTTCTTCAGGGACCGAAGGACCAGCAACCGAGGGCGTAAGATCCGACCCTCTCAATCCCCATGTGCGCCAAAACCCCCGCAGGAAGGGCATCCCTGAAAAAATTGTGAGACCAATTAGGGAGCTGAAAAGAGAGCCGGCATGTGAGAGCTCAAAAAGTCAAATCGGGAGATCGGTTTATATGGGAGCTATATTAGGTCATAGACCGATTTGAACCGTACTCGGCATAGTTTTTGGAAGTTATAGCAGAACCCTACGTGCAAAATCGCCAAATCGGACAAAAATTTCGGCTTTCAGGGGCTCAAGAAGCCAAATCGGAGGATCCGTTTATATGGGAGCTATATCTAAATCAAAACCGATATGGCCCATTTGCAATCCCCAACGACGTACATCAATATAAAGTATCTGTGCAAAATTTCAAGCGGCTAGCTTTACGCGTTCGACCGCTATAGTGATTTCGACAGACGGACATGGCTAGATCGACGTTCTGAGTCCGTCAGACAATCAAAAATATATATACTTTATGGGGTCTTTGACGAATATTTCGAGGTGTTACAAACGGAATGACTAGTGTACCCCCATCCTATGGTGGTGGGTACAAAAACATCTAAACCGATTTTCTTGAAATTTTCACAGATGGTGCATAATGATAACGTGGTAAAAAAAGGGTACTACAGTTTTTGATATCTGATGGGGGGCGGACACTCCCCCTTACCCTAATTTTGCGAAACGCCAGATCTCGGGTTGTGAGTGGGTCAATCAAAGCGAAATTTTTTTTTGCTCTCTTTTAGCAACCTAAAATCAATCATAATGATCCCGTAGTAAAAATATCTGATGGGGGGCGGACACTCCCCTTTACCCTAATTTTGCGAAACGCCAGATCTCGGGTTGTGGGTGGGTCAATTAAAGCGAATTTTTTTTTTGCTCTCTTTTAGCAATCTAAAATCAAAAATTTGGTATCCAAATTTTAGATGGAGTATCCAGGGGGCTACCCTACCCCCAAAACCCACCAAATATATTTTTTAGACCAATCACAACAATATGGGACTCAAATGAAAAGTAGTTGAGAGTGAAAATCGAATCTGATATCCAAGTATGACATCAAGTGGTTGGGGGGCCGCCCCACCCCCAAATCGGACATATTTACCTACTATGGCAATATGGGGCTCAAATAAAAGATATTTGTGAGTAGAGCACGAAATTATTATCAATTTTCGGGACAAGTTTATGGGAGTTCTCCCCTTCCCTCAATACACCCCCCAAACAGGACTTATTTACTGACCAAGGCAATATGGGGCTAAAATAAAAGATATTTGATAATAGAATACGAATCTGATATGCAAAAGTGGAACCAAGTGTTTTGGGGGACGCCCCTCCCACAAAACATCCACCAAGAGGAGAAATATACAACCATAGCAATATGTGGTTCAAAATAAAGGTGTTTGGGAGTAGATCACGACATATATAAAGACCATAGCAATATGTGGCTCAAATGTAAGGTCTTTGGGAGTAGAGTACGAATCTGATATCAGCATTTGGTAGAAAGTTTCCCCAAAGCACCCCTAAATCGTACATATTTACCGACCATAGCAATATGGGGCTCAAATGAAAGGTATTGGGGAGTAGAATACGAATCTGATATCCAAATGTAGGACCAAGTGTTTGGCGAGCGCCTCATCCCATAAACCAATGGCAATATGGGTTTTAAATGGGTGCTATTTGAGAGTAGAGTATCTGGTACATCTAACCCTTAGGTTACCCTGGATTACATCTAACCCTTAGATGACCCTTAACCCTCCGAGCGAATTCATAAACCAATGAAGATCATATGGGATTCAAATAAAAGTATTTATATAAAGGGTGATTTTTTTGAGGTTAGGATTTTCATGCATTAGTATTTGACAGATCACGTGGGATTTCAGACATGGTGTCAAAGAGAAAGATGCTCAGTATGCTTTGACATTTCATCATGAATAGACTTACTAACGAGCAACGCTTGCAAATCATTGAATTTTATTACCAAAATCAGTGTTCGGTTCGAAATGTGTTCATTCACCGTTCAGCGATGAGGCTCATTTCTGGTTGAATGGCTACGTAAATAAGCAAAATTGCCGCATTTGGAGTGAAGAGCAACCAGAAGCCGTTCAAGAACTGCCCATGCATCCCGAAAAATGCACTGTTTGGTGTGGTTTGTACGCTGGTGGAATCATTGGACCGTATTTTTTCAAAGATGCTGTTGGACGCAACGTTACGGTGAATGAACACATTTCGAACCGAACACTGATTTTGGTAATAAAATTCAATGATTTGCAAGCGTTGCTCGTTAGTAAGTCTATTCATGATGAAATGTCAAAGCATACTGAGCATCTTTCTCTTTGACACCATGTCTGAAATCCCACGTGATCTGTCAAATACTAATGCATGAAAATCCTAACCTCAAAAAAATTACCCTTTAGTTATCCTGTTAATCAAGCGATATACAAATACCATTTTCGTAGCAAGGTATTTCACTTAAAGCTCTTTAATTGTCGAAAATATATATTCAAAGGATAATTTTGTTCCATGCAATGTAAAAGAAGGCGCAGCGGAACGGGCCCGGTTCGGCCAGTTGTAAATAAAGGACATACTTTACTTACCAATAAAGTGCGCATTTCCTATATGCCAGCCATATTCTGCCACCTCTCACCACAGATGATGTTTATGTAAAATTTTGTGATTCTAGATTTAGGTGCTGTGCCTCCGCATTCACGATAAGGTTAATCTCGCAACTCTGGTATACAAATAGAAATATGGTTAAGAATTAAATTTTTATTAAATAGTACTTTTTAATCTTAAAAATCTTATATAAAATCTATATAAAATTCAATTTTTGTTTGTTTGTATGTTTGTCGGTTTGTTTGTTTGTTCCGTATAGACTCAAAAACGGCTGAACCGATTACCTTGCAATGTTCACAGATTGTGTAGGTTGGTCTGGAAGGAAACATAGGCTATATAATTTTTTGGTGTCGGAAGGGGGACGGACCCTCCCCCTTATGCCAAAAACACAACTCAAAATCAAAAGTGGACCGATCGGGACAATATAGGTATGAAATGAAAGGTATTGGAGAGTAGAATACAAATATGGTATTAAAATTTGGGTCTAAGTAGCCATCGGGCCATCCCAAGCCTAAAACTCCCCCAAACAGATATATTGGACGTTGATATTAATATGGGGCTCAAATGAAATGTATTCGGGAGTAGATTTCGAATCTGGCATACAAAATCAGATCGAAGTATAGGGGGTCATACCAACCCTCAAATAAGCCATTAGACCCATTATGACTATATAATACTTGGCTGAACCGATTTGTAATTTTTAGATATCAGGTGGAGGCGGACCCTTGCCCTTACCCCAAAAATGCCACCCATATCCGAAGGTGGTCCAATGGGCACAATAAGGGTATCAAATGAAAGGTATTGGAGACCAGAAAACGAATATATTGGGTTGCCCAAAAAGTAATTACGGATTTTTCTAAAAGAAAGTAAATGCTTTCTTAATAAAACTTAGAATGAACTTTAATCAAATATACTTTTTTTACACTTTTTTCCTAAAGCAAGCTAAAAGTAACAGCTGATAACTGACAGAAGAAAGAATGCAATTACAGAGTCACAAGCTGTGAAAAAATTTGTCAGCGCCGACTATATGAAAAATTCGCAATTACTTTTTGGGCAACCCAATAGTATTAAAATTTGGGTCCAAGTACCCAGCGGGCCCACCCTCCCACCACCCTCCCACCACCCTCCCACCACCCTCCCAACCCCAAAACTCCTCTAAACAGATATATGCGAAGTTTATGTCTACATGGGACTCAAATGAAAAGTATTAGGCAGTAGATTACAAATATGGCATAAAATATTAGGTCCAAGTAATGGGAGGTCGACCACCCCCAAATACGCCCAAATGGGCATATTAGCCGAAGATAGCTATATGGGACTCAAATGAAAGGTATTAAAGAGTAGATTACGATTATGACATTAAAAGTTGCGTTCAATTCTAGGTGGCGCTTTTTCTCCTAAAGATATATCAAATGGGTTATTGACCCGATTATGACAATGTGGGCCTCAAATGAAAGGCATTTGAGAGTAGAAAACTAATTTGATATCCAATTTTGGAGCCAATTGTTTGGGGTACGCCCTAAAGCACCCCCTACACCGAATTTCCTTTTATGTTGGGAATAAAGAACGAATTTGATATCCATATTTGGGTCCAAATGTCGGAGGTGCCATCCATTTCCTAAAGAGAACATTACCCTAAGGAAGAACATTACCACCAGGAACCAAGAAGGGGCAAATTCTCACACATCAAACATTTTTTTTCGATTCAAGTTTAAACTAAATGATAAGGGACTTTTTTTATAGCCGAGTCCGAACGGCGTACCGCAATGCTACACCTCTTTGGGGCAAATTTTTTAAATGACCATGCATGGCATTGTACCTCGTAAATATCGCCAACATTAAGAGGAGATAAACACCACTTTGTCCGATGTTCTCGCCAGGATTCGAACGCGTTCAGCGTAATAGGCTACAATGGCACAAACTCGATATATTAGAGAGTAGGCGCAGCGAAGCGGGCCCGGTTCGGCTAGTTTAAAATAAAAATAAAAGCTAGATCTAAATATTATTCTTAAATAGAAATTTTTGTATTAAAAATGTTGATGGACTCTTTGCATCAAATATATTACCAACTTCTATTTTGATATAAAAAAGGTCAACAATACACAAAGAGGTGTCGCACTGCGGCACGACGTTCAGACTCGGCTATAAAAAAGAGGCCCCTTATCATTGAGCTTAAAATTGAATCGCACTCATTAATAGGTGAGAAGTTTGCCCCTGTTCCTAAGTGGAATGTTCATGGGCAAAATTTGCAAAATTTTTTTACACAATATAACATAACCAAAAAAAAAAAAAATTCCAACACCAAAAAAAAAACCAATAAAATTCTCATTATAATACTAATCCACTTTTTATTCTAAAAATTTTCTAATTTTGCCAAATTTCTATTTCCAGGTCGGTTTCAATCAACAAACCATGGTTTCGAGTGATTTCGACGACTAACTTGAAGCCTTACATCTAAAGGTGATTTTGAACTACATTGAAGAGAACGTCTGAAGTGTAACAGTGGGTCACACGTTGGTCTAGTGAAATAGACACAGACTTTCAATTATTGTCTTGCTTAATTCAGTCTTATCTAGGTAAAAGCATTTTCCTCTTTTAATTTCGAAAAAAATTAACTTAAATGTTTTTAAACATAAATTTTCTTCAAATAGCTCATTTAAGCCAAATATCTCAGAACTGTCTCCAAGGGCTTTCATTTTAAACTTAAAGAACAAAAAACAAAACAAATCAAACCAAGGACAAGCTGTTATATGAACAAACTAGACATATTTCTTGTCTTCGTAATGTTTGTTTTCTTATTTAAAAAAATATTTTTCTCAATTTTTTTTTCTGTTGCCAATAACAACAGCCTCGCCAAGGGAGCAAATGTTTGCATTACAAATGAACATTTTCCACATCATTCATCATCGGACAAATTTTCTTGAAAGCCACATTATTCGAAGAAATGTCTCGTTGCCCAATGTTGGCAGTCAATACCTTGGGGAACATGCTGATGCAATGTTATAATGGCAAAGCATTTAAATTATATTTAAATTTAAGACAGTTGCTTAATATTTATAAAACAAGTAAGGACGGGCGAAAGTCGGGCATAAGCGACTTTTTGATACCCTGCACCACATTGGGTATCCAAAATTTATATAAAATTCAAGCGTAAAATTTCAACTTAAATCCTCATAGTCGAACTCGTTTTGCGAAATTTTGAGAAGATCGGTTGGTTAATGCGTTAACAAAATCCCTGAAAAAGAAAATCCGGCGATACATATACATTGGAGCTATATCTAAATGTGAACAGATTTTGAGGATCGGTAAAGAAGAGACCGAATTATTGCAGTATGACTAACAAGTAAAAAGGCGTTAAGTTCGGCCAAGACGAACTTTGGATACCCACAACCTCGGATATATATGTTAACCACCTTTCGTCAAAATCCGGTGAAAAATGCATACCTTAGCAGCTATATCGAAATATGTATAACAAAATATTGGTCTCTTTAGTGGCTATATCTAAAAATAAGCCGATTTGAACCATATACGACACGGATGTCGGAAAACCTAACACTCACTGTGTCAAATTTCAGCGAAATCGGATTATACATGCGCCTTTTATGGGGCCAAGACTTAAAATCGAGATATGGCTCTATATGGCAGCTATATCCAAATCTGGACCGATCTGAGCCAAATTGAAGAAGCGTGTCGAAGGGCCTAACACTACTCACTGTCCCAAATTTCGGCGACATTGGACAATAAATGCGCCTTTTATGGGCCTAAGACCTTAAATCGAGAGATCGGTCTATATGGCAGCTACATCCAAATCTTGACCGATTTGGGCCAAGTTGCAGAAAAATGTCGAAGAGCCTAACACAACTCACTGTCCCAAATTTCAGCGAAATCGGATAATAAATGTGGCTTTTATGGGGCCAAAGACCCTAAATCGGAGGATCGGTCTTGGCAGCTATATCCAAATCTGGACCGATCTGAGCCAAATTGAAGAAGCATGTTGAAGGGCCTTACACAACTCCACGTCCCAAATTTTAGCAAAATTGGATAATAAATGTGGATTTTATGGGCTTAAGACCCTAAATTGGAGGATCGGTCTATATGGCAGCTATATCCAAATCTGGACCGATCTGAGCCAAGTTGCAGAAAAATGTCGAAGAGCCTAACACAACTCACTGTCCCAAATTTCAGCGAAATCGGATAATAAATGTGGTATGGGCCAAAGACCCTAAATCGGAGGATCGGTCTATATGGCAGCTATATTCAAATCTGGATCGATCTGGGCCAAATTGACGAAGGTTGTCGAAGGGCCTAACACAACTCACTGCCCCAAATTTCAGCTAAATCGGATAATAAATGTGGCTTTTATGTGCTTAAGACCCTAAATTGGAGGATCGGTCTATATGGCAGCTATATCCAAATCTGGACCGATCTGAGCCAAATTGACGAAGGATGTCGATGGACCTAACACATCTCACTGTCCCAAATTTTGGCAAAATCTGATTATAAATGCGCCTTTTATGGTCCCAAAAATCTTAAATCGAATGATTGGTTTATATGGCAGCTATATCCAAATCTGGTCCCTCGGGCCTGGTCCTGAAAACTTAGCTAACATGTCGCTAGAGGCATACCCACAGATTCCATTATCCATGTCTCGCAAGCTTATCCGCTTTACAATTCCCTGGGATATCTCTGTGGCCCGGCACCCAGAACAGGTGAATTTTGAACTGTTCAGCCATCTCGTTGAGAGATCTGCAACAGTCGAGGGCGGATTTTGGGTTCAGAAATACGTTCTCCAGGGATTTAATGGTTGCCTGGCTGTCTGAGAAGATATTTATGACAATCGTCGTAATGACATCATTTCTTAGCCATTTCACCACTTCCTTAATTTCAAGGATCTCCGCTTGATATACACTGCAGTGGTCGGATAACCTTTTCGATGTGACCAGTTCTAGATCTATGGAGTACAACCCAAAGCCCACCTGGTCGTTTAGTTTGGAACCAACCGTATAGAAGTCTATGTTATTTCTGTTACAAGGGATATCGTAATTCCAATCGGTTCTATCAGAAATAGTGGTACAGTACATTTTATCAAAAAGCTGCTCAGGCAGGGTGTAATCCACACTGCCTGGAATATCGGATATTGTATCAAGTATAACACAGTGTTCGTGGCCGTCACAAGACTAATGAGAAAGCTCTCTTAACGTCACGGCAGTGGTTGCTGCAATTTGAGTAGCCACAATTTACAGAGGCATAAGATGTAGCATTAAATTCAGTGCATTAGCTGGTGTCGTCCTCAGTGCGGCTGTGATGCAAAAACAAGATATCCTTTGGATTCGGTTTAGTATTGAGTAGTAGGTGGACTTTTGAAGCATTGTCCATCAGGCCACAACACCATATAGCATAGGTATAGGTCTGACAACCGTTTTAAACCGATTCAAGCCATATTATATTAGACGTCATACAAACGTCACAGGGCAATATTTCAGCCAAGTCGGATAAGAATTACGCCCTTTAAAGGCTGAAGAGGTATAATCGGGAGATCGGTTTATATGGGAGCTATATCAAAATATGGACTGCTATGGCTCATTTACAATTCCAACCGACTTACAATGTAAATTGCAAATGTTGCCCACTATGGAACAGGTGCAAACTTCTCACATATCAATGAGTGCAGCCCGGTTCACGTTTAAAGCTCAATGATAAGGGGCATCCTTTGTTATATTCCGAACGGCGTGCCGCTGTGCGACACCTCTTTGGAGAGAAGTTTTACATGGCATAGTACCTCACAAATGTTGCCAGTATTAGGAGGGGAAAACCACCGCTGAAAATGTTTTCTGATGTTTCTCGCCAGGATTCGAACACAGGCGTTCAGAGTCCTAGTCCGACGTGGTAACCTCTGCGCTACGGTGGTATTCAACCTGAAATAAATCCCATATAAACCGATCTCCCAATTTGACTTCTTGGGCCGCAATCTTGGGCCCGAAATCTTGGGCCCTGGAAGCCGCAAGTTCTGTTCAATTTGGCTGAAATTTGGTATGTAGTGTTTTGTTATGACTTTCTACAATTGTGCTAAGTACGGTTCGAATCGGTCTACCACCTGACGTAGCTCCCATATAAACCGACCGGTTTGACTTCTTGACCCCCTGGAAGCCGCAATTTTTGTCCCATCTGGCTGAAACTTTACACGTAGTGTTCCTTATGACTTTCAACAACTGCAGCGGATTTTGAGATTGGAAACCGCTCCGTTACGGGTTTCAAAAAGGTCGCTCCCACTTCGCTCCCGCTCTGGCAAAAATAGGTCTACTCCGCTCCGCTCCACACTCCACTCCGAATCGCTGGTATCAAGACACACAAACTATTGCTTCTATTTTCCGAAAATCTATCATTCCTCTTAATCATAGCAAATAATGGCATGCAAATTATTTATGTCGAATATCTCTAGAGTTTATGCCACTTCAAAAATCATTAATTTTAGCATAAATATTCTATTTCTCATTTCACTTTAAAACGACCTCGTCTTAGTGAACTGAAATGAAAACAGCGACAATGAAAAAGACAAACAAAAAGACGCTCCTCCAAAAGTTCTTGACCTAGAAAATTTATAATCTCTAGAAAGAGGAAAATGAAATAAAAAAAAATAATAATGACGATGATGACGACACAATGTCACCAGACAGGAAACTGCAAAGTGAAAAAAAAACCAAGACGAAAAGGAAAATTAAAATTAAAACAAGAACACCAAGTCTTGATGACTGAAACAGAGAAGAAAATGAAAAAAAAACATGAAGCAGAAAATTATTGCAAAGAAAACCCGGAAAAGGCAAGACCCAACTCCCCGCCTCCCCCTCGAATGCCAAGTCATCAGACAACCAAGCAGCCAGCCAGCCAAAGTCGTTCGCTCATTTATTTCAGCCCAGACATTCATTCATTCATTAGAGCCGCCATCCCAGCCCCCTATTCTCCTCCTTACCCACAAAGGCCAAGGAAGAAGAAGAAAAAAAAAGAAAATTAAAGAAAAACAAAATTGGAACATCTTCGCTGTGGGTGTGTTTAAAAACTGGGTTAATAACTGAACTAAACAAAAAGGAAAAAAAAACGTCAAGCAGCCAAGAATATGAGGCACAGCATCAAAAGGGCAATGGCAAGAAAGAGGCAAGCGGGATTCCCATTAGAGCTCTTAGATGAGAGCAATAAATTGGGCCAAACACAGTCTGGGCAGAAGAGGCACAGTGGGGTAAGGCGACCAAGTGCATAATCAGCAAATGAGGAAATAGCGAAACTATATGTGTGTGTGTGTGTGCGATTTACAGCGGAGAATGTCCCACTTTCTTGCGGGAGCCGCAAATGAGAGCCCAGCTGTTTCAAGTAGATGGTGACACTTCCTCCCGCAATGAATGCAGGCAGAAGTCAGTTCAACGTGCCTTTGGTTTTCCTTTCCATTTACATTAGGACTCTGGCAAGTAAGGCATTACCTTTCACAGCCAAGGACAAAGTTTTCTTTCACTGCAGCATTGCCTTCGTCTCCCTGGTCTGCCACCCTGCAGCAGCACGCCTTGAATGAAGATGATGGTGGTTTTGGTTTTTTTTCTCATTTTTCTCTTTTGCCCTTGTAATGGCTGATGGTGAGATGCTGTTAAAAAAAGTGTGTTTGCTTTTAATTTCATTTAGAATTTCATCTGCTTCTACTCATCGTCTGTTGCTAAGACCTTTGAAAAAAAAACGAACCTGCAGAAAAGGAAAAAAAAAGAAACACACAAGCCGGTTTTATTCATTTTCATTGAAAGTTTTCTTAGTGTTTCTTGGCTTGCGTAGGAAAGTGCCACTCATTTCCATTATATGCGAAAATTTCATCTATTTTTTTTGTCCTTGCCTTTAGAAACATAAATAAATGAACGAGTAAATGACTGGCCATGAGAAAAAGGCGGGAAATTCATTACCACGTTTCAAGTTGTCTTTGTACTAATGATGGAATATTGGGAAAAGGCGCCAATTTCTCGTGAAACTCAAAGACCTCTTTTTCAAGTGACCTTGATTTTAAATTGAAATATTACCAAAGATTATATCATTGGAGTAATGCATTTTCACCATAGGATGGGAGATCTACTAATCAGGTCCTTTCTTCAACGTCTTGACACCCTAAGGCCGTTTCCACCTGTCCACTATCCGCTTGAAATTTTTGAACATACTTTGCTCACTTGCATAGGGGACTTGTCGGTCCGTTTAACTTTGTGGTAACCCAAAATACGAAAATTGGTATACAACTTTGGAGTAAAATAAAATAAAACAAGTAAGAGCGTGCTAAGTTCGGCCGGGCCGAATCTTATATATCCTCCACCATATGTCGGATCTGTCGAGTTCTTTGCGCAGTATCTGTTTTTAGGCAAACAAAGAATAATGAATAAGAACGAAAGAGGAGCTATATCAAGTTATAGTCCGATTCGGGGCTCAAGAAGCAAAATCGGTAGGTCGGTATATATGGGAGCTGTATCAAGCTATAGATCGATTCAGACCATATTGCACACATATGTTGAAGGCCATGGGAGGAGCCATTGTACAAAATTTGTGCCAAATAGGATGAGAATTGCGCTCTCTAGAGGCTCAAGAAATCAAACCCAAGATCGGTTTATATGGCAGCTATATCAGGTTATGCACCGATTTGCGCCATACTTAGCACAGTTATTGGAAGTCATAACAAAACATCTCATGCAAAATTTCAGCCAAATCAGATAAGAATTGCGCCCTCTAGAGGCTCAAGAAGTCAAGATCCCAGATCGGTTTATATGACAGCTATATCAGGTTATGAACCGATTTGCGCCATACTTAGCATAGTTGTTGGAAGTGATATCAAAACACTATGTGCAAAATTTCAGCCAAATCAGATGAGAATTGCGCCCTCTAGAGGCTCAAGAAGTCAAGATCCCACATCGGTGTATATGACAGCTATATCAGGTTATGTACCGATTTGCGCCATACTTAGCATAGTTGTTGGAAGTGATATCAAAACACTATGTGCAAAATTTCAGCCAAATCAGATGAGAATTGCGCCCTCTAGATGCTCAAGAAGTCAATATCCCAGATTGGTTTATATGGCAGCTATATCAGGTTATGCACCGATTTGCGCCATACTTAGCACAGTTATTGGAAGTCACAACAAAACATCTCATGCAAAATTTCAGCCAAATCAGATGAGAATTGCGCCCTCTAGAGGCTCAAGATATAAAGACCCCAGATCGGTTTATATGGCAGCTACATCAGGTTATGAACCGATTTGCGCCATACTTAGCACAGTTGTTGGAAGTGATACCAAAACACCATATGCAAAATTTCAAGAAGTCAAGACCCAATATCGGTTTATATGGCAGCTACAGCAAAACATGGACCGATTTGGCCCATTTATAATCCCAACCGATCTACACTAATAAGAAGTATTTGTGCAAATTTTCAAGCGCCTAGCTTTACTCCTTCGGAAGTTAGCGTGCTTTCGACAGACAGACGGACGGACGTACGGACATGGCTAGATCGACTTAAGGTGTTACAAACTCAACTCGACTCGAGGTGTTACAAACAGAATGACGGAATAAGTATACCCTCAAACTGTGGTGGAGGGTATAACAACAGACGTGAGGAGCGATATGGAAATTAAATAAAAGGTCTTTGTGTATCAGACTAGTTCTTACTAATCGGATATAAAAATTTGGGCCCATGTATAGCAATCTAGTCATTGCATCTGTAACACATCGAAATATTCTTCTAGGACGCCCTAAAGTTTATATATTCTTGATCGCTAGGACGTTCTATTAAATCGATCTAGCCATGCCCGTCCGTCCGTCTGTCGAAATCACTATAGCGGATGAATGCGTTAAGCTGGCCACTTGAAATTTCCAAGAAATTTTTTCTAAAGTTTAAAATTTTCTCGTAAGAGAAAATTTTCAAGAAATTTTGTCCAAGAAATTTTCTCTAAAGATAAAATTTCCAAGAAATTTTCCTTAGAAACCAAATTTTCTTTTGAATTTCTTAAAAATACAAGAAACCCACAAAATCCTTGTATTATTCCCTAAGAATGTTGTAATGGGAATGAGCCATTTGACATGCCGTAGTTCATGCCTTCCTTCCAGATAAGCTTTGTTTTATTAAGTCCTTATTGATGTTATGCCATCCCAACATAACTCAAAAGCAATCAGAAGCCGTTGACATTAATTCAAACACCAGTCACCATCTAAGCGTATCATAAATTATTTGTAAAAAAATTTACCTCCCGTTAGGGGCGTTAAAGCTCGTCTGTTTTGAACTGGTTCTGTAAACCACTTAAACTGTTATGCAGGATAAAAGAAAGAGGAATAATGAAAACCACAAACCCCTCAAACCGTATGGCCATCCAGGGTAATTAATGGCCACAATCAATAATTTTGACAGGTATTTATTGAGGGAATTTTGTTGGCTGCTTCCAACAGTTTTCGAATTTTGATGATGACATTAAATTATGCTCAACAATTACTTCGACAAGACGGACGGACGGACTGACGGCTAAACAAAGCCTATGCTTGACTTAATCTAAATTAAAAAAAAAAAAAAATCGCTAAAGCCTAGCCATGAACTAAGGCAGAGACAGTTTTTCGCTAATCAACGATAAAATGTTTTTTTTTGTTTTATTTTCTCTAATAGCAATAAAGATAAGCCGACAGTTAGGTTGATGCATGCTTTTTTAGCTGTTACTTGGCAAGTTTATGCGCCTGGTCATAAACGGTTATATCGGCATATTGATGCTGCATCAGTCTTAGCTTTAGCTCAATGCGCATGCGCACAGCACTGTTGTTTAATATGCCAGACAGCACAGTTAGCACCCGGTGTCATGATAGACGTTCAACAAGAAAATACTTCGAATCCTTCTCATACAACATATTTTTTTTTGTATAGCGGCAAATGAAATGAAGGCAAATGTAAAAACGGTATTGATTTGCATTGAAAGACGAGGTGCTTAACTGGCGGAGGATGAGGACTTTTTAGTGAGCTAAAAAAAATTAGGAAGATGAGTTGATATCTTCTATCATATAAAAATGAAACTATTGTGCTTTGTTTGTATGTTCCGTATAGACTCAAAAACGGCTGAAACGATTTTCATAAAATTTTCGCAGATTGTGTAGGTTGATCTGGAAGAAAGCATAGGCTATATAATTTTTTAATATCGGGAGGGGGGCGGACCCTCCCCCTTACCCTAAAAGTACCACCCAAAAATTAAAGTGGACCGATCGGGACAATATGGGATTCAAATGAAAGGTATTCAAATGTAGAGTACGAATTTCATAAATAAAGTATGGTCCAAGTACCTGGGGGCCCGCCCCAGCCGCCAAAACCCCTTAAAATAGGTTTATTTGACGATCATGACAATATGGGACTCAAATGAAAGATATTCGGGAGTAGATTACGAATATGGTCAGGAATTAGGAATAGGCGGCGGGCGGGCCCTCCCCCGTTACCCCAAAAACACCACCCAAAATCAAAAGTGGACCGATAAGGACAATATGGATATCAATTGAAAATTATGAGGAATTCAGTAACGAATCTGGCATACAAATTCATGTCGAAGTATAGGGGGTCACCCCAACCCCACAAAAACGCCCAAAATGAGCACATTAGCCAATCTCGGATATATGGCACTCGGTTTGATTGTTCCGTATAGACTGAAAAACAGCAGAACCGATTTTCTTGAAATTTTCGCATATTGTGTAGGTTTGCCTGGAAGGGAACATAGGCTTTATAATTTTTCGATATCGGAAGGGGGACGGTCCCTCCACTTATGCCAAAAACATAACCCAAAATCAAAAGTGAACCGATCGGGACAGTATAGGTATTAAATAAAAGGTATTGGAGACCAAAAAACGAATATGTATTAAAATTTGGGTCCAAGTACCCATCGGGCCGCCCCAATCCCAACCCCAACTCCCCCAAACAGACATATTGGATGTTCATTTCAATATGGGGCTCAAATGAATTGTATTCGGGAGTAGATTTCGAATCTGGCATACAAAATCACACCAGGGTCACACCAACCCTCAAAAACGCCATTAGAACCATTATGACAATATGATACATGGCAGAACCGATTTTCTTAAAATTTTCATAGATTGTGCACGTCTGTCTGGAAGGAAATATAGCCTATATAATTTTTAGATATCGGGTGAAGGCGGACCCTCCCCCTTACCCCAAATATGCCACACATATCCGAAAGTGGTCCGATGGGCTCAACAAGGGTATTAACTAAAAACGTATTGGAGACCAGAAAACGACCAACGTCTATATGGCAGCTATATCAAAATCTGGACCGATCAAAGCCAAATTGAAGAAGGATGTCAAAGGATCCAACACAACTCACTGTCCCAAATATCGGCGACATCGGACAATAAATGCGCCTTTTATGGGCCCAAAACCTTAAATCGAGAGATCGGTCTATATGGCAGCTATATCATAATCTGAACCGATCTGAGCCAAATTGAAGAAGGATGTCGAAGGATTCAACACAACTCACTGTCCCAAATTTGGGCGACATTGGACAATAAATGCGCCTTTTATGGGCCCAAAACCTTAAATCGAGAGATCGGTCTATATGGCAGCTATATTAAAATCTAGACCGATCCGGACCATATTGAAGAAGGATGTTGAGGGGCCTAACACAACTCACTGTCCAAAATTTTGGCAAAATCAGACAATAAATGCGCCTTTTATGGGCCTGAGACCGTAAATCGGCCGATCGGTCTATATGGCAGCTATATCCAAATCTGAACCGATCTGAGCCAAACTTAGTAAGAATGTCGAAGGGCTTAACGCAACTCACTGTCTTAAATTTCAGCAAAATCGGATAATAAAAGTGGCTTTTATGGGCCTAAGACCCTAAATCGGTGGATCGGTCTATATGGCAGCTATATCCAAATCTGAACCGATCTGAGCGAAACTTAATAAGAATGTCGAAAGGCCTAACACAACTCACTGTCTTAAATTTCAGCAAAATCAGATAATAAATGTGGCTTTTATGGGCCTGAGACCCTAAATCGGCCGATCGGTCTATATGGCAGCTATATCCAAATCTGAACCGATCAGAGCGAAACTTAGTACGAATGTCGAAGGGCTTAATGCAACTCACTGTCTTAAATTTCAGCAAAATCGGATAATAAATGTGGCTTTTATGGTCCTAAGACCCTAAATCGGTGAATCGGTCTATATGGCAGCTATATCCAAATCTGAACCGATCTGAGCGAAACTTAGTAAGAATGTCGAAGGGCCTAACACAACTCACTTTCTTAAATTTCAGCAAAATCGGATAATAAATGTGGCTTTTATGGGCCTAAGACCCTAAATCGGAGGATCGGTCTATATGGCAGCTATATCCAAATCTGGACCGATCTGGGCCAAATTGAAGAAGGATGTCGAGGGGCCTAACAGAACTCACTGTCCCGAATTTCATAAAAATCGGTTAATAAATGTGGCTTTTATCAGCCTAAGACTCTAAATCGGAGGATCGGTCTATATGGCAGCTATATCCAAATCTGAACCGATCTGAGCCAAACTTAGTGATAATGTCGAAGGGCCTAACACAACTCACTGTCTTAAATTTCAGCAAAATCGGATAATAAATGTGGCTTTTATGGGCCTGGGACCCTAAATCGGCCGATCGGTCTATATGGGGGCTATAGCAAGATATAGTCCGATTTAGCCCATCCTCGAATTTAACCTGTTTATGGTTAAAAAAAAGAATCTGTGCAAAATTTCAACTCAATATCTCTATTTTTAAAGACTGTAGCGTGATTTCAACAGACGGACAGACAGACAGACAGGTGTCTAGATCGTATAGATTTTTACGCTGATCAAGAATATATAGGGTCGGAAATGGATATTTCGATGTGTTGCAAACGGAATGACAAAATAAATATATATAATAACAATCGATATTTAGCCAAAATATTAAATATCGATAGTACCATCGTTATTTTGCCAGCTCTACATAAGACCGGCGAAAAATGTTAGACGCTGGATAAAAAAAAATCGGGCTCGACAATTAGCAATTTACTTTAAATTGTTGCGCCGCTTAGGTAAACGTAGAAATTTTGAAAATCTTATTTTTTTATATTCCACACTCTTATTAAAAAATTTTTTTTTTTCTTTTCTTTATTTCAGCTTTACCGTTCCAGGAATTTTAATTGTAATGTCACATCAACCTTGACATATCTGAAGACCAACTAATCGCTGCCTATTTGTTTGGTGTACCGCCTTCTAGCAAATGTTACAGCCACATTTACCTGTCATTTCTATGTGGACTAATTTGTTTGTTTTTGATGTTAATTTAGCCGTTAATACTCGTAAGTTAACAAATTTATAGTCTAACCTGTGGTTGTTCGATGTCGCTAGCGCTAGTCCGCTGTTGTTCACAGTCTCCTAGATATCAAATTGTACGATTTGCTGTCCGACACAGCATACAGACAACAGCGGTGCCTCTTAAACTCATGGCAGGTAGGCAGGCAGGCATTTCATTTGCAAAGTGTTAAACGTCTGTGTGCAGCAACTATCTATGACTGCATTGGTTTAATTAATTTATTTTTTTTTTCGCAATGCCTCCACATCTTCGCAGCAATTAAGGCCCGTTTAATGCTTAGCACTATGGCTATCAGCGAATTTATAGAATGGAATATTTCCAGCAAAGTAATATACAACCAGCTCTCAATGCTATAATTTAGATATGAATCGAATGTTTGTCAAGTTGATAGATTTTTAATAGACCGATTGCAGTTGAAATCTGTTAAAAAAAAAATAAAAAAAAAATAAAATAAAATAAAAAAAAAATAATAAAAATAAAAAAAAAATTATAAAGGATAATAAGAGTCAACTTGTATGCATTATAACATTTTTTTTGCTATACAAAAATTGAGCTAAAGAATGTGTGTTACATCGCTCAAGAGAGATTGAATGATTAGTTGAACGTTAAAAACACACACACAAGAGATCTTTTTTTTTTTTGTGTACATAAACAATATGAAGTTTGCTCAGCAACAATCCATTAAGAGACTTCTCCCATACAAATCGGTTTTAATCGTTTAAAGTTTTACCTCAATGATAAGGGAGCTCCTATTTATAGCCGAGCCCGAAGAGCTTGCAGCTGAGCGAAATCTTTTCGTTAAGATCATAATGACCAATGGTGGTTTGATGTTCTCGCCAGGATTCAGTGACACGGATCGACGCGAGTGACGGTGAACCGTAGACCGAAGTAATGCATCCTATAGCTCACTAGCTGGACAGGGCCCGCTTCGCTGCGCCTTCTTTAACTCTCTAATATCTATTAAGGGTGGAGACACTTCGTCCTGAATGTGGATATCGTGCTACTGTAGCCCATGTCCACCTATGACGCTGAACGCCTGCGTTCGAATTCTGGCGGAACTTCAGACAAAATTTAAAGCGGTGGTTATACCCTCTTAAAGTTGGCGACATTTGCGAGGTACAATACCCTGCATTGGTCATGTAAAAAATTCTCCCCAAAGAGATGGCACACTGCGGCACACCGTACGGACTTGGCTATAAAAAAGATACCTTATCGTTGATAAACTCAACTTGAATCGGAAAGCACTCATTGATGTATGAAGAGTTTGCCCCCGCTCGGTTCCAGGGCAAATTTTTACTCTACTCCCAAATGTCTTTCTTTTGAGCCCCATATTACTGCATTAGTAAATATTGCGGGTTTAGGGTGTATTTCGGGGGTGGTCACCTGGCCATCAAAGTAAATATAGGATTCGTGTTCTGCTTTCAGAAACATTTCGTATGAGTCCCATAATGTCATGATCGGTAAATAAGTTGTGTTTGTAGGTGGGGTGGACCCCAGGCACTTTGTCCTGATAATCAATAAATATCCACCCCAAAAAGCTTTTAAATAATAGGGAGGTATTTTGAGGTGGGGCGGCTCCCAAACCGTTGATTTTAGCTCCATACTGCTACAGTCGGAAATAAAAATTGGAATCAAAATTGGATATCAAATTCGTTTTCTACTCTCAAATACCTTTCATTAGAGTCCCATATTGCCATAATGGGTCAATTAATCTATTCGACGTATTTTTAGGAGGCCACCGTAGCGCAGAGGTTAGCATGTCCGCCTATGACGCTGAACGCCTGTGTTCGAATCCTGGCGAGACTATCAGAAAAAATTTTCAACGGTGGTTTTCCCCTCCTAATGCTGGCAACATTTGTGAGGTACTATGCCATATAAAACTTCTCTGCAAAGAGGTGTCGCACTGCGGCACGCCGTTCGGACTCGGAGGAGGCCCCTTACAATTGAGCTTAAAACTTGAATCGGACTGCACTCATTGATATGTGAGAAGTTTGCCCCTGTTGCTTAGTGCAATGTTCATGGGCAAAATTTGCAATTTGTATTTTTAGGAGGAAATGAGCCACTTTGACTTCAATGCAAATTTTAATGTCATATCTCTAATCTACTCCCAAATATCTTTCATTTGAATCCTATATAGCCATGGTCGGCTGATATGCCCATTTGGGGGTATTTTAGCTCCATACTGCTACAGTCGGAAATAAAAATTGGAATCAAAATTGGATATCAAATTCGTTTTCTACTCTCAAATACCTTTCATTAGAGTCCCATATTGCCATAATGGGTCAATTAATCTATTCGACGTATTTTTAGGACGCCACCGTAGCGCAGAGGTTAGCATGTCCGCCTATGACGCTGAACGCCTGTGTTCGAATCCTGGCGAGACCATCAGAAAAAATTTTCAACGGTGGTTTTCCTCTCCTAATTCTGGCAACATTTGTGAGGTACTATGCCATATAAAACTTCTCTGCAAAGAGGTGTCGCACTGCGGCACGCCGTTCGGACTCGGAGGAGGCCCCTTACAATTGAGCTTAAAACTTGAATCGGACTGCACTCATTGATATGTGAGAAGTTTGCCCCTGTTCCTTAGTGGAATGTTCATGGGCAAAATTTGCAATTTGTATTTTTAGGAGGAAATGAGCCACTTTGACTTTAATGCAAATTTTAATGTCATATCTCTAATCTACTCCCAAATATCTTTCATTTGAATCCTATATAGCCATGGTCGGCTGATATGCCCATTTGGGGGTATTTGGGGGTGAGGTGACCTCCCATTACTTGCACTTAATTGCCATATTTGTAATCTACTGCCGGATACGCAGAATATTTCTGTTTAGAGGAGTTTTTGGGTTGGGGCGACCCAGTGGGTACTTGGACCCAAAATTTAATACGATTTTTATTTTCTGGTCTCCAATACCTTTCATTTGATAGCCATATTGTGTCCATCAATCCTTTTTTGGTTTTGGGTGGCGTTTTTGGTGTAAGGGGAGGGTCAGCCACCATTCGATATCTAAAAAAGCGTGCTAAGTTCGGCCTGGCCGAAGCTTATATACCCTCCACCATGGATCGCATTTGTCGAGTTCTTTTCCCGGCATCCCTTTTTAGGCAAAAAAGGGTAATAGAAAAGATTTGCTCTGCAAGTAGAGTGATATCAAGATATGGTCCGATTCGCACCACAATTAATTAGTATGTTGGAGACCTGTGTAAAATGTCAGCCAATTCGAATAAGAATTGCGCCCTTTGGGGGCTCAAGAAGTAAAATAGAGAGATCGATTTATATGGGAGCTGTATCGGGCTATAGACCGATTCAGACCATAATAAACACGTATGTTGACGGTCATGAGAGAATCCGTCGTACAAAATTTCAGGCAAATCGGATAATAATTGCGAGCTCTACAGGCTCAAGAAGTCAAGATCCCAGATCGGTTTATATGACAGCTATATCAGGTTATGAACCGATTTAAACCATACTTGGCACAGTTGTTGGATATCATAACAAAACACGTCGTGCCAAAATTGATTCAAATCGGATAAGAATTGCGCCCTCTAGAGGCTCAAGAAGTCAAGACCCAAGATCGGTTTATATGACAGCTATATCAGATTATAGACCGATTTGAATCATTCTTGGCGCAGTTGTTGGATATCACGACAAAACACTTCGTGCGAAATTTCATTCCAATCGGATAAGAATTGCGCACTCTAGAGGCTCAAGAAGTCAAGACACAAGATCGGTTTATATGGCAGCTATATCAAAACATGGACCGATATGGCCCTTTTACAATCTTAACCAACCTACACTAATAAGAAGTATATGTGCAAAATTTCAAGCGCCTAGCTTTACTCCTTCGAAAGTTTGCGTGCTTTCGACAGACAGCAGGACGGACGAACGTACGGACGGACGGACATGGCTAGATTGACTTTAAATGCCATGACGATCAAGAATATATATATTTTATGGAGTCTCAGACGAATATTTCGAGTAGTTACAAACAGAATGACGAAATTAGTATACCCCCCCTCTTATGGTGGAGGGTATAATTATATAACCTATGTTTCCTTTTTTTGATTGTACGGAACAAACAAACATACCGAGTCCCATATAGTCATGATGGGTCATATGCCCATTGGGGGAGTTTTTGGGGAGCGTGTGGTGACCCCCTACACTTCGATCTGATTTTGTATGCCAGATTCGTAATCTACTCCCAAATACCTCTCATTTAAGCCCCACATTGATATGGACGATCAATTTGTCTGTTTTTATACATTTTGGGGTTAGGGCGTACTTGGGTACTGGGTACTTGCACCCAATTTTTAATACCATATTCGTATTATACTCTTCAATACCTTTCATTTGATTTCCATATTGTTTTTATTGGTCCACTTGTGATTTTCAGTGGTATTTTGGGGGTAACGGGGAGGGTCCGCCCCCTTCCGATGTCAATGAATTTTAAAGCATATTTCTTCTTCCTGACCATATTCGCAATCTACTCCCGAATACTTTTCATTTGAGTTCCATGTTGTCATGATTGTCAAGTAAACCTATTTAAGGGTTTTGGGGCTGGGGCGGCCCCCCAGGTACTTAGACCCAACTTTTATTATAAAATTCGTACTCTACACTTGACTAGCTCTCATTTGAATCCCATATTGTGACTTTTATTTTCGGCTAGAACTTTTGGGGTAAGGGGCAGGGTCCGCCCCCCTCCCGATATCAAAAAATTATATAGCCTATGTTTCCTTACAGATCAACCTACATAATCTGTAAAAATTTCAAGGTAATCGGTTATGCCGTTTTTTTGACTATACGGAACAAACAAACAGACAAAAAATTCAATTTTATATAAGATAGCTGGCAAGTGGCAACCCATCGGTTCCTGCTGCGTTATGGTTATTACTCCAGTTCACGGGTATTTCATTTTAATTCTGCATATTACCTTAATATGTCATCCGGAAATGATGATGGGTATCATCGTTATATGCCCCGATGTGATAATACTCAAACCTTTTAACCTATGCACATAAAAAAGTAAACGCGTCTTAGTTCGGCCGACTTGAATCTTATATACCCTCCACCATTGATCGCATTTGTTCAGTTCCTTGAATGACTTTTTTTAATATAAAAGGAGATTTGTTTAGCTACTATCCTTTTGGCAACACTGATTTAATCACGCTCACGCATGTTTCCTGTTTTGTTTCACTATCAAACATCAATTTTATCATCAAAATGGGTGCTTTGTCAAGAAAGTTCATGGCATGCTGCTTGTGTTCGGCGACGAAGCTCATTTTTGACTCAATGGGTCCGTAAATAAGCAGAATTGTCGATTTTAGGATGAAGTTTAGCCTGAAGCATTGCAAGCCTCCAATGCAACCAGACAAAGTCACAGTTTAGAGCGGTTTATGGGCTGGTGGCATCATTGGACCGTACTTTTTCAAAGGAGATGCGAATTGTAATGTAAGTGTGAATGGTGAGCGCTATCGTGAGATGATATTGCATGACATGTGGTTTCAACAAGACGGTGCAACATGCCACACAGCATGCGTAACAATGGATTTATTGAGAGGCGAGTTCGATGAACATTTTATTCCACGTTCGTGACCGGTCAATTGGCCGCCTAGATCGTGCGAATTAACGCCTTTAGACTATATTTTGTGGGGCTATGTTAAAGCTCATGTCTATACAGACAAGCCCACTTCAATTGACGTATTGAGAGACCACATTGAAACATTAGTTCGTGAGATACGGCCGAAATGTTGCAAAGACTACGCCAAAATTGGACTATGTGCAAATAAGACACTTTTTAGAGGCTGTAGCGTGATTATAACAGAAGGACGGACAGACATATGGACATTGTTAAATTGTCTTAAATTTTACGACGATCAAGAATATATATGCTCTGTAGGGTCGGGAATGGGTATTTCGAAGTGTTACAAACCCCTTTCCTATGGTCGTTGGTATACAAAGTTGATGTTCCATTTGATATTTCAGTAGGTATACCAAATAAAAGTCTGACTAGATTTAGACATAGGTTCTAATTATTAAAAGTAGAAGGTAGATTCGGTGGTGTAGCGTATTATATAGTCGACTGCGCCCGACTCTAGCCATGCTTTACTGGTTTAAGATTAACTTCGTTCGATCAGATCTAGGCACCGAAAGACCTTCAGAGAATGGGTAATACACTCCGAAATGCTCGATGAAGTGGTTTAAAATTGCATAACGAATGGAGCCGGAGCCGCGGGCAACATTTACATGACGTTTTTTTATTCAATTAATGGCATAGACCAGAGTTCATTGATACTAATAAACATTTTGAATATATGATGCATATTCAACAGTTTTATAAGTTTAATTATTTATGTTCATAACCTGATATAATTGCCATATGAACCGATCTTGGGTCTTGACTTCTTCAGCTTTTAGAGGACGCAATTCTTAACCGATTTGGCTTTAAGTTTGCACGTGGTGTTTGGGTGTCACTTTCAACCACTGTGCTAAGTTTGATTTAAATCGGTTAGTAACGCCCCCTAGCGGCTCTTCTTGAGCCGCTAGAGGGCGCAATTCTCATCCGATTTGGTTGAAATTTTGCATGAGGTGCTTTATTATGATTTCTAACAACTGTGCTTAGTATGGAGCGAATCGGTATATAACCTGATATAGCTGTCATATAAACCGATCTGGCATCTTGATTTCTTGAGCCTCTAGAGGGCGCAGTTATTATCCAAGTTGGCTGAAATTTTGTACAACGGCTTCTCCCATGACCTTCAATGTACATGTGAAACAAGATCTAAATCGATCTATAGTTTGATACAGTTCCCATATAAACCGACCTTGCGATTTTGCTTTTTGAGCTCCTACAAGGCGCAATTCTTATCCGAATGGACTGAAATATTGCACAATGACTTTTCTACAATGTTTAGCATTCAATTCATTTATGGTCCGAATCGCACTATAACTTGATATATGTAGCTCCAATAGCATAACAGTTCCTATTCATTATTCTTTGTTTGTTTAAAAAGTGATACCGCGCAAAAAACTCGACAAATGCTTTCCATTGTGGAGGGTATATAAGATTCGACCCGGCCGAACCTAGCACACTCTTACTTGTTTTTATACCCTACACCACTACTGTGGTACAGGGTATTATAACTTAGTGAATTAGTTTGTAACACCCAGACGAAAGAGAGATAGACCCATTGATAAGTATACCGATCGACTCAGAATCATTTTCTGATTCGATTTGGCTATGTCCGTCTGTCTGTCCGTCCGTCTGTCTGTCCATGTTAATTTGTGTACAAAGTACAGGTTGCAGTTTTCATCCAATCGTCTTCAAATTTGGTATGAACATGTTCTTTGGCCTAGAGATAAAGCCTATTGAAATTGGAAAAAATCGGTTCAGTTTTGGATATAGCTCTCATATATATGTTCGTCCGATTTGCAGTAATAATGTAATGAAATGGTCATTTGTTAACTGATTTTCTTGAAATTTGTTAGGAAGGATTTTTCCCTTGACTCTCGACATTACTGGTGAATTTCATGGAAATCGGTTCAGATTTAGATATAGCTCTCATATATATACATATATGTATATATCGCCCGATTTTTACTCCTAGCGCCACTGCAAGCGCATTTATTGACCAATCTTCCCAAAACTTCGTACAACGCTTTATTCGACGACTGTGACAGTATATGAGAAGTTTGCTCGAAATCGGTTCTGATTTAGATATAGCTCCCATATAAATGTTCCTCCTGAAACGAAGTGGTCCTTTGTTAACCGATTCTCTCGAATTCGGCAGGAAGGATTTTCTTATGACTGTCGATATTACTGGAGAATTTCATAGAAATCGGCGAAGATTTAGATATAGCTGTCATATATGTATATCGCCAGATTTTCACCCCAAGAGCTGCTGTAAGAGCATTATTTGACTAATCTTCCCAAAATTTTGTACCACGCTTTCCTCGACGAATACCCCATTGCTTGTTGTCATTGCTTGCTTGTTGTCATTTATCAACCGTAATTATAACTGTTTGACCTTATTTGATCGCCGAGGTCTATCAAAATTGGTTCAGAATTGGATATAGCTCCCACATTATACCTATAGGGTAGGTGTAGGGTATTATAAAGTCGGCACCTCCGACTTTTGCTCCTCCTTACTGGTTTAATTTGGTTCTGATTGGCCCAGATTTGGATAAAGCTGCCATATAGACCCATAAATTACGCATTTATTGTCCGATTGAAATTTGAGACAGTGGCTTATGTTAGGCTTTTCGACATCCGTATCGTAGTATATGGTTCAGATCGGTCTATATTTGGGTATGGTTGCCAAAAAGACCAATATTTTGTTAACAAACAGTGACTTGTATTTATTAAGCCATTCAATGGCTTGAGTTTATTTAAGAACTCAACTTGGAATCCTGGTTGTCCACTGGCCAACATTTTTCATTCGTAACATGAACGTTTAGCCATTTCTGGTATTAATAGAATGCTAAGAATGCCAGCCTTGCATCAAACCAAAAATAGATTTTGAAACTCTAATGTGGATATTTGCTTCCTGAAAAGCAATGCTTAGAAACTACAAAATAGTTTCGTAAATATTTGCATGCCATTGCCCGGCGATGGTTTTTATGCAAAACAAAGTCGTAAAGTCTGACAAAAAGGCTGTCTGTCCATAGCAGGTTTGCTAAAATATAGTCAACAACAGCGGCTGAAGCGCCAGTCTGAACCACTACACTGAACCCACAAAATCCATGTGAATGACATACAACTGCGGGTAGACTTCCACGCCTGGTTTGGTACTAAATTAAGAATTCGCAAACTGGATTTGTGGTTATGCGTGTTATTGGCCTTTTAAGCCATCTATAGCTCTCTGTATAAAATGTTAATAAAATTGTTTAAATTTCATAAGGAAGCATAATGAATGTGAGTATGTGTTGGTTGGCTCTAACTGGCAATATTTTCTTGGTAAGCCTTATAGCCATTGAACAAAACACATTGGGTTTTGCTTTCAGGACACATAATCCGGCTATTTGAAGCAAACTAAAATGGCTAGCAAGACATATGAAAGTTGGTGTTTATTGGCTGGCTGACTGCCTGCCTAGCTGCCTGGTCGATGACTGGTCTCTGAGTGACGTTTTGAGGCAGTTGCAGTTGGCCCCAGGATAGACAATGAAAATCACCTGCTGCGTTATTAATAGACGCAACGTGTGCAAAACACCTTCACGGGGCCAAACAGCCAAACATGTGGCGTTAATGGCTGTAATAATCCTGGGCTTTGGGCTATGAGCCTTTCAGATTTTTGCACTATCCGTCTGTGTTATGAGTTAGGCAATGGCTTGCATCGCCAATTAATAGTTGTGAAATTCAGGCGTCATCATCCGCTGCATCATCATCATCATCGACGACATCGTCACCAATTTTGGCATTACAGCGGCTAGCTGAGAGCATCGCACTTGAATTACATTGAATTGCCCCAGAGCGGGCATTTAAATACGTAAAGCAAAGTACTACGCACTCATACACAGCGAAAAAAATACTCCATCTATGGAATAGGTGGGTATACTAAAATCGTAATTTCGCTTCTTTACTTCTTGAGCTTGACAGCAATGTGGTACCAAGTGTTCTACAGCGTATATGTATAACCTCCAATAGCCAAGTCAGTTGTATAAACAGATCTCCTAGTAAGAGTTCTTCTACACCTTTGGGGCATAATTGGGAAAAATCTTCAATTCCAAAAATCTACCAAAAATCTTGGGGATATAAAAGATCTCTCTCTGTTCCTAGGAAAAAAACAAATTTTTCTCGGTGTAATTATGGCACCCAGGCATTCATACGCCTGCGTTGGTTCACCTCAACGTGGGCCATACTTAAAATGGTAACACAATCTTATTTACGGCTTGACTCTCTTGCCTTTTCGTCCATTTAACCGCTGAAATTCCATTTTGTTTTGTTGGACCACCATTCAATTGAAGTTTATTATATGACAAATGAACATAAAATAAGGCTAATTCACATTTCAAATAGCAGCCGCTTTTGGGTTTCGCTAGTTTATTTAAATATTTTAATGGAGAGTCCCACAGATTCGAGGATATGCCATAAACAGGCCAAACCAATAGTGTCCACTGTTTATGTCTATGCCAATGGGGCGATCTATGCCAAATGGACACTCTATGCGATATGGACTTCGGCTTTTGCTTCATCTTCATCATGGAGTGTAGAAAATTGCATTAGTTCGCATATTTAAGCATATTTGTATCATAATTAGTAACAATTATGGCCATTTTCAAGCATCTCTGCTGGATGCCAAGGAGGATTATGAGCAGTAGTCTCCAGTAAACTCCAATCAATGTTATTGACAGCATGTCGAAATTTTATAATTTAATGCAGCTGGCAAACCAAGCAACCATATAAGCAACCGTTGATTAGTTCAAAAGCCCAAGAAAGCTAAAAAGGGGGAAATTATGTAGCCAGATACATAAAAGTAAGTTTGCATGGGATTTTTTGAAACACCAATGTAAGGTGGGGTTTCAATTAAAGCTAGACTGTTGCCACATAAAGCGCACTAACAGAGACGTAGTCAAATGTTAACGGCAATGAAAAGGAGAACGAAATAAGATAATCTTATTCAACAAGTTCATGGTATAGATAAAATGTAAATCAGGAAACTGATAGGTGGGTTTCCTAAGAATCATAAGAAATCTTATATATAAAAATCAATTTGTGTTTGTTTGTAGGTTTGTTTGTTTGTTTGTATGTTTGTGTGTTCCTTATAGACTCAGAAACGGCTGAACCGATTTTCTTGATATGTTCACAAATGGTGCCTAATGACCCCATGGTGTAGTACCCCATAGAGTACTAAATTTTTTGATATCTGATGGGGGGGGGGGGCGGACCCTCCCCCTTACCCTAATTTTCAGAAACGCCAGATCTCGGAAATGGATGGTGCGATTTAGGGTACTATATTTGTGTGCCCTCATATAGTACCCTAAAAATAACAATTTGGTATCCAAATTTCGGATGGGGTACCTAGGGGGGCCGCCCCACCCTAAAACCTACCAAACATATATTTAGATCAATCACGACAATATGGGACTCAAATGAAAGGTATTTAGGATAAGAAAACGTATTTGATATCCAATTGTCGGACCAAGTACTAGGGGGACCACCCCAAGACCCAAAACCCCCTAAATCGGTTATATTTACCGACCATGGCAATATGGGACTCAAATAAAAGGTATTTTTGAGTAGAATACGAATCTGATATTCAAATGTGGGACCACGTTTCTGGGGGTCCACCCCTTTCCCAAAACACACCCCAAAAAGGACTTACTAACTGACCATGGGAATGTGGGGCTTAAATAAAAGGTATTTGAATGTAGAATACGAATCTGACATCCAAATATGGGACCAAGTGTTTGGGGGGCCGTCGCTCACCAAAAACATCCTCCAAAGGGGACAAATTTACGACCATAGCAATATGGGGCACAAATAAGAGGTCTTAGGCAGTAAAGCACGAATTTGAAATCAATATTCGGGAAAAGTGTCTATGGGGCCACCCCACCGCCGCAACACCACCCATATAGTAAGTATTTTCTGACTATTGCAATATGGAGCTCAAATAAGAGGAGTTTTAAAGTGGAACACGAATCCGATATATATTTTCAAGGCCAACTCACTTAGTGGCCGCCCATTCCCCAAAACACCCCCCAAGCCGGTCATGTTTGCCGACTATGGAAATATGGGGCTCAAATTAAAGGTATGTGGGAGTAGACCACGTATCTGATATCAACATTAGGGGTCAACTGTCTAGCGGACGTCCCACCACCATAACAAGACCCAAATAGGACGTATTTGCTCACCAAGACAATTTGGGTCTTAAAGAGAGTGGAACTAAATATTCATAGTTTTTAGGGCCAATACGCCAAGCCGGACAAATTTGCTGACTTTTGCAATAAGGAGTTTAAATGAGATTAGAAAACGAATTTGATATCCAATTTTGAGGGCAATGGTAATATGGGGTTCAAATAAATGATATATGAGAATAGAGCACGTTGCTGATATATTTTCCGGGCTTAATGTTTGGGGGACCACTCCAATCCCCAAAACACCCCTAAATCGGGCATATTTACCGACCATGTCAATGTGGAGCTTAAATGAAAGGAATTGGGGGGTAGAGCAAGAATTCATACCCATTTTCGGGACAAATTTTCTGGGGGTCTACCCCTTTCCTAAAATACCCCACAAACAGCAATTTTTTACTGACCATCGCAATATGGGGCTCAAATAAAGGTATTTGGGAGTAGAATACGAATTTGATATCCATATGTAGGACCATGTATTTAGGGCGTAACCCCTTTCCCAAAACACCCCCAAAGGAAAAATATTTTTCGACCATGCCAATATGTGCTCAAATAAAACGTATTTGAGATTAGAAAACGAATTTGATCATCTATTTTGGGGCCATGTGTTTGGGGGACGCCTCATCCTGTAAACTCCTCTTTAGCCAATGGCAATATGGGGTTTAAATAAATGGTATTTGAGAGAAGAGCACGATGCTGATATTTTTCAGGAGGGCCAAGTGTCTGTGGGACCACCTCACCCCCGAAAACACCACTAAATCTGACATCATGAGAATATCGGGCTGAAATTAAGTATTTTACGAATGGAATACACCTTACATCCAAACTTAAATTCGTAGACCAATAAAGATCATGTGGCAATAAAGATCATAAAGGCACTTATATTGTTAAACTGTTACTCAAGTTTGCATGGTATTTCACTAAAAGATCTTTAATTGTCGAAAATAAATATTCCAAGGAAACTTTTGTTCCATATAAAGTAAAAAAAAAGGCGCAGCGAAGCGGGCCCGGGTCAGCTAGTATATAATATGTAAAGCGTGCTCAATTCGGTCGGGACGAATTTTAGGAACCCTTCAACATGGGTTATGCTAAAAATGTTATTTTGTAATAAATTTAGTCAAAGGGCATAATCTTATTTTATATACCAAACTTCTGTCAAACCAGCAAATATTAAAGCTTCTAGGAACCCAACAAGGATGATCGAGAGACCGGTTTACATGGGAGCTATATCAGGTTAGAAACTGATTTGGATCGTATTTGGCACAGTTGTTGAAAGTCGCAATAGAACATCGCATGCAAAATTTCAGCCACATCGGACAAAAATTGAACACTACAGAACACCACATGCAAAATTTCAGCCAAATTGGGAAAAAATTGGGAAAAAATTGGGACTTGTAAGGGGTCCAGAAGTTATATCGGGAAATCGGTTTATATTGGAGCTATATCAGGTTCTTGACCGATTTGAACCGTTCTTGGAACAATTGTTGGAAGTCTTAACCGAACACTATGTGGAAAATTTCAGCCAAATCGGACTAAAATTGCGGCTTCTAAAGTCTCAGGAAGTCAAATCGGGAGATCGGTTTATATGGGAGCTACATCAGGTTATAGACCGATTCGGACCGTACTTGGCACAGAAATTGGGAATCATGTCATAACAGAATACTATTGGGTTGTCCAAAAAGTAATTGTGAATTTTTTAAAAGAAAGTAAATGCATTTTTAATAAAACTTAGAATGAACTTTAACCAAATATACTTTTTTACACTTTTTTTCTAAAGCAAGCTAAAAGTAACAGCTGATAACTGACAGAAGAAAGAATGCAATTACAAGAGTCACAAGCTGTGAAAAAATTTGTCAACGCCGACTTTATGAAAGATCCGCAATTACTTTTTGGGCAACCCAATACATGCAAAATTTCCGCCAAATCGGACAAAAATTGCGGCTTCTAAGGACTCAAGAAGTCAAATCGGCAGATCGGTTTATATGGCAGGGCAAACGGTGGACTGACTATCCCCCTTACCAGCATTTTCAAAAATGCCAGATATTGGAGAACAATAATAAGCCCACATAAAACATTTTGTGTTCGCCATTTCGGGTTGACGTTTACTTGGCTGTTCAGTGTGTTTCCTAGAGCATGCAGCATAAATTACCTTTCAATGCTATGCATATGCGCTCACTTCCATCCATTGGTGCAACTACAATAAGCAGGTGGTAATTGTTGGATCATTGTCACATGTATGAACGTATAAACATAGAGGCGTTGGTACAACCACAAACTTTGATGCATTACAACAACAAAAAATAGTTTGGGGAAAATGAGCAGCTTAAAAAAATCCATCAATATCACATAAGGAAAACATATTTTGTATGAAAATACTAAGGATTAGGACTTTATGTAAATATAGCTCTCATATAGACTAATCCCAGGTTTAAGTCCTTAGGCACATAAAAATAGCTGTTATTGTCCGATTTCGCCGAAATTTGACACAGCTGTCCGTCCGTGACTGATATGGTTGGGAGCGCACCATTTTGGGTATATGTCTCCCATGTAGAGCGATCTCCCGGTTAAAGTTCTTTCTCCCATAACTGGCCAAGTTATTATCTGATTTTGCTGAAATTGAGTGCAGTGGCCTATGTTAAAACACTACACATCCTCGCCGAATATGGCACAGATAGATTCATATTTGGATATAGCATCCATGTATATCGATTTTCTGATTCACGATCTTGGGTTGGCATCCTGGCGACATTTGTGTGATACAATACCATTTGGTTGGAGGCCACCGTAGCGCAGAGGTTAGCATGTCCGCCTATGACGTTCGAATCCTAGCGACATTTGAGAGGTACTATACCACTTGGTTGGAGGCCACCGTAGCGCAGAGGTAAGCATGTCCGCCTATGACGCTGAATGCCTGGATTAGAAACACGACCATCACAAAAATGTTCAGCGGTGGTTATCCCCTCCTAATGCTGGCGACACTTGTGAGGTACTTTGCCATGTAAAACCTTCTCCCCGAAGAGGTGTCGCTCTGCGGCACGCCCTTCGGACTCGGCTATAAAAAAGGGAACCCTTATCATTGAGCCTAAACTAGGATCGGTCAGCACTCATTGATTTGTAAGAAGTTTGCCCCCGTTCTTTAATGGAATGCGCATAGGGGGGTGTGTCTACTAATCTTGACAATCTGAACCGATCTATTCATGTCCGTCCGTTTGTCGAAATCAGGGTCTCGTTCAATCGAATGACGCTTTTTTGAAAAGGTATTTTTTTTGTTGCGAGACCACGGTAAGCATGTCCGCCTATGACGCCAAATGCCAGGGTTAAGATTCCGTCGTGACAATATCAGCAAAAATTTTCAGCTATGGTTTTCCCTTTACTAACCAGCCAGCAAGGCTACATTTTTGAGGTATCCAGCCATGTTAATACTTCTTTTCCATTTGATGTCGCACAGTGGGATAAAAAAAAAATAGTAGAAAAATATTCCAATGGCATAAACGGATTTAGATAACTCTTTTAAATTTGAAATCTTTGTTGTTGAGGTGCGATCAAAATCATGAGCAAAATTTCAAGCCCCTTGGTGGTCCGATCAGGGCTCTAAAGGTAGTCACCACGGTATTCGAAAAAATGTTGGGGCTGTTAAATTTTCATTTGTGGTCCGATTTTCAAAATTCTGTTTTAGCTAGATAGGGATAGGGACGGGACTCTCCGTGAGTACCTGGTAATCTTATTGTATTCCTTGAGCCGTGTGTAATTCACATCCCAATATACTTCCGATTTTTTACGATATACTCTGTTAAAAAGTCTGCGGACCTCTTTCCCAATGTTGTGAATATCCCCGGTCATTCACGGCTATTCTTGGGCTGATTTCCTTTCCAGAAGAGGACAAGTATCTTCAAAAGAATCCACTGCAGTCGTAATCCTGTTGCCATTGTCGTCAATGTCTTCTACGCTTGGACAATCTAAATTATCTTGCCCAAGTCTTCTTCTGAGTAGTCTTCCGAATTTTGGCCATTTGATTTTCAACTTAACGGATTCGGCGCTGGTCGTGCTATTGTAAACCTAATGTTGCGATGGTCAGAGAAGGAGTGATCCATGGAGAACCTTCAATGCTAAACCTCATCGATCAGACTTTCCGAACATATTGTCACATCTGGACCCTTCTCCCTAATCCTATTAACAAAAGTAGCGGTGTCAACAATATCAAGACTCAAGGGCCGTGCGCGCTTCCTTCCTTGCTGTTCCGACTTAGTCTTCCTCCACAGGACACTGAAGGAACATTGTAGGACACTGTAGGAACATTGTAGAAGTCATCGTGTAATATTTCAGTTCATACGGATAAGAATTGCGCCTTGTAAGGGCTCAAGAAACAAAATCGGGAGATAGGTTTATATGGGAGCTGTATCAAGCTATTGATCGATTCAGACCATTTAAGGCACGTATGTTGAATGTCACGATAGAAGTCGATGTACAAAATTTCTTCCAAATCGGATGAGAAAAATGCGCCCTCTAGAGGCTTAAGAAATCAAGAGCCCAGATCGTTTTATATGGCAGCTATATCAGGTTATGCACCAATTTAGACCATACTTAGCACAGTTGTTGGAAGTGATACCAAAACACAACGAGAAGCCGTTGTACAAAATTTCTTCCAAATCGGATAAGAATTACGCCCTCTAGTGGCTCAAGGAGTCAAGACCCAAGATCGGCTAATATGGCAGCTATATCAGGTTATGATTCGATTTGAACCATATTTAGCACAGTTCTTGCAAGTGTATGGTTGAAATCGGTCCATAACCTGATATAGCTACCATATGAACCGATCTGGGATCTTAACTTCTTGAGCCGCTAGAGGGCACAATTCTTATCCGATTTGGCTGAATGAGGTGTTTTGTTATGGTTTCCAACAAATGAGCCAGGTACGGTTAAAATCGGTCCATAATCTCATATAGCTGTTATATAAACCGATCTAGGGTCTTGACTTCTTGAGCCTCTAGAGGGCGCAATTTCCATCCGATTTGGTTGAAAATTTGCATAAAGTGTTTTGTTATGGTTTCCAACAAATGTGCCGGGTACGGTTTAAATCGGTCCATACCCTGATGTAGCTATCATATAAACCGATCTTGGATCTTGACTTCTTGAGCCACTAGAGGGCGCAATTCTTATCCGATTTGGCTGAAATTTTGCATGAAGTGTTTTGTTATGGTTTCCAACAAATGTGCCGGGTACGGTTAAAATCGGTCCATAGCTGTCATATAAACCGATCTAGGGTCTTGAATTCTTGAGCCTCTAGAGGGCGCAATTCCCATCCGATTTGGTTGAAAATTTGTATGAGGTGTTTTATTTTGACTTTCAACAACTGTACCAAATATGGTTCAATTGGATACATATAGCTGCCATATATACCGATATGGGATCTTGACTTCTTGAGCCTCTAAAGGGCACAAGTATTATCCGATTAGGGTGAAATTTTTTTGAATGGCTTCTCTCATGATTTTTAACATACTTGTCGAATGTGGCATGAATCGGCTTATAGCCTATTACAGCTCCCCTACAAACTGATCTCAATATTTTACTTCTTCAGCCTCTAAAGTGCGCAATTCTTACTAGATTTGGCTGAAATTTTGCACAATGGCTTCTACTATGGTCTCCAATATTCAGTTCTATTATGGTCCGAAATGAACCATAACTTGATATTGTTCCAATAACATTATTTTCTTTTATCTTTAGTTTGCCTAAAAAGAGATACCGTGGCAAGAGCTCGACTAATACGATTCATGGTGGAGGGTATATAAGATTCGGCCCAGCCGAAGTTAGCACGCTTTTATTTGTTTTCAATTAGCATATTATCTGCTTTCGAAATTTTCCAGAAAATAAAGCGGTGACTCCATATTCAGTTCTCACTGTGGAGCAGAACTGAAATAAAAAAGGTGCTCCCAAGCTCCTTAGTCTTTGTTCAGTTGGTTTTCCGTTTTCAGTTTTTGGTTTTTTTAAAGTGCAATACATCATAGTTTTGTTGTCAATTTTGGTATTCGTACCTATTAAGTCTTGTGTTAAACAACGAAGGCAGACTGTGGCAATTCATGAATTTGTGGTGGCATTGGATAGAAAAATTGATCAATATGTTGCATATTGACATGTGCATATTTTTGTGTCGAACTTGTCAATTTGCGCATGCGCATGTGCAATTCGCGCAATCGCCCATTACCATCCATTCAGCGGTAATGTCGATGCCAGCTCACCTTCGTAGGTAGTTAACATAAGTGTGTGTGTGTGTGTGTGTGTGAGTGTAACAGAGTTTTTGCTTACAACACGGGTGCAACTCCACCAAACCCAAGCCCAAATCGATATAAAATTCCCATGAAGATGGAAAACCAAAGAAACCACCAATAAATGAGACAAACGGCTGCCACAGCCATGGATGGAATAAAAAACGCGTAGGTTTTTATCGCCTTGGTGTAATAAATATTATTAATATGCAATTTATTTTAGTTAAATATTCATAATATTGGTGAATATTAAAAAGTGGTTAAAATTGATGTTGATAACTTGCGATCAGAGGGTCGGCCAACGAAACAAACCCCAACTTGCAAAAGACACACCAGAACTGGTATGCCAAGTAAGGTGCTGAAGCAAAGAAAATCATATCTTAAAATGCATATCGCATAAGTGATTATTTTTCCTATTGAAAATTAAATTGAACAGAGATCATACTGTAGACAAGTTGATTTTTTTTGGCTAAATCAGACAAAATGCCAGATTTTCCTCGATAACTTTTATAGGCTAGAGATTAGAATGTTGATTTAGGAAGATATTAAGTGGATGCGAAGTAACAGGTCATAACTGTTTGTAAATACTCTCTAGAAACGAGTAGTACATGCAGGCGAATGCATTGTACTAAATTCATATATGGAAACTATGTCCGTCCGTCTGTCTGTCCGTTGAAATCACGCTAGTCTTTAAAAATAATGATATTCAGCTGAAACTTTGCATAGATTCCTTTTTTTGTCCATAAGCAGGTTAATTTCGAAGATGGCCTATATCGGACTATATTTTGATATAGCCCCCATATAGACCGATCCGCCGATTTAGGGTCTTAGGCCCCTAAAAACCACATTTATTATCTGATTGTGCTGAAATTTTGGACAGTGAGTCGTGTTAGGCCCCTCGGCATCTTTCTGCAATATGATACAGATCGGTCCAGATTTGGATATAGCTGCCATATAGACCTGTCTCTCGATTTAAGGCTTTAGGCCCATATAAAGCGCATTTATTATCCGAGGTCGCCAAAATTTGGCACAGTGAGTTGTGTTAGGCCCCTCGGCATCTTTCTGCAATATGGCACAGATCGGTCATGATTTGAATATAGCTGCCATATAGACCGATCTCTCGATTTAAGGTCTTGGGCTCATAAAGGGCGCGTTTATTGTCCGATTTCGCCGAAATTTGAGACAGTGAACTGTGTTAGGCCCCTCGGCATCTTTCTGCAATATGGCACTGATCGGTCCAGATTTAGATATAGCTGCCATATAGACCTGTCTCTCGATTTAAGGCTTTGGGCCCATAAAAGGCGCATTTAAAGTCCGATGTCGCCGAAATTTTGGACAGTGAGTTGTGCTAGGCCAGTCGATATCTTTCTACAATGTAGCACAGATCAGTCTAGAAATGGATATAGCTGGCATATAGACCGATCTCTCGTCGTAAGGCTTTGGGCTTATAAAAGGCGCATTTTTTGTCCGCTTTCGCCGAAATTTTGGACAGTGAGTTGTGCTAGGCCAGTCGATATCTTTCTACAATGTGGCACAGATCAGTCTAAAAATGGATATAGCTGCCATATAGACCGATCTGCCGTTTTAAGGTATTGGGCCCATAAAAAGTGCATTTAATGTTCGACTGCGCCGAAATTTGGGACTGTAAGTTGTGTTAGGCCCTTCAACATTCTTCTTCAATTTGGCTCAGATCGGTCCAGATTTGTATATAGCTGCCATATAGACCGATCTCTCGATGTAAGGCTTTGGGCCATTAAAGCCACATTTATAGTCCGATTTCGCCGAAATTTGGCACAGTGAGTTGTGTTAGACCCTTCAACATGCTCCTTCAATTTGGCTCAAATCGGTCCAGATTTGTATATAGCTGCCATATAGATCGATCTCTCGATATAAGGATTTGGGCCCATAAAAGGCGCATTTAATGTCCGACTTCGCCAAAAATTTAGGACAGTGAGTTGCGTTAACTTTGTCGACAATTTTCTGCAATTTGGCCCAGATCGATCCAGATTTCGATATAGCTGCCATATAGACCGATCTCTCGATTCAAGGTCTTGGGCTCATAAAAGGCACATTTGTAGCCCGATTTCGGCGAAATTTGGCACAGTGGGTTGTGTTAGACCCTTCGTCAGCCCTCTTTAATTTGGCCCAGACGGTTCAGATTTTGATATGCAAATTGCAAATTTTGCCCATGAACATTCCACTTGCAAACAGGGGCGAACTTCTCACAATGAGTGCAGTCCGATTCAATTTTAAGCTCAATGATAAGGGGCCTCCTTTTTATAGCCGAGTCCGAACGGTGTGCCGCAGTGCGATACCTCTTTGAAGAGAAGTTTTACATGGCATATTACCTCGTAAATGTTGCCAGCATTAGGAGGAGAAAGACACCGCTGAAAATTTTTTCTGATGGTCTCGCCAGGATTCCAACCCAGGCGATCAGCATCATAGGCGGACATTCAAACCCGTGCGCTACGGTGGCCTCCTCAGATTTTGATATAGCTGCCATATAAACCGATCTCTCCGTCTAAAGTCTTGGCCCTCTAAAAGGCACATTTATAATCCGATTTCGCTGAAATTTGACTCAGTGACTTATGTCAGGCTTCTCGACATCCGTATCGTATATGGTTCAGATCGGCCTATATTTAAATATGGCTACCAAAAAGACCAATATTTTGTTCTTTTGTAATTGAACAATGACTTGTACTTAATAGACCACTCAATATCCGTGTTGAATTTGGTCCAAATCGGACCATATTTCGATAAAGCTGCTACGGGGGCATATATTATGCATTTGTCACCGGATTATGAGGAAAGGTGGTTTACGTATATACCCGAGGAGGTGGGTATCCAAAGTTCAGCCCGGCCGAACTTAACGCCTTTTTTCTTGTTTTTCTAAGAAAATATTTTATTTTAATTTAATTTCTTTAAAAATTACTTAAACTATAATCAAGATCCTATCCAGGAACCATGGGTGTGTGGAGGAATGGTTCGTGGACTAAGAATTCCAGAATTTTAACTACTCAAGGGTACGGGGACTAGGAGACACAGAGCCCGTATTCTAGCAAAGAGTAGTTTAAAAGTTTTTCTTCTTCCGTTGCTAAGCACTGAAGTTTCAGTAGTAGCCTGACTAGAAATAAGTCTCATTACTGGCTGGCTTTCCTATAAATGGAACATGATTCAGAGATGCCGCCTTCAAACCTTATGTTGCAGGTTGAAGGAAGTAGAGCCTCATTGTAGGAAGTGATGGTAATGCACATCACTGGATATGGTGAAGTTCGAATGCCAACGAAAGAGTTTAAATGCTTATTGTATATGTTATAGGTTAGGTTGAAACTTGGGCGCCACGGTAGCCGAGTTTGTAGCATGCTTGGACTACCAAAGCAGGGGTGGTGGGTTCGATTCCCGCCAGAAGCCTTGGTCTGTCGCTACTGTGGTATGTACAATGGACTTAAAATTGTCTTAGTGAATCTGCAAAGGACCGCTACTGTTACCTAACCTAACCTAGGTTGAAAAGAGGGTGCAGATATTAATCCGCCCCATGCCACTATGGACGTACACCTAAGCCAGTATCCGGCTTGTTGTGCCTCTATACAAAAAAGTAACCTCGAAAAGACAGTCAAAGTTATGAATTCCGTGCAACTTAAAAAAACTCGTAATTGTTTTCCGGGCCATTCTCCTAAATTGGTTCATGTCTGGGATAGTTTCCCCATCCAAGTGCCGGTATCTGTTAGACGCGAAACCGAGCAATGACAATGGAAATGCTCCAACGTCTCATTATCTTCCCCACATGCGCTACACAAGTGACCCGTCATGATACCAATAGCTATACTGACCTCCTTCTTACTTCCTTTCAGTAATAGCCTCGTCTTCTCACGATCTGGATCCCCCCATAGGATTTTCGCCGTCCTACCGACCGTTTCGCTATTCCACAGTGTTACATGAGTTCGTCGCCCACGCTCTTAACCTGGACTGTGTGGAAAGGCTTCGGGTTAACCAAGTTTATTGAAGGCAGTCATCTGGTCTTCACCGCCAAATCATCTGCCCTTTCATTCCCCCTTACTCCGTTATGGCCCGGCACCCAAACGATGCGAATTTTGCCATCCTCAGAGAAGGCGTTAATCTGCTTCTTACACCGCAAGACTGTTCGTGACCTTACCGTCCTGGTTGTTATTGCCCTTATGGCAATATTACTGTCCTTAAACATGTTCACACTCGACGTCCTCGCGTTAGCACCAACCACTTCACGCGTTCCGTAATCGCTCGGATCTCCGCCTGCATGAACTGATTATGGTCAGGTAGTCTAAAACAGATCTCAGTCCTTGGGTTCTCAATGTAGACCCCCAGGCCCACTCTGGCTTCTAGCTTTGATCCATCCGTGTAACATGATCTTCCAGTTGGCAATACCAGGGTTCCGTCAATCCAAGACTATGCCGACGGCAGCAGTGCCTCGCACTTGACTTAAAGGTTCATCTCAGGTATCCGATCGGAAACCTCTTCCCTTCCTTCCAGGTTTCCTATTGTCGCCTCGATTATACCGCAATGGTACGAGCTGCTCCGATCCTCAATCCATTCTCCCATCACCTTAAGTCTCATAGTGTGAGGCAGCCACTGCTGCCTCACACTTAATCTGTGTGTCAATGGGTCGGATATCTAGAAGAGTATCCAGTGCCCTAGTAGGCGTGGTTCTCATCGCTCCGCCTATGCCAAGAAAACTTGTTCTTTGAATCTCTTGTATGGTTCTTATGTTGCACTTTTTCTCCATAGCAGCCCTCTAAACTACTGAGGAGTAAGTAAGTATTGACCTAATCACGCTCCTGTAGAGCCAGTAGACTATCCTTGGATTCAGGCCCCATTTCTACATATAGCATAAGTTGAAATCTGGCGATTTCTAATAAAGGGGCTAAACCGACCTTTATTACCAGGAACAGACAGTTGGTTTTAGATATTACCTTAGTATCGGAAGGTATAAGCCCAAGAATGTGCGACTGGGATGTGTTGGATGACCACAGCTTCTCGGATCATCGTTATATTGGTTTCAGCCTTGGAGAAAATACTGCAGAAGTGGTCCCTCGGATAAACAGAAGACAGGTGGACTGAGATAAATTTCGGCACAAATTCTGCTCGTCTATCCCTTCTAGACCAGAAAAGTAAGTGGCAACTGCGGAGGATATAGACATAATGGTCAAGCGGATAACGAAGGCCCTGAATGAATCGCTTGTGCCAACATGTTCTAGTGCCAAGCCTAGGGGCAAACAGCGACCTCTATGGTGCAGAAAACTCTTCAACAGAGCAAAAGCCACAAGAGCACCACACGATTGGGACATCTATAAGGCTGAGCTACGAAAAGATAAGGGCGAGATGAGAAAGACTCAGAATAAAGAGTTAGGCGAAAGTTTTCCAGCACTCTCAGAGATATACTTCACGATGATCTTCCGCAGGAGGTACAAGTTGCCTACAGTGGAACCTGTCTCCTTGGGAGGAGAGAATGTTCCATTTACAGAAAGCACAAAATACCTGGGTGTTTTGCTGGTCAGAAAATTGAACTTTAAATCCAACACTTTGGAAAGTCCAAGAAAGGCAACTCTTGCCCAATACACCTGCAAGAGAGCCATTGGCAAAAGTTGAGGGTTTAGACCGCGTGTCATGCATTGGGTATATTCTGCAGTTGTCAGACCTATAATGCTATATGGTGTTGTGGTCTGGTGGACGGCGCTTCAAAAGTCCACCTACTGCTCAATACTCAAACGGATCCAAAGCATGACTTGTTTGTGCATCATAGCCGCAATGAGGACGACACCATCTGATGCACTCAATTTTATGCTACTTCTTGTGCTTCTGGACATTGTTGCTATCCAAATTGCAGCGACCAATGCCGTGAGACTAAGAGAGCTTTCTCATTGGTCATGTGCCGGCTACGGACACTGTGTTATTCTTGATACAATATGCGATGTTCCAGGCAGTGTTGTTTACACACTACCTGAGCCGCTTTTTGATAAAAATTACTGTACCACTATTCCTGATAGAACCAACTGGAACTACGATATCCCTGGTAACAGAAGTTACATAGACTTCTATATGGATGGTTCCAAACTAAACGACCCGGTGGGCATTTGGGATGTACTCTGAAAAACTATTTATAACAGATCATATCGAAAAGATTACCCGACCACTGCAGTGTGTATCAAGCGGAGATCCTTGCAATTAAGAAAGTGGTGGAGTGGCTAAGATATAATGTCATAACGACGATTGACATAATAATCTTCTCAGATAGCCAGGAAGCCATTAAATCCCTGGAGAACGTATTTTTGAATTCAAAAACCGCCCCCGACTGTCGCAGATCTCTCAACGAGAAAGCTGAACAGTTCAAAATTTACCTGTTCTGGGTGCTGGACCACAGAGATATCTCAGGGAATTGTAAAAGAGACGAGCTTGCGAGTGTTAACTTAAACATTTCAGGGAAATTGGAATCTATAGGTATGCCTCTAACAACATGTAAACTAAGTTTTCAGGATCAGGCCCAAAGGACGATGAAGCATTCCAAAACTATGTGGCCTAATCCAGAATTGAAGAGGTCTACCGCTTTCCTATCATTGGCTAGAACAGACGTCTCAGTCATTGTGTCCGTCATGACAGGTCACTGTCTAATCGGAAAACATGCTGACAGACTGAAAGTTGCCGGTAACGACTTTTGCAGAAGCTGAGAGGACATCGAGGAGGGAGAGACTATAGAACATCTTCTGTGTTGTGCGTCCCGCACTAGCAGTCAGAAGGAGTTCCACTTTCGGTTTTCATTTCTTTGAGAACCTGTCTGATTTAGCGGATTGGCAAGTTATTGGGCTTTTAAAAGCGATCTGGATGGTTCAACGGTAGGAACTAGAAGGTATCTTCCTTCTTCTGTTCCTGTGGATTCACAATGGACGAAACCGTGTAAGTAAGTCTGAAGGCAGACTTAAACCTAACCATAATCAAGTAAATATGGAGACCACCGTAGCGCAGAGGTTAGCATGTCCGCCTATGACGCTGGACGCTTGGGTTCGAATCCTGGCGAGACCATCAGAAAAAATTTTCAGCGGTAGTTTTCCCCTCCTAGTACTGGCAACAATTGTGAGGTACTATCATTGAGCTTTAACTTGAATCGGACTCATTGATATGTGAGAAGTTTGCCCCTGTTCCTTAGTGGAATGTTCATGGGCAAAATTTGCATTTGCAATCAAGTAAATATTTGGCTTAGAATAACAGTAGTGTACGAATAAATAGCATCACATGTAAATTGACTTTAAGTTTCAACAAGCCTTTGGATTGTGATTTTTTTAAAATAGCAATTGTCTGTGGCCTTCAGTTCGTGTATGCATTTCAATGCATGAAATATCATATTTTTTGCAAATTTCATTTAAGCTTTTAGCTCTTTTCAAATGGTTGGCATAAAATTGATTTATTTGACATTGTCATGCAGGGTAACGAGAAACGAACAATTTTTGGACACCGAAGACTTCCGTAACAAAGCAAGCATTTGAGTTAATTTTTTTTTAAGCAACAATAATTTTTCGTACTGCTTACTGGCAACATGAAACGCAATAAAAATGAACAAATAAATGACAAGAAATTCGTAACGAAAAAATCAAAATGAAAATTAAATTCCCCTAGAAAATCGTGTTCCATAGACAAAATTGCAAAAAAACATTTAACTTCAGCGGCGCTATGACAAATCCTAGATAGACTGACTGTCAACGCATAGTTTGTTGACAAACACGATTCGGCATCCACTGTCATGCAATTTTTCTGCTTATTCTTATTCACATTTTTTTTATTCCAATAGTTTTGTTTTGGTTTATTGCAAATTTAAATTTTATACAGCTCGAGATTTCGTGTTGGCTGCACACAGTACCTTTAATGATGCACGGTGGCAGGCAACGGGCGGTGCACTACTGTTGACGGTTCTATGAAAAGTTATTGACGTTGGAAGTGATCTGTAGGTAAATTGTGTGAGTTTGACAGATCACAAATCACACCTCTTTTGCTTTGAATTCAACACAAAAAAAAAAAAATAGAAATAGGTACTCCAACAAAGGTACAAATCCATTTAATAATCACTGGAAAAAAAGGCAACCAACCACAACAGCACCCAACATCAACACCGCCACAGCAATTATTATAGTTTGCATGCAGTGCATGCAATTGTTATAAAATTAAAAAGTTAAGTAACGCTCAATACCCTTCGAAATACACTGGAGGAAAAATAACAAGTAAAACGTATTACGTTTAGGTGGCCACTACTGAATATGTATTCCTCTTGCCGAATGCAGAATAGATGTCCAAGCGGTTAGATTTACTGCGCTTCTCCTCCAATCTCTGATGGCCAGGTTTGCGAAGGATTTTTCTCTCAAACACTCCAAGTACAGGCTCATCTGCTTTCGCAAGTAACCATGCTTCGGTGCATTGCAACATCACGGGCAGTATCAGTGTCTTGGCATAGAGTTATTTCATTTCAAAACTGGTATCACCTGTGATGCCGTGGTAGAAAAAGATGCTGTCTATTTCAAAGTTGTAGTTCCCACCTTTCCCCCTTTTTTATCTGCTCGGGTGTACAGAGCTTTGTGTCTTCATTTACTGCCAGACCCATTTTCGTAGACCGACCCATAATATCGATGTCTTCGGCATAGGCGATAAACAAATGTTCTCTTGTGAGTGGTGTGACGCACCTATTCGCAATTGCTTCTCTTATAATCTTCTCTTGTAGGATATTAAAGAGATCACACGATAGGGTGCCTCCTTGACTAATGCCTCGTTTGGTATTGAACGGTTCGGAGAGGTTCTTCCTTATATTTAGAAACTGGATAAACCATATGCTAAGGAACATAAATTGTGGTCCCATGACACAAAGATAAGGGAAAAAGTGGAACAGGCCACAGTGGGGCATTATATCACCACTCCTATGGGTGGCCACTATAAAGATGATCGCGTGGCAGCCGGTTCGGCAAGGGCTGCCGCCTCAGTGTACATGTTCGTCTTTTTTTTCGTCATGGGAGATGCACATCACGGAGTGCCTTCTCCGCACGCTTTTGGTTATTACCGGGATTGTACAGAACCCCGGACCCTGGTTCTGTACGGTTTGCCAGAAGCGCCTACATCATCGATCGGTGTCGGTGAGCTGTAATCGGTGCAATGAGTGGGTACATTTCCGATCTTGCTCTGGCCTCACTTTACTACGGGAGTATAGTCATACTGGATATGTTGCAAGGTGCTGTGCGAATATAGCCAGTTACGTCATCGCCTTCAGCGTCCTCTTCTGCGGACTATGAGCCCCCCGAACGAACATAAGCGGTAATTGTGGCTGGAGCACTTGGAGCAATGTAACTTAAGCACCGGTTTAGGCAAGCTGTGGTCAACTACTAAGTCACTCTCGAAACCTGGTGGATGGGATATAGGACCTCGTCGCTGATCCGAAGAGATGCGGCAGGTTTTTCAACTGTCAATTTATTGTGCATCCCGAGAGCGACAGGGCAAGGAAGAGAGCCATTCACCGTATCCGTGGTCTCCGAGCCGATGGACAGCCATTACAATTTACCGTGGGCGAAGTTATGAATGTCATCCGTTGCTCCAAATCATCCAAGGCGTTGGGCCCCGACGGAATCTCTACATTAATGTTGAAGAATCTGGATTTACCTGGAGTTGAGTGCCTTACTTCTGTTCCCAACCTGACACTCTTATAGTTCCGGATGTCTGGAAAATGGGCAGAGTGATCCCACTACTGAAGCCTAGAAAGGACCCGAGTTTGGGGGAGTCTTACAGATCGATCTCCCTTCTCTCACCAATAGCAAAGACGCTTGATGTATTACTCCTCCCGAGACTCGTAGGGGAGTTTCCATTCGCCGAGCATCAACATGGTTTTCGGAGACTGCATAGCACAACAACAGCTTTGCATGCCTTCACCGCACACATATGCCGTGGCTTCAATCGGCCTAGGCCATGTGACCACTGGACCCATCGAAGGCATTCAACACGGTCAGCCATGACAAACTATTTGAGGACATCGCCAACACGTCCCTCCAGCCAGGCCTGAAACGCTGGGTCGCAAATTATCACTGTGGTCGCCAGTCATTTGTGGAATTTAGGGATATGAAGTCGAAGCACCGTAGAGTGAAACAGGGAGTTTCCCAAGGTGGGGTGATATCTCTGGCACTGTTTAACCTCTACCTATCCTCCATTCCACCCCCTCCAGACGGCATAGAGATCGTATCATATGCGGACGATTGTACGATCATGACCTTAGGTCCCCACACATTGATGACATCTTCGATAGGTTGAACGTCTACCTCAACGAACTTGCTTCATATTTCGCTGTAAGAAATCTGAAGATATCCGCCACTAAGTGGTAAGTTATGCAGCGCCAGTGTGGTATCGCCAACTTTGTGACACGCAGTGGAATAATATTCAGATGTGTCAGAATGGACCACCTCCATCAGGAGACAAAGATCCTACCAGTGCGAAGACGTAACTACATGCTGTCTAAGCAATACCTTTTGGGCTGCTGTCGCAGAGACCATCCAAATCATCATCTTGTGGATAGATATCCAACGCCCAGAAGGCGCTACAAGAGAGAACCTCTAGATCAAGCGACACATCAAGCAGGTCTAGACAACATTCATGAAGACATTTGTAGCAGATGCGGTTAATGGCTACCGGGTGAATGTAGTCCTTGGAGAACGTCCGCCTCCCATTGCACCTGAAGAAAATGACCTCCCCCGGCAAACCAGAGTAGTTCTGGCTCAATTACGTTCCGGGAGATGCAGCCGCCTCAACTCCTACAGAGCAAGTATTGATGCCGACGTACAAGATGTATGTCGCGATTGTAGCCAGGGACCGCACGATACACGTCACCTGTTTAACTGCCCACCCAGACCCACTTGACTCAGACCCAGATCCCGGAGGACGCACCCCATCTTAGTCGCAGAGTTCCTGGGTCTTGACACTCAACAGAATCAAGCAGACGAAAGATAGAGCAAAACAAACTGCTACAACAACCACCTTTAATAACCCATTATCGATGCTGACTGAGGTTGGATGGGAACCCGTGTTCTACGCAGACGATGTTATAATACTTCTAATAGAAAAGGATCCAAACCAGCTATGCAGAAGGGTCAGCAGAGTCTTGCAGATGGCATACGATTGGTGTAGACCTAGGGGTCTCAACTCCATGTTAACCCAGAAAAGACAGAAATCTTCTTGTTCACGAGGAAGACACAGGTGCGTCAATTTAACGCACCACGTTTCCCCAATAGAACGATTTTGATACTTGACAAGGTCAAAGACTTAGAAGTGATCTTGGTCAGGAAACTAAATTTGAAGTGTAACACTCCCAGTCACATTAAGGAGAAATAATAACATATAGTTAGTCAAGCGACATGCGTATGCGAGCATGGTATTTAACTAAAAGCTCTTAAATTGTCGAAAATAAATAATCAAAGGGAAATGTTGTTCCATATATAGTGTAAAATTAGGCGCAGCGGAGCGGGCCCGGTTCAGTCGTCTTTTTATATATAGAAATGATTATGTGTTTGTTTGTGTGTTCCTTATAGACTCAGAAACGACTAAACCGATTTTCTTGAAATTTTCACTGATGGTGCATCATAATGATCCCGTAATGAAAAAAGGGTACTCCTTTTTTGATATCAGAAGGGGGAGCGGACCCTCCCCCTAACCCTAATTTTCAGAAACGCCAGATCTCAAAGATGAGTGGTACAATTGAAGCGAAATTTTTTTAAGCTCAATAATAGAAACCTACAAAAAAAAAATTTGGTGTTCAATTTTCGGATGGGATACCAAGGGGGGGGGGGGGGGGGCGCCCCACCCCAAAACCTACCAAATATATGAATACAACAATCACGACAATATGGGACTCAAATGAAAGGTTTTTGCGAGTAAAATACTAATCTGATATCCATCCCCAAAATACTTAATTACTGACCATGGCAATTAAGGGCTTAAATAAAAGGTATTTGAGTGTAGAATACGAATCGGATATCCAGATGTGAGACCAAGTGTTTGGGCGGGCAGCCCCTCCCAATATACCCCCCAAACCAAATAGAGGACAAATTTACGATCATAGCAATATGGGGCTCAAATGAAAGGTCTTTGGGAGTAAAGCAGGAATCTCATATCATTATTCGGTAAAAAGTGTCTATGGGGCCACCCCACCCCCATATCACCACCCATATAGGACGTATTTGCTGATAATTTCAATATGGGGTTGAATCTGATATATATTTTCAGGGCTAAGTCACTAAACGGCCGCCCCATCCCCCAAAACACCACCCAAACCGGTCATGTTTGCGTGTATGGGAATATGGGGCCCAAATGAAAGGTATTTGGGAGTAGAACACGTATTTGATATCAAAATTCGGGACCAACTAACAACCCCCCAAATGGGACGTATTTGCTCACTATGACAATTTGGGAATTAAAGGGAATGGATCTCGAACATATTCACTGACTTTTGCTATAAGGGGTTAAATGAAAGGTATTTGAGATTAGAAAACGAATATCCAATTTTGAGGCCAATGCCAATATGGGGTTCAAATAAATGATATTTGAGAGTAGAGAACGATGCTAATATATTTTCAGGGCAAAGTGCTTGGGGGACCACCCCGCTCCCCAAAACACCTCTAAATCGAGCATATTGTGGGGCTCAAACGAAATGTATTCGGGAGAAGAGTACGAGATTGATACTCACTTTCGGGACCAATTTTCTGGGGGTCCACCCCTTCCCCAAAAAACACCCCACAAATAGGAATTATTTACTAACCATCGCAATATGGGGCTCAACTAAAGGTATTTGGGAGTAGAAAACCAATCTGATATCCAAATGTGGGATCATGTATTTGGGACACCGCCCCTTTTCCAAAACACCGCCAAAGGAGTGAAACTCCTCTTAAACCAATATGGGGTTTAAATAAATGATATTTTAGCACGAGGCTGATATTTTTTCAGGGCCAAGTGTCTAGGGGACCACCTCACCCCCGAAAACACCCCAAATCCGGACAACATGACAATATCGGGCCGAAATAAAGATTTTTAACTATAGAGTATAACAAACACCCAAACGTTAATGAGCGTATTTATGGACCAATAAAGATCATATAGGATTCAGATAAAGGCATTTATATTATTATCTTCGTAGCATAGTATTTCACTAAAAGCTCTTTAACTGTCGAAATTGCATATTCAAAGGATAAATTTTGTTCCATATAAAGTAAAAAAAGGAGCAGCGGAGCGGGCCCGCTCCGTTCAGCTAGTTTAACTATAAAGTGGGCACATTTCTTTGAGTGTTTTCGCACTAACTTTTACATTGACTACGTGACGGAGGGATGGTGAGTATGCAAAACTATAGCGGCAGCAGCAGTTATACTACTCGTATCGTTATTTCCACTTTTATTATTCTACAGTGCTTGTTTTTTTTTTGTGGGCGTTAATTTTAAATTTTATGAGTTTGAAAAATATTTCTTACACAATTGCTAACAAGCCCACAAAAACGTTTGTCGTAAATATATATCGTATACACATATTTACATACAAACATTTGTACATTTTGAGCTGGCAGTGATTGTTGTTCGACGCCAAACAATGGCAAAGGCAACAACCACATTAGCAACGGGCCAACAAAGACAACAAACAAACACTGAATTGTTCATTGTCTTTAATAAATTTCCTTAAAGGTTGCCATGCATTCATTGTCTTTTGCCAAACGAGTGAGTGGTAGTAATAGGACTTGTCTTTTTTTGATGTAATTGCTATTTAGCTAAAAGTTACATTTTAAGAGTCTTCTAGTAGAGATTGACTGGGTTGTGAGTGAGTGTGAGTGTGTGTGTATGTGTGTGTGTGGTTTGGTACTTGGTGTGGTGTGTAGTGTTGGGTTGTGCTGCATGTGATCGCATTTAATTCAAATGTCACCCAATATAACCACCAAACCACCATGTTGTCAAGAACAACAGATGAGAAAAGCAACAAAAACAACAACTATTTAACAAATGAAAATCAAAGCCGACTTTTAGATATGCTACGCTGTCAATAACCCAAAATATTCTCAGATTAGAAAAGCAACAAAAATAACAACTATTTAACAAATGAAAATCAAAGCCGAATTTTGGATATGCTACGCTGCCGATAACCAAAAATATCCTCATTATTCACTGCACATTGCAACCGTTTACATTTTCATTTCAGCAGTTAGTTGCCCCACATCAACACGCACAGTTTGATCTCTACACAGAAAAAAAATCATGTACTTTATGAATAGTGTTCATAAAGTGTTGTCAATGTTCGAATTCCTGTATTTTATGAACTCAGTTCATAAACCAATAAATACCGGTTTGTTGCGAGTGCAAGAGAATGAAAATATGAATGCGTTCATGGTATATGTGTACTCCAAAATAGTAAAATATGAACTGATTCGTGCATTTAACAAGGCATTTTTGATAAATATGAACAATTTACATATATTTCAGAATTTTTTTTCCTTATTTAAGGAAAAAGTATATAATGGCTTGCGCTTCAGTATAAGAACTTGTCCATAAAATCTGAATTCAACACATTATGATAGATTAGGTTAGGTTGAAAATAGGTTGCGGATATTAATACACCCCATGACACTATGGACATTAGGATGGGTCGATTTTTTTTTTTTTCAAAAAATCGTATAGTATAAATATAAACTACATCCAATTCGAAAAAGTTTCACCAAAGAAATCATGTTCCTAAAATAAACTCCTAATCTGCGGCTTTCGATATTTTTGTGATCAAGGTACAGGTCGCATTTGTTGTTCGATTATCATAAGATTTGGCACAAGTCACTTTTTTTGGCCCCAGGACAAACGCTATTGAAATTGAACGAAATCAGTTCAGTTTCAGATATAGCTCCCATATATATCTTTCAATTACTGACCTCCTGCTTACTTCCTTTCAGTAATAGCCTCGTCTTCACACAATCCGGATCTCTCCATAGGATTTTTGTCTGCCTGTAGGACCGTATTATGGTCAGGCATATCAGTCCCAGGGTTTTCAATGTAGATTCCCAGGCTCACTCTGTCCTCTATCTTTAATCCATCCGTGCAACATGCTCTTACAGATGGCAATACTAGGGTTCCGACAATTCAAGACTGTGCCGCTGGCAGCAGTTCCCCGCACTGGACCTCAAGGTTCACCTCAGGTATCCAATCGGAAACCTCCTACATTCCATTCAGTTTTCCTATCGTTGCCTAGATTATACGGCGATGGTATGACCTGCTCCTATTGCCATTCCACTTTCCCATCGCCTTAAGTCTCATAGCCGATATGGCTGCTTTACATCTTAATCTGTATGCCAATGGGTCGGATATCTAGAATAGTCTGCAGTACCCTAGTGGGCGTCGTCCTCATCGCTCCGCCTATGCCAAGGCAACATGTTCTCTGAACCTGTTGTATTACCCTTTTGTTGCACTTTTTTTTTTTTCATACTACTGAGGCAGGCTTATGTAAGTTTTGGTCTAATCAGGCTCATGTAGAGCTAGTGGATTATCCTCGGATTCAGGCGCCATTTCTAGCGTACGGACCGTCTACATAGAGCCCCACATTTGTGAGCCTTCTTGCTACGCTCCTGAATATGACACACTAATAATATGTAACAAGTAGAAACATGCAAAGTTCGTCCGAATCGTGGGAACCCCCCACCATGGATTCTGCTAAAAATTCTGGTTCTAGGAATTGGACAAGGATGTTCGAGAGACCGGTTTACATGGGAGCTATATCAGATTATACGCCGATTTGGACCGTTCTTGGCACAGTTGTTGAGAGTCATAACGACAAATCGGAAGTCAAATCGGAAGAGTGGTTTATATGAGAGCTATACCAGGTTATAAAGGGTGATTTTTTTGAGGTTAGGATTTTCATGCATTAGTATTTGACAGATCACGTGGGATTTCAGACATGGTGTCAAAGAGAAAGATGCTCAGTATGCTTTGACATTTCATCATGAATAGACTTACTAACGAGCAACGCTTGCAAATCATTGAATTTTATTACCAAAATCAGTGTTCGGTTCGAAATGTGTTCATTCACCGTAACGTTGCGTCCAACAGCATCTTTGAAAAAATACGGTCCAATGATTCCACCAGCGTACAAACCACACCAAACAGTGCATTTTTCGGGATGCATGGGCAGTTCTTGAACGGCTTCTGGTTGCTCTTCACTCCAAATGCGGCAATTTTGCTTATTTACGTAGCCATTCAACCAGAAATGAGCCTCATCGCTGAACAAAATTTGTCGATAAAAAAGCGGATTTTCTGCCAACTTTTCTAGGGCCCATTCACTGAAAATGATTTGCAAGCGTTGCTCGTTAGTAAGTCTATTCATGATGAAATGTCAAAGCATACTGAGCATCTTTCTCTTTGACACCATGTCTGAAATCCCACGTGATCTGTCAAATACTAATGCATGAAAATCCTAACCTCAAAAAAATCACCCTTTACAATGATTTTTACCGTACTTGGCACAGCAGTTGGAAGTCATAACGGAACACCACACGCCGAATTCCAGCCAAATCGGACAAAATTTGCGGCTTGTAAGGAAGGAAGAAATCAATTCGGGGGGATAGGTTTATATGGGAGCTATATCAGGTTAGAGACTTATTTGAACCGTACTTGGCACAGTAGTTGGAAGTCATAACGGAACAACAAATGCAAAATTTCAGCCAAATCGAACAAAAATTGCGGCTTGTAAGGGCTCAAGTAGTTAAATCGGTAGATCGGTTTATATGGGAGCTATATTCGTTTATAGACCAATTTGGACCGTACTTGGCAGTTATTGAAACTTTTAACGGCTTGTAAGTACTCAAGTAGTCTAATCGGGAGATCGGTTTATATGGGAGCTATATCAGTTTGCAGACTGATTTGGACCGTATTTAGCACAGATGTTGGAAGTCATAACAGAATACGATGAGCAAAATTTCAGCTAAATCGGACACAAATTGCGGCTTCCAGGAGCTCAAGAAGTCAAATAGGGAGATCGGTTTATATGGGAGCTATATCTCAATCTGAACCGATATTGCCCATTTGCAATCCTCATCGACCTATATCATTACGAAGTATCTGTGCAAAATTTCAAGCGACAAGCTTCACACATTCGACCGCTTTCGTGATTTACAAATGGACGGACGGACAGACATGACTAGATCGACTCAGAACATCGAGACGAGGAAGACTTTATGGGGCCTTAGACGAATATTTCGAGGTGTTAATAAATTATGATTATGGAATTATGAAAAAATCGTACTTTTTTTTTTGTGTACTCCTTAAGTAAATTTATTGATGTCTATCTAACAGCTTTTATTAGTACTGGCTCTTGACTCTAATTTCAGATCTTCTCCCAAAAGCACTAATATTGGGTTGCCCAAAAAGTAATTGCGGATTTTTCATATAGTTGACGTTGAAAAATTTTTTCACAGCTTGTGACTCTGTAATTGCATTCTTTCTTCTGTCAGTTATCAGCTGTTACTTTAGCTTGCTTAAGAAAAAAAGTGTTAAAAAAAGTATATTTGATTAAAGTTCATTCTAAGTTTAATTAAAAATGCATTTACTTTCTTTTAAAAAATCCGCAATTACTTTTTGGGCAACCCAATATTTTTGCATCTTAAAAGTTAGCATCTCCGCCTATGACGCTAAACCTCTGGGTTCGAATCCGAGCGAGAAGATCAGAAAAAAATTTCACCGGTGGTTATCCGCTCCTTATGCTGGCGATGTTAATGAGGTACTATGCTATGTCAAACCTTCTCCACAAAGAGGTGTCGCTTTGCGGCACGCCGTGTGCACTCGGCTACAAAAAGGAGGACCCCTTTCATTGAACTTAAACATGAATCGGACAGCACTCGTTGATATGAGAGAAGTTTGCTCTTCCTCCTTAATGGAATGTTCATGGGCAAATTTGCAAACGTTTTTTTGAACACCAAATACCGCTATTAAGCCTTATATGATGTAGGGTACCTAGAGACTACCACACAATGTATATGTTTGTAGTGGCGGTAACTACCAACACATTACCGGTAAACGAACGCAATGCGAAGCAAACGTTTTTATTGCTGTGAAATGTAATCGTTTAGATCTGTCGGATAAGTCAATCAAATGTGATTTGTTTTAGACATAATTAACATTTTCAAAATCTTTGTTAAGGTGTGCAAGCAAACTAGCGACCAACGGGCGTATGTGATTTTTCGCGACTGTATGTAGTTGGCAGGTGTGCGGAGTGCGGTAGAGCGTGTGACTCTATTTGCATGTAAATGGGTGCGCGTGTGCAATCGATCAATAGGGTACGGGTGGGTGATAATGGGTGAACTATTATTATTATTGTATAATCGTTTCAAAAACCACACACACTAAACATTGTGAGAGTAGGCAAAACTAAGCAAAGTACTTACCACAAATTTAGTTAAATGTTGGTATTTCTAGTCTGGCAAGTTGACATGATTTTTGATGTGTTTTCAACGTCAGCGATTTGGGCTAAAAGAAATGTAAAAAGTAGATACTACATAAATGCCAAAAAAAAATAATTATAATTTAAATATTAAAATATAAAATCAAAAAATATCAGAACACAAAGATAATGGGGCCAAATAACAAGAAAAATCTCATTTTGGTTTCTTTTAGAAAAATCCTGCTGGGTTAGCCCTATTGAGGTGACTTTTTATATCTTTACATAAAATGGGGTCATTCTAATTTTGTCATTGCATCTTTAATATCTTGAAATAATGATCGACGAATCCAGGAAGTATATATAGCCTGGATCGTTATGACGCCATTACTGATTAATGATTGAAGCATCCCCTGAAGGAGCTGAAATCATTAACACTACAGTAAAAAGTTTATCAATAAAACTAAACTACTAAAAGATGCATTAGGGCGGGCTTGGAATCTGTAAATTTGAAAAGATGGGTCAGCAAAGGAACACCTCAAGAAGTACTGTCTCCTCTACTTTGAAGTATGGCCAATAACAATGAATTATAGTCTCTGGAAGAGATAACATGGCAATTTCGGTATGAGGAAAGTTTCCCAGCACTATAAGAGATATACTTCAGGAAGTTCTACGCGCAACAACGAGGTGGGCTACCGAAAGTGGTCTAGGTGTAAATCAGTGGAAGACAGAGTCAGTTGAAAGCAGCTTTTTGTTGTTGTTTCTCCCTCCCGCCCCTTTTTGTTCGATGTTAAAAAAAGGAGAACGAAAATTGCTTAGGTTTTTCGCAACCCTGTATATGTTCAAATCTCAAATGACAACAGTTTCTTAACAAATATACCTTTATCATAACGCACTGATTAGTGCACTAATTTTTTAACAAAATTAAAAACAGGTTTGCCATAAGTTTATAACAATTCTTTTTGTATGTTATTCAATATGAGAATACTTTTAACACTTGAAGAGAAATTATATATGTACAGATTAATATAAATGGTTTTATGACATAAAAATAATTCAGAGTCAAGATATTCTGTTCCTGGTTCGGACAATAAAGCAATGACTTCGGAATCAATTGCTCGCTTCTTCGTTAAAGTTGATATCCGCAAACTGCATTTATAAAGATCTGAAGATATAAGCAATCTGTGTTTAAAAGACAGTGCTAGTTTCTATTCTTGACGTTTTCCTAGTATAGAGTTCACGATAATTTCTTGCATCCTTGGTTCTTGACTCTTGAGCTTTCTCTGAAAGCTTCCTGAATAGGAAGAATACACGATGTAATTATTTCCTTTTCAAGAAAAAGGATTTTGTTTAAACTCACTGGCATCATGTACCAGGGATATTCGGACAAAAAAAGTTCTCTCTCTCGTGCATGGTTATCAAAAGTAACTTGATTTATTTTGAACCCATATCCGATGCAAGAAAGAATAGTATGAAACATTTTTATTAAAAGGTTTTCATGTAAGCCAGTTATGCTTGCAGTAGTTTTAGGATCTCCGAAAAATCTTCTCGCAGTATTTCGAATATTGGTGCTGCCACATTTTTGCTTGCTTCATTTTTAAATCTATTTTGAATGTGTTTCTTTCTATTCTCAACAATCTCTTTATTATCTTTGTAAACAATCCATTTTTCATCTCCAGTTATGATTCGTTTAAGGTGCATATCACAAGCGTTGATTCGGTTTGTTAAATGAATTTCTTTCAATACATGTGGTACCCAAATATCAAGCTTTTTCACCAGTCCAAGACTTTTTATGTGATAATGAACGGTTGATTATGGTATATTTAACTTCTCTCCTATCTCACGCTCAGTTACATGATGATCTAATTCGATTAATGCTTTGATTTGGTCATCATCAACTTCATTTGGCCGACCTGAACGTGGCTCATCTTTAAGTGAAAAATCTCCAGAAAGGAATTTGCGAAACCAATTTTGAAACCATACACATCTCGTAAGTTTTTAGCAACCTGCTCCGCGTTTTTTCCTTTACGGAAATAATAAAGTAAAATATGACGAAAATGCTCCTTTGTGGGCTCCATATTAAAATTGACGCCAAGCAAACAAATGTAAACAAAATTTCGCGCACTTTTTTCTAAAGCAAGCTAAAAGTAACAGCTGATAACTGACAGAAGAAAGAATGCAATTACAGAGTCACAAGCCGTTGAAAAAATTTGTCAACGCCGACTATATGAAAAATCCGCAATTACTTTTTAGGCAACCCAATATAACTTTTCGTCCGTTTGGAGTAGCATGCAATTGGAGGAGCACTATTGAAATGAGAAACATGCTGCAGTCAGACAGATTTTCTTCAGAAAAATTTTTATTTGTAGCTACTCTGTTTAGCGCCATCGCATCCCCATTTAATAATTGCGTTAACATATTTTATTCCTGGATTGGAAACACTTTCTCTTGCGCAATACACAGTCATCTTAAGCTATGATCAAATAATGATTGTAATTCAATTTCTGCACCCGATTTCGTTATCGATATGTTTTCAGAGCAACATTGAACCTTTGATTTCTTTATGCAAGTCTAAGAGGGATACATTTTCCGATTTATTTATGCAGTATGCTATCCGAGTATTTTATATGGATGGGTCGAAAAACTTGTATCTATTATCAGCGAAAGAGCATGGTGTAGCTGCAAACTTTTCGGGTTGCCAATTAACAACCATGATTATTTAAGTGCAGTGCCTTTTGACGGAGAAGTTGTACCTAAATCTTGAAGAATTTTCGCAGATATTCTTTCCCCTGATGCTTTCAGTTCCATTTCTGCAGCCATTAACAAATACGCGGTACGCGAAGATTCTGCAAAGTTCAGTTTTGCCCTAAATTTGCTACAGTTACTATTAGATGGTCTAACTTCAAGAAGGCAGGCTGAAAAATCCTAATTTTCGGATAACCATTCCGAATATTGTTCAAGAAAGCAGGTTTTCATTCGATTTGAACGTATCCATCTATTCTTAATGCTTAAACATAAATTATGACTATTTTTTTTTTAATTTCGGGTAGTCCACATCTCTCCCAATCATGCTTAAAATGACGTTTTCCAAAGCAGTTTTATCTATATTGTTTTTAAGCCACTCATCAAAAAGCATGGCAAGCGGCACAGACATCTAATAAGACAAGTAAGAGCGTGCTAAGTTCGGCCGGGCCGAATCTTATATACCCTCCAACATGGATCGCATTTGTCGAGTTCTATGCGCGGTATCTCTTTTTAGGCAAACAAAGAACATTGAATAAGAACTGTTATGCTATGGGAGCTATTTCAAGTTATAGTCCGATTCGGGCCATAAATGAATGCTGAACATTGTAGATGTCATTGTGTAATATTTTAGTACATTCTAATAAGAATTGCGCCTTGTAGGGGCTCAAGAAGCAAAGTTGAGAGATCGGTTTATATGGGAGCTGCATCAAGCTATAAATGGATTCGGACCATATTGGACACGTATGTTGAAGGTCATGAGAGAAGCCAATGTAGAAAATTTCTTTCTAGTTGGATGAGAATTGCGCCCTCTAGAGGCTCAAGAAGTCAAGATCCTAGATCGGTTTATATGGCAGCTATATCAAAATATGGACCGATTTGGACCATACTTAGAGCAGTTGTTGGAAGTGATACCAAAACACTACGTGCAAAATTTCAGTCAAATCGGACGAGAATTGCGCCTTCTAGAGGCTCAGGAAGTCAAGACCTCATGATCGGTCTATATGACAGCTATATCAAAACATGGACCGATATGGCCCATTTACAATCCCAACCGACCTACACTGACAAGAAGTATTTGTACAACATTTCAAGCGCATGGCTTTACTCCTTCGAAATTTAGCGTGCTTTTGACAGACGAACGGAGGAACAGACGGGCGGACATGGCTAGATCGACTTAAAATGTCATGATGATCAAGGCAAGGTCCCATCCTACGGTGGAGGGTATACCACGTACATAAGCAAGAAGATATACGTTTATCTAGGTTAGATTAGGTCAAATTGGCAGTCTGCCATCAGACTCGCTTTAACGTTTTCGGCGAATGTGATACTACAGGAAGAGGAGAAAGATACCTTCTAATTTCTACCTTTAAACCATCCAGATCGCTTTAAAAAGCCCAACAACTTGCGAATGTTCAATGTAAATGTAAATTTGCCCATGAACACTCCAGTAAGGAACTGGGGCAAACTTTTCATATATCACTAAGTGCTGTCCGATTAAAATTTTAAGCTCAATGATAAAGGACCTTCCTTTCGAACGGCGACACCCGTTCGTTCAGCGCCATAGGCGTCCATGCTAACCTCTGCGCTGCGATAGTCTCCATGTTTACATCCGCTAAATCATAGAAGTTCTCAATGAAATGAGAACCTAAAGTAGAACTCCTTCTGATTGCTCATTTCAGTACTATACGATATTGATAGTTAAGCAACACCGTATGATACAAAAACGAGACCGAATGGCATGGACGAAACTTAAAATAATAAGTACCGTTTGGTGCTAACTTTATTACAGAACTGGTATTGGTTGTAGTACCAAACTGTTATTTCTTTTAGTACCAATCTGTTATTGGGTTTAGCACCAGACCGTTATTGGTTTTAGTACCAAACTGTTATTGATTATTCCACCCCCTAATAAACCAAAAAAAAAATTTCAAAATAATCATAAAAAAAAATAAAAAAAAAACTTTGAAAATAATAATCAGAGAAGTTCTCAAAGAAATGAGAACCTAAAGTAAAACTTCTTCTGATTGCTCATTTCTGTACTATACGGTATTGATAGTTAAGCAACATCGTATGGTACAAAAACGATACCGAATGGCATGGACGAAACATAGAATGATTAGTACCGTTTGGTGCTAACTTTATTACAGAACTGGTATTGGTTGTAGTACCAAACTGTTATTTCTTTTAGTACCAATCTGTTATTGGTTTTAGCACCAGACAGTTATTGGTTTTAGTACCAAACTGTTATTGATTATTCCACCCCCTAAAAAACCAAAAAAACTTTAAAAATAATTTGAATCTAATTTGATTTCGACAGACGGGATGATAGCGAGTAACACTATTGTACTAATGATTCGACTAGCCACCTAAGAAACGTTTACAATTGGCGTGCATGTGATCAAATCCGATATGTTGTCTGGCAATTTCTTTACAGTAATCGGTAAAAATCCTTCATTTACTCTGATATTCATTCCCTTGGTAAAAGTAGCTCAACTCTCTCCCCCTACAGAATAAAAAAAAAAATAATACTGTAAATAATAAATTTATTGACCAGCCATACCAGGTACTCAAAATAAATTTTATTTATGTGTTTAACAACAAATTTTAAGTACAAAGCTTAACAACACTTCTGTCGCGATGACAAGTATACAAATGTGACACCATCAATTCTTAATAGCCTCCTTTGTCTGGTATTGAATTGATACCAAATGGTATTAAAAATCTTTACCAATGACGCGAACAAAATAATACCAGGCGGTATTGGCAAAGTACCGTCATTTAACTATCAGTGTAGTCTCTTCTTCCTGGACGTCCTTACAGCTTCGGCAAAAGCCGTTACTGGCAACCTTCAGTCTGTCAGCATGTTTTCCGATTAGACAGTGACCTGTCATGACGGACACAATGACTGAGATGTCTATTCTGATCAGTGACAACAAAGCAGTAGACCTATTCAAGTCAATACCAGGTCACATAATTTTGGAATTCTGATAAGAATTGCGCCTTGTAGGGGCTCAATAAGCAAAATTGGGATATCGGTATGTATGGGAGCTGTATCAAGCTATAGATGGATTCAGAACATATTGGACACGTATGTTGAAAGTCACGAGAGAAGCCGTTGTACAAAATTTCTTCCAAATCGGATGAGAATTGCGCCCTCTAGAGGCTCAAGAAGTCAAGATCCCAGATCGGTTTATATAGCAGCTATATCAAAATATGGACCGATTTGAACCATACTTACAACAGTTGTTGGACCTTCAGTCTGTCAGCATGTTTTCCGATTAGACAGTGACCTGTCATGACGGACACAATGACTGAGACGTCCGTTCTAATCAGTGACAACAAAGCGGTAGACCTATTCAAGTCTATACCAGGTCCCATATTTGTGGAATGTGATCATCTATCATTCGTTGACCTTCTGGCCTGATTCTGAAGGCTTCGATTACATGTCGCTAGAGGCATACAAACAGATTCCAGTTCCCCTAGAATGTGTAAAGTAACGGGTGATTTTTTAAGAGCTATACACATAAAATTCATGAAACGCAATTGGTGACCGTGACTGCGCCTCAAATGGTCCATCCGCTTAGTCCAATTTTGGAATAGTCTTTCCAACATTTCGGCCGGTATCTTACGAATAAATGCTTCAATTTTGTTGGTTCCGTCTTATAAACTAACCACTGATGTTTCGTGAATATAAAATACGCGGAGAAAGCATAGATGTGGTTAAACTATAGTTTAAACAGGGAAATTTTAAACGTTGCTTTAATATTTTGCAAAATGTACCATAATGGACTGGACATTTATTTACTTTTGAGTCTAAAGAATGTATTTAAATGAAAGAGATAAATATTCCCCGACCAAACTCGCAAAGTTTTTGTGTAGTAATATTTTAATTTTATTGGCTCATTGAATATCTATGTGACTGTACAAACATTTTTATACCCTCCACCATAAGACGGGGGGTATACTAATTTCGTCATTCTGTTTGTAACTACTCGAAATATTCGTCTGAGACCCCATAAAGTATATATATTCTTGATCGTCGTGACATTTTATGTCGATCTAGCCATGTCCGTCCGTCTGTCCGTCCGTCTATCTGTCGAAAGCACGCTAACTTCCGAAGGAGTAAAGCTAGCCGCTTGAAATTTTGCACAAATACATCTAATTGGTGTAGGTCAGTTGGTATTGTAAATGGGCCATATCGGTCCATGTTCTGATATAGCTGCCATATAAACCGATCTTGGTTCTTGACTTCTTGAGCCTCTAGAGTGCGCAATTCTTATCCGATTGGAATGAAATTTTGCACGACGTGTTTTGTTATTATATCCAACAACTGTGCCAAGTATGGTTCAAATCGGTCCATAACCTGATATAGCTGCCATATAAACCGATCTTGGGTCTTGACTTCTTGAGCCTCTAGAGGGCGCAATTCTTATCCGAATGGAATGGAATTTCGCACGACGTGTTTTGTTATGATACCCAACAACTGTGCCAAGTATGGTTTAAATCGGTCCTTAACCTTTTATAGCTGCCATATAAACCGATCTTGGGTCTTGACTTCTTGAGCTTCTAGAGGGCGCAATTCCTATCCGATTTGGCTGAAATTTTGCATGACGTATTTTATTTTTACTTCCAATAACTGTGTCAAATAAGGTTCAAATCGGTTCATAACCTGATATAGCTGCCATATAAACCGATCTGGGATCTTGACTTCTTGACCCCTAGAGGTCGCAATTATTATCCGATATGCCTGAAATTTTGTACGACGGATCCTCTCATGACCACCAACAAAGGTGTTTATTATGGTCTGAATCGGTCTATAGCCCGATACAGATCCCATATAAATCGTTCTCTCTATTTTACTTCGTGAGCCCCAATGGGCGCAATTCTTATACGAATTGGCTGAAATTTTACACAGGTCTCCAACATATAATTTAATTGTGGTCCGAACCGGACCATATCTCGATATCGCTCTAATAGCAGAGAAAATCTTTTCTTACATCCTTTTTTGCCTAAGAAGAGATGCCGGGAAAAGAACTCGACAAATGCGATCCATGGTGGAGGGTATATAAGATTCGGCCCGGCCGAACTTAGCACGCTTTTACTTGTTGTGGTTTTTCATTGAACATTCTCCTGGAGTTATGTTTATGGGCCTTTCCTTGGCTTGGATATAGACATCAGGGCACCATAGCTTTTAAGTTTTTATTCTCCTCGGTCCCAAACATACCAATGAAGTGAGTAAAACCACACATACTCAAGAAAACAAAGAAATTTTAATCCCTTTAGCAACAAAAATACCCCAAAAAAAATATGGTTAATATGGCTTTATAAGAGTTTAACATCGATAAAATACATAAATATTTTATAAAAAAAAAAAAAAAAACTGAAGACATTTGCCAAAGTCTTATAACCATATAAGCAATACTATCCCCAAAACAACCCCGAAAAAAATGAATGCGTCCAAGTTAAGTAAGTGTGTTATTATCCAGACTGCTTTAGCACCACTTGCTCCTAACATTTATAGATAAACGTTAAATGCAAAGACGTTAGCAGCACTACCGGCAATGGTCCATTATGTCAAAATCAATTTTGGCTAATAGTGTTTGTTTTTCCACTGTGTTTGGCTGTCTGATTTCTTGGTAATCTCTATTAAGCTTTGAGGCAAACAAAAACTGCGGTTTTTGATAGCAATTTTTGTTCAGCTTTTGAATGATTATCAAAAAGATTTTAATAAATTTTAATTTTTCCTTTATCGCTTATTTTGTTAATGTTTGCTCTGGGGGTTTTGTTTGTTTGTTTGTTTGTTTATTGAGTGTAACACCAGCACAACAAGATTATATCTTATATGTTAATGTGCTGATTCGCAATAGAGTATATAAAATAATGATTATTCTTTTTTAAAAGGATATTAACTAATCTTAACATTTTAAATTATAGTAGTAAATATTAAGGACATTTAAAGAAAAATAATTCGTAGTTCATTTAAAAAATTTAAATAGCTCATTTTTGAATGAAGTTGCATTGCTTATGCTCTGTATGTTGGGAGGTAGGTTGTTCCAGAGACGCGTACTATGTACAATGTACTGTCGTTCAGAGGTTTGTGTGGCAAATCGTGGTTGAATGAGTTTTAGGCCACGGTTGGATCTGGCGAATTTCAGATGTTTGTGTAGGTATTCAGGTTCTTTTGTGTAGATTACCTTGTGCAGAAGAAGTAGACATCTGACATTCAGTAAGTTTGAAAAAGTTAAGTTAAATATTTGGTATGTAAATTGTGATATACGAGCTTGTCGACTTTTGTTAAACACATATCTTGCAATATCATTGTAAGCAACATTAAGCTTTCTACTGGTGTCTGCATCACAATTCGCAAATATCTCGCATCCATATAACAGTGTGGGAATTAAATAACTTTTTGCAAGTAACATTCGGATGTGAAAAGGAGTTGACAAGCGAACAGTCCATAAATTTCGCAGCATCCCACGTACTTTGCCAACTGTTGCATTAATGTGATTTGTCCACGTTAGGGTTGAATTAAAAGTCAGTCCTAAATTTGTGGCTACTTGTACAAGATTCACTACAGAGTTACCAATTTTCACAACGAGATCATCAGTTATTGTCACATTTCTTTTACTTATCAGAATCAGTTTGGTTTTGGATGGATTTAAACATAATGCATTATTAACAGCCCAACAATGTATTAAGTCTAAATCAATATTTATGTTAGACACACAGGTTTGGATATCTTTCAGTTTGCAGTATGTGTAAAGTTGGACATCGTCAGCATACATTTGGATTTTAGATGTTGCAGGCACATCAGGCAGATCATTTATATACATGGAAAATAAAAGAGGGCCAAGGATAGAACCTTGAGGTACTCCTTTAAGGACATTCAGAGAGTTAGACCAACTATTGTTATAAAAAACAGACTGCGATCTTTGCGTCAAATATGATGATATCAGCTTGCAAGACGTCTCGGAGAAATTAAATAATTTCATAAGTTTTAGGACAAGAATATTATGGTTTACAGTGTCAAAGGCCTTACTGTGATCCAAAAGAAGGAGAAAGGATATCATTCCGTTATCCATACTTTGACGAAGGTTTTCAATTACATCAATCAGAACAGTGGTACAACTTCTTTTCTTTCTAAATCCAGATTGCCAGTTAGATAACAAATTTTCAGATTTCAGAAAATGCTCAATTTGGTTAGCCATTATGCGTTCCAGTGCTTTAGACAGGTATGGTAAAATGGCGATGGGACGGTACTCATTTTTTGATTTGCGAATAGGTACAATTTTTGCATGTTTCCATTCAAGCGGAAAAGTGGATTTAGTTAGAACAGTGTTAAATATATATGTTAAATATGGCAGAATCTTTGGCACAATTTTTTTAATAAATCGTGGATTTATTTCATCAGTTCCGATCGCATTAGATTTAATGGACAGAATGCTGTGTAGAACCTCAGTTTCATTTACACAGCGAAAGGAAAAAGGATTTTCAACAGCTACCATGCACATATTTTCATATATATTTTCAGTAGGATAGACAGTGTTTATTGAAACAAAATTCTCATTTAGTTCATTTATGTTCATGTTGGGTTCCAGCTGAGTATTGCGTTTTTCTCCAACGCCAATTTTTCGTATCTCATTCCATTTAGAGCGACTATTAACAGCATTCTGAAATTTATTATGAAAATACAATGTCTTTGCCTCAGTTATACACTTTCCAACAGCTCTTCTAGCATTTTTAAAATGTTCATGTAGTTGTGAGGTTCTAAAACGTTTCCAACGTCTATATGAAAAGTTTCTTTCATCAATCAAAGTTTTTATTCGCTGGTTAAACCAAGGTGGTTGTGAATATTTAATTGTTATTGTTTTCTCTGGAACACATCGATTGTATATTGAACAGATATGATTTTGAACAAATGATATTTGTTCATCCACAGAGTCAAAATGATAAATTGAGTCCCACGGTACTTCATCAGTAAGGTGATTCAGTAAATTGTAGTTTATTTTCTTAAAATCGCGGTAGGTAATTCTGTTGTCTTGATAGGTCATGACGTAGTTATATGTTAGAAACAGTAGGTCATGTTTAGAAAAACCAGGTGCAGCAAGTTGGTCATAAAACAAAACATTTGCAACATTGTTAACAAAAAATATATCCAGAAGGCTGGATGAATGACTCGTAAAATGGGTGGGCACAGAAGTGTTAGTTGGTACTAAGCCCAACAGCTCCATCGAACTGGAAGAACTCTGTGTATTGAAGTGCATTCAGTGAAATAGCGGAAGATGTGCATAAATTTGTGTGATAACTATCTTTGGAGAAGCTAAGACGCCTTTATTGCCATAAGCGAGGTATAGAGTTCCTACGTTCTATTCAAAAATTCGTAGGAACTTAATACCGTGCTCTTGGAGGGCTGCAAATCAACAAAGTCAACGAAGTGTTTGAAATCAGGCCTTAATATTTGATGTGAAAAGCTTTTGAAAAAAATTTGTGATGAAAGTAAAGCCTATAACAAAACTTAAAAATCAAAAATTCATATATTAAAGTGCAAGTGAAAATGAAAAAAAAAAAACAATAAGAAAAGTCAAAAATCGGGCAGAGACGAATATATATTAACCCTTCACCACCTAATGTACGTACCACAATCTTATATATAACAAGTAAAAGCGTGCTAAGTTCGGTCGGGCCGAATCTTATATACCCTCCACCATGGATCGCATTTGTCGAGTTCTTTTTCCAGCATCTCTTCTTAGGCAAAAAAAGATATAAGAAAAGATTTGCTCTGCTATTAGACTGATATCAAGATATGGTCCGGTTTGGACCACAATTAAATTATATGTTGGAGACCTGTGTAAAATGTCAGCCAATTCGGATAAGAATTGCGACCTCTAGAGGCTCAAGAAGTCAAGACCCCAGATCGGTTTATATGACAGCTATATCAGGTTATGAACCGTTTTGAACCATACTTGGCACAGTTGTTGGATATCATAACAAAATACTTAGTGCAAAAATTCATTCCAATCGGATAAGAATTGCGCATTCTGGAGGCTCAAGAAGTCAAGACCCAAGATCGGTTTATATGGCAGCTATATCAGGTTATGGACCGATTTGAACTATACTTGGTACAATTGTTGGATATCATAACAAAACACGTCGTGCAAAATTTCATTCCAATCGGATAAGAATTGCGCACTCTAGAGGCTCACGAAGTCAAGACCCAAGATCGGTTTATATGGCAGCTATATCAAAACATGGACCGATTTGAACCATACTTGGCAAAATTGTTGGATATTATAACAAAATACGTCGTGCAAAATTTCATTCCAATCGGATAAGATTTGCGCACTCTAGAGGCTCAAGAACTCAAGACCCAAGATCGGTTTATATGGCAGCTATATCAAAACATGGACCGATAAGGCCCATTTACAACACCAACCGACCTATACTAATAGGAAGTATTCGTGCAAAATTTCAAGCGGCTAGCTTTACTCCTTCGGAAGTTAGCGTGCTTTCGACAGACAGACGGACATGGCTAGATCGACATAAAATGTCGCGACGATCAAGAATATATATACTTTATGGGGTCTCAGACGAATATTTCGAGTAGTTACAAACAGAATGACGAGATTAGTATACCCCCCCTTCTTATGGTGGAGGATATAAAAATCAATTCGTGTTTGTTTGTAGGTTTGTTTGTTTGTATGTTTGTGTGTTCCGTATAGACTCAGAAACGGCTGAACTGATTTTCTTGAAATTTTCACAGATGGTGCATAATGACCCCGTGGTGAAAATAGGGTACTAATTTTTTTTTATATCTGAAGGGGGCCCTTACCCTAATTTTCAGAAACGCCAGATCTCGGAGATGGATGGTGCGATTTAAGCGAAATTTTGTGTGCTCTCATATAGTACCCTAAAAATAACAATTTGGTATCCAAATTTCGGATGGGGTACCTAGGGGGGCTGCCCCAACCTAAAACCTACCAAACATATATTTAGACCAATCACAACAATATGGGACTCAAATGAAAGGTTTTTAGGATAAGAAAACGTATCTGATATCCAATTGTCGGACCAAGTGCTAGGGGGACCACCCCAAGCCCCAAAACACCCCTAAATCGGACATATTTACCGACCATGGCAATATGGGACTCAAATGAAAGGTATTTGCGAGTAGAATACGAATCTGATATTCAAATGTGGGACCACGTTTCTGGGGGTCCACCCCTTTCCCATAACACACCCCAAAAAGGACTTACTAACTGACCATGGGAATATGGGGCTTAAATAAAAGGTATTTGAATGTAGAATACGAATCTGATATCCAAAAAAGGACCAAGTGTTTGAGGGCCGCCTCTCACCAAAAACATCCCCCAAAGGGGACAAATTTACGACCATAGCAATAAGGGGCACAAATAAGAGGTCTTTGGGAGTAAAACACGAATTTGAAATCAATATTCGGGAAGAGTGTCTATGGGGCCACCCCACCCCCACAACACCACCCAAATAGTAAGAATTTTCTGACTATTACAATATGAGGCTCAAATAAAAGGAGTTTTAAAGTGGAACATGAATCTGATATATATTTTCAAGGCCAACTCACTGAGTGGCCGCCCATCCCACAAAACACCCCCCAAGCCGGTCATGTTTGCCGACTATGGAAACATGGGAGCTCAAATTAAAGGTATGTGGGAGTAGACCACGTATCTGATATCAACATTAGGGGCCAACTGTCTAGTGGACGTCCAACCACCATAGCAACCCCCAAATAGGAAGTATTTGCTCACCAAGACAATTTGGGTCTTAAAGAGAGTGGAACTAAATAATCATAGTTTTTAGGGCCAATACCCCAAACCGGATAAATTTGCTGACTTTTGCAATAAGGAGTTTAAATGAGATTAGAAAACGAATTTGATATCCAATCTTGAGGACAATGGCAATATGGGGCTAAAATAAATGATATATGAGAATAGAGCACGTTGCTGATATATTTTCCGGGCTGTGTTTGGGGGACCACTCCAATACCCAAAACGCCCCTAAATCGGGCATATTTACCGACCAACAGCAATTTTTTTTAGTGACCATTGCAATATGGGGCTCAAACAAAGGTATTTGGCGGTAGAATACGAATTTGATATCCAAATGTAGGACCATGTATTTAGGGCATCACCCCTTTCCCAAAACACCCCCAATGGGAAAAAATTTTCCGGCCATGCCAATATGTGGCTCAAATGGAAGGTATTTGAGATTAGAAAACGAATTTGATAACCTATTTTAGGGCCATATGTTTGGGGGACTCCTCCTCTTAAGCCAATGGCAATATGGGGTTGAAATAAATGGTATTTGAGAGAAGAGCACGATGCTGATATTTTTTCAGGTCCAAGTATCTGGGGGACCACCTCTCCCCCGAAAACACCCCTAAATCAGATATCATGAGAATATCGGGCTGAAATGAAGTATTTTAAGAATGGAGTACACTTTACACCCAAACTTAAATTCGTAGACCAATAAAGATCATAAGGGATTCAGATAAAGGCAATTATATTGTTAAACTGTTAGTCAAGTTTGCATGATATTTCACTAAAAGATCTTTAATTGTCGAAAAAAAATATTCCACAGAAACTTTTGTTCCATATAAAGTAAAAGAAGGCGCAGCGGAGCGGGCCCGGGTCAAAATTTGTCAGAATTTTGAATACCTATTGAAATAGAGTATGGAACCTTGCCAGATCTTCTAACGACAAAATTGTGGCTATTGCAGTCTTAAACTAGTAAGAGCGTGCTAAGTTCGGCCGAGTCGAATCTTATATACCCTCCACCATGGATCGCATTTGTCGAGTTCTTTGCGCGGTAACTCTTAAAAGGCAAACAAAGAATAATGGCTAAGAAATGTTATGCTATTTGAGATATATCAAGTTATAGTCCGATTCGGAACATAAGTGAATATAATGTTGAAGACCATAGTAGAAGTCATTGGGTAATATTTTAGCCCGTTCGGATAAGAATTGCGCCTTTGAGGGGCTCAAGAAACATATTCGGGAGATCGGTTTATATGGGAGCTATAGATCGATTAATACCATATTGACAACACATATGTTGAAGGTCATTGCGCCGAATTGCGCCGTTGTATAAAATTTCAGAAAAATCGGATGAAAATTGCGCCATCTAGAGGCCTAAGAAGTCAAGATCCCAGATCGGTTTATATGGCAGCTATATCAGGTTATGTACCTATTTGAACCATATTTATCGCAGTTGTTGGAAGTAATAACAAAATACCTCATGCAAAATTTCAGCCGAATCGGATAAGAATTGCGCACTCTAGAGGCCTATGAAGTCAATATCCCTGATCGGTTCATAAGACAGCTACATCAAGTTATAGACCGATTTGAACCATACTTAGCACAAATGTTTGAAGTCATAACAAAATACTTCATACTAAATTTCAGCCAAATTGGATAAGAATTGCGCCCTCTAGTGGCTCAAGAAGTCAAGATCCAAGATCGATTTATATGGTAGCTATATTAAGTTATGGACCGATTTGAACCATACTTGGAACTATTCTTGGAAGTCATAACAAAACACTTCATGCACAATTTCAGCCAACTCGGATAAGAATTGTGCCCTCTAGTGGCTTAAGAAGTTAAGATAAAAAATCGGTTTATATGGTAGCTATATTAGGTTATGGATCGATTTAAACCATACTTAGCACAGTTGTTGAAAGTCATAACAAACCACTTCATGCAAAATTTTAGCCTACTCGGATAAGAATTGCGCCCTCTTCAGGCTTAAGAAGTCAAGATCCAAAATCGGTTTACATGGTAGCTATATTAGGTTATGGACCGATTTGAAACATACTTAGCACAGTTGTTGAAAGTCTTAACACAACACTTCATGCAAAATTTCAGCCAAATCGGATGAGAATTGTGGCTCGAGAAGTCAAGACCCAAGATGGGTTTATATGGCAGCTATATCAGGTTATAAACTGATTTAGCACAGTTGTTGGAAGTGGTACCAAAACACCATGTGCAAAATTTCAGCCAAATCGGATTAGAATTACGCCCTCTAGATTCTCCAGCAGTCAAGACCCAAGCTCGATGTATATGGCAGCTGCATCGCAACATGCACCGATTTGGTCCATTTACAATCCCAACCGACCTACACTAACAGAGAGCATAAGTGCCAAGACACTTTCCACTTTTTCTCCATCGTAGTCCACCAAACTACTGAGGCGTAGGCAATTATTGTACTAAACACGTTCCTTTAGAACCAGTGAACTATCCTCGGATCCATGTCCAGACTACGGCCCGTCTACATAGTGCCCAACATCTGTGAGCCTTTTCGGTACGCTCCTGAATGAGACGCCTCCGATTCAGTTTCCTGTCCAAATTTACCCCTTAAAGATTTCATTAAGGAATTGGGGCAAACTTCTCAATTAAAGTTTAAGCTTAATGATAAGGGGTTTCTTTTTACAGCCGAGTCCGAACGGCGTACCGCAGAGCGACTTACAAATGTCGCCAGCATTAGGAGAAGATAACAGTCGTTGAAATTTTTTTCTTTATGTTATGATCAGGACTCGAACCCAGGCGTTCAGCGTTATAGCCGGAAATGCTAGCCAGTCTGTAAGAACCCGGTCCCTCTGGTATGGGTCTAAGGATTGCATCAGTGTGTCTGTATGCACATTGTTAAAAGCCCCTTCGATGCATACCGTCAAACGAAGGATTTTTCTATTTTATGCACAACCTAGGGCAGAGCAGTCTCCACCGACCTTCCTTTGACACAGACATGAGCAGTTCGCTGGATGACCTACTCGTTTATATGGTTTACACAATACGCTCCATGGCAAAATGCAAATTTTGTCCATGAACCTTCCACTAAGGAACAGGGGCAAACTTCTCACATATTAATGAGTGCAGTCCGATTCAAATTTAAGCTCAGTGCGACACCTCTTTGGAGAGAAGTTTTACATGGCATAGTCTCTCACAAATGATGGCAGCATTAGAAGGGGAAAACCACCGCTGAAAATTTTTGTTTGATGGTCTCGCCAGGATTCGAACCCAGGCGTTCGGCGTCATAGGCGGAAATGCTAACTTCTGCGCTACGGTGGCCTCCATGGCACGCTGTGAAAATAGAGGCCACATGGGGCGTCAGACAATCCGCCTCTTTCTGTAGTAACGACGGAAATATTTCATCAGGTCCAGGTGACTTGAATGGTTCCTTTCCTTTACCGTAAATTCTGTAACGATAAGCTTTCGGTCAATATCATTATTCTATGATTCCCATGTTTTCGTGAGTCCCGTCGTATCATGCGTAAAATGAGTTTTTATCAAAAGCTTCAACATGTCCTCCGTTGGCTCTGCTTTCACTCCCATATCGTCTACTAACGTTTTAGTTGGAACATGGGTTCTTAAGAGAAACGTTTTCATCTTGGCGGCGTCATTAAAGCTTCCAGGAGTCAGTATTGAGAGTCCCGCCATTGCACCGCCTGATGGCTCAATATGAGGATATTTGCCTATCCCCGTCTTCCCAATCTTCATAAAGACGATCCTGGTCCCGTAGTACGATCTGCCTTTAGTGTTAGCCAAACTTGTCACTGAGACTTGATCAATGCCCACCACAAGGAGAGTTCTTTCCTCCTTCTCCTGCCTGTGAAAGACCACACATATCTTCACGGCCAATTCTTGGTTTTGCTTGTTTAAGACTTTCATCATGCGAGTTCACCGCCCTCATCCTTAATGAAGACCGTCGCCGTTATTAGGGGGCAATGTCCATCACACAAGTGCGAGCTTTGCGCCCTAGGGAGTGTGGATACTTCCAGCGAGCTTTTAAAGAGTATCAACAGATTCCGCAGACGCAATGTGCAGCATTAAGATGGCCCCTGTATACTCGCAGCTCATAATCCGTATGGGTGAATCCCCCTCAGAGTTCAACACATGATCGAAAACCCATTCTTTGACCAGATGCTCCACATGGGTTCGATAATCTAGTGGAATCCTACCGGATGCATTGCCAATATCGATGACTGCAAAAGTCATCTCATCTCATTTCTGTTGTGCTTCCTTGCCACTCTGGCGTAAGAGAGCGGCTTCTTAACTTTTTCAACGACCATCTTTCCCTTCCGCGATGGATGTTGTCTCCTTTTGGAAGTCACAGTCCCACATGAAGACTCAGGGGCCATGCGCGCTTTCTTCGTTCCTGTTCCGACTTTGTCTCTCTCCGCAGCACACTGTCTTGAGTCTGCATTGCATGCGGGCTGACTTGGTCTTCGTCTCTTCTTCAGGGTTTTAGCAGTGTTTTACTCCTCGGGAGATCTGATGCTCCTTTCAGCTTCCGTAGGAGTGCTTGGAATGTCGGTTCTATCGCTTTCAGCATCCTGCACTTTCGCCCAATTGCGCTGCCTGTGCATATACCTCTGTCTCCTTCCTCGTGGCCCGGATCGCTTTCTCTGTCCTCTTGCTAGAGTAAAATCTTCGCTAACTACTGCCGTCATCCTGCTGTCCTCATCTCCCGATTCGGCTGCGATGATTGTTTCATTGACACTGTCGCTGTCTGAATGTGAATCGTAAACACCACCTTTACATAAAGGCTGGGGAAGAGCTGCGCATACTTCTGGTTTATCCGTCTATTCCTCATTCCTAAGTCCTAAGGGCAAGAAAGGCAACTCTTGCCCTATACATCTGCAATTGCTCTCTTGCCTTTACGTAAAGGTGGTGTTTACGATTCAGATTCAGACAGCGACAGTGTCAATGAAACAGTCATCGCAGCCGAATCGGGAGATGAGGACAGCAGGATGACGGCAGTAGTTAGCGAAGACTTTGCTGTAGCAAGAGGACAGAGAAAGCGATCCGGGCCACGACGAAGGAGACAGAGGTATATGCACAAGTTGGGGGTTTAGACCGATCGACATGTATTGGGATTATACTGCAGCCGTCAGCCATATAATGCTATATGGTGTTGTGGTCTGGTGGACGGCGCTTCAAAAAATGGCAGCGACGATTATTGACATACATATCTTCTCAGACAGCCAGGCAGCCATTAAATCCCTGGAGAACGTATTTCTGAACACAAAAACCGACCTCAACTGTCACAGATCTCTCAACGAGATGGCTGAACAGTTCAAAATTCACCTGTTCTGGGTGCCGGGCCACAAAGATATCCCAGGGAATTATAAAGCAGACTAGCTTGCGAGACTGGGAACTACCTCACATACTCCAGGGATACTGGAATCTGTGGGTATGCCTCTAGCGACATGTTAGCTAAGTTTTCAGCACCAGGCCCGAAGGACAACGAATGACAGATGGTCTGAAAGAGGGGGATGTTAGCATTCCAAAACTATGTGGCCTAATCTAGACTTGAAGAGGTCCGCAGCTTTGCTGTCATTGGCTAGAATAGACGTTTCAGTCATTGTCTCCGTCAAGACAGGTCACTGTCTAATCGAAAAACATGCTGACAGGCTGAAGGTTGCCAGCAACGACTTTGCAGAAGCTGTGAGGACTTCGAAGAGGAAGAGACTATAGAACACATTCTGTGTGTGCGTGTCCCGCATTAGCTGTTAGAAGGAGTTCCCCTTTAGGTTCTCATTTCTTCTTTGAGAACCTGTCTGATTTAGCGGATTTGAACATTCGCAAGTTATTGGGTTTTTCAAAGCGATCTGGATGGTTCAACGGTAGGAACTAGAAGGCATATTCCTTCTTCTGTTCCTGTGGTATCACAATGGACGAAAATGTGAGTCTAAGTTCTAAGTGAGTCCGATGGCAGACTGCCACTTAAACCTAACCTAATCTGAGTTTTAAAGTTTCAAAAAATTAAACCTACAAAAAAAATCCGTAAAAACATACACCATTTATAAGCCCATAACAGCTTTTTCGAAATATGGCCCAATCTAGGTCGACCTCGGCCACATCGTATTGAAGCCGCAACTTTGCTTGCGAATTTCAGCAAAATCTGGCAATAAATTCGACTTTTATTATGTACTAGCTGGACAGGGACCGCTCCGCTGCGCCTTCTTTCACTTTCTAAATATATGCACCACCATAGGATGGGGGTATTCTAATCTAGTCATTCCGTTTGTAATACCTTGAAATATTGATCGTCGATCACATAAAGTATACATATTCTGGATCGTCATTCTGAGTCCATATTGCCGTATCTGTCCGTTCGATTGTCGAAATTACGATAGCAGTCGAACGCGTAGAGCTAGCCGCTTGAAATTTCGAATATATAATTCCTATTGATATAGATCGTTGGGATTTCAAATAGGCCATATCGGTTTAGATTTGGATATAGCCCTCATCTAAACCCATTTCCCGATTTGACTTTTTGAGCTCATTCTTATCCGATTAGGCAAAAGGTTTGCACAAAGACTAAAGTTGTCTTCATTCATGGCAGGCATGATTCGAATCGATCTATAAACAGTTATAGCCCTCATATAAACCGATCTTCGGATTTGAATTCTGGAACCCTTAGAAGCCTCAATTTACAACCGATTTGGCTGACATTTGCAACAAAGACTTATGGTGATATAGGCCCCCTAGGTACCGATAGTCCGTTATGACTTCTAGAGACAAACATAATTCAAATACATACTTAGTTAATAAGTGTAAATTTTCAGCGGAATCCATTGTAGTGGATTAAAGTTTGGATGTTAGTTCTACTTCATTCTCTTGGTTGTGGTGTTGGATTGGAGTAGCCAAACCCTTTGCTCCGAAAGTGGATATCAGATACATACACTACTCCCAAAAACCACATTTGAGGAACACATTGCTATAGTTGGGATATATGTGCGGTTCAGGCGGAGTTTATGTGGTGAGACTACCCCCAAACAATTTGCCTCTAAATTGGATATCAAATTCGTTTGCCCATTATTTGAGCCCATTATTGCTATAGTTGGCAAACATGGCCGGTTTGAAGGGAATTTAGGGGCGGATCCTGAAATATTGTCAATATCATGCCAGAACACGATTTTGTTTGAGACCTATAATGTAACGCATTTTGAAGGTGGCGATCAAGATATTCAGGGCTACGGATCTCGTTCAGATCCACACTAATAAATTTGTATGCATTTATGATCATATTTTAAAGCAGCCACTTGGGATACCACATTTCTAAAGATCCGCAAGTCCTCCGAATCTGATATACGACCAGATTCGTAGTCAACTCCCAAAGACATTTCATTGGAAGCCCCTTTTGTGACGTTGGATATTCATGCCTGTTTTGGGGGGTTTTTGGGATTGGTGAGGCCCCGTACACATCTAGAAGCAAATTTTTATACCAGATGTGTACTCAGTTCCATACACCCTTCATTTGATACGCATATTTCCCAAGGCGGTGAAGGGTCCTGTTGGTAGGTTTTTTGGGGTTGGATGACCCCCCCGAACACTTTGGGTGAAATTTGTATACCAATTTCGTACTCTACTCTTAAATACCCATATTGCCCAAAGCGGTAAAAGTGTGCTGTTGGGGTGTTTTTTTGGAGGGGAGGGACTCCCCGAACACTAGGTGAAATTTGTATATCAAGTTCGTACCCTACTCTTAAATACCTTTCATTTTATACCCATATTGCCGAAAGCGGTGAAGGTGTATTGTTAGGGGGTTTTGGGGGGAGGCGGACCCCCCGAACAATTTGGGTGAAATTTTTATATCAAGTTCGTACTCTACTCTTAAATACCTTTCATTTGATATCCATATTGTCCCAATCGGTGAACATGTCCGTTCGGGTGGGTTTTGGGATGGGGCGTCCCCCCTTGTTATATGACCCTAAAATTTTGTACTAATCTCGTGTTTTTGGGGGCACCATAATGTGACATGCAAAATTTCGCTTAAATGGGTACACCCATCTCCGCGATCTGGCGTTTCTGAAAATTAGGGTAAGGGGGAGGGTCCGCCCCCCCTTCGGAAATCAATAAATGTAGTACCCACTTTTCAACAGCCGTTTTTGAGTCTATACGGAACAGACAAACAAACAAACAACCGGCAACAATTTCATTTTTATATAATAGATGGCAGCTATATCGAAATATGGTCGATTGGCATAGTAGTATTAACTGTCCAAAAAAAAAGCTTTCATCTTATTATGCCTCATTACCTTCAATGTCGACACATACAATGCACACTGAAGTAACATAAATCTCAACACCTGATATCAACTTAAAAATACACAGCAGATTTTTTTTGCTGAATCAGTTAATGCACAAAGTATGACCCAATAATTTTCCATAATCAAGCGATCGATTATGCGCCAATTTTTCAATGCAGTTGCGAACCTTCACAAACGGAAGCAAGTAGCCAAAGTCATTCAAGCAAAAATATCGGCTTTCAGCAACGTTTTCTTGATTGGTGGCCCATTTGGTATGCAAGTTTGAAAAACAAAGGGTTTTGCAGCAAAATATGGAATAAAGCAACTGCATAACTTTTATAAGAGCAGCGCATGTCTTATTTGTCTTGTCCTTGGCTTTAGGCTTTGAATGTCATGCCTATAAACCACAAATGCTACGAAATGTGGCTGCTGCTTCTTGCTTAAGGGCCTATCCTTTTCTTCTTCTTCTTTTATGTTACTCCACTCTTAGGTGAAGTACCTTTCTTCTGCCAAAAAAAAAATATGGTAGGGTGCAGTTTTCGTGAATTCTTGTTATAAAAGTAAGATCTCACCTTGTTTACATTGTTGTAAGTCAGTTATTTAGGTACTTACATTTCATTGGGCAAATATTTGCATTACATTTCCTGTGGCTGCTACTTGTATGCCTGTTGTCTTGTAATTACAGCGCATGCGCAACCATCACATCACTGATGGGTTTCTGCAAACAAAATTTATTATGTTTTTGGGTAATGCAAAACTCTGCAAGTCATGCGAAAAGAATTCATATCGTTTTCAAAAATGCATGTGAGTTTTGGGCAAATGCAGATAGGGGGAATTTTGCAAGGGGCTATTGCCAAAGACTGCTGTTGTGTTTTACACGATTGGCAAGGGGGGTTAATGGGCTTTAATTTGACGTTATCTTATAAAGAAGAGGGATACTTTCTTAGTTTAAGATGTCGCTTCCCTTACCCAACCTAATTGCCGGTTCTTCTTCGAAGGGGTTATATCGAGTGGAATTTTTCAGAAGTATAAATTTCTTCTTTTTGGTGATGTGTATTTTGCACTACTGAGTGATGAGTTGCAAAAAGAGTCTGCTAACAAGGAATATCGATTCGACCGAGCGCATTAAAAATAAAAAAAAATAATGTTATATATAAAAATCATTTTGTGTTTGTTTGTAGGTTTGTTTCTTTGTTTGTGTGTTCCTTATAGACTCAGAAACGGCTGAATCGATTTTCTTAAATTTTCACTGATGGTGCATAATGATCCCGTGGTGAAAATATGATACTACATTTTTTGATATCTGAAGGGGGAGCGGAGGGTCCCTTACCCTAAATTTCAGAAACGCCAGTTATCGGTTATGGGTGGTGTGATTTACGCAAAGTTTTGCTCTCTTATAGCAGCCTACAAACAAAAATTTGGTATCCAAATTTCGGATGGGGTACCTAAGAGGGGCGCCCCACCCCAAAACCTACCAATTATATATACACTAATCACGACAATATGGGACTTATATGAAAGGTGTTTAAGATTAGAAAACGTATCTGTTATACAATTGTCGGACCAAGTGTTTGGGTGACCACGCCAACCCCTAAAACCCCCTAAATCGGACATATCCGACCATGGCAATATGGGACTCAGATGAAAGGTATGTGCGAGTAAAATACGAATCTGATATCCAAATTTGGGACAAAGTTTCTGGGGGGTCCACCCCTTCCCCAAAACACCCCCCAAACAGGACTTACTTACTGACCATGGCAATATAGGGCTTAAATAAAAGGTATTTGAGTGAAAAATACGAATCTGATATCCTGATGTAGGACCACGTGTTTAAGGGGCCGCCGAGAACATCCCCAAAAGAAGACAAATTTACGACCATAGCAATATGGGGTTCAAATGGAAGGTTTTTTGGGAGTAAAGCACGAATCTGACATCAATGTATGGGAAAAGTGTTTATGGGGCCAACCCACCCACATAACACCATCCAAATAGGAAGTATTTGCTGACCATAGCAATATGAGGCTCAAATAAGAGGTATTTTAGAGTAGAACACGAATCTGATATATATTTTCAAAGCCAAGTCACTGAACGGCCGCCCCATCCCCCAAACCGGTCATGATTGCCGACTATGGAAAAATGGGGCTTAAATGAAGGGTATATGGGAGTAGACCATGAATCTGACATCACCCTTTGGGGACCAACTGTTTAGGGGACGTCCCACCACCATAACAACCCCCAAGTAGGACGTATTTGCCCACCAAGACAATTTGGGTCTTCAAGACAGTGGAGTTCGATATTCATAGTTTTTAGGGCCCATACCCCAAACCGGACATATTTGCTGACTTTTTCAATAAGGGGTTTAAGTGAATGGTATTTGAGATTAGAAAGCGACTTTGATATCCAATTTTGAGGTTAATGGCAAAATGGGGTTCAAATATATGAGAATAGAGCACGTTGCTGATATATGTTTAGGGCTTAGTGTTTGGGGGAACACCTCACTCCCCAAAACACCCCTAAATGGGGCAAATTTAGTCAATGTGGGGCTTAAATGAAAGGAATTGGGGGAAGAGCAAGAATTAATACCCACTTTCGGGACCGATTTTCTGGGGGTCTAACCCTTTCTCAAAATATCCCACAAACAGCTATTTTTTACTGACCATCGCAATATGGGGCTTCAATAAAGATATTTGGGAGTAGAATATGAATTTGAATTTGTATTTAGGGCATCTAGGGCAAATTTTTCGACCACGCCAATATGTGGCTCAAATGAAGGGTATTTGAGATTAGAAAACGAATTTGATAACCAATTTTGGGACCATATGTTTGGGGGACGCCTCATGCTGTAAACTCCCCTCAATTTTGAGGTTAATGGCAATATGGGGTTCAAATAAATGGTATTTGAGAGAAGAGCACGATGCTGATATTTTTTCAGGGCCAAGTGTCTTTGGGACCACCTCACCCCCGAAAACACCCTTAAATCAGACATCATGAGAATATAGGGCTGAAATAAAGTATATAAAGAATAGAATGGAATTATTCCGCAGCTGCCAAATGTCTTCACTTAAACCTAGTGTGATTCGTGTCTAAACGCTGACTCCAGGATTTTTTGCGTTCTTTGTTTTTTAATGTTAGGTGTACTCCATTACTAAAAATCTCTCAATAAATCGCACACTGTCCATTTGAGGAATTTTTGGTGGGAAAAGCGGCTGGCCAGATAATAAATTTCTTACATATTATCATGGTTTGAACCGTTGACTGGAACGGACTTTTTGTTATTTACGATAGAGGTATCCACTGGGCGGCTGATGATCTGAGTCCGTTTTCAACAGAACGGCAGATCTAGAGCCCGGTAGTAGTCACAGAATGGACTCCAAAGACCCAACAACTGCGGTGGTTGTATCAGAAAGTAGCGTGTTGTCTGCTACTGAAACCTCGACCGGTGGAGCGGCTGTTGCGGGCTCCACCAGCCGTCAGACGACTGGTCAGCAGGGGCTTTTGACGAAGACACCTGGTTCGAGTCTTAGGGACAAGGCCAAACCCATTCTTTCTTCGCATGCATATCGCTCGCATCACTCTCAGGTTTATTGAGAGACTTGATGCGAAGGATCCTAAGACTCTCACTAATAGAGAGAGAGAGAGACTTCCGTTGCACAGGCTACCCTAAAGACCGCACATCTAGATTCGGAAACTGCACCGCAGTCAGCCAAAAGGCTGCGGTCACCTGGAGGGCATCACATGCCTAAAAGAACTAGGGCGAACAACAGTAAGATGGGTCCAAGAACCTTTGCTAATGTCGCTAGGGACAGTTTAGTGATGGCAGTTGCCCACAAAAGAGAAGAACAGGGCTGCATACCTAGGAATAATTGGAGTAGGATAGTCAATGGACTGTTATCAGTATACTCCGATGCCCTTGCGGAATTTCCTGGATCTCCTCCAGTTTGTGATGATGCAGGCTGGTGTCGAGGCCGATACAAACTAATTGCCTTTGGCGATAATCGCTCAATTGAAATGTATCGTTGTGCGCTTAAAAAGATTGCTGAGATCCGACCAGGTGCAGCCCTAGATTTAGTCAAGAAGGTAGAAATTCCTTCTCGACCAATGGCGCATACCAAGGATTCCCTCAGATCCTGAAGCAATACCTGGAAGACTAAGGGAATGTAATCCCAATCTTTCAACCACCGATTGGAAGATTGGTAGATTGGATGAGGCTGATGGTGACCGGAGACATGCAGTATATAAACTCCGGCTGTCTCGCAGACCTCAACAAGTCTGAAGGGGTTGTACCCTACGCCTTCAACAAATTGAAACTGAAGGTCTATAGAAGCACTGGGATTGGTGAATCAGGAGACGACTCAGCAGTTGTTGGTGAACACTTGCCTGAAGAACTATAGACCACAACGCTAAAGTCTGGCGGATTGCAAGAGAATGAAAATCACCCTACCACAATCGAGACAAAAGGGAAAGGCAACGAAACGGGACCCCTTAAGCGCCCTGTGTGGGTGGGTCATTCAGTTGCAGTGGGCCCAAGGTGTGCGACAGCGGGGAAGCACGGAATTCAAAAAGTACTTCGACAGCAGCGGCTAGTGAATCATTTAAGGAGGAATTGTCCACACCGCAAGTGTCCAGTGTCCTGAGTAAGAGTGGCTCAACAGCTTTCTCACCTGGCCCTGGTTGCATACGGAAGCTCATCATAACAAGATCCAACGAAACTTGTGCGGATGAACTCCTGGCGGAATCAGAAGACGAGGCTAACACAACCGTGGTGGAAGTTCTGAATCCTAACTATGATCCGGTTTCTGCAGATAAATCTCCATCATTGTAAGGGCGCTTCGGTGGCACTAAAGGTCCTTCTGATGGCAGGAGGATTTGACGTGTGTATGGAGAAATAGTTTGGGGACTTACAATTCTGGGATTTAAACTACTCAAGTATACCGGGAATGGAAGATACAGAGCCTCTATTCTTGCAAAGAGTAGTCTAAATGTTTTTCTTCTTCCGTCGCTAAGCACTGAAGATTGGGTAGTACCAAGCCTTGAAAGAAATTTCAGGCTGGCTTCCCTATATATGCTACACGATTCAGAAATGCCGCCTTCAAACCTTAAGTAGCTGGTTGTAGCCGCTTCTATAGGGAAGAAGAGCCTCATTGTAGGAAGTGATGCTAATGCACATCACCAGATATGGAGAAGTTTAGTTGTCAACCAAAGGGATGAGCTGCTTATTGAATATATTATAAGTTGGAATGTGGCAATTTGTAATAAAGGGAATAAGCCGACCTTATTACCAGGAACAACCAGAAGGTACTAGATATTACCTTTGTATCGGAAAATATAAGAGGAAGAATATGCGACTGGGATGTGTTGGATGACCACTGCATCTCTGATCATCGTTATATAGTTTCAGCCTTGAAGAAAACACTGCAGAAGTGGTTCCTCGGCTAAACAGAAGAAATGCGGATTGGGATAAATTTCTTCACAACCTCTGCACTTCTATCCCTTCTAGACAAGAAAAGGAAGCGGAAACTAGAGTGGATATAGACATAATGGCGGATCACGAAGGCCCCGAATGACTTGCTTGTGTCAGCATGTCCTAGTGCCAGGCCAAGGGGCAAACAGCGACCGCCATGGTGGACCTCAGAGCTGTTTCGTCTAAGAAGGACTGCAGAAAACTTTTCAACAGAGCAAAAGCCACAAAAGCACCACACGATTGGGACATCTTTAAGGGTGAGCTAAGGAAACATAAGGGCGAGCTGAAAAAGGCTCAGAACAAATCCTGGGTAGAATTCTACAGTTCCGTGGAGGATACATCTGAGGCCTCTAGCCTAAGGAAGATTCTATCATCGAGACCTTTTACGGTGGGGTATATTCAGAAGTCAGAGAATGTATGGACAATGTCTAGTGAGGAAACACTAGAACTACACGTTGATACACATTTACCGGGAAATTCTCCAACGGGCATCGTGTCGCCAGAAGAGGTTGTCACACTTGAAGTTGTAGGCTAAAGATCTGATAATATCCCGTGAATGGATTCACCTCCTATTGAACCAGTAAGACCGTGCTAAGTTTGTGACGTAGCACATGTTTGGCTCAAAGATACATTAATAAACAGAATTGTCGATTTTGAAGTAAAGATTAGCCGGAAGCAGCCAAGAGCCACCAATGCATCCACAGAAAGTCGCAGTTTAATGCGGTTTATGGGCTGGTGGCATCATTGGACCGTACTTCTTCAAAGATGATGCGAATCATAACGTGACTGTGAATGGTGAGCGCTATCGTGAGATGATATCCAACATTTTTTGGCCAAAATGCAAGAACTTGACTTGCATGACACATGGTTTCAACAAGACGGTCCCACATGCCACACAGCACGCGTAACATGGGACTTACCGAGAGGCGAGTGCGGTGAACTATTTATTTCATATTCGGGACCGGCCATTTGGCCGCCTAGAACGAGCTATTTTTGTAGGACTATGTTGTAGGACTATGCAGACAAGCCCGCTTCAATTGACGCATTGGAAGACAGCAATGAAGCATTTATTCCTGAGATACCGTCCTAAATGTTGGAAAGAATATGCCAAAATTGGCCTAAGCGGAGGGACCATTTGAGGCGCAGTCACGGTCAACAAATTCAAAAAACGAACATGACAATGCGAGCACTCACACATCGGCTCAAATCAGGCCTTTTTTTGACCGACAAAAACGCCAAATTGATGGGTCATCTGTCGTACAGCCCTGACTTGGCACCTCATAACTTCTTTTTATTCCCGCACATTAAGATACAAATTTGTGGTCAATAATTTTTGTCACCAGAAGTTGAAGCTGTTGAAGCGTTCAATAACCATGTTTTGGAGGTATCCCAATCGGAGAGGAAAAAGTGCTTTAAGAATGGGTTTGAGCGCATGAAAAGGTGTAAAAATCATGCCAGAGGATTTGATTTGATAAACAAAAAATACATTTTTGCATTTTCATTATAAGACCAGCAGTGTTTAAAGCAGTCCCCGTATCGTAATATAAACGCCTGTGCATCCAGTGTAGAATCAGGAACATATTGCTCAGAACTCACTAGACGGCCATCTGTGAGAAAAACTTTGCATTATTTCCCCATGACAAACTCAATGATAATCATGGACAACAACCACACTTGAGCCCATAGCAAAAGGCAACAAATCTGTTGCACGGCTTTATCATTCTTTTATGTACTTTCAACTACTTAAAAATACTTCCAATAAGAAAATAAAAAGCAAATTTGATTAACAACCCCTACCACACAATCCTGCCAACAATCCAATCAGACAGGAAATTAAATTGATTTGTCATTTTCAAAGAAGGTAGATATCAATAATTCCATTAAGCCACACCATGTAAGCCAAACAACCCTATCGTTGATTTGATGAATAGCACTGCCTATTTGGGAAGTTAAATTCCAATAAGTCAATAAAGCAATTCTGTTTAACCAAGAGGAAATATGCTCTAGTGAACAGTATTTCGTAACTCAATAAAAAATAAAATTTTCTAAGGCAACATTTACAGGAAATTTTCTTTTGAGACAAAATTTCTATGAAATTTTCTCTAAAGCCAAAATTCCATGAAATTTTCTATGGTGACAAAATTTCTATGAAATTTTCTAT